>NC_057361.1:74710333-76033859 GCF_016509475.1 Prionailurus bengalensis | reverse complement strand
AAAAAGTTTAGAGGACATAAGCTTAGTGAGAACCAAAATGTATCATCACATCTTTGTAAAGTGTAGTTCACAAATGTGATAAACAACCCTAGTCTTTTTTGTTGTTGTTGGTTGGTCTGTTTCAGTTCTATTTACCACTTCAAGCTGTTTCTTCATAGGTAGACTCAGTTACTTACCATTCTTAAGGAGTTTGGGGATGCCCTAATGAAAATTAAAAGTGTTATAAATGCCATTTTTTTTTACTTTGTTGAAACATAAAGGTAGGATATAAACTTCAAATTTTGTGAATGGATTAAGAAATGTCATGCCACGTGTGGGCACATTAAAGCAAATAATAAGAGAATGTGTCACTAATTCTCAAATGAAAGATCTCCATAGAGCAATAACGCAATTGTGAGTGTGAATTAAAAAGATTGGAAAAGCGTATTTATTTAGAGGGTTATACTCATTGGGGGAAATTACTTGTCTCACATGGAATTACATTATTTTTAGCTCAAACATTGTTTAATATATAAATAAAAATCTAAATGTTTCCCTTTTCCCACAGTTGTTTTCATTTTAAAACACAAAAAAGATCATAGTTTATAATTTTTAGTTATTTGTATCTTCTTATTCAAGGATAATTAAAGGTGTAATATTAGTTTTAAGTATACAATATAATGATTCAACAATTCTATACTTTTTCAGTGCTCATCAAGGTAAGTGTACTCTTAATTCCTTTTATTTTACCCATCCACCCACCCATGTCCCTTCTAGAAATCACAAGTTTATTCCCTGTCAAGTTTATTCTCTGCTGTATTTTTAGTCTCTTTTTTTTTGTTTCTTTGCTTGCTTTCTTAAATTACGCGCGTGAGTGAAATTATATAGTACTTGTCTTCCTCTGACTGATTTATTTCACTTAGCATTACATCATCCAGGTCCATCCATGTTGTTACAAATGACAAGATTCCATCCTTTTTATGAATGAGTAGTATTTCATTGTATGTATATACCACTTTTTCTTTATCCATTCTTCTATTGATGGGCCATTGTGTTTTCTTCCATATCATGGCTGTTGTAAATAATGTTGCAATAAACATAGGGGGACATATTTCTTTTCAAGTTATTGTTTGCATTTTCTTGGGGTAAATACCCAGTACAGGAATTTTTGGATCATATGGCAATTCTATTTTTAAGATTTTGAAGAACTTCCAATAATTAATAAAATTAATATTGTAGCCATTCTGACAAGGTAAAGTGATATCTTATAGTGGTTTTAATTTTACTGAAGATTAGCGATGTTGACTGTCTTGTCACATGTCTATTGGCCATCTGTATGTCTTCTTTGAAAAACTACTGTTCAGGTCCACTACCCATTTTAATAGGATTATTATTATTAGTTTTTTTTTTTTTTTTTGGTTTGAGTTGATTAAATTCATTATAAATTTTAGATATTAACTTCATATTAAACATATCATTTGCAGATATCTCCTATTTAGTAGGTTGCCTTTTTATTTTGGTGTAGTCCCAATAGTCCCAATAGTTTAATTTCATTTTTGTTTCCTTTTCCTGAGTAGACATTTCTAGAGAAATTATTGTTAATGCTCATGTCAAAGAAATTATTGCCTATGTTTTTGTCCAGGAGTTTTTATGGTTTCAGGTCTCACATTTAGCTCTTTAATATATTTTGAATTGTAAGAAAAGTTGCCCAGTTCCATTCTTTGGTATGTAGCTTCCCATTTTCCCCAGAATCACTTATTGAAGATACTGTATTTTCCCCCATTGTACATTTTTGCTTCCTTTGTCATAGATTAACTGACCACATAAGTGTGGGTTTATTTCTTGGCTATCTATTCTGCTACATTTTTCTATATGTCTATTTTTTGTCAGTATCATAATGTTTTGATAAGTATGGCTTTGTAATATATCTTGCAATCTGCAATTGTGGTGTCTCTGGCTTTGTTATTAGTTTTCAAGATTACTTTGGCTTCTTGTGGTCTTTTTTGGTTCCATACAAACTTTAGAATTATTTGTTTTAGTTCTGTGAAAAATGCTAGTATTTTGATAGGAATTGCAGTAAACCTGTATATTGATCGGTGTAGTATGGACATTTTAACAGTATTGGTTCTTCCAGTCCATGAGCATAGAATATCTTTCCATTTGTGTCATCTTCAATTTCTGACATCAATATTTTATAGTTTATAGAATACAGATCTTTCACTTCTTTGGTTAAGTTATTTTTTTAAGTATCTTATTAATTTTGGTGCAACTGTAAGTGGGGTTGTTTTATTTTTTTAAGTTTATTTATTTATTTTGAGAGGGAGGAGGTAGGGGGGGGTGGACTGGCAGACAGAGAGGTAGAGAGAATTCCAAGCAAGCTCCACACTGTCAATGCAGAGCCCGATGCAGGCCTCAAACTCACAAACTGTGAAATCATAACCTGATCCAAACTCAAGAGTTGGATGCTTAACCAACTGAATCACCCAGGTGCCCCTGTGGGATGTTTTCTTGATTTCTTTCTACTACTTCATTATTAGTGTATAGAAATGCAACAGATTTCTTTTTATTAATTTTCTATAATGTGACTTCACTAAATTCATTTATCATTCTAATAGGTTTTTTTTTTGGCAAATTCTTTAGAGTGTTCTGTATACGTTATCATGTCATCAGCAAATACTGCATTTTATTTCTTCTTTACTAATGTAGATGCTTTTTATTTCTTTTTCTTGTCTGGTTGCTGTAGCCAGAACTTCTAGTACTATCATGAATAAAAGTGGTGAGAGCGAAAAACCTTGTCTTTTTTCTAATCTTAAAGGAAGAGCTCTCAGTTTTTCACCATTGAATATGATGTTAGCTGTGGGTTTTTCATATGTGGGCTTTCCTATGTGGAGGTACGTTCTCGTTAAACCTACTTTGTTGGGAACTTTTGTCATGAATGGATATTTTGGTTAGTTAAATGTTGTTTTTTTTCTGCATCGATTGAGATCATCATAGGTTTTTCATCCTTTCTCTTGTTAATGTGATGTCATGTTAATTGATTTGTGAATATTGACTCACAGTTGCATCCCTGGAATAAATCCCAACTGATCATGGTAAAAGATGTTTTAATGTATTGTTGGATTTGGTTTGCTAATATTGTTTAAGGATTTTTGCATCAATGTTTATCAGATATATTTGACTGAGTTTTATTTTTGTGTGGTGATGTTCTCTGATTTTGATATGAATGTAATAGTGACCTTGTAGAATAAATTTAGAAGCATTCTTTTTTCTTACATGTTTTTTAGTGACTTGAGAAGAATAAACATAAACTCTTCTTTAAATGTTTCATATACTTCACCTTGTAAATCCATCTAGACTGAAATTGTGTATGTTGAGTTTTTTAAATTACTGATTCTATTTCATTGCTAGTAATCGGTCTGTTCAAATTTACTATTTCTTTCTGATTCATTTTCAATGGTTATATGTTTCTAAGAATTTATCAATTCTTTCTAGGTTTTCAATTTTATGGAATGTAGTTTTTCATAATATACTCTTATAACCCATGTATTTCAGTGGTGTCAGTTAATATTTCCCGTCCTTGATTTCTGAATTTATTTCTTTGAGTACTCTCTCTTATTGATGAATATGACTAAAGGCTTATCAATTTTGTTGATCATTTTAATGAACCAACTCTTTCTTTCATTGATCAGCTCTTTCTGTTCTTTTTTGCTTGTTTGTTTTAGTCTCTATGTCATTTATTTCTGCTCTAATCTTTTTCTTTCTTTCTTTCTTTCTTTCTTTCTTTCTTTCTTCTTTCTTATTTATTTATTTATTTATTTATGTAATTCTTTTGGTTTTGGGCTTTGTTCTTCTTTCTCTAGCTCTTTTAAGTGTAAAGTTATGTTGTTTACTTGATATTTTCCTTATTTATTGCAGTAGACCTTATTGCTGTAATCTTCCTTCTCAGAACAGTTTTTATGGTATCCCAAGATTTTGGACCATTATTTTTTTCTCTCAATGTATTTTTCTTAATTTCCTTTTTGATTTCTTATTTGACTCATTCATTGTTTAGTAGCATGGTATTTAGCCTCCATGTATTTGTTTTCTTTCCACATTTTTCTTGTGATTGATTTGCTGCTTTATATAATTGCACTTAGAAATGATGCATGATATAATTTCAACCTTTTTGAATTTATGGATATTTGTTTTATGGCCTAATATGTGACTCCTTCTGAGGAGTGTTCCATGTGCACTTTAAAAGAATATATATTCCACTATTTATGGATACAATGTTCTGAATATAACTGTTAGGTCCATCTGGCCCAATGTATCATTCAAAGCCACTGTTTCTTTCTTGATTTTCTCTCTGGACAACCTATCTGTTGATATAAGTAGGATGTTTAATCCCCTACTATTACTCTATAACTGTCAATTTTTTCCTTTATATCTGTTAATACTTGCTCTGATGTCTTTGCCTGATTAACGTCTGCAAAACCCCCAAACTTTATCTATAAATATCCTAATAATTATAGGAAAGGTGAAATTTAGTTTAGTGTTTGACTATGAAATAGCAGTTATTGGACATTGTAAAGAAGGTGCTGAGGAATCATTTGATAGAAAAAAAAATAGTTCTATTAACCATTATCTGATCATGTAAAACAATGGGAACATTTAAATACCTTATTTTCTTTTATAAGCAATATGGTAATATACGTAGAAATAGATAAATATTGACAGTTACATAATTAACTAGAAGAATTTCATTTTAGCAAACCAATGGGTCATTAAAATTACTATTACATTAGAAGTCATCAAATGGTGAACTGTCATTAGTGTCCAAAAGGAAATATTCCTTATGATTTTATGATTTCAGAAAAAAAATTGTGAATATTGATAAAACCGTTATTCAACAGTTAATGCTTTTTCATATACCCTCACATTCTGGCATTGCTCTCTTCATCCAGGGTCTCTGGGGTTTCAGGTCTTAATTTCCAATATTTTTTTAATTATGTAAAATTTATTATTTCCTTACGGTATCGTTTTAACATAAAAAATAAATACAAAAACATAAATCTCCTGTTATATAGACTTTAACATCTCCATGGGCAAGAACTGGACAAAACCATCTGTTATTCAGGATTTTGGGGGATAATAGATGTCACTGTCACCAAATGAACAAAATACTATAGTTAAAGGCCACCAGCTACAACATAGAATATTATACATTATAACATTATAACAAAGATCTTATAAAGATTATCCCATAAACGTGATTTGATATGATTATCCTGTAAAAGTGTTTTGTACTCTGCTGGTTCCTTGCTGGTCAAATGGATGACGATATCAATTTATTAAAGTACTTTCAAGTATCCATTAACAATTTAATTCTCCAAATAAGGCTCAGGCTAAATATATGATATTTCTTATTTCATTTTTGGTTGAAGATGATTTCATCTTACTTTACTTTTCTTCCTCCAATATTGGGGGTGTACTTTGGGCACATGATCTTAAAATCACTTTTATTGCATGTCTAAAAAATTTCTAGTAGGAATAATTGCTGTTATATCTGCCTGCTATGTGAGTTTTTTAAATCAATTGTATTATTAAAATTTCCTTATTTTGTCTTAAGTATATTGGTTGAGTCTTTAACATGGCATTAAGGAAGTAAAAGTCATTTTGTATTAGCAAATGTGTATAACATTTCCAGAAATTCTACTTAAAATTTGGGGGTTATGGGGAGTCTGCATGGCTCAGTTGGTTAAACGTCCAGCTCTTGATATTGACTGTCATAAACTCACATTTTCAAAATTTTGAGCCTTGCATCAGGCTATGTGCTTACAATGCAGACCCTGCTTGGGATTTTCCTTCTCTCCCTCTCTCTCTGCCCCTTCCCTTCTTGTGCTGTCTTTGTCTCTCTCAAAATAAATAAATAAACGTTAAAAAAATTTGGGAATTGCTACATTATTTTTCATAAACTGCCAGCATTTTCAATGCAAAACATCTAAATATATAACTACATCAACGTTAACAATTTGCATTTAAACCATGCCAAAAAATATACTAAACTAATATTGATATGGTGTATATTAATTTTTTTCTCTGTCGTACCTAATGTTGTATTTCAAAAAGGCTTTTTAATATACAAAAATGTTCCACTCACCGTAATTAAGTTCTATAGTTTCATACAGCTACAATTTTTGTTGTGTGTGCGTATGTGTGTGTGCACTGTAAGAAAATGATCTCTGGAATCCACTGAATTATAGTGTTTGATAATAATTTATAGCTGCTTATGCGACAATTACGGCTACTGTAAACAGAAAGAAGTTTGGCTAATAAGCCACAAAAATATGTTGTGCAAGCAAAATTTTACAAATGTTAGGCATTATTGTATCTCAGATTAAGCACTTTGTGTATGAAGGTAAGACTTATTTATGTATGCAATTAAATACGTTTTTCCTTGCAAGCAAATTGCATTTCTGCATATTTATACATGTGTTTTTTAAATTTAAGTAAAAACAGTATATAACAGTGTATATGGGAGTGTCCATTGAAACAGTGACTCTCTACTTCAATTTTTTTAAAGAGGCTTTTAAAAAATATAAATAACAGAGAGTATTGTGCTTATGAAGGCTACTGATGTAAAAAGCAAGTTAACAGTGAGAGGTAAAGTAATAACTATTTGGCTCAAAGTAATGTTTATAAAAATACAGACTGTTTCAATTGAGAAGCTATGTTAAAATAGTGATACCTGATAAAGTTTCATCATTGGGTTAGAAACTTGCATTATGCATTAAAAGTAAATATAAACATCCAAGAATTATATTTCTACATAGACTAAGGCACTGGGCAGGTGGATACAGAAATAGTTTTATTGCTTCGGCAGCATATAATATTAAATTTAGTGTTGTTGACATAAAATGTAAACATATCAGACAAAGAATAATATTCTGATAACTGAGGACACATGGGGATAATTGTACACTGTATTTCAGGGTGTAAATGGTATACATATTTGTGAAGTCCTTAAATTTTATTGAATTTATGGAAGATGATTTTCTTTATTAAATACCTATGAGAGGGGAGACCTCCAGAGGATTCAAACCTTTTAAAATACTTTTACGATAATTTTATTTCTGTATGTTCTGTGGGTCCTAGATGACTGAGAAAAAGTAAGCATTCATCAACAGTTATCAAGTGTATAACAGGGTCAAGTTCAAACTAATATTTTGTTCCTGTAGTAGAAAAATAATTTTGCTTTTAAATATGCAGTACTACTCAGCAAAAATATAATAAACTAAAAAGTATTTGAATCTATACACGATTAATATAACTAACCTATCAATACACTATGTTATCTATGTTAAAATAAAAATTAAAAAATAATGCAAAATGAGAAATGTTTTTAATTTTATCTTAGCATAATGGTGATTTTTATCACATTACATTTAAAGGTTTTTTTCTATTTAATTTCTAATAAAGATATCTCCTCCCCAAAACTATTTATCTTCCAAAAAATATTAATTCCATGACTTTGGAATATAAGATTTTTTTTGTTTTCCTTTAGTTTTATGATGTTACCATTCACACAGTTGTTGAACACCACATAAAAATTCAATATTTTATTGAAATAAAGTTGAGAAAAGCTATTTAATCAAACTGATATGTTTTTCATTTTTGTAGACAGCATACAGGCTGATTTAAAACTCTACTAATACATTTAAAAGTGAGGAGAAAAAATTCAGATATTTTTCATTGTATAGTCTAAATTCAATTTAATTAAAATTTTACTTTTTAAGTACCTATGTACATAGAATTAACTTACTATGGTTAATATAATTTAAATTATGTTTTAACAATAAAGAAACACTTTTGGTTTTACCTTAAATAAGCTATGTTTGGATTTAGAGCAGGTAATCTGAATGTATGCATGTGTGTGTGTGTGTGTGTGTGTGTGTATTTGTGTTTGTGTTAAGAAAGCAATAGTATGTGTACAAAGATAGATAACTTAAACTTAGAGTAAACTTAGAGTCTGTAAACTAAGAGTATTTTCAATAAATTTACCAATAGAACTAAGATTTCATCAAACTGGAATATCTAATGAAATTTATAATTTTCAAAAAAAACCTGGCAGCAATAGGACTTTTAAGAATTCAAGAGATAGTGAGACAGGGAAGTCTAGAATAACAGCATAGTAGGAGGACTCTAGACTTATCTCATGTCTCGAACACAGCTAGACACCTATCAAATCATTCTGAACACCCAAGAAATTGACCTGAGTACTGTCAGAATCAACTGCACAACTAGAGGGAGATAAAAATCCACATTGAGGAAAGTAGGAAGTGCAGAGAGGCAGTTTAAGGGAGAAATGGCCCATGGGTGTTGTTCAAGGGAGGGAGCCCTGGTCACAGAAAAAAGCAAGACAGAGGAGCACACAAAGGATTGCACAACGAGAACACTTTCCCAAAGCCACTGGCTGTGAAAACAAGAGGGATTGATTCTTGTCAGTTTTTGCAACCAGCCTGGCTCAAGGAATGCAGTTTTTGAGGTCTCTGGTATGGCTGGGATAGGGCCGTGAAGGTGTTGCTCTAGTCTTGGAAAGAAGACAAGCAGATAACCCAGGGGCAGACAGTGTGGTCTTAGGATCACCTAAGATGCACTGGGAGAGACTATTCCCTCTTCTAGCAGAGCATCTGTGAGAGATGATATTGCTTCTCCTAGGACAAAAGATCCAGCAGTGTCCATTTCCCTCACCCACCACTCAGCATATGCACAGAGACACCTGTTGAGGGCAGCTAATTGGGACACTGGCCGTTTAGACTGCATTGTTCCAATCCCAGCCACTGTGCCCTAATGTGACCGCCCTCCTGGGTCAAACCTGCATCAGTCCCAGCATGGTGATCCCTTCACCAGAAGATAAGTGCAGGTCCCTTCCACACAAAGTCCCTAAAGGTTGGAGTTTTAAAAGTCAGCAGGCTTGTCTTGGATAGAACTCAAAGTGCACTCCACTCCTCTGGGAAGGCAAGGAACCCAGACACAGTGCGAAAACAACAATCTGAAAACTGCCTAGTATGCTTGAAGGTAAATTATTTACTCTTCTGGTGATGATTCTCTGAGAGTAAGAAGCATGGCCTTTCCTCTTGCAGGACAAAGGAGCAGGCTGGGGCTATTTCCTTCCCTAACCTCTCACCATAAAAGAATTTCAATAAACAGTACAGCACAACCCTAGCTAATTAACCTGCTTACACTAGTCTTGCTGCCCCACAATCTGCTGTTACAGTTTTTCTTGGGCAAGTGGCCCTAAGGAACAGCACAATGGACCCCTTTCCCAGAAGACCAGCATGAACCCCCACATTCACCATGTCTACTGACCATACACTTCTGCAAAGCTTCAACTCTAATGGAAATACAACAGGTCTCTATTAAATGGCAGTGTAGAGCATATCTAGTTAAAACTCACCACACTCTGGCCAAGGTCCAACCACTCCTCACTGCAAACAAGGAGAACCTCTGCAGAGGACTTACCTGAGAGATAGAGCAGCCAAAACACAGCAGCCAAGTGCATGCAGCACATACCCTGAGAATTATATGACCTCTTCTTCATAAAGCCATTATTCTGAGGAACAGGAAACATAACAGAATGTTCTAACACACAAAGGCAGAGACCTAGACAAAATGCCAAGATTCATCCCAAAATAAAGGAAAGGAAAACGTCATGGCCAGGTATATACGTGAAACAGATATAAGTAATATGCCAGATGAAGAATTTAAAGACACAGTCATAAGGATACTCACAGGGCTTGAGGAAAACATGGAAGACATCAATAAGACACTTACCACATATATAAATGAGCTAAAAAAAACTATTAAGCAAAAGGGGAAAATGAAATATCTGAGATTCTAAACAGACTGGATGCAATGGCCACAAAGTTGTAAGAATCAGAGGAATTAACACATGATATAGATGATAAATTATGGAAAATAATGAAGATGAGTAAAATGAGAAAGAAAAATAATGAATCATGAGAGTATACTTAGGAAACTCAATGATTCCATCAAATGTAATAACATTTGTATCATAGGAGCCCCAGGGGAAGAAGTCAGAGAAAAGGGGGCATAAAATGTATTTGAAGAAAAAATAGCTGAAAATTTTCCTAATCTGGGGAGGGAAAAAGATATCCAAATCCAGAAGGCACAGACAACTCGCATGAAAATCAATACAAGGAAGCCAACATCAAGACATATTGTAGTTAAATTTGGAAAATATAGTGATAAAGAAAAAAAAATCTTAAAAGTAGCAAGAAAAAAGAGGTACCAAGAATTCAAGGGAAGTTATCACCTGATAACTCCACAGAAACTTTACAAACCAGAAGGGAGTGGCATTATATATTCACTATGCTGAATGGGAAAAATCTACACACACGAATACTCTAACTAGTAAGGCTATCATTCAGAAAAGAAGACAAGATAAATATTTTCCCAGACAAAAACTGAAGGAACTCATGAACGCTAAACAAGCTCTGCAGTATATATTAAACAGGAACTTTTTGACTGGGAAGGAAAGACCCCAAGTTGCAAAGTCTAGAAAATAACAGAAAAAATCTCCAGAAACAAACAAACAAAAACAAATAATAAAATGGCACTAAATACATATTTATCAACAACTACTCTACATGTAAATGGACTACATGCTACAATCAAAAGACATAGGATGTCAGAATGGATAGGAAAAAAAAGACCTCTCTATATACTGCCTACAAGAGACTCATTTTAGACCTAATGATACCTGCACATTGAAAGTGAAGGGATGGAGAACCACCTCTCATACAAATGTATGTCAAAAGAAAGGCAGAGTAG
This sequence comes from Prionailurus bengalensis, assembly GCF_016509475.1. Classification (NCBI taxonomy): domain Eukaryota; kingdom Metazoa; phylum Chordata; class Mammalia; order Carnivora; family Felidae; genus Prionailurus; species Prionailurus bengalensis. The sequence continues at coordinate 76,023,047 of NC_057361.1, read as the reverse complement.
CAATAGTTATATAAGACAAACTAGATTTTAAACCAAAGACTATAACAAGAGGTGAAGAAGGACACTATATAATAATAAAGGGCTCTATCCAACAAAGAGATATAAAAATTGTAAATACTTTTGTTCCCATTGTGAAAGCAGCCAAACATAAAACAGTTAATAACAAACATAAAGACAAGTATTGATAATAATACAATAAGAGTTGGGGACTTTAGAACCCCACTTAACATCAATGGACAGATCATCTAAGAAGAAAATCAACAAGGAAACAATGGCTTTGAATGACACCCTGGAGCATATGGACTTAACAGATATATTCAGGAGGTTTGGGAAGGAGGGAGTTAAGATGGCAGAGCAGCATAGAGACCCTGAGCTTGTCTCACTCCTGAAATGCAGCTAGATCAACACAAAACCACTTTTGAACACCTAGGAAATTGATCTGAAGATTAACACAACAATTTGCATAACTTGAGCCACAGAACTCCACAGTACACAGTGCAGAGTGGTGAACTTGGGGAGAGAAAAGCTGTGTAGGGTAGGGAGCTGTTTTTTTGGAAAGAGAACAGAGAAAGACAAAGGGGTAAAGTGCGGTGCATTGGGATCTTGCAAGAAAAGCACTCGCCCGAAAATAGCCAGAGAGAAAGAGAAAGACTAAAAAGCATTCATAGGGGACTGAACAAGGAAACTGTTCCCAAAACCATTGACAGGGAGAAAGGAACAGGTTTCAATACCAACAGGGTTCTATAAACAGTGGAACGCAGAGTCTGAAGTTTCAGAGCTCAGTGCCTGGCTGTACTGGTGAGGAATTAGAGTGAATCCCCAGAAGCATGCAGAGGGGTCTGAGGGGTCCTTGTGCCATACAGGGAGAAGCTGTTCCCCTTCTTGAAGTGCATTTGGTAGAAGCCATAAGCCCTCACAACAGGCAAAGTTCCCAGCAGACCCAAGAGAGCATCCACGTTTGTTGGTATTGGGACAAAGATGTCAGAGTGTGGTGAAACCTGGCACAGAATGTGTGTTGTGATTTACCAAAATCTCTGAACCTCTGCTGCTGAGTGATCTCATGAACGTTTTCTGGGGCAAGACGACACCCAGTCATTGCTCAGAGAGATCCTACCCCAGAGAGTCAGAGTGGGTCCAAGTCACAGGGGTCTCTGAAGTGTGGTGTTTTGAAACAAACCCCATATGAGATAAAACTCTGGAGGGAGGTGCTACCTGGCAGGTGGACATGTTGGACATGGACAGGGTAGAGGCAGGGAGTAAATGGAGGCCTGAGAGAAAGGAGGGGTGCTTGAACTCAGGTTTGTGAGAGGGGAAATTTCCTGTTCCAGAGACTAGGGAGCTGGGTGAAGCCATTTCCACCTCTACCAAGGCATGCACGCATGTACACCACACTGAGCCACCCCAATAAACTAAGCAGTGCCAACTAGTGGACATAAGAGCCGTTACATCAAGCCCCACACAACTGCATCCTCCAAGCACATCCCCTTGAAGACAAGCACAAATCACTGCACTTGCTTAGGGTACAGAATATAGAGGGCTTTGTAGTTGCAATTCTAGGGAGAACTGAGTATAATTTCATTCAGGTTTCATTCTGTTTGCTGATTCAGCTATTTGATCCTTTACTTTGTTTCTGTTTTTGCTTAAATAGTTTTATATTTTTTTTCTTTTTGTCTCTTTTCTTCCACTTTCTTGGATACAGAAAATTTATTTTTATTTTTTTTTACTTTAGTATGTATTTTTTATATTTTTATTTGATTTAATTTTATTTCATTTTATTCTATTTCACTATATACATACATTTTTTAATTTTTAATTTTGTTCTTACCTTTTTTGCTTTTCTTTATTTTCTTTTTTCTCTATTCTATCAAGCTTCTTTCAACAAGCAGACAAAAACACACCTAAGACCTAGCGTCCTTTATTTTATATTTTGTATTCTTTTCAGATTTTTTAAATTTTATTAATTTTTTCTTCATCCAAAATGACAAAATGAAAGAGTTCACCACAAAAGAGGGAACAGGAAGAAATGACAGCCAGGGGCTTGATCAACATCCAGGGGCTTAAGCAAGATGTCTGACCTAGAATTTAAAACCACGAAGATAAGAGTATTAGTTGGGGATGAAAAAAACACATAGAATCATTTCTGCAGAGATAAAAGAAGTAAATCTGGTCAGGATGAAATTAATGCTATAACCTAGACACAATCTCAAAAGGATACCATGACAGCAAAGATGGATGAAGCAGAAAAGTAAATAAGTGATACAGAAAATAAAAATATAGAGAAAAATAAAGCAGAAAAAAAGAAAGATGCAAAGACCAAAGGTCATGATACAAGACTTAGAGAATTCAGTGACTTATTACAAAGGAATAAAATCTAAGTAATAGGAGTCCAAGGAAATAAGAGAGAGAGAAAGTGGCAGATGGTGTAAGCAAATTATAGTGGAAAACATTCCTAATCTGGGGAAGAACACAGACATCAACATCCAAGAAGCACATAGAACTCTTATTAGATTCAACAAAAACAGACCATCACCGTGACATATCATAGTCAAATTCACAAATACACAGACAAGGAAAGACTTATGAAAGCACAAATGGAAAAATAAGACCTTAACCTATAAGGGAAGACAGATCAGGTATTCAGCAGACCTAACCACAGAATCTTGGCAGGCAAAAAATGGAAGGATATATTCAATGTATTGAATCAGAAAAATATGCAGCCAATGGGGTTCCTGGGTGGCTCAGTCAGTTAAGCACCCAACTTCAGCTCAGGTTATGATCTCACAGTTGGTGGGTTTGAGCCCTGCATTGGGCTTTGTGCTGACAGCTCAGATCCTAGAGCCTGTTTCAGATTCTGTGTCTCCCTCTCTCTCTCTGCCCCTCCCCTGCTCGTGCTCTCTCTCTGTCTTTAAAAAATAAATAAATGTCAAAAGAATTTTTAAAAAAGAAAAAAAAAGAAAAAAGAAACAGCCAAGAATTCTTTATCCAGCAAGGCTATCAATCAAAATAGAAGGAGAGATAAAGAGTTTCATAGGCAAACAAAAGCTAAAGGATTTTGTGACCACTTAACGAGCCTTGCAAGTAATGTTAAAGGGGACTCTTTGAGTGGAGAAAAGACAAAGCAAAATAAAAAAGAAAAAGCAACAAAAACTAGAAAGGACCAGAGAACATCACCAGAAACACCAACTCTACAGGCAACACAATGGTACTAAATTCATATCTTTCAGTACTCACTCTAAATGTCAATTGACTAAATGCTACAATCAAAAGACTTAGGGTATCAGAATGGATAAGAAAACAAGACACATCTATACGCTAATTACAAGAGATTCATTTCAGACCTAGAGTCACCTGCAGAATGAAAGTAAGGAGATGGAGAACCATCTATCATACTAATGGTCATCAAAAGAAAGCTGGAGTAGCCATAGTTATACAAAGGAAATTTTAAATTAAGGACTGTAATAAGAGATGAAGAATGGCATTATATCATAAGGACTGCATCCACCAAGAAGACCTAACAATTGTAAATATTCATGTCTCCAACGGGGAACATCCAAATATATAATTCAATTAATCAAAAACATAAAGAAATTCATTGATAATAATACCATGATAGTAGGGGACTTTAACATCCCATTTACAACAATGGACACATGATGTAAGCATAAAATCAACATGGAAACAAGTCCTTAACTTGTTTGAATGACACATTGGACCAGATGGTCTTAACAGATACATTCAGAATATTGCATCCTAAAGCAACAGAATGCACATTCTTCTTGAGGGCACATTGAAAATTCTCCAGAATAGATAACATACTGGTGCACTGGGTCAGTGCTCAACAAATACAAAAAGATCGAGGTCACACCTTGTGTACTTTCAGACCACAATGCTATGAAATTTGAAATCAACTACAAGAAAAAAATTTGAAAGACCGTTAATACTTGGACATTAAAGAACATCTTACTAATGAATGAATGGGTTAACCAAGAAATTAAAGAGGAAGTTAAAAAGTACATATAAGCTAAAGAAAATGAAAACACAACAGTCCAAAACCTCTGAAATGAAGTTAAGCAGTCAAAAGGGGGAAGTATATAACAATCCAGGCCTTCCTGAAGAAGGAAGAGAGGTCTCAAATACACAACCTAAACTTACACCTGGAAAAAGAACAGCAAATAAATCCCAAATACAGCAGATGAAGGGAAATAATAAATATTAGAGCAGAAATCAATGATATCAAAATAAAAAAAACAAAAAACAAAAAACAAAAACAGTAGAACAGATCAATGAAACCAACAGTTGGTTCTGTGAATTAATTAATAAAATTGATAAACTCCTAGCCAGTTTGATCAAAAAGAAGAAAGGAAAGAACCAAATAAATAAAATCATGAATGAAAGACTAAGACCACAACAGACACTGCAGAAATACAAACAATAATAAGAGAATAATATGAGCAATTATATGCCAACAAATTGAGTAACCTGGAAGAAATGGACACATTCTCAGAAACATATAAACTACCAATTTTGAAACAGGAAGAAATAGAAAATTTGAATAGACCCATAATCAGTAAAGAAATTGAATCAGTAATCAAAAATCTCCCAACAAAGAGTCCAGAGCCAGATGGCTTTCCAGCAGAATTCTACCAAACATTTAAAGAAGAGTTAACACCTATTCTTTTGAAGTTGTTCCAAGAAATAAAAATGGAAGGAAAGCTTCCAAACTCATTCTACAAGGCCAGCATTACCTTTATTCCAGACAAAGACCCCACCAAGAAGGAGAACTACAGACCAGTTTCCCTGATGAACAAGGATGCAAAAAATCTCAACAAGATACAAGCAAACTGGATCCAACAACACATTTAAAATAATTATTCACCATGATAAAGTGGTATTTATTCCTGGGAACCAGGGCTAGTTCAATATCTGTAAATCAATCAATGTGATACATCACATTAATAAAATAAAGGATAAGAACCACATTATCCTCTCAATAGATGCAGAGACAGCATTTGGCAAAATACAGCATCCTTTCTTGGTAAAAAAATACTCAAGAATGTAGGGATAGAAAGATCTTACCTCAAGATCATTAAAGCCATATATGAAAGACTCACTGCTAGTATCATCCTCAATGGGAAAAAAATTAAGAGCTTTTCCCTAAGGTCAGGAAGATGACAATGATGTCCATTCTCATCACTGTTATTCAAACTAGAGTTTGGAGTCCTAGCCCCAGCAATCAGACAACAAAAATAAATAAAAAGCATCCACATCAACAAGGAGGAAGTGTTTTGTTTTTGCAGATGGCATGATGCTTTATGTGGAAAACCCAAAAGACTCCATCAGAAAACTGCTAGAACTGACCCATGAGTTCAGCAAAGTTGCAGGATATAAAATAAATACAGAGAAATAGGTTGCATCCTTATGCAACAATAATGAAGCAGCAGAAAGAGAAATCAAGGAAACAATCCCACTTACAATTGCACCAGAAACCATAAAATACCTAAGAATAAACCTAACCAAAGAGGTGAAAATCTATACACTGAAAACTATATAAATCTTATGAAATTAATTGAAGAAGACACAAAGAAATGAAAAAAAAATATTTCATGCTCATGGATTAAAAGAACAAATATTGTTAGAATGTCAAACTACCCAAAGCAATCTACATATTCAATGAAATCTTTATCAAAATAACCAGCATTCTTCACAGAACTAGAAAAAACAATCCTATTATTTGTATGGAACCAGAAGAGACCCCAAATAACCAAAGCAATTCTGAAAAAGAATACCAAAGCTGGAAGTATCACAATCCCGGGCTTCAAGCTATATTACAAAGCTATAATCATGAAGACTGTATGGTGCTGGCACAAAAACAGATCAATAGATCAATGGAACAGAATAGAGAACCAAGAAATGGACCCACAAATGTATGGCCAACTAACTAATCATTGATAAAGCAGGAAAGAATATCCAATAGAAAAAAGACAGACTCTTCAGCAAATGGTGTTGATAATACTGGACAGCGACATGCAAAACAATGAACCTGGACTACTTTCTTACACAAAAAACAAAAATAAACTCAAAATTGATGAAAGGCCTAAAAATAAGGTAGGAAGCCATCAAAATCCTAGAGGAGAAAACAGGCAACAACCTCTTTGATCTCGGCCACACAACTTCTTACTTGACATGTCTCTGGAGGCAAGGGAAACAAAAGCAAAATGAACTATTGGTACCGCAAGAAGTTAAGAAGCTTCTGCAGTGTGAAACAATCAGATAAAGTAAATGACAACCAAAGCAATGTGAGAAGATATTTGTATATGACATAGCAGATAAATGGTTAGTATCCAAAACGTATAAAAAAAATTGGCCAACTCATCTCCCAACAAAGAAATAATCCAGTGAAGAAATGGGCAAAAGACATGAATAGACACTTTTCCAAAGAAGACATCCAGATAGCTAATAGACACATGAAAAGTTGTTCACCATAGCTCGTCATCAGGGAAATACAAATCAAAACCACAATGAGGTACCACTTCACATCTGTCAGAATGGCTACAGTTAACAACTCAGGCAACAACAGATGTTGGCATGGATGAGAAGAAAGAGGAATCCTTTTGCACTGCTGGTGGGAATGCGAACTATTTCAGCCATTTTAGAAAACAGTATGGAGGTTCCTACAAAAATTAAAAACAGAACTGCCTTACAACCCAGCAATTGCACTACTAGGTATTTACCCAAAACTACAGGAGCGCTGATTTGAAGCTGCACATGAACCCCAATGTTTATAGCAGCACTATTGACAGTAAACAATGTATGAAAAGAGCCCAAATGTCCATTGACTGATGAATGGATAAAGAAGAAGTGGCATATATACACAATGGAATATTATCTGGCAATGAAAAAAATGAAATCTTCCCATTTGCATCAACGTGGATGGAACTAGAGTGTATTATGGTAAGCAAACTTAGAGAAAGACAAATATCACATGATTTAACCCATTTGTGGAATTTAAGATATAAAACAGATGAAAATAGGGAAGGAGAACAAAATTAATTTAAAAAATTATGTGATACAAACATAAGATATTCTTAAATACAAAGTACACATTGAGGATTGCTGGTGGGGTGTTGAGTGGTGGGATGGTCTAAATGGGCAAGGGGCATTAAAGAGGATAGTTGCTGGGATGTTCAGTGTGTGCTATATGTAAGTGATTACTCACTATATTTTATTCCTGAAATCATTATAAACAAACAAACAAGCAAACAAACAAATATATTCAGAACATTGCATCCTAAAGCATCAGAATACACATTTTATTTCAAGTACATATGGAACATTCTCCAGAACAGAACACTTACTATGTCACAAATCAGTCCTCAACAACAACAACAAAAATGAAATTATATCCTGCATGTTTTCTTACCAAAACACTCTGAATCTTGAAGTCAAGGAAATTAAAGAAGAAATAAAAATTCACGAAAACAAATGAAAATGAAAACACAATGGTCCAAATCTTTGGTTTGCAGCAAAAGTGGTCTTAAGAGGGAAATATATAGAGAGTAACAGGCTTACCAAAAGATAGAAAAAAAATTCAAGTAAACAACCTAATCTTAACACCTAAAGGAACAAGAAAAAGAAAAACAAACAAAACTTAAACAGGCAGAAGGGGTGTCATAATAAACATTAGAGGAGAAAGAAATGATGGAAATAAAACAACCATAGAACATATCAATGAAATCTGGAGCTGATTCTTTGAAAGAATTAATAAAATTGCTAACCTCGTAGCCAGACTTATCAAAAAGAAAAAAAAGAAAACACTCAAATAAATAAAATCACAAATGAGAGAGGAGAGATCATAACCAACACCAAAGAAATGCAAACAATAATGAGAATATTATGAAAAATTATATGCCCACAAATCAGACAATTTTGAACAATGGATAAATTCCTAGAAACATACAAGTAATGAAATATCACCCAACAAACTAAAGTCCAGGATCATATGGCTTCCAAGAGTTATTCTACCAAACATTTAAAGAATAATAAATACCAGGGTTCCTGGTTGGCTCAGTTGGTTAAGCACCCAACTTCAGCTCAAGTCATGATCTCACAGTTTGTGGGTTTGAGCCCTGCGTTGAGCACTGTGCTGACAGTTCAGAGCCTGGAGCCTGCTTCGAATTCTATGTCTCTCTCTTTCTCTGCTCCTCCCCAACTCACGGTCTGTCTTTCTATTTCAAAAATAAACATTATTTTTTTAATGAAGAAAAGGATAATCAATATATATTCTTCTAAAACTATTCCAGAAAATAGAAAAGGATGGGAAACTTCCAAACTCATCTTATGAGGCCACCATTGCTCTGGTTCCAAAACAAAAGATTTAAGTAAAAAAAGAGAACTACAGGCTAATTATCTCTGATTAACATGGATGCAAAAATTCTCAACCAGGTACTAGCAAATTAAATCTGGCAGTACACTAAAGGAATAGTTCACCAAGATCAAGTGAAATTTAATCCTGGGCTGCAAGGTGGGTTCAATAGACACAAGTCAATCGATGTGATACACCACATTAACAAAATAAAGGATAAGAAACTCATAAGCCTCTCAAGGTGCAGAAAAATAATTTCTCAAGGTGCAGATAAAACAAAGTACAGCATCCATTCTTGATAAAAACTCTCAACAAAGTAGGGGTAGCGGTAACATACTTCAACATCACAAAGGCCATACACAAAAAATCCACTAATGTCATCCTCAATGGGAAAAAAACTGAATGTTTTCTCCCTAAAATCAAGAAAAAGTTAGGGATGTCAACTTTCAACACTGTTATTTAACATAGTACTTGAAGTCCTAGCCTCAGCAATAAGAAAATAAAAAGAAATAAAAAACATCTAAATCAGCAAGTATGAAGTCAAACATTCACTATTTGCAGATCACGTAATACTCTATGTAGAAAACTCAAAAGATTCCACTAAATTTGTAGAACTGATACATAAATTCAGTAAAGTCCCAGTATACAAAACCAATGTGCAGAAATCTGGTACTTTACTATGCACCAATAATGAAGTAGCAGAAAAAGAAATCAAGGAATTGATCCCACTTACAATTGCAACAAAAACCGTAAGATACCTGGGAATAAACCTAACCAAAGAGATAAATGGTCTGTATTCTGAAAACCATAAAACATTGATGAAATAAATTGAAGATGACACAAAGAAATAGAAAAAAATCCCATGCTCATGGATTGGAAGAAGAAATTTAGTTAAAATATCTATAATACACAATATGTACATTTAATGCAATACCTATCAAAATACCAAAAAACATTTTTCACAGAATTTGAACAAACAATCCTAAAATTTGTATGGAACCACAAAAGACCCTGAATAGCCAAAGGAGTTTTAAATGAGAAATGCAAAGCTGGAGGCATCAAAATTCCAGGTGTCAATTATATTACAAAGTTGTAGTAATCAGAACAGTATGGTACTGGCACAACCATAGATACATAGATTAAGGGAACAAAATTGATACCCAGAAATAAGCCCACAACTATGGGATCAACTAATCTTTAGCAAAGTAGGAAATAATATCTAACGGAAAATCCAAAAAATGGTTTAGGAAAACTGGTCTGCAACATGCAGAAGAAAGAAACTGGACCACTTTCTTACACCATGCACAAAAATAAATTCAACATGGATGAAAGCCCTAAATGGGAGACAGAAAACCATTAAAATCCTAGAGAACACAGGCAGTAACCTCTATGACATCTGCCATAACAACTTCTCATTACATATGTCTCTTGAGGCAAGAGAAACAAAAGCGAAATAAACAATAGGAACTTCATGAAAATAAAAACTTCTTCACAGTGAAGGAAACTAAATAAAACTAAACAAAACTAAAAAAAAACATCCTTTGGAATGGGAGTGAATATTTGCAAATGACATAGCTGATTAAGTTTTAGTATTCAAAATATATAAAGAACTAACAAACTGAACTCCCCAAAAAGAAATAATCTTATTAGGAAATGGGAAGAAAACATGAATACACATTTTTCCAAAGAACACATACAGATGGCTAACAGACATGAAAATATGCTCAATATCACGATCATCAGGGAAACACAAATCAAAACTGCAATGAGGTATCACCTGACACATGTCATAATGTCTAAAATTAACAACACAGAAAACAACAGGTGTTGATGAGGATACATAGAAAGGGAAAGTCTCTTACACTGTGGGTGGAATTGCACCTGGTGCAGCCACTCTGGAAAAAAACATGGAGTTTCCTCAGAAAGTTAATAATAGGACTACCCTATGATCCAGCAACTACGCTACTAGACATTTACCCAAAGGGTACAAAAATAATAATTTGGAGGGATACATACACCCTGCTGTTGAAAGCAGCATTAATAATAGTCAAAGTATTGAAAGACCCCAAATGTCCATCAACTGATGAATGAATAAAGAAGTTGTCATATATGTGTGTGTGTGTGTTTGTGTGTATTACTCAGCCATTAAAAAAATGAAATTTGTCATTTGCAATGATGTGGATGGAGTTACAGTGCATCATGCTAAGTGAAATAAGTCAGAGAAAGATAAATAGCATATGATTTCAGTCATATATGGAATTTAAGAAACAAAACAAATGAACATTGGTGGGAGAAAAAGAGAGGCATACCAGAACACAGACTCTTTAACTATATACACTAAACTTGAGTGTTTCTGGAAAGGAGGTGGACTGGCTGGGGGGAGGGGGTGGGGATAAGTCAAATGTTTATTGGGATTACAGAAGGCATTTCTTTTTTTTAATTTTTTAACGTTTATTTTTATTATAGAGAGAAAGAGACAGAGCATGAGCATGGGAGGGGTAGAGAGAGGGGGAGACACAGAATCCGAAGCAAGCTCCAGGCTCCAAGCTGTCAGCACAGAGCCCGACGTAGGGCTCGAACTCACAAACTGCGAGATCATGACCTGAGCTGAAGTGGGAAGCCTGAGAGACCCAGAAGCCCACGGAAGGCACTTATGATGAGCACTGGGCATTGTATGTAAGTGATGAATCACTAAATTGTACACCTGAAATTAATATTACACAGTATGTTAACTAACTACAATTTAAATAAAACCTTGAAAAAAAATAACCATGAGGCTTTTTTTTTTTTTTTTTTTTTTTTGCTGTCAAGTCCAGCAGATGCTTGGAAAACTTTCATTCTACTTTTACTGATAGAGACCCAAAACCTAATATACCCGAGTCTAAAAAAACACAAGTATTTCATACCTGTGCTTCCTAATGGGAGTGCTCATTTTATTTCTTTTAAAATTTTTTTTCAACGTTTATTTATTTTTGGGACAGAGAGAGACAGAGCATGAACAGGGGAGGGGCAGAGAGAGAGGGAGACACAGAATCAGAAACAGGCTCCAGGCTCTGAGCTGTCAGCACAGAGCCCGACGCGGGGCTCGAACTCACGGACCGCGAGATGGTGACCTGGCTGAAGTCGGACGCTTAACCGACTGCGCCACCCAGGCGCCCCTCATTTTATTTCTTAATTCATTGGAGACCTTGGTTTTATTTCTTGGACTATTTTAAAAATACATATACCCTCTCTTGTTATTACCACTTAGGAACATTTTGTAATACCAATGGATTAAAAATGTTTCACACTAATGACCTGACACTTCATCATTATTTTAAAAATAAAATGTTGAAACCAAAATACTACCTAGACTAATAATTTTATCGTTTTATATACTTTAACATTATATTATTACACACATAAAAATTACTTGTCGTGCTCTTGCTTATACATCATATATAAAGTGTATCAGCTAATTTATCATTATGAAGTATTTTTAATGTTTTCATTGTGAATTATTTTTGCCTGATATTAATATTTCTGCACTTGTTTTATTATAATATAACTGACATTTTTATTTGACCTTTAATTTCTATGTGTGCAGCAGAATTTTATTGGTAATTGAGGGGTTCACAGTTGGAAGATTACATTATAGTTTAATACAACAAAATTTAAAATCAAACATTAAATAATTAAATTTTTAAACACAGTTAACCATACTCAGCAAATAAAACTTCTCCCTAGACATAGTTTTTTCACAGATCTTAGGTTCTTGGGTTTTTCTTTTTATTTAAACTTATGTTGCTGTGGTTATTTTCTGGGCCTTGGCAATCCTGAATCTCAAGCTTCCCACACAAAGTAAAGTATTGTCTTGTTTTATTATTCAAAGAATGTAGATCATATTGAAAGGAGATACAGAAAACAAAATAATATTGTAAGCCCTAGAGACTCACGGTCTGGGTCCAAACATTTGCTCTTTATAAGTCTAGGCAAGTTAATGTACCTCTCTTTGCATCATTTTCCTTCTCTACGAGAAGGGGATGACAACAGTAACTATAAGCATTTTTGTCGTGAGGATTGAATGATATAATAAATCTAAAGAACTTAGAGCAATGCTTTGCCTATATCATGTGCTCAATTAATTCTAATAATATTATACAAAGAAAAGGTAGCTATTGGCTTGATTAAATTTGTTTTCAGCTTTTAAACTAAACATTTTACATACATACTAGCATACATAAACATGTATACTTTATTGATTTAATTATTTGGTAGGTCAACTTTTGTTGTTTTAAAGAATCTAGTTCTGAGAAATGCCTAAAGCCAACTATATGCCTTGCACACTGACAGAGAAATAAAAAAAAAACAAGTTTTTTATTTTATTTTAATATTTTTTAATTTACATCCAAATTAGTTAGCATATAGTGCAATAATGATTTCAGGAGTAGATTCTTTAGTACCCTTACCCATTTAGCCCATCCACCTTCCCAAAACCCCTCCAGTATCCCTCAGTTTGTTCTCCGTATATATGAGTCTCTTATGTTTTGTCCCCTTCCCTGTTTTTATATTATTTTTGTTTCCCTTCCCTTATATTCACCTGTTTTGTCTCTTAAAGTCCTCATATGAGTAAAGTCATATGATATTTGTCTTTCTCTGACTAATTTCACTTAGAATAATCCCCTCCAGTTCCATCCACGTAGTTGCAAATGGCAAGATTTCATTCTGTTTGATTGCCGAGTAATACTCCATTATATATATATATATATATATATATATATATATATATATATATACCACATCTTCTTTATCCATTCATCCATCAATGGACATTTGGGCTCTTTCCATACTTTGACTATTGTTGACAGTGCTGCTATAAACATGGAGGAGCATGTGTCCTTTCAAAACAGCACACCTGTATTCCTTGCATAAATACCTAGTAGTGCAATTGCTGGGTCGTAGGGTAGTTTATTTTTAGTTTTTTGAGGAACCTCCATACTGCTTTCCATAGTGGCTACACCAGCTTGCATTCCCACCAACAATGCAAAAGAGATATTCTTTCTCCACATCCTTGCAAAATCTGTTGTTGCCTGAGTTGTTAATATTAGCCATTCTGACAGGTGTAAGGTGGTATCTCACAATGGTTTTGATTTGTATTTCCCTGATGATGAGTGAAGTTGACCATTTTTTCATGTGTTGGTTGGTCATATGGATGTCTTCTTTGGAGAAGTGTCTATTCATGTTTTTTGCCCATTTCTTCACTGGATTAATTGTTTCTTGGGTGTTGACTTCAATAAGTTCTTTATAGATTTTGAATACTAACCCTTTGTCTGATATGTCATTTGAAAATATCTTCTCCCATTTTGTCGGTTGTCTTTTAGTTTTGCTGATTGTTTCCTTCGTTGTGCAGAGGCTTTTTATATTGATCAGGTCCCAGTAGTTCACTTTTCCTTTTGTTTCCCTTGCCTCTGGAGACGTGTTGTGTAAGAAGTTGCCGCGGCTAAGATCAAGGGGTTTTTTCCTTCTTTCTCCTCGAAGGTTTTGATGGCTTCCTATGTTACATTGAGGTCTTTCATCCATTTTGAGTTTATTTTTGTGTATGGTGTAAGAAAGTGGTCCAGGTTCATTTTTCTAAGCATGTTGCTGTCCATTTTCACAGCACCACTTGCTGAAGAGATGGTCTTGATTCCACTGAATATTCTCTTCTGCTTTGTCAAAGATTAGTTGGTCATACATTTATGGGTCCATTTCTGGGTTCTCTATTCTGTTCCATTGATCTGAGTGTCTGTTCTCCTGCCAGTACCATACTGTCCTGATGATTACAACATTGTAGTATAGCTTGAAGTCTGGGATTGTGATGCCTCCTGCTTTGGTTTTCTTTTTCAAGATTGCCTTGGCAATTCGGGGTCTTTTCTGGTTCCATATAAATTTAGGATTATTTGTTCTGCCTCTGTGAAGAATTCTGGTGTTATTTTGATAGGGATTGCATTGAATATGTAGATTGCTTTGCGTAGTATTGACATTTTAACAATATTTGTTCTTCCTTTCCAGGAGTGTGGAATCTTTTTCCATTTTTTGTGTGTCTTCAATTTCTTTCATAAGCTTTCTATAGTTTTAAGTGTATAGATTTTTCACCTCTTTGGTTAGATTTATTCCTAGGTACTTTCTGGGTTTTGGTGCAATTGTCAATGGGATCGATTCCTTGATTACTCTTTCTGTTGCTTCATTGTTGTTGTATAGGAATGCAACCAATTTCTGTGCATTGATTTCATATCCTGCAACTTTGCTGAATTCATGAATCAATTCTAGAAGTCTTTTGGTTGTATCTTTAGGGTTTTACATATCGAGTATCATGTCATCTGCGAAGAGTGAAAGTTCGACCTCCTCCTGGCTCATTTGGATGCCTTTTATTTCTTTCTGTTGTCTGATTTCAGAGGCTAAGACTTCCTAAACTATGTTGAATAACAGTGGTGAGAGTGGACATCCCTTGTCTTGTTGCTTACCTTAGGGGGAAAGCTCTCAGTTTTTCCCCACTGAGGATGATATTACCATTGGGTCATTCATATATGGCTTTTATGATCTCGAGGTATGCTCCTTGTATATCACTACATACTTGAGGGTTTTTATCAAGAAAGGATGCTGTATTTTGTCAAATGCTTTTTCTGCATCTACTGAGAGAATCATGATTCTTGTCCTTTCTTTTTATTGATGTGAAGAATCACGTTGTTTTGCTGATATTGAACCAGCTCTGCATCCCAATTATAAATCTCACTTGGTCGTGGTGAATAATTTTTTTTAATGTATTGTTGGAGCCGGTTGGCCAATATCTTGCTGAGGATTTTTGCATCCATGATCATCAGGGAAATTGGTCTATAGTTCTCTTTTTTAGGAGGGTCTTTGTCTGGTTTAAGAATCAGGGTAATGCTGGCTTCATAGAAAGAGTTTGGATGTTTTCCTTCCATTTCTATTTTTTGGAACAGCTTCAAGAGAATAGATGTTAACTCTTCCTTAAATGTTTGGTAGAATTCCCCTGGGAAACCATCTGGCCCTGACTTCTTGCCTTTTGTGAGATTATTGATTACTCATTCAATTTCCTTACTGGTTATGTGTCTGTTAAAATTTTCTATTTCTTCCTCTTTCAGTTTCGGTAGTGTATAAGTTTCTAGGAATTTGTCCATTTCTTCCATATTGCCCATTTTATTGGCATATAATTGTTCATAATAATCTCTTATTATTGTTTTTATTTCTGCTGTGTTGGTTGTGATCTCTCCTCTTTCATTCTTGATTTTATTTATTTGGGTCCTTTCCTTTTTCTTTTTGATCAAACTGGCTAGTGGTTTATCAATTTTGTTGATGCTTCCAAAGAACCAGCTTCTGGTTTCATTGATCTGTTCTACTGTTTTTTGGTTTCAATAGCATTAATTTCTGCTCTAGTTTTTATTATTTCCTGTCTTCTGCTGGTTTTGGATTTTATTTACTGTTCTTTTTCCAGCTCTTTAAAGCATAAGGTTAGTTTGTGTATATAAGATCTTTCTTCCTTCTTTAGGAAGGCCTGGATTGCTGTATACTTTCCTCTTATGACACCCTTTGCTGCATCCCAGAGGTTTGGGGTTGTGGTGTTATCATTTTCATTGGCTTCCATGAACTTTTTAAGTTCCTCTTTACCTTCTTGGTTAGCCCATTCATTCTTTAGTGTGATGCTCTTTAGTCTCCAAGTATTTGTTACCTTTACAAATTTTTTCTTGTGGTTGATTTTGAGTTTCATAGCGTTGTGGTCTGAAAATATGCATGGTATGATCTTGATATTATTGTGCTTACTTAGGGCTGTTTTGTGTACCAGTATGTGGTTTATTCTGCAGAACGTTCCATGTGCACTGGAGAAGAATGTATATTCTGCTGCTTTAGGATGAAATGTTCTGAAAATCTCTGTTAAGTCCATCTGGTCCAGTGTGTCACTCAAAGCCATTGTTTCCTTGTTGGTTTTTTGATTAGATGATCTGTCCATTGCTGGAAGTGGGGTGTTGAACTCTCCTACTATTATGGTATTACTATTGATTAGTTTCTTTATGTTTGTGATTAATTGATTTATATATTTGGGTGCTCCACATTTGGTGCATGAATGTTTACAATTGTTAGGTCTTCTTGGTGGATAGACCCCTTGATTATGATATAATGCCCTTCTAGGATCCTTTGATACAGTCTTTATTTTAAAGTCTAGGTTGTCTGATATAAGTATGGCTACTCTGGCTTTCTTTTGTTGACCATTAGCATGATAGATGGTTCTCCATTTCCTTATTTTCAATCCAAAGGTGTCTTTAGGTCTAAAGTGGGTCTCTTGTAAACAGCATACAGATGGATCTTGTTTTCTTATCCATTCTGTTACCCTATGTTTCTTGATTGGAGCTTTTAGTCCATTGACGTTTAGAGTGAGTACTGAAAGATATGAATTTATTGCCATTATGATGCTTGTAGAGTTGGAGTTTCTGGTGGTGTTCTCTGGTCGTTTCTAATCTTTGTTGCTTTGGTTATTTATTTATTTATTTATATTTTCATCTTTTCTCCCCTCAGAGAGTCCCTCTTAAAATTTCTTGCAGGGATGGGTTAGTGGTCACAAACTCCTTTAATTTTTTTTTTGTCTGGGAAACTTTTTATCTCTCCTTCTATGTTGAATGACAGCCTTGCTGGATAAAGGGTTCTTGGCTGTATATTTTTTCTGATTCAGCACATTTAATATGTCCTGCCACTCATTTCTGGCTTGCCAAGTTTCTGTGGATAAGTCTGCTGCAAATCTGATCTGTCTTCCCTTGTATGGTAAGGACTTTTTTTTTCCCTTGCTGCTTTCATGATTCTCTCCTTGCCTGACTATTTTGTGAATTTGACTATGATATGCCTTGAGATGGTCGGTTTTTGTTGAATCTAATGGGGGTCCTCTGTGCTTCCTGGATTTTGATGTCTGTGCCTTTCCCCACGTTAGGAATATTTTCCACTATGATTTTTTCACATAGCCCTTCTACCCCTATTTTTCTCTTCCTCTTCTGTGACCCCTATGATTCTGATGTTTTTCCTTTTAAATGAATCACTGATTTCTCTATTTCTTACATGATGCTTTTTTTCCTTGATCTCCCTCTTTTTTTCTGCTTCGTTATTCTCCATAAATTTGTCCTCTATATCCCTTATTCTCTGTTCTGCCTCATCCATCATTGCTGCCACGGCATCCATCCATTATTGCAGCTCAGTGATAGAACATTTTTTTATTTAATCCTGAGTAGTTTTTACTTTTTATATCCACAGAAAGGGATTCTAAACTATTTTCGACTCCAGCTAGTATTTTTTTTATCATGATTCCAAATTCTGGTTCAGACATCTTGCTTATGTCTGTGTTGGTTAAATCCCTGGCTGTCATTTCATCATGCTTTTTCTTTTGGGGTGAATTCCTTCGTTTCATCATTTTGAAGGGAGAAAATGAATTAATGATGTAGAAAAATTAAACTTTAAACTTTAAAATTAAAAAAATATATTAAAATTAAAAAATTACACACACACACACACACACACAGTCGAATAAATGATTCTAGATCCTAGGTGTGTTTTGGTCTGGATGATGAAAGTGGTTTGATGGATTAGAGAAAAAAGAGGGGGGAAGGAAATGTTTTGAGAATTTGAAAAAAATGAATACACTGAAGTAGACTAAGATGAAATGATGGGAGTAAAACAGAATTTGAAAACATTTACACAAAAGTAAAGAATATAGTAGAAAAATTAAGAGAAATATTTTTAATAAAAATGAAGTTTCTCTCTTTCTATAACCAAGAAACAGAAAAGAAACAAAAAAGAGGGAAAAAATAAATCAGTTGAAAATTTGAAAAAGTGGATACAGTGTAGTAGACTAAAATAAAATGATAGAAATAAAATAGAATTTGAATTTTTTTGTCAACATTTATTTATTTTTGGGACAGAGAGAGACAGAGCATGAACGGGGGAGGGGCAGAGAGAGAGGGAGACACAGAATCGGAAACAGGCTCCAGGCTCTGAGCCATCAGCCCAGAGCCTGACACGGGGCTCGCACTCACGGGCCGTGAGATCGTGACCTGGCTGAAGTCGGACGTTTAACCGACTGTGCCACCCAGGCGCCCCAATAAAATAGAATTTGAAAACATTTACATAAAAGTAAAAATATAGTAAAAAAGGTAAAATATTTTTAATAAAAATTTATAATGAAATTGATTTTTTCTTTCTGTTTTCAAAAAAAGGAAAGAAGTAAAAAAGAGAAAAAAGAAAGAAAAAAAATTGAATAGATGGACCTGCTAACAGATTTAAATATGACTGTAATTATTTCATTTTCCCCTAGAACTCAGACTATGAAGCACTTTATAGTCCATAAAATAATCAGGCAGTGAGACTTGTGTTCTTGAAGAGTAGGTTGGCCCAGTTGGACAGGTCTTAGTGTAATGGCTCTGTTCTCCACTATATGGAGCTGCTAGGCTACTGGGGTGGAGTGTTGTGGCACTCATAGGTGCATATGTGCATGTCCAGGAGCAGTGAAATTGGTGTCACCCAGCTACCCATTCTCTAGTATCAGAACTCTGATCTCCATGATCAGCAATTGCACACTCATCCTTTGTCTTCAGCTTTCATCCACTCCCCACTTTTTCGCTGTCCGTGACCACGCCCCAGGCAGTACCTCTCTCCAGAATTTTGT
Organism: Prionailurus bengalensis; assembly: GCF_016509475.1. Classification (NCBI taxonomy): domain Eukaryota; kingdom Metazoa; phylum Chordata; class Mammalia; order Carnivora; family Felidae; genus Prionailurus; species Prionailurus bengalensis. Next base: position 76,004,007 of record NC_057361.1, on the reverse strand, counting down.
CTCAGATGTGGCTGTTTTCCCAAGCCCCTTACTTCTTAAGGACTGTGGCTTTGACCCATTTCACCCCTCTGCAAGAGGGTCTCACCAAGCAATGGCCAAATATCTGCTGCACCCAGGAATGCTTGCTTGACCCTGCTTCTGCTAGTACCCTGAGACTGCAGCCAGGTGCCAGTATGCCCCAGAAAAAGTTTGTGAGACAGTGTAGCAGCAGGATTTCAGGGATTATGGAAAATTACAACACACATCTGGCACCAGGTTTCACCCTTAATGACCTTGCCCCAGCACCAGCTAATGTGGCCATTCTCTGGGGTCTGCTGTGACCAGGTGGCCTCAACAGTCTCTACCAAATGTCCTTCCAGCAGTGGAAACGCTTTTCCCCATGTAGCCCAAGGACATCCCGGACCCCACCATGCTCCTGGGGATTTGCCCTTCCCACCAGAGCACCAATAGGTATCCAGCTGTGGAGATGCAGACTCTGTAATCCCCTTGTTTACAGTCTTAATGAAATTTAACCCCTCTCCTTTCTCTTTTCTCCCTTTTTAGTTTAGTCCCTGTGGTTGCTTCCAATTTTGCACTTTCTCTCCAGCTGCCTTTGGAGAGGAGTGCTTTTCCTGTATTCTCCCCGTCCCCATCTTTGTCCTCTCTTCACCCACAAAAGCAGCTCCCTGCCTGCTGCAGCTTCTCACTCCCCAAGTTCACCTCTCTGCACCACGTGCCTGGTGAATTCTGTGGTTCAGGTTGTGCAGATTGTTGTGTTAATCCTCAAATAAGTTTTCTAGGTGTGCAGGATGGTTTAGTGTTGGTCTGGCTATATTTCATGGACATAAGACACACAAAAAACCTCCATGCTGTTCTGCCATCTTGGTTCCCCCTCAAAATAAAAATAAGTTTAAGGTGGGAAGCAGAATGTAAATTTGCATGTCATCACCATTTATGAACAAGAAACAGATAAAGGTTGTTGGGGTCATTTAGCCAGGAGAGTCAAATGCTTTCATGCTCAATCTAGCAGTGTTAATTTTTTAGGTATTCCTGTTCTCTTTCTTTTATTTTTTTCATGTTAATTCATTTTTGAGAGACAGAGAGATGCAGAACATGAGCAGGGAAGGGGCAGAGAGAGAGGGAGACAGATAATCAGAAGCAGGCTCCAGGCTCTGAACTGTCAGCACAGAGCCCAACGCGGGGCATAAACTCATGAACTGTGAGATCATGACCTAAGCTGAAGTTGGATGCTCAACCGACTGAGCCACCCAGGCGCCCCTAGGTATTCCTGTTCTATACAGCATGGAAGTCGGTTATTAAAACCTCAATCTGAATAGAGAGCCCAGAAATAAATCCACATATGTATTTATGGTCAATTAATTTGCAACAAAATAGCCAAGAATATGCAACTCGTCTCTTCAATAGAGTTTGTATTTGGGACCTTTTTTGTTTCTTGAGATAGGCCTGAATTGTAATATACATTCCTCTTAGGACTGCCTTTGCTGCATCCCAAAGGGTTGGGACAGTCATATTTTCATTTTCATTTGCTTCCATGTATTTTTTAGTTTCTTCTTTATTTTCCTGGTTAACCCATTCATGCTTTAGTAGGATGTTCTTTAACCTCTATGTTTTTGAGGGTTTTCCAAATTTTCTTTTGTGGTTGACTTCAAGTTTCATAGGGTTGTTGTCCAAAAATATGCATGGTATGATCTTGAATCACTTTGTATATGTTAAGGGCTGATTTTTCACCCAGTATATGACCTATTCTGGAGAATGTTCCATTTGCACTTGAGAAGAATGTGTATTCTGTTGCTCTAAAATAAAATATTTTGAATATATCTGTTAAGTCCATCTGGTCCATTGTGTCATTCAAAGCCATTGATTCCTTATTGATTTTCTACTTATGTGATCCTTCCCTTGCTGCAAGTGGGGTGTTAAAGTCCTTTCTTTTATGGTATTATTGTCAATGAGTTTCTTTATGTTTGTGATTAATTAGTTTCTTCATGTTTGTGATTTATATTTGGGTATTTCATGTTGGGGGCATAAATATATATAATTCTTAGATGTTCTTGGTGGATACACCCTTCAATTATGATGTAGTGCTTTTCTTCATCACTTGTCACTGTCTTTGGTTCATATTCTAGTTTTCTGATACAAGTATGGCTACTCTGGATTTCTTTTGACTTGCATTAGCATGATAGATGATTCTCCATTCCCTCACTTTCAATCACAAAATGTCTTTAAGTGTAAAATGAGTCTCTTGTAGGCAGCATACAGATGGGTCTTTTTTTTTTTTTAATCCATTCTGATACCCTATGTCTTTTCATTGGAGCATTTAGTCCATTTACACTGAAAGTGATTACTGAAAGATATAAATTTAGTGCCATTGAGTACCTGTAGAGTTTGTATTTCTACTGATATCCTCTGGTCCTTTCTAGTCTTTTGTTGCTTTGCTATTTTTTCCTCCACTGAGTCTCCCTTAAAATTTCTTGAAGGACTGGTTTAGTGGTCACAATCTCCTTTAGTTTTTGTTTGTCAGGCACACTTTGTATGTCTCCTTATATTCTGAATGTCAGCCTTCCTGGATAAAGAATTCTTGGCTTCACATTTGTCCTATTCAGCAAGTTGAATATTTCCTGCCGTTCCCTCCAGTCCTGCCAGGTTTCAGTGGATAGGTATGCTGATAACCAAATGTGTCTACCCTTGTAGTTTAAGGCCTTTTTTTTCTCCCTAGCTGCTTTCAGAATACTCTTCTTAGGTTTGTATTTTGCAAGTTTCACTATGATATGTCATGATGTTGACTATGTTGATTTTGTGGATAGCTGTCTGTGTCTCTTGGACTGGGATGCTTGTTTCCTTCCTCAGATTTGGGATGTTCTCAGCTAAAATTTGTTCAGATAAACTTTCTGCCTCTTTTCCCCACTCTTCTTCTGGGACTCCTATGATAAGGATAGTGTTTCACCTTATGGAAACACTGAATTCCCTAAGTCTACCTTTGTGATCAAATAATTGTCTCTCCCTCTTCTTTTCAGCTTCATTATTTTCCACTTTTTTGTCTTCTAAATCACCTGTTCTCTCCTCCCCTTCTTTAATCCTCATTGTGACTGTATCCAGTCGGTTTTGCATCTCAGTTATAGCATTTTTTTTTAAATTTCAGCCTAGTTTTAAGGTCTTTGCTCACAGAAGCAAGGTTTTCTCTGATGTCTTCTATGCTTTATTCAAGCCAAGCTAATAGTCTTATGACTGCTGTTCTCAATTATTGTTCATGTATATTATATCTGTTTTGATCAAGTCCCTGGCTATGATTTCTTTTTGACCTTTCTTTTGAGGAAAATTCCAACATCTTGTCATTTTAGGTAAGTTTCTGTCTTTTTTGTGTTTTGAAATCTTATTATGCTACCTGCTCCTGAGAATAATTCCATATATATCTATATGTCTATATATCTATATCTATATCTATATCTATATCTATATCTATATGGGTCATACACTATCCAGGGCCAAGCACTTCAGGATGTGTTTCTGATATATGCTGCTTGCACTCTGCTATTGGGTTTTGGATACTCTTCCCCAATGGTCATTCTTGTGCAGAGGTCCTCCTAGCCTGCCATGGGGAGTGTTTGGACCTTTAACAAGGTGTGCTGCTTTGTTTGTTAAAATTAGCCTGGAAAAAAAAGAAAAAAGAAAGCATAACGTTCCCCCCAAAACAAAAGAGAGAAAAGGAAAAGGAATGAAAAAAAACATGCAATGAGAAAACTATAAACCTGATTCCAAAAAAAAAGAAACAAAGAAAATGAAAGAAAAAAAAAAGAAGAAGCCCAATCCAAAAAATGCAGGTAAGGAAATGAAAACACAAATTAATAAACAAACAAAAGTTTAAGTCTGATCTAAAGGAAAAAAAGATAATAAAAAGTAAGCCTGGTTTTATTTTTTTATTTTTTTTACTGCTAAAAATTTAATATTTATTTATTTATTTATTTCTCAATATATAAACTTTATTATCAAATTGGTTTCCATATAACACCCAGTGCTCATCCCAAAAGGTGCCCTCCTCAATACACACCACCTACCCTACCCTCCCTCCCACACCCCATCAACCCTCAGTTTGTTCTCAGTTTTTAACAGTCTCTTATGCTTTGGCTCTCTCCCACTCTAATCTCCTTTTTTTCTTTTGTTTTCCTTCCTCTCCTCCATGGGTTCCTGTTAAGTTTCTCAGGATCCACATAAGAGTCAAAACATATGATATCTGTATTTCTCTGTATGGCTTATTTCACTTAGCATAACACTCTCCAGTTCCATCCATGTTGTTACAAAGGGCCATGTTTCCTTCTTTCTCACTGCCACGTAGTACCCCATTGTGTATATAAACCCCAATTTCTTTATCCATTCATCAGTTGATGGACATTTAGGCTCTTTCCATAATTTGGCTATTGTTGAGAGTGCTGCTATAAACATTGGGGTACAAGTGCCCTATGCATCAGTACTCCTGTATCCCTTGGGTAAATTCCTAGAGGTGCTTTTGCTGGGTCATAGGGTAGGTCTATTTTTAATTTTTTGAGGAACCCCCACACTGTTTTTCAGAGTGGCTGCAACAATTTGCATTCCCACCAGCAGTGCAAGATGGTTGCCCTTTCTCCACATCCTCTCCAGCATCTATAGTCTCCTGAGTTGTTCATTTTGGCCACTCTGACTGGCGTGAGGTGATATCTGAGTGTGGTTTTGATTTGTATTTCCCTGATGAGGAGCAACGTTGAACAACTTCTCATGTGCCTGTTGGCCATCCGGATGTCTTCTTTAGAAAAGTGTCTATTCATGCTTTCTGCCCATTTCTTCACTGGGTTATTTGTTTTCTGGGTGTGGAGTTTGGTGAGCTATTTATAGATTTTGGATACTAGCCCTTTGTCCATATGTCATTTGCGAATATCTTTTCCCATTCCGTTGGTTGCCTTTTAGTTTTCTTGGTTGTTTCCTTTGCTGTGCAGAAGCTTTTTATCTTCATAAAGTCCCAGTAGTTCATTTTTGCTTTTAATTCCCTTGCCTTTGTGGATGTGACAAGTAAGAAATTGCTATGGCTGAGGTCAGAGAGGTCTTTTCCTGCTTTCTCCTCTAGGGTTTTGATGGTTTCCTGTCTCACATTCAGGTCCTTTATCCATTTTGAGTTTATTTTTGTGAATGGTGTGAGAAAGTGGTCTAGTTTCAACCTTCTGCATGTTGCTGCCCAGTTCTCCCAGCACCATTTGTTAAAGACACTGTCTTTTTTCCATTGGATGTTATTTCCTGCTTTGTCAAAGATGAGTTGGCCATACGTTTGTGGGTCTAGTTCTGGGGTTTCTATTCTATTCCATTGGTCTATGTGTCTGTTTCTGTGCCAATACCATGCTGTCTTCATGATTACAGCTTTGTAGTAGACGCTAAGGTCTGGGACTGTGATGCCTCCTGCTTTGGTATTATTCTTCAAAATTACTTTGGCTATTTGGGGCCTTTTGTGGTTTCATATGAATTTTAGGATTGCTTGTTCTAGTTTCGAGAAGAATGCTTGTGCAATTTTGATTGGGATTGCATGGAATGTGTAGATAGCTTTGGGTAGTATTGACATTTTGACAATATTTATTCTTCCAATCCATGAGCATGGAATGTTTTTCCATTTCTTTATATCTTCTTCAATTAACTTCATAAGGTTTCTATAGTTTTCAGCATACAGATCTTTTACATCTTTGGTTAGATTTATTCCTAGGTATTTTATGCTTCTTGGTGCAATTGTGAATGGGATCCGTTTCTTTATTTGTCTTTCTGTTGCTTCATTGTTAGTGTATAAGAATGCAACTGATTTCTGTACATTGATTTTGTATCCTGCAACTTTGCTGAATTCATGTGTCAGTTCTAGCAGACTTTTGGTGGAGTCTATTGGATTTTCCATGAATACTATCATGTCATCCGCAAAAAGTGAAAGCTTGACTTCATCTTTGCCAATTTGGATGCTTTTGATTTCCTTTTGTTGTCTGATTGATGATGCTAGAACATGCAACACTATGTTAAACAACAGTGGTGAGAGTGGGCATCCCTGTCGTGTTCCTGATCTCAGGGAAAAAGCTCTCAGTTTTTCCCCATTGAAGATGATGTTAGCTGTGGGCTTTTCATAAATGGCTTTTATGATGTTTAAGTATGTTCCTTCTATCCCGACTTTCTCGAGGGTTTTTATTAAGAAAGGTTGCTGAATTTTGTCAAAGGCCTTTTCTGCATCGATTGACAGGATCATATGGTTCTTATATTTTCTTTTATTAATGTGATGTATCACATTGATTGATTTGTGAATGTTGAACTAGCCCTGAATCCCAGGAATGAATCCCACTTGATCATGGAGAATAATTCTTTTTATATGCTATTGAATTCGATATGCTAGTATCTTATTGAGAATTTTTGCATCCATATTCATCAGGGATATTGGCCTGTAGTTCTCTTTATTTCCTGGGTCTCTGTCTGGTTTAGGAATCAAAGTAATACTGGCTTCATAGAATGAGTCTGGAAGTTTTTCTTCCCTTTCAATTTTTTGGAACAGCTTGAGAAAGGTGGGTATTATCTCTGCTTTAAACATCTGGTAGAACTCCCCTGGGAAGCCATCTGGTCCTGGACTCTTATTTGTTGGGAGATTTTTGATGAATGATTCAATTTATTCACTGGTTATGTGTCTGTTCAAGCTTTCTATTTCCTCTTGATTGAGTTTTGGAATCGTGTGGGTTTTTAGGAATTTGTCCATTTCTTCCAGATTGTCCAGTTGGTTGGCATATAATTTTTCATAGTATTCCCTGATAACTGCTTGTGTTTCTGAGGGATTGGCTGAAATTATTGCATTTTCATTCATGATTTTATCCATTTGGGTCACCTCCCTTTTCTTTTTGAGAAGCCTGGCTAGAGGTTTGTCAATTTTGTTTATTTTTTCAAAAAACCAACTCTTGGTTTCGTTGATCTGCTCTACATTTTTTTAGATTCTATATTGTTTATTTCTGCTCTGATATTGATTATTTCTCTTCTTCTGCTGGGTTTAGGGTGTCTTTGCTGTTCTGCTTCTATTTCTTTTAGTTGTGCTGTGAGATTTTGTATTTGGGATTTTTTTTTTCTTGAGATAAGCCTGGATTGCAATGTACTTTCCTCTCAGGACTGCCTTTGCTGCATCCCAAAGCGTTTGGATTGTTGTCTTTTCATTTTCATTTGGTTTCCATATGTTTTTAAATTTCTTCTCTAATTGCCTGGTTGACCCATTCATTCTTTAGTAGGGTGTTCGTTAACGTCCATGCTTTTGAAGGTTTTCCAGACTTTTTTCTGTGGTTGATTTCAAGCTTCATAGCACTGTGGTCTGAAAGTATGCATGGTATGATCTCAATTCTTGTATACTTATGAAGGGTTGTTTTTTGACCCAGTAGGTGGTCTATCTTGGAGAATATTCCATGTGCACTCGAGAAGAGAGTATATTCTGTTGCTTTTGGATGCAGAGTTCTACATATATCTGTCAAGTCCTTCTGATCCATTGTATCAATCAGGGCCCTTGTTTCTTTATTGACCGTGTGTCTAGATGATCTATCCATTTCTGTAAGTGGAGTGTTAAAGTCCCCTGCAATTACCACATTCTTATCAGTAACGTTGCTTATGTGTGTGAGTAATTGTTTTATATATTTGGGGGCTCCTGTATTCAGAGCATAGACATTTATAATTGTTAGCTTTTCCTGATGGATAGACCCTGTGATTATTATATAATGCACTTCTTCATCTCTTGTTACAGCCTTTAATTTAAAGTCTAGTTTGTCTGATATAAGTATGGCTCCTCCAGCTTTCTTTAACTTCTAGTGGCATGATAAATAGTTCTCCATCCCCTCACTCTAAATCTGAAGGTGTCCTCAGGTCGAAAATGAGTCTCTTGTAGACATCAAATTGATGGGTCTTGTTTCTTTATCCATTCTGATACCTTATTTCTTTTGCTTGGCGCATTTAATCCATTTACATTCAGTGTTATTATAGAAAGATATGGGTTTAGAGTCATTGTGATGTCCATAGGTTTCATGCTTGTAGAGATGTCTCTGGTACTTTGTCTCACAGGATCCCCCTTAGGATCTCTTGTAGGGCTGGTTTAGTGGTGACCAATTCCTTCAGTTTTTGTTTGTTTGGGAAGACCTTTATCTCTCCTTCTATTCTAAATGACAGACTTGCTGGATAAAGGATTCTCGGCTGCATATTTTTTCTGTTCATCACATTGAAGATCTCCTGCCATTCCTTTCTGGACTGACAAGTTTCAGTACAGAGATTGGTCACGAGTCTTATCAGTCTCCCTTTATATGTTAGAGCACGTTTATCTCTAGCTGCTTTCAGAATTTTCTCTTTATCCTTGTATTTTGCCAGTTTCACTATGATATGTCATGCAGAAGATCGATTCAAGTTACGTCTGAAGGGAGTTGTCTGTGCCTCTTGGATTTCAATTCCTTTTTCCTTCCCCAGATCCGGGAAGTTCTCAGCTATTATTTCTTCAAGTACACCTTCAGCACCTTTCCTTCTCTCTTCCTCCTCTGGAATACCAATTATGCATAGATTATTTCTCTGTAGTGCATCACTTACTTTTCTAATTTTCCGCTCATACTCTTGTATTTTTTTATCTCTCTTTTTCTCAGCTTCTTCTTTGTCCATAATTTTATCTTCTAATTCAGCTATTCTTTCCTCTGCCTCTTCAATATGAGCTGTAATTGTCTCCATTTTATTTTGCAGTTCATTGATAGCATGTTTTAGCTCCTCCTGGCTGTTCCTTCGTCCCTTGATCTCTGTAGCAAGCGATTCTCTGCTGTCCTTTATACTGTTTTCAAGCCCAGTGATTGATTTTATGACTATTATTCTAAATTCACTTTCTGTTATATTGTTCAAATCGTTTTTGATCAGTTCGTTAGCTCTTGTTATTTCCTGGACATTTTTCTGAGGGGAATTCTTCCGTTTTGTCATTTTGGATAGTCCCTGGAGTGGTGCAGGACTGCGGGGCACTTCCCCTGTGTTGTCTTGAATAACTTGTGTTGGTGGACGAGGCCGCAGTCAGACCTGATGTCTGCCCCCATCCCACCAGTGGGGCCACAGTCAGACTGGTATGTGCCTTCTCTTCCCCTCTTCTAGGGGCGGGATTCGCTGTGAGGTGGCGTGGCCCGTCTGGGCTACTTGCACACTGCCAGACTTGTGGTGCTGGGGATCTGCCGTATTAGCTGGGGTGGATTGGCAAGGTTCACATGGGTGGGAGAGGCAGACTCAGCTTGCTTTTCCTTCAGAGATCCGCTTCGGGAAGGGCCCTGTGGCACCCTCTCCCATGGACCTCTCGTCTGCGCTGAGCTCTGGAGACTCCGTTCTGCTAGTCTTCTGGTGGTTTTCTGGGTTATTTAGGCAGGTGTAGGTGGAATCTAAGTGATCAGCAGGACATATGGTGAGCCCAGCGCCCTCCTATGCCACCATTTTCCCAGGATCCTCATTACACATATTATTATGTTTGATAGTGTCCCCCATTTTCTGAGGTTCTGTTCATTTTCCTTCGTGATTTTTTTCACTCTCTGTTCTTCAGTTTACAAAATGTCTATTGATTTATAATTGAGGCCACTAATTTTTCCTTTTGCTAGTTTAAATCTAGTGTTGAGCTCCTGTAATAATTTGTAAATTTCAGTTATTATACTACTCAACATCAGAATTTCTAATCGATTCTTTAAAAAAGTTTTAATATCTTTATTGTAAATCTCTATTTTATGCAACATTGTTATCATAGGTTGTTTCACATATGCTTTTATTTAGTTCTGTGAATATATTATAGTGGCTATTTTGAAGTCTTTTTCAGTTATATATGACACCTCTTCACTTTCACAGGCAGTTTGTGTTCCCTTTTCCAGTGTATCATTTATATATTTTAATTTCTTTGTATAACTCATAATATTTTGTTAAAGTTAAGTATTTAATATAATATATTGTAGTAACTCTATGTACTGGTCCATCCACTAAAAAGATTGTCATTGTCACTTGATTGTTTGTATTTTAGTAACTGACTGGATTACTTTCTTTCCCTGATTCAGATGTCAAATTCCACTGATTTCCAGATGTTTGCTCTATTGTTTTAAACAGTGCCTTGGGACAAAAAACATCCTTTACAAGGTAACCCTATCAAATTTTGATTCCTTTGAAAGAATAGTTTCTGTGATCTGAGTTTGATATTTTCCCTGATGCCCAGCTATTTTATTTTATAATAAAATCTGTCATTCAACCTAGCTGACCTTCATTCAGTCCATGAATCTCCTCCCAATTGTTTTTCACTATACATTCCACTGCTTTTGAGAGCTCTTATAGATTTTAAATTTTCCACCCTTTCTTGAAAATTTTAATTGTTTTCAGAAGAGATTGAGAACTATATGTTTTATGGCCTATTTTTTTTTCACTAGGCAAAATCTTTGAAATAGAGCTGGGGTCAGGACAATGGACAGCTTAACCTATAGTGACACTGCCACTCTAGGAAAGAAATGCTTAGTTGTTAGGGAAGAAATGCTTAGTTGGTGTGGAACCAGTTCCTCGTGAGCCACAGTAGTGGTAATCAGGGCCCTAGTGTTCTTAGTATGCCACACACCAGGTGGAATCAACATTCCACTAATGGGTACATGGTGGAAGAAATAATTTTCTATCTCTTGAACATAATTGGCCAGGATTTAGCGTTATGTAGCTGAAGGAAAGATGGGAAATGCTGAAGTCATGTTCCTTGTAAGAAGAAAACTCTCTGAATAGGAACTAAAGGAAAAGGATCCCTGTGTTCTAGGTTATAGCAGTCTAGAGTGGATTTTCTACCTCATTAAGAAGTAAAAGAGAGGGAGTGGTTTTGGTTTAAATATCAGATATTCTCATGTTAATTACCAAATCTTAATAGTTTTTTTAACTCTGTTTCTTCATTTGCTATTTGATCTTATAAGCATTTCCTAAAACTTTAAAAAGTTGTTTTTAAATAACTTTCACCAGTTTCACTGGGGACTAGGTTGACATGCTGCACGCAATCCACTTGTTATATCTTTTTGTTATCATTATCAAGAATTTCCAGAATAAGGCTAGATATTAGTGATAAATGGGAGCTTATTTTTTCTTGAATGTAATGATAATGAATGTCTTTTGTCTTTGGATATAACAGTTGTTCTTGAAATGAACCTTAATTTTTATCATAAAAGGATCATCCTCCTATTCTTACTTTATTAAAATTTTCCTTAAAAATTAAAACCTTTTTGGGGCACCTGTGTTGCTCAGTCAGTTAAGTATCTGACTTTGGCTCAGGTCATGATCTCATGGTTTGTGGATTCAAGCTCCATGTCAGACTCTGTCCTGACAGCTCAGAGCCTGGATCTTGCTTTGGATTCTGTATCTCCCTCTCTCTCTGCCCCTCCTTTCTCTCTCTCTCTCTCTCTCTCTCTCTCTCTCAAAAATAAACATTAAAGAAATTAAAACCATTTTTCCAGGGTTTAAGATGGTGACATAGGAAACCTGAATTTATGTCCTCCAAGAAACACAATTACATTTATTTCTAGAACAATTTCTTCTGAAGAAGAACTGTGGGCTGACTGCTCAGCTACTGATCAACCAAAGATAGAGAAAATGGCATCAGGGCAGCAATAGAGATGTTGCCATATTAACAAAGTGGATTCCCCACAACCAACACTGCAAATGACAGTGGGTAGAGATAGTACTGAGGGACTGGGAAGAGGTTCCTTTGTGCTTGGAAAAGAAAAAAAGTTAAAATGTGAAACTAACATATAAAAGAGACAGCACAAGAACTCTGACAAATAGCAGAGGAACTTCTGGGAAAGATCAGAGGGACTGGAGAACATGGTGTACATTCCCACATAACCTTAAAAGCTTAGACTGGAGCAGGGTCTGGACACCATAACTGGCAAGTCTAGTCATCTCTAAACTAACAACTTCAGCGAACCCAGTTTCCACAAGCCCACACCATCCCTAGTCACGCTGCACACAGAAAAAGAAACTGCAGTTTAAAAGGGTGAGGGATCCGTGGAAACACTCTACATCCCCACCTGAATAGCCCAGACATGAGCAGGGTCTGGATGCCATAAGGGTTGGATTTGGACAGCATAATTAGGGGGACCTGACACCCTAACTGTCAGGTCAGATTATCACAGTAATCTTGTTACCTCAGTAATCAGAGGGTCCACAAGCCCAAACCAGCCCTAGCCATACTGGGACACTGGGGGAAAAAAGCCACTGTTTAAAGGGTGGAGGAACTACAGAAACATTCTGTCCACCTCCACCTTAAAAACCCAGAACACAGCAGGATTTGGCTCACAGTGAGTGTATGACTTCAGTAAGCTCAGGGTCCACAGACCATATCAGCTGCCTTGTGGTGCTGGGGGCTCAGAAAACAAGCTGTAGTTTTGTGGGTTTTTTTAGGTGGAAAGTTGTATTTTAGCTTTTATTTTATTTTTCTTTTAAAATAGGTCTAATCTTGAATTATTTTCATTTTTTTGTTTTATTCTTTTCTATTTTCTTTTATTCATTTCCTTTTATGCTTTTATTCTTTTCCTTTAAAATTCTTTTATTTGTGGGGTTCCCGGGTGGCTTAGTCAGTTGAGCGTCTGACTTCGGCAGGGTCATGATCTCACAGTTCATGAGTTTGAGCCCCACGTCAGGTTCTGTGCTGACAGCTCAGAGCCTGGAGCCTGCTTCACATTCTGTGTCTCCCTCTCTCTCTGCCCCATCCCCACTCATGCTCTGTCTCTGTCTGAAAAATAAATACAATCATTAAAAAATTTTTAAATTGTTTTATTTGTTACTTTTTACCTTTTATTATTTTCTTCTTATTTTTTTATTTTGCTATTAAGTTTTTTTCTTTATTACTTCTGTAAAAAAAAAGCCATAACTTAAAAAAGTAACTAGCATTTATAACGGGAGCTCTCACCAGCCAACAAATGTCACACACACACACACACAAACAGTCTGTATAGGATACTCTATACACAAGACAACTCCTTCGACTTTAGGAGTATTAGCCACTTTCCCTAATTCATAGAAACAAATACAGAAACTCAAGCAAAATGGGGAGACAAAAGAATATGTTCCAAAAGAAAAAAATAAGAAAAAAAAAACTCAGAAAAAATGAAATGAAATAGGTAGGTAAGAAATATGCTCAATAAATAATTTAAAATAATGATTGTAAAAATATGTACCAGGCTGGAGTAAAGAATGGAAGAAGTCATCAAGACTTTAAATAAAGAGAAAATATTAAAAGAACGGATCACAGTTGAAGGATATAATAATTAAACTAAAAAAGACACGAGAAGGAGTCAAAAATAGATTAGAAGATGCAGAAGAACATATCAGCAATCTGGAAGACAGGGTAATGAAAACAGACAGGCTGAACAGAAAGAAGAGAAAAGAATTTTTTAAAATGAGGATAGATTAAGACATTTCTTGGATAGCATCAGGTGAACAAATATTCTCATTATACAGGTCCCAGAAAAAGAAGCAGGAGAAATGTGTAGATAGCTTATTTGAAGAAAGAATAACTGACCATTTCAGGGAGGGAAATAAGCATCCAAGTCTAAGAAGCTAACAGACTTCTAAGCAAGATGAACCAAAGGAGATTCACAACACAGAACATAATTAAAATGTCAAAAGTTAAAGATAAAGAGAGAATTTTAAAAGCAACAAGAGAGAAGCAAAAAGACATCTACATGGGAAAACTTATAAAGGTATCAGCCAATTTTTCAGCAAAAAGTTTGCAAGCCAGAAGGGACTGGTATAATATATTCAAAGTACTGAAGGAAAAAAAATACAATGAAGAATACTTTAACAGACAAGGTTTTCCTTCAGATATGAAGGAGAAATAAATAGTATTCCACACAAAGAAAAGGTAAAGGAGTTTATCACCACTAAACCAGCTTTACAAGAAGTGTTTAAAGGACTTCTTTAAGTAGAAAAGAAATGGGCATAATTAGACATAACAAATATATGAATAAAAAGATGTAAAATATGACAACATATACATAAAATGTGAAAAAGAAATTATAAAAGGAAGAGAATGGGAAAAAGAAAAAATAACGAAGATATTTTCTTTTTTCTGTTTTTTTCTTATGTGTTTGAACTTAAATAGCCATCAGTTTTAATATGGACTGCTATTTCCTTGGGTTGTTATATTAGAACTTTATGGTAACCACAAACTTAAAACCTTTGAAAGATACACCAAACATTAAAAAAAAAAGAAGGCCAAGAAAAACACAATTGAAACTCATCAATCAGAAAGAAAGAGAAGAAGAAAATATGAAGAAAAAACGGCAAAAACAACCAGAAAAACATTTTAAATGACAATAGTCATATACTTATCAATAATTACTTTAAGTGTAAATGGCCTATATGCCCCGATCAAAAGAAATAGAGTGGTGGAATGGTTTTGAAAAAAACAAGACCCATCTATATGTTGCCTACAAAAGACTCACCTCAGACATAAGATGTGTATGGATTAAAAGTGAAAGGATGGAAAAACATTCACCATGGGACTAGAAGTGAATAAAAAAATTGGAGTAGCAATACCTATATCAAACAAAAGAAATGTTAAACAGAGATTGTAACAAGAACCCCAAAAATGGCATAATGATCAAAAATAAATCCAAACAGAGGATATCACAATTGTAAATATCCACACATCCAAACCTGGGGCATCTAAATGCATAACTCAAATATTAATGGTCATGAAGGGAGAAAATGATTGTAATATGATAGGAGTAGGCGACTTTAATACTCCACTTACATCAATTGATATATCATCCAGACAGAAAACCAATAAGGAAACAATGTCTTTGAATGACACTTTGGACAAGATAGACATAACAGATATATACAGAACATTCCATCCAAAACCAACAGAATATACATTCTTATTTATTTATTTATTTATTTAGAGATCGAAAAATAGTGAGCAAGGAAGGGACAGAGAGTGAGGGAGATAGAGAATCTCAAGCAGACTCTGCACTGATGGTGTGGAGCCTGATGCAGGGCTCAAACTCACAAACCATGAGATCTTGACCTGAGGTGAAATCGAGAGTCAGGTGCTTAACTGACTGAGCCACCCAGGCACCTCAGAATACCCATTATTTTTAATTTTGCATGGAAAATTCTCCAGAATAGATCACATATTAAGCCATGAAGTAAGCCTCAATAAATTTAAGAAGATTGAAATCATATGATGCATCTTTTTATAATACTCTAAAACTAGAAATAAATTATATGAAAAAAAGTGGAAAAAGCACAAATAAATGTAGACAAAACATGATACTAAACAAGCAATGGGCCAATGACGCAAAAAATGAAGAAATCAAAAAAAAAAAATATAGAATCAGGGGCACTTGGGCGGCTCAGTCAGTTAAGCGTCCGACTTCAGCTCAGGTCACAGTTTCGCAGTTCCTGAGTCTGAGACCTGCATCAGGCTCTCTGCTGACAGCTCAGAGCCTGGAACCTGCTTCAGATTTTGTGTCTCCCTCTCTCTCTTACCCTCCCCCACTCACATTTTGTCTCTGTCTCTCAAGAATAAATAAACTTTAAATTAAAAACCCCACATAGAATCAAATGATAATGAAAACAAAATGGTCCAAATTCTCTGGGACACAGCAAAAGCAACTCTAAAAGGGAAATATATAGTAATGCAAGCGTAATTCAAGAAACAAGAAAAAACTGAAGCAAAGAATCTAACCTTACACACACGTATATATACATATATATATGTATATACATACATATATATTGATATATATATATACATATATATTTATATATATATATATATATACACACTGATATGCTGATATATATCACCACCAAAAGGGAAAAAGGTACAGAGCTATACAGGAGGAATATATTTATTTCCCACTGGAATTAAGTGAGTATAAATCTGAAGATATATAAAGATATATCCAGTATTCATATATGGTAATCCCTTGAGCAACCACCAAGAAAATAACTCAAAAAATATGGCAAAAAGTTATTAAACTAACTCAAATATCACATCAGGAAATATTTAATTCATACAGCAAAGCAATAAAGGATAAATGGAAAAAAAACAAAAAGCATGAAACCGGTAGAAGACAAAAGAAAAATGCAAACATCAATCCGTTTTAATAATCACATTAAATGTGAATGGATCATACAATCCAATAAACAAAATAAAGAGTGTTCAGATTGAATAAACAAGCATTATGCAACTAAACGTTGTGTATAGAAGACATACTTTATATTTTAAGGTACAAATATATTCAAACTGTGAGGATGAAAAAATATAAAACGCTCAAATAACAACAGTAAGAAAGCTGAAATGGCTATGCTATACAAAACAAAATAAACATTAAAGCAGGAAAAAATTACTAAAAAAAAAATATACACTTAATAATGAGAAAAAGACCAATGCATCAAGATGTAACAATTATAAACACTTATGTTCCAAACAACAGAGCCCTCAAAATGCATGAAATAAAAACTTGTCAAATTAAAGTGTGAAATAGTGGCGCCTGGGTGGCTCAGTCGGTTGACTGTCCGACTTCTGCTCAGGTCATCATCTCACAGTTTGTGAGTTCAAGCTCCGCGTCGGGCTCTGTGCTGACAGTGTGTACATATCTATCTCTCTCTCTATATATATATATCTATAGATACATATAGACTATATATCTATATATATATATATATAGATATATAGACTATATATAGATATAGATATATATAGTCTATATATATATAGTCTATATATATATCTATATGTATAGATTATATATATAGTCTATATATATATTTATATATTTATATATAGTTATATATTTATTTATTTATACATATATTTATATATATATTTATTTATTTTATTTATATATATAGACTATATAGTCTATATATATAGACTATATATCTATAGATATATATAGTCTATATATACATATATAGACTATATACATATAGTCTATATATGTATATATATATATATATATACATATATAGACTATATATATCTATAGATATTATAGTCTATATATATAGATTATATAGTCTATATATACATATATAGACTATATATATATCTATATACATATATCTATATACATATATATATCTATATATAGATTATATAGTCTATATATACATATATAGACTATATATATATCTATATATATAGACTATATATATCTATCTATATATATATATAGAAATATATATTACCATGTATGTGTTTATATATGGTACATATATATCAAAACCCCAAAATATATTGTTATAATTATTACTTTATATAATTTTATATCTATTAATGAAGCTGAGAACATGGAGAGGAGCTGTATACAGTAAGAGTTTGTATTATTAACTAGTTATTATTTCTGGTTCTCTTGAATTGTTCCTGTAATCTCCAGTTACCTTCTAGTCTCATTTTCTTCCTCCAATTTATGTTTTTTTTTTCTTTTTTTTTAGGTTTAAAAAATTTTATTTTTTATTTATTTTTTTTATGAAATTTATTGACAAATTGGTTTCCATACAACACCCAGTGCTCATCCCAAAAGGTGCCCTCCTCAATACCCATCACCCACCCTCTCCTCCCTCCCACCCCCCATCAACCCTCAGTTTGTTCTCAGTTTTTAACAGTCTCTTATGCTTTGGCTCTCTCCCATTCTAACCTCTTTTTTTTTTTTCCTTCCCCTCCCCCATGGGTTCCTGTTCAGTTTCTCAGGATCCACATAAGAGTGAAACCATATGGTATCTGTCTTTCTCTGTATGGCTTATTTCACTTAGCATCACACTCTCCAGTTCCATCCACGTTGCTACAAAAGGCCATATTTCATTTTTTTCTCATTGCCATGTAATATTCCATTGTGTATATAAACCACAATTTCTTTATCCATTCATCAGTTGATGGACATTTAGGCTCTTTCCATAATTTGGCTATTGTTGAGAGTGCTGCTATGAACATTGGGGTACAAGTGGCCCTATGCATCAGTACTCCTGTATCCCTTGGATAAATTCCTAGCAGTGCTATTGCTGGGTCATAGGGTAGGTCTATTTTTAATTTTCTGAGGAACCTCCACACTGCTTTCCAGAGCGGCTGCACCAATTTGCATTCCCACCAACAGTGCAAGAGGGTTCCCGTTTCTCTTTTAATGTACTGTTGAATTCAATTTGCTTGTATTTTGTTGAGAATTTTTGGTTCCAGGTTCATCATGGATATTGGCCTGTAGTTTTTCTTTTTAGTGGGGTTCTTGTCTGATTTTGGAATCAAGGCAATGTTGGCTTCATAGAATGAGTATGGAAACTTTCCTTCCATTTTTATTTTTTGCAACAGTTTGAGAAGAGTAGGTATTATCTCTTCTTTAAATGTCTGGCAGAATTCACTTGGGAAACCATCTGGCCCAGACCTTTATTTCTTGGGAGATTTTGATAACTGATTCAATTTCCTAGCTGGTTATGGGACTGTTCAAATTTTCTATTTCTCCCCATTTGAGTTTTGATAGTGTGTGAGCATCTAGGAATTTGTCCATTTCTTCTGTCCAGAATGTCCAGTTTATTGGCATATAGTTTTTCATAGCATTCTCTAATAATTGTTTATATTTCTTTGGTGTTTGTTGTGATCTCTCCTCTTTCCTTCGTGATTTTATCTATTTGGGTCCTCTCTTTTATTTTTGAGAAGTATGGTTAGGGTTTACCAATGTTGTTTATTCTTTCAAAAAAACAGTTCTTTAGATTCATTAATCTGTTCTATTATTTTTTTATTCTATATTGTTTATTTGTGCTCCAATCTTTATTATTTCTTTTCTTCTTCTGGCCTTGTGCTTTCTTTGCTTCTGCCTTTCTAGATACTTTAGGTGTAATGGGACCTTTCCATATTTTTTTTCTTGTTGTTGATTTCAAGTTTCATATCGTTGTGATCATGCATAGTATGATCTCAATGTTTTTGTACTTGTTGAGGGATGTTTTGTGACACAGTATGTGATCTACTTTGGAGAATGTTCCATGCATACTCAAAACAAATGTGTATTTTTATACTTTAGAAGGAAAATTTCTGAATATATCTGTTAAGTCCGTCTGGTCCAAGGTGTCATGCAGAGACGTTTCTCCTTAGTGATTTTCTACATAGATGATCTGTCCCTTTCTATAAGTGGAATATTCGAGTCTCCTACAATTATGGTATTATTCTGTATACATTTGTTTATGTTTGTGATTAATTTAGGTTATTCCAAGTTGGCGGCATAAACATTAGCAGTTGTTGACCCTTCATGATGGATTGACTGCTTAATTATGATGTTAATCCCCTTCTTCATTTCTTGTTACAGTCTACGCTTTAAAATCTAGTTTGTCTGATATAAGTATGGCTACTCTGGCTTTCTTTTGATGTCCAGTAGCATTATATATGATTCTCCATCCCCTCACTTTCAATCTGCAGGTGTCCTCAGGTCTAAAATGAGTTTCTTTTAGACAACATATAGATGGATCTTGTCCTTTTTTTTTAATTTTTTAAATCTATTCTGGTACCCTATGTCTTTTGATTGGTAAATTTAGTCTATTTACCTTCAGAGTGAATATTGACAGATATGGATTTAGTGCCATTGTGTTATGTGTGGGTTTTTGGGTTGTGGTGATGTCTCTGGTCTTTCATAGTCTTTGTTGCTTTCCACTCACAGAGTCCCCTTAGGATCTCCTGCAGGGCTGGCTTAGTGGTCATGAACTCATTTAGTTTTTGTTTGTCTGGGAAAGCCTTTATCTATTCTTCTATCTGAATGATAGCCTTGTTGGATAAAGGATTCTTGGCTGCCTATTTTTCCTATTCAGCACATTGAATATTTCTTGCCACTCTTTTCTGGCCTACCAAGTTTCAGTGGACAAGTCTGTTACTACCCTTATGTATACACTCTTGTAGGTTAAGGCCCATTTGTTCCTAGCTGCTTTCAGAATTCTCTCTTTATCTTTGTATTTTTCCAGTTTCACTATGATATGTCATGACATTATCCTGTTTTTGATGTGTTGGAAGGAAGTTCTTTGTTTCTCTTGGACTTGGATGCTTATTTCATTCCCAAGATTAGGAAGTTCTCAGCAATAATTTCTACAAATAGATCTTCTGCCCCTCAATCTAAGTCTTCTTCTTATGGAACTCCTATAATACAGATATTACTTATTTCCTAGAATCACTTAGTTCACTCTTTCTCCCCTCATGATCTACTAATTTCCTTTCCCTCTTTTTTACATCTTCATCTTTTTCCATCATTGTTTCTTCTATTTCACTGATTCTCTCCTTTTCTTCTTCTATTCTCACTGTATTGTATATAGTTTATTGTGCATCTCATTTATAGCATTTATTAATTCACTGTGACTATTTCTTAGGTCTTTGATCTCTGCAGCAATAGATTCTCTGTTGTCTTCTATGTTTTCCTTTCAACCCAGCTATTAGTCTTATCATTGTAATTTTCTAAATTCTTGTTCAAATATATTGTTTATATCTGTTTTAAGCAATTCTCTGGATGTCATTTCTTCCTGGATTTTCTTTTGAGGAGAATTCTTCCATGTCATCATTTTGGATAGGTTTCTGACTTTTACATATTTTCATTTCTTGTTATGTGTCCTGTATCTGTGAGTACTACTATATTAAAAAGGGGTCGTACACTGTCCAGGGCCTAACACTACAAAAAGTGTTTTTGGAGTTTGTTGCATGGACTTTGTTGCATTTTGGCTGCTCTATCCCACTGGTCAGTCCTCTGCAGATTTCCTCCTTGCTTATAGTGGTGGAGTGTTTGGACCTTCTATCAGGTGTACTTTGATTTTTTTCATTGAAGTAACCCTGGAAAAAAGTAAAGAAGGGGAATCCTAACCCCATAGTAAGATAAAAATTAAAGGGGCAAAAAAGGAGACTAATCAGGGAATCAAAAAACTATGTCTTTATCCAGAGAGAGAGAGGAAAATAAATAAGGAGATGTAGAAAAAATGTAAAAAAAAGAAAAGAATAGAATATAAATGCCTGATTAAACAAACATAAAACAAAACAGCAAACAAGCAAACTATCTATATATCTATATCTATTTATATCTATATAGATACATAGATATGAATTGACCAAAAACAAATAAAACACTATGAACCTAATTCCAAAAGAAAAAAAGAAGGTAAGAAGAAAAGAGTAGAACAGACAAACCTACAAATAGACAGACAAACAGCAGTCTAACAGGTAAAAACACAAACCACAAAACTGTTGTCTATTGGTGCCTGGGACTGGTGGTTATGCTGGTCTGGAGGGGAGGCTGCCTTGGGTCAGTCTTGTTCCAGTAGATAAGCAGTTGCCAGGCATAGAAGGGTGGGATTTGATGTAAGCAGGTCCCGCCTCCACTGGAGGCCACTGTGTTACTCCCTGAAGTCCCATCATATTGGGAAAAAAATGGTGGCACAACAATATCTTCTGTCCAGACTGGTTCTCGAATCATGTTGTTCGGCAACCTTTAAAGAATAGTGCAGGAAGTTGGCTTGCCATGCTCCACAGTTCTCCCATGCTTCCTAGGTGCTCAGTTAACATTCATATCCAATGTCTTGAAGGGCCCTACACCAGGTCAACTCTGTTCTGGTATATCCCCACTCAGCCCTACCAATAAAAAGCCTTTGGTTGGAGCCTGTATGGTCTTTTGTCCTTTGCTAGGCAATAAACCCTCTTCCCACAGTACTTGAGGAAGGGGGATATTCTCTCCCAGTGTGCCCCTGAGATCTCTACTGTGTCCCAGGGTGGGCTCCTTCCCTCCAAACATGCTTACATAGCTGTGGATTCAGTCCTGAGAAAGTCGCACACTTTTGAAAACTTGGATTTTCAGCTCCTAGTAATATTTGCAAAGTACAAACTGGCACTCTCCATAGTTTTCATTCCCCATTGAGTGGTCCAGAGACGTTTTCTTCTTGTACTAACTCAATACCACAATTCCAAACCCTCTCTGTCATTCTCTCCCTTTTGTCTATCTGCAGAAAGGGTTCTCTCCCCTCCTTGCCTACACCATTTTATTTCCCCCAATTCATATGCACGCACCTTGATCCCACCAAGCTGTCTACCTCTACCTCTGGAGATCCTTCTGTCACTCCACAGAGTGATTCCTGGGTGTTCCAAGTGATCTGACCTCAATAAAGCTATGTTTGGGGGATGACGGAAATCCTAGTGTCCCTACTTCTCCCCCATCTTAACTCTTCCTAAACTAAGCTTTTTTAACTACTCCCCCTGAGGACAGACCTTGCTAAGAACAACAGAGTGTTATGGTATATTTCAAAATGGTTCCTTTCCCCTCTTCCTGCCAGAAACCCATGGATTTTTCTCCTATATTTATTGTGGGAACTTGGTTGTATTATTAGAGATAAACTTCACAATACTATATGTATCCCTCCAATGACTGTGTCTCCTTTTACTTTTTATTCTCAGAATTGTCTGCACTGAGCTTTTTTTAAAAGTTTATTAATTTATTTTGAGAGAGAAAGGATGAGCATTAGAGGGGAGAGGTCAGAGAGAGGGGCAGAGAGAATCTCAAGTAGGATCCACACTATCAGCACAGAGCCAGAAGTGGAGCTTGAACTCACAAACTATGAGATCATGACCCGAGCCCTAAACCGGGAGTTGAATGCTGAACAAACTGAGTCACCCAGGTGCCCCTGTCTGCACTGAGCTTTTAACAATTGGTCAACTTTAGTTCATATTTTCTTAACCAGGTACTATTGGCCTCCACATTTTGCTCTCATGAGTTTCTGCTCTGGTAAACTGGGACTCTGTAGTTAACTGTCTCTCTAATCTTGAAGGCAACCGCTTGCCATGTGACTTCCCCTCTCCTATTAATCCAACAAGATTTTGATTTTTTTAAATTTTTTTAACATTTATTTATTTTTTGAGACAGAGAGAGAGCATGAACGGGGGAGGGTCAGAGAGAGAGGGAGACACAGAATCTGAAGCAGGCTCCAGGCTCCGAGCTCTCAGCACAGAGCCCAACGCAGGGCTCAAACTCACAAACCGTGAGATCATGACCTGAGCCGAAGTCAGAGGCTTAACTGACTGAGCCACCCAGGCACCCCTCCAACAAGATTTTTTTTTAAGTCTGTTCAGATTTTTACTTGTTCAGGTAAAATCTTTATCCCTACGTATTTTATCATTTTTAATGCCCTTGTAGGTGTGATTGTTTCTGTTTTCCCTTTTTATTTATTTATTACTATTTTTTATAATATAGTTTATTGTCAAATTGGGTTCCATACAACACCCAGTATTCATCCCAATAAGTGCACTCCTCAGTGCCCATCACCCACTTTCCCTTCTCCCCGCCCCCCCCCCCCATCAACCCTCAGTTTGATCTCGGTATCCAAGAGTCTCTTATGGTTTGCCTTCCTCCCTCTCTGTAACTTTTTCCCTCTTCACCTCCCCCATGGTCTAAGTTTCTCAAGATCCACAAATGAGTTAAAACATATGGTATCTGTCTTTCTCTGACTGACTTATTTTACCTAGCATAATACCCTCCAGTTCCATCCACGTTGCTGCAAATGGCCAGATTTTATTCTTTCTCATTGTCAAGTAGTATTCCATTGTATGTATAAACCATATCTTCTTTATCTATTTGTCAGTTGATGGACATTTACACTCCTTCCATAATTTGGCTATTGTTGAAAGTGCTGCTATAAACATTGGGATTCATGTGCCCCTATGTACCAGCACTCCTGTACCATTTGGGTAAATTCCTAGCAGTGATATTGCTGAATCATAGAGTAGTTTTATTTTTAATTTTTTGAGGAACCTTGACACTGTTTTCCAGAGCAGCTGTACCCGTTTGAACTCTCATCAGCAGTATAAAAGGGTTCCCATTTCTTCACATCCTTGCCAACATCTGTTGTTTCCTGTGTTGTTAATTTTACCCATTCTGACAAGTGTGAGATGATATCACATTGTAATTTTTATTTTAATTTCCCAGATGATCATTGATATTGAATGTCTTTTTTGTGTCTTTTGGTCATCTATATATTTCCTTTGGAAAAATGTCTATTCATTTCATCTGCCTATTCCTTTACTGGATTATGCTTTTTGGGTGTTGAGTTTGATGAATTCTTTATAGATTGTGGATAGTAACCCTTTAACAGATATGTCATTTGCAAATATCTTCTCCCATTCTGAAAGTTGTCTCTCAGTTTTTGTTGATGGTTTCCTTTGCTGTGAAGAAGCTTTTTATATTGATGAAATCCCAATAGTTCATTTTTGCTTTTGTTTCCCTTGCCTCCAGAGACACACCTAGGAAGAAGTTTCTATGACTGATGTCAAAGAGATTGTTGCCTGTGTTCTAAAAGATTTTGATGATTTCTTGTCTCACATTTAGTTCTTATCTCCATATTGAATTTAATTTTGTATATGATGTGAGAAAGTGATCCTGTTTCACTCTTGCATGTTGCTGTGCACTTTTTCCAACACTATTTGTTGAAGAGATTATCGTTTTTCCACCGGATATTCTTTCCTCTTTTGTCAAAGATTAGTTGACCATATAGTTGTAGGTCCCTTTCTGGGTTTTTATTCTTTTCAGCTGATTTCTGCTTCTGTGTATGTGCTAGTACATTACTGTATTGATGACCACACCTGTGTAATAGAACTTGAAGTACAGAATTTTTATTTATACCTTCTGCTTTTCTTTTGTTTTTCAAGATTGTTTTTTTCTATTAGGGGTCTTTTGTGGTTACATACACATTTTAGGATTGTTTGTTCTAGTTATGTGAAAAATGCTGGTTTTCTTTTGATAGGGATTACATTAAATGTGTAAATTTCTTTGGGTACTATAGACATTTTAATGATATTTGTTCTTCCAATCCATGAGCACAGATTTTTTTTTTTAATTTCTGTATGTCATCTTCAATTTTTTCCTAGGTGTTCTATAGTTTTCAGAGTACAAATCTTTTAAGTATTTGTTTAGGTTTATTCTTAGATACCTGATGGGATTTGGTACAATTGTAAATGGGATTGATTCCTTGATTTCCATTTCTGCTGCTTCATATTTCTGTACGTTGATTTTGTAACCTGTGACTTTACTGAATGTATGTATCAGTTTGAACAAAACCTTCAGGTTTTATATATAGAGTATCATGTTGTCTGTAAATAATGAAAGTTTTATTTCCTCCTTGACAATTTATATACCTTTTATTTCATTGTGTTTTCTGATTGTTGAGGCTAGGTACTAGGTGGGAGTGGACATCCCTGTCTTGTTCCTCACCATAGAAGAAATGTTCTCAGTTTTTCCCCATTGAGGATCATATTAGCTGTAGTCATTCATATATGGCCTTTAAAATGTTAGTGTACTGTGTTGAAATTTTTTTTATCAAGAATGGATGCTGAATTTTGTCAAATGCTTTTTTCTGCATCTATTTAAAGGATCATATGGTTTTATCCTTTCTTTTACTACTATGGTGTATATAATTGATTGATTGATTTGTGAATATTGAATTAAACTTGCAGGCCAGGAATAAATCCCACTTGGCTGTGGTGAATTATTCCTTTAATGTACTATTGGATTTGATTTACTAGTATTTTGTTGAGAATTTTTGCATCCATGTGTTGACCTGCAATTCTCTTTTTTAGTGGAGACTTTTTCTGGTTTTGCAATCAGAATAATGCTGTCCTTGTAGAATAAGTTTGGAAGTTTGTCTTCCCTTTCTGTTTTTTTTTTTGGAATATTTTCAGAAGACTATGTATTAACTCTTCTTTAAATGTCTGGTGAATTTTCCCTGGGAAGCCATGTGGCCCTGGACTTTTATTTTTTAGGAGATTTTTGATTAGTGGTTCAATTTCTTTGCTGTTTCTGTTCAAATTTTATATTTTTTCCTATTCCTGTTTTTGATAGTTCATATATTTCTAGAAATGTATCTATTGCTTCCAGGTTGCCCAATATGTTGGCACATAATTTTTTGTAATATTAACTTATAACTGTATGTCTGTGGTGTTGGTTGTGATCTATCTTCTCTCATTCGCGTTTTTATTTATTTGGGTCCTTTCTCTTTTACTTCTGATAAGTCTGGTAATTTTATTAATTATTTCAAAAACCTTCACCTCAGTTCATTGATTTGTTATAATTTTTTCACCCTTTATTCATATATCATTTATTTATGCTCAAATATTTATTCTTCCCCATCTTCTTCTGGCTTTAGGCTTCATTTGGTCTTTCTTTTCCTAGCTCCTTTAGGTGTAAGGTTAAGTTGCTAATTTGAGATTTTTCTTGCTTCTTGAGATAAGCCTGTATTTCTATACATTTCCCTCTTAGGACCACTTCGCTGCATCCCAAAGGTATTTTACCCATGTGTTTCCATTTTCATTTACTTCCATATATTTTTAAAAATTTCTTCTTTAATTTCATGGTAGAACCATGCATTCTTTAGTAGGGTGTTCTCTAACCTCCATATATTTGTGGTCTTTCCAAATTTTTTCTTGTGATTGACTTCACATTTCATAGTTTTGTCATCTGAAAATATGATTGGTAAGATTTTAATCATTTTGTGCTTGTTGAGGCCTGCTTTGTGACCTAGTATGTGATCTATTCTAGAGACTGTCTCATGTGCATTGGAAAACAATGTGTATTTTGTTGCCTTAGGATGAAATGTTCTGAATATATCCATGAAGTCCATCTGGTTCAGTGTGTCATTCAAAGCCATTGTTTCTTTTTTTAAATTTTCTGCTTAGATATCTGTGCATTTCTGTATTGGGGTATTAAAGCCTCCTACTATTATTATATTTTTATCAGTATGTTCCGGTGTATTTGTTCTTAATTCTTTTGTGTATTTATGTGCTTCCAAGTAGGGTAATTATTATTTACAATTGTTAGATTTTCTTAATACACTCCTTTATTATTATATAGTGATTTTCATCCCTTGTTACAGTCTCTGGATTAAAATCTAGTTTGTATAATAATATTGCTACTCTGGCTTTCTTTTGACATCCATTACCATGATAAATTGTTCTCAAACCCTTCACTTTCAATCTGGAGGTGTCTTTATCAGTCCTATTGTAGGCCCAATACACATCACCAATTATGCCAGTTGGGCCAAGCTGTGAAAGCCCTCCTCACCTAGGGATATGCCACTAGCAAGATGATGTGTTGTGGTCTTCCAGTGGACTGTATTGCATGAATGGTGGCTAGAGGCATTGTCAGTGGGCATTCCACTGGTTTCACCTGCATTTAAGTGGGCAAGTGGTTGAACAAGAGAGAAGCTATATTTACCTGTAATTTGGAAGGGACCTTGACATCAGGTTTCACCCTTTCCTCAAGGTACCAATTTAAATTTACATTGACACCTCAGTATCCATGCTGAGCCTTTGCTGAGTTGAATTCCTGACCCAAGACATTATGGGTACTTATGTGTGAAGCAGTATGAGACATGTGCCTTTAATGCCTCTATCTCTAAAATAGTGCCATGAACTGCCAAGGTTTGAGTTGAGTGGTATGTTCTGGGCTACTGTTTGGAGCAGATGTTTGGTCAAGAACCCTATAAACATTCATGTAGAACCATGCCTTCTTAGCACAGACACTCTACAAGGTGCAATTAGACATTACCAGTGATTTGACTTGGAAATATGAGCTTGGGGGGATTAAGGCAAGGCCTGCATCATAGCCCAATAAGTCAGCTGTGATAAGGTAGTTTGTTGAGGTTATTCCCAATGGAAAGAAGCTAATTTTCATATAATGGCATAAATAGGCCTAAGTAGAAAGGATATATGTGGAATGTGTTACCTCCAAAAGGTGAATAAAACAAATACTATGTCATCTCTGTCATAGTGTAGGGAAAAACTTGATTGTAAGGAGTTGATGTTTTATGGCAAGAAGAATTCCTTATTCCTTAGGTGACCACATTATTCCATGAGGCTTGACAAAAGTGGCTTGTTCTTGGGATTTATAGGGGTTAATGTCTCATCCTATCTGCTGTAAATGTGTTATTAGGTGCAAGTCTTTCTGGATGTCATCCTTGGAGGGTTATTCATAGTAGAATGTCATGTATGTAATGCCAAAGATGGCAGTGGATTAGTTTGAGTGAATTTACATTTTGTATGCATATGTTATGTGCAATGGCAGAGTTTTTTAGATAACAGATGGGCAGCCAAATAAAGGTATACTGAGTGCCCTCAAAAGTGTAAACACTCATTAAATTTGAAGTGAATTTTCAGTTTATCAGGACTTAGTGAGTCTTCAGTTACTGAGAATGAATGGAACATGTTGGCTAAGACAGCATAGGGGCCATATAAGGGCCCTGAGCCTTTTGGATATCATCTATCATCTCTATAATATTAGGATCAGAGACTTAATGGCAGAAACCTATGCAATTAAGTTTTGATAGGCAATTATTAACCCCCATTTGTTGGTGGCCAGTATGAATACTGGCCAGATAGGGATATTAAATGATGAGTTAGTGAACATAATGACCCCAGTGTCTGGCATATCTCTAATGATGAGATGAAGACCCTTTGTACCTTTCTTCAGCCTATATTGTGGTGTATTTGTTATTTTTCCCTGGAAGAGACAATTGGTCAAGTTCCCATTTGGCAACTCTCATGAGAAAAAACAGGAATTCATGTTTACTCTATAAAGCATATTGCAGGGTGGGGGTATACACACCCAAAATAGGAAAAGGTAGAGTTGGAGGGCACCGCTATTAGCAACTGTTTTAGAAATATGATGACAATAAACATACCTAGTTTAATTTGTACTTCCTTTACAGTCTTACCTACTATGCCTTGTAAGCTGTATAAGGGTCCCTTAAGGAACTTACAAGTTGCTGCGACTTGGCCTCCTGTGTCTAATAGAGACAACAGTGTCTGGTTATTGCCTTTTTCCTAGTGGATTATCTGAGTCATAAAAGGGTGATTGTCCCTGGGAGGTAGAACAAGCTCTGGGGAGATGCTGAGTCCCTAGAGTGGTGCCCATAGGTCAAGAAAGATGTTTGGGGCAGAAAGATATTCAGAACTTTCTGAAACCCCCTGGGACATTTAAATTTGGCTCCCTACTGGGGAATTGTTGTTTTCAAAAGAAAATATTTTTTTTCATTTCTTGTTAAAGTCTTTATTTTAAAATCTAGTTTGCCTGACATAAGTATGACTATCATATAAGTATGATAGTTCTCCATTCCCTTCCTTTCAACCTGCAGGTGTCTTTATGTCTAAAGTGAGTCTTTTGTAAGCAGCATATACATGGGTCTTGTTTTCTTATCCGTTCTGATACCCTATGTCTTTTGATTGGAGCGTTTAGTCCATTGACATTTTGAGTGAGTATTGAAAGATATGAAATTTAGTGCCATTGGGTTGCCTGTTGAGTTGGTGTTTCTGGTCATGTTATGTGCTCCTTTCTAGTCTTTGTTGATTTTTGTCTTTTTTGTTTTGTTTTGTCTTTTCTCCACTCAAAGGGTTTCCTTTAATTTTTTTTTTTTTTTTGCAAGGCTGGTTTAGTGGTCATGAAGTCCCTGAAAAACTTAGTTTTTCTTTGGGAAAATATTTCTCCTTCTGTTTTGAATTATAGCCTTTCTGGGTAAAGAATTATTGGCTGCATATTTTTCCAACTCATCACATTGAATATATCCTGTCACACCTTACTGGTTTTCCAGGTTTCTGTGGATAATTCTGCTGCAAACCTGATCTGGCTTCCATTATA
The DNA here is from genome assembly GCF_016509475.1 of Prionailurus bengalensis. Taxonomy (NCBI): domain Eukaryota; kingdom Metazoa; phylum Chordata; class Mammalia; order Carnivora; family Felidae; genus Prionailurus; species Prionailurus bengalensis. Next base: position 75,974,356 of record NC_057361.1, on the reverse strand, counting down.
GGTTAAGGACTTTTTTTTCTTTACTCCTTTCATAATTTTTTCTTTGTGTGTACTGTGAATTTGTCTATAATATGCCTTTGTGATGATTGTTTTTTGTTGAATCTAGTGGGAGTTACCTGTGTTTCTTGAATTGGCACAATGTGGGAGCACAAAAATATACAAATCACTTAATAACAAACATAAAGAAACTCACTGGTAATAATATCATAATAGTAGGGGACTTCAACACCCCACTTACAGCAATAAATACATTATCTAAGCAGAAAATCAATAAGGACACAATGGCTTTGAGTGACACACTGGATCAGAATGACTTAACAGATACATTCAGAACATTACATCCTAAGGAAGCAGAATACACATTCTTCACCAGTAAACATGGAACATTCTCCAGACTAGACCACATACTGGGACACAAATCAGCTCTCAGCAAGTACAAAAAAATCGAGCTCATACCGTGCATATTTTCAGACCACAATGCTATGAAACTTGAAATCAACCACAAGAAAAAAATCTGGAAAGACAATAAATACTTGGATTGAAGAACATCCTATTAAAGAATGAATGGGTTAAATGATAAATTAAAGAGGGAATTTAAAAGTACATGGAACACAATGAAAATGAAAACATGACAGCCCAAAACCTCCAGGACGCAACAAAAGCTCTTATAAGAGGGAAGTATAACAAATCCAAGCCTTCTTACAGAAGGTCTCAAATACACAACCTAAACTTACACCTAAAAGAGCTGGAGAAAGAAATAAAGCAAATAAAGCCCAAAACCAGCAGAAGACTGGAAATAATAAAGATTAGAGCATAAATTTTAAAAAATGTAGAACAGATTAATGATACCAGGAAGTGGTACTTTAAAATAATTAACACATTTGATAAACCACTAGCCATATTGATCAAAATGAAAAAGGAAAGGACCTAAATAAATAAAATCACAAATGAAAGAGGAGAGAACACAACCAACACTGCAGAAATAGAAACAATAAGAGGATATTATGAACAATTACTTGCCAACAAATTTGGCATTCTGAAAGAAATGGACAAATTTGTAGAAACAAAAAAAGCTACAAAACCTAAACAGGAAGAAATAGAAAATTTTAACAGACCCATAACAAATAAAGAAATAGAATTAGTAATCAAAAATCTCCCCAAAAAACAAGAGTCCAGGGCCAGATGGCTTTTCCAGGGAATTCTACCAGACAATTAAATAAGAGTTAACACTTATTTTTTTGAAGCTGTTTCCAAAAATAGAAATGGAAGAAAAACGTCCAAACTCATTTTGCAAGGCCAGCATTACCTTCATTTCAAAACCAGACAAAGACCCCACTAAAAAGAACTACAGATCAATTTCCCATATGAACATGGATGCAAAAATTCTCAACAACATACTCTCAAACTAATCCAAAAATACATTGAAAGAATTATTCATCACGATCTAGAGGGATTTATTCCTGGGATGTAAGGCTGGTTCAATATCTGTAAATCAATCAATGTGATACATCACATTAACAAAAGAAAGGATAAGAATCACATGATCCTCTCAAGAGATTCTGAAAAAAAAAAAACATTTGACAAAATACAGCATCCTTTCTTGATAAATGTGTCAAGAATCTAGGGATAAAAGGATCATACCTCAAGATCATCAAGTCTATATATGAAAGGCCCACAGCTAATATCATCCTCAAGAGGAAAAACTGAGAGCTTTCCTCCTAAGGTCAGGAACACGACAGGCATGTCCACTCTCACCACTGTTATTAAACACATTACTGGAAATCCTAGCCTCAGCAATCAGAAAACACAAAGAAATAAAAGGTATCCAGATTGGCAGGGAATAAGTCAAACTTTCATTCTTCTTAGACAACATGATACTCCATGACAAAAACCCAACATATTCCACCAAAAAACTGCTAGAACTGATCCATGAATTCAGCAATGTTGCAGGATATAAAATCTATGTACAGAAATTAGTTGAATTTCTATACACGAATAATGAAGCAGCAGAAAAACCATTTACAGTTGCACAAAAAACCATAAAATACCTAGGAATAAACCTAACCAAAAAGGTGAAAAATCTATACATTGAAAACTATAGGAATATTACGAACGAAATTGAAGACACACACACAAAAAAAATGGAAGAACTTTCCATGTTCATGGAATGAAAGAAGAAATATTGCTAAAATGAAGATATACCCAACGAAATCTACACATTCAATGCAATTTCTATGAAAATAACACCAGAATTCTTCACAGAGCTAGAACAAACTATCCTAAAATTTGTATGGAATGAGAAAAGACCCTGAATAGCTAATGCAATCCTGAAAAACATAACCAATGCTGGAGGCATCACAATTCGGGACTTCAAGCTGTATTATAAATCTTTACTGGCACCAGAACAGACACATGGATCAATGGAAAAGAATAGAGAACCCAGAAATGAACCCACAAATATATGGCCAACTAATCTTTGACAAAGCTAGAAAGAATATCCAATGGAAAAAAGACAGCCTCTTCAGCAAATGGGGTTGGAAAAACTGGATAGTGACATGCAGAAGAATGAATCTGGACCACTTTCTTAAATCATACAGAAAAATAAACTCAAAATGGTTGAAAGACCTAAATGTAATATGGGAAGCTATCAAAATCCTAAGGGAGAAAACAGGCAACAACCTCTTTGACCGTGATTGCAGCAACTTCTTACCAGACAAGTCTCCATAGACAAGGGAAAGAAAAACAAAAATTAACAGTTGGGACCTTATCAAGATAAAAAGTTTCTGCATAGTGGAGGAAACAATCATCAAAACTAAAAGGCAACCAACAGAATGGGAGAAGGTATTTTCAAATGACATATCAGATAAAGGGTTAGTATCCAAAATCCAAAAGAACTTACCAAACTCAACAACCCCCCAAAATACAAATAAAACCGTGAAGAAATGGGGAAAACCCATCAATAGACGCGATTACAAGGAAAAAAATCCAGATGGCTAACAGACACATGAAAAAATGCTCAATATCACTCATCACCAGGGAAATACAAATCAAAACCAAATGATATACCACCTCATACTGTCAGAATGACCAAAATTTACAATTTAAGCAATAAGAGATATTGACCAAGATGCAGAGAAAGACGAACACTTTTGCACTGCTGGAAGGAATGCAAACTGGTGCAGTCACTCTGGAAAGCAGTTATGGAGGCTTCTCAAAAAATTAAAAATAAAACTACCCCAAAACCCAGCAATTGCACTGCTATGTATCTATCCAACGGATACAGGAGTACTGACTGGAAGGGGTACATGCATCACAATGTTTATAGAAGCACTATCAATAATAGCCAAATTTGGAAGGAGCCCAAATGTACATTGACCAATGAATGAATAAAAAAAACACATACGGTATATATATACAATGGAGTATTACTCAGTGATCATAAAAAATGAAATCTTGCCATTTGCAACAATGTGGATGAAAATAGAGTGTATTATGCTAAGCAAAATAAGTCAGTCATGGAAAGACAAATATATGATTTCACTCATATGTGGAATTTAAGGTATGATACAGATGAACATAAGGGAAAGGAAGCAAAAATAATATAATTAGAGAGGGAGACAAATCATAAGAGACTCCTTTTATTTTATTTTTTTTACATTTTTATTTATTTTTGAGAAAGACAGACAAACAGAATCAAAAGCACACTCCAGGCTCTGAGCTGTCAGCACAGAGCCTGACATGGGGCTCAAACCCACGGACTGTGAGACCATGACCTGAGCCAAAGTCAGACACTTAACTGAATGAGCCATTCATGTGCCTCAAGAGACTCTGAAATACAGAGAACAAACTAAATGTTTCTGATGGGGTGTTGGGGGGTGGTGGAAGTGCTAAAGTGGTGAGGGCCATTAAGGAGGATACTTGTTGTGATGAGCACTAGGTGTTATTTGTAAGTGATGATCCCTAAATTTTATTTCTGAGGACCTTAGTCTCACCTCATCCCAGAAACACAACTAGATAACTATCAAATAATCCTAAACACCAGAACAATGTACTTGAAGTCTCACATAACAAATTCCACACTTAAAAGGAGAGAAGAGACCACATTCAAGAAGGTGGAAAGTGTGGAAATGTGGTTTAGAAGAGAAACAGATCACAGGCACTGCTGAGGGAAGGGAGCCATGGTCACAGAGAAGGGCAAGAGAGAAGATCGCAGAGGGAATGCACAAGAGGAACATTTACCCAAAGCCATTGGCTTGGAAAATGAGAGAGGCTGAATTTTGTGAGTTCTGGCAAATATCAGGGCTTAAAATTTGGAGTTTTAAAGGTCAGGATGCTTGTCTGAAATAGATCCCAGAAGGCACTTTGCTGTTACTTGAGAAAAAGCAGGCAAACAACTTGGGGGCAGACAATGTGGAAACAGTGATCTGAAGAGTGCCTTGGATGCACAGTAGGGGATTATTTGATCTTCACAGAGCACATCCCTGAGAGGTAGTGTTCAAGGACATATATCTCCAGGAACAAAAAGGCTGGCTGGTGCCATATCCCTTCCCTGTGCCTCAAGAAACACAGAGCCACCTGTGGATATCAGTATATCAGTAAAGAAAGCAACACAATTGTGAGAGAAGAGAACAAGAGGGAAAAAAAGGAACAGAGAACAACTACATAAACAATCACAAATTGTGAAAGAAGAGAGTAAGAGAAAAAAATGGAAAAAATGGAGCAGAGAACAACTATATAAACAATCATAAAAATAACAAAATAGCAATAAATTATACCTATTGATAATTCTTTTGAATATAAAAGGATTAATTTATCTGTAAAAACAAACACGGTGATGGAATCAATAAAAAACATGATCCATATATATGCTACTTACAAGAGACTCTTTTCAGACATAAAGGAGCATGCAGATTGAAAGTGAAGGAATGGAGATACATTTGTGATCCAAAGGGATGTGAAAAGAAAGCCAAGGCAGCAATACTTGTATCACACAAAATAAATTTTAAAACAAAGATGGAACGAGAGACATAGAAAGACAATATATAATAATAATAATGGAAACATTACAACCACGAGATATAATAATTGTAAATATTGATGCATCCAATATGAAGCACCCAAATATTTCAAAGTTAATAACAAATATAAAGGAAATAATTAATAGTAATACAATTATACTAGGGGACTTTAACCCCACACTTATATCAATGGACAGATTTTCCAGACAGAAAATCAGCAAGAAAAGAGTAGGTCTGAATGATTTTTGGACTAGATAGTTTTAACAAATATACTCAGAACACTCCATCCTAAAACAATAGAAAATCTACTGTTTTCACATGCATATGGAACATTCTACAGAATAGATCACATATTATGACAGAAAACAAATATCAACAAATGTAAAAAGGCCTAAATCATACCTTAAATTTTTTTCTGACCACAAAGCTATGAAACTAAAAGTCAACCACAAAAAAAATCAAAGAAGCACAAATACATAGAGATTAAATAATATACTACTAAACAATGAATAGCTCAATCAAGATACCAAAGAGGAAATGAAAAAAAAATACTTGAAGAGAAATGAAAATGAAAACGCATTGGTCCAAAATATTTACAATGTAACATAAGTAGTTTTATGAGGTAAGTTTATAGAAGTACATGCCTATCTAAAGAAGCAAGAAAAATCTCAAATACACAACCTAACATTACACCTAAAGGAGTTTGAAAAGGAAGAACAAAGGAAACCCATAGTCAGTAGATGGAAGGAAATAATAAATAACAGAGCAGAGATAAACAAAATAGACAATAAAAAGCAACAATAGAGGAGCCCATGAAACCAGAAGCTGTTTCTTTGGAAAGATCAACAAAATTGACAAACCTTTAGCCAGATTAATAAAAAAAGAGAAAGAGGACACAAATAAAGATAATCAGAAATTAAAGAGTAGAAATGACAATTGGCACCACAGAAATACAAAGAATTATAAAAAAATATTTTGAAAAATTATATGGTAACAAATTGGGCAACCTAGAAGAAATGGATAAATTTGTAGAAACATATAAAGTCACAAAACTCAATCATAAAGTAATAAAAAAATAAAGAGACCAGTTACCAGCAATGCAATTGAATCAGTAATGAAAAAACTCACAACAAAAGAGATACAGAGACAAGAGACAGAGAGAGAGAGAGAGAGAGAGAGAGAGAGAATGAGACATACTAAGAAATAGAATTTTAACTATAGAGAACAAACTGATGGTTACCACGGGGAGGTTGACAGGGAGATGGGTTAAGTAAGTGAGGGGATTAAGGAGTGCACTTGTTGCGATGAGTACCAGGTATTGTATGGAAATGTTGAGTCACTAAATTGTACACCTGAAACTAATATTAAATTGTATGTTAACTGGAATTTGAATACAAATGCAAAAAAGTGAAAACAAAAAACGAAAAACTTCCAACAAACAAAATTCCAGGACCAGATATCTTCACAGGTGAATTCTACCAAACATTTGAATAAGATGTAATACCTGTCATTCTGAAACTTTTTGAAAAATTAGAAGAGGAGAGAAAAGTGCCAAATTCATTCTACAAGGCCAGGATTACGTTGATACCAAAACTAGAAAAAGACACTACAAAAAAAAAAAGAGAACTACATGCCAATACCTGATAAACATAGAGGAAAAAATTATCAACAAAATATTAATAAACTGAATCCAACAATACACTAAGATAATCACAACATGATCAAGTGGAATTTATTCCCAGGATGTAAGTGTGGTTCAATATCTGCAAATCAATCAATGTTAGCCATCAAACCAATAATATAAAGAATGAAAAACATATGATCATTTCAATAGATGCAGAAAAAACACTGGCAAAATACAGTATCATTTCATGTTAAGAACCCTTACAAAGTAGTTTTACAGGGAACATACCTCAACATAATAATGGTCATGTATGTCACACCCACAGATAACATCATATCCAATGGTGAAAAATGGTAAAAAATGGAGATCAGGAACAATACAAGGATGTCCATTCTCACTGCTTTTATTCAACATAATACTGGAAGTCAAGAAAAAATAATAAAGACATCCAAATTGGTAAAACAATAAGGAAAACATCTTACTATTTGCAGATGACATGACACTATATATAGAAAACCCTAAAGACTACACACACACACACACACACACACAAACACAAAAGTGCTATGACTAATAAACAAATTTACAAAGGTGACAGGATACAAAATCAATGTACAGAAATCAAATGTTTTTCTATGTATCAATAATAAAGCAACAGAAAGAGAATTTAGAAAAATAATCCCATTTACAACTGCATCAAACATAATAAAATGCCTAGGAATCAACTTAGGAAATGAAATACCTGTACTCTAAAAACTATAAAACATGAATGAAATAATTGAAGAGAACACAAACAAATCGAAAGTTATCCAATGCTCATGGGTTACAAGAAAAATACTGTTACAATTTACATTCTACCCAAAGAAAATGACAGATTTAATGATCTCTTCTAAAATACTAACAGCATTCTTTACAGAATTAGGTAAAATAATCCTAAAATTTGTGTGGAAATACAAAAGACCCTGAATAGATAAAGCGATCTTGAAAATGCAAAAACAAAGCTAGAGGTGTCACGTTCCCATTCTTCAAGTTAAACAACAAAGCTGCAGTAATAAAAATACTAAGATACTAGTACCAAGATAGACATATTGATGAACAGGTTAGAAAGCCCAAAAATAAACATATGATTTAATGGTCAATAAATCTTTGACAAAAGAGGCAAGAATATGCAATAGGGAAAAGACACTTTATTCAACAAATGGTATTGGGAAAAAATGGACAGCTACATGCCAAGGAATAAAACTGGACTATTTTCTTGCACTATACAAAATATTAAACTCAAAGTGGATTAAAGACTTAAATGTAAGAGTTGGAACCACAAAAATCCTAGCAGAGAGCACAGGCGGTAGTAATTCCTTTGACAACAGTTTTCTAGATAGGTCTCCTGAGTCAAGGAAAACAAAAGGAAAAATAGACTATTGGAACTATATCAAAATAAAAAGCTCCTGTACAAGAAAGGGAACAATAAACAAAACTAAAAGAAAACCTAATGAATGGGAGAAGATATTTGCAACTTACATATCCAATAAAAGGTTAGTATCCAAAATATATAAAGAACTAATGCAACACAACACCCGAAACACAATCCAATTTAAAACGTTGTCAAAAGACAGGAACAGACATTTTGTCAAAGAAGACAGACAAATGGCCAACAGACAAATGAAAAGATGCTCAACATCACTCATCAACAGGGAAATGCAAATAAAAACTACAATGAGCCATCACCTCACACCTGTCAGCATGGATAAAATCAGAAACATAAAATGTGGGAAATGGAATCCTGCTTGCACTGGTGGTGGCAATGCAGACTCTTGAAGACATTGTAGAATACATTATGGAGATTCTTTTAAAAATTAAAAATAGAACTATCCAATGATCCAGTAATCACACTACTGGGTTTTTACCTCAAGAATACAAAAGCACTAATTTGAAATTATATATGCATCCCTATGTTTATTGCAGCAGTTTTTACAATAGCTAAATTATGGGAGCAGCTTAAATGTCAATCAACTGATGAATGGATAAAGAAGATGTGATTATATATATATATATATATATATATATATGCATGCAATGGAATATATGCAATAAAAAAGAATGAAATATTGCTATTTGCAATGGCATGGATGGAGCTAGAGAGTATAATGCTAAGCTAAATAAGTTAGTGATTTCACTCATATTTGTAATTTAAGCAATAAATCAAATAGGTAGAAAAAAAAAACAACAAACCAAGAAACAGACACTTAACTATAGAGAGCAAATAGGGGGTACCAGACAGAAGGTATGTAGCAGAATTGTAACAAGAGACAAAGGACAGTACATGATGATAAAGGGAACAATCCAACAAAGAGTATAACAATTATAAATATTTATGCAACCTACATAGGAGCAACTAAATATATCAAGTAACTATTAGTAGACATAAAAAAAAAACACTAACATTAATGAAATAATAGTAGAGGGCTTTAACACTCCATTTAAATCACTTAACATTAATGAATAGATCATACAGATGGAGGAAATAGGGAAAAGATGGTGGCTTAGGAGAACACTGGGCTCACCTCATCTTGCTGATCGCTCAGATTCCACCCACATTTGCCTAAATAACCCAGAAAACCACCAGAAGACTAGCAGAATGGACTCTCAGGAGACAAGCATAAACAAGAGGCCTGCAGAACGGGGTAGGAAGGGCAGAGAGGCTGTGTGTACTACACGGACTGATGGGAGGGAGCCAGGTGGTGGAGGGGCAGCCCACCAGGCAAGGCAGAGCCCCCAAAGTCTGGCTTGCAAAAACGTAGGGGCCGGACTCTGTGAGTTCTGACAGCCAGTGGGACTTAACATCTGGAATGTTAAAAGTCAACAGCTCTGTTCTTGGAGAGTGGGGAGGGTGAGAGGATGCCTGAAGGGAGAGTTGTTGAGACCTGGAAGGACAGAGTTCCACTGGGGAACAAAGGTGCTAGCAAGTGCTATTTCCTTCTCCAATCCCCCAGCCAAAATTCCAAAGGGACCAGTTCCCGTCACTGAACTTTCTTGCATGGTGCAAACGCCCAATGCTGTGATTCTGTGGATCCATCCCTCCCACAGGCTTGCCTCCCTCCCCATGCTGCAGGGTTCCTCCTGCATGGGACCACCTATGGCAAAGCTAGCTAAGCCTGCCCCTCCTGCCCCTGTGCACCTTGAGGATCCACCCTGGGTAATACACACTTGGCCAGATTCCATCGAAGCAGCACCACAAGCCTGGAAGTGTTCAAGCAGCCCAGACAGGAGCGATACCACTCCACAGTGAGTCCTGCTCCTGGGAGAGGGGAAGATAAGGTACACACCAGTCTGACTATGTCCCCAGCTGTGGGCTAGGGGCAGAAACCAGGTCTGATTGTGGCCTCACCCACCAACACAAGTTTCAAGAAGCAGCACAGGGGAAGTTATCTGCAGTTTGGAGCTACTGCAGGGACTAGCCAAAATGATGAAAGGGAAGAATTCTCCTCAAAAGAAACTCCAGGAAGTAGCAACAGCTAACAAATTGATCAAAACCTACTTAAGAAATATAACAGAACAAGAATTTAGAAAAATAGACATAAAATTAATCATTGGACTTGAAAAAAATCATAGAGAAAAACAGAAACTCTATTGCTACAGAGATCAAGGGACTAAATAATAGTCATGAGGAATTAAAAAATGCTACAAATGAGGTACAAAATAAAATGGAGGCAGCCATAGTACGGATTCAAGAGGCAGAGGAGAGAATAGATGAATTAGAAGATAAAATTATGGAAAAAGAGGAAGCTGAGAAAAAGACAAACAAAAAAAAATCCAGGAGTATGATAGGAGAATTAGAGAACTAAGAGATGAAATCAAACGTAAAAATATCCCCATCATAGGAATTCCAGAAGAACAGGAGTGAGAGAAAGGGGCTGAGGTGTACTTGAACAAATCATAGCTGAGAACTTCCCTGATCTGGGGAAGAAAAAAGGCATTGAAACCCAAGAGGCACAGACAACTCCCTTCAGACATAACTTAAATGGACCTCCTGGATGACATATCATAGTTGAAAATGGCAAAATACAAGGATAAAGTGAGAACTCTGAAAGCAGCTAGGGATAAAAAGGCTCTTACTTACAAAGGTAGACCCATAAGAGTAGTGGCATACCTATCTACTGAAACTTGGCAGGCTAGAAAGGAATGGCAGGAAATCTTCAATGTAATGAACAGAAAAAATATGCAGCCGAGAATGCTTTCTCCAGGAAGTCTGTCATTCAGAACAGAAGGAGAGATAAAGGTTTCCCCAAACAAACAAACAAACAAAAACTGAAGGAATTCATCACCACTAAACCAGACCTACAAGAGACCTTAAGGGGGACTCTGTGAGTGAAATGTTGCAAGGACCACAAAGTACCAGAGACATCAATACAAGCATGAAACTTACAGACATCACAATGACCCTAAATACATATCTTTCAATAATAACACTGAATGTAAATGGACGAAATGCTCCAATCAAAATAGGGTATCAGAATGGATGAAAAAACAAGACCCATCTATTTACTGTCTACAAGAGACTCATTTTAGACCTGAGACACCTTCAGATTGAATATCAGGAGATGGAGAACTATCTATCATGCTACTGGAAGTCAAAAGAAAGCTGGAGTAACCATACTTATTCAGACAAACTAGACTTAAATTAAAGGCTGTGACAAGAGATGAAGAAGGGCATTGTATAATAATTACAGGGTTGATTCATCAGGGAGAGCTAACAATCATAAATGTCTATGTGCTGAATACAAGAGCCCCCAAATATATAAAACAATGAATCACAAAAATAAGCCACCTTATTGATAAGAAAGTGGGAATTTCACGGTTCTTTAATACCCCACTTACAGAAATGGATAGATCATCTCGACACAGGATCAGTAAAGAAACAAGGGCCCTGAATGATACATTGTATCAGATGGACTTGACAGATGTATTTAGAACTCTGCATCCTAAAGCAACAGAATATACTTTCTTCTTGAGTGCACACGGAACATTCTCCAACATAGATCACATACTGGTTCACAAAACAGCCCTTCAAAGTATACAAGAATTGAGATCATACCATGAACACTTTAAGACCATAATGCTATGAAGCTTGAAATCAACCACAAACAAAAATCTGGATACTCTCCAAAAGCATGGAGGTTAAAGAACACCCTACTAAAGAATGAATGGGTCAACCAGGCAATTAGAGAATAAATTTAAAAATATATGGAAACAAATGAAAATGAAAATGCAACAATCCAAATGCTTTGGGATGCAGTGAAGGCAGTCCTGAGAGGAAAATACATTGCAATTCAAGCCTATCTCAAGAAACAAGAAAAATCGCAAATACAAAATGTAACAGCACACCTAAAGGAACTATAAGCAGAACAGCAAACACACCCCAAACCCAGCAGAGAAAGGAAATAATAAAGATCAGAGCAGAAATAAACAATACAGAATCTAAAACAAAAACAAAAACATAAACAAAAACAGTAGAGCAGATCAATGAAACCAAGAGTTGGCTTTTTGAAAAAATAAACAAAATTGATAAACCTCTAACCAGGCTTTTCAAAACGAAAAGGGAGATGACCCAAATAGATAAAATACTGAATGAAAATGGAATTATTACCACCAATCCCTCAGAAATACAAGCAATTATCAGGGAATACTAGGAAAAATTATATGCCAACAAACTGGACAACCTGGAAGAAATGGACAAATTCCTATGCACCCACACTTCCAAAACTCAAATAGGAAGAAATAGAAAACATTAACAGACCCATAACAAGTGAAGAAATTGAATAAGTTATCAAAAATCACCCAACAAATAAGAGTCCAGGACCAGATGGCTTCCCTGGGGAATTCTACCAGACATTTAAAGCGGAGATAACACCTATCCTTCTCAAGCTGTTCCAAAAAAATAGAAAGGGAAGGGAAACTTCCAGACTCATTCTATGAAGCCAGCATTACTTTTATTACCAAAGCAGACATAGAACCAGGAAAAAATACAACTAACAGGCCAATATCCCTGATGAATATGGATGTAAAATTTTTCAACAAGAAACTAGCAAATCGAATTCAACAATATATAAAAAGAATTGCTCACCATGGTCAAGTGGGATTCATTCCTGGGCTGCAGGGCTGGGTCAATATTTGCAAATTAATCAATTTGATACATCATATTAATAAAAGAAAAATAAGAACCATCTGATTCTGTCAATCGATTCAGAAAAAGCATTGGACAAAATTCAGCATCGTTTCTTAATCAAAACCCTCATGAAAGTCGGGACAGAAAGAACATATTTAAACATCATCAAAGGCATTTATGAAAAGCCCACAGCTAATATTATCCTCAATGAGGAAAAACTAACAGCTTTCCCTCTGAGATCAGGAACACGACTGGGATGTCCACTCTCACTGCTGTTGTTTAACATAGTGTTGGAAGTTCTAGCATCAGCAATCAGACAACAAAATGAAATCAAACTCATCAACATTGGCAAAAATGAAGTCAAGCTTACAGTTTTTGCAGAGGACATGGTAGTATACATGGAAAGCCCTATAGACTCCACCAAAAGTCTTCTTGCACTGGTACATGAATCCAGCAAAGTAGCAGGATACAAAAATAATTTACAGATATCACTTGCATTCTTATACACTAATAATGAACCAACAAGAAGACAAAAAAAGACACTGACCACATACACAATTGCACCAAGAATCATAAAATGCCTAGGAATAAACCTAACCAAAGAGGTAAAATATCTGTATGCTGAAAACTATAGAAAGCTTATGAAGGAAATTGAAGAAGATATAAAGAAATGGAAAAACATTCCATGTTCATGGATTGGAAAAATAAATATCATTAAAATGTCAATACTACCCAAAGCTATCTACACATTCAATGCAATCCTAATCAAAATTGCACCAGCATTCTTCTCGAAGCTAGAATAAGCAATCATAAAATTTTTATGGAACCACAAAAGACCCAAATAGCCATAGTAATATTGAGAAGAAAACCAAAGCAGGAGGCATCCCAATCCCAGACTTTAGCCTCTACTAAAAAAGCTGTAATCATCAAGACAACATGGTATTGACACAAAAACAGACACATCGACCAATGCAATAGAGTACAGACTCCAGAATTGGACCCACAAAAGTATGGCCAACTAATCTTTGACAAAGCAGCAAAGAAAATCCATGGGAAAAAGACAGTCTCTTTAACAAATAGTGCTGGGAGAAGTGGACAGCAACATGCAGAAGAATGAAACTAGACCACTTTCTTACACCATTCACAAAAATAAACTCAAAATGCATGAAAGACCTGAATGTGAGACAGGAAACCATCAAAACCCCAGACGAGAAAGCAGGAAAAAAACCTCTCTGACCTCAGTCGCAGCAATTTATTACTTGACACATCCACAGAGCCAAGGGAATTAAAAGTAAAAATGAACTATTGGGACCTCATGAAGATAAAAACTTCTGCACTTTAAAGTAAACAATCAACAAAACTAAAAGACAACCTACGGAATAGGAAAAGATATTTGCAAAACATATCAGACAAAGGGCTAGTATCCAAAATATATAAAGAACTCTCCAAACTCCACACCCCAAAGGCAAACAATCCAGTGAAGAAATGGGCAGAAAACATGAATAGACATTTCTCTAAAGAAGACATCCAGATGGCCAACAGGCACATGAAAAGATGCTCAACGTCACTCTTCATCAGGTAAATACAAATCAAAACCACCCTGAGATATCACCTCACGCCAGTCAGAGTGGCTAAAATGAATAAATCAGGAGACTGTAGATGCTGGAGAGGATGTGGAGAAATGGGAACCCTCTTGCACTGTTAATGGGAATGCAAACTGGTACAGCCACACTGGAAAACAGTGTGGAGGTTCTTCAAAAAATTAAAAATAGATCTACCCTATGACCCAGTAATAGTACTGCTAGGAATTTACCCAAGGGATACAGGAGTGCTGATACTTAGGGTCACTTGTACCCCAATGTTTATGACAGTGCTTTTACCAATAGGCAAATTATGAAAAGAGTCTAGGGACGCCTGGGTGGCTCGGTCGGTTGGGCAGCTGACTTTGCCTCAGGTCATGATCTCACAGCCTATAAGTCTGTGGGTTCGAGCCCCGCTTCCAGATTGTGCTGACAGCTTGGAGTATGGAGCCTGCTTTGGATTGTGTCTCCCCTCTCTCTTCCCCTCTCCGTCCCTCCCTCCCTCCCTCCATACCTCCCTCCCTCTCTCTCTCTCAAAAATAAATAAACATTAAAAAAAGAAAAGAGTCTAAATGTCCATCAACTGACAAATGGATAAAGGAGTTTTGGTTTATATATACAATGGAATACCAGTCAGTAATGAGAAAAAAATGAAATATGGTCTTTTGTAGCAACGTGGATGGAACTGGAGAGTGTTATGCTAAGTGAAATAAGTTAGTCAGTGAAAGATAGATACCATATGTTTTCACTCATATGTGGATCCTGAGTAACTCAACAGACCAGGGGGGAGGAGAAGTGGGAAAATGGTACAGAGCGAAGGTGGCACACCGTAAGATATTCTTAAATACTGAATATAAACTCAGGTCTGATGGGGGGCGGGGGGGGAGGGAAAGTGGGTAATGGGCATTGAGGAGGGCACCTGTTGGAATGAGCACTGGGTGTTGTATGGAAACCAATTTGACAATAAATTTCATATAAAAAAAAGAAAAAGAACGATTTCATTTACCCTCTAACAAAAAGGATAAAATATATAGGAATAAACTTAACAAAGAGGGTGAAAAATCTGTATTCCAAAAACTATAAAAGAAATTGAAGATACTCAAATAAATGCACATAGATTCCATAATCTTAGATTGGAAGAACAATTACTATTAAACTGTCTGTACTACCCAAAGAAATCTACAGATTTAATTTAACCCCTATAAAATTACAACAATATTTTTCAGAGAACAAGAACAAATAATCCTTAAATTGGCATACAGCCATGAAAGACCTCGTGTAGCCAGTCATCCTGAAAAAGAACATATCTGAAGGTATCACAGTTCCAAATTTCAACGTATATTACAAATTATAGTAATGAAAACAGTATGCTAGACTGTTTAGACACATAGATCAACAGAAAAGAATAAGGAACTTTGAAATGAACTCAGGCATTTATGGTAAATTAGTCTATCATAAAGGAGCCAAGTATATACAATTGGAAGAAAAGACAGTTTCTTCAACAAATGGTATTGGAAACCTGGACAGCTACATGCAAAACAATGAACCTGGGCTACTTTCTTACACTATACACAAAAATAAATTTAAAATGGTTAAAGACCTAAATGTGAGATCTGAAGCCACAAAATTTCAGAAGAAAACATAGATCACAATTTTTTTAACATCAGCCATAGCCATTTTTTCTAGATATGACTCCTCTGTCAAGGAAAACAAAATTGAAATTAAGCACTTCAAACTATACTAAAATAAAACTTTTGGACAGTAAAGGAAACCATCAACAAAACAAAAGGCAACCCACTTAATGGGAGAATATCTCTGCAAATGATATATCTGATAAGGTGTTAATATCAAAAATATAAAAAAACCTCATACAATCAACACCAAATACTAATGATAGCAATCTAATTAAAAATGGGCAGAGAACCTCAATAGATATTTTTCAAAACAAGACATACAGATGGCAATTAGACAAATGAAAACATGCTCAATATTCTGAATCACCAGATAAATGCAAATTAAACCACAATTAGATACCCCTTTATACCTGTTAGAATGGCTAAAATAAAAAATATAAGAAATAATAAGTGTTTATCACAATGTGTAGGAAAAGGAATGTTCCGATACTTTTGGTGGGAAAGAAAATTGTTGCAGTCATTGTGAAAAACAGTATGGAGGACCTTCCTCAAAAAATTTAAAATAAGATTATCATATGATCCAATAATTTCACCACTAGCTATTTACCTAAAGAAATGGAGAATAGTGACAAACGCACCACTGTTTATTGTAGCATTATTTACAACAGGCAATATACAGATGTCATCTAATTTCCATCAATAAATGAATGGATAAAAAGTTTATATATATATATATATATATATATATATATATATATATATAACATATTACTCAGCCATAAAAATGGAATGAAATATTGTCATTTAAAACAACATAGATTCACCTAAAGGATGTAATGTTAAGTGAAATAAGACAGTCAGAGAAAGGTAAACGCCATAAATTAACTTATATATTGAGTGAAAGAAAGAAAGAAGGAGAGTAAAAGAGAGAGAGAGGGAAAGAGAGAGAGAAAGAAAGAAAGAAAGAAAGAAAGAAAGAAAGAAAGAAAGAATTTAAAAACCCAGACTCTTAAATACAGAGAACATAATGTTGGTTGCCAGAAAGGAGGTGGGTGCAGGAATAGATGAAAAAGATAAGGGAGATGAACAGAACACTTATCTCGATGAGCACTGAGGAATGAATAGAATTGTTGACTCATTGTACTTGAAACTAATATAAAACTGTATGTATTTATACTTGAAATAAAAGAAATATTAACAAATCCCATTTATAATTACAAGAAAAAAAGCAAAATACCTAGAAATAAATTTAATTTAATCTAGGAAGTGAAATTCCTGTACTCTGAAAACATAAAACAGTGATGAAAAACACTGAAGATGACACAAATTGAAAAATATGCTATGTTCATGAATTGGAAGAATTAGTATTGTTAAAACATTTATTCTCCACATCCAATTACAGAGTCAATGCAATACTTACCAAAATATTGACAGAACTAGAGCAAATAATACTAAAATATGTACAGAATAAAAAAAATCCTAAATAGCCAAACCAATCTTGACAAATAACAAAGCTGGATGTATCACAATTCTAGGTTTTAAGACATACTACAAAGCTGTAGTGATCAAAACAGTATGGTGGTGGCTCAAAAACAGACACATAGATCAATAGAACAGAATAGACAACCTAGAAAGAAACCCATATTTACATGGTGAGTTAATCTATGGCAAAGGGGCATGAATATAAAATGGGGAAAAGACAGTCTCTTCAATAAGTAGTGTTGGGAAAACTGAGCAGATACATGCAAAAGAATAAAACTGGACCACTTTTTACACCATGCACACACAAAAAAATCTCAGAATAAATTAAAGACCTAAACGGGAGATTGGGAGATGTCAAACCATAAAAATCTTGGAAGAGAAGATAGGAAGTCATGTTCTTGACATCCGGTGTAAAAACAGTTTTTTTAGATATGTCTCCTAGGCAAGAGAGACAAAAGCAAAAATAGTGCATTAGGACTATACCAAAATAGTTTTGCACAGTGAGGGAAACCATGAACAAAACAAAAAGATAACCTATTGCATGGGAGAAGATATTTTCCAATGATATATCCAATAAGGAGTTAATATCAAAATATATAAAGAACTTATACAACTCAACAGCAAAAAGCAAATGATCCAGTTTAAAACTCAGCAAAAATCCTTTACAGACAGTGTTCCAAAGAAGACATATCTCCCAAGGGAAAAAAAAAAGTCCAGGATCAGATGGCTTCCTGGAGAATTCTACAAAACATTTAAAGAAGAGTTAATACCTGTTCTTATCAAACTGTTTCAAAAAATAGAAATGGAAGGAAAGCATCCAAACTCATTCTTCGAGGCAAACATTACCTTGATTCCAATACCAGATGAAGACTCAACTACAAAAGGAGAATTACAGGCCAAAATAAGTGGTTAACATGGATGCAAAAATTCTCAACAAAATACAAGAAAGCTGATTCCTACAGTACATTAATAGACTCATTCACCATGATAAAGGTGGATTTGTTCCTGGGCTGCAAGTGTGGTTCAATATTTGCAAATCACTCAACATGATACACTGAATTAATCATAAAAAAAGGATAAGAACCAGATGATACTCTTGATAGATGCAGAAAAGCATTTGATAAAATATAGCATCCATTCCTTAGAAAAGTTCTCAAAATACAGGGATAGAGGGAACATACTTCAACATCATAAAGGCCACATATGAAACACCATAACAAACATCATTCTAAATGAGAAACAACTGAGAACTTTTCCTTCACAGTCAAGAACAAGACAAGGATGTCCACTCTCACCACTGTTATTTAACATGGTACTGTAAGTCCTAACAACAGCAATCAGACAACAAAAAGAAATAAAATACATCTAAGTCAGCAAGGAAGAAGTCAGTTTCACTATTTGCAGATGACATGATACTCTATGTAGAAAACCCAAAAGACTCCACCAAAAATTTTCTAGAACTGATACATGAATTCATTATAGTGGCAAGATACAACATCAATGTACAGTAATCTGTTGTAAATCTATATACGAATAGGAAAGCATCAGAAAGTCAAATCAAGAAATCAACTCCATTTACAATTACACCCAATACCATAAGACACCGAGGAATAATCAGAACCAAAGAGATAAAAGATCTATATTCTGAAAACTAGAGAATAAAACTGTACCACATAGATTAGAAGAACAAATGTCATTAAAATGTTTGTATCACCCAAAGCAATCCACACATTTAAAGCAATTCCTATCAAAATACTGCAAGCATTTTTCACAGAGCTAGAACACACAATCCTGAAATTTGTATGGAACCACAAAATATTTTGAATAGCCAAAGCAATCTTGGGAAAAAAAAAGAAAAGCTAGAGACATCACAATTCCAGACTTCAAATTATATTACAAAGATCTACTCATCAAGTCAATATGGTACTGGCACAAAACCCAACACATAGATCAATAGAACAGAATAGAAAATCCAGAAATAGATCCACAACTATATGGTCAACTAATCTTCAACAAAGTAGGAAAGAATATCTAATAGGAAAATAACAGTCTCTTCAACAAACAGTGTTGGGAAAAACTGGACAGCAACATGCAGAACAATGAACCTGGACCACTTTCTTACACCATACACATACACACACACACACACACACACACACACACACACACACAATTCAAAATGCATTAAAGACCTAAAGGTGAGACATGAAGCCATTAAAATCCTGGAGGAGAACACAGGTACTAACTGCTTTAATATCAACCATAGCAACTTCTTACAAGATATGATTCCAGAGGCAAGGGAATCAAAAGCGTAAATGAACAATTGGGACTTCATCAAGATAAAAACCTTCTTCACAGCAAAGGAAACCATCAACAAAACAAAAGACAATTGACAGAATGGTAGAAGATATCTGCAAAAGACATATCTGATAAGTGTTTAGTATTCAAAATCTATAAATAACTTATCCAACCCAACACTCAAAAGACAAACAACCCAGTGAAAAAATGGGTAGAAGGCATGGATAGTCATTTTTTTTTCCAAAGAAGACATCCATATAGCCAACAAACACATGAAAAGATGCTCAGCATCACTCATAATCTTGGAAATAACAAACCAAAATCTCAATAAGATACCACCTCACACCTGTCAGAATGGCTAAAGATAACAACATAGAAAACAAGTATTGGTGAGGATGAGGGAATGAAAACTGGTGGAGCCACTTGAAAACAGTATGGAGATTCTTCAAAAAGTTACAAATAGAACTACCCTACAACCCAGCACTTGCACTACTAGGTATTTACCAAAGAATACAAAAATACTGATTGGAAGGGATACATGCACCCTGATGTTTATAGCACCATTATCAACAATAGCTAAATTATGTAAAGAGTCCAAATGTCCATCAACTGATGAATGGATAAATAGGTGGCATATATACATACAATTGAATATTACTCAGCCATAAAAAGGAATGAAATCTTATCATTTGTAATGCTGTAGAAGGAGCTAGAGTATATTATGCTAAGGAAAAGAAGTCAGTCACAGTAAGACAAATACCATGTAATTTCACTCATGTGGAATTTCAGAAATTAAACAGATGAACATAGGGGGGAAAAGGAGTCAAACCATAAAATAGCCTTTTAACAGTATAGAACAAACTGAAGGTTGATGGAGGGGTGGTCAGTGGGGGGATGGTTTAAATAGGTGATTGTTATCAAGGAAGGCCCTTGTGATGAGCACTGGGTGTTATTTGTAAGTGAGGAATCACTGCATTCTGTTCACGAAACCAATAACTAGATTTTGAATAAAAAAATTGAAACAAACAAAAAACACGCCAAAACCAGGAAGTAAAACAAAACAGAAAAAAAACAAAGAAGACAGAAAGATGACTAACAGATACATGAAAAGTTCTTCAACTTCACTACCCATCAGGAAAGTGCAAATAACACACACACACACACACACACACACACACACACACACACTGATGTATTACTTTGCATGTTTTAAAATAGCTAGAATAAAAAAACACAAGAAGCAGCAAGTTTTGATAAAGATGTGAGTAAAATGAAGCCTCATGATTCCCTCATGGTGGGAATGTCATTTGGTGCAGCTACTGTAGATAATAGTATGGATTTCCTCAAAAATTCAAAAATGTAAATGCTATAGGATTCAGTATTTCCATTACTGTGTATTACTCAAAGAAAACAAAATCGGTATTTCAAAAAGATATACATAGTATTATGTTTATTATAACATTATTTACAATAGACAAGATATGGAAGCAACTGGAGTGTCCATGAATAGAGGAATGGATAATGAAGAAGTGGTATATATACACAATGGAATATTATTCAGCATTAAAAGTGATGAGATCTTGTAATTTGCCACAACATGGATGTACCTGGAATGTATTATGCTCATTAAATAACTCAGACTGAGAAGGAAAATCACCATATGTTTTTACTTTTATGTGCAACCTGAAAAAAACAAAAATAATTAAAAAAAACATAAAAAAACAGAATCAGACACATAAACACAGAGAACTAGTGGCTGGCCAAAGAGAGTGGTTTGGGTGGGATGTAGAAAATGAGTGAAGGGGAGTAGGAAATACATACTTCCAGTTGTAGAAAAACATAAATATGAGAATAAAAGGTACAGATAGAGAATACAGTCAAAAGCATTGTAATGGCATAGAATGGTTGCAGAGTGTTACTATGCTTGTGGTGAGCAGAGAATAATGCAGAAATTTCATGAATCACTATGTTATACTATAATGAAAGTAATGTGATATTGTGTGTTATCTATAATCAATGGTAGAAAAATAAAGTTATTATTGATACAGCTGTTCATTGCCCTTGCCAGAAATTGCGGTTTTCATTTTTAATTATTTAACCATCTATTAGTTGTCGTGGCACTCGCTGTAGTTTTAATTTGTATTTCCCTAATTACTAATGATATTGATCAAGATTTCATATGTTTATTTAATATGTATACATATACATGTCATCCCCCTTAGGCAACATATCTGCTCAGATATTGTCCTGTTTTGTTTTATTTTTTTAATTCAACATATTTTCTTGTTGTGGAGTTTAAAATGATGTTTACATTACCTAGATACAAGTTTTTTTAATGATATTTGTGCTTTGTAAATATTTCTATCTGTGGCTTCTCTAATCTTTCTCTTAAATTTGTTTTTCATAAAGTGAAAGTTTATTACTTTTTTCTTCTCTGAATTTTGGATTTTAAATTTCTTTTATTTTTAAAAACAGTATATGTAAATTACAATGCTATATTAGTTTCAGGTGTACAATATAGTAATTAAGCAATTCCACACATCACCAAATGTTCACATATTTCATAAATCTCTCCACCTACCTCCCCTCTGTTAAAGATCAATTTGTTCTCTATAGTTAAGAGTCTATTTCTTGGTTTGTATCTCTCTTTTTCCTTTGCTCATTAATTTTGTTTATTGAATTCCACACATCAGTGAAATCATATCGTATTTGTCTTTCTCTGACTGATTTATTTTACTTAGCATTATATTCTCTAGCTCCATCCACATCATTGCTAATGGCAAGGTTTCATTATTTTTTATGCCTGCCTGATATTCCGTTAGCTAGATAGATCTATATCTATATATCTATCTATATCTATATAATCTATATCTATATCTATCATCAATATATCTATCTATATCATATCTTCTTTGTCCATTCATCTATCAATGGACACTTAGGCTGCTTCCATAACTTGGCTATATTAAATATTGTTGCTATAATCATAGAAGTGCATGTATCCCTTTGAATTAGTGTTCTTGTATTCTTTGGGTAAATTTCCCAGTAGTGTGACTATTGGATCATAAGGTAGTCCAACTTCTAACTTTTTGAGGAAACTCCATATTGTTTCCCACAGTGGCTGTATCAGTTTGTATTCCCACCAACAGTGCAGAAGGGTTCCTTTATTCTCCAAATCCACACCAACAGTTGTTGTTTCTTGTGTTTTTAATATTAGCCATTCTGATAGGTGCAAAGTGATATCTCATTGTAGGTTTGATTTGTATTTCCCTGATGATGAGTGAGTGATGCTGAGCACCTTTTCATGTGTCTGTTTGCCATCTGGATGTCTTCTTTGGAGAAATGTGTCCACTTCTGCTAAACTTAATTTGATTATTTGTGTTGAATTTGAGAAATTCTTTATATATTTTAGATACTAATCCTTTATCAGATATGTCATTTGCAAATATCTTCTCCATTTCTGTAACTTGTCTTTCAGTTTTGTTGATTGTTTCTTTTGCTATGCAGAAGTTCTTTTTGTGTGTGTGTGTGTTTTATGTTTTTGTTTTTGCTTTCGTTTTTATGTAGCCCCAGTAGTTTATTTTTATTTCCCTTGCCTCAGGAGACATATCTAGAAAAATGTTGCTACACGTGATGTTAGAGTCATTAGTGCTTGTGCTCGTTTCTAGGATTTATATTTAGGTCTTTAATCTACTTGGAGTTTACTTTTGTGAATGATGTTAGAAAGTTGTCAATTTTCATTCTTTTTCATGGAGCTGTCCATTTTCCCCAACACCATTTGTTGAAGAGATTGTCTTTTTCCCTTGGATATTCTTTCCTCCTTTTCCAAAGATTAATTGGCCATATAATCATGAGTTTATTTCTTAGTTTTCTATTATGTTCTATTGATCCATGTGTCTATTTTTGTGCCAGTACCATACATTTTTGATTACTGTAGCTTCAAAAAATTTACTTAAGGTATGGAATTATAATACAGCTTTGCTTTTCTTTGTCAAAATTGCTGTGGGTATTCAGGGTCTTTTGTTCTGTATAAATTTTAGGATTTTTTGTTTTCATTATGTGAAAAAATGCTGTTGATATTTTGATAGGTATTGCATTAAATGTGTAGATTGGTTTGTGTATTATAGACATTTTAACAATATTTGTTCTTTAAATCCATGAATAGGGAATGTATTTTCATTTCTTTCTGCCATAATCAATATCTGTCATGAATGTTTTATCATTTTCAGAGTACATATGTTTGACCATTTTGTTCAGATTTATTCCTAGTATATTATTATTTTTGGTGCAATTGTAAACAGAATATTTTAAACATTTTTCTTTCTGCTGCTTTATTATTAGTGTAAAAAATTCATCATATTTTTATATAGTGATTTTGAATCCTGTGACTTTAGTGAATTAATTTATCATTTCTAAATTTTTTTTTGGTGGAGTCTTTAGGGTTTTCTATATAGAGTATCATGTCATCTGCAAATGAAGTTTTACTGCTTGCTTTCAATTTGGATGCATTTTTTCTTTCCTTATTCTTCTTCCTCCTCCTTCCCCTCCTCCTCTCTTTCTCTTCTCTTCTTCTTCCCCTTCTTCCCCTTCTTCGCCTCACCTTCTTCTTCTCCTTCTCCTTCTTCTCCTTTGCTTTCTCGTCGTCCTCCTCCTCCTCTTTCTCCTTCTTCTCCTTAACATCCTTCTCCTTCTCCTTCTCATTCTTATTGTTTTTCATCTAATGCTGTGACTAAGGTATCCAATACCATGTTGAATAAATGTGGTGGGAGTGGACATCCTTTATTTGTTCCTTACCATAGGGAAAAAGCTCTGAGTTTTTCCCCATTGATTATTAAGTTCACTGTGGGTTTTTCATATATGGCCTGTATTATGTTGAAGTATGTTCCCTCTAAAAATTCTTTCTTGAGGGATTTTTGCCATGAATGGATGTTGTACTTTGTCAGATGCTTTTTCTGTATCTATTGAGATGATCATATGGTTTTTATATTTTCTATTGTGAATGTGATGCATCACACTGATTTGAGAATATTGAACCACCCTTGCATAAAGGGAATGGATGGCACTTCTTTGTTGTGAATGGTTATATTGATGTTTTTATTCCATTTGCTAACATTTGGTTGAGAATTTTTGCACCTATGTTCAGAGATATTGGTCCATAGTTCTCTTTTTTGTGTGTTGTCTTTATCTGGTTTTTATATCAGGGTGACACTGGACTCACAGAATGAATTTGAAAGTTTTCCTTCTTTTTTTGGAATAATTTGAATAGAATAGGTAATAACTCTTATTTAAATGTTTCATAGAGGGATGACTTTGCAGTTTAGTCAGTCAAGCATCTGACTCTGATCTCAGCTCAGGTCTGCATCTCAAGGTGATGAGTTTAAAACCTCTGTACTAGGCATTAAGCCTACATTAAAAAATATTCAATCAAATTTTCCTGTGAAGTTGTCTGGTCTTACTGATGTTTTGGGGATTTTTTTTAATTATCAACCCAATCTCCTTACTGGTAATCAGTCTGTTGAAATTTTGTATTTCTTCATGCTATTATTTTTAGTAGATTTTATATGTCTGGGAATTTATTTATTTTTTCTAGGAGTCTAAGGTGTTGGCATACAGTTTTTCATGATAATCTGTTACAATTTTATTTTATATTTTTCTATGTTGTTGGTTGTTGTTTCTCCTCTTTCATTGGTGTTTCTGTTTATTTGTATCCTCCCTCTCTCATTCATTTTTTTTCTTTTCTTCTTTTCTTTTCTTTCCTTTTTTTCTTTTCTTTCCTCCTTTTTTTTGATGAGTCTGGCTATAGGTTTATCAGTTTTATTAAATTTTTCAAAGAACCAGATCCTGACTTCATTGATCTGTTCTATTGTTTTTTAGTCTCTATATCACTTATTTCAGCTACAATCATTTTTACTTATTTATTTAAATTCAAGTTAGTTAACATGCAGTGTAGTATTGATTTCAGGAGTAACCCAGTGATTCATTGTTTACATATAACACCCAGGGCTAATCCCAACAAGTGCCCTCCTTAATGCCCATCACCCATTTAGCCTACCCCCCACCCACATCCCCTTTAGCAGCTCACAGCTTATTCTCTATATTTAACTATCTCTTATGCTTTGCCATTCTGTTTTTATCTTATTTATCCTTCCTTGTTAATCTGTTCTTTTTCTCAAATTCTACATATGAGTGAAATAATTTGATATCTGTCTTTCCCTGCCTGACATGTTTAGCTTAGCGTACTACACTCTAGTTTCATCCATTGTTACAAATTGGAAGATTTAATTATTTTTTGTTGCCAAGGAGTATTCCATTGTATATTTATATACCACATCTTCTTTATCCACTCATCATTTGATAGAAATTTGGGCTGTTTCTATAATTTGGCTATCATTGGTAATACCACTATAAACATTGGAGGGCATTTGCCTATTCTAGTAAGCATTTTTGTATCATTTGGATAAATACCTAGCAGTGCAATTGCTGGGTAATAGAGTAGTACTATTTTTAATATCTTGAGGAATATCCATACTGTTTTCCAGAGTGGCTGCACGAGGTTGCATTCCCACCAATGGTGCAAAAGGGTTCCACTTTCTCTGCATTCTTGCCAACATCTGTTATGTCCTGAGTTGTTTATGTTAGCCTTTTCTAACAGGTGTAAGGTGGTATCTCACAGTGGTTTTGATTTGTATTTCCCTGAGAATGAACAATGTTGAGCATCTTTTTCATGTGTCGTTAGCCACCTGGATGTCTTCTTTGGAAAAGTGTCTATTAATTTTTATTGTACATTTCTTCACTGGATTGTTTTTTTCAAAGTTGAGACTGATACGTTTTTTATATATTTTGGATACTAACACTTTTTCCTATATGTCATTTGCAAATGTCTTCTCCCATTCTGTTGGTTGCCTTTTAGTTTTGTTGATTGTTTCCTTTGCAGTGCAGAAGCTTTTTATCTTGATGAGGTCCCAATAGTTAATTTTTGTTTTTATTTCCCTTGCCCTTGGAGACATGTCTAATAAGAAGTTACTGTGGCTGAGGTCAAAGAGGATGCTGCCAGGTTTCTCCTGTAGAGTTTTGATGGTTTCCTGTCTCACATTTAGGTCTTTCATCCGTTTTGAATTTATTTGTGTGTATGGTGTAAGAAACTGGTCCAGTTTTATTCTTCTGTATGTCATTCTCCAGTTTTCCCAGCACCATTTGCTGAGAGATTGTCTTTTTATTTTTTCCATTGGGTAGTCTTTCCTGCTTTGTTGAAGATTAGTTGGCCATACATTTGTGGGTGCATTTCTGGGTTGTCTATTCTCTTCCATTGATCTATGTGTCTCTTTTTGTGCCAGTACCATACTGTCTCTATGTCAAGCTTTTAATAGAGTTTGAAGTCCAGAATTGTGATGCCTCCAGCTTTGGTTTTCTTTTTCAACATTAGTTTGGTTATTCAGAGTTTTTCTGGTTTCATACAAATATTAGGATTATTTATTATAGTTCTGTGAAGAATGCTGGTGTTATTTTGATAAAAATTGCATTGAATGTGTACAGTGCTTTGGGTATTATCAACGTTTTAACAATATTTGTTCTTCCAATCTGTGAGCATGTAATGCTTTTCTATTTCTTTGTTTCTTCTTCAATTTTTTTAGAAGCTTTCTATAGTTTTCAGCGTACAGATATTTTATCTCATTGGTTAGATTTATTCCAAGGTATTTCATG
Organism: Prionailurus bengalensis; assembly: GCF_016509475.1. NCBI lineage: Eukaryota > Metazoa > Chordata > Mammalia > Carnivora > Felidae > Prionailurus > Prionailurus bengalensis. The sequence continues at coordinate 75,946,856 of NC_057361.1, read as the reverse complement.
GGTTTTAGTGCAATTGTAAAAAAGTCAATTCCTTGATATTTCCTTCTGCTGCTTAGTTTTTGGTGTATAAAAATGCAACTTATTTCTGCACCTTGATTATATATCCTGTGACTTTGGTGAATTCATGTATAAGTTCTAGCATTTTTTGGTGGAGTCTTTCAGGCCTTCCATGTAATATATCACATCATCTGCAAAGAGTGAAAGTTGGAAGTATTCTTTACCAATTTGTATGCATTTCTCTCTCTTTTTTTTTTATCTGATTGCTGAGGCTAGAACTTCCAGTACTATGTTGAAAAACAGTGATGAGAGTGGACATCCCTCTGATGTTCCTGACCATAGGGCGAAAGCTTTCAGTTTTTTTCCCATTGAGGATAATATTAACTGTGGGCTTTTCAAGTATGGCTCTTATGATGTTATGGTATGTTTGTTCTATCCTGACTTTCTTCAGGGTTTTATTTAAAAAGGATGCTGTATTTTGTCTAATGATTTTTCTGCATCTACTGACAAGATCATATGGTTCTTATCCTTTCTTCTATTAATGTGATGTATCACATTGATTGATTTCCAAGTATTTAACCAGCCCTTCAGCCAAGGAATATATCCCACTTGATCATGGTGAATAATTCTATTAGTGTGCTCTTGAATAACATTTGCTAGGATTTTGTTGAGAATTTTTGCTTCCAGCTTAATCAAGGATATTGACTTGCAATTTTCCTTTTTGTTGGGTTCTTTGGTTTTGGAAGCAAGGTAATGTTGGCTTCCAAGAATGAGTTTGGAAGCTTCCCTTCCATTTCTTTTCTTTTCTTTCTTTTTTTTTTTTTTTTTGGAACAGTTTCAGGAGAATAGGTATTAATGTTTCTTTAAAGTCTGTTAAAATTCCCCTGGGAAGCCATCTGGCCTGGGACTCTTATTTGTTGGGAGATTTTTGATGACTGATTCAATTTTTCTGCTATTGATAAGCCTGTCCAAATTTTATATATCTCCCTGTTTCACTTTTGTTAGTGTGTGAGTGTCTAGGAATTTGTCCATTTCTTCCATACAGTCCTGGTTGTTGGCAAATAATTCTTCACAGTATTCTCTTACAAGTGTTTGTATTTCTTTGTTGTTGGTTGTGAACTCTCCTCTTTCATTCATGATTTTATCTAGTTGACTCCTCTCATTTTTTCTCTTTGAAAATTCTGGCTAGGAAGATGGTGGCGTAGGAGGATGCTGGGCTCACCACGTCTCCTGCTGATCACTTAGATTCCACCTACACCTGCCTAAATAACCCAGAAAACCGCCAGAGGATCAGCAGAATGGAGTCGCTGGAGCCAAGGCCAGACGAGAAGCCCACGCAAGAGGGTAGGAAGGGCGGCGAGGCAGGTGCGCACTCCACGGACTGGCGGGAGGGAGCCGGGGCGGAGGGGCGGCTCGCCAGCCAAGCAGAGCCCCCGAGACTGGCTTGCAAAAGCAGAGGGGCCTGAGGGACTGTGTTCCGACAGCAAGCGCGACTTAGCGTCTGGGAGGTCATAAGTTAACAGCTCTGCTTGGAAAGCGGGAAGGCTGGAGGACAAAGGGAGGGAGAGCTGCTGAGCCCCCCGACGACAGAGCTCAATTTGGCGGGGAACAAAGGCGCTCACCAGCGCCATCTCCCCCGCCCATCCCCGAGCCAAAATCCCAAAGAGAACCAGTTCTTGCCAGGGAACTTGCTCCCTCCGCACAAACACCCAACTATGTGCTTCTGCGGAGCCAAACCTCCGGCAGCAGATCTGACTCCCTCCCGCTGCCACAGGGCCCCTCCTGAAGTGGATCACCTAAGGAGAAGCGAGCTAAGCCTGCCCCTCAGTCCCTGTGCACCTTGCCTACCCACCCACCTAATACGCCAGATCCCCAGCACCACAAGCCTGGCAGTGTGAAAGTAACCCAGACAGGCCACACCACCCCACAGTGAATCCCGCCCCTAGGAGAGGGGAAGAGAAGGCACACACCAGTCTGACTGTGGCCCCAGCGGTGGGCTGGGAGCAGACATCAGGTCTGACTGCGGCTCCACCCACCAACTCCAGTTATACACCACAGCACAGGGGAAGTGCCCTGCAGGTCCTCACCACGCCAGGGACTATCCAAAATGACCAAGCGGAAGAATTCCCCTCAGAAGAATCTCCAGGAAATAACAACAGCTAATGAGCTGATCAAAAAGGATTTAAATAATATAACAGAAAGTGAATTTAGAATAATAGTCATAAAATTAATCGCTGGGCTTGAAAACAGTATACAGGACAGCAGAGAATCTCTTGCGACAGAGATCAAGGGACTAAGGAACAGTCACGAGGAGCTGAAAAACGCTTTAAACGAAATGCATAACAAAATGGAAACCACCACAGCTCGGCTTGAAGAGGCAGAGGAGAGAATAGGTGAACTAGAAGATAAAGTTATGGAAAAAGAGGAAGCTGAGAAAAAGAGAGATAAAAAAATCCAGGAGTATGAGGGGAAAATTAGAGAACTAATTGATACACTAAAAAGAAATAATATACACATAATTGGTATCCCAGAGGAGGAAGAGAGAGGGAAAGGTGCTGAAGGGGTACGTGAAGAAATTATAGCTGAGAACTTCCCTGAACTGGGGAAGGAAAAAGGCATCGAAATCAAAGAGGCACAGAGAACTCCCTTCAGACGTAACTTGAATCGATCTTCTGCACGACATATCATAGTGAAACTGGCAAAATACAAGGATAAAGAGAAAATTCTGAATACAGCAAGGGGTAAACGTGCCCTCACATATAAAGGGAGACCTATAAGACTCGTGACTGATCTCTCTTTTGAAACTTGGCAGGCCACAAAGAATTGGCACGAGATTTTCAGGGTGCTAGACAGAAAAAATATGCAGCCGAGAATCCTTTATCCAGCAAGTCTGTCATTTAGAATAGAAGGAGAGATAAAGGTCTTCCCAAACAAACAAAAACTGAAGGAATTGGTCACCACTAAACCAGCCCTACAAGAAATCCTAAGGGGGATCCTGTGAGACAAAGTACCAGAGACATCACTACAAGCATAAAACATACAGACATCACAATGACTCTAAACCCGTATCTTTCTATAATAACACTGAATGTAAATGGATCGAATGCGCCAACCCAAAGACATAGGGTATCAGAATGGATAAAAAAAAGACAAGACCCATCTATTTGCTATCTACAAGAGACTCATTTTAGACCTGAGGACACCTTTAGATTGAGAGTAAGGGGATGGAGAACTATTTATCATGCGACTGGAAGCCAAAAGAAAGCTGGAGTAGCCATACTTATATCAGACAAACTAGACTTTAAATTAAAGGCTGTAACAAGAGATGAAGAAGGACATTATATAATAGTTACAGGGTCTATCCATCAGGAAGAGCTAACAATTACAAATGTCTATGCACCGAATACCAGAGCCCCCAAATATATAAAACAATTACTCATAAACATAAGCAACCTTATTGAGAAGAATGTGGTAATTGCAGGGGACTTTAACACCCCACTTACAGAAATGGATAGATCATCTAGACACATGGTCAATAAAGAAACAAGGGCCCTGAATGAGACATTGGATCAGATGGACTTGACAGATATATTGAGAACTCTGCATCCCAAAGCAACAGAATATACTTTCTTCTCGAGTGCACATGGAACATTCTCCAAGATAGATCACATACTGGGTCACAAAACAGCCCTTCATAAGTTTACAAGAATTGAAATTATACCATGCATACTTTCAGACCACAATGCTATGAAGCTTGAAATCAACCACAGAAAAAAGTCTGGAAAACCTCCAAAAGCATGGAGGTTAAAGAACACCCTACTAACGAGTGAGTGGGTCAACCAGGCAATTAGAGAAGAAATTAAAAAATATATGGAAAGAAACGAAAATGAAAATACAACAATCCAAACGCTTTGGGACGCAGCAAAGGCAGTCCTGAGAGGAAAATACATTGCAATCCAGGCCTATCTCAAGAAACAAGAAAAATCCCAAATACAAAATCTAACAGCACACCTAAAGGAACTAGAAGCAGAACAGCAAAGGCAGCCTAAACCCAGCAGAAAAAGAGAAATAATAAAGGTCAGAGCAGAATAAACAATATAGAATCTAAAAAAACTGTAGAGCAGATCAACGAAACCAAGAGTTGGTTTTTTTGAAAAAATAAACAAAATTGACAAACCTCTAGCCAGGCTTCTCAAAAAGAAAAGGGAGATGACCCAAATAGATAAAATCATGAATGAAAATGGAATTATTACAACCAATCCCTCAGAGATACAAACAATTATCAGGGAATACTATGAAAAATTATATGCCAACAAATTGGACAACCTGGAAGAAATGGACAAATTCCTGAACACCCACACTCTTCCAAAACTCAATCAGGAGGAAATAGAAAGCTTGAACAGACCCATAACCAGCGAAGAAATTGAATCGGTTATCAAAAATCTCCCAACAAATAAGAGTCCAGGACCAGATGGCTTCCCAGGGGAGTTCTACCAGACATTTAAAGCAGAGATAATACCTATCCTTCTCAAACTATTCCAAGAAATAGAAAGGGAAGGAAAACTTCCAGACTCATTCTATGAAGCCAGGATTACTTTGATTCCTAAACCAGACAGAGACCCAGTAAAAAAAGAGAACTACAGGCCAATATCCCTGATGAATATGGATGCAAAAATTCTCAATAAGGTACTAGCAAATCGAATTCAACGGCATATAAAAAGAATTATTCACCATGATCAAGTGGGATTCATTCCTGGGATGCAGGGCTGGTTCAACATTCGCAAATCAATCAACATGATACATCACATTAACAAAAAAAAGAGAAGAACCATATGATCCTGTCAATCGATGCAGAAAAGGCCTTTGACAAAATCCAGCACCCTTTCTTAATAAAAACCCTTGAGAAAGTCGGGATAGAAGGAACATACTTAAAGATCATAAAAGCCATTTATGAAAAGCCCACAGCTAACATCATCCTCAACGGGGAAAAACTGAGAGCTTTTTCCCTGAGATCAGGAACACGACAAGGATGCCCACTCTCACCGCTGCTGTTTAACGTAGTGCTGGAATTTCTAGCATCAGCAATCAGACAACAAAAGGAAATCAAAGGCATCCAAATTGGCAAAGATGAAGTCAAGCTTTCGCTTTTTGCAGATGACATGATATTATACATGGAAAAGCCGATAGACTCCACCAAAAGTCTGCTAGAAACTGATACAGGAATTCAGCAAAGTTGCAGGATACAAAATCAATGTACAGAAATCAGTTGCATTCTTATACACTAACAATGAAGCAACAGAAAGACAAAAAAAGAAACTGATCCCATTCACAATTGCACCAAGAAGCATAAAATACCTAGGAATAAATCTAACCAAAGATGTAAAGGATCTGTATGCTGAAAACTATAGAAAGCTTATGAAGGTAATTGAAGAAGATTTAAAGAAATGGAAAGACATTCCGTGCTCATGGATTGGAAGAATAAATATTGTCAAAATGTCAATACTACCCAAAGCTATCTACACATTCAATGCAATCCCAATCAAAATTGCACCAGCATTCTTCTCGAAACTAGAACAAGCAATCCTAAAATTCATATGGAACCACAAAAGGCCCTGAATAGCCAAAGGAATTTTGAAGAAGAAGACCAAAGCAGGAGGCATCACAATCCCAGACTTTAGCCTCTACTACAAAGCTGTCATCATCAAGACAGCATGGTATTGGCACCAAAACAGACACATAGACCAATGGAATAGAACAGAAACCCCAGAACTAGACCCACAAACGTATGGCCAACTCATCTTTGACAAAGCAGGAAAGAACATCCAATGGAAAAAAGACAGCCTCTTTAACAAATGGTGCTGGGAGAACTGGACAGCAACATGCAGAAGGTTGAAACTAGACCACTTTCGCACACCATTCACAAAAATAAACTCAAAATGGATAAAGGACCTGAATGTGAGACAGGAAACCATCAAAACCTTAGAGGAGAAAGCAGGAAAAGACCTCTCTGACCTCAGCCGTAGCAATCTCTTACTCGACACATCCCCAAAGGCAAGGGAATTAAAAGCAAAAGTGAATTACTGGGACCTTATGAAGATAAAAAGCTTCTGCACAGCAAAGGAAACAACCAACAAAACTAAAAGGCAACCAAAGGAATGGGAAAAGATATTCGCAAATGACATATTGGACAAAGGGCTAGTATCCAAAATCTATAAAGAGCTCACCAAACTCCACACCCGAAAAACAAATAACCCAGTGAAGAAATGGGCAGAAAACATGAATAGACACTTCTCTAAAGAAGACATCCAGATGGCCAACAGGCACATGAAAAGATGTTCAGCGTCACTCCTTATCAGGGAAATACAAATCAAAACCACACTCAGGTATCACCTCACGCCAGTCAGAGTGGCCAAAATGAACAAATCAGGAGACTATAGATGCTGGAGAGGATGTGGAGAAACGGGAACCCTCTTGCACTGTTGGTGGGAATGCAAATTGGTGCAGCCGCTCTGGAAAGCAGTGTGGAGGTTCCTCAGAAAATTAAAAATAGACCTACCCTATGACCCAGCAATAGCACTGCTAGGAATTTATCCAAGTGATACAAGAGTACTGATGCATCGCGGCACTTGTACCCCAATGTTCATAGCAGCACTCTCAACAATAGCCAAATTATGGAAAGAGCCTAAATGTCCATCAACTGATGAATGGATAAAGAAATTGTGGTTTTTATACACAATGGAATACTACGTGGCAATGAGAAAAAATGAAATATGGCCTTTTGTAGCAACGTGGATGGAACTGGAGAGTGTGATGCTAAGTGAAATAAGCCATACAGAGAAAGACAGATACCATATGGTTTCACTCTTATGTCGATCCTGAGATACTTAATAGGAACCCATGGGGGAGGGGAAGGAAAAAAAAAGAGGTTAGAGTGGAAAGAGCTAAAGCATAAGAGACTGTTAAAAACTGAGAACAAACTGAGGGTTGATGGGCGTGGGAGGGAGGAGAGGGTGGGTGATGGGTATTGAGGAGGGCACCTTTTGGGATAAGCACTGGGTGTTGTATGGAAACCAATTTGACAATAAATTTCATATATAAAATAAAAATAATAAAAAAAAAGAAAATTCTGGCTAGGAGTTTATCAACAATGTTTATTCTTTGAAAAAGAACTTTTAGTTTCTTTGATCTGTTCTACTTCTTTGTTTTTTTTTTCCTTTCTATATGATTTATTTCTGCTCTAATCATTATTATTTCCTTTTATCTTATAAGCCTCTCCTTTTCTAGATCCCTTAAGTGTAAGGTTAAGTTGTGTATTTGGGACTCTCTTGTTTCTTGATATAGGCCTGAATTGCAATTTATTTTTATCTCAGGACTGTCTTTGCTGCATCCCAAAGGCTTTGGATTGTTGTGTTTTCATTTTCATTTGCTTCCATGTTTGTTTTTTTGTTTAATTTAAAAAAAAATTCCAGATTAACCCATTCATTCACTAGTAAGGTTTTCTTTCATGTCCATATATTTGAGGGCTTTCTACATTTTTTTATCATTGATTTCCAGTTTCACACCACTGTGATCTGATAATATGCATGATAAGGTCTCAATATTTTTGTACCTGTTGAAAGTGACCCGGGGTGTGATCTATTCTGGAGAATGTTCCATGTATACCTGAGAGAATGTGTATTCTGCTGCTTTAAGATGAAATGTTCTTGGGGCTCCTGGGTGGCTCACACGGTTAAGCACTGAATTCGGCTAAGGTCATGATCTTGTGGTTTGTGAGTTCAAGCCCCATGTCAGGCTCTGTGCTGACAGCTCAGTGCCTGGAGCCTGCTTTGGATTCTGCATCTCCCTCTCTCTCCACTCCTTACCCACTTGTTCTGTCTCTCTCTGTCTCTCAAAAATAAATAAACATTAAAAAATTTTAAAATGAAATGTTCTGAATATATCTGTTAAGTCCATCCGGTCCAGTGTGTCATTCAAAGCCATTGTTTCCTTGTTGATTTTCTGCTGAAATGGCCTATCCATTGTTGTAAGTGGGGAATTAATGTCTCCTACCACTATGGCATTATTATCAATGAGTTTCTTTATATTTATTATTAAATGATTTATATATTTGTGTCCTGATTTGGGGGCATAAATATTGACAATTGTTAGATCATATTGATGGATAGACCCCATAATTATGATATAATGCACTTCTTCATCTCTTGTTACAGCCTTTGTTTTAAGATCTAGTTGGTCTGATATAAGTATGGCTATGTCATCTTTCTTCTGTCATCCAGTAGCATAATAGGCGGTTCTCCATCCCCTAACTTCAATCTGCATGTGCCTTAGGTCTAAAATAGATCTCTTGTAGGCATTATATAGATGGGTCTTTGTTTTTTAATCCATTCTGATATCCTATGTCTTTTGTTTGGTGTATTTCTTCCATTTGCACTCATAGTGATTATTAAAAGATATGAACTTAGTGTCATTGTGTTATCTGTAGATTTGGTGTTTCTGGCTATGTTTTCTTGTCTTTTGTCGTATTGCTGCTTTGTTCTTTTTTTTTTTTTCCTCCACTCAGATAGTCCCTGTTGCAGGGCTGGTTTAATCATCACAAATTCCTTTAGCTATGCTTGCCTGAGAAAGCCTTTATGTCTCCATCTATTCTGAATGACATCCTTGTTGGATAAAGGATTCTTGGCTGCATATCTTTTTAATTCTGCACATTGAATATTTCCAGCCAGTCTCTCCAATGTTTCAGTGGACAGGTCTCCTACTAATCTTCTGTGTCTACCCTTGTATGTTAAGGACCTTTTGTCCTTAGGTGCTTTCAGAATTCTCTATCCCCTTGTATTGTGCAAGTCTCACTATGATATGTTCTGGTGCTGACCTGTTTTTGTTGATTTTTTTAAAATGTTTATGTACTTTTGAGACACGGAGAGACAGAATGAGAGCAGGGGAGGGACAGAAAGAGAGGAAGACACAGAATCTGAAGCAGGTCTCAGGCTCCAAGCTGTCAGCACAGAACATGACATGGGGCTCGAACCCACGAACAGTGAGATCATGACCTGACCCAAAGTTGGACGGTCAAAGGACTTAGCCACCTAATACAGGCCCCCTGTTTTTGTTGATTTTGAAGGGAGTTTTCTGTGTCTCTCAGACTTGGATGTCTGTTTTTTACCCATGTTATGGAAGTTCTAGGCTACAATTTGTCTAAATAAACCTTCTGCCCTTTTCTCTTGTTCTTTTTCTTCTCGGCCTCTTATAATATAGGTCCTGTTTTGTTTCATGTAATTACTTAGTACTCTACACCTCACCTCATAATCTAGTAACTTCCTTTACCTCTTTTATTCTGCTTCATTATTTTCTATAATTATTTTTTATTTCACCTATTCTCACCTCCACTTCTTCCATTCTCACTGTCACCTTTTCTAGTTTATTTTTCATCTCAATGATAGCATTTTTTTTTAAAATTCATCCTGACTAGTTCTTAGGTCTTTCATCTCTGCAGAAAAGGTTTCTCTGGTGTCTTCTATGATTTTTTCAAGCCCAATTAGTAGTCTTATGACTGTTATTCTAAATTATTGTACAGATAAGTCCTTGGCTGCACTTTCTTTTGAGAATTCCTTTGTCTTGTCATTTTGGCTAAATTTATGTCTTTTACATGTTTTAAAAGATTGTTATGTTTCCTGGACCTGAGAATAATGTTATATTAAAAAGTGGTCATAAAACTCACTAAGCCTTGCCCTCCAGGATGTGTTTATGATATATTATCTGTGCACTCTGCTGTTGCATTTTGGCTGCTCTGTCCCACTGGTCGGTCTTCTGCAGAGCTCCTCCTTGCTTGCAGTGGTAGAGTGTTAAGATCTTTAATTAGGTGTGCTTTGATTTATTTGTTTAAGTAACCATGAGAAAAAAAGGGTGGTAGAAGTGTGATCCTATACAAAGAGAAAAAGAAAGTCTAAAAAAAACAGAGAATCGAAAACCTATAAGGCTGATTCCAAGGAAAAGTAATGAAAAAAAGAAAAAGGAGAAAAGGGAAAAGAAGGTAAAAGAAAAGAATTTTAAAAAACCTGATTTAAAAAAAGATGAAATGAAATGACTAAAAAACAAATAAGAAACAATGAGCCTGATACCAAAAGTAAAAAAGGAGAATGAGGAAAAATAAGAGTTGTCTACTGGTAACTGGGTGGTACTGGCTGTGATGGTCTGCCAGAGAGCCTGGCTGCATTGGCTGTGAGTCAGTCTTGCCCCAGTAAACAAGCAGTTGCCAGGCTTGGAGGTGTGTGGTTTTGTGTAAGCAGCTCCCTCTTCCCCTGGGGGCTGCTGTGTTGCTCCCTGAAGTTCCACTGTTTTGGTGTTGGAGGGAGATAATGATGCCACCCCAATCTCTCATCCCTGGGCCAAGGGTCCCAACTCCAACCATTCAGGAAGCCCTCACAGAAAAGCAAGAGAAGTCAGCTTGCCCTATGCCACAACTATCCTGTGCTTTCTCCTTGTTGCAGTGCTGTGCTTTCTCCTTGTGCAGTGCAGTGCTTTAAAACCCAAAGTTTTAAAGGAGCTGGCACCCATCCTCCAGAGTAGAGACTCTCCACCCTGCTGAGGAAAGACCTTTGACTGGCACCTGCAGGGTCTTTTGTCCTTGGGGAGACAATAAACCCTCTCCCAAAAGTACTTCAGAAAGGGGACTCTTTCCTCTCTGTGAACCCTAAAGATGCCCACACCACTCTATGCACTCCAGGGCCAGCTTCCCACTCCCCTGGAGCACTCTTCTCAGCTCTGCTCTGGAGAAATTCACGCACTTCTGAAATCTCTGAATTTGAGCTCCAAAAGCTGTCTGCAAAAAATAACTGGGACACTCAGAACTTCTCTCTCTTCAGTCCATGGTCAAAAGAGGTTTTCCTCTTGTGCTAACTAGATGCCACACTTTCCTAACCCCTCCCTCTTTCTCTCCCATTTGTCTCTTTATGGAAAGAGTTCCCTCTTATCCACAGTTCTGCCATTTCTCCCCCAATTCACATCCATGTACCTCGCATCTGCCAAGCTGCTTCCTTCCAACTGTGGAGATCTTTCTGCCACTGTGCTGATCTATTTCCTGGGTTTTCCAAGTAATCTGACCTCAAAACAGCTGTATTTCTGGGATGAGGATTGCCCAGGGTCTCCATACTACTCAGCCATCTTAACTCCTCAGCTTCTCTAATCTTTATCAGTTTTTTTCTTTTATGTTGGTTTTCAGTTTTATGTGCTATTCTTCTAGCTCCTTTAGTTTTTTTTTTTAATTTTTTAAAAATATTTATTTCTTTCTGAAAGAGAGACAGAGACAGAAGGTGAGCAGAGGTAGAGCAGAGAGAATGGAAGACAAAGAATCTGAAGCAGGCTCCAGGCTCTGTGTGAGCTGTGAGCACAGACCCCGAAGCGAGGTTCAAACTCTCAAGCCATGAGATCATGACCTGAGCCAAGGTCAGATGTTCACCAACTGAGCCACTCAGGTGCCCCTAGTTCCTTTAGGTTTTGAGGTTATATTATTTATTTGGGATTTTTCTGACTTCTGGAGGTAGGTCTGTATTTCTATAAACTTCCCTCTTAGAACCACTTTTTCTGTATTTCAAAGGTCTTGGACCATTGCAATTTTATTTTCATTTGCTCCCATGTACTTTAAAAAATGTTTATTTATTTTGAGAGAGACAGGGAGAGTGAGAGAGAGAGAGGGGGAGGGAGGGAGGGAGGGAGGGAGGGAGGGAGGGAGGGAGGGAGAGAGAGCATACAAGTGCTGGAGGGGTAGAGAGAGCAGGAGAATCCCAAGCAGGCTTTGTGGTCAACCCAACATGGGGCTTGAACTCATGAACCCATGGGATCATGAGCTGAGCCAAAATCAAGAGTAAAACACTTGACTGACTGAGCCACCCAGGTGTACCCTGCTTCCCTGTACTTTTTGATGTATCCTTTGATTTCTTGATTGACACATATATTGTTCACTAGCATGTTTTTTAATATTCATGTGTCTGTGGTGTTTCCAGATTTTTTCTTGTGGTTGATTTCTAATTTTATAGCATTGTGGTCAGAAAAGATCATGGTATTACTTAGATATTTTTCAATTTGTTGAGACTTGTTTTGTGGCCTAATATATGATTTATTCTCGAGTACATTCCATGTGCACTTGGAAAGAATGTGTATTCTTTAGTGTTATGATTGAATACTCTGAATATATCTGTTAAGACCATCTGGTATGGTGTGTCATTCAAAGCCACTCTTACTTTATTTATTTTTGGTTTGGATGATCTGTCCTTTGATTTAAGTAGGATGTTAAAGTTCCTTACTATTATGTTGTTTCTATCAATTGGTTAACTTATGTTGGTTATTAACTTTTTTATGTATTGGGTGTTTTCATGTTGGGTTCATAGATTTTACAATTGTTATATCTTCTTCTTGAATTGTCCTCTTTATTATTATATAGTCCCCTTTATTTTTAGTAGTTATAAAACCTAAAGGAGCTAGGAGCTAGAAAGAGAACAACAAACAAAACTGAAACCCAGCATTAGGAAGGAAAAGAGAAAGATTAGAACAGAAATAAATGGTATAGAAACTAAAAAGGAAAGAAAGAAAGAAAGAAAGAAAGAAAGAAAGAAAGAAAGAAAGAAAGAAAGAAAGAAAGAAAGAAAGAAAAGTCTCTTTTTTACAGACTGTGTTTTAAAGTATATTTTGTGCGATATAAGTATTGCTACCCTGGCTTTCTTTTGACAGTCATTTGCATGATAACTTTCTCCATCTTCTCCCTTTCAACCTGCAGGTCACTTTATGTCTAAAATGAGTCTCTTGTAGACAACATATATATTGTTCTTGTTTTTACCCACTATGTCATCCTATGTCTTTTGATTGAACCATTTAGTCCATTTACTTTCAAAATAACTATTGATAGATATATACTCACTGCGATTTTGTTACTTGTTTTGTGGTTGGTTTTATAATTTTTCTCTGATCCTTTCTTCCCCCTCTCTCACAGTTTCTTTGTTTTCTTTACATGGACTCCTTTCTCTCTTTGCAAATCTATTACTGTTTTTAGATTTGCAGTTACCATTCAGTTTATATATAATATCTTTTTCTTTGTAAATATATTTTAAGCTGACTGTCACTTAATTTTTAACTCATTCTTTACTTCTGTGCGCTCCAAGTGTCATATGTTTGTTGTCATCTTTTATATTCTTTTTATTTTGTTCTCCTCTTGAATGATTTTTACATATATACTTATTTTTATTTGCACTTCTTTTTCTTTTTTCTTTTTTTTTAAATTAATGTTTATTTATTTTTGAGAGAGACAGAGACAGAATATGAGTGGGTTGGGGCAGAGAGAGAGAGGGAGACACAGAATCTGAAGCAGGCTCCAGGCTCTGAGCTGTCAGCACAGAGCCCGACGCAGGGCTTGAACTCACGAGCTGTGAGATCAAGACTTGAGCCAAAGTCGGCTGCTCAACTGACTGAGCCACCCAGGCACCCCATGTTTTATTTTTCTTAATCTTACTTATGGTTTTTGTTTTCCACTCAGTGTCCCCATTAACATTTCTTGTAGGGCTGGTTTATTAGATTTGTATTCTTTTAACTTTTGTTTGTCTTGGAAACTCTTTATATTTCCTTCTAATCTGAATGTTGGTGTTGCTGGATAAAGTATTTTTGGCTGAAGATTTTTCCTTTCCAGCACTTTGAATACATAATGCTATTCACTTCTGACTTGCAATTTTTTTTTTCTGAAAAATCAGCTGATAGCCATATTGGCTTTCCTTTGTATATAACTGTCTTCTTTTCTCTAGCAACTTTTAAAATTCTTTATGACTATTTTTTTGCCACTTTAATTACTATGTGCCTTTGTGTGGAACTCCTTTGGTTGAATTTGTTGGGTGATCTCTGTTCCTGAATCTGGATTTCTTTTTCTCTACACAGGTTTGGGAAGTTTTCAGCTATTATTCCTTCAAATACATTTTCTTCCCCCATTTCTCTCTCTTCTCCCTTTGGAATCCTTATAGTGCGAATGTTACTATGCTTGATGGAGTCACTGAGTTCTCTAAGTCTATTCTTATTGTGCAGTATTTGTCATCTGTTTAGCTTAATCAATTTCCATTATTCCATCCTGTAAGTCACTGATATATTCCTCTGCTTCCTGTAGCCTACATTTTATTCCATCAATTGTATTTCTAATTTCATTTATTGATTTCTTCATCTCTGATATGTTTTTTAATCTCTTTGTCAAGGGTCTCACTGATGTCCTCCACCCTTTTCTAAAGTCCAGTGAGTATGTTCATGATAGTTACTTTATATTATCTCTCAGGTGCATTATTTACTTCTCTCTTGCTTAGATTTTTTGGCTGTGATTTTTGTCCTGTTCTTTTATTTGGGACATTTATCTTTGTCTCCTCATTTTGTCTACTTCTGTGTGTATGTTTCTGTGTGTTAGGAAAGTCACCTATGTCTTATGCTCTTGGAGGTAGTGGCTTCAAATGTCCATTGATTAATGAATGGATAAAAAAGTGGCATATATATGTGTATGTGTATATATATATATATATATATTACTTGTTGATCAAAAAAAATGAAATCTTGCCATTTGCAACAATGTGGATGGAACTAGAGTGTATTATGCTAAGTGAAGTAAGTCAGTCAGAGAAAGACAAATATCATATGATTTCACTCATCTGTGGATTTTAAGAAACAAAATAGATGAACATGGGAAGGGAAGCAAAAATAAGATAAAAACAGAGAGAGAGAGAAATAATAAAAGAGTCAAATACATAGAACAAAGTGAGGGCTGTTGGTGGAGTGTTTGTGGGGGAGATGGGCTAAGTGGGCAATAGGCATTAAAGAGGGCACTTGTTGGGATTAGCACTTGGTGTTATATGTAAGTGATGAATCACTAAATTCTATTCCTGAAATCATTATTACACTATGTGTTAACTAACTTAGATTTAAATTAAGAAAAATGAAAGTAGTGGCTTTATGCAGAAGAGTTCCTATAGTGCCATTCAGTGCAGTATCTCCTGTTCAACAGAAATTGACACTGCAGGGGAGTCTCCTATGTGTGTTTCTTGTGTTCTGCTATTTTGTCTGTGTCACTTGTTCTTTAGTTCAGACATCCACACTGACTGTTTGTTGTGGGCTGTGATTTCTCTCTGTGATGTTAGTGAGATCCAGACAGACTGGCTGTGAGGGGGCATGACCATATAAGGGCTCAGTGGTGGGGTGGCATTGTAGCAAAATTTTTACTAAGCTTTTAGTTTCAGGGCAGATTCCCCCATAGCTTGGTGGCTACCATGGGTGCAGCACGTGTTGGTGATGGTGGCAGCTGGGGTTCTATCGCATCTGTGTGTGAAGTGTCTGCATAGGGTGCATGCATGCTGTTATGAAAATTTGCACTCAGCCTAGGGTTGAGGCCAGCAGGCTTGGAGTGGGAAAGTCCTCAGGAGAACTTGTGGATGGGGCCCACCAGTAGCAGGTTAGGTAGTAAAGGTCTTTGCAGGGCTGCCTTCCCTACATGGCTTTCTGTTAATGCAGGGGGGGGGGCAGGGAAGGAAAATGGTTCCTTCCAACTCCTCTGTCCCCAGAGAAGTCCCCCCAACGTGCACCAAATTCAATATAAATAGATTTCCCTCCCATTGTGTAAATTGTTGCTTCTATGTTGCTTTTCCTTGGGTTTTGCCTGATTAAGGGTGGGGACTTGGATAACATTTGCTTTCCTGGCTCATCCAGTCCTGAGTCAGCTGACTTATAAAATTCAAGGCTCCAAGTCTTGTTGGTTGTACAAACTCATGGAATTCAGCCCCTCTAGTTTTGAAGGTCAGGCATTATGTGGATTCATTTTCCCTGTGGTCTCCCTGGTGTTTTAGTCTTTCCACACCTGCTGCTTCCTCCCTCACGTGGGTAGCTCTCAACCACCATTTCTGCCCTTTCTAATCTCTCTGATGTGGCATCTTTACATTTTGTTGGAGTTTGTTCTGCCAGTCTTCAAGGCACACTCCAGTTTATTTACCCAGATCTGAGTGATACCTAGTTGTAAACATGAGACAGGTGAACTTCAGGTATTCCTAGTCTGCCATTTTCCTAAGCTTCTCTTCTCTTTTATGTGTTTTCCTTTTGAGATTGTATCTAAAAACTCAATAAATCCAAGGGCTTCCAGACTTTCTCCTGTATCTTCTTCCATGTCCAAATACTTTTGACTATATTTGTGTTTGTTTACTTGGTGGTGTCTAATCCATATTATTGATGTATGTTTCTATTCTCTTCCAAAACTATAATGCTGTGATTACTGAAGCTGTATAAGAAATCTTGAAAACAGTTAATGTGAGTCTTCCAACTTTGATCTTTTTTCAGAATTGTTTTGGCTGTTCATTTGCCTTTCCATATATATTTCAGCTTCAGCTTCCCATTATGTACAAGAAAAAATTTTGAGGCTTTTATTGAAACTGTTCAATCTATAAATAAAATTTGAGGAAATTGACATTTTACCAATATTGAATCTTCCAATCCAGAAAGTATTATAAGTATCTATTCATTTACATCTTCATTAAAGTCTTTCATCAGTGTTTTGTAGTATACTGGTTACAGGTCTTACACTTACTGTATTGCTTTTACACCTAAGTTTTTAATGTTTGTGCTACTGTAAGTGATATGGAGTTTTATTTTTATATATAAGAATAAATTGACTTATTTATTGATGTTGAGTCCTGGGACCTTGACAAACTTGCTTGTTATAGCTCTCAAAGCTTTTTTGCACACTTTTTTTATACAAAAAAATAGTGCCATCTAATAATATGGACAGTTTCATTTCCTCTTGTAATATCTTTAATTTTTAAATTTATTTTTATTTCTGACTGCTCCACTTGTATTTTGAATATAATATTGAGTAAGATAATTAAAAGACATATTGCCTTTTCTCCTGAAATCTTGCCATCGTTAATAATGTTAGATGTTGGTAAATGACTTTTTTTTAAATTGTTAATGTTTATTATTATTATTATTATTATTATTTGAAAGCGTGAGCAGGGTAGGGGCAGAAAGAGGGACACACAGAATGCAAAGCAGGGTCCAGGCCGTAAGCTGTCATCACAGAGCCTGACACAGGGCTTGAACCCACAGACCACAAGATCATGACCGGAGCCAAAGTTGGATGCTGAACTGACTGAGCCACCCAGGTGCCCTGACTTTTTATAAATTAAAAAAAAACATCCCTTTTATTACACTTTGAGTGAAAACTTTTATGCTTTTAATGTATCTATTGAAACAATATGTAGTTTATCCGGAGAAGTCTTTTAATGTAATGAATTACATTCATTGATATTTAATTTTGAGCCAGTATTGCATTCCTGGAAAGAACACTTTTTATTAAAAATACATTACCTGTTTTTATATATTTATGATTTGATTTGTTATTATTTGTTGAGGATTTTTACCTCTATGTGTATCTGGGAAATTGGAAAGTACTTATCTTTTTAAATAATGCCTACTCTTGGGTTCAGAGTAGTGCTTTTCTCATGAAATATATTGGAATATGTTTCTTCCCCTTCTATTTTCTTTGAGATATTTTTTAGAATTGGTATTTTCATTAGTCAGACTTATCCAGAGAAACAGAATCAGTAAGATTTCATTTATCTATAAATGTATTTATGTATCTATCTATATCTATCTATCTACCTACCTACCTACCATCTATCATGACTATCACATATATATGGTATATGAGTTTATCTATTTCTCTATATCTATCATCTATCTATTATCTATTTGTGTACCTATCTACCTATCTAGACATTTTTTTATTGGAATTTGCTCATGAAAGCATTGAAGCCTGAGAAGTCCCTCATATCTAATAATAAGGAAGTCCCTTATTCCCTTATTCTGTCAGCAAGTGGAGAACCAGGAAATCTTGAGATATAATTTAGTCCAAATCAGAAGGCCTGAGAACCAAGAGCTCTAATGTCTGAAATCAGGAAAGGAAGAGAATCCTAGCTCAAGAAGAGAGAAAAAAAATGACTTTACTTTGCTTTTTGTTCCATTTGAGCCCTCAACAGATTGTATAATGACCACCCATACTGATAAGGGTGATTTTTTTTTTTTTTTTTTACTGGGCTTACTGACGAAATGGTAATGTCTTCTAGAAACATCCTCACAGACACCTAGAAATAATGTTTTACAAGTTACCAGTCAGGTTGACACCATTATAGTATCATTTCTTCATTTTTTAAAATTTTTTAATGTTTTTATTTATTTTTGAGACAGAGAGAGACAGAGCATGAGCAGGGGACGGGCAGAGAGAGAGGGAGGCACAGAATCTGAAGCAGGCTCCAGGCTCTGAGCTGTCAGCACAGAGTCTGACGCGGGGCTCGAACTCATGGACTGTGAAATGATGACCTGAGCAGAGGTCGGATGCCCAAGTGACTGAGCCACCCAGGCACCCCAGTATCATTTCTTTCTTACGTGTTTGGCTGAATTTGTCACTAAAATAATTTTAGACTGGAATTTTATATTTTGGAAGAGTTTTAATTATAATCTCAATATTCAAAATAGATTCAGGGCTATGCATGGTTATCTATTTCTTTTTTGATGAGTTTTGGTAATTAATGACTGTATTAGTTTTCTACTGTTACTGTAAAAAGCACCATCTTATTGTCTTTATTGTCTTACATGTTTGAAGAACAGAAGTATGACATTTATATCTTATTAGGCTAATATTAACATGTTGGCAGAGGTGTTTTTTTTTTTTCTGCAGATTCTAGGGGACATTTTTTTTTAACTCCTTTCAGCTTCTAAAGGTCACATGACTTTCTTGGTTTGTGGTCCTCCTCCTCTGTCTTCAAATCCAGCTATGTCACCTTTCTTTGAACCTTCTTTTATTAATACATCTTATATAAATTTTCTATTGCTGCTATAACAAATTACCACAAACTTGGTAACCTCAAACAACATAAATCTATTATCTCATAGTTCTGGAAGTAGACGTTCAAAATGTATCTTCAGAATTGCCATCCTTTTGGAGGCTCTCAAGGGGAACCTATTTTCTTGTCTTTTCCAACTTTATAGAATTTTCTTTATTATTACTTTTTGGTTTCTAGTCCTGCATCACTGCAACCTCTCTTCCCTTGTTACCTCTCCTCTTATAACTCTTTTTTTTTGCATAAAATGTTATATTTTATTCTTTTTTTTTCTGAAATTTATTGACAAATTGGTTTCCATACAACACCCAGTGCTCATCCCAGAAGGTGCCCTCCTCAATACCCATCACCCACCCACTCCTCCCTCCCACCCCCCATCAACCCTCAGTTTGTTCTCAGTTTTTAACAGTCTCTTATGCTTTGGCTCTCTCCCACTCTAAAATCTTTTTTTTTTTTTCCTTCCCCTGCCCCATGGGTTCCTGTTAAGTTTCTCAGGATCCACATAAGGGTGAAACCATATGGTATCTGTCTTTTTCTGTATGGCTTATTTCACTTAGCATCACACTCTCCAGTTCCATCCACGTTGCTACAAAAGGCCATATTTCATTTTTTCTCATTGCCACGTAATATTCCATTGTGTATATAAACCACAATTTCTTTATCCATTCATCAGTTGATGGACATTTAGGTTCTTTCCATAATTTGGCTATTGTTGAGAGTGCTGCTATGAACATTGGGGTACAAGTGGCCCTATGCATCAGTGCTCCTGTATCCCTTGGATAAATTCCTAGCAGTGCTATTGCTGGGTCATAGGGTAGGTCTATTTTTAATTTTCTGAGGAACCTCCACACTGCTCTCCAGAGCGGCTGCACCAATTTGCATTCCCACCAACAGTGCAAGAGGGTTCCCGTTTCTCCACATCCTCTCCAGCATCTATAGTCTCCTGATTTGTTCATTTTGGCCACTCTGACTGGTATGAGGTGATACCTGAGTGTGGTTTTGATTTGTATTTCCCGGATAAGGAGCGACGCTGAACATCTTTTCATGTGCCTGTTGGCCATCCGGATGTCTTCTTTAGAGAAGTGTCTATTCATGTTTTCTGCCCATTTCTTCACTGGGTTATTTGTTTTTCGGGTGTGGAGTTTGGTGAGCTCTTTATAGATTTTGGATACTAGCCCTTTGTCCGATATGTCATTTGCGAATATCTTTTCCCATTCCGTTGGTTGCCTTTTAGTTTTGTTGGTTGTTTCCTTTGCTGTGCAGAAGCTTTTTATCTTCATAAGGTCCCAGTAATTCACTTTTGCTTTTAATTCCCTTGCCTTTGGGGATGTGTCGAGTAAGAGATTGCTACGGCTGAGGTCAGAGAGGTCTTTTCCTGCTTTCTCCTCTAAGGTTTTGATGGTTTCCTGTCTCACATTCAGGTCCTTTATCCATTTTGAGTTTATTTTTGTGAATGGTGTGAGAAAGTGGTCTAGTTTCAACCTTCTGCATGTTGCTGTCCAGTTCTCCCAGCACCATTTGTTAAAGAGGCTGTCTTTTTTCCATTGGATGTTCTTTCCTGCTTTGTCAAAGATGAGTTGGCCATACGTTTGTGGGTCTAGTTCTGGGGTTTCTGTTCTATTCCATTGGTCTATGTGTCTGTTTTTGTGCCAATACCATGCTGTCTTGATGATGACAGCTTTGTAGTAGAGGCTAAAGTCTGGGATTGTGATGCCTCCTGCTTTGGTCTTCTTCTTCAAAATTCCTTTGGCTATTCGGGGCCTTTTGTGGTTCCATATGAATTTTAGGATTGCTTGTTCTAGTTTCGAGAAGAATGCTGGTGCAATTTTGATTGGGATTGCATTGAATGTGTAGATAGCTTTGGGTAGTATTGACATTTTGACAATATTTATTTTTCCAATCCATGAGCAGGGAATGTCTTTCCATTTCTTTAAATCTTCTTCAATTTCCTTCATGAGCTTTCTATAGTTTTCAGCATACAGATCCTTTACATCTTTGGTTAGATTTATTCCTAGGTATTTTATGCTTCTTGGTGCAATTGTGAATGGGATCAGTTTCTTTATTTGTCTTTCTGTTGCTTCATTGTTAGTGTATAAGAATGCAACTGATTTCTGTACATTGATTTTGTATCCTGCAACTTTGCTGAATTCCTGTATCAGTTCTAGCAGACTTTTGGTGGAGTCTATCGGCTTTTCCATGTATAATATCATGTCATCTGCAAAAAGTGAAAGCTTGACTTCATCTTTGCCAATTTTGATGCCTTTGATTTCCTTTTGTTGTCTGATTGCTGATGCTAGAACTTCCAGCACTATGTTAAACAGCAGCGGTGAGAGTGGGCATCCTTGTCGTGTTCCTGATCTCAGGGAAAAAGCTCTCAGTTTTTCCCCGTTGAGGATGATGTTAGCTGTGGGCTTTTCATAAATGGCTTTTATGATCTTTAAGTATGTTCCTTCTATCCCGACTTTCTCAAGGGTTTTTATTAAGAAAGGGTGCTGGATTTTGTCGAAGGCCTTTTCTGCATCGATTGACAGGATCATATGGTTCTTCTCTCTTTTTTTGTTAATGTGATGTATCACGTTGATTGATTTGCGAATGTTGAACCAGCCCTGCATCCCAGGAATGAATCCCACTTGATCATGGTGAATAATTCTTTTTATATGCCGTTGAATTCGATTTGCTAGTACCTTATTGAGAATTTTTGCATCCATATTCATCAGGGATATTGGCCTGTAGTTCTCTTTTTTTACTGGGTCTCTGTCTGGTTTAGGAATCAAAGTAATACTGGCTTCATAGAATGAGTCTGGAAGTTTTCCTTCCCTTTCTATTTCTTGGAATAGCTTGAGAAGGATAGGTATTATCTCTGCTTTAAACGTCTGATAGAACTCCCCTGGGAAGCCATCTGGTCCTGGACTCTTATTTGTTGGGAGATTTTTGATAACCGATTCAATTTCTTCGCTGGTTATGGGTCTGTTCAAGCTTTCTATTTCCTCCTGATTGAGTTTTGGAAGAGTGTGGGTGTTCAGGAATTTGTCCATTTCTTCCAGGTTGTCCAATTTGTTGGCATATAATTTTTCATAGTATTCCCTGATAATTGCTGGTATTTCTGAGGGATTGGTTGTAATAATTCCATTTTCATTCATGATTTTATCTATTTGGGTCATCTCCCTTTTCTTTTTGAGAAGCCTGGCTAGAGGTTTGTCAATTTTGTTTATTTTTTCAAAAAAACCAACTCTTGGTTTCGTTGATCTGCTCTACAGTTTTTTTAGTTTCTCTATTGTTTATTTCTGCTCTGATCTTTATTATTTCTCTTCTTCTGCTGGGCTTAGGCTGCCTTTGCTGTTCTGCTTCTAGTTCCTTTAGGTGTGCTGTTAGATTTTGTATTTGGGATTTTTCTTGTTTCTTGAGATAGGCCTGGATTGCAATGTATTTTCCTCTCAGGACTGCCTTTGCTGCGTCCCAAAGCGTTTGGATTGTTGTATTTTCATTTTCGTTTGTTTCCATATATTTTTTAATTTCTTCTCTAATTGCCTGGTTGACCCACTCATTCGTTAGTAGGGTGTTCTTTAACCTCCATGCTTTTGGAGGTTTTCCAGACTTTTTTCTGTGGTTGATTTCAAGCTTCATAGCATTGTGGTCTGAAAGTAAGCATGGTATAATTTCAATTCTTGTCAACTTATGAAGGGCTGTTTTGTGACCCAGTATATGATCTATCTTGGAGAATGTTCCATGTGCACTCGAGAAGAAAGTATATTCTGTTGCTTTGAGATGCAGCGTTCTAAATATATCTGTCAAGTCCATCTGATCCAATGTCTCATTCAGGGCCCTTGTTTCTTTATTGACCATGTGTCTAGATGATCTATCCATTTCTGTAAGTGGTGTATTAAAGTCCCCTGCAATTACCACATTCTTATCAATAAGGTTGCTTATGTTTATGAGTAATTGTTTTATATATTTGGGGGCTCCGGTATTCGGTGCATAGACATATATAATTGTTAGCTCTTCCTGATGGATAGACCCTGTAACTATTATATAATGTCCTTCTTCATCTCTTGTTACAGCCTTTAATTTAAAGTCTAGTTTGTCTGATATAAGTATGGCTACTCCAGCTTTCTTTTGGCTTCCAGTCGCATGATAAATAGTTCTCCATCCCCTTACTCTCAATCTAAAGGTGTCCTCAGGTCTAAAATGAGTCTCTTGTAGATAGCAAATAGATGGGTCTTGTCTTTTTTTTATCCATTCTGATACCCTATGTCTTTGGGTTGGCGCATTCGATCCATTTACATTCAGTGTTATTATAGAAAGATACGGGTTTAGAGTCATTGTGATGTCTGTATGTTTTATGCTTGTAGTGATGTCTCTGGTACTTTGTCTCACAGGATCCCCCTTAGGATTTCTTGTAGGGCTGGTTTAGTGGTGACCAATTCCTTCAGTTTTTGTTTGTTTGGGAAGACCTTTATCTCTCCTTCTATTCTAAATGACAGACTTGCTGGATAAAGGATTCTCGGCTGCATATTTTTTCTGTCTAGCACCCTGAAAATCTCATGCCAATTCTTTCTGGCCTGCCAAGTTTCAAAAGAGAGATCAGTCACGAGTCTTATAGGTCTCCCTTTATATGTGAGGGCACATTTACCCCTTGCTGCTTTCAGAATTTTCTCTTTATCCTTGTATTTTGCCAGTTTCACTATGATATGTCGTGCAGAAGATCGATTCAAGTTACATCTGAAGGGAGTTCTCTGTGCCTCTTGGATTTCAATGCCTTTTTCCTTCCCCAGTTCAGGGAAGTTCTCAGCTATGATTTCTTCAAGTACCCCTTCAGCCCCTTTCCCTCTCTCTTCCTCCTCTGGGATACCAATTATGCGTATATTATTTCTTTTAGTGTATCACTTAATTCTCTAATTTTCCCCTCATACTCCTGGATTTTTTTATCTCTCTTTTTCTCAGCTTCCTCTTTTTCCATAACTTTATCTTCTAGTTCACCTATTCTCTCCTCTGCCTCTTCAAGCCAAGCTGTGGTGGTTTCCATTTTGTTATGAATTTCGTTTACAGCGTTTTTCAGCTCCTCGTGACTGTTCCTTAGTCCCTTGATCTCTGTAGCAAGAGATTCTCTGCTGTCCTGTATACTGTTTTCAAGCCCAGCGATTAATTTTATGACTATTATTCTAAATTCACTTTCTGTTGTATTATTTAAATCCTTTTTGATCAGCTCATTGGCTGTTGTTATTTCCTGGAGATTCTTCTGAGGGGAGTTCTTCCGCTTGGTCATTTTGGATAGTCCCTGGTGTGGTGAGGACCTGCAGGGCACTTCCCCTGTGCTGTGGTGTATAACTGGAGTTGGTGGGCGGGGCCACATTCAGACCTGATGTCTGCCCCCAGCCCACCGCTGGGGCCACAGTCAGACTGGTGTGTGCCTTCTCTTCCCCTCTCCTAGGGGCGGGATTCACTGTGGGGTGGTGTGGCTCGTCTGGGCTACTTGCACCCTGCCAGGCTTGTGATGCTGGGGGTCTGGCGTATTAGCTGGGGTGGGTAGGCAAGGTGCTCGGGGGCAGGAGGGGCAGGCTTAGCTCGCTTCTCCTTAGGTGATCCACTTCAGGAGGGGCCCTGTGGCAGCGGGAGGGAGGCAGATCCGCTGCCGGAGGTTTGGCTCCGCCGAAGCGCAGAGTTGGGTGTTTTCGCGGAGCGAGCAAGTTCCCTGGCAGGAACCGGTTCCCTTTGGGATTTTGGCTGGGGGATGGGCGGGGGAGATGGCGCTGGTGAGCGCCTTTGTTCCCCACCAAACTGAGCTCTGTTGTCAGGGGGCTCAGCAGCTCTCCCTCCCTTTGTCCTCCAGCCTTCCCGCTTTCCGAGCACAGCTGTTAACTTATGACCTCCCAGACGCTAAGTCGCGCTTGCTGTCGGAACACAGTCCGCCTGGCCCCTCCGCTTTTGCAAGCCAGACTCGGGGGCACTGCTTGGCCGGCGAGCCGCCCCTCCGCCCCGGCTCCCTCCCGCCAGTCCGTGGATCGCGCACCGCCTCGCCGCCCTTCCTACCCTCTTCCGTGGGCCTCTCGTCTGCGTTTGGCTCCGTCGACTCTGTTCTGCTAATCCTCTGGCGGTTTTCTGGGTTATTTAGGCAGGTGTAGATGGAATCTAAGTGATCAGCAGGACGTGCGGTGAGCCCAGCGTCCTCCTAAGCCGCCATCTTGCCGCAACTCTCCTCTTATAACTCTTAACCTCTCTGCCTCATTCTTATAAGGACCCCTTCAATCATATTGAGCTCACATGGAATATCCAGGATAATCCCCAAGTCAAATCCTTAAATTAATCACATTGGTAATGCATTAATAAATTCCATGGATTAGGACTTGTACATCTTTGGTGGTGGAGGCGGGAACACTATTGCACCTACTCCACATTCTTTTCTGACTTAACCAGGAAAGATTCTTTGCTGTTAAGGACACATGTGATTATGTTGGGCCCATCCATATAATCCAAAATAATCTTATTTCAAGGCCTTTGACTTTAATCACATCTTCAAAATCTTTGTCAAATAAAGTAACATATTCATGAGTTCTGGAGATTGTAACATGGATTTTTTGTGAGCCTTTATTCTAGTTACTACAGTATATTTAGAGGAATTTGCCCATTTCACTCGGGTTATCTAATGTATTATTAAGAAATTGTTCATAGTATTCCCTTATTATCCTTTAATGTCTGTGGGATCAGAGGTAGTCTCCACCTTTTAATTATTGATAGTTGTAATTGTATCTTCTGTATTTTTTAAGTCTATTTATTTGAGAGAGAGAGAGAAATAGACAGAGAGTGAGCACAGGAGCATGGGAGAGGCAGAGGAAGAGGAAAAGAAATAGAATCCCAAACAGGCTATGCATTGCCAGGGTAGAACCCGACATGGGGCTCAAACCCACAAACCGTGAAAACATGACCTGAACCAAAATCAAGAGCCAAATGCTTAACAGACTGAGCCATCCAGGCACCCCATAATTGTATCTTCTGTCTTTTTATCTTGGTCACTCTGATTAGAGATTTATCAAATTTATTAATCTTTTAAAAGAAACACCTTTTGTGTTCATTAATTTCCCTCTAGTTTTTTTGTTTGTTTGTTTTCACCTGATTTATATTACAATTTTTATTATTTATTTTTTGGTTTAACTTTAGTTTAATTTTCTCCTTTTTCCTATTTACTTAAAATGGTTCCTGATTTTAGATTTTTGTCTTGTTTTTTTCTACTACAAGCCTTAACTGCTTAAAAATTTCCTTAAGCACCACTTTACAAAATCCCATAAATTTTGATATGCTCTATTTTCATTTTTATTGAGCTCAAAATATTTTAAATAATCCCTTAGACTTCCTCTTAGATATATGGATTATTTTGAGGTATGGTATTTAATTTTCAAATATTTGGGGATTTTATAGATATATTTTTTGTTATTTATTTTTATTTTACTTCTGGTCCTAGAACATATGTTGTATAATTGTTATTTATTTGAATTTCTTAAGTGTATTTTATAATCCAGAATATAGTTTATCTATGTGAGTGTTCTATATGCATTGGAGAAAAATGTGCATTCTGCTCTTGGGTAGAGTGTTCTACAGATATAAATGATAGCACTGTTTATATCATCTTTATTATTGATTTTCTGTCTAGTTACTATATTGATACCTTAGAAAAAATTGTTGAAGCATGAAATTTTAATGTGGATTTGATTTTTCTCTTTTCAGCTCTACCCATTTTTGCTTCATGTATTTTGAAGCTCACTTATTTGAGGCATAGTATATAGAATTGATATACCTTTTTGTTGAATTGAATCAACATTATATAATATTTCTGTTCATATCTAATAATATTCCTTGTTCTGGTGTCCTAAACATACAATATTTTCTGTTCTTTCTTTTGAAGATCAAGACTTATCTTTCATATGAGAGTTAGAACAGATGATTCTGGGTAGAATTTTATCTGAGGCTGCTATTCCATTCCCCTGAGCAGCACCATTAAAACAAAAATTCAGGTTTTCTTCTACCTTCCTTGTGAGCACCTGATGGGGTTTATGAAGAAAAAAAATTCAAGAGAGTACTAACCCTAATATATTTGCCACTCCTAAAGTATTTTCACTCTTACCCTAGCCCCTACTTTCATCTTCTATCAATTTGTTAATATTTTTAGCCAAATCTTCTTGCTGTCTTATATGGAATCCAGTGGCATCTTCTCCTGGTAAGCCAATGTTAACACCTGGTTTCTTTTGTAAATCTTTCCTTAGATTTTTGGTTATTTGACTTTATTTCTCTCGTGGGTTCAAGAAAGTTCTTAATTTTAAGTGTCTGCAGCATATTCTTTATGTAAGCATAAGAGTGATGCTCTTTTTAGCTCTCTGTATCTCTGAGCAGAAACTAGAAGTGGTATGCACCGCGTTTTACTTATCTATGTTTCAAGTGAGAGACCCCTATACTCTCTTTGTAATACCACAGACAATACTGCAATAAATATCATCTAATATATTCTCCTATGGTACCATATGATTGTTTTTCTAGGTTATAGGTCCAGGATATAGATTATGAGCCATAGTGTATGTGCTTACCTAATTTAGACAATTGCTGCCACGTGGCTGCCATATTCCAGAATGGCTGCACATGTCTACATGATCATCAATGGTAAAGGAAATATATATTTCTTAAATCCCTGACAGTATCTAGCATTATAAAACTTTTGAATTGTTGCAAATATGAATATAAAGTGACATAGCATTGTTTTAGCATGAAATTCTATGATTGCTAATTATTTTGAGCATATTTTCCTATACTTATTATTCACTGGCATTTCGTTTCCCTAATTTCCTTATTCTTATCCTTTGCCCATTTACGTTGTTTTATTTTTCTTGTTATTTTATAAGTGGTTTAATTGTTTATTAGTCTCTCATCTTTTATAAATATTGTGAATATTTTCTATGAATAAATTGGACTCATTCACTACATAGAAATCTTTAATCTTGATAGAGTCAGTGATGGGGCACCTGGGTAGCTCAGTTGGTTGGCGTCCGACTTCAACTCAGGTCACGATCTCGCGGTCTGTGAGTTCGAGCCCCGCCTCGGGCTCTGGGCTGACGGCTCAGAGCCTGGAGCTGCTTCGGATTCTGTGTCTCCCTCTCTCTCTGACCCTCCCCCATTCATGCTCTGTCTCTCTCTGTCTCAAAAATAAATAAACATTAAAAAATTTTAAAAAAGATAGAGTCAGTCATTAAATTCTCTCTTACAGATTGTATTGTAGGGATCTTAAAATGTTTTACTTTACACTTAAGCTACAGAAGTAATGGAAATTTTTAATCAATCTATGCATTATTTCAAATCTTTTCACCAACCTTTGATTCGGTAGATATTCAAACATGTAAATTCACCTTACCTTTGAGACTTAGAGAAAAGAGAGTACTTTTGAAATGTTGTATAGTTTAAAGACTATTGGAGTACTAATTCGAAAGCCAAATTTTTTGCTCAAACATTACCACTTACTAGTTGTGACTTTGATTAACTGGTAGCTTCACTGAACCTCCTAATGTTTGATTGGTAAAATGGAGCTAACACCCTCAGGTATGCTTTACATTGTTATCAGGATTTAATGAGTAATTTTTTGTACTTTGAATAGTATGTATTGCAATACAAATATAAAGTTATGGTGTGGCCTGTTAGTATCTTTGGTTTCACTTTATAAGTGAGATTTCCTAAACCAGTGGCTCTCAGAACACAGTTTCAAAGATATTGATAAATGTTATTAAAAATAAGTTTTATGATTTGATCAATTGGGAATTATAAGCTAAGTCAATTATTTACTGTGGGACTTTTTAGAACAATCACTATTCTGATACACAATGAACTTTGTCAAAAGTCATCAAATAGTGTTGTTGTTGTTTTCCCACAGCTATTTCCTTCCTGGACCTGTTTATTGTGGAATACCTATGAAACATCTCCAATAAAATATCTTATAAACTACAAGGTTGGCAAAAAATGATTTATTGCAAATAACATTAGGCTTTTTATATTTCAGTTTTGCTACTTAGATGAGACTTTGGGAAAGGTACTTAACCTCTTTGAGATTCATTTGTTTAACCCTTGAAAATATGGATAAAGACTTATTGAAGGGTTTTTCTTAGTGAAAATGTATATAAAATTATTGCCTATACATTTTAGGAACTCAGTAAGTGGTGGTAGTGGTTTGTCCACTTTTGTTATTATTGTTGTTATTGTTATTAAGAATATCAGTGTAGATATTGATTTCTGATTGTATTCACCACATTTTAGCTTTCTCTTCCTACAGTTAATAGAATGCAGTAAAGTTTGATAATGTTTCTTTGGTATCCCTACTTACTGTATAACTTAAACCTCAGCTGTGTTGGTTACTATATTCCCTGTACCATTATTTCAACTACCACTGAGATGAAATGGATGGTTTGGAGCTCTTTCTCAAAAATTGCTCTGTGAATGTAATGAAAATGACTCTGTAAAGTGGGATTTTTTTTCATTCATGATTTTGCATTAGAGTGGAATTTTCAGTATGTGATAAAGATAAAGGTTTACTTGCCCTCCTTTTCAATTATTAGCTTCTATATCTTCCTTTTAATGTATTGCTTATTTATTAATCACTTTCTATTTATGATTTACTTCAGTTACCTCATTTAGATTCTGAATTCATGTACCACCCCTGAAAACATTTACTCGTTTGAATTTTGTTCAATGAGAAGTTTAATAGTTACTCTTTCTGTATATTATTCTGGATTTTTTCTAAATCTATCAAGCTTCTATTATCAGTGACCAAACTTGTAGTTACACAAAATCAGTTCTGAGGAGTTAAATAATTTTCAGTTTGTAAAGCAGAGAAAAACATATCCTTTCATGGTTTCTTTACTGTGATAGCTTAAGCCCTATAAACTTAGAAGTGAATCAGGATTCCTTTGAATCTGACCTTTGCAGTATTTCACTGGGAAGAGTAAGCCTTGATAGCTTCTATCCTATCACTTCTCAAAGCTCATATTGCCAATAGTCATTTCAGTTTGTCTGTGATGATGAGAAAAGCCACTAACAGTCTTTGTCATTTCAATTTTTCATAGATTTTATTTTTGTAACAGTCTTTGCCATTTCAATTTTTCACATTTTCTTTATCTTTATTTATCACATTTTCACATTTTCTTTATCTTTCTCTTTCTCACTTGGTCTTACTTTCTCTCTCTTGTATGTGTGTGTGGTCCTTATGTGAGGGAAAACCAGTCTCAGCAGCCAACTGTCACAGACCGCATAGCTTTAAAACTGTCAAGCAAAATGAAAATGAACCAAATCACAAATGAACCAATTGGCTAGTATTAGGTTTGTGGATCCCACTCTAGCTATGCCAGGTTGCTACAGTTAATCAAGAAATCCTGGGGTAGGAAGAAATTTTGCCTCTAGTTTTGTAGCCACTCTCACAGGAACACCATTTATAAAAAATGGCTCCTGAAGTTTGCTGTGTAAGGGCTGATTACCAAAAAAACATTAAGATAAATTCACTTTGCCTGTTCCTTTGACACCTGTGCAAAGATACAGTTATCATGATGATAAGAAGTTAGAATTTGTAGCAAATGTTATTAATGTACCTGTTTTGGGTATTATTTATCCACTTATGACCTTCTCATGAAATCCAAAGCCATATCCTCTCAAACTCTGTAGAGGTAGTAGGAGGAATGACTATCATAATTTTGCCCCAAAGACAGTTTATCCAATGTGGGTCAAAAAGAATAGGTGAAATGAAAACAATTGACTTCTCTTTACATCTTTTCAGTGAAACTATAATCAACAGTGCTGTGAAAACTGTCTTTTAGGTGGAAAACACTTATAAAATAAAACCTATACTCTTCAGGGAGTAGTATTTCCTATAATGGTAACTAGCCTATTGAGCCTGCCTTGTTCCATTTTATTTTATAGTGGAGTCAGATGATGGAAAAACAACTTCTGAGCCCAGCCTTGATACAAGTTGAACCAGCTTTTCACAGGGCCTAAGCTACCCTTAGATATGTGGTACATTAAGCATTTACAGGTCTCCAAGCTCTGCTGACATGGTTCTTTAATAAGTCCTACTTTGGGAACCTAAAAATGGGAATGCCTGATATACTGCTTAGCAGTGCATTTAGCCCCCAGGAGAATCTAACTTTTTCTCCTCTCTCCATATTAGTGATAAATTAAAACAAATAGTTCTTTGAATTTATGTCAATCCTAAATACTAACTCCTGGCATATGCAGAGATTATATTCACATTCAGACAAATTAATTCACAATCAGAGGTTCTTCTCTTATTACTTGTGACCCTTAGCTGGCTTTTCCTGTTGTGGTCTCAGCATTCTAATCCATAAAGTGTGAACTTTTGCCTTTGTAACTCCTATTGTTCTGTAAGGGAAATGAAGTCACCAACTCTTCACTGTAAGAATTTCTGTTCCATGTGGAAAAATGCCCCTGCTTTAAGATCCTTCTAATATTTTACTTCAGTGTGTGTGGGGTGGGTGGGAGAAAGAATCAGTGATCCTTTTTATGACTCCATAGATTTTCTAACAGCCTAATGGAAGTTAAAAGAAGAGTAGATTAATTAAGTGAATTATAAGTTTGAGTAGAAAAAGAATTTAAGAGTGAAATGTTTTGGGTTGGATAAATAAAGTTTGTTTAATTTTAAGTGGAAATAAAATTTTACAATACTTGAAAAATATAAATATCTATTCAAAGTTGATTTTTTCTAGCATAATGAACAAAACATTGAAGTTGACTAATGGCGTATATTGGCATTTTAAATCTAGTTAATGGAAAGACCACAAAGAGCACAACCCTAGATTTAGGCATCTGGGTTTTGACCTAGTTTATTATTATTACTAGCTATGTGATCTCTTCTCAATTACTTCTTCTTCTGGGCCTCACGTGTTATGCATAAAATAAGGGATTTGAGGATGATTTCATAGGTAATTTTCTGCTTTGCCTTATGACAATTCTGTAATTTATGAATTTTTACTGTGGTAGGCATTATTCCTGATCACCAATTATTCCTGGTACTCTGTCTTCTGGGAAGTTTCCAACATTCTTTTGGTTGAGTAGAACCCTGTGATTAGTTTTGTAAATTAATGCTTCTGTAAAAATTTCTGTAAACTCAATTGCTTTGTGTCATTTCTGAGTCACAGCATCCATTTGCCAGTGTCATATCCTTCACAAATATTTTTTTTTTCTTTTTTGCATGGCTACCAGAAAATTCAAGATCAAGGCTACACTGTGAGCTTGGGTCTTGGAGTTAGAATTTATCATGAATAGTATATGACTGCTACATAGACATGTAACATGAGTGAATAATAAGCATTTATGTTGCTAACACACTGAGTTTTGGGTCGTGTTTGGTATTGCAGCGTAATTTAGCTTGTCTTTACTGATTACCAGCCTCCCATGTGTAACTATAAATCTCTTAACAAGAGGAAGATGTTGCCTACAATCTTTGCAGATTTTCACCCTACAAATGAGGTGTTAAACAATGTCTTATTTGTTGACTTTCAGGAGCATTTTTGACAGAGTAACTGAGGCATAACAGAGAAACAAGGATTATTTTTAAACTGTCTTAGGTCTAATAATATTAGTGGGTCTACAAGACAGGTGTTAAGCAAAAATAAAAACAAACATTAATGCATTTGAACATTGAATGATATAATATTTTATTCCTAGGTATACTAAACATGAAGCAGTTGCAATTAATACTCCATGCTCTTTAGTAATGCACATATTTTGGTTAAAATAAGTCAACTATTTTACCAGGTAATAGGAAACATACAGATTTAATAATGTGAAATGCATCTATTGTGTGCTAGAATATGCTAAAATGCTTGGCTACATTAACAACTAGGGTACACACAATGTTGTAATTACAGAATTCAAAATCAAGCAGTTTAAAAAGTAAGGAAAACATTGGAAAGTTAGATACCCTGTGTCTATTC
This sequence comes from Prionailurus bengalensis, assembly GCF_016509475.1. Lineage (NCBI taxonomy): Eukaryota > Metazoa > Chordata > Mammalia > Carnivora > Felidae > Prionailurus > Prionailurus bengalensis. The sequence goes on along the minus strand of NC_057361.1, from coordinate 75,914,002 downwards.
AGTGAGAATTAATGCCAAAGATTAATTTTACAAATTGTAGCAATCAACCAGTGATTAAGCCAATACCATGCTAGGCAATTAGCTTGATTTTACCCCCATGGGAGGTTCATTTCCTGCATTGCTTCATCAACCATTTCTTGTCCTTTTTTAACTTAAGATTTATTGCAACATTTAAAATAGCAAAAAGCAAATTCTACATGTCCAGCAATAGATAGCAAATTAATTTAAGGCCACTGAACATATACAGATGTTATGTTTCTTAATACAGATGCTTATACACTAATTAAAAAAGCAGACAACAAGATTATGCACAATGTTATACTAATCATGTTTAAAAATTAGATATATATTTTCAAATAAATTTCTGAAACAATTCCAAATATCGTCTGTGATTACTTCTGTGTGGAGAGTTTATGGTTGAGCCTTACATTCCCATTTTATGTATTTTTACATAATTAGGTATTTAGTCATTTGAAAAAATCCACTTTTGTATTGTTCATATAATAATAAAAATAATCATCATATATTTATCCATCATGTCTAATATCTGATAATCTCTTTATAACCATGGCTTCCCTCAGCAGCTTTTTTTTTCTTGGAGCACTGGTATGGGGAAACCAAGTTTGATTCCTCATCCTGGTTCTAGCTCTTCCATAAAAGTTTGTACACAAATACTCCTGCGGTTATTATCCATTATTTTTCTTTTTTTGACAAATATTTAGTGTGTGCCTGCAATTCCGTACTCAGGCCCTAATTTAGCTATTGGTAATAAAAGCTATTTCAGTTTGATTCACAACACCATCTTCATTACTTGATTGCCTGTTCTGATACTTAGTACCATTGTGATTTAGGCAAGTTACAAACAGTATGTTTACAGTGTAATTTAGGTATGGCTTTATTTTTTTTACCCTGATACAATAACATTTTTTTTAAAAGTCTCACATCACCAGGGTGCCTGGGTGGCTCAGTAGGTTAAGCATCTAACTTCAGCTCAGGTCATAATCTTGAGGTTCATTAGTTCGAGCCCTCCATCAGGCTGTGTGCTGACAGCTCAGAGCCTAGAGCCTGCTTTGGATTCTGTGTCTCCCTCTCTCTCTCTGCCCTTCCCCTGCTCATGCTCTGTCTCTCTGTCTCTCTGTCTCTCTGTCTCCCTCTCTCTCAAAAATAAACATTAAAAAAGTCTCACAACACCATTTCACTTTTATCAAGATTTGATTTTATCAAGTACCACATCTGAGGAGAAGACTATAATCCTGGTAAGGCATGCCGTCGTGAAGAAGTTACTTAACTTATGCTAGTTTTAGTTTTTCAAACGGAAAAAAATGAGAATGTTAGATTATTTAGTCTTTAAGAATCTTAATTTTAAAATCCTATGATTATAAAGTTCTAATTGAGAATGAGACTAAGAATGAGAAAACAAAATTTTATTTGTCAACAATTCCTTGAGTGGTTCTTGCTAATTACACAACTATAGAGTTAGTATTCATGGATTATCTACTGCACATTTGCAAATCCCAGGCTGGCTAACTCCTTGCTATATCACAGTTCTGATTCAGTTGCCACTATTATTTATTCAGGAAATTCCCACAACATAACACTGTACCACATGTATTCAAGAAGGGGGACTTCTAAACACTAAAAAATTTTAAAAAAAGAAAAAATTGAAAGCAATCCAAACGACTTGGTGTAATCTGGCTTAATGTGTGTGTGTGCATGTGTCTGTGTGTCTGTGTGTTGTTGTTCTTAATACGCTTTAATGATTTATTCCCTAGAATTTCTTATAATTAACCACTACTAAAAAAATCTATGTTTGAATAAGCAAATAAACATTTGTTTATATCTACCTGTCCCTCCGTTTAGTATCTGATCAAAATCTCAACACATTTGCTTAAGTCCTAATGAAATTGGTTGATTTTGAGAACCTGCAGTGCCACCTTGTGGATAAATGATTGCAAGAGTGGACTATGCGGGAGTGTTTCATACATTATCTAGGAAATATATTGAAATTTGAATCCCTCTAACATGTGAAATTTTAATTCAAGGTTTTGTTTCCTAGACAAACAATAAAATAATAATAAATGTTACAATGCCTTGCTTTGTCTTCTTAAAATAATAGTTGAATAGACCACTTAGTTGCTACTAAGTGGTAGCACTTATGCTGGTCACTAAAACATAAAATGCACAATTTATCAAAATCGCCACATCAAGGGTTTCTGCTTTAATAGTGTACAAGGAGTGCCATTTAGAGAAGTTGAGTTTCAGTGACTGATTTGTGACTGCTGGTTTCTGTTATCCTTATCCCTATGGGAGCTATCAGTAATCCCTACAATAAGAACTAAACATTTCTTGCTTTGAGGACAATTAAGTAATATATATGTAATTATTTGGAAGATGTTTTAGAATAAAACTCTCACACTTTACAGTAGAATGGTACATTCCATATCCTGAATGATGCTCCTACTGAAAACACCAAAGTATACTGAATAAAATAAAAACTAAAACTAACAATTCAATAAATTGGAAAGTAAGACATATTCAGAGATTAACAGTAAGTGAAAATAGGAACCCACAGAGGATGTCTGGGCATTCAAGTTAACCTGCACCTTAGAGATATTTCTAAAACTAAACTTTTTGAGTTTCATGTCTTAGGATAAGATGTAAAGGTGGAAAGTTGAAAAAAAAAACACAAAGGGTCTGTCAAAGTTAGGAATTTTATATAGATACTCCAAATAGAGAAAAACAACAATCTGATTAGAGGTTACAACCCAGTGTATAAAAATCTAGAATAAATTCGCTATGGGGGTATATGAAGACTGTGTGCACTATGTTTGCAAATTTTCTATAAGTCTACAACTATTCTAAAATAAAACACTTATTTCCAAAAAACAATGGGTGAAATAAAGAAATAATAGAAATGGCTGATATGAGAATAAGTGAGTTTAAAGACTGATCTAAAAGAATTATCTGATTTGAGCAGGAGGAAGACAGAACCAGCAAATTTGAAGATAGGTCACTTGAGATTGTCTTGTGAAGAATACATTTAAAAAATAAGGGCGTGAGAGTAAAATGAGCAGAGCCTCGGAGACCTGTGTAATACTACCAAGCAACCCACACACGCACCACGATAGTTTCCGGAAAAATGAATGACAGACAGGGGCAGTAAGAATACATGAAGGAATAATAGCCCGATTCTCACCACATTTCATGCAAAACATTAATCTAAATATCCAAGAAGTCTAAAGAAGATAAAGTAGTATAAATTTACATCATAATAAAATAGTTTAAGGCCAAAGACAAAAACAGAATCATGGAAGCAGCAAGAGAAGTGCCCCAGCATGTAGAAAGACTCCTCATAAGGTTAATGACTATTTTTTTTTTCAGAAACCACGTAGGCCAGAGGTAGCAGGATGACACATGAAAAGCGTTGAGAGAGAAAACCTGTCAAGCAACAATTGTGCATATAACACAGATGTCCTTCAGGAATGAAGGATACACCAAGACATTCCCAGATAAACAAAATATGAGAGAATCCTCTGCTATCACCAGCCCTACAAGACATATTAGGAGGAGTCCTTCAAGCTGAAAGGAAATGACAACCAGGTAACTTAATGTGAAATAGGTAAATAGTTACATAGGTAAATAGAAAAGCAAGTATAAATGTATAAGTGCATAAAATGTACATGGAATAAATACATAAAATATTTTCTTCTGATTTAAAAGAACTCTACATGATATAAATCAATGTTGATGAGCACACAGTGTAGACACGTAGAATGTAATATGTATGGCAATAATGGCAAAAAGGAGGGAGGATCGATCCACTAAAATCTCTGTATGCCTTGGAAATTAATCTGGTATTAATCTAATTCGAATGTTATAAATGAGGGCGCCTGGGTGGCTCTGTCAGTTGAGTGTCTAACTCTTGGTTTTCACTCAGGTCATGATTGAAGGGTTGTGGGATCAAGCTCTGCATGGGGTTCCACACTGAGCCTAGACCCTGCTTAATATTCCTTCTCCCTCCCTCTGCCCCTCTCCCTCACTCTCTTCCATTCTCTCTTTCTCCCAAATAAATAAAAATACAAAAAAAAAAAGAATTACCTAGAATAGAGTCTGGAGAAATAAAAAGTTAAAATAAAATGAGCAATATTTTAACAGATGTGGTGGATAGTTGTGAGAAGTTCTAAAATTAATCAGTTTGAAAATTTGAATAGGGAGGGTAGTAATAATGGGAAAACACATTTGTATAAAAATTGTTATTGAATGTATAAAAGTTAGCAGTGAACTTATTCAGGAAACCAAATAAATCCCAAGGAGTTTAAATAAAAAATGATCAAGATCTATATACCTTATATCAAAGCTGAAGATAATCAAATATAGAGGCTTAAAAGCAACCAGAAATAAATAATAATTACATTCAAAGAAAAAATTAATCTGAAAGATGATTACTATTTCAGTATAAAACCATAAGAGAATGGAGTAATATCTTCAACCAACTAAGTAAAAAGAAAAGAACTTTCCTAAAACTTAAATTTAGCAAGGATATCCTTTGAGAACTAGGGGAAACTGCATCTTAAGAAACATTAAAACAGATTCTTACTAAAGGTGATCCTCAAGTAAGTTCTTTGGGCAAAAGGAAATTTTTCCAAGTAGAAATTTTATGATAGAAGAAGGATAAAATCATGGCAAATGGTTTATACAAAAGTAACTAAACAAATAATGCTTTTATAAAGCAATAACAGTAATCTCTCAAGAAATTAAAAAAAAAGTAAAACTAGGTAGATGGAAAACACAAAACAACAATAGCATATACATGAGATGAGTTATCAGAGATGAAGTGTTCAATGGAACTTGTGCAGGAGCATGGCAAAAATATTGATTAACTTTAGGTTTCAATAATTTATGCAATGAAAACAGGAGGATGGTAAAATAAGAAGCCAGGGATGCTAGTTCCACATATGGACTCAGTGATTTAAACAGCAAGACATGGATCAATTCCCTCTGTGAGAAATCCAGAAACTAGATGGGAAACTTGTAACCCCATAAGTACAAAACCAGCCACATCAAAACTAGCAGGAAAGGGGGGAGCTAAGATAATTATTTAATAGGAGGACTCTAGGCTCATCTCGTCCACTGAATGTAACTAGATAACTATCAAATCATTCTGAATACCCCAGAAATCAACCTGAAGTCTGAGAGAAAAAAATCCACAACTAGAGAGAGAGAAGAAACCACATTGAAGTAGGTAGAGAGAGTGGAGACATGGTTTTGGGGGAAAAACAGACCATGGGTGCTGTAGAGGGATAGCAGCCATGGTTGCAGAGAAAGGCAACAGAGAGAAGAGTACACAGGATAACGTGCAAAGGGAACATTTCCCCAAAGCCATTGTCTGGGTAAAAAAGAGGGGCTGATTTCCATGACATTTTGCAACCAGTGGGGCTCATACCTAGGTTTTTTTTTGTTTTAATAGTAGAATAGCTTCATTACTTCAATTATTTATTTATTTATTTATTTTTATTTTTATTTTTATTTTTATTTTTATTTTTATTTTTATTTTTCTAAATACGAAATTTATTGTCAAATTGGTTTCCATACAACACCCAGTGCTCATCCCAAAAGGTGCCCTTCTCAATACCCATCACCCACCCTCCCCTCCCTCCCACCCCCCATCAACCCTTAGTTTCTTCTCAGTTGTTAAGAGTCTCTTATGCTTTGGCTTTCTCCCACTCTAACCTCTTTTTTTTTTCTTCCCTTCCCCCATGGATTTCTGTTAAGTTTCTCAGGATCCACATAAGAGTGAAAACATATGGTATCTGTCTTTCTCTGTATGGCTTATTTCACTTAGCATCACACTCTCCAGTTCCATCCACGTTGCTACAAAGGGCCATATTTTGTTCTTTCTCATTGCCATGTAGTACTCCATTGTGTATATAAACCACAATTTCTTTATCCATTTGTCAGTTGGTGGACATTTAGGCTCTTTCCATAATTTGGCTATTGTTGAGAGTGCTGCTATAAACATTGGGGTACAAGTGCCCCTATGCATCAGTACTCCTGTATCCCTTGGGTAAATTCCTAGCAGTGCTATTGCTGGGTCAACAAAGTAGGTTTAGTGGGAACACACCTCAACATAATAGATGTCATATATGAAAAACCCAAATCTAATATCATCCTCAATGGGGAAAACTGGTCAGGAACAAGACAAGATGTCTAGTCTCACCACTATTACCTAACATAGTACTGGAAGTCCTAACTACAGCAAACAGTAAAAAAAAAAATACAATATTTCCAAAAATGCCCTATTGACAAATATTAGGTATGACACAACAGAATATGATCAATTATAAATGTATCAATTATTATATTAACATAATGAAAACAGCCACTACTATATTACTGTAATAAAATGTCCAATGAGCTTGAATAATAAATATCAGGAAATAAAAAATAATAACTAACACCAAAATATAAGAAAGCAACTTTTTTTTTAATTTTATTTTTTATTTTTTTTTAAATTTACACCCAAATTAGTTAGCATATAGTGAAACAATGATTTCAGGAGTACATTCCTTAATGCCCCTTACCCATTTAGCCCATCCCCCCCTCCCACAACCCCTCCCGTAACCCTTTGTTTGTTCTCCATATTTATGAGTCTCTTCTGTTTTGTCCCCCTCCCTGTTTTTATATTATTTTTGTTTCCCTTCCTGTATGTTCATCTGTTTTGTCTCTTAAAGTCCTCATATGAGTGAAGTCATATGATTTTTGTCTTTCTCTGACTAATTTCACTTAGCATAATATCCTTCAGTTCCATCCATGTAGTTGCAAATGGCAAGATTTCATTCTTTTTGATTGCCAAGTAATACTCCATTGTATATATATACCACATCTTCATTATCCATTCATCCATCAATGGACATTTGGGCTCTTTCCATACTTTGGTTATTGTTGATAGTGCTGCTATAAACATTGGGGTGCATGTGTCCCTTCGAAACAGCACACCTATATCCTGTGCATAAATGCCTAGTAGTGCAATTGCTGGGTCGTAGGGTGGTTCTAATTTTAGCTTTCTGAGGAACCTTCATACTGTTTTCGAGAGTGGCTGCACCAGCTTGCATTCCCACCAACAATGCAAAAGAGATCCTCTTTCTCTGCATCCTCACCAATATCTGTTGTTGCCTGAGTTGTTAATGTGAGCCATTCTGACAGGTGTGAGGTGGTATCTCATTGTGGTTTTGATTTGTATTTCCCTGATGATGAGTGATGTGGAGCATTTTTTCATGTGTCGGTTGGCCATCTGATGTCTTCCTTGGAGAAGTGTCTATTCATGTCTTTTGCCCATTTCTTCACTGCTTTATTTGCTTTTTGGGTGTTGAGTTTAATAAGTTCTTTATAGATTTTGGATACTAACCTTGTATCTGATGTCATTTGCAAATATCTTCTCCCATTCTGTCAGTTGCCTTTTAGTTTTGCTGATTGTTTCCTTTGCTGTGCAGAAGCTTTTATTTTGATAAAGTCCCAGTAGTTCATTTTTGCTTTTGTTTCCCTTGCCTCTGGAGATGTGTTGAGTAAGAAGTTGTTGCGGGCAAGATCAAAGAGGTTTTTGCCTGCTTTCTCCTCAAGGATTTTTATGGCTTCCTGTCTCACATTTAGGTCTTTCATACATTTTGAGTTTATTTTTGTGATTGGTGTAAAGAAGTGGTCCAGGTTCATTCTCCTGAATGTTGCTGTCCAGTTTTCCCAGCACCACTTGCTGAAGAGACTGTCTTTGTTCCATTGGATATTGTTTCCTGCTTTGTCAAAGATTAGTTGGCCATACGTTTGTGGGTCCATTTCTGGGCTCTCCATTCTGTTCCATTGATCTGAGTGTCTCTTCTTTTGCCAGTACCATACTGTCTTAATGATTACAGCTTTGTAGTATAGCTTGATGTCTGGGATTGTGATGCCTCCTGCTTTGGTTTTCTTTTTCAAGATTGTTTTGGCTATTCGGGGTCTTTTCTGGTTCCATACAAATTTTAGTATTATTATAATAAAGCAACTTTTAAATGCATCAGGCCATCCATAGGCTTTCATAACACAACATTTCCATCTAATATATAGACTGTCCCTGACTTAGCATGTTTCAGCATATGTCTTTTCAACTTTATAATGATGCAAAAGTGATACACATTTAGTAGAAACTGTTCTTCAAATTTTGAATTTTGATCATTTTCCAAAATAGCAACAATGCAGTACAATATTCTTATGATGCTTGGCAGAACCAGTGAGCCAACACTTCCGGTTAGCCACAATATCGTACTTACCAATATACTTACAATCATTCTGTTTTGCACTTTCAGTACAGTATTCAATGAATTATGTAAGATATTCAATATTTATTTTAAAATATAATTTGTGTTGGATAGTTTTGCCCTACTATAAGCTAATGTAAGTGTTCTAAGTACATTTAAGTAGTCTAGACTAATATATGATGTTTGGTAGGTTAGATGTATTAAATGAATGTTTTACTTATGATATTTTTAACATGATAAGTTTATCAGCACATAACCTCATCATAAGTCAAGGATGATCCGTAATTATAAACACACTGGAAAAAAATAAGAATACAGCACCATCATGGTTGCCTTGATTCCTAAATGGTCATTTTGTGAAAAAAATGAAAATCATTTTGTTGCTGATTATTTTTTGTTATTTGAGCTCATCTTAAAAATAGGTAATAGTACTTAACCTCTACTGAATATTTACATTGTGTAAGGTACTCTTAAGCACCTTGTATGGATTATATTATTGTATGATCACAACAATGCTGACAGGTATATAGTCAAAATACAAGGCTAATATCAGGTTATTATCCCCATATTATATGGAAGGTGATGTAGAAACGAAGGTCCAATTAAGAAATTTACACAAGTAAAAAATAGATGAGAAGTGACCCCGCCAGGAATACAACACAGAAAGGCTGGTTTGACGTTGTTTTTCAGCACACAAAACATTGACTTACATTCTTTGTGTGTTTATTAAAATTTTATTTTTTAAAACTCATTCTAAATTCTTGGAAAAAAGGCAAATATTCCTTAACTCCAAGAAAATGTTAAATTCTTAATTTTTTCTTACTCCATAAGAAAATGAGAAATACCATAGGCCCACATACGACATATATGTTTGAAAACATATTTTCCCCTGTATCTAAATGCTTATCTAATGAGCTACAAAATCCCAAGTTCAAAATCATTTTCCTTCATAACTTCAATGCATTGTTTCATTTTCTTCTACCTTCTAGTGTAACTAATGAGAACTCTGATGCCAATTTGATTTATATTCTTTTATTTTTTTTTATCTTGGTATACATTCAAATATCCTTTTCGTTCTTGATGTTTGAATTTTATTCTTTATGTGAAGTCCATTAAATCGGCAAATTTAGGCCTTGTTTTAACTCTAGGACATTTTCTTCTAGAAAATGTTCTTCCACTATTTATTTGGTTGTTACCTGTGCTTGTTTTAGCTATTTTCTCCAGAATTCCAAATAAATGATGGAACAATTGCACTGACTTATTTCCTTTCTCTCATATTTTCAATTTCTGACATTTTGTTTTGATAGAATAAACAGACATTAGCTGGAGGTAAGTGCGATGATAGATAAGTTACAGATTAGAAGCCTGGAGGAACAACATCCTGACACTGTGGCTCTCAACATCCTGGCCTTCAGGCTTCCAAGACCCTGAAGCTGACATCTCAAGAGCCACAGGTGCAGAACATGTACTCTCCTCTTCCACCTCTGCCCCAGAGAATCCCTAGACTCATTACAGTTTTGACCCCCCTGATGGGGGAAAGCTGTCATGACAAACCTTATAGGATCAAAACTTTTCCTCTGGACCAATGGGAAGAGTCCTCCAAATGAATGGAAGCACCCTCCATTACAGTCCACCTTGTCCATAACACAAGACCCCTACTTACATAAAAAGAAAAGACCTTTGTAGCCTCAATGAAGCTGTCACCTCTGGGTCTGCCCACTCTCCCATCTTCAGACTATTGTCCTTAATAAATTGCTTTGTGCTTGTTACTCTTTCTGGCTGCCTTTATTGGATCATGAATATTTATGTAAATCTTTCATGGGGAATCCAAGAACCAAAAGCTCCATTCACATAACACAGAGTCTTCCATAAGTAACATCATTTTAATCCTTTCTCTGCATTTTGGGCCATGTCTTAACCTGATAAATAAGTTCATCTCCTTTCATATTGGATGGGTCCAACTTCAGCTCTGACTACAAGTATATCAACCCTTATCAAGAGGACATCTAAGCTATCATAGACTCTGGACCAAAGTGTTCAAGCCTCTCAGGATCAAGGCATAAGCCCTATTTCACCTAAGCATATCACCTCTCAGTGCTCCAGACAGATAGTAAGGAATAGGACTCTGATGAAAATTTTGCTCCTTTTTAGCAGGAAGCAGCTACAGAAGCAAAACTTCATCCTTTTGCCTGAAACATTTCAGAGCCCCGAGTTCTTGAGGGGAGAATAATAGAGTAGGCAGTTAGACATGAGCTAGAGGCAAGTGCAATGATAAATAATTTACACATTAGAAGCCTGAGAGCACAACACCCTGACATTGTGGTTTTCAACATCTTGGTTTAGTGGCTTCCAACACTGGGAATCAACAGACCAAGAGCCATAGGTACATAATATGCACTCTCCTCTTCCACCTCTGTCCCTGGGTAACCTATAGCTTCATTATAATATATTTACATTGTGGTTTCAATTCCCCACAGTGAGGGAAGATGGCTATGACAGTTCTGGTAAGAACCTTGTAGGGTCAAAAACTCCCCTTCCTGACTGCTAGGAGGAGTCCCTTAGATGATTGGAAACAACCTCAGTTAGAGATTACTCTAGCTATGACCCATATTTTATGCAAACATAAAAAAAAAACCCTAATCCCAGGACAGTTGCCACCTCTGGGCCTGCCCATTCTCCCACCTTGAGAGTGTACTGTCCTTAATAAACTGCTTTGTGCTTCCTACTTCCTTTCTGGCTGTCTTTTTTCAAGCAAGGATCCTCATGCAAATCTTTCATGGGGAATCCAAGCACTAAGACCTCTATTCACACAATGCAGAATTTCCCACCATTAACAGTTTCTGTTTTTCTGTGCTTCCACTTTTTTCTTCTAATTCTTATATTGTTTTTTTTTATTTGGTAATTATAAATTTTAATTTCTAAGGCATCTTTTTGTTTTGTATTTGCTCGTTTTTCTTAATAGCCTGTTCTCATTTCACGGACTGTATTATTATTTCTTACATATTTTTGAGGCCAGAGATATGTGTTCCTTACATTTTATGTGATTCTTGTAAGATCAATCATTTCATATGATCATGTTGGTGCTATCAAAAGGGGGAAAATGGTTTTCTTCAAAGACATACTGATTCTTAGTGGTTCATTTATATATGTCAATGGATAATCAGGTAGCATCAATTTCCTCTGTGTTTATTTATGGCTGCTCCCAGAAGTTTTCTCCTCTGAGTGGTAGAGGTCACTATCCAATCAATGTATGCAGGGAGAGTACATAATGGGCATACTGCCTTTATTTTACAGTTAGTGACTGAAAGTGAGCAAACACTCGCACTTCATATTATAAAATTAGGAAGACTTTCTTGTGAGATTTCAGTATCCATATTCACATAACCAGATATTTACAGGAAGATTGTCTTATTTTTTTATTATTTATATCTCTGATTTTAACCAAAGGTTAAATTTCATAACGTCATATATGGAGGTTACGACTGCTTTAAGCAAAACAAAATTATCATTTTAAAAATTACCCCACTTATCATTACTTTTTTTTTTTTATCACACTACCACCTAGTCTGTAGCTTTCTCCTGTCTATACTGGACAGTAGTTCTTGATATGGTTTATCGACAAGATTTATCTGCCTTTCATAATCCAGAAATGTACATATACTTCAAATACTCCTCTTATCCTTGATGCTGTTATCAATTCATTTCATTTTGTACTCCTTTACTGAAATTTTTAATGAAACATTTGGATGAAGGGAGGAAAAACATATGCTTAATAAAAACAAATAAACTTTATTTTTCAAACAAATTTCTTGCTAGCTATTCATTTTCTTAAAAGACCTATATTATTGTAGGGCCTGCCAAGTACTGACTATGACTGTTAGTAAGACCACTGAAAGCTAAATAATATCTCAAGGATAAAGACAAAGGCAGCCAAGTTGACAGATGTGTTATTAAGCTACCTTGTACATGCATGTTTAATATTATACCCATGTAAAGAAGCAAAAATGAATGTCTTCAATATATTTGGACTACACATTTTATTAAATGTGAACCAAAATTAACTGTTTATCCATACTTGTAGTCTAGCTATACTGCTACCATTGATAGTCTTGCTTTGAAAATCATCTTGTCTCTTTTGCTCATAGTAGCTTATATCCATTCACTCATTCATTCAACAAATACTTATTCAATGCCTGTAATGTTTCATCATTGTATTAGGTGCTAAATATACAACAGTGAACATGAGAGATCTCTGATCTTATGGCATTTGCTGACCATGATAGAGATACATGATAAACATGTAAGCAAATAACTAAAAACTGATCAATATTTATGGATGTGTATGAATAAAACAAGTTATATATGAAGAAATCAAATAGTATCTTGAGATAGAAAATACAGACTGTTGTAAGAACAAAATGACTTGGGGCACCTAGGTGGCTCAGTTGGTTGAGCGACCGACTTTGGCTCAGGTCATGATCTCATGGTTTCTGAGTTCGAGCCCTGCATCGGGCGCTGTGCTGACAGTTCAGAGCCTGAAGCCTGCTTCTGATTCTGTGTCTCCCTCTCTCTCCCTGCCCCTCCCCACTCATGCTCTGTCTCTCTCTCAGAAATAAACATTAAAAAATTATTTTAAAAAATGACTCAATTTTCTACCACCCATGGTACTAGGAATTGAGGATTTAAAAAACTACCAAAATGACTTTTTCCACTGTTGAAAAAGTTGGTGGCCAAGCTTTACTTAAAAGGTTTTCTGTATCAGGTTGCAACTCAATATATGCCATTCTAGTTATTTATCCTGAAAGTAATATTAAATCTATCTATCATCAAAATAAGTACATAAACTGTGGTGAATAAAACAATTTTCACTTACCAAAAATATGCCAGATGAAATGATGGAGGGAAAGAGAGAATCTGCATAAATATATTAATATACAGACAGTAATGAGCTTTAAATGATGCTTTGTGAAGCTACTCTATGAAACTGGTTACCTTCTAATCACAGTAATAATACCCTGTGGACCAAATGGCATATCTCTTCAGTACGAAGTTTACATTAAAACAGTCAATATTTCATTATTACTTTTTCTTTTTCAAAGGTTTTCTTAAGCATGTTCTCATCAATAAGACTTAAGGTGTCTTGCTAGAATGTGTAAAGATAGCAGACTGAGCATAAGTTTCAATTCTACATTATTTAGCTTTAAAACTTTCTCAACTTAAATGCAAATTTCGTGCAAATTTATTTTCCCCTTTCCTCCCCCCCCCAAAGTTCTTGGAACTAACTGTTTAACTTTAAAAATGTGGACATTTTATAGGAGTTTACAGGGAATCGTATGTATTTTAAACCTATGAAGTAAAATCTTGATTCTTCCCCTACCTATATTTGTGTTCCTGATTTTTACATAAATCTTCACTGTGAAAAAGGGTCAATTTGTTTTTTTCATAAATATATCTAATCAAGAAGAAAATCTCTGAGAATGTAAAGTTTTTTAGTAGCTTTGTGATCATCATTTTTAAATATTCAATTTTTTCCTTAAAAGAAGCAAGGACAGGTGGGACCATAACTGTAAAATTAAACTTTTCTTTTTTTTTAAAAAATTTAACGTAGAGACAAACTTTTGAAGTGCATCAGAGTTTTGATATGTGTTTATCTGGTTATCTTTTGAATCTCACATTTTTAAAATGTCTCGAAATGGTCACATTAAAAATTCACAATAGTACATTATTTTTTAATGTAAACAAGCTAATTGTTTCATATTTCTTATTTTTTTTCCAGTTGCCATGACATACTAATTTGTTAAAATTAAAAATATACATTTATCCAACATATATGCTTAGTATTATGAAGTCAAGTTACACTAAAAATTATATTCATAGTTATATTTTGTCTAATACACATATAATTTACATTGTTTAAATAGAAAAGATGGGCAATGTACATATGCAATACAGAATATAATGCCTAATGGCAAAAATTTCTCTTTGTTGTAGTTTTATTTAAACAAACTTTAAAAAAAAACTTTTAATTTTATAATAATGAGCCAAAAACTAAAATAAAAATTCTGTCATGTAATAATAAAATTTACACCCAAAACTGTTTGTTCAACATCTTTGGTATCTCTGAGATATTCTGCTTTGTGAATCTGCACCTTGGAATCTTCCTTTCACACAAAATTTTCATAATATTTAGTAAATATCAAGTCAATTTACATCTGAAAGAAATGTGGGTACCAAAACTATATGTAATGTCAACATGACAGTTGAAGGAAATTGTTTTCTAGCATATATTTAAAATTAGGTGTTATGATTCTGTCCGGGCAGAAAAGTTTTCCCCTATTCCTATCTATGCCCTATGGCTGGTTTAATACTTAAATTGATATGAGACAAATAAACAGAAGAAAAACTAACACAAGTTTAATAACATGTATACTTCCTTTATACATGGGACAGACTTAGGAAATTTGAGTAACTCTTTAAAATGGCCAAAGCCATCATCTTAAATACAATCTTCAGCTAAAAACAAAAGATAATATTGAGGATGGGGAGTCAGTTATGGGAGGTTACTAAAATAAAGTACAGTAAACAAGGGTAAGGTTGTTATGCAGATTTCAGTCATTGTCTTCTGCATTGACAAGAGTTTCTAGGGATTGAGTCAACCCCTTCTTCCTGGTACAGTAGGCAAGCGGGGTGTACCCTTCCAAATGAAGATTTTCCTTATAAATGTAAAAGTCTGTTACAAAAGGTAACTTTCATTCCATTTACTGAGCATTTCCTAGGTATACTGCTTTTTTTTTTAAATAACCAGCTTAAATTAATCAATATGCCAAAAGTCATATTTTGAGGTGGCAAAATCTGCTCCTCTTCAATTCTTAGAGCTTATCAATGCAATTGTATATTATTTCTCTTTTTTTTGGATGAAGATTTGCAAGTAATATCTCTTCATAACCTGAAACCTGGTTTTCACATTGTTGTATGAATTTGAGATTACTTAATTTCTTATTCTTGGTTAAATGTAATTTTAGTATATCTCTCATGTGATAATACAAAGTGCTAAAATGATTTCTATGAATGACCCCTATTTGTTTCATCAAGACTAGACTTGAGGGTTTTCACAGAGTGGTTCCTACAATAATTATATCATAACACAATTAACACGAGTGTGACATGCCTAGACTTCCTAAACAGTGGGATCTAGTGATGGTAATGTTGATACCTATACTTTCTACTCCAGTCTTTCTCATGCTTATTTATATTTTTAATTACCATAAGAAAGTTTTATATTATACATTAAGTCAATCAAAATAGAACGTGAATCAATGAATAAAAGTACTTAAGAACACTTGTATTAAAATGTAATTGATCTTGGGGGTACATGGCAGACTCACCCAGTGAAGCATGCAACTCTTGATCTTGAGGTCATGAGTTCAAGCCCCACATTAGGTATATAGCATAATTAAAAATAAATAAATATAATTTAAAAAATGAGTTTTTTTTTTCAAAAATTCCTTAACTGTGAATTTAGGTACAGTCTTTAAACTCTTTGATTTTTCACTTGCCTTATCAATAAAATGGGTATTATCATCTCTGTGTCACTAGTTAGTTGTGAAAATTAAATAAAATAATGGATGTAAAATGCTTAAAATAATGCCTGCTACATAGTGAAGTCTTAATAAATAATAGATATTATTATTGATTATTACTAGCTACATAATGAAAGTGTTGGGGAAGCATAACTTTTTTCTACAATTCAAGGTTCTTCTAGCTGGACTAGGAATCAAATTGACATGAGACCGATTAACAGGAGAAAATCAAGCCTCATAATACCTACACAAGGAATCCACACAGGCATGGAAATTCTAAAGACAGCAAGGCAACATGATACTTAATTAAGAAGGGGGTAGGGTCTGACAATACAAAGGGGAGAAAGATCATTAGCAGGAAAGTGAAAGGAGATGCTTGGAAAACAAAGGTCACCTTAATATGTAGTTTTTTAGGTAAAGAGGAAGTTCTGTTAATAGCTCCCTTCCTTGGTACAAACAGGCAGTTGAAAGGGAGGTTAAGAGCTTTTCCTGAACCTGCTGGGTTTTGATTATTTTAACTCAAAATAATGTTCATGCCAAAGTGGCCCATCTTGGGGCTGCCTGTACTTGGCCCCTACAAGAGCACATCATTGGCATTAGTTAAATATGAGGATTATTGAATCAGAACAACTCTGCTCTGCCATATATTAGCTCTATGATTTTGGGCAACTCAATGAAATTTTCTTTGCCTCAGTTTCTCCATGTGTGAAATAAAAAATATAAATCTAATTTTCTCATAGGGTTGTTGAGCAGATTTAAATGAGATAACTCATGTAATTTTTTTAACGTAGCAGCTGATACATGGTAAACACTAAATAATTTGCTTTTGTGCTATTTTAATTCTTACTGTCTTTCAGGATCTACCTATCGAAATAACAAGAAAAAATAAAACCCCCATTGTGATCAAACTGTTAACAACATTCTTTAAAAAGCGTGTGTAACTTACAGTGATTATTCTTTACAAAAGTCTTCCAGTTAAAGTTTAATAAATAGGGGAAAATGAACAAAGAACAGACCAAAGCATGGACATTGTCCTGTTGTAATATCTTTATTAATAGAGCACTTGGGATACATTTTAATAGTTCAACATTACCTATAAGCCCAAATGATTTTAATACCATTTCATTAAAAATTATAATTAAAATATTCAGATGTAATACTGAACTTTGAATATATACACAAAATACCATAGCATCAAAGCCTCTGACAAAGGTTTGATACCTAAATACCCTTTTATGCACACTCATTTAACAAAACTTCATCCGTTCTTCAAGGCTCAGATCAAAAGCCAATTCCTCATTGAAACCTCCTAAGATTCCCTCACAGAAATGTCATTCTCTATAAATTGTCATGATTCTTTCATTATTCATATTTTAGTCATTTATTATACTCTACCTCTTTCCATGGTTTATATGTAAATGTGTCTCTTTATTCACATACTATACCATAAAAATCTCGTGGGAGGCATAGACTATCCTTTTTTATTTCTTTTCCACAAATAATATAGGCCAATCTTGGACTCAATGGCAACTTGCAGATGTTTCATATAATTACAAAATATTAGAATTATGAAATGTCATAGTTAATCATAAAACTCAAGGAATTAAAAATCCAATTATAAAAATCCAATTTATTTGGAAAATAAAAAACAAAGCTAGCTCTTTTTTTAAGTCCTCATAAACACAGAAACTCTATTCAAGTTAAATTCCGTCTTTTGTATCATAGAATAAATTTTCACCTTTTATGAGAACTTGTAGCATTTCGGTTTCAAAATGCCTGTATACCTTGTGCTGTCCACTTTTGGGAAAAAAAATCATGTTTACTTATGTTTTGAGAGAGAAAGAGTAAGGGAGGATCAGAGAGAGGCGGAGACAGAGGATTTGAAGTGGGCTTCGTGTTGAGAATAGAGTGCCTCATGTGCAACTCAAACTCACAAACCATGAGATCATGACCTGAGCCAAAGTCGGACACTTAACCAACTCACCTATTCAGGTGCCCCTGTTCTGTCCACTTCTTAACTCAGTCTTCAAAAGTGCTTTCTTCAAAGTGGTTCCCCTGCTTGGAGAGAATTTGGTAGAGGCAATATGGCCTCCCAACAAGCAAAGTTCCCAGTGGACCCTGGAGACCAGCCACTTTTGCTGGTATTATAGGACAAAGATGCCAGAATGGGGCAAAACCCAGCACTGGCTGTGTGTTATTTGCCACAATCTCTGAACTTCTTGCACTGGGCAAACACAGTAACATTTTCTGGGGAAAGCTACCACCCAGCCATTGCTCAGTTAGACCCTCCCACAGAGAGTTGGTGCAGGCCTAAGCCTTGGGGGGGGTGGTCAATGAAGTGTGGGGTTTTGAAACACAACCCCATCTGAAATAAAACTCTGTAGGGAGGTGCTGCCTGGCAGGTAGATGCTTGGATACAAACAAGATAGAGGGGAGGAGTGGACAGAGACATGAGACAAAGGAGGGGTGCTTGATTGCATTTCAGTGAGAATGTGAAATTCCTGTGCCAGAGACTAGGGAGCTAAGTAAAGCCATTTCTACCTCTCCCACACGCACACATGTGCGCACAGGTGATGGTGGGACACAGTGATCTACCTGAATAAGTAAGGAGCACAACCTAGTGGAGAATGGAGTTTTTATGCCAAATCCCGCTAAATTGCACACTCCAAGCACATCCCCTAGAAGACCAGCACAAGTCCCTCCACCTGCTTAGTGTACAGACTATAGAATGTTTCATAGTTTGAGTTGTAAAGAAAACTGGATGCAACTTCATTCTGTTTGCTGGTTCATTTATTAGTTTTTTTGTTTGTTTGTTTGTTTGTTTTGTTTTTTTATTGCTTCTGTTTTTCTTAAAATGGTTATTTTCCCCCTTCCTTTTATTTTTCTTGATACAGAAAGAGAAAATTTTATACTTATTTTCTTTCTTAAAATTTTTAAATTTTAAAATTATTTTAAGGGTGCCTGTGTGGCTCAGTCAGTTAAGCATCCGATGTCGGCTCAGCTCATGATCTCGCCGTCTGTGGGTTCGAGCCCCATGTCGGGCTCTGTGCTGACAGCTCAGAGCCTGGAGCCTGTTTCGGATTCTGTGTCTCCCTCCTTCTCTGACCCTCCCCTGTTCATGTTCTCTCTCTGTCTCAAAAATAAATAAATGTTAAAAAATTAAAAAAAAATAAAATTATTTTAACCTTTGTTACTTTTTTCATTTTTTAATTTATTCCATTTTCTATATTTCACTTTATTCTATTTCATTATATAATTTATTAAATATTTAAATTTTTCTTACCTTTTTTTTTTCTTTTCTTTCTTTTCTTTCCCTTTTTTCTCCTCCCCAGGCACATGAACAGGGCAGCTGGCCCCAGTCCAGAGAAAGCCTGCAGTTAGAAATTGGGTTTTTCTCCATTTGTTCTGACCCCCAGTCCATGATTTTTCTCTTGTCCAAATACAATCCTACACTTCCACAGCTTATCTTTCCCTTCCTTTTGTCTCTCTGCAGAAGGAGATCCCTCCCCTCTGTGCCTATGCTACCCATTTTACTTCTCCCAGTTTGCAGTCATGCACCTATGGCCTGCCATGTTGTCCCATGAGCCCCTGGAGACGTCTCTGACTTCTCTGTCACTCTGTAGCCTGGACTCTTGGAATTTCAGGTCCTCTGGCTTCAACACTGCTGTGTTGGAAGGACCAGGGAACTTTGGGTCCTCCTACACTCTGCCATGTTGACACTACTCTCCCCTTTTTCTCTATTCTACTAAGCTTCTTTCAAAGAGCAGACCAAAACACACCTAGGATCTAGTTTCATTTATCTGATTTTTTGTTTTGTTTTTACATTATATATAAATATATATATATATATATAATATATGTATGTATACAAATATGTATATGTATATATATGTATATGTGTGTGTGTATAATTTTTTTCTTCCTGCAAAATGACAAAACAAAAGTATTCATACCAAAAGGAAGAAGGGGAATAAATGACAACCAGGGGCTTAATCAACACAGATATAAGCAAGATGTCTGAACTAGAATTTAGAACTACGATAATAAGAGTACTGGCTGAGGTTGAAAAAAAAAATGATAGAATCTCTTATTATGGAGCTATAAGTAACCTTTAGTCAGAATGAAAAGAACAATTTCTATAACCAAGATATAACCTCAAATGTATTCCAGGATGGCAAGGAAGGATGAAGCAGAACAGCAAATCAGCGACATAGAAGACAAAATTATGGAGAATAGTGAAGCAGAAGAGAGAAATAAAGGCAAAAATGCATGATATAAGACTTAGAGAACTCAGTGACTTATTAAAAAGGAATAACATCTGAATCCTAGGAGATCCAGAAGATGAATAGAGAGAAAAAAAGCAGAAATTTTACGTGAGCAAAATTATAGCAAAAACTTTCCTAATCTGGGGAAAGACACAGATACCAATATCCAAAAAGCACAGATAACTCCCATTAGATTCAACACAAACTTACCATGACCAATGCATATCATAGTCGGATTCACAAAATACACAGAGAAGGACAAAATTATGAAAGCAGAAAATGAAAGTCCTTAACATATAAGGGAAGATAGGTCAGGTTCACAACAGACCTATCCACAGAAACTTGGCAGGCCAGAAAGGAGTGAGAGGATATATTCAACGTGCTGAATCAGAAAAATGTGCAGCCAAGAATTCTTTATCCAGAAAGCTATCATTCAAAATAGAAGAAGAGATAGAGTTTCTCAGACAAACAAAAACTTAAAGGAGTTCATGCCCACAAAATCAGCCCTTCAAGAAATTTTAAGGGGAACTCTGAGTGGAGAAAAGTGAAACAAAACCAAAATAACAAAAGCAACAAAGACTGGAAAATTCCAGAGAACATTATCAGAAACAACAACTCTATAGGCAACACAAAGGCACTAAATTCATGTCTTTCAGTACTCACTCAAATGCCAATTGACTAAACTCTTCAATCAAAAGATAAAGGATATTATAATGGATAAGAAAACAAGACCCATTTATATGCTGCTTGCAAGATACCCATTTTAGACCTAAGACACCTGCAGATTGAAATTAAGAGGATGGAGAACCATCTATTAAACTAAAGGTCATCAAAAGAAAGCTGGAGTAACCATACTTCTATCAGACAAACTAGATTTTAAAATAAAACTGTAATAAGAGATGAAGAAGGACATTATATCATAATTAAAGCATCTATCCACCAAGAAGATCAAACAATTATAAATATTTGTGCCCCCAAATTGGAGGTACCCAAATATATAAATCAAATAATCACAAATATTAAGAAACTCATTGATAAAAACATATGATAGTAGGGGACTTAAACACCCCACTTACAGCAATGGACAGATAATCTAAGTAGAAAATCAACAAGGAAACCATGGCTTTGAATGACACTCTGGACTGGATGGACTTAACAGATATGTTCAGAACATTTCATCTTAAAGCAGCAGAATACACATTCTTCTCGAGTGCATATGGAACATTCTACAGAACAGATCACATACTGTGTCACAAATCAGTTCTAAACAAGTACAAAAAGTTTGAGATCATATGATGCATATTTTAAGGCCACAATGCTTGAAACTCAAAAACAACCACAAGGAAAAATTTGGAAAGACCATGGATATTTGAAGATTAAAGAACACGTACTAAAGAATGAATGGTTTAACCAAGAATTTAAGGAGAAAATTAAAAAAAAATACATGGAAGCCAAAAAAAATGATAACACAACAATCCAAAACCTCTGGGATGCAGCAAAAGTGGTTATAACAGGGAAGTATCTAGCAATCCAGGCCTTCCTAAAGAAGGGAGGAAGGTCTCAGATATACAACCTACCCTTATAGGTAAAAGATTTGGAAAAAGAACAGAAAAGGAAGCCCAAAACCA
Source organism: Prionailurus bengalensis (assembly GCF_016509475.1). Classification (NCBI taxonomy): domain Eukaryota; kingdom Metazoa; phylum Chordata; class Mammalia; order Carnivora; family Felidae; genus Prionailurus; species Prionailurus bengalensis. The sequence goes on along the minus strand of NC_057361.1, from coordinate 75,892,244 downwards.
GCAGAAGAAGGGAAATAATATGGATTAGAGTAGAAATCCATGTTATCAAAATTAAAAAAGAAATATTAGAATAGATCAATGAAACCAAGAGATGGCTCTTTGAATGAATTAACAAAATTGATAGCCCCCTAGCCAGAATGATCAAAAAGATAAAAGAAAGCACCCAAATAAATAAAACCACAAAATGAGAGAGGAGAGATCAAAACCAACACCACAGAAATACAAAACAAAAAAAAAATAAGAGAACACTATGCACAAATATATGCCAACAAATTGGGCAATCTGGAATAAATGGAAAAATTCCAGAAACATATAAACTACAAAAACTGAAACAGGAAGAAATAGAAAATTTCAACACACCCATAACCTGAAAAGAAATTGAATGAGTAATCAAAAATCTCTGAACAAACATGAGTCCAGGGCCAGATGGTTTTCCAGGGGAATTCTACAAAACATTTAAAAACGAGTTAGCACCTATTCTTTTGAAGCTGTTCAAAAAAGAAAGAAATGGAAGGAAAACTTCCAAACGCATTCTATAAGGCCAACACTACCTGGATTCCAAAAAGCAAAGACTCCACTGAAAAGAAGAACTGCAGAACAATATCCCTGATGAACATGGATGCAAAAATTCTCAACAAGATATTAGCTAACTGGATTCAACAATAATTTAAAAGAATTATTCACCACAATCAAGTGGGATTTATTCCTGGGATTCAGGACTGTTTCAATATCCACAAATCAAACAATGTGATACATCACATTAATAAAAGAAACGGTAAGAACCACATGATCCTCTCAATAGATGCAGAGAAAGCATTTGACAAAATACAGCATCCTTTCTCAATAAAAACCCTCAAGAAAGTTTGGACAGAAGGATCATACTTCAAGATCATAAAAGCCATATACGAAAACCCACCACTAATATCATCCTCAATGTGGAAAAACAGAGCACTCCCCCTAAGGTCAGGAACATGACTCTCCACCTCTGGTCTACTCTCACCACTGTTATTCAACATAGTGTTAGAATTCCTCTCCTCAGCAGTCAGACAACATAAAGAAAATAATCCAAATAGGCAAGGAGGGAGCTAAACTTTCACTTTTCACAGACAACATGATACTTTATATGAAAAACCCAAAAGTCTTCACCAAAAAACTGCTAGAACTGATCCATGAATCCAGCAAATTTGCAGGACACATAATCAATATACATAAATTGGTTGCATTTCTATACACCAATAATGATTCAGCAGAAAGAATAATCAAGGAATTGTTCCCATTTACAATTGCACCCAAAACCATAAACTGCCTAGGACTAAACCTACCCAAAGATGTGAAAAATCTATACACTGAAAACTATAGAAAGTTCATAAAAGAAATGGAAAATGGAAAAATATTCCATGCTCATGGATTAGAAGAACAATAGTGTCTAAATGTCAATATACCCCCCAAAAAATCTACATATTCAAGGCAATCCCTATCAAAATAACACCAACATTCTTCACAGAGATAGAACAAACAATCCCAAAATTTGTATGGAACCAGAAAAGACCCCAAATAGCCAAAGCAATCATAAAAAAGAAAACCAAAGCTGGAGACATCACAATCCCAGACTTCAAGCTGTATTACAAAGCTATAATCATCGATACAGTATGGTACTGGCACAAAAACAGACATATAGATCAATGGAACTGAATAGAAAACCCAGCAATGGAACTATAAATGTATAGCCAACTAATCTTTAATGTAATATGAAAGAATATCCAACGGACAAATTCAGTCTTCAGCAAATGGTGTTGGGAAAACTGGACAGCAACATGCAGAAAAATGAACCTGGACCACTTTCTTACACCATACACAAAAATAAACTCAAAATGGATGAAAGACCTGAATGTAAGACAGGAAGCTATCAAAATCCTAGAGGAGAAAACAGGCAATAACCTGTTTCCCCTTGGCTGCAGTACCTTCTTACTTGACATGTTTCTGGAGGTCAGGGAAACAAAAGCAAAATGAACTATTGGGACCTCATGAAGATAAAAAGCTTCTGCACAGCAAAGGAAACAATCAGCTAAACTAAAAGGCATCTGACAGAATGGGAGAAGGTATTTGCAAATGACATATCAGGTAAAGGGTTAGTATCCAAAATCTATAAAGAACTTATCAAATTCAACACACAACAACAAATAATCCAGTGAAGAAATGGGCAAAAGACATGAATAGACAATTTTCCAAAGAAGACATCCAGATGGCTAACAGACACATTAAAAAATGCTCAACATCACTCATCCTCAGGGAAATACAAATCAAAACCACAATGAGACACCACCTCACAACCGTCAGAATGGCTAAAATTAACAATTCAGGAGACAATAGATGTTGGCATAGATGCAGAGAAAGAGGAACCCTTTTGCATTGCTGGTGGGAATGCAAACTAATGCAGCCACTCTGGAACAGTATGGAGGTTTCTCAAAAAATTAAAAATATAACTACCCTATGGCCCAGCAATTGAACCACTAGTTATTTATCCAAAGGATACAGGAGTGCTGGTTGAAAGAGGTACATGCATCCTAATGTTTATATAGCACTATCTACAATAGCCAAATTATGGAAAGAGTCCAAATGTCCATTGATGATGAATGCAATGAAATATTATTTGGCAATCAAAAAGAACAAAATCTTGCCATTTGCAATGACGTGAGTAGAACTAGAGTGTATAAAGCTAAGCTAAATAACTCAGTAAGAGAAAGATAAATATGATATTATTTCACTCACTTGTGGAATTTAAGATACAAACAGAAAAACATAATGTAAGGGAAGCAAAAATAATATAAAAACAGGGAGACAAACCATAAGAGACTCTTAAATACAGAAAATAAACCGAGTACCTGGAGGGGTTTAGGATGGGGGAATGTGCTAAATGGGCAAGTGGAAATAAGGGAACACTTGTTGGGATGAGCACTGGGTGATAAGTGATGAATCACTAAATTATATTTATGAAATCATTATTACACTATATGTTAACTTACCTGGATGTGAATTTTATTTTCTTCAACTTTTTTTTTGGGGGGGGGCAGAGAGAGACAGAGCATGAACGGGGGAGGGGCAGAGAGAGAGGGAGACACAGAATCGGAAACAGGCTCCAGGCTCCGAGCCATCAGCCCAGAGCCTGACGCAGGGCTCGAACTCACGGACCGCAAGATTGTGACCTGGCTGAAGTCGGACGCTCAACCGACTGTGCCACCCAGGCGCCCCTGGATGTGAATTTTAGAAAGATGAAAAAAAAAAGTACTCTCTTCTTGGGCTGCCTGTGTGTCAGTCAGTTAAGCTGACAGCTCAGAGCCTGCTTGGGATTTTCTCTCTCCCTTTCTCTCTGCCCCTCCCTCACTCATGTTCTTTCTCTCTCTCTCTCTTAAAAATAAATAAACTTAAAAAAAAAGACAAAATACTTCCTCTTCACTTTTGTTGTTGACTACAGTTATAAATTTAATATTCTATTTAGGCATTTTTCATTTCCAAATAGTATCATCAAAACTTGTAAAAAAGTATCTTATTATAGAGACTTGAGCTTCAACTTTGAAAGATGATGTTTTCTCCACTGTAAGAAACTCCAACGCAAATCAAAAGCATATGAGAAACTTCTGTTTCTAGCTATGATGGATTAACTAGAACCACACTTGTCCTCCTAAAATAAACAACTAGAAAACTGGACAATATATATGAAATCACGTTTTTTTAAATAAATTGATCCAAGTGCAGCACAGAATTAAGATTCAAAGGATAACAGAAACAAAAGAGATGATAACTTTGATCACTCTATATTGAGAAGCACTTTCCAAATGAGGGTATATGGTAGAAGAACGTAAACAGAATGTGGAAGCGGAGACAGAAATCAAAGTTTAGCAGATTGCCGTGGCTGGAAGTTGAAGAGTCCTGTACTGGAAAGGTGGCAGGTTCATAGCAAATAGCTCCACATGTTCCTGTCACTGAGTATAATAGCATCCATATGTTCCTGTCACTGAGTATCACGCTACACGTGCATAGAGTGAAACAACTTGAGGTAAGTAAAATAACTGAGAAGCTGTAAACTGAAGAGCACACAGGGACTGAGAAGATTTTCAAATTTTGACTATGAAGATTGTATAGGCCTAACTGAACAGACAGGGAAGGCAGTTAGTAGAGATCAAAAGAATGTCATGCCCTAGGTCTAAACTAGCAGTAAAGACTACCTAGAAGCACTCTTAAAAAGTTTAAGATAGAAGAACTCAAAAGGGTCAAACTGTTGCACAAGTAACTTAATTCCCTGCCATAAAAAGTCAAATATTTTAAAGAGATAATGAATAACAAAGCTATAACTCAACAATGTAAAATTACAATAGCTAATATTCCATCAAAATTAATAGATTGGTAAAGAAGAAAAATATGACTATACATTGGAAAAAGACCACTCAATAACAGCAGAACCTGAAATCACAAGCACAGTGGGATTTTACAGTAAGTATTATAAACATGCTCAAAGATAAAAACAAAACATAAACACAATAAGGGGAGAAAGAATAAAATAGGAAAAAATAAAATAAGACTTTTAGCGATGAAAAATACAATATCTGAAACAAACATACACAAAATGGGCTTAAATCAGTTAAGACACTCCAGAAGAAAATTCAGTGAATTTCAAGACGCAGCAATAGAAGTTGTCCACATTGAAGCACAGGTAGGAAGAGACTGAAAATGGTGTTGTTTTCAGGGATGCATGAAAAAATATCCAGTAATCTAACCTATAGGTAATTGGCCCTTGCTTTGACATTTTTTTCTGGTAAAGATATATCCAAAAGGATAAAAATCAGAATAGCCAAGTCCTGATCAGAATCTTTGCAACCCAGAAGAAAGTGAATGATACCATCAAAGCATTGAAAGACAGAAAACTGTAAAACAATAATTCTATATCCAGTGAAAATAGCCTTCAAGTATGAGAGTAAAATATCTTTTCAGACAAAAATACACTGAGATAATTTGCAGTCACCAAATTTTCACTACTAAAATGTTAAAAGAATCTCTTCAAAGAAAAGGAAATGATACCCAATAGAAATTTGTTTTCTATAGTAAGGAAAGAAGAAGAGCTACAGAAATTGTAAGTACAAGAGTAAATACAGCACAGCTTTTCTCAATTTTTTGTTCTGTATTGTTTTAAGTTTATTTATTTATTTTGAGTGTGAGGGGGCATCAGAGAGAGAGAGAGGGAGAGAGAGACAATCCCCAGAAGCTCCAGAATGCAGAACCTGACATGGGGCTTGAACTCATGAACGGTGAGATCATGACCTGAGCTAAAACTAAGAGGTGGATGCTTAACTAACTGAGCCTCTGAGACACCCCAAATTTTGGTTCTTTAAAAGAACCAAAGTATAAATGGAATCAAACTGTTGTGCTATTTATAACATATGAAGTGGGAAGCATGTTTTCATAAAGATCTCATATTATACATTAAGTGGTACTTGAATGTAGACAATGAAGTAAATGTACATATCGTAAACCACAGAGCAAAATACATAGGACATGTAGAGAAAAACATAGCGGTAGTTTTAAACCCAACTATATTAATAATGCATTAAAGATAGTCTAAACATTCCAATTAAAATATGGAGGTGGTCGCAATGATTTTTAAAAAGGACAAATGATATGACTTAAGACATGCACTTTAAAGATAAAAACATACATTGTTTCAATATAAAAGGATGAAGAAATATAATATCATGCAAAGATGATTTATATATAAATGGAGTGGTTTTATTAATATCAGACAAATTAGACTTCAGAAAAAAATATTGCTAGAAGAAAAAGGGTATTTACTAAAAATAATAAGTCAAGTTACTCAGAGTATATAAGTATCTTAAAGGTGCATGTACTTAATTATGAAGATTTAAAATACATAATAGAACTAAATAGAAAAATTTGAAAATCCCAAATTGTTTTTGGAAATTGCAAAGTTCCTTTGTAATCAATAGATCAAGTAAACGGAAATGTTGTAGAAATCTTACTCCCAAGAGAAGAACACAGATTTGTTTTAAGTTCACATGACATAGCCATAAATTGAGCAATAAAATTGTAATTAATTACAAATTAGTGAAATCATAAAGCAATGTTCCTTGGTCACAATAGAATTGAATTATAAATCAGTAACAGAAAGATATTTGTGGGAAATCAAATAGCTATGTCCTGGTTAAGGAGATTATGGGGAACGCATTACACTGCTTTCTGGCCCTATTGAAAACAGCTGACCAGTATCTAGTTAATGCGTATTTGGGGTTTGGGTCCTACCTGTGCTCATGAATTCCATAGACCATGTTATCTATGGAATATCTTATCTTGTTCTCAACCCTGCTTCCTGCATCTACTCTTTTGTAGTCTTGGGAATGCCTAAGTTTTTTGCATGCTTTCTATACATCCTTAGTGGCACATAGCCACTGAGATATTGCAATGTTTTCCCTATAATGTATGCTTAATAATTATAGGAGCTTGAGAGAAACTCTAGGAGACTTCCCTTAGCCTCCTTCTCACCTCTCTTGACTTGTGGAGTCTTGAATTATCTTTTTTGCCGCCATTGGCTTTGATGGATAAAGCCAAAGCTGAACCCACAATTGGTGACCCTGATGTGACAATAATACCTTTGAGAGAGAGGAAGTTTTCAGGCGGCAGATTCTATGTTAAGCAGAAGAAAGTGAAACCGTCCGGGTTTCAGATAGACCTCATCCTGGTAATGAACAGCAGTACCCACTTGGGATATCTGCCAAAGTGTCTAGTTTTCAGTGACAGTACTTCTTTTCTCTTTCTTTACCGTGGGCCAAAAAAAAATGTCAAAGGAACAGATATTATATCTAAAAACTTTACAGCAGCTTTTAAAGGTGACTCATTGTACTATTAAAAAAGATCAATTAAGTAAATTGTTATGAACAATCCAAGATGCTTGTCCCCGGTTTCCCACCATGGTAAAGTTGATTTAGATCTATGGGAACAAGTGGGAAAATTTTTAAAAAGAAAACATGAAAAAGGAGGGAAATTTCCTGCTTCCATTTTAATGACCTGGAGTTTAGTCCTTACAGTGTTATGTCCACATTACATGTATCTCCAGAGAAGGAAAAATTTAAGAAAGAAAGCCTAACACCCACCTCTTCTAGGGCACTTCCTACCATGGAAGACTACTTCCCTCCTCCAGTCCCTATTCCTCCTTATTGCTTAGAGCCAATACCTATACTGGAGGGACATAAACCATCAGTTATGCAGCAGTGTTTACAAGAGGGATGTGCTGATGGGAGTTTCATACATTCCCCGTCATTACCACTGCTGGACATCAGCCTCCTTTCTACTGTCTTTAAGAAATTGAAACAAAGTTTTGCTGGGAACAGTATCCAGAGCTCCTTTACTAAGGGGATAATTGAAACAATAGAAAGTGGCTATGAAATGACCCCTTGGGATTGGAAGGCATTAACAAAAACCATACTTATTCCACTCAGCATGCTCTGTGGACTTTAGAATATCAAGGGGGTTGTGCCACACAGGCAATTCACAATTGACATATGGGTATCCCAATAGGAGTAGAAATGCTATAGGGCATCAGCCATTGTACCATGGTTCAAGCCCAAGCTCAGGCCAATCACAGGTTATTCCACCAATGCTCTACAATTACAGCTGCTGCCTGGTCCCGAGTCCCTGACACAAAAACAAAAAACAGGTTCCTTCACCACTATGTGTCAGGGAGCCACTGAGCCTTATGTTGATTTCATGAAAAGATTATAACAGTGTATTTCCAGGCAAATAGATAATGAAGAAGCTTCTCAAGTTTTACTGCTGCTATCGACCTATGAAAATGCTAATGCAAACTGTCAGGCTATTCTCTCTGGCATATCTACTCAAGCCAAAGGTGTTCCAGGATTCATTAGGGTGTGCCAAAATGTGACAAATGAAACACATGAAGCACAAATTTGTGTGGCTATTATGAGGTCATCTCCAGCCTCTCATGCCTGCTTTAAACATGGAAGAGCAGGGCACATGCAAAAGGACTGTCACCAACAAACAAGGGGACAAACCAATAAGTTATCCAATAAGGATTTTCCCAGATGTAGAAAGGGAAAACATTGGGCAAATCACTGGTGACCTAAATTTGATAAGGAAGGAGGACCCCTCTCAGGAAATGAGGAAAGGGGCATCAGCTCCCGTTTCCCCAATCCCAAATGGAGCAACACCATACAGAACCCTGTCCCTCAGGTTTTCTTAAGCCAGACCAATGACAGGTTACAGACTTGTGGGCAGCCACCACAGGAAGTGCAGGATTGGATTTATGCACTACCTCAGAATTAATTTTAAAGGAACAACATCATGTCTATACAATACCCACTGGGCTATATAGCCCCTTACCCACCAACACAGTGGGGATTATTCTATGAAGATCTAACCCAACAAAAAAAGGGGAATTTTTGTAGTACCCGGAGTCATTGACTCAAATTATACAGGAGAAATTCATATTATGATAAAGGTTAGTGGGTTACATAACTTCACTCCCCCACCCCAAACAGGATTAGCACAACTACCCCTAACACAACAAAGGGGAAATAAAAGATTCTGCAGCACAAGATCCAAGGAATTATGTTGGACTCAGATCATTCAATATGACAAACCTTTTTTTAACTTACTGTGAATGGAAAGCAATTTACATGGTTAATTGATAGTGGAGCTGATATCTCTGTCGTAGCTTCCCATGAATGGCCTAAACAATGGGAAAAAAGACCTAGCCTCTGAGCTGTTACCTGTTACTGGAGTAGGAGGCACAAACATTCCATTAAAACCCAAAAGACTCCTAACATGCATTGGGCCAGAAGTACAAACAGTTTATATTCAACCCTTTGCTCTACCTGTTCCTATGTCTTTATGGAGAGGGTACTTACTTAAACAATGGAAAGTAGTCATTCAGTCTTTTTTTAAAAAGGACCACTGTTAAAATTCCTCCCTTTCCACTGGTATAGAAATCTTCCATGCCTATTTGGATTAAACAGTGGTCCCTAAAAGAGAGCAATTAAAACAAGCTAAAAATCTGGTTTTGCAACAATTAGAAGCTGGTCATATTGAACCTTCCACCAGTCCTTGGGACACACCCATTTTTTACAATTCCTAAAAAATCAGGTAGTTGGAGATTGTTACATGACCTCAGGGCTGTCAACACCATTATCCAACCTATGAGGGTGTTACAGCCAGGCTTGCCCAGCCCTGCTATTATTCCTTCAACATGGCCTATTATAGTAATAGATATTAAGGACTGCTTTTTTACCATACCTTTAGCCTAACAAGATAAGGAAAGTTTTACCTTTTCTGTACCTCTGACTAAAAATCAAGAGCCTTTGTCTAGATATTGATGGAAAGTATAACCTCAAGGAATGATTAATAGCCCAACTGTATGTCAATATTTTGTTCAACAAGCCTTACTGCCCACTTGTAAAAATTTCCATCCTGTCTAGTTTATCGTTATATGGATGATATTCTTCCTGCTGCTCCTACACAGACCGTACTTTTCACAATATATCAAAACTTACAACTTTCCACAAAATAACATGGGCTTCAAATATCTCCTGAAAACGTTCAAATGCAGGAGACTTGGCAATATCTAGGACGTATAGTCTTGCTCGGACGATACGATATCAACTCATCTCCTTAGATACTACTCATTTACATGCCTTAAGTGATTTTCAAAAAAATTTAGGAGCTATTAATTGGATTCATCCCACTTTGGGAATTACTACAGGAAAACTTTATAATTTATTTAATATTTTAAAAGTAGACACTGCTTTAGACTCTCCTCATGGTTTAACCTCTGAATCAGAAAAAAATAATCATAGAACAGGCATTTAAAAACAGGCAACTGCATCGCCAACAGTTAGGTTACTCCATTTATCTATTTATATTTCCTACTCTCCATATGCCCACAAAACTTCTAGGCCAACTTGTAAAATAAATTCAAAGTTTAGAATGGCTTTTCTTTCCCACTCATTTAAGAAAACCCTCACTCCCTATTTACAACAAATTACAGAATTATTATTTAGGGACAGATATCGTTGCCAACAGCTAACAGGGTATGATCCTTATTTCATATATCCTGGGTGTCTTATTAATGTTTTCAATGGATTCTTACTCAAACTATGGAATTCCAAAATGCTATGGCAGACGTTGTCAACCAACTTGTATAGTCTCTGCCATCAAATTGATACAATTACCTCTTTTAAATGTATTTTTATCCTCCAAAAAAAGTATCTTCACAGTGAATTTCACAGGCAATCACTGTTTTTATAGTTGGGTCTGGAAAAACTACTAAATCTGCTATTGCTTGTTTTGACCAATTATAGCATAAAGTAATCTCTAAAGGACAAACATCTACTCAAAGGACAAGAATGAAGGCCGCTATTATGGCTTTACAACAATTTCCTAACCAATCTATTAACATTGTAGCACATTCTCAACGTGTAATTTATGTGATGCAGAATAAAGAACAGGCCTCTATTAGGGAATTAAAGGATTCCTTCTTATTTTTAACTTTAGAAGCTCTGCAAGATTAACAAACACACCCTCTTTTTATCACTCACATAAGATCACACTCAGGCTTACCTGGACCTTTAACAGAAGGAAATGAAGTTACAGACCAATTGGCTGGCTACAATATGGCTTTGAAAACTGATCAATTATTTCACAAATTTTTTCATCAAAATTGTAAATCCCTTATTAAATAATTCCATCTTACAGTTACTCAAGCTAAAGAAATTGTCGCTGCCTTCCCTGATTATCATCAGCGATCAGAGCAAATACAATGGGGAATTAACCCCAGAGGTCTAAATGCAAATCATCTTCGGCAAACTTATATTACACACTATGCCCCATATGGGAGTCAAAAAAATATCCACATGTCTGTGGACACCTTTTCAGGATTTATAATGGCTTCTATTCACAGCAGAGAAAATGCAAAAAAATAATTCATCATTTTTTTTCAACATATGAAACTTATTGTCAAATTGGTTTCCATACAACACCCAATGCTCATCCCAACAGTTGTCCTCCTCAATACCCATCACCCACCCTCCCCTCCCTCCCACCCCCCATCAACCCTCAGTTCGTTCTCAGTTTTTAAGAGTCTCTTAACCTAGGGTTTTAAAGGTCAGTGGGCTTGGTGAGGATACAGCCCTGAGGGTGCTGCCCTACTTCTAGAGAAAAGGCAAGCAAACAACCAGCAGGCAAAGTGCATGGAAATAGTGGTCTGGAGACTGCCTGGGACACACAGGAAAGAGATTATTCCCTCTTCTTGGAGCATATCTCTGAGACTTAGAATTCACAGAGACTCCTCTCTGGGGACAAAGGAGCCAGCCGGTACCATTTCCATGTCTCGCTCCTCAGCATAAACACAGAGCCACCTGTAGTAAACAGCACAGCTAACCTCCTTACACCAAGTCCCACACCCCTTCACTCTGGCAGTACTGCCCTTCTCGGTCAAATTTTCCTCAGTCCCAGTGAGAGAGCCCCTTCCACATAAGACCAGCAGAAAACCCTGCTCATACCACTTGTGATCAGAGAGTCCTCCAGGGCTTCAGTTCTAGTGGACGTAATATAGGTTTCGTTTAACAAGAAGATGAGAGAACACGGAGTTAAAACTTGCCACATTCTGGCCAAGGACCAAACACTCCCCACTGTAGGCAAGAAGAGCCACCATAGACAACTGGCCTAAAGGATAGCAGACAAAACACAACAGCAGAGCACACTCAGCACATACCAGACACACTCCCCAAAACATCAGGCTGTGGAAACTATTTGACCTATTGTACAGGAGCACAAAACATAACAGGCTTTTCTATCACAGAGAAGAAGACAGAGATTTAGGCATAATGTCAAGGTGGAGAAATTCATACCAAATAAAAGAAAAAGATACAGTCACAGACAGAGATCTGAGAAAAAAATTTTGTAAGTAACATGTCTGATAGAGAATTTATTTTTTCATATAATTTATTGTCAAGTTAGCTAACATACGGTGTATACAGTGTGCTCTTGTTTTTGTGGGTAGATTCTCATTATTCATTACATACAACACCAAGTGCTCATCCCAACAAGTTCTTTATAGATTTTGGTTACTAACCCTTTATCCAAAATGTAATTTGCAGGTATCTTCTCCCATTCCATCAGTTGCCTTTTAGTTTTGTTGACTATTTCCTTTGCAGTGCAGAAGGTTTTTTATCTTGATGAGGCCCCAATAGTTCATTTTTTTTTCTTTTAATTCCCTTCCCTTTGGAGATGTGTCAAGTAAGAAATTGCTGCAGCTGAGGTCAGAGAGGTTTTTTTCCTGCTTATCCTCTAGGGTTTTGATGGTTTCCTGTCTCAGATTCAGGTCCTTTATCCATTTTGAGTTTACTTTTGTGTATGGTGTAAGAAAGTGGTCCAGTTTCATTCTTCTGTGTGTTGCAGTCCAGTTCTCCCAGCCTCATTTGCTAAAGACGTCCTTTTTTTTCCATTGCATACTCTTTCCTGCTTTGTCAAAGATTAGTTGGCCATACATTTGTGGGTCCAACTCTGGGTTCTCTATTCTATTCCATTGGTCTCTATGTCTGTTTTTGAGACAATACCATGCAGTCTTGATGATTACAGCTTTGTAGCAGAGGCTAAAGGGTGGGATTATGATGTCTCCTGCTTTGGTTTTCTTTTTCAACATTACTTTGAATATTCGGTGTCTCTTGTGCTTCCTCATAAACTTTAGGATTGTTTGCTCTAGCTTTGAGAAGAATGCCAGTGTGACTTTGATTGGGATTGCACTGAATGTGTAGATTGTTTTGGGTAGTATTGACATTTTAACAATATTTGTCCTTCCAATCCATGAGCATGGAATATTTTTCCATTTCTTTCTGTCTTCCTCAATTTCCTTCATAAGTTTTCCATAGTTTTCAGCATACAGATCTTTTACATCTTTGGTTAGGTTTATTTCCAGGTATTTTAGGGTTCTTGGTGTAATTGTAAATGGGATTGATTTTTTGGTTTTGTTTTCTGTTGCTTCATTATTGGTGTATAGAAATGCAACTGATTTCTGTATATTTATGTTGTATCCTGCAACTTTGCTGAATTCATATATCAGTTCTAGCAGCTTTTTGGTGGAGTCTTTCAGTTTTCCCATGTATACTGTCTTGTCATCTGCAAAAAGTGAAAGTTTGACTTCTTTGCCAATTTGGGTGCCTTTTGTTTAATTTTGTTGTCTGATTGCTGAGGCTAGGACTTCCAACACTATGTTAAACAACAATGGTTAGAGTGGACATCACTGTCGTGTTCTTGATCTTAGGGGGAATGCTCTCATTTTTTCCCCATTGAGAATGATATTAGCTGTGGGCTTTTCATATATGGGTTTTATGGTGTTCTATCCCTACTTTCTTGAGTGTTTTTTAAAGAAACTATTCTGTATTTTGTCAAAAAATGCTTTCTCTGAATCTATTGACAGGATCATATGATTCTTATCGTTTCTTCTATTATTGTGTTGTATCATATTGACTGATTTGCAAATATTGAACCATCCCTGCAGCCCAGGAATGAATCCCACTTGATCATGGTGAACAATTATTTTAATATATTGTTGAATTAAATTTTTTATTATCTTGTTGAGAACTTTTGCATCCATGTTCATCAGGGATATTGGCCTATAATATTCCTTTTTAGTGGGTTGTCCCTCTGGTTTGGGAATCAAAGTAATGTTGGCTTCATAGAATGAGTACAGAAGCTAAACTCCTATTACTATTTTTTGGAACAACTTGAGAAGGCTAGGTATTAATTCTGATTTAAATATCTGGTAAAAATTCCCCTGGAAAGCCGTCTGACCCAGGACTCTTATTTGTTGGGAGATTTTTGAAAACTAATTCAAATTCTTCACTGGTTATTGATTGTTAAACTTTTCTATTTCTTCCTGTTTGAGTTTTGGTAGTGTGTGGGTGCCTAGGAATTTGTCCATTTCTTCCAGGTTGTCCAGTTTGTTGGCATATAACTCCTCAATAGTATTCTCTAATAATTGTTTGTATTTCTGTTGTGTTGGTTGTGATCTCTCACATTTCATTCATGAATTTATCTATTTGGATGTTCTCTCTTTCCCTTTTGGGAAGTCTGGCTGGGGGTTATCAATTTTATTACTTTATTCAAAAAACGGGGCTTAAACTCATTCATCTATTCTGTTTTTGTTTCCTTTTGATTCCATATTATTTATTTCTGCTACATTCTTTATTATTTCTCTTCTGCTGCTGTCTCTGTGATTTCTTTGCTTATATGCTTCGAGTTCCTTTTTTGTGTTCAGTTAGGTTTTGTTTTTTGGATTTTTCTTACTTCTTGAGATAGACCTGGATTGCAATGTATTTTCCCCTTAGGACTGCTTTTCCTGCATCCCAAAGTGTTTTCACTGTCGTGTTTTCACTTTCATTTGTGTCCCTATATATTTTTAAATTTCTTCTTTAATTGCCTGGTTGACCCACTAATACTTTAGTATGATGTTCTTTAACTTCCATGCATTTGGAGGCTTTCAATTTTTTTTGCAGTGGTTGATTTCAAGATTCATAGATTGTCATCTCAAAATATGCATAGTATTATCTCAATTATTTTTTTAATATGAAATTTATTGTCAAATTGGTTTCCATACAACACCCACTGCTCATCCCAACAGGTGTCCTCCTCAATTCCCATCACCCACCTTCACCTACCTCCCACCCGGCATCAACCCTCAGTTTGTTCTCAGTTTTTAAGAGTCTCTTATGGTTTGGCTCCCTTCCTCTCTAACCTCTTTTTGTTTCCTTCCCTTCCCCCACAGTCTTGTGTTAAGTTTCCCAGGATCCACGTAAGAATGAAAACATATGGTATCTGTCTTTCACTGTATGACTTATTTCACGTAGCATAACACTCTCCAGTTCCATCCACGTTGCTACAAAAGGCCATATTTCATTCTTCCTCATTGCCACATAGTATTCCATTGTGCATATAAACCATAATTTCTTTATCCACTCATCTGTTGATGGACATTTAGGCTCTTTCCATAATTTGGCTATTGTTGAAAGTGCTGCTATAAACATTGGGGTACAAGGGGAACGTCCACAATGTTTTCCAGAGTGGCTGCACCAGTTTGCATTCCCACCAACAGTGCAAGAGGGTGCCTGTTTCTCCACATCCTCGCCAGCATCTATAGTCTCCTGATTTGTTTATTTTAGCCCCTCTGACTGGCGTGAGGTGGTATCTGAGTGTGGATTTTATTTGTATTTCCATGATGAGGAGTGACATTCAGCATCTTTTCATGTGCCTATTGGCCATCTGGATGTCTTCTTTAGAGAAGTGTCTATACGTGTTTTCTGCCCATTTCTTCACTGGGTTATTTGTTTTACAGGTGTGGAGTTTTATGAGCTCTTTATAGATTTTGGATACTAGTCCTTTGTCCAATGTGTCATTTGCAAATATCTTTTCGCAGTCCATTGGTTGTCTTTTAGTTTTGTTGATTGTTTCCTTTGCTGTGCAGAAGCTTTTTATCTTCATGAGGTCCCAATAGGGCAATTTTCCTTTTATTCCCTTGCCTTTGGGGATGTGTCAAGTAAGAAATTGCTGTGGCGGAGGTCAGAGAGGTTGTTTCCTGCTTTCTCCTCTAGGGTTTGGATGGTTTCCTGTCTCACATTCAGGTCCTCTATCCATTTTAGTTTATTTTTGTGAATGGTTTAAGAAAGTGGTCTAATTTCATTCTTCTGCATGTTTCTATCCAGTTCTCCCAGCACCATTTGTTAAAGAGACTGTCTTTGTTCCATTGGATATTCTGTCCTGCTTTGTCAAAGATTAGTTGGCCATACTTTTGTGGGTCTAATTCTGGGGGGTTTCTATTCTATTCCATTGGTCTATGTGTCTGTTTTTGTGCCAATACCATGCTGTCTTGATGATGCCAGCTTTGTAGTAGAGGCTAAAGTCTGGGACGGGGATGCTCCTGCTTTGGTCCTCTTCTTCAATATTACTTTAACTATTCAGGGTTTTTGTGGTTCCATACAAATTTTAGGATTGCTTGTTCTAGCTTCGAGAAGAATGCTGTGCAATTTTGATTGGGATTCCATTGAATGTGTAGATAGCTTTGGATAGTATTGGCATTTTAATAATATTTATTCTTTCAATCCATGAGCATGGAATTTTTTTTTCCCATTTCTTTGTATCTTCTTCAATTTCCTTCATAAGCTTTCATAGTTTTCAACAGACAGATCTTTTACATCTTTGGTTAGGTTTATTCCTAGGTATTTTAAGCTTCTTGGTGCAATTGTGAATGGGTTCAGTTTCTTTATTTGTCTTTCTGTTGCTTCATTATTACTGTATAAGAATACAACTGATTTCTGTACATTGATTTTGTATCCTGCAACTTTGCTAAATTCATGTATCAGTTCTAGCAGACTTTTGGTGACATCTATCGGGTGTTGCATGTATAATATCATCTGCAAAGTGAAAGTTTGACTTCATGTTTGCCAATTTTGATGACTTTGATTTCCTTTGTTGTCTGATTGCTGATGCTAGAACTTCCAACACTATGTGAAACAACAACGGTGAGAGTGGACATCCATGTCATGTCCCTGATCTCAGGGGGAAAGCTCTCGGATTTTCCCCCTTGAGGATGATATTAGCTGTGGGCTTTTCATAAATGGCTTTTGTGATGTTAAAAGTCCTTTTTGTGATGATAAAAATTCTTTCTGTGATGATAAAAGTCCTTCTTTCCCGACTTTCTTGAGGGCTTTTATTAAGAAAGATGGTGAATTTTGTCAAATGCTTTTTCTGCATCGATTGACAGGATCATATAGTTCTTATCTTTTCTTTTATTAATGTTATGTACAACATTGATTGATTTGCGAATGTGGAACCAGCCCTGCAACCCAGGAAGGAATCCCACTTGATCATGGTGTATAATTCTTTTTATAGCTGTTGAATTCGATTTGCTAGTATCTTATTGAGAATTTTTGCATCCATATTCATCAGGGATATTGGCCTATAGTTCACTTTTTTTTTTGCTGGGTCTCTGGTTTAGGAATAAAAGTAATGCTGGTTTCATAGAATTAGTCTGGAAGTTTTCCTTCCCTTTCAATTTTTTGGAACAGTTTGAGAAGGATAGATATTATCTCTGCCTTAAATGTCTGGTAGAATTCCCCTGGGAAGCCAACTGGTCTTGGACTCTTATTTGTTGAGAGGTTTTTGGTAACTGTTTCAATTTCTTCGTTGGTTATGGGTCTTTTTAAGTTTTCTATTTTTCCTGTTTGAGTTTTGGAAGTGTGTGGGTGCTTAGGAATTTGTCCATTTCTTCCAGGTTTTCCAGTTTGTTGGCATATAATTTTTCCTAATATTCCCTGATAATTGCTTGTATTTCTGAGGGATTGGTTGTAATAATTCCATTTACATTCATGATTTTATCTATTTGGGTCACCTCTCTTTTCTTTTTAGAAGCCTGGCTAGAGGTTTATCAATTTTGTTTATTTTTTCAAAAAAAAAAAAAAACAACTCTTGCTTTCATTGATCAGCTCCACAGTTTTTTAGATTCTATATTGTTTATTCCTGCTCTGATGTTTATTATTTCTCCTCTTCTTCTGGGTTTGGGGTGCCTTTGATGTTCTGCTTCTAGTTTCTTTAGGTGTGCTGTTAGATTTTGTATTTGGGATTTTTCTTGTTTCTTGAAATAGGCCGGTTTGCAATGTATTTTCCTCTCAGGATTGCCTTCACTATATCCCAAAGCATTTGCATTGTTGTCTTTTCATTTTCATTTGTTTCCATATATATATTTTTAAATTTCTTCTCTAATTTCCTGGTTGACCCATTCAGTCTTTAGTACGGTGTTCTTTCACCTCCATTGTTTTGGAGGTTTTCCAGACTTTTTCCTGTGGTTGATTTCAAGTTTCATAGCATTGTGGTCTGAAAGTATGCATGGTATAATTTCAATTCTTGTATACTTATGAAGGACTGTTTTGTGACCCAGTATGTGATCTATCTTGGAGAATGTTCCATGTGCACTTGAGAAGAAAGTATATTCTCTTGCTTTGGGATGCAGAATTCTAAATGTATCTGTCTAGTCCATCTGATCCAATGTATCATTCAGGGCCCTTGCTTCTGTATGATCCTGTGTCTAGATGATCTATCCGTTGTTGTTAATGGAGTATTAAAGTTTCCTAAAATTACTACATTCTTATCAATAAGGTTGCTTATGTTTGTGATTGTTTTATATATTTGTGGTCTCCCGTATTTGGCGCATAGACATTTAAAATTGTTAGCTCCCCCTGATGGATAGACCCTGTAATTATTATATAATGCCCTTCTTCAACTTTTATTACAGCCTTTAATTTAAAGTCTAGTTTGTCTGATATAAGTATTGCTATTGCAGCTTTCTTTGGACTTCCAGTAGTATGATAGATAGTTCTCCATTCCCTCACTTTCAATCTGAACTTCTCCTCAGGTCTAAAAGGAGTGTCTTGTAGACAGCAAATCAATGGGTCTTATTTTTTTATCCATTCTTATACACTATGTCTTTTGTTTGGAGCATTTAGTGCATTTACATTCAGTGTTATTATTGAAAGATATGGGTCTAGAGTCATTGTGATGTCTGTAGGTTTTATGCTTGTAGTGATGTCTCTGGTACTTTGTGGTCCTTGCAACATTTCACTCACAGAATTCCCTTTAAGATCTCTTGTAGGGCTGGTTTACTGGGATAAATTCCTTCAGTTTTTGTTTGTTTGGGAAGACCTTTATATCTCCTTCTATTCTGAATGACAGACTTGCTGGTAAAGGATTCTCAACTGCATATTTTTTCTGTTCATCACATTGAAGATTTCCTGCCATTCCTTTCTGGCCGGCCAAGTTTCAGTAGATAAGTCTACTACTAACTTTATGTGTCTACCTTTGTTAGTTAGAGCATGTTTATCCCTAGCTGCTTTCAGAATCTTCTCTTTATCCTTGTATTTTGCCAGTTTCCCTATGATATGTTGTGTAGAAGATCGATTCAAGTTACGTCTGAAGGGAATTCTCTGTGCCTCTTGGATTTCAATGCCTTTTTCCTTCCCCAGATCAGGGAAGTTCTCAGCTATGATTTTTTTCAAGTACACCTTTAGCCTCTTTCTCTCTCTCTACCTCTTCTGGAATTCCTATTAATCTGATATTCTTCCGTTATATTTTATCACTTAGTTCTCTAATCCTCCCCTCATACTCCTGGATTTTTTAATCTCTCTTTTTCTCAGCTTCCTCTTTTTCCATAATTTTATCTTCTAATTCACCTATTCTCTCCTCTGCCTCTTCAGTCCAAGCCGTGGTCACCTCCATTGTATTTTGTACCTCATTTATACCATTTTTTAGCTCCTCATGACTGTTTCTTAGTCCCTTGATGTCTGTAGCAATAGATTCTCTGCTGTCCTCTATACTTTTTTCAAGCCCAGCAATTAATTTTATGACTATTATTCTAAATTCTTGTTCCGTATATTGCTTATATCGTTTTTGATCATTTCGTTAGCTGTCGCTACTTCCTGGAGTTTCTTTTGAGGAGAATTCTTCTATTTCATCATTTTGGATAGTCCCTGGAGTGGCATGGAACTGAAAGACACTTCCCCTGTGCTGTCTGGAGTAACTTGTGTTGGTGGACGGGGTCGCAGTCACACCTGATGTCTGTCCCCAGCCCACCGCTGGGATCACAGTCAGACAGGTGTATACCTTATCTTCCCTTCTCCTAGGGGCAGGACTCAATGTGGAGTGGTGTGGCCCCTGTCTGAGCTACTTGCACATTGCCAGACTTGTAGTGCTGCTTAGATATGGTGTATTAACCGGGGTGGATCTGCAAGGTGCACAGGGGTGGGAGGGGCAGGCTTAGCTAGTTTTGCCATGGGTGGTCCCCTGAGGGATGGGGCCTGCAGCACTGGGAGGGAGGCAGGCCTGTTGGAGGGATGGATCCACAGAAACACAGTGATGTGTATTTTCACAGTGCAAGTAAATTCGGTGACAGGAACTGGTTCCCTTTGGAATTTTGGCTGGGGGATGGGAGAGGGAGAATGTGCTGGCCAGTGCCTTTGTTCCCAGCTGAGCTGAGATCTGTCTTCCAAGGCTCAACACCTCTCCCTCCTGATGTCCTCTCATCCTCCCATTTTCCAAGCAGAGATGTTGACTTATAACATTCCAGATGTCAAGTCCCACTGTCTGTCAGAACTCACACAGTCTGGCCCCTCCACTTTTGCATGCCAGACTGGTGGCTCTGCCTTGCGAGGCAGGCTGCCGCTCCACTGCCCTGGCTCCCTCCCACCAGTCCGTGTAGTGTGCACCACCTCTCCATCTTTCCTACCCTCTTCTGTGGGCCTCTTGTCTATGCTTGGCTCCGGAGAGTCAGTTCTGAATGTAATATCGTTAAGCCACACAATGTAGGGGATACAAGAAATCAAGATATGCATATTTTAAGTAAATCTGTCATTCTTGTACTGTCATGCTCTCTCTCATCAGCTAAATAATACAAGCATATATAAATGCTCCATAATGTTTTAAAATATAAAGCTGACATCTTTAATATACAGTGTTTTAAACCTAATCAAACACAATATAATACTTAGCTGTTAGAATAATGAATATTGGAAATGTTAAAAGTCATGAAAACTCTGTCATTTGTTTAATTTCAGTGTCTGTTAGCACATGTACAATTTTGAATCAACAGTTGATTTTTTGAACCTACTTGCCTATTCCCTTTCTGCTTCCTAAATGCCCTTTTAATATTTCAAGTTTTGGCAGTTACTACTACTCATCTCTACTAGGAACCACCCAGTGCCCTTAGTCAGTCATCAAAAGAAATACCTCACATGATATGCCATAAACCTCTTATCTTGTTTCACCCTCATTTATGGTCCCCTTCATCACTGCTCATTTCTGTGTAAATTTTTTAAACAATTTTAGCCCAGAATTTTTATTAGAAAGACAGGGAAGTTCCCCAGAAAAGTATTATTTCATATTATAGGAGAATGGCATTGAAGCTTTTTGTGCTGCATCTTGAGAATCCTACACTTTCTTTTTGCTGGGTTGTTTATTATTATTATTATTATTGTTATTATTTTATTAGAAGCGTAAGTAACATCCAGTGTTATAATTAGTTGCATGTGTACAATATGATCATTCAACAATCCTGTACTTTAATGTTCATCACAATAAGTGTGTTCTTAATTCCCTTTATCTATTTCACCCATCCCCCAACCTACCTCTTCTCTGGCAACCCCCAGTTTGTTTTCTGTACTTAAGAATGATTTTTTGTTTGTCTCTTGTTTATTTGTTTGGTTTCTTAAATTCCACATGTAAGTTGACTCATATGGTATTTGTCTTTTTCTGTCTCATTTACTTGGCATTATACTCTTTAAGTCCATTCGTGTTGTTGCAAATGACAATAACTTATTTTCTCTTATATCTCATATGTCCCTTATGCATTCGTCTATGGAAGGACACTTGGACTTCTTTTATATCTTGGTTACTATAAATAATGCTGCAGTAATCATAAGGGTACATATATGTTTATGAATTAGTGTTTTTGTTTTCTTTTGGTTAATACCCAGTAATGGAATTACTGGATTATATTCTATTATTGGAAACTGTATTTTTAATATTTTGAGGAGCGTCTATGTTTTCCACAGTGGTTTTACCAACTTACATTCCCACCAACAGTGCACAAGGGCTCCTTTTTCTCCACAACCTGACCAACATTTGTTATTTCTGGTCTTTTTTTATTCTAGCCATTCTGACAGGTATGAGTTGATATTTCATTGTGGTTTAGATTGGCATTTACTTGATGATTAGTGATGTTGAACATCTTTTCATGTCTGTTGGCCATTTGTGTATCTTATTGGGTAAAATGACTATTCATTGTGCTTTGTCCATTTTTTTTTAATTTTTAATGTTTATTTACTTTTTAGAGAGAGACAGAGACAGAGAGACACAGCATGAGCAGAGGAGGGGGAGAGAGAGAGGGAGACACAGAATCCAAAGCAGGCTCCAGACTCTGAACTGTCAGCACAGAGCCCAATGTGGGGCTCAAACTCATGAACTGTGAGATCATGACCTGAGCTGAAGTTGGATGCTTAACGGACTGAGGCACCCAGGTGCCCCATCCTCTGTCCATTTTTAATCCATTATTATTATTATTATTATTATTATTATTATTATTTGGTTTGAGTTGTATAAGTTCTTTATATATTTTTATATTAACTTCTTATTGAACGTATCATTTGCAAATAATTTCTCCCTTTCAGTAGGTTGCCTTTTCGTTTTCTTAATTGTTTCTTTCACTGTACAAAGATTTTTATTTTGGTGTAATCACAATAGTTTAATTTTGCTTTCGTTTCCATTGCCTGAGGAGACATACCTAGAAAAATGTCACTATAGTTGATGTCAGAAAAATTATTTCCTGTTTTCTCATCTAGGATTTTTATGGTTTCAGGATTCACATTTAGCTCTTTAATCTATTTTGAGTTAAATTTTGTGTATGTTGAAAGAAAGTGGTCCAGTTTCATTCTTTTGCAAGTACCTATCATTTTTCCAGCACCATTTGTTGAAGAGACTGTCTTTTCCCCATTGCATATTCTTGCCTCTTTTGTCATAGCCTAATGGATGGAATAATCATGGGTTTATTTCTGGAGTCTCTATTCTGTTCTATTGATCCATTCTTCTTTTGTGTGTGTGTGTGTGTGTGTGTGTGTGTGCCAGTGCCATACTATTTTGATTTCTACAGCTTTGCAGTATATCTTCAAATCTTCGATTGTGATACCTCCAGGTTTATTTTTCTGTCTCAATATGCCATTGGCTATCTGGGGTGTTTTGTGGTTCCATACAAATGTTAGTACTATTTGTTCTACTTCTGTGAGAAATGCTGTTGGTATCTTGATAGTGATTGCATTAAATCTGTAGATTTCTTTGGGTAGTATAACCATCTTAACAATATTCTTTTTTCTAATGCATGAGCATAGAATACCTTCCCATTTTTTGTGTTATCTTCAATTTTTTTCATCAATGTTTTATAGTTTTTTAGTACAGGCCTTTCACCTCCTCAGTTAAGTTTGCTCCTTGATATTTTATTTTTGTGTGTAATTGTAAATGAGATAGTTTTCTTAATTTTTCTTTCTGCTACTTAATTACTGGTAGACAGAAATGCAACAGGTTTCTGTATATTGATTTTTATGCTGTGAATTTACTGAATTTTTCAGTTCTAGAAGGTTTTTGGTGGAATTGTAAAGGTTTCCTACATATAGTATCATATCATCTGCATATAGTGAATGTTTTATACTTTTTTAACCAGTTTGGATGACTTTTTTTTTTCTTGTTTGATTACTGTGGGTAGGACTTCACTTCTAGTACCACGTTAAATAAAAGTGGTGGGGATGGACATCTTTCTTTCATTCCTGATTTTAGAGAAAAATTCTCAGTTTTTCAGCATTAAGTATGACGTTCACTGTGTTTGTCATATATGACCTTTATTGTTTTTAGGTATGTTCACTCTTAATATACTTTGTTAAGAGATTTTATTGTAAATGGGTGTTTTGCTTTGTCAAATACTTTTTTTCTGCATCTGTTGAGATAATCATAAGGTTTTAATTATTTCTCTTGTTAATGTGATGTAGCATGTTGATTAATTTGTAAATATTGAACAACCCTTGCATTCCTGAAATAAATCTTACTTGAATGTGATGAATGATTTTTCTTATATTGGATTTGGTTTGCTAATATTTTGTCAAGCATATTTGAATCTATGGTCTTCAAAGATATTGGCCTATACTTCTCTTTTTATGTAGCATCTTTATCTGGTTTTGTTATCAGAGTAATGCTGACCTCATAGAATGAATTTTGGAGATTTCCTTCCTCTTCATTTTTTGGAATAGTTTGAGAAGAATAGGTAGTAATTATTTTTATTTTTAATGTTTGCTAGAATTTACCTGTGAAGTTATCTCATCTTGGACTTCAGTTTGTTAGGAGATTCTTGATTAGTAATTCAATTTCACTGCTAGTGATCTATTTGTTTAAATTTTCTTTCTTGTTGGTTCAGGTTTAGAAAGTAATATGTTTTTAGGAATTCCTCCATTTCTTCCAGGTTGTATAACTTGTTGATGTGTAATTGTTTTTACATATTTTTTTATTTCTGTGATGTGTTGTTATATTTTCTCCTTCATTTCTAATTTTATTTATTTGAGTGTGGTCAATCCCCCCTCTTTATTTTGGTGATTCCAAATAAAGGTTTATAACTTTTGTTTATAAAAATACAGCTGTAGGTTTTATTTTTTATTTCTTTTTTTTTAAGTTTTTGCCCTTTATGTCATTTATTTTCACTTTCACCTTTATTATTTTCTTCCTTCTACTGGCCATTCCATTCTGCATGCAAAGTTTCTGGTAAAAAAATCCACTGACAAACTTAAGGGATTTCCCATGTATATAACTGTCTTCTTTTCTTTTACTGCTTTTAATTTTTTTATCACTAGTTTTTGCCATTTTAATTACTATGTGTATTGGTGTGAACATCCTTGGGTTTATTTTTCAGGAAATCTCTGTGCCTCCTAGATATGGATATCTGTTTCCTATCCCAGATTAGGTAATTTTTCAGGTATTATATCTTCAAATAAGTTTTCTGCCTCTTTTTCTTTTTCTTTCTTTCTTTCTTTCTTTTCTTCTTCTTCTTCTTCTTCTTCTTCTTCTTCGATCCATATAATGAGAATGTATTACATTTGATGGAGTCACTGAGATCTCTCAGCCTATTCTCATTTTGCATATATTTTTCTCTCATTTGCTCATGTTCATTAATTTCCATTATTCTGTCTTAATGTCATTAATCCATTCCTCTGCTTTTTTTAGCCTTCTATTTATTCCATCAAGTGTGTCTTTAATTTTATTTATGTGTTCTTCATCTCTGATTGTTTTTTTCTTATATCTCTTTGTTAAGGGTATCACTGATATCCTCCAATATTTTCTCAAAGCCTGTGAATATCTTTATTATCTTTACTTTAAAATATTTATCAGGCATATAGCTTGTATCTGTTTCATGGAGATCCTGCTGTAGTTTTGTCCTATTCTTTCATTTGGGGAATATTTCTCTGTTTCCTCATTTTGTCTAACTCTTTGTGTCTGTTTCTCTGTGTTAGGAAATTTAGCTACATCTGCTCTTGAATGTAATGGCCTTATGAAAAGATGTCCTATAATGCTCTGCAGTGCTGTGTCCCATTACTCAGGGCCTGACACCTCAAGGGGTTTCTACTATGTGTGTTGTGTGTGCTCTGCTGCTGAGTTCTTGCAACTTTTTCTTTCAGTCCACTCATATGCCAAGGATTTCTTTGACTGTTGTGGGCAATTCTGGGTCCACAGCAGGCATGGGGTACATTTAAAAAAAGTTGCAGGCTTGTCTGCTTTATGAAGTGAGACCTGTTGCCACCATTGCCAGAACTGAGATCCCCAAAAGTGCACAGGTTAGGAAACAAGGTGTTGGCAGGGTTTGTGCTGGTCTTCTTGGGGAGGGGACCCCCAGCATCAGGTCTGAGACAACTGTGGCTGGGAAGGACAGATCCACTGAAGCCCAGGGTGGTGTTGCTTGGTGTAAAAAGGTAGTGAGGGCACCATGCTTGTACCCCCAGGGGGCTGTGTCTTTAAGTTGGGAGGATGGTGATGGGAAACGGTACCTTCCTCCTCCTTTGTTCCTGGAGGGGTCTCCCCATGATCTCTGCCTCTCCAGACCATGTTCTGAGTTGAGTAAATAATTCTCACTTTTGTATACCTCAACTATTTTTAAAAATGCTGGTTATATGATGTATCTGCCCAGGCTGTTTGAGGTGCTGTCTCTTTAATGGCAGAGGCTCAGCTTCCTAATGCACTCAGGACTTTCCCACAGCTAAGCCTGCTGATTTTTAAAATTCTATTCTTTCAGTCACACTGATTGTAAGAACTCATGAAATGCCACCTATCTCACTTTCAAAGCTCAATGTTATGAGGATTTGTCTTCTCTATGGGCTTCCCAATGTGACAGTATTTTTCTTACCCTTCTCCACAACCTCCAGTACCTGTTGACTCCAAAAGGCCATAGTCTTTGCCCCTCTTGCCTTCTTCGATGTGGCCTCTTCTCTACCTTTACTTTTGCAGTTTGTTCTGCCAGTCTTCGGGTCATTCTCTGGGTTACTTATGCTGATGTAATTGTTATCTAGTTGTATCCATGGAGTGAGAAGAACTTAAGGTCTTCCCAGTCTCTCCCTATTTTCTGTTCCTTACAAGCAAATCTGGTAAAAACTGTTAATTAATAGATACTTTAAGTAATATAAAAACTAATAACAACCAGTTACTTAGCATTTATTATGAATCATTTTTGGATACATAGTATGCAAATATACTTCCCATATATTATTATTTACCACTCATAACCCACAGCAATACTTCCATTTTAAAGAGAGGTTAGGGGGGAACCTCAGGGGCTCACTTGGTTAAGCATCCACCTCTTGATTTCAGCTCAGGTCATAATCTCATGGTTCATGGGTTTGAGACCTGCATCAGACTCTGCACTGTCAGTGATTTTTCTCACTCTCCTTTCTCTCTCTGCCTCTCACTCTCACATTCTCTCTTTTTCAAAAAATAAAAATAAACACTTAAAAAAACAAAATAGAAGAGGTTAGATTTGTCTTCTTTATGTAACTTATCAGCTATGCATCTTACTAGTAAACTACAAAAAACTATTATTAATATAAGAATTCCTTACTTCTCACAGTTCTGATATATTCAAATTTTGTTACCATGATGTGTGTCTATGTAGTTTTATGGAGATATAATTCACATGCAATAACATTAATCAATTTAATGTGTACAATTCCATTTTAAAGTATATTCACACAGTTGTACAACTATCACCAAAATCTAATTTTGGAATATCTTCATCATCCTAAAATGAAACTCTGTATTCATTAGCATTTACTCCTTCTTTACCTCAAACCTCTTCACCCTAAGTAATCACTGATTTATTTCCTGTCTCTGTAGATTTGTGTAATCTGGAAATTTCACATAAATGGAATAATAGAATGTATGGTCATTTATGACTGGCTTAATTTACTTCACATGACGTTTTTTCTTTATTCATGTTTTATCACATATTAGAGTTTATTACTTTTGTTGCCAAATAATGTTACATTTCATAGAGATACCTCATTTTTTAATTTCCACTCATCAGTTGTTGGACTGGTTGTTTCAACATTTAAAAATTATAAATAATGCTGCTTGAACATTATTGTGTAAGTTTTTGTGTTTTACTATGGTATACAGCTATGAGTAATTGAATACTGTACAAACTTGGCAGCTAGTGTCTTAATCCAAATACTACTGTATGTGGTGATTATTTATGAATAACACAAGCACATCATGATGAGTGACCAATCGCATCACTCTTTTCAAAGTCTGTCAGTAATTTCTCACTGCCACATTTTCATAGTGCATTGATGCACATAGTGCATAGTGCATTGATGCATAGAAGCAAACTATATAGTTGTGTTAGCTCCTGTATCTCAAATATAAACCCTTATGACATTCTTCAAAAATAAGTAATCAAAAGAAGGAATTTGCCAATAAAGATGAAAGGGCAGCAAAGAAACCAAAAGTGAAATTATTGATATAAATGAGGAAAGTAATTTTAACACAAGGATAAAGATGACCCCAAAGAAATTATACCATCCCAACCTTTACATTAAATGAATTTTCAGAGATATTTTATGACATTGAAAGCACAAAGATTACATTTTGAAGCTGATCCAAACTTAGAAGTAGACAATTAACCAAAGCATAGAAAAGATGCTCACTCTGTATTATTAGCTATACAATCAGGAGTCAAACACAATTGAAAACACTCTTAATAAAATTTTTATATAGATAAAAAGTACTTTGATTCTAAATGTTTTAACACAACAGTTAAATAAATACTAGTTTTACTATTTTTATTTCTTTATAAAATGTAAAATAGAGGGGAAGGGAGTTTTTATGTTTTTTAAAATGAAATTTATTGTCAAATTGGTTTCCATACAACACCCAGTTCTCATCCCAACAGGTGCCCTCCTCAATGCCCAACACCCACCCTCCCCTCCCTCCCACTCCCAATCAACCCTCAGTTTATTTTGTTTTTAAGAGTCTCTTATGGTTTGGCTCTCTCCCTCTCTAACTTTTTTTTTTCCTTCCCCTCCCCCACGGTCTTCTGTTAAGTTTCTCAGGGTCCACATAAGAGTGAAAACATATGGTATCTGTCTTTCTCTGTATGGCTTATTTCACTTAGCATAACACTCTCCAGTTCCATCCATGTTGCTTCAACGTCACTCCTCATCAGGGAAATACAAATCAAAACCACACTGAGATACCACCTCATGCCAGTTAGAGTGGCTAAAATGAACAAATCAGGAGACTATAGATGCTAGAGAGGATGTGGAGAAACAGGAACCCTCTTGCACTGTTGGTGGGAATGCAAACTGGTGCAGCCACTCTGGAAAACAGTGTGGAGGTTCCTCAAAAAATTAATAATAGATCTACCCTATGACCCAGCAATAGCACTGCAAGGAATTTGCCCAAGGGATACAGGAGTGCTGATGCATATGAGCACTTGTACCCCAATGTTTATAGCAGCACTTTTAACAATAGCTAAATTGTGGAAAGGGAGTTTTTATGTTTTTACAAAACATGTAAGAGGTCATTTATTGTAACTTTTTCCATTAGCATAGTTGCTTCTCATGGCTTCAGCATTCATAGTAATTTTTAGGGATTCACACTACCATATAAAGTGAGGACTGCCTGAATATTAAAATGCCTATTATTTCCCACCTAATATGTCCAGTGCACATTTATAAACTTTTAAAGGCACAAAATAACTCAAGTTTATTTTTTTAATGTTAAACATTTTATTTTGGAATAAATTTAGATACACAAAAGATTGCAAAGATAGGCTTCCTGTATATTTTTTATCCATTTCCCATAATGTTAATATCATATGTAACTGTGATGCACTTTTCAAAACTAAAGTATTAACATTAGTGCCAGACTGTTGACTAAACTAGACTTTACCTCCAATGTTTTTTTGTACTGATATTTTTTTTCCATCAACAACCTCATAACTTCAGGTCAGTGTTCAACAGCTTACATTCTAAGTAAGCCCTCCATAAAATTAGCACTCATTTATTTGTTACTCATTTACTTCCTTCATTTATTTAGGAAACATTTTAAATATCTATAATGCCAGGATGCATTGCTAAAGAAGATGTTATATTAGCTCTCATGCAGTCTATATTTATTTAAACATAAAGTTGGATTTAGATCATTTCTTTTCTCATTATAAGAATGGGCAATAATATCTATAAAGAGAAAAATAGTTCCTTTAGACTACTATCATGTAAAAGATTCTACACTTTATTTCTTATGGTTAATGACATCATTGACCATGATCATCTCATCTCTCATTCTAACTACCTTAAAAAATACTTTTGTGAATTATCAAATAATCCCAAACTTCTTAAGTATTTCTATATTGTTTACCTCCCATATCTGTTTTTTTTAATTCCATCATATATCTTACCTCTGAAGCTAAATTTTGTGGAATATATGATGTGAAATTCCACATATGCTCTGCTGTGGTTGGACCCAATCACAAGTTGAAACATTTGTTGAAGAAAAGATAGCCCAAATCTGACATTTAACTTCCACTCATAAATTATTAAGAGATAACTTATATCTTGCCTAAACTCAAAGATACTATAAGCTGCTGAAGCTTTAGGGATTTTTTATGGCTGGATCTATCATTATCAATTGAAAGCAGTATGGTAAGGGCTTCTCGTTTTCTTTTTTAAATATTTATTTAAGTATCATTGACAGACAATGTTATATTACTTCTAGGTGTATAATATAATGATTTGACAATTCAATACATCACTCAGTGCTAACCACAGTAATAGTAGTCACCATTTATCACCACATAACATTATTACAACGTTATTGACTATATTCCTATTGCTGTACTGTTCATCCCTGTGACGAATTTATAACTAGAAATTTATGCTAATATCCTTTATCTATTTCACCCATCTCTCCATCCACCTTCCCTCTGGCACTGACCAGTTTGTTCTCTGTATTTAAAAGTCTGTTTTGTTTGTTTCTTTATCATCATACATATGTACTATATAACAAAACATTATATATACCTGTGTGTGTGTATTAGATTCCACATGTAAGTAAAATCATACTGTATTTGTATTTCTCGTATGGCTTATTTTACTTAGCATAATACTCACTAGGTCTATAAGGACTTTTTGATTTATGTCTGTGAAGAGAAACATGATTCACTGCTAAGACATTTTGTCATGCAAGATATCTTCTTAATTTCTGTCCTTATGAAAATAAAACCTTAAATTCCACTTTGGTTTTCAATGCATTTGATAACCGAGTAAAATCAGATTGTTTAAACTTCAATTGGAAAATATTGGAAGGCAGTTACTAAAATTTGCCTTTATAAAAGGTAGTTAAGGGGTGCTTGGGTGGCTCATTTGGTTAAGCATCCAGTTCTTGATTTTGGCTCAGGTCATGATCTCACAGTTTGTGAGTTCGAGCCCCCTGTCTGGCTTCATGCTGACAGTGTGAAGAACATTTGGCATTCTCTCTCCTCTCTCTCTGCCCCTCCCACATACACATACATTCTCTCTCTCCCTCAAAATAAATAAGTAAACTTTTTAAAAAATATAGTTAATAATTTATATTAGTCAAGCATTTGATATATGAGTAAAGAGCATGTCCTTAAAAGGGTTGACATTATGTCAAGACAGTTATACAAATGCTGTGACTTGAGTATTTCTAAGAACTTAGTCCCAAATAAATACAATTCTCCACATAATCCAATATTTTAGCTTGATATAGATTAAGGGGCAACAGTGCTCTTAAACATAGGATATTATGGTGGGCAATATTTAGCAGCCATGTTAATTGTTGCATTGACTATGTGATTAGAGAAGAAAGACATGCAAATAAAGGAGAGGGCAAAAATGGAATGAATGAGAAATATCCTCAGGAGAAATTTTGAATCATATCAAGTCAGAAGTTATTGTGTATGTCAAATTACCTCATTTTTTACATAGTGGAATTAAGCTTTGGGGAAGTGATGTTAATTACTGTAAGATGAAATAAGATCTGGGAAAAGAATAAAGGTCTCAGACATACAATTCAGTGAAATTTTTGTAACATCACACCATTATTTCAATTTTTTCAGAAAGTTGTCATCATGGCACAACAAAATTCATGGTGAACCAATGAGAAAATAATGAATCAGAAAACGTTAGTAAATTATTTAGTTATTTGGGTTCATTACTATACTAATATTTTTTTCAAACTTAAAGTTTATTTATTTTTAATTATTTAAATTTAAATCCAAATTATTTAACATATAATGTAATAATGGTTTAAGGAGTAGAAATTAGTGATTTATCACTTACAGATAACACTCAGTGCTCATATTAATAAGTGCAATCCTTAATGCCTATCACACATTTTAACCTATCCCCCCACCCAACACTCCTCCCACAACCCTCACTTTGTTCTCTGTATTTGAGGGTCTCTTACAGTTTGTCTCTCTTTCTCTCTGTTTTTATCTTATTTTTCTTTCCCTTTTTCTATGTTCATTTCACATATGAGTGAAATTATATGATATTTGTCTTTCTCTGACTGGCATATTTCACTTATCACAATACATTCTAGTTCCATCCATGTTGTTGCAAACGGCAAGATTTCATTATTTTTTGGTGGCTGACTAATATTCCATTGTATTTATATATACCACATCTTCTTTATGCATTCATCAGTAGACGGACTTTGGGCTCTTTCCATAATTTGGCTATTGTTCATAGTGCTGCTATCTGCCCATTTGAATCAGCACTTTTCTATCATTTGGATAAATACTTGGCAGTGTAATTGCTGGGTCGTAGGGTACTTTTATTTTTAATTTTTGGGGGAAACTACAATCTGTTCTTCAGGGTGCTTGAACTGAACCAGTTAGCATTCCCACCCACCATTTAAAAGTGCTTCCCTTTCTTGTCATTCGCCAGCCTCTGTTATTTCCTGAGTTATTCATTTTAGCCATTCTGACAGGAGTGAGGTGATATCTCTTTGGGGTTTTGATCTGTATTTCCTTGATGATGAATGATGTTAAGCATCAGTTCATATGTCAGTTAGCCATCTGGATGTCTTCTTTGGAAAAGCATCTATTCATGTCTTCTGCCCATTTCATCACTTGATTCTTTTTGGGTGTTGAGTTTTATAAGTTCTTTATAGTTTTAGATACTAACCCTTTATTGGAAATGTCATTTTCATATATCTTCTCCCATTCTGTCAGTTGCATTTTAGTTTTATTGATATTCTCCTTTTTCTGATTTTACTTTTATTGTATTTTATTTTTATTTAATTTATTTTTTAAATTTACATTCAAGTTAGTTATCATATAGTGCAACAATGATTTCAGGAGTTGAGGGCTCCTTAATGCCCTTTACCGTTTAGCCCATACCCCTCCCACAACTTCTCCAGTAACCCTCTGTTTTTTCTCCATATTTAAAAGTCTCTTATGTTTTGTCCCCCTCCCTGTTTTTATATTATTTTTGCTTCCTTTCCATTATGTTCATCTGTTTTGTATCTTAAAGTCCTCATATGAGTGAAATAATGTGATATTTGTCTTTCTCTGATTGACTAATTTCACTTAGCGTAATACCCTCTAGTTCCATCCACCTAGTTGCAAATGGTAAGATTTAATTCTTTATGATTGCTGAGTAATGCTCCATTGTGTGCGTGTGTGTGTGTGTGTGTGTGTGTGTGTATCACATCTTCTTTATCCACTCATCCATTGATGGACATTTGGGCTCTTTCCATACTTGAGTTATTGTCAATAGTGCTGCTATAAACATTGGGGAGCATTTGAGCCTTTGAAACAGCATACCTGATCCTTTGAATAAATACCTAGTAGTGCAATTGCTGGATTGTAGGGTAGTTCTATTTCAAATTTTTTTTTAATTTTTTTTTCAACGTTTATTTATTTTTGAGACAGAGAGAGACAGAGCATGAACGGGGGAGGGGCAGAGAGAGAGGGAGACACAGAATCGGAAACAGGCTCCAGGCTCTGAGCCATCAGCCCAGAGCCCAACGCGGGGCTGGAATTCGTGGACCACGAGATCGTGACCTGGCTGAAGTCGGACGCTCAACCGACTGCGCCACCCAGGCGCCCTGAGAGATCTGTTCTTTTTTTTTTTTTTTCAACGTTTATTTATTTTTTTGGGACAGAGAGAGACAGAGCATGAACGGGGGAGGGGCAGAGAGAGAGGGAGACACAGAATCGGAAACAGGCTCCAGGCTCCGAGCCATCAGCCCAGAGCCTGACACGGGGCTCGAACTCACAGACCGCGAGATCGTGACCTGGCTGAAGTCGGATGCTTAACCGACTGCGCCACCCAGGCGCCCCTATTTTTAATTTTTTGAAGAACCTCTATACTGTTTGCCAGAGTGGCTGCAAGAGTTTGCATTCCCACTAGCAGTGCAAAAGAGATCCTCATTCTCCACATCCTCACTAACATTTGTTGTTGCCTCAGTTGCTAATGTTAGCCATTCTGACAGGTGTGAGGTGGTATCTTATTGTAGTTTTGATTTGTATTTCCCTGATGATGAATGATGTGGAGCATTTTTTCATGTGTCAGTTGGCCATTTGGTGTCATCTTGGGAGAAGTGTCTATTCATGAGTTTTGCTCATTTCTTCACTGCATTATTTGTTTTTTGGGTGTTGAGTTTGATAAGTTCTTTATAGATTTTGGATACTAACCCTTTATCTAATATGTCATTTGCAAATATCTTCTCCCATTCTGTCGGTTGCATTTTAGTTTTTCTGATTGTTTCCTTCACTGTTCTGAAGCTTTTTATTTTGATGAGGTCCCAATAATTCATTTTTGCTTTTGTTTCCCTTGCCTCCAGATATGTGTTGAGTAAGAAATGCTGCATCCAAGGTCAAAGAGGTTTTTGCCTGCTTTCTCCCTGAGGATTTTGATGGCTTCTTGTCTTACATTAAGTCTTTCATCCATGATGAGTTTATTTTTGTGTATGGTGTAAGAAAATGGTCCAGGTTCAATTTTCTGCAGTTGCTTTCCAGTTTTCCCAGCACCACTTGCTGAAGAGTGTCTTTATTCCGTTGGATATTCTTTCCTGCTTTGTCAAAGATTAATTGGCCATACGTTTGTGGGTCCATTTCTGGGTTCTCTATTCTGTTCCATTGATCTGAGTGTTCTTGTGTCAATACCATACTGTCTTGATGATTACAGCTTTGTAATACCACTTGAAGTCCTGGATTGTGATGTCTCCTGCTTTGATTTTCTTTTTCAAGATTGCTTTGGCTATTTGGGGATTTTTGTGTTTCCATACAAATTTTAGGATTGTTTGCTTTAACTCTGTGAAGAATGCTGGTGTCATTTTGATAGGGATTGCATTGAATGTGCAGGTTTCTTTGGGTAGTATAGCCATTTTAACAATATTTGTTCTTCCTCTCCAGGAACATGGAATATTTTTCAGTTGTTTGTGTGTGTGTGTGCATGTCTTCTTCAATTTCTTTTATAAGCTTTCTATAGTTTAAGGTGTATAGATTTTCACCTCTTTGGTTAGATTTATTCCTAGGTATTTTATGGCTTTGGTGCAATTGTAAATGGGATCAATTCCTTGATTTCTCTTTTTGTTGCTTCATTATTGGTGTATAGGAATGCAACCGGTTTCTGTGCATTGATTTTATATACTGAAACTTTGCTGAATTCATGGATCAGTTCCAGCAGATTTTTTGTCGAATCTTTTCAGTTTTCCATAGACAGTATCATGTCATCTGCGAAGAGTGAAAGTTTGATCTCCTCCTGGACAATTTGGATGCCTTTTATTCCTTACTGTTGTCTGATTGCTGAGGCTTAAGACTTCCAATACTATATTGAACAACAGTGCTGAGAGTAGCCATCCCTGACATAAGGAGGAAAGCTCTCATTTTTCCCCATTCAGGATGATATTGGCATTGGGTCTTTCATATATGGCTTTTTGATCTCAAGGTATGATCCTTCTATCCCGAATTTCTTCAGTTTTTTTTTTTAAGAAAGGTTGGTGTATTTTGTCAGACACTTTATCTGCATCTATTGAGAGAATCATGTGGTTCTCGTCCTTTCTTTTATTGATGTGATGAATCACGTTGGTTGTTTTGCAGTTATTCAACTAGTCCTGTATCCCAGGTATAAAGCCCACTTGGTGATGGTAAATATTCTTTTTTAAAATTTTTTTAACATTTATTTATTTTTGAGACAGAGAGAGACAGAGCATGAACAGGGGAGGGGCAGAGAGAGAGGGAGACACAGAATCTGAAATGGGCTCCAGGCTCTGAGCTGTCAGCACAGAGCCTGACGTGGGGCTCGAACTCATGGATTGTGAGATCATGACCTGAGCCAAAGTTGGACACTCAACCGACTGAGCCACCCAGGCGCCCCAGTAAATATTCTTTTTAATGTACTGTTGGATCCAGTTGGCTAATATCTTGTTGAGGATTTTTGTATCCATGTTAATCAGGGAAATTGGTCTATAGCTCTCCTTAATAGTGGGGTCTTTCTCTGGTTTTGGAAACAAGGTAAAGCTGGCTTCATAAAAAGGGTTTGGAAGATTTCCTTCCATTTCTATTTTTTTGAACATCTTCAAGAGAATAGGTGTTAGCTCTTCCTTAAATGTTTGGTAGAATTCCCCTGGAAAACCATCTGTCCCTGGACTCTTGTTTTTTGGGAGATTTTTGATTACAAACTAGATTCCTTTACTGATTATGGGTCTGTTTAAATTTTCTATTTCTTTCTGTTACACTTTGGTTGTGTGTATGCTCCTAGTAATTTGTCCATTTCTTCAAGATTGCCCATTTTACTGGCATACAATTTCTCATAATATTCTTTTGTTTTTGTTTTTATTTCTGCTGTGTTTGTTGTGATTTCTCCTTTTCCATTCTTTATTTTATTTATTTGGGTCCTTTCCTTTTTCTTTTTGACCAAACTGGCTAGTGGTTTACCAATTTTGCTAATTCTTTCAAAGAACCAGCTTCTGGTTTCATTGATCTCTTCTGTTTGATCTGTGTTTTTTGTTTGTTTGTTTGTTGGTTGGTTGGTTGGTTGGTTTCAGTAGCATTGATTTCTGCTCTAATCTTTATTATTTCTTGTTTTTGCTGGTTTTGGGTTTTATTTTCTGTTCTTTTTCCAGCTCATTAAGGTGTAAGTTTAGATTGTGTATCTGAGACCTTTCTTCCTTTTTTAGGAAACCCTGGATTGCTATATACTTCCCTCTTATGTTCACCTTTGCTGCATCCCAGAGGTTTTGGGATGTGGTGTTATCATTCTCATTAGATTCCGTGTACTTTCTAATTTCCTCTTCAACTTCTTGGTTAGCCCATTTATTCTTTAGTAGGATGTTCTTTAGTCTCCAAATATTTGTTATCTTTCCACATTTTTTTTCTTGTGGTTGATTTCAAGTTTCATAGCATTGTGGTCTGAAAATATGCATGCTATGATCTCAATCTTTTTTTACTTGTTGAGGGCTGATTTTTGTCCAGTATGTGATCTATTTTGGAGAATATTCCATGTGCACTGGAGAATAAAGTATATTCTGCTTCCTTAGAATGTAATGTTCTGAATATATCTGTTAAGTCCTTTTGGTCCAGTGTGTTATTCAAAGCCATTGTTTCCTTGTCGATTTTCTGTTTAGATTATCTGTCCATTGCTGTAAGTGGGGTGTTGAAGTCCTCTACTCTTATGGTATTATTATCAATGAGTTTCTTCATGTTTGTGATTAATTGATTTATATATTTGGGTACTCTCATATTGGGCACATAAATATTTACTATTATTAGATCTTCTTGTTGGATAGTCCTCTTTATTATATAGTGTACTTATTCATCTCTTATTACCATCTTTATTTTAAAGTCTAGATTGTCTGATATGAGTATGGCTACTCTGGCTTTCTTTTGTCAACCATTAGCATGATAGATGGTTTTCCATCCCTTTACTTTCAATCTGAAGGTGTCTTTAGGTCTAATGTGGGTCTCTTGTAAACAGCATATAGATGGACCTTGTTTTCCTATCCATTCAGTTACCCTATGTCTTTTGTTTGGAGCATTTAGTCCATTGACGTTTGATTGAGTACTGAAAGGTATGAATTCATTGCCATTATGTTTCCTGTAAACTTGGAGTTTCTGGTGGTGTTTTCTGGTCCTTTCTAATCTTTGTTGCTTTTGGTCTTTTTTTTTCTGTGTTTTTTTTCCCCTAAAAGAGTTCCCCTTAAAATTTTTTTCAGGGCTGGTTTAGTGGTCACAAACTCCTTTAATTTTTGTTTGTAAAACTTTTAATCTCCCCTTCTATTTTGAATAACAGCCTTGCTGGGTAATGAATTCTTGGCTGTCTGTTCTTCCAATTCAGCATATTGAATATATCCTGCCACTCCTTTCTGGCCTGCCAAGTTTCTGTGGATAGGTCTGCTGCAAATATGATCTGTCTTCCCTTGTAGTTTAAGGACTTTTTTTTCCCCTTGCTGCTTTCATGATTCTTTCCTTGACTGAGTATTTTGTGAATTTGAGTATGATATGCCTTGTTGATAGTTGGTTTTTGTTGAATCTAATGGGAGTCCTCTGTGCTTCCTGTATTTTGATGTGTGTGTCTTTCCCCAGGTTAGGAAAGTTTTCTGCTATGATTTTCTCACATAACCCTTCTACCCCCTTTTCACTCTCTTCATATTCTGGGACCCCTAGGATTTTGATGTTGTTCTTTTTTAATGAGTCAATGGTTTCTCTATTTTTTAAATCTTGCTCTTTTGCCTTTGTCTTCTGCTTTTTTCTGCTTCATTATGCTCTGTAAGTTTGTCGTCTATATTGCTGCTTCCCCGCTCTGCCTCCTCCATCCTTACCACTGTGGCATCTATTCAAGATTGCAGCTCAATTATAGCACTTTTTATTTAATTCTGACTTTTACTTATTTTATATCAGCATAAGGGGATTCTAATCTATTTTTGAGCCCAGCTAGTATACTTATTATCATGATTCTAAATTCTGGTTCAGACATCTTGCTTGTATTTGTGTTGAGGAAGTCCCTGGCTGTTGTTTCTTCCTGTTTATTCTTTTGGGGCGAATTCCTTCATCATTTTGAAGGAAAAAATGGAATTAGTAAAGTAAAAAAAATTAAAATTAAAAGCAACACACACACAATCAAATAAATGATGTTAGATCCTAGGTGCGTTTTGATCTGGTTGTGAAAAGAGCTTGATAGATTAGAGAAAAAAAGGGAAGAAAAAAAACAAGGGAAAAGAAGAAAAAAAGAAAAACAAGCAAAAGCTTTGAAATTTTGAAAAAAATGAATACAACGAAATAGAATAAAATGAAATGATGGAAGTAAAATAGAATTTGAAAAATTTACAAAAAAGTAAAAAGTATAGTAGAAAAAATAAAGAAAAATATTTGTAATAAAAATTGAAAATAAAAATATTATTTTTTTCTCTTTCTGTATTCAAGAAAAAGAAAAAAAATATTGAATAGATGGACCAGAAAACAGACTGAAATACAATTCAAATTACATAGCTTTCCCCTGGAAGTCAAACTATGAAGCACTTTATAGTCCGTAAACTAAGCAGGTGGAGAGACTTGTGTTCCTGAAGAGGAGGTTTGGGCGGGGCTTAGTGTAATGGCTCCCTTCTCCACTGAATGGCACTGCTTAGCTTATGGGGTGTATTGTTGTGGCGCTTGTAGTTGTGTATGAGCATATGTGGAAGGGGTGAAAATATCATCACCTACCTACCCAGTCTCTAATATTGGAACTCTGTTTCATCCCTGACCAGTAATCATGCACCTGTCCTTTGTCTCCAGCTTCTGCCCACTCCCTGCTTTTACACTGTCTATGACCAAGCCATCAGTTGCCAGGCAGCACCTCCCTCCTGAGTTTTACCTCAGATGCAGTTGTGTTTCCCGATCCCTCATTTCTGAGGGACTGGGGCTTTGACATGCTCAGATCCTCTGGGGGAGGGTCTCACCAAGCAATGGCCAGGTACCGGCTGCACCAAGGAACATTTGTGGGACCATGCTGTTGCCAATGCCAGAGACTGCAACTGGGTGCCAGCCCACCCCAGAAAAATTTCACGTGATCATGTAGCAGCAGTGTTTCAGGGATTATGGAAAATCACAACACACGTGTGGTACCAGGCTTCACCCTTATAGTCCTTGTTCCAGAACCAGTGAATGTGGTTGTTCTCTGAGGTCTGCTGGGTCCAGGTGGCCGCACAGCCCCTACCAAATATCCTTCCTGTAGGGGAATTGCCTCTCCCCTTGTGGCCTGAGAATTTCTACCTCACTCTGCTCCTGGGGATTCACCTTTCCAACCAGAGCACCACCAGGTATTGAGCTGCAGAGTTTCAGACTCTGTGCTCCCACTGTTTATAGAGTCTTAATGGAATTTAAACACTCTCATTTCTTTCTTCCTTTTTAGTTCAGCCCCTGCAGCTCTTTCCACTTTTCCACTTTCTATCCAGCTGCTTTTGGGCAGGGGTACTTTTCCCATACTCTCCCCCCCATCTCCATCCTCTCTCCTCAAGCAAAAACATCTCCCTGCCCTCCACGGCTTCTCTCTCCCCCAGTTCACCTCTCCGCACTGTGTATCTGCTGAGTTCTGTGGTTCAGGTTCTTCAGTTTGTTGTGTTAATCCTCAAATCAGTTTTCTAGGTGTGCAGGATGGTTTAGTGTTGATATGGCTGTATATCATGGATGTGAGACAAAAAAAAAAGCACTTCCATGCTGTTCCTGTTGATATTCTACTTTTATGTGCATAAGCTTTTCATCTTGATGAGGTCCCAATAGTTCATTTATGCTTTTATTTCCCTTGTCTCTGTAGACATGCTTAGTATGAAGTTGCTGTGGCCAAGGTCAGAGAGGATGTTCTCTGTTTTCTCCACTAGGATTTTGATGGTTTCCTGTCTTACATTTAGGTCTTTCATTCATTTTGAGTTTATTTTTGTTTATGGTGTAAGAAAGTAGTCCAGGTTCATTATTCTGCATGTCGCTGTCTAGTTTTCCCTACACCATTTTCTGAACAGACTGTCTTTTTTCCATTGGATATTCTTTCCTGCTTTGTCAAAGATTGGGTGGCCATGCATCTGTAGGTCCACTTCTGGGCTGTCTATTCTGTTCCATTGATATTTGTGTCTGTTTTTGTGTCAATGCCATACTATCTTGATGATTACAGCTTTGTAATACAGCTTAAAGTCCAGAATTGTGATGCCTCCAGCTTAGGTTTCATTTTCAACATTACTTTGGGTATTAAGGATCTTTCCTTATTCCATAAAAAATTTAGAATTGTTTGTTCTAGGTCTGTGAAGAATACTGGTGTTATTTTGAAAGGGATTGCATTGAATGTGTAGATTGCTTGTGGTAGCATAGACATTTTAACAATATTTGTTCTCCCAATTCATGAGTATGAAACGTTTTCCATTTCTTTGTGTCTTCTTCAATTTCTTTCATAAGATTTCTATATTTTTTAGTGTACAGATCTTTTACCTCCTTGGTTAGGTTCATTCCTGGGTATTTTAAGCTTTTTGCTGCAATTGTAAATGGGATCAATTCCTTGATTTCTCTTTCTGGTACTTCACCATTGGTGTACAGAAATGCAACTGATTTATGTAAGTTGATTTTATATCCTGCTACTTTGCTGAATTAATATGTCAGCTATAGCAGTTTTTGGTGGAATCTTTCAGGTTTTCCATGTAAAGTATCATGTTGTCTGTGAAGAGTGAAAATTTGATTTATTTCTTGCCAATTTGGATGACTTTGCTGTTATTTTTTGCTGTTATTGTTGTTGTTGTATATTTGCTGAGACTAAGACTTCCAGTATTATATTCAACAACAATGGTGAGTGTAGCTATTCTTGTTGTGTTCCTTACCCTAGGGGAAAAGCTCTCAGGTTTTCCCCATTGAGGTTGATATTAGCTGTGGGTCATTCATATATGGCCTTTATGATGTTAAGGTATGTCCCTTCTAGCACTACTTACTTGAGGGTTTTTCATCAAGAATGGATGCTACATTTTGTCAAATGCTTTTTCTGCATCTATTGAAAGGATCATATGGTTCTTATCCTTTCTTTAATACCAACGTGTTATATCACGTTGATTGATTTGTGAATTTTGAACCAGCCCTGCAGCCCAGGAATCAATCCCGCTTGATCATGGTGAACAATTATTTTAATTTACTGTTGAATTTTATTTTCTAGCATCTTGTTGGGTTCTTGGTTTGCTTCTCTCT
This sequence comes from Prionailurus bengalensis, assembly GCF_016509475.1. Lineage (NCBI taxonomy): Eukaryota > Metazoa > Chordata > Mammalia > Carnivora > Felidae > Prionailurus > Prionailurus bengalensis. Next base: position 75,850,882 of record NC_057361.1, on the reverse strand, counting down.
CTTTTCTCCCCATTGTCTTTTGTTTTGTTTCTTAAATTCCACATCTGAGTGAAATCATATGGTATTTGTCTTGCTCTGACTGACTTATTTCACTTAGCATAATACTCTCTTGCTCCAAATAAATCATTGCAAATGGCAAGATTTCATTGTTTTTTTATGGCTGAGTTATATTTCATTGTATACACATACCACTTCTTTATCTGTTCATCTATTTATGAATACTTGAACTGTTTCCATATTTGACTCTTATAGATAATGCTGTTGTGAAAATTGATGGATGGGAATAAATTTGAATTAGTGTCTTTTGATTTTTTTGTGTGTAAATATACCCCTTTGGTTAGGTTTATTGTTATGTTATTGTTTTTAGTGCAATTGTAAAGGGGATGGATTCCTTCATTTCTGCTTCTCATGCCTCATTATTGGTGTATAGAAATGCATCAGATTTCTGTATGCTGACTTTGTAACTTCTGAGTTTACTGAATTCCTTCATCAGGCCTAGCAGTTTATGAGTAGAATCTTCCAGGTTTTCTATACACAGTATCATGTCATCTTCAAATAGTAAAAGTTTTACTATTTCTTTGCTGATTTGGATGCCATGGACATCTTAGGTGTGCGATTGCTGTGGCTGGTACTTCTAGTACTACACTGAATAGAAGTGGTGATGTTGGACATCCTTGTATTGTTCTAGACAAGAGAGGAAAAGGTCTCAGAGTTTCCCCATTGAGGATAACACTATTCCTTGGGTTTTTCATATACACCCTTTATTATGTTGATGTACGTTCACTCTAAAACTACTTTGCTGAAGATTTTCATCATGAATTGATTATGTACTTTGCCAAATGTTTGGTTTTTTTCTGAATCTAACTAGATCATCAAATGTTTCTTACCCTTTGTTTTATTAATGTGGTGTATCACGTTGATTGATTTGTGGATATTGAACCATCCTTTTAGCCCAGGAAAAAATCCCACTTCTTCTTGGAGAATTATTTTTTAAATTAATTTTTGCACTTGGTTTTCTATTTGGAATAGTTTTAGTACAGTAGGTATTAATTATTAAAGTGATTGTTGGAATTTGCCTATGAAACCGTCTGGTCCTAGACTTTTGTTTGTTAGAGGACTTTTATTACTGGTTCAATTTCTTTGCTGGTTATTGGTCTCTTCAAGTTTCCTATTTCTTTCTGTTTCAGTTTTGGTAGTTTCTATGTTTCCAGGAATCTTTCCATTTCTTCCGGTATGTCCAATTTGTTGACATATAGTTTTTCATACTATTCTGTTATAATATATATATTTTTATCTCTGTGGTGTTGGTTGTTATTTCTCTTCAGTCATTTGTGATTTTATATATTTGGGTCTTTTCTCTTTTATTTTTGATAAGTTTTGCTAGAGATTTATAAATTGTTTCTCTCAATGGACCATCTTCTGGTTTCACTGATATGTTCTTTTGTTTGTTTTTGTTTCTAAATAATTTATTTGAGCTCTTATCTTTATTATATTTTTCCCTTCTGCTGTCTTTGGGTTGTGTTTTTTGTTCTTTTTCTGGCTCTTTTAGTAGTAATATTAGGTTGTTTATTTGATATTTTTCTTGCTTTTTGAGTTAGGTCTGCATTAGCATATACTTCCCTCTTAGGACAACTTTTGCTGCCTCCCAGAAGTTTTGGACCATTGTGTTCTAATTTTCATTTGTTTCCATGTATTTAATTTTTTACTTCTTTGATTTCCTGGTTGCCACATTCCGTGTTTGTGTGTGTGTGTGTGTGTGTGTGTGTGTGTATGGTTGACTTCTAGCTTCACAGTGTTGTAGTCAGAAAAGATGCAGGGTAAGACTTCAATATTTTTGTATTTGTTAAGGTCTGTTTTGTGACCTAATATATGATTTACTCTGCAGATGAATATTCTGCTGTTCTAAGATGGAATGTTGTGAATATATCTGTTAAGTCCATATGGTCCAGTGTGTCATTCAAAGCCACTTTCTTGTTTATTTTCTGTTTAGATGAACTGTCCACTGATGTTCGTGGGGTGTTAATGTCCCCTACTATTATTTTATTATTATTGACTGGTTTCTTTATGTTTATTATTAATTGTATTATATATTTAGTTTCTTCCATGTTGGGTTCACAAATATTTACAATTGTTATATCTTCTTGTTGGTTTGTCTTCTTTATGACTATATAATTCCCTTCTTTGTATCTTGTTTCACTCTTAATTTTAAAGTATAGATTTTGCAATATAAGTATTTCTAGGCTTGCTGTACTTTGACATCCATTTGCATGGTAAATATTTCTCTATCCCCTAGCTTTTCAAATATGCAGGTGTCTTTAGGTGTAACATGAGTCTCCTGTAGGTAACATATAGAAGGATATTGTTTTTTTAAACCACTCTGAGTCCCTATGACTTTGGATTGGACTGTTTAATGCATTTACAGTCACAGTAATTATTGATAGATATGTATTTATTGTCATTTTATTACTTGTTTTGTCATTGTTTTTTGGAGATTTTCTCTGATCCTTTCTTTTCTTTATTTTTATTTCAAGTTTTTATTTAAATTTCAGTTAGTTAACATATAGTGTAACATTAATTTTAGTAGTAGAATTTTGTTTGATTCATCACTTCATACAACACCCAGTGTTCATTATAACAAGTGCCCTCCTTAATACCCTTCCCCTGCCCACCTCCCTTCCAGTTACCCCCAGTTTTTTTTCTCTGTACAGTGTAGAGTCTGTTTTACGGTTTCTCTCCATCCTTCCCCCCTCACTATGTTCATGTGTTTCACTTCTTAAATCCCACATATGAGCAAATTCATGGTATTTATCTTTCTTTCATGGATTTATTTCACTAGGATAATGCACTCTAGCTCCATCCATGTTGTTGCAAAAGGCAAGATTTCATTCTTCTTGATGGCTAAGTCAATGGATATTTGGGCTCTTTTCATTATTTGGTTATTATTGATAATGCTGCTATAAACATCAGGGCATGTATGTCCTTTCAAATTAGTATTTTTGTATCCTTTGGGTAAATACGTAGTAGTACAGTTGCTGGATCATAGGATAGTTCTATTTTTTTTTAACTTTTTGAAGAACCTCCATACTGTTTTCCCCAGTGGCTGCACCAATTTGCACTCCCAGCAACAATGTAAGAGGATTCCCCATTCCCCACATCCTCACTAATACCTGTTGTTTCCTGTGTAATCCTTTCTTGTCTTTCTGTCTTTTATGTAATCTGGATTTTCTTTATTGATATATTCCGATTTCTTTCTCTTTATTCTTTGAATGTTTATTAGTGTTTTTTGATATATTATCATTAGATTTTTATATAAACTATTTTCCACATAGGTGTCTATTTTAAGTTGATAGTCATTTAAGTTTTTGCCCATTCTTTTCTCCTCCCCTCCCAATGTTTTGTGGATATATTATTATATTTTGTATCCTTTTCTAATGAGTTCCTTTGCTGATTTTTTATAGAAAAAATCATTTTCTGTAATCATTGCTTTTTTTCCCCTGCCTTTATACTTTCATATTGGTCTGTCCTTTCCATTCAAAGAATTCCCTTTAATGTTTCTTGTAGGGTTGGTTTAGTAGTCACAAACTCTTTTAGTTTCTCTTTTGATTGGGAAGTCCTTTATCTCTCCTTCTACACTGAATAATACCCTTGCTGGAAAAAGAATTCTTGGCTACATATTTTTCCCACTCAGCCCTTTAAATATATTTTTGTACTCCCTTCTGGTTTGCCATGTGTCTGTTGAAATATCTTCTGCTACTTTTATGGGTGTTCCCTTGTAAATTATTTTATCTTTCTGCTTTTAATATTTTTTTCCATAATACTATATTTTGTTAATTACAATATGTCTTGATGTTGGCCTGCTTTTTTTTTTTTTTTGAGTTCTCTGTACCTACTGGATCTAGATGTCTTTTTCCCCAGATAACAAAAGTTTCCAGCTATTGTGTCTTCAAATGAATTTAATGTCCCCTTTTCTCTGGTTTCTTTTTATGGGACTCCTGTAATATGAATATTATTACATTTGATGGTGTCACTGAGTTCCATAAGTCTATTCTCATTTTGCATAATTATTCTTTCTCTCTTTTTTTCAGCTTCATTTTTTCCATTACTTTGTCTTCTAGGTCATAATTGATTCCTCTGCTTTTTGCAACCTGCTGCTCATTGCATGGAATGTGTTTCTAATCTTGTTTATTGCACTCTTTATCTCTGATTGATTCTTTTTTAACTCTTTGATCTCTAAGGTAAGGGTCTCCCTGATGTCTTCTATTTTTTTTTCTCAAGCTCAGTGAGTATCCTTATGATCTTTGCTTTAAGTTATCTATCAGGTACATTAGTCTTATATGCTTTGCTTAGATCTCTGGCTATGGCCTTATCTTATTCTTTCATTTGGGATAACTTTCTCCATCCTGGCATTTTGGCTAAGCCTCTGCCTTCTTCTTTGTTTTGGAAAAACTGGTTATGTCTCCTTGTGAAAGTAATGGTCTTATGGAGAAAAAAACAGATCCTGTAGGCACTTCAGGGAATGCCTCTAGTGTGTGTTGTGTGTGTTCTGCCACTGTGTTCTAGTTGCTTTATCCTTTCAGCCTATCATTTGAAGAGGTTCTCCTTGTCTGCTGTGGCAAATGTTTGTTCTGTGGTCTGAATGTGGTGAGTTTTAATTAGTTGTGCTCTGGGCTGCAAGAGTTGACACCAATTCCACTGTAAGTGAGGTTTTGCAAAACTCTGGTTGGACATGATGTAAGAAAGGGAGTTTGCTCATCTTCTGGGGGAGTGTCTTCCTGTGCTGAGACTGAGGGAAGCTTGGCTGAGAAGGGCATTTCCACTGGAACACAGGGGTGTAGGGCTTAGTGTATGCAAATAGGCAGCCAGTGTCTGTGCTGTACTACTTCTTCTAATAGGCTGCTCTGTGTTTATGCTGATCAATGAGAGAAGGAAATGGCAATGGTTAGGTCTTTTATTCCTGCAGTGAATGTTGCCTTTTAAGGACACTGGAGAAGAGCAAGTAATCTTCCTACTGTGTGCCCCAGGTGCTCTTCAGATCACTATTTCATGTTGTCTGCCCTTCAGGTTGTTTGACTGCCTTCTGTCCCAGGTTGATGAAGCCAAGCAAGCTGACCTTTACAACTCCAGGCTTTAATCCATGATGGTTGCAAGAACTCACAAAATTCAGCCCTTCTTGCTTTTCAAGCCAACGGCCATGTGGAAACATTCTCCTTGTTCATTCCCATGTGCTCCTCTCTCTTACCCTTCTTCACAACCATGGCTCACTCTCCTCCACAGCAGCCAAGATCTGTTTCTCTCCTAAACCACATCTCTGCACTTTCTATCTTTTTTGATGTGGCCCCTTCTTTAGTTGTGGAGTTTTTCTGTCAGTGTTCAAGTTGATTTCTGGGGTATCTAGAATTATTTGATAGGTATGTAGTTATGTTCATGGGATAAGATGAGCCTACAGTCCTCCTACTCTGTTTCCATCTTCCTCTCTCCATGATTTTTTTAAACAGCTGTTTCCATCTTCCCCCCTCCATGATTTTTTTTAACAGCCAAGTAGGTGCATCTGAAAATAATATTACCAATATGGAAGATAGATATGAATAGTTAGAACAGAAGGATAAAGGGATGAAAAACAACATAGATCCAAGAAACATTAAAAAATATGTTAATAAAGGGACACCTGGGTGGCTCAGTCGGTTAAACACCTGACTTTGGCTCAGGTCATGATCTCATGGTTTGTGAGTTCAAGTCCTGTGTGAGGCTTAGGGCCTGGAACTTGCTTTGGATTCTGTGTCTCCCTCTCTTTCTGCCCTTCCCCTACTCACACTCTGTCTCTGTCTCTGTCTCTCACTCAAAAATAAATGAGTGTTAAAATTAAAAATAAATAAGTAAAAGTAAAAAACATTAATATGGTACAATATTCATCTAATTGATGTTTCAGACAGACATGACTGCTACAAGCTGGGTAGGCAATCGTCAAAAACATAATAGCTCAGAGTGCCCTAAAATTGCTAAAGATATAACTTCTCATATTCAAAAAGGATCATCTTCATCATCCAGTATAATAATAAATCCACACCAAGAAAATCCATAGTTAATCTGTAGAACATTGAAGCAAAAATTAACATATATAATACAACCAAAAATAATGAATGCAAAACAACAGTAGAGTGATATATAAGCATATCGTGGAAATATTATGGGTTTGGTTCTAGTCCACTTCAATAAGGCAACTATTGTAATAAAGTGAGTCAAATTGATTGTTTTTTGGTTTTCTAGTGCAAATAAAAGTTATTGAGTGTGCAATAGCATGTCTACAAAGTGTCCATAACTTAATCAAAAATACTTTATTGGAATGTTAACCATCATTTTAACTTTCAGTGAGTCATTACCTTTGTGGTGGTGGAGAATCTGGCCTCAATGTTGATGACTGCTGACTAAACAGGATGATGGTTGCTAAAAGTTGGCGTGGCAATTTCTTAAAATATAACTACAATTAAGTTTTTAGCATTGGAACTTCCATTTGTGAACAATTTCTCTGTAAAATATGATGCTGTCTGACACCATTTTACCCAACTTTTCTCAAAATTGGAGTCAATCTTCTAAAACCCTGAAGCTGCCTTATCAACTAAGTTTATGTCATATTCTAAATTCTTCTTTCTTATTTCAACCATCCTTACAACATATTCATAAGGAATATATTCCATCCAAGGAACCACTTTCTTTGTTCATCCATAAGAAACAACTCCTTGTCTATTAAATTTTTTTTTAATTTTTTTTTCAACATTTATTTATTTTTGGGACAGAGACAGAGCATGAACGGGGGAGGGGCAGAGAGAGGGAGACACAGAATCGGAAACAGGCTTCAGGCTCTGAGCCATCAGCCCAGAGCCCGACGCGGGGCTCGAACTCACAGGCCGCGAGATCGTGACCTGGCTGAAGTCGGACGCTTAACCGACTGCGCCACCCAGGCGCCCCAAAATTTTTATCATGAGATTACAACAATCCAGTCACATATTCAGACCCCACTTGCAGTTTTCTTGCTATTTCTGCCACAGCTGCATTTACTTCTTCCACTGAAGCCTCAAACCCCTCAAAGTCATCCATGATAATTGGAATGAAATTTTTTCCAAATTTCTGTTAATGTTGATATTTTGACTTCCATGAATCACAAATGTCCTTAATGACATTTAGAATGGTGAATTATTTCCAGCATGTTTTCAGTTTACTTTGTCCAGACACATCATATGAATTGCTGTTACAGCAAATACACGGCGCCCAGGAAGAGACATGCACCAAGCACTTGGGAATCAAAAAAGTCTGTTTATTTCACACTGGTGCCAGGCCAGCAGTCACTTCCAAAGGCTGAGCCCCTCACTCGAGTTTTACTGATCTTTTATACATATGTGTTTCCGAGTTGGGTGGGACTAGTATAGTGAAGCTTCTGGTTCCTGGCTGCTGGCTGCTGCAAGAGGCAAGCCAGATTGCAGAATTTAAAAACATGCAAGGGGAGTATCCAGCCTCAGAAATCTCACTGCCCCTTTTTATTTGTATTTACCAGATTTCCTCCTCATCACCCTTCTTGATTCTCAAGCTGCTGTAACAGAACTAGAGAAAGTCAATTTGTGGGGGTCAGGGAACCCTTTGTTGCCATGGGAGGAAGGGCAAAAACCATTCTGGCTTCTTCCTGCTGGACACGGACATCAAAGGGAGGAATGTGACAGCTAGGGATCTTTGCTATTCAAAGGACAGTAGCTACAGTTAGAATGGTCCAACTGGAGCATCAACTGGAGTTTTATAGTTTCAAGGCTAGAGGAAACAAATATGGTTAGTATATTAAGAATACAAGGACCGGGGCGCCTGGGTGGCGCAGTCGGTTAAGCGTCCGACTTCAGCCAGGTCACGATCTCGCGGTCTGTGAGTTCGAGCCCCGCGTCAGGCTCTGGGCTGATGGCTCGGAGCCTGGAGCCTGTTTCCGATTCTGTGTCTCCCTCTCTCTCTGCCCCTCCCCCGTTCATGCTCTGTCTCTCTCTGTCCCCCAAAAAATAAATAAACGTTGAAAAAAAATTTAAAAAAAAAAAAAAAGAATACAAGGACCAAACAAGAAGGCTATGAAAAGCATTAGGAGAGGACCACCTAAAGGGAGGGGCCAGGATACCCAATTCTATATGTTGCTCCAAGAGTTCCATGAGTCTACTAATTTCTGCTGATTCATTCATTCATTCCCTAACCCAGTGATGTAAGGTGGGTAGGGTAGAGCCAAGAGCCCGCATATGTTACCTTAGGGTTAGATTGCCTAATTTATATCCCCCCTTATACCCTTGATAATGGGGAGAGGGCACTCATAAAGGATTTTATAAAGGGAGAACCCTATCTGCTTCTTTAGCTTGTTATTTGCAGCTACATTCTGCCTTCTGAAGGTCCCTTGTCTCTCCCTGACTAATGTTAACCCTTTCCTTATTCATTCCTCCCCCTGGAATAAGGCCTGTAACTGCTGTTAAGGAACAGGACAACAACTATTCTGGCTTCTTAAAGCTGATAAGGGATGTTGTGGGGGTACAGCAGTTAGAGTCTACCTAAGGGTTGGTTGAGTAGCCCACTGTATAGTTCTACAGGAAGACTGGTAGGGATGAGGCAGCATAAACATTAGCAGACACAAAGAGAAAACAAAGAAGTAAAGATTATATTGACCAACAAGAACGCATCTTAAGATAATGTCTCCAGTTCCCAAAACAGTCAAACAATCCAGGAGAGACCCTAACTTTGTCCGATTATGCCTGAATATCATTATCGGTTCTAAGATTCTGTAAGAATTATTGTTTATGTTGGAACAACATATGTCAGAGAATCTTTCAGAACCCAGGTTATGGAGGAGGAGTAAGTAATCAATAGTCGCTCTATTCACCAAGAGGTTGGCCTTAACTTTACTTAATTTTTAAAGCACCTAATGCTTGTGAGGTGTTATTTATAGTTTTGCTGAGTATAAGTGGACAGTTTGTTTTATTTTGAGTTGTAAAACTTTTCCAAGAGCTGGAAGTCCTACTAGAGAATGAGTCAAAGAAGCCATTTACCATATCTTACAGGCTGATACTATTTGCTGAACTATCCTTGACAATTTTTTTCAGTAAATATCCTTTGGGCCATTTGAGAAGTTTTGTCCCTCCCTAAATAAAAGGCCTGATGCAGTGCTTTAATGATCTTCCAGCTCTGTGAGCTTGGTAATAGTAATTGCCCCTGCTCTGTTTGTAACCATCCCAGTGGCTGGAATTAGTGTCCATTAGTTAGATCGCAGTTTATTTCCTTGGGATAGTAAGTGGGATTGAGTCTCCTTAATAATTGATATAGCAGGTAACTATTTTATGAATCCCCAGTAACCACAGACTACAATATCCAGTAATTCCCCAAAACTCACATAATTGTTTATCTGTCCTGGGGTAAGTAGCACTATAGCATCTAATTTAGTTATAATGTCCCTTTCTAGCAAGGGAGTAGGCTCTCTGTCATTTTCAGTAAAAAATGAGAAAAAATTAGGTTTTCCCATATACATCCCAGGAGCTGAGAGAAAAATTTAGTCAGAAGTTTTCCAGAGATGTCTCTCATCATCATGCTGGCATTTGGATACTTGGCCCTGAGTGGAAAGGAGGACAACAAAGGTGGCTCCAGTATCAAGGAAGTGAACCTGCTTTCTTGTTGTCTGAATTTTCCAGAGTTACCCGAAGCTCCAGGCTTCCAATAGATAGTTGGTTCTGGGAGCCACCCCAAAGAGTCCCAGGTCCCATCAATCCCTTCCAGGGACACAGATTATCTGAGCTCTCACACATAGAGGTCCCCAAGGGCATTCGAGCTTCCAGTGATAGTCTCCACACAAGGGGAATGGCTTACAGGGCTTTGACTTCTGAGGACATTCTTGTTTCCAGTGCCCTGAATGGCCACATAAGTAGAATTTGGGTCCAGGACCTTGGGAAGTCAGGTCTGATAGTGTATAAGGCCATGACTAAGTCCACAGATTTTTTTTTTATCTTGGTTGTAATATATCCGATTGGCAGCTTGTAAGAACTTCTCCATGGTCCCTCCCAGGCCAACAGTCATTTTTTTTTTTTAATTTCCTAGGGCTGATTGAGTTACAAATGTGCTCTTTGTTTTTTTTTTAATTTTTTTTTCAACGTTTATTTATTTTTGGGACAGAGAGAGACAGAGCATGAACGGGGGAGGGGCAGAGAGAGAGGGAGACACAGAATCCGAAACAGGCTCCATGCTCTGAGCCATCAGCCCGGAGCCTGACGCGGGGCTCGAACTCACGGACCGCGAGATCATGACCTAGCTGAAGTCGGATGCTTAACCGACTGCGCCACCCAGGCGCCCCAACAAATGTGCTCTTTAAAATCATCTCAACCTTAGGGGTGTCAGGGGAGACAGCCATATATTTAATGAGAGCCTTCCTCAACCTCTCCAGGAAGGCCTTGGGCTCTCATTTTGTGTTGTAAAATAGTGACCAATTTAGCATAATTTAAGGGCTTAATCTTAAATTTCCTTAATTCTTCCAAAACACAAGCTGGGAGGTGGCAGTGATACCGTTCCCCATTGGGATGGTCATAGACCCAGTTAGGATCCTGGGGTCAACTCCCTGAGCTCCAGTAGGGTTGTGGAAGTTCTTTATAGGACCTCCAGTCGCATGGTAATTAATGAGTCTCTTAGCTGCTGCCTGAACCCCACATTTTTCTGTCTCATTAAGAGTTTTATTTAACAAAAGCATTATATATTTCCAGGTCAAATCAAAAACATACATAGTATTCTGAAAAGCCTTTATATACTTATCCAGTCAGAAAATTTACCTAGATCTCCTTTTATCTGTCTTAACTTTGTTAAATGTTTTTTATGTTTATTTACTTCTGAGACAGAGAGAGACAGAGCATAAGTAGGGGAGGGGCAGAGAGAGAGGAAACACAGAATCAGAAGCAGGTTCCAGGCTCCGAGCTGTCAGCACAGAGCCCATCGCGGGGCTCGAACTCACAAACCGTGAGATAATGACCTGAGCCGAAGTCGGTTGCTCAACCGACTGAACCACCCAGGTGCCCCTATCTGTCTTAACTTTGTAATGTAGAAGTTTCTCCTTCTGGCATTCTAGCTTCTTGTAAGGGAAACATGCCTGTTATATTATGGGGAAGGCCGGAATAGGGTGGGCAGTAGGGAGCAGAATTGCATTTTTTTTATATATATACTAAGGACCCAAGGAGGAGGAGGTTGAGGTGGAAGACTTCCCTTCCTCCATCTCTAGGTCTGCTTTGGATACAGGTAAGGGGCCCTTAATTGTTTCCCCTCCTGATTGCTGGACTTTATAAAGAGTTTCCATTTAATCAGGATTCACCTTATATTGCTTACATGTCTTATGGCCCAAAAACAATGAACATAGGCAAATTCTCCCCATTTCCCTTCACATTTGCAAAACAGGTCCATTTGTAGGATAGTATTATCATTGGTATTTCCCTCTGGTGGCCAGGTTCCCTCCTCCAATTTGTATTGGGTCCAAGTTTTGTGCAAAAGAAAATGAATCACAATGCATTCCAAAGGAGTAATGGCCTTGGTTGAGGAATTACCATCTATAGGAAAAAGGAAGAAAGGCATCCTTTATCTCAATTTCCTATAGCTGGCCAGGAGAAACCTCCTCTCCTCACCTTGCATTTTGGCTGGCTATGTGACTAGCAGCCAAAAGCCCTGTCATTCTTGCAAGGTGCTGGGAGTAGTCACTCTTACCCAAGCTTGACCCTACCATTGACAGCTGACCTGGTCTTCCCCGATTTCTCCTACCCCTCTGTTTCCTACCTTAGGGGTTTGGAGTATGACCAAGTAAGACTTCCCCAGTTGTCGTAGGGTGCACTAATTTTATTTTGGCCCCAAAATAACTTACATATTGATCATTGGTTGTTGAGGGAGGGGGTTAAAGGGCCAAAGTCCAGGTCTATTCCCCTGTCTTTTTAAACAATGCCCAAATAAATATGTTCCATTCATGTGGATATCCATTTTTTGACATACAATGGGCTAAGTTTAATAAAATAGCTCCCATGTATCTCAGTAAAAGCCCTTAATATATCATCCATCCCTCATATGGCATAGGCATGCATTCCTCTGCTAAACAGGAACAACAGAAATGTGGAGTATTTGGAGGCCCAAACCAAAGCTATTGCCATCATGTTACCAGCCTTTGGATCAAAGGAGGAGGAATGTTAATCTTAACCCAGTGTACTTTTAAAAACCATTCATTTTAATCTCAGTCCATCCTGACCACACATAAAATTCCTTTTCCAAAGATTTCCCTTTATGAACCTTCTACAACTTACCTTTGCATTTAGATTTTGCCCCAAGCCATTTTTCTCCAAATAACCAGTCTCATTTACGACAAAATTACTTTATTTTACCTTCAACAAAAATATATTCCCATTCCTTATATCTTTCTTTTATATTTCCTAATTTTCTACATACAGAGTCGTTTTCCTGATTTTTATCAGTTTTAGCTACATTTAGCAGAATTTTAACTGTTAGAAACCTTAGTCTCCAGTGAAAACTAAGTAGTAACCATGTGTGAACTCTATGTTACATAAGAATTTTTTAGATGGCAAACTTATGAATCCAGTAAGCATAAAGCATGTTTTCCCACAGATCCAAATATCCTTAGTTTCTCTGCAACAAGTCAGAAGCACAAAGTTCCATCTAGTAAGTAGTGCTTTAGTTTCATATCTCATTGGATATCTAATGAATTTAATATCAATTTATCATATAAGCAAAACTTTAACGTTTTAGGTTACTAAAGACTTTGAAAGTTATCTTAACAATTACCAATGAAAACTTTGAGACAAAATTAACCATCTTTTTAAGTCACCTCTTTGCTGACAAATTGCAACAGAGATAATAAAAGCTTATTTGACTTTCAGAAAACCTTAGGTAAAAGAAAACAATTTAATATATTTAATGCTTATAACTCTAAAGACATGTCTATCTTAAACCAACAAACTTTAACCCATTTAAATACCAAATATGTTCTATCTGTATCCATTTAAAAGTCAATCAATTTGTTCCCCAATGTCTATTTTTACCTGGGGCACCAGTGGGGAAATCCAAAGTGGGTGGTCTTTGCTCTTAGACATGTAGTGTGGGAAGAGGAGCTGATGGTGCCTGAGGCACGGAGCTCAGTTATGCAGGCCACACCTCAGGTAGTGCAGAAACAGGAGTGGGGGAAGGGAAGGCAGAAGGGGCAAAATGCTACCAGGAGGTAGAGAAAGGGGGTTTCCAGTTTTAAGTCTTGTCAGTTTGAACAGAGGAACAGACACCATGTTTTTTCCTTTCCACCAACAAGTGGAAGTATGCAGTCCATGTCAGGCCAGAGAAGACAAGGAATTTCCCTGAAGCAGAGGAAGTTTTGGCAGCTGCTTGGGAACATTTCTTAATGTCCCCGTTCTGGGGTAGACTGAGTAGAGACAGTTGGCTCTATCATTTGGTTTTGAGGAATGCCCCCCCCCACCGATACCCTAGATGGGGTCCCTCCCAATGTATGATGTTGCAGGACAAACTTAAGGGAAGAGGTCATTTTGTCCTCCTGGTTGCTCCCCTGGCAGGGATTTAGATGCCTCTTAGCATCAGCAGGTCAGTATAAACCCCTGACTCAGATCAGGCCTCTGCACACCTGATTTCGCCTTGAGGATCTGATTCTGCCTTGAGCCATATGAGGTCCTCATGTAATCGCAGGGTAGGACCCACTCAGGCTCCATAGCCAAGACCATTGAGCCTGAGCACACACACACACACACACACACACATACACACACACCCCCTGTTTTCCACCCAGAACTTCCCTGTCTTATGTGGTGAGTATTGTCTGGGAGGTGATCAAGCTCTCCTTCTGCTTCTAGGGCAGGTCTGAATTTGGTCCCGGGGACACTTGCCTGATCCGATGCCCCAACCTGGCAGAATTTTCTGATTCTTCCTAGAGTCCGTTCTAGCACAGTGGTGGCCAACTATTGTTGGGCCTGGTGAGGTTTGGGGTCCAGTGAAATCACCAGTGGCATACCTTCCTTTCTGTCCCAGGGGCCCGCGGTAAGTGGTCTCTCCACTGACCTCTGACAAAAGTGGCTCAAGGGGCCAGCACAACTATCAGCTTCCCGGCTAATGCACCAAGAATGGTACAGCAAATACTTGGCGCCCAAGAAGAGATAAGCGACAAGCACTTGGAAAATCAGAAAAGACCGTTTTATTTCATACTGGTGCCAGCCCAGCAGGGTAACCTCCAAAGGCTGAGCCTTCTGCTTGGGTTTTATTGATCTTTTACACATATGTGCTTCTGGGTTGGGCAGGGCTAATATAGTGAAGCTTCTGGTTCATGGCTGCTGGCTGATGCAAGAGGCAAGCAAGATAACAGAAGCCAAAAAAAATGCAAGGGGAGTATCCAGCCTTAGACATCTGGCTTCCCCTTTTTATTTGTATTTACCAGATTTCCTCCTCATTGTTATGGCAGGTATAGCCTTACAAAATGTATTTCTTAAATAATAAGACTTGAATATGGAAAATACTTCTTGATCCATGGCTGTAGAATAAATGTGTTATCAGGCTTGAAAACAACGTTAATCTCATTGTCCACCTCCATCACAGCTCTTGGCTGACTAAATTCATTGTCAATGAGCAGTAATATTTTGAAAGGAATCTCTTCTTCCTTTTTTTTTCTGTGCAGTACATCTCAACAGTGGGCTTCAAATGGTTACTAAACCACATTTTAAACAGATCTGCTGTCATTCAGACTCTGCTGTTCCATTTATAAAGCACAAACAGAGTAGATTTAGTGTAATTCTCAAGGGTCTTAGAATTTGGTATTGTAAATGATCATTGTCTTCAACTGTAAGTCACCAGCTACGTTAGCCCTTAAGAGAATCAGCCTGTCCTTTGAAGCTTGGAAGTCAGGCATTGACTTTTTCTCTCCAGCTATGAGAGTCCTAGATATCTTCTTCCAATATAAGGTTCTTTTGTCTATTTCAAAAATCGGTTGTTTAGTGTAGTGACCTATTTAATTACCTTAGCTAGATCCTCTAGATAACTTGTAGCTTCTATATAAGCACTTGTTGTTTCACCTTGCATTTCTGTTTTGAAAATGCATGAAAAGGTGTTCAACATTGCTCCTCATCAGGGAAATACAAATCATAACCACACTCAGATATCACCTCAAACCAGTCAGAGTGGCTAAAATGAACACATCAGGAGACTATAGATGCTGGAGAGGATGTGGAGAAACGGGAACCCTCTTGCACTGTTGGTGGGAATGCAAATTGGTGCAGTCGCTCTGGAAAGCAGTGTGGAGGTTCCTCAGAAAATTAAAAATAGACCTACCCTATGACCCAGCAATAGCACTGCTATGAATTTACCCAAGGGATACAGGAATACTGATGCATAGGGGCACCTGTACCCCAATGTTTATAGCAGCACTCTCAACAATAGCCAAATTATGGAAATAGCCTAAATGTCCATCAACTGATGAATGGATAAAGAAATTTTGGTTTATATACACAATGGAATACTACGTGGCAATGAGAATGAATGACATATGGCCCCTTGTAGCAACGTGGATGGAACTGGAGAGTGTGATGCTAAGTGAAATAAGCCATACAGAGAAAGACAGATACCATATGTTTTCACTCTTATGAGGATCCTGAGAAACCTAACAGAAGTCCATGGGGGGAGGGGGGGAAGAGGTTAGAGAGGAAGAGAGCCAAAGAATAAGAGACTCTTGAATGTAGGCAAGATGGCGGCTTAGGAGGACGCTGGGCTCACCGCACGTCCTGCTGATCACTTAGATTCCATCTACACCTGCCTAAATAACTCAGAAAACCGCCAGATGATTAGCAAAACGGAGTCGCCGGAGCCAAACGCAGACGAGAGGCCCACGGAAGAGGGTAGGAAGGGCGGCGAGGCGGTGCACGCTCCACGGACTGGCGGGAGGGAGCCGGGGTGGAGGGGCGGCTCGCCGGCCAAGCAGAGCCCCCGAGTCTGGCTGGCAAAAGCGGAGGGGCCTGACGGACTGTGTTCCCACAACAAGCGCGACTTAGCGTCTGGGAGGTCATAAGTTAACAGCTCTGCTCGGAAAGCAGGAAGGCTGGAGGACAAAGGGAGGGAGAGCTGCTGAGGCCCCTGACAACAGAGCTCAGTTTGGTGGGGAACAAAGGCTCTCGCCAGCGCCATCTCCCCCGCCCATCCCCTAGCCAAAATCCCAAAGGGAACCGGTTCCTGCCAGGGAACTTGCTCGCTCCGCGCAAACACCCAACTCTGCGCTTCTGCGGAGCCAAACCTCCTGCAGCGAATCTGACTCCCTCCCGCTGCCACAGGGCCCCTCCTGAAGTGGATCACCTAAGGAGAAGCGATCTAAGCCTGCCCCTCCTGCCCCCGTGCACCTTGCCTACCCACCCCAGCTAATACGCCAGATCCCCAGCATCACAAGCCTGGCAGGGTGCAAGTAACCCAGAGGAGCCACACCACCCCACAGTGAATCCCGCCCCTAGGAGAGGGGAAGAGAAGGCACACACCAGTCTGACTGTGGCCCCAGCAGTGGGCTGGGGGCAGACATCAGGTCTGACTGCGGCCCCGCCCACCAACTCCAGTTATACACCACAGCACAGGGGAAGTGCCCTGCAGGTCCTCACCACGCCAGGGACTATCCAAAATGACCAAGCGGAAGAATTCCCCTCAGAAGAATCTCCAGGAAATAACAACAGCTAATGAGCTGATCAAAAAGGACTTAAATAATATAACAGAAAGTGAATTTAGAATAATAGTCATAAAATTAATCGCTGGGCTTGAAAACAGTATACAGGACAGCAGAGAATCTCTTGCTACAGAGATCAAGGGACTAAGGAACAGTCACGAGGAGCTGAAAAACGCTTTAAACGAAATGCATAACAAAATGGAAACCACCACAGCTTGGCTTGAAGAGGCAGAGGAGAGAATAGGTGAACTAGAAGATAAAGTTATGGAAAAAGAGGAAGCTGAGAAAAAGAGAGATAAAAAAAATCCAGGAGTATGAGGGGAAAATTAGAGAACTAAGTGATACACTAAAAAGAAATAATATACGCATAATTGGTATCCCAGAGGAGGAAGAGAGAGGGAAAGGTGCTGAAGGGGTACTTGAAGAAATCATAGCTGAGAACTTCCCTGAACTGGGGAAGGAAAAAGGCATTGAAATCCAAGAGGCACAGAGAACTCCCTTCAGACGTAACTTGAATCGATCTTCTGCACGACATATCATAGTGAAACTGGCAAAATACAAGGATAAAGAGAAAATTCTGAAAGCAGCAAGGGGTAAACGTGCCCTCACATATAAAGGGAGACCTATAAGACTCGTGACTGATCTCTCTTTTGAAACTTGGCAGGCCAGAAAGAATTGGTACGAGATTTTCAGGGTGCTAGACAGAAAAAATATGCAGCCAAGAATCCTTTATCCAGCAAGTCTGTCATTTAGAATAGAAGGAGAGATAAAGGTCCTCCCAAACAAACAAAAACTGAAGGAATTTGTCACCACTAAACCAGCCCTACAAGAGATCCTAAGGGGGACCCTGTGAGACAAAGTCCCAGAGACATCACTACAAGCATAAAACATACAGACATCACAATGACTCTAAACCCGTATCTTTCTATAATAACACTGAATGTAAATGGATTAAATGCGCCAACCAAAAGACATAGGGTATCAGAATGGATAAAAAAACAAGACCCATCTATTTGCTGTCTACAAGAGACTCATTTTAGACCTGAGGACACCTTTAGATTGAGAGTGAGGGGATGGAGAACTATTTATCATGCGACTGGAAGCCAAAAGAAAGCTGGAGTAGCCATACTTATATCAGACAAACTAGACTTTAAATTAAAGGCTGTAACAAGAGATGAAGAAGGACATTATATAATAGTTACAGGGTCTATCCATCAGGAAGAGCTAACAATTATAAATGTCTATGCGCCGAATACCGGAGCCCCCAAATATATAAAACAATTACTCATAAACATAAGCAACCTTATTGATAAGAATGTGGTAATTGCAGGGGACTTTAACACCCCACTTACAGAAATGGATAGATCATCTAGACACACGGTCAATAAAGAAACAAGGGCCCTGAATGAGACATTGGATCAGATGGACTTGACAGATATATTTAGAACTCTGCATCCCAAAGCAACAGAATATACTTTCTTCTCGAGTGCACATGGAACATTCTCCAAGATAGATCATATACTGGGTCACAAAACAGCCCTTCATAAGTTTACAAGAATTGAAATTATACCATGCTTACTTTCAGACCACAATGCTATGAAGCTTGAAATCAACCACAGGAAAAAGTCTGGAAAACCTCCAAAAGCATGGAGGTTAAAGAACACCCTACTAACGAATGAGTGGGTCAACCAGGCAATTAGAGAAGAAATTAAAAAATATATGGAAACAAACGAAAATGAAAATACAACAATCCAAACGCTTTGGGACGCAGCAAAGGCAGTCCTGAGAGGAAAATACATTGCAATCCAGGCCTATCTCAAGAAACAAGAAAAATCCCAAATACAAAATCTAACAGCACACCTAAAGGAACTAGAAGCAGAACAGCAAAGGCAGCCTAAGCCCAGCAGAAGAAGAGAAATAATAAAGATCAGAGCAGAAATAAACAATATAGAATCTAAAAAAACTGTAGAGCAGATCAACGAAACCAAGAGTTGGTTTTTTGAAAAAATAAACAAAATTGACAAACCTCTAGCCAGGCTTCTCAAAAAGAAAAGGGAGATGACCCAAATAGATAAAATCATGAATGAAAATGGAATTATTACAACCAATCCCTCAGAGATACAAACAATTATCAGGGAATACTATGAAAAATTATATGCCAACAAATTGGACAACCTGGAAGAAATGGACAAATTCCTGAACACCCACACTCTTCCAAAACTCAATCAGGAGGAAATAGAAAGCTTGAACAGACCCATAACCAGCGAAGAAATTGAATCGGTTATCAAAAATCTCCCAACAAATAAGAGTCCAGGACCAGATGGCTTCCCAGGGGAGTTCTACCAGACATTTAAAGCAGAGATAATACCTATCCTTCTCAAGCTATTCCAAGAAATAGAAAGGGAAGGAAAACTTCCAGACTCATTCTATGAAGCCAGTATTACTTTGATTCCTAAACCAGACAGAGACCCAGTAAAAAAAGAGAACTACAGGCCAATATCCCTGATGAATATGGATGCAAAAATTCTCAATAAGGTACTAGCAAATCGAATTCAACGGCATATAAAAAGAATTATTCACCATGATCAAGTGGGATTCATTCCTGGGATGCAGGGCTGGTTCAACATTCGCAAATCAATCAACGTGATACATCACATTAACAAAAAAAAAAGAAGAACCATATGATCCTGTCAATCGATGCAGAAAAGGCCTTCGACAAAATCCAGCACCCTTTCTTAATAAAAACCCTTGAGAAAGTCGGGATAGAAGGAACATAAAGATCATAAAAGCCATTTATGAAAAGCCCACAGCTAACATCATCCTCAACGGGGAAAAACTGAGAGCTTTTTCCCTGAGATCAGGAACACGACAAGGATGCCCACTCTCACCGCTGCTCTTTAACATAGTGCTGGAAGTTCTAGCATCAGCAATCAGACAACAAAAGGAAATCAAAGGCATCAAAATTGGCAAAGATGAAGTCAAGCTTTCGCTTTTTGCAGATGACATGATATTATACATGGAAAATCCGATAGACTCCACCAAAAGTCTGCTAGAACTGATACATGAATTCAGCAAAGTTGCAGGATACAAAATCAATGTACAGAAATCAGTTGCATTCTTATACACTAACAATGAAGCAACAGAAAGACAAATAAAGAAACTGATCCCATTCACAATTGCACCAAGAAGCATAAAATACCTAGGAATAAATCTAACCAAAGATGTAAAGGATCTGTATGCTGAAAACTATAGAAAGCTTCTGAAGGAAATTGAAGAAGATTTAAAGAAATGGAAAGACATTCCCTGCTCATGGATTGGAAAAACAAATATTGTCAAAATGTCAATACTACCCAAAGCTATCTACACATTCAATGCAATCCCAATCAAAATTGCACCAGCATTCTTCTCGAAACTAGAACAAGCCATCCTAAAATTCATATGGAACCACAAAAGGCCCCGAATAGCCAAAGGAATTTTGAAGAAGAAGACCAAAGCAGGAGGCATCACAATCCCAGACTTTAGCCTCTACTACAAAGCTGTCATCATCAAGACAGCATGGTATTGGCACAAAAACAGACACATAGACCAATGGAATAGAATAGAAACCCCAGAACTAGACCCACAAACGTATGGCCAACTCATCTTTGACAAAGCAGGAAAGAACATCCAATGGAAAAAAGACAGTCTCTTTAACAAATGGTGCTGGGAGAACTGGACAGCAACATGCAGAAGGTTGAAACTAGACCACTTTCTCACACCATTCACAAAAATAAACTCAAAATGGATAAAGGACCTAAATGTGAGACAGGAAACCATCAAAACCTTAGAGGAGAAAGCAGGAAAAGACCTCTCTGACCTCAGCCGTAGCAATCTCTTACTCGACACATCCCCAAAGGCAAGGGAATTAAAAGCAAAAGTGAATTACTGGGACCTTATGAAGATAAAAAGCTTCTGCACAGCAAAGGAAACAACCAACAAAACTAAAAGGCAACCAACGGAATGGGAAAAGATATTCGCAAATGACATATCGGACAAAGGGCTAGTATCCAAAATCTATAAAGAGCTCACCAAACTCCACACCCGAAAAACAAATAACCCAGTGAAGAAATGGGCAGAAAACATGAATAGACACTTCTCTAAAGAAGACATCCGGATGGCCAACAGGCACATGAAAAGATGTTCAGCGTCGCTCCTTATCAGGGAAATACAAATCAAAACCACACTCAGGTATCACCTCACGCCAGTCAGAGTGGCCAAAATGAACAAATCAGGAGACTATAGATGCTGGAGAGGATGTGGAGAAACGGGAACCCTCTTGCACTGTTGGTGGGAATGCAAACTGGTGCAGCCGCTCTGGAAAGCAGTGTGGAGGTTCCTCAGAAAATTAAAAATAGACCTACCCTATGACCCAGCAATAGCACTGCTAGGAATTTATCCAAGGGATACAGGAGTACTGATGCATAGGGGCACTTGTACCCCAATGTTTATAGCAGCACTCTCAACAATAGCCAAATTATGGAAAGAGCCTAAATGTCCATCAACTGATGAATGGATAAAGAAATTGTGGTTTTTATACACAATGGAATATTACGTGGCAATGAGAAAAAATGAAATATGGCCTTTTGTAGCAACGTGGATGGAACTGGAGAGTGTGATGCTAAGTGAAATAAGCCATACAGAGAAAGACAGATACCATATGGTTTCACTCTTATGTGGATCCTGAGAAACTTAACAGGAACCCATGGGGGAGGGGAAGGAAAAAAAAAAGAGGTTAGAATGGGAGAGAGCCAAAGCATAAGAGACTGTTAAAAACTGAGAACAAACTGAGGGTTGATGCGGGGTGGGAGCGAGGAGAGGGTGGGTGATGGGTATTGAGGAGGGCACCTTTTGGGATGAGCACTGGGTGTTGTATGGAAACCAATTTGTCAATACATTTCATAAAAAAAAAAGAATAAGAGACTCTTTAAAACTGAGAACAATCTGAGGGTAGATGGGGGGTGGGAGGGATGGGAGGGTGGGTGATGGGCATTGAGGAGGGCACCTGTTGGGATGAGCACTGGGTGTTGTATGGAAACCAATTTGACAATAAATTTCATATTAAAAAAAAAGAAAATGGCTTTTACCCTTAAACCTAATGAATCAAACTTTGCTAGGTTCAGTCTTTTCTTCTGCAGCTTGCTCACCATTCTCAGCCTTCACAGACTTGAAGAAAGTTAGAGATTTGCCTTGTATCAGACTTTCGCTTAAGGAAATTTGTTGCTCTTTTGTTTTTCCACATCAGCAATTAGGCTGTTTCACTTCTTTATTGTTTCCGTATTCACTAGAGTATCACTTTTAATTTCCATCAGGAACTTTTATTTTGTATTCACAATGTGGCTGTTTGGCACAGAGGCCTAGTTTTTGGCCTATCTCAGCTTTTGACATTTCTTCCTCATTAAACTTAATCATTCTTAGCTTTTGATTTACAGTGAAAGACATTTGAATCATCTTTTCACTTGAACACTTAGAAGCCATTGTAGGATTATTAATTCACTTAACTTCAATATTGTTGTGCCTCAGGGAATATGGAGGCCAAAGGAAAGGGAGAGATAAAGGGGAATGACTATTCAGTAGAACAGCATTACAGTTCCTATTACAGATCAGCATAAAATATATAATAATAAAGTACTGAAAGAATTATCTAAATATATAATAATAGTTTCAAGTACTGAAGAATTATCAAAATGTGGAACAGATAAAAAATGAGCAAATGTTGAAACAATTGTCCCAATACACTTACTTAATATAGGGTTGCCGCAAAACTTTAATTTGTAAAGAATGCGATGTCCTTAAAGTACAAAAAATTGAAGTAAAATAAACCAAGGTACGTCTGTATTTAACACCCTGAGAGATAATAGCTATTAACCTAGGTTGTTATACTAAAGTAACTATTACATAAAAATAAAGACAAACAGGGGTGTCTGAGTGGCTCGGTAGGTTAAGTGTCCAACTCTTTATTTTGGCTCAGGTCATGATCTCATGGTTCATGGGTTCGAGACCCACGTTGGGCTCTGCACTGACAGTCCAGAGCCTGCTTGGGATTCTCTCTCTCCCTCTCTGCCCTCCCTTGCTCATTCCTTTCTCTCTCTCTCCCTCTCTCTCTCAAAATAAATAAATAAACTTTAAAAAGTAAAGACAAATATATTTGCTGATTAAAAGTATATGAATCATGGAGCACCTGGGTGGCTCAGGCCGTTAGGCTTTCAACTTCGGCTCAGGTTATGATCTCACAATTCGTGAGTTCGAGCCCTGCATCAGGCTCTGTGCTGACAGCTTACAGCCTGCTTCAGATTCTGTGTCTCCCTCTCTCTCTGCCCCTCCCCAGCTTGGACTGTCTCTCTCTCTCTCTCTCAGAAATAAATAAACACTATTATTTTTAATGTATGAGTCATTTACACTATTCACATCCTTTCTCAAAGAAGTACTAAAGTATATATTTTAGAAAGAAGGAATCTCAGCTCCATATGAAAAGAAAAATGAGAAAGAAAGAAAATTTTCCAAAGAAAAATGAGAAAAGGAGATTTGGTCAGCAAAAATATGATAAATATTGAGATAAATCTCAACAAACTGTTACTATATTTAACAAAAGCTGTGGCAAGGACCATTTTAAGGGTTATAAAAGCAGTAGTGAACTGAAACACTAAATATCAATAACATGTAACATGGAAGATGAGTTAATGAATCTCAAATAGTCTAAGGGCCTTTTAAATTTAAATAGAATTAATTAAATTTAATATTTACCTATTACATATGTATGCAAGAATATTTATAGAGTATAAGAGAATAGAATTAAAATGTATTACCTTTGAATCAGAGAGGGAAACAAAATAAATTGCTCAATTAGTTAGGAGGAAAAAAAACACAAGGAAAATATATAGTAAATAGAAATAATAAAATAATTTAATAAAATTGCCAGTTAACTGGCAATAATCTGTTAACAACTGATAACAAATAATAATTGTAACATGTAACATTTTTTTAATATGTCACTGATAGTGTCCAAAAATATACAGTACAAAAAAATGACAAAAGTTGTGTAAAATCATTAAGATGAAATGTATCAAACTATTTTAAGACATGAAGTTCTAAGAATTCATATTTACATAAGTCTTTTAAACAGACTGATTTGGGTGCATTAGAAGTTAAAGACTCAAAATGGATAGTTGAAAAACTATAGCAAAATAGATGTAAATAATCATTAATAATTAAAGTTTCAAAAACTTAACACCATCAGAACTTGGAATTTATTAATACAACAATGGTGCAAGGATAGACAAATATATAAGTCATGTAAGATAGAAAGCCCAGAAAAAAGTTTATGTATATATGGAAATGTGATATATCACAGAGGTAGCTTAACAAATGACAAGGGAACTTGACAAATTTAATTCCTGGGTCATGCTACAAAAGATAATACATTTCAGATAAAGAACAAATGCAAAATTAAAGGCTATCAAACCTGTAGAAGAAAAAAATATAGAAGAATATAAATGAATATATGCATGACTTTGAAGTAGGGAGGATTTTCTAAACCAAGACCAAAAATACAAAGTCCATGAAAATAACTATTGGCAAATTTTATTTTGTTAAAATTTAAAATGTAGTAGTAATATACAGCATAAAAGTGATACAGATAAGCCATACATGGGGAAACCTTTTTGTTATATGTGTACTTCATGAAGGGTAAGATTTAAGGCAATAGAAACATAGATAAAACATGTGAACAGGCAATTCAACGAGGAGGAATCCTGAATCTCCAATAAATATATGATTTATAAAAATTCAAATTTGAATTAAGATATTAATTTGGTAACATAATTTTAACATCAAATGGCAGAGCAAAATGAGCCCTCCAAGTTCAATTAGGTGTAACCATATTAGAACATAATTTAGCAGTACCTATTATAGTTGAAGCTAACTATACATAGAATCAAACAATTACATATATACCTGTCGCACATTTTCGCAAAGTAAAAGACATTAATTGCAAGCAGTGATTTTAAAAGAAAAAAAATCTAATTTTCTTCAATAAGAGAATGTATATGCAAAATGCACTTTCTTCTAAAAATGTAATATTTTATAGTGGTAAAATAATAAATTAGATTTGTCTTAATTATAATGAAAAATTTTCAAAATCATATATTTTCTGGAAAAAGAAGTGTTAAGCTGCGACACTAGAGATTTACTGGTCACATAGGGTGGCATATCCAATTCATGGTAAAAATGGAAAAAATATTTTAAGAAAAAGTTTACCAACTTATGTCTACAGTAGTCCTACAGGTTAAAACTTAACAATAATATCATAATTGAAAAGATACTTGAGAAGGGAAGATACAATGAGTGAAATTAACAGGAATAAAAAAACAACAGATTTGGATACCAATTAGTTCAGATATTGGGCTTTTCAAATATGGATTATAAAATGGCTTTATATTAAATGGTTAAATAAATAAAAGAATGTAAATGTAAAGATGAGCAAACAGGAAAATACAAAATGGAATAAACTGCCAAAATTTAGAATATTAGAAAAGTATAATGCTCAAATGAATTAAAACTAAATTGATAAATTAAACAGCAGACACAGCACAACTGAAGATTAAACTAATGAATTGAAACATGTACCTTTAGACATTACTAAGGTTCAAAAACAGGGAGATGAGAGATGGGAGATGGCACATATTTTAAAAAGACACTAAGAACTATTGATCCTTGATGCAGAACATATAACATACCTTACTACAGAATTTGATAAAGTACAGAGGACAAAGAGCAGTAATACTAAAAGAGGTGATGACTGTTTTTTTTTTCTTTTTCTTTTTTCTATTTTGTTATTTTTTTTAATTTACATCCTGGTTAGTTAGCATATAGTGCAATAGTGGTTTCAGGAATAGATTCCAGTGATTCACCCCCTATGTGTAACACCCAGTGTTCATCCCAACAAATGTCTTCCTTAATTCCCCTTACCCTTACTCCCACCCATAATCCCTCCAGCAACTCTGTTCTCTATATTTAAGAATCTCTTATGTTTTGTCCCCCTCCTTGTTTTTATATTATTTTTGCTACCTTTCCCTTACGTTCATCTGTTTTGTATCTTAAATTCCACATATGAGTGAAAAATTTTTCATTTGTTTTTAGCTGATGATATAAATCCACAAAACCTGGAAGAATAATGTACCAAATAAAAATATTAAAATTTATGCTTTGACACATTAAATAGAATTACAGATTCAAGAATTAAAAATATATGTTTTTACAACAATAGAAATGAATACAAAGCAGATACAATAATACTGATATTAACTTCTCATCACCCTCTATAAAAGTAATAAAAAGAGTGGAATAATAGCTTCAAAGGAGTTGAAAAAAATTAACTTTTAATTTAGAATTGAATGCTCAGAAAAAAATCTCTTCTAAGAATAAGGAACTGCTACATACAAATGCAGATAAGCAACAGCAATAAGTTTCCACCAAAAGATTTATGCAAAAGTACACCTGAAAGATGTGTTCCAAGAAAAAGAAAAATAATGTTATAAGGATAGTCTGAGATTCAAGAAAAAAATATTAGGTGAATAAAAGGGGACATGTATATGAATTTGTACAAGCATTTTTAAATTAAAGCATAAGTGAGATATAACATTATGTTAGTTACAGGTGTATGACATAATGGTTCAACATTTGTGTACATTGCAAAGTTATTACCACAATAATCTAGCAACCATTCATCACAATACAGTTACACTACTTTTCTTATGACAACTTTAAAAATCTACTCTTTTAGCTACTTTCAAATATGCAAAACAATATTATTGACTATAGTCACCATGCTGTACATTACATCACTATGACTTACTTACTTTGTAACTGAAAGTTTGTACCTCTTAATCTTCTTCGCTGATTTTACTTCCTCCCTCTACCATAATTTCCCTATGGCAACTACCCATCAGTTTTTGTTTCCATCAGTGTTGTTTGGTTTTATTTATTTGTGTTGATTTTTAAATTCCACATATAAGTGAAATCATATGTATTTTTTTTTGTCTAAGTTATTTCACTTAGCATAATGCCCTCAAGGTCCATCCATGTTGTTGAAAATGTCAAGATTTCCTTCTCTTTTTATGGGTGACTAATATTGTTTGTTTGTGTGTGTGTGTATGTATGTATTATATATATATATATAATCTTCTTTATTCATTCATATATTAATTAACATGTTCTTTCCATATCTTGGCTATTGTATATAATGCTGTGATGAACAAAAGGGAGCATAGCATGTATCTTTTCAAGTTAGTGCTTTCATTTTCTTCAGATAAATACCTAGAAGTGAAATTGCTAGATCATATGGTCATTCTATTTTTAATATTTGAGAAACACCCATACAATTTTCCAAAGTGGTTGCCCCAAGTTACGTTTTGACCAACAGTACAAAAAGATTCCCTTTTTTTCTACATTTATGACAACATGTGTTATTTCCTTTTCTGATGATAGCCATTATGACAGCTGTGAGGTGATAGCTCATTGTGGTTTGATTTGCATTTCCCTGATTATTAATAATGTTGAGCATCTTTCCATGTGCCTATAAGTCATGTGTATGTCCTCTATGAAAAAATGAATTATCTATTCAGATAATCTGCCCATGAGAGTTTTTAATTATATATATATATATATATTTTTAAATTTGAGTTTGTATAAGTACTTTATATATTTTGGATATTACCCATTATGAGATATATAATTTGAAAAATTGTCTTCCAGTCAAAAGTACCTTTTTCATTTTGTTGTTGGTTTCCTTCACTGTAGAGTAGCTTTTCAGTTTCTTTTAGTCTCATTTATTTCTTTTTGCATTGTTCTCCATGGCATTGGATTCAGGTCCAGAAAATCATCACCAAGACAAAATGTCAAGGAGATTACTGCCTATCATTTCTTCAAGGATGTTTATAGTTTCAGAATTTACATTTCTCTTTAAGCAATTTTGAGTTAAAGTTTGTGTATGGTGTAAGGGAGTTGTCTAGATTCATTCTTTTGCATGTGACTGTCTAGTTTTTCCAGCAGAGTTTATTGAAACATTGTCTTTTCCTCAATATACATTATTTCTTCCTTTGTCAAAAAATTAACTGACCATATGCATGAGCTTATTTCTGGGCTGTGTTTCTGTTTCATTGATCTAAGTGTCTGTTTTAATGCCAAGAAAACAATTTTTATTACTATATCTTTGTCATATAGTTTTATTTTTTTAATTATTTTTAATGTTTATTTTATCTTTGAGAGAGAGAGACAGAGCAGGAGAGGTGCAGAGAGAGAGGGAGACACAGATTCTGAAGCAAGCTCCAGGCTCTGAGCTGTCAGCACAGAGCCAGATGTGGGGCTGGAACTCATGAACCATGAGATCATGACCTGAGTCAAAGTCAGATGCTTAACCAACTGAGCAACCCAGGAGACCCTAATTTTTTTTAATATAATTTTTTTGTCAAGTTGGCCAATATACAGTGTATACAGTGTGCTCTTGGTTTGGGGGTAGATTCCCATGATTCATTGATAACATACAACACCCAGTGCTCATCCCAACAAGTGCCCTCCTCAATGCCGATCACCCATTTCCCCCTCTCCCCTGCCCCTCCGCCATGAACCCTCAGTTTGTTCTCTGTATTTAAGAGTCTTTTATAGTTTGCTTCCCTCGCTGTTTGTAACTATTTTTTTCTTCCTTCCTATCCCCATGGTCTTCTGTTAAGTTTCTCAAGTCCCATGTATGAGTGAAAACATATTATATCTGTCGTTCTCTGACTGACTTATTTCACTTAGCATAATACCCTCTCCTTCCATCCACAATGCTGCAAATGGCAGGATTTCATTCTTCTCATCCACAAGTAGTATTCCATTGTATATATAAACCACATCTTCTTTATCCATTCAATATTTGATGGGCATTTAGGCTCTTTCCATAATGTGGCTATTGTTGAAAGTGCTCCTATAAACATTGGGGTGCGTGTTCCCCTAAGAATCAGCACTTCTGTATCCTTTGGATAAATTCCTGGTAGTGCTATTGCTGGGTCATAGGGTAGTTCTATTTTTTTTTTTAATTTTTTGAGGAACCTCCACGCTGCTTTCCAGATCGGCTACAGCAGTTTACAAACTGGTGTAATATGGTTTTAAATCAGGGAATGTGATGCCTTCAGATATGTTCTTCTTTCTCAAGATTACTTTGGCTATTTGGGATCTTTTGCAGTTCCAAACAGGTTTTAGGATTGATTGTTCTATTTCTTTGAAAATTTTCATTAGAATTTTGATAGATATTGCATTTAATCTGTAGATTGTTTTGGTTAATATTGTTATTTTAACAAAATGAATTATTCTTATCCATAAGAATGGAGTACCGTTATATTTCTTTGTGTCTTTGATTTCTTCTATCAATTTCTTATAGTTTTCACTGTACAGATCTTTCATTTCCTTGGTGAAATTTATTCCTATGTATATTATTCCTTTTTGAGACAATTGTGAGATTGTTTTTTTTAATTTCTTTTTCTGATAGTGTATTGTTAGTACATAAAACAAGCAGCAGATTTTTGATTATTGAGTTCACACCATGTAACATTACTGAATTTATTTATTTATTGTAACAAATATTTTTGGTGGAGTCTTTAGCATTTTCTATATATAAAATCATGTCATCTGCAAATAGTGGCAGTTTTACTTCTTCCTTTCCAATCTTGATTTATTTGATATATTTCTCCTGCCTAATTGCTCTGGCTAGAATTTCCAATAATGTGTTGAAAAAAGTGGTGAACATGGGGGTTCTTGTCTTGTTTTTGATCTTTAAGTATGGCATGAGTTGTGGAGAAGTATACATGGCTTTTATTATGTTGAGGTACATCTATCTATACCCACTTTGTTGAGAGTATTTTTTATCATGAGAGGATATTGATTTTTTCTGTTTTCCTTCATATATTTATATGATCATAAGATTTTTATTCTGCATTTTGCTAATGTGTTGTATCACATTGTAGTTGATTGATTTGTCAATTTTAAGCCATCCTTGTAGCCTTGGAATACATTCAACTTGGTAATGTTGTAAGATCCTTTTAATGTATTGCTGAATTAAGTTTGGTAACATTTTGTTGACCTACATTTACCAATGATGTTGGCACGTGCATACGTGCGCACGTGTGTGTGTGTGTGTGTGTGTGTGTGTGTCCCTGTTTGTTTTTGATATCAGGGTAATGCTGGATTCATAAAATGAGTTTGGAAATATTCCCAATTCTTCAATTTTTTGGAAGAGTTAAAAAATAAGTATTAAATTCTCTTTGAGTATTTGGAAGAATTTATCATTGAAACCACAAGTCTGACTTTTGCTTGTTGGGATGTTTTTGATTAGTAACTCAATGTCCTTACTAGTAATTGGTTTATTCAGATTTTCTAGTTCTTCATGATTCATTTGTGGAAGATTGTGTGTTTGGAAGCATTTTTTCATTTCTTCTAGGTTGTCCAATATTTTGTTCCAACAATTTTTCCAATGTTACTTGTTCTCTCATAATCTTTTTTATTTCTTTGATATCAGTTGTAACGTGTCCTTTTTCATTTCTGATTTTATTAATTTGAACCCTCTCCTTTCTTTTTCTTAGTGCATCTAGATAAAGGTTTGTAAATTGTGTCTGCTATTTCAAAGAGTCAGCTTTTAGCTTTATTGGGTTTTGTCATTTTAGTCTCTCATATATATCCACTTTGATCTTTATTATTTCCATTATTCTACTAACCTTGGAATTTGTTTCTTCTTCGTTTTCTAGTTTATATTTTTTATTTAAAGTTTGATTTTCTTTATTTTTTGATGTTTTCTTATTTTTGAGAGAGAGACAGATTGCGAGTGGGGTGGGGGGCAGAGAGAGAGACACAGAATCCAAAGCAGGCTCCAGGCTCTGAGCTGTACACACAAAGCCCGAAGTGGGGCTCGAACTCATGAACTGTGAGATCATAACCTGAGATGAAGTCGGACACTTAGACAACTGAGCCACCCAGATGCCCCAGATTGGATTTTTTAATTTTAGATTTTTCTCATTTCTTGATGTAGGCCTGTAGGTCTGTAGGCCTGAAATTCCCTCTTAAAACTGATTTGGCTACATTACATATATTTTGGTATGATGTATTTTGATTTTCTTTAAACTATAGAGAACGAATTAAAGGTTTCTGGGGGGAGGTGGTCAAGGGGATGGGTTAAATTGGTGATGGGTGTTAAGAAGTGCGCATTTGAATAGCATTTGATGTTGTAAGTAAGTGATGATGTAAGTAAGTGATGAATTAGTAAATTCTACTCCTTAAACCAATATTACAGTATACTTTAACTGTTGCAGACTTTGAGTCTGGAGTTCTCTCTTGTCCAGCAAGAGAGTAGATACAGAATTGAATATGAGAGAGACTAAATTCCAGGAGACAATAAGAACCCTGAGTAAGAGTCCTTTCTCCATATTTATTAAGATCAGAAGGCTTACATGAGTGATGGATGTGCAGAAAGAGACAATAAAGTAGTGATCATTAATTCATGTATGTGAGAGAAAGTGGGTTTCAAAGATATGCTGTTAGGGGTTAGGTTCAAGACAAATCAAAATCATCGTGCCAAGCAGACGGCTGTTTACTGCAGGTACCAGGCACCATGTCTGTTTATCTTTTCTAAGAGCTAAGTCAGATAAAGGATGCTACCTCAGGGTTAACAAGGTATTTTTCTCTCTAATTAGCTCTGGTCACTTTCGCCGTGTAGTGGCTTTCTGCTTTCTGCTTTGTTTTACTTAATAATAAAGCCTGGGTGCTTTCACACTGCTGCCACGGCTTTCCATCTCTACCTGGTCTCAGAAGCTTTCCTCCTGTGGAAGCAACTTTCCACTGTGTTTTGTTCTATGCTGGGAGCTTTTGCCTTATGTTGGCTTTCCACCCTATGCCTTGGTAACCCATTGGTGCAAGCTCAGAGAGTTCTTAAATTTATTCCCCACAGTTAACTATCTGGAACTTAAATAAAACTTGAAAGAAACAAACAAATAAAGTAGTCTACTGATTAAAGATTTCCTCAACCTCAAAAAAAACACTAAATTTTAAGTGCAGTCGTAATTTTATTTTTTTTTAATCTTCATTTATTTTGACAGAGAGACAGAATATGAACAGGGGAGGAGCAGAGAGAGAGGGAGACACAGAATCCGAAATAGGCTGCAGGCCCTCAGCTGTCAGCACAGAGCCCGCCACGGGGCTCAAACTCACTAACCGTGAGTTCATGACCTAAGCCCAAGTCAGATGCTCAACTGACTGAGCCACCCAGGTGCTCCAAAGTGCGGTTGTATTCTACACAAGTGGAAGAAAATAGAATCAGGTTAGACAAAAGCCAAGCAAAAAAAAAAAAAAAAAAGAAGAATCATTTGTCATAGAGAATAGCCCCTCCTTCAGGCCCAATGTCAATATATAAAGCAGATAAACTAAAGTGTAAATATGATAATGTTAATAACTTACGCTGAAGGAAAAGGGGGGAGAAAGTGGGGCAGGAAACACACACGCAAAATTGGTATAAAATGCGAGTGCAGTTAGTACCAGCAGCTGAAAAGGGAATAATTTTAAGAAGTTATGTTTTCTAGGTTTCAGCATAACTTAAGAAAATATTCTGCTGAGTGATACAATTTAGGAATTAAACAACAACATTGTATATGTGTGTGTGTGAGTGTGTGTGTGTGTGTGTGTGTGTGTGTTTTCTCCCTGACTAGTAAATATTCAGATTAAGTCAGGTTCAGAATCATCACGCTTTTGCCCACTGTGCCTTTTCATATGTGTTTTCACCATTGAAATATCGTCCCACCCATCTTAACCCCATTTTGTAGACCAGGATAACTACTATTAAGATTTGAATATGCAGTTTAAATTTTTACTTTTTTCCCCTCTGTCTTCTCTTTTGCTCTCCCTTAGCACTCTATAGATACTTCTACCATCAATATGGCATCATATTGTAAATGATCTATTTGCATATATGAACCGTACACCAACCTATGAAATTGTATAGATACTGAATAGTGATTTTGTAGTATCCACAACTAAGTAGGACATGCCTGGTATATAGGTACAAAAGAATATTTGCTGGACAAAATTTAAATTCTTTGATGCATAAATATCTGCTGTTTGATGAAGCTTATGTTACAAAAACAATAAAAACATGATACAGAGTAGTTATAAAGGAAGAATAAGAAAAAAGTACTCTGACCAAATTAACAATTTAATCAAATTTTGCATATTGAACTGAACAACTCTTCTGGAACTTCATTTTTCCACACATGACCCAGTGAATTGCTAAAACTGCTGCTTAAAAACAATATTTAGAACAAAAACCTTGGATATTGTGAATTTAATCGTATCAATTACTTATTCCAGATATCATCAATATACCATCAATATAGTATGTATCAATATAATATAATAATGTCATTCATGTTCTTATTTTTGAAAACTTTATTTGACCAACATTATAGCCAAAAGATAACTTGTCATAATTAACCGAGAGTTGCACCAGAAAGTTTGATCTCAACATATGAGAAAGAGGTAACAAGTCTTCATTTGTATTTCTTCACATAAGAATATACAGCATCTAAAACACAAAACCTATATATCTTCTTTGTTTCAATACAAGCACCTACCATCTCATAATCCCCAGCCAATCCACCACTGGCAGAGAGATTATTACTAATTAATATATCATTTTTGTAGCTAAAGGTGAAATATAAGAATACTAAAGCACTGTTTGTTTTTTCAAATGACTCTAATAACCATGATGATTTGTAGTCAAACCATGTATATAAAGTAAAATAAGGCTGCTTCATAATTTCTCCAGGGTACTTTTACAAAGTGCTGTATAGGGATTCTGCTGCATGAACTCGATTAATATTAATATGAGTCATAGAGCTAAATCCCTGTGTGCTGTTCTGTAAAGTACTAAACGACATGTAATTGGGAATGATTTTTTTAAATCAGCTTTCTTCCTAGAATTCTTGTACTAATAACATAAGTTGACATGGTGTTCTATGAAGAAAACCTGAAAAACTCCAACAAAATATTACTAGAACTAATACATGAATTCAGCAATCACGG
Source organism: Prionailurus bengalensis (assembly GCF_016509475.1). Taxonomy (NCBI): domain Eukaryota; kingdom Metazoa; phylum Chordata; class Mammalia; order Carnivora; family Felidae; genus Prionailurus; species Prionailurus bengalensis. The sequence goes on along the minus strand of NC_057361.1, from coordinate 75,817,029 downwards.
GATATAAAATCAATGTGAAGAAATATGTTGCATTTCTATACACCAATAATTAAGCAGGAGAAAAAGAAATCAAGGAACAAATCCCATGTACAATTGCACCAAAAACAATAAGATACCTAGGAATAAACCTTACTAAAGAGGTAAAAGTTCTGTACTCTGAAAACTATAGAACACTTATGAATGAAACTGAAGAGGGCACACAAGAAATGGAAAAGAATTCCATGCTCCTGGATTAGAAGAACAAACATTGTTTAAATGTCTATACTACCCAAAACAATCTACACATTTAATGCAATCCCTATCAAAATACCACCAGCATTTTTTGCAGAACTAGAACAAACAATCCTAAAATCTGTATGGGACCATAAAAGACCCCAAAAAGCCAAATCAATCTTGAAAAATAAAAACAAAACTGGAGGTATCATGATTCTGTATATGGAATGGGAGAATATATTTGCAAGTGGCATATCTGATAAAGGGTTAGTATAAAAAAATATAAAGAATTTATCACACTCAACACCCAAAAAACAAACCACCCAGTTAAGAAATCGGCAGAAGACATGAATAGACACTTTTCCTAAGAAGACATCCAAATGGGCATAATACACATGAAAAGATGTTCAACATCACTCGTCATCAGGGAAACACAAATCAAAACCACAATTAGATACCATACCACCTCACACCTGTCAGAATGTCTAAAATCAACAACCAAAGAAACATCACTTTTTGGTGAAGATGCAGAGATAGGAGAACTTCTTCCATTGCTGGTGAGAATGCAATCTGGTGAAGCTGCTCTGGAGAACAGTATGGAGGTACCTCAAAAAACTAAAAGTATAACTACTCTATGATCCAGCAATTGCACTATTTGGTATTTACCCAAAGAATACAAAAATACAGATTCAAAGATGTACATGCACTTCAATGTTTATAGCAGCATTATTATCAATAGCCAAACTATGGAGAGAGCCCAGCTGTTTATTGATTGATGAATGGATAAAAACGAAGTGATATATCTATATCTATATCTATATCTATATCTATATCTATATCTATATCTAATCATCTATCTGTATCTATATCTATATCTATCTATCATCTATATCTATGTAATGGAATATTACTCAGCCATTCAAAAGAATGAAATCTTTCTATTTGCAACAACGTGGATGAAACTAGAATGTAGTATGCTAAGTGAAATAAGTCAATCAGAGAAAGGAAAATATTAAATGAATTCTTTCATATGTGGAATTTAAGAAACTAAACAGATGAACCTATGAAAAGGGGGAAAAATAATGGAAACAAACCACAAGGAACTCTTAACAATAGAGAAGAAACTCAAGGTTGTTGGAGGTAGGTGGGTGGGATGTTGGCTAGATGGGTGATGGGTATTAAGGTTCACACTTGATGTGATAAGCACTGGGTGTTGTACATAAGTGATTAATCATTGAATTCTCCTGAAACCAATATTGCACTCTATGCTGAGTAAAGTTTAAATTAAAAATAATTTATCTCGGGGTGTCTGGGTGGCTCAGTTGGTTAAGCATCTGACTTCAACTCAGGTCATGATCTCACAGTCTGTGAGTTCAAGCCCCGTGTCAGGCTCTGTGCTGACAGCTCAGAGCCTGGAGACTGCTTCAGGTTCTGTGTCTCCCTCCCAATCTGCCCCTCCTCTGCTCATGCTCTGTCTCTCTCTGTCTCAAAAATAAATAAAAACATTTAAAAATAATAATAACTTATCTCTGTGCATGGGCACAAAAAATAAACACATTTAGTAAACCTATTTTTATTTTGCCTTTTCATTTTCTTACCAGTGAACTGTGATGATTACAATTCATTTTCCCTTATAGTTATTGCTTTTTGTGCTCTATAAAAGAAACTTTAGTTTATCCTAAGGTGGCAAAACTGTTCTCCTATAGATCCCTCTAGAAAAATAACGTTTTTGGCTTGTAGGTTTAGGAGTAGAATTGTTCTTATGTTATATTTGTGTCTGGTGGGGGCAAAGGCACTAGTTTCACTTTTATTGATTAGTAATTGCTTATTAAGTAATTCTCTTCCAGTTTTTAAAAGTCCTACCCTTTCTCCCATTGAATACTTTTAGCACCTTTGTTGAATATGAGTATCAATAGAGTGTAAATTTGCAAGTATCTTTCTGGACTCTATTCTACCCCATTGACCTTGTCTGCACTTACTCCTATACCACATCATCTTGATTACAGTAGTCACATGAGGACTGATTCATCAAATAATTGAAAGCTATTAAAAAACAACAGAGGTATCAAAATATGATGCTCTGAGTTTCTAGGAATACATGAGTTAGGATTCCTCTAAAAAAAGAGAAAAGAGTAATAATGCTTCTAATTATATTAGAAGATATTTATGATTACTTAAATTATAATAAAAGACAAAAATGTATATAATAATTATTTATCACTGTTCTTGACATTAGCAAATACCCAATAGATAGAATACAGGGGAAAAGGTAAAACTCTTTGGTATATGACTTTCTCTCCTTGTTGGAGAGTAATAAATTCTGACAATGGTTTTCACTATAAAATATATAGGAATTTCTGCTTAGGAAACCTAAATTTAATAATAAAAATAAAGAAATTTAATAATTAATAGCTAAAAAAATGAGAATAAGGGGTCTTAGTAAGTTGACTAGGTGTATTAATTTGCAAAAATCACTAACCCTCCTACGAACCAGCAATAAACTGTCATAAAATACAGTAGAAAAAACACTTGTAATTTCAACAAAAATGCTAAGGGCCTATGATATTTTAAATAAGAAATACGTTGAAATCAATAAAATAAATTAAAGATGATTTCATATTTAAAGCCAAATATTTTTATGGATTATAAAGTATGATAAATGCTTCTCATAAAATAAAGAAATTTTGCTAACATTCCCAATTAGTAAATACACGAATTTGGAATTAGTTTAAATACTTTTTTGAAAATGTAATCGTATACTGTGTGTACCTAGTTCTCCGTTTTTTACTACTGACACAGTATCTGAAAAGTTGTAATGTGCAAGAGAACCTATAGTTCTCTCAATTTCATTCACTTTGGATTACTTATGAGGGTCTTTGGGACAATGTGTTTTCTCACATAATGACAGTTATATGAAATCAAGGAACATGATGATTCATAATATTAGCACTTCTAAGATTTTGAAACAAAATCTTTCCTATAAATATACATTGGTGTAATAAAATATATATAAAAGATACTGTATATCAGTTGAATTGCCTCCATTCATATGTTGAACTCTTAATTCCCAGTACCTCAGTTAGAATGCAACCTTACGTAAAAAAAGAGTCTTTGCATATGTAATTAGTTAATATCATATCATTAGAATGGGCCCTAATCCATTATTACTGGTTCCCTTTTAAAATTGGAATATTTGGTCGCAGAGACAGACATGAACACTTCTAGAAGAAATATGATATGAAAAGTCACAGGAAGCAGATGGCCGTCTACAATCCGAAAAATGATGTCTGGAACAGATTATTATCTCATAGCCCTCAGAAGGAACCAATCTGGGAGACACCTTGATATCAGACTTCTGACCTCCAAAACTGTAAGACAATAAACTTCTGTTGTTTAGGCCAGCTAGTTTTCCACACAGTCTTGATAGACTAATACACTACTTATGGCATGCAGTTAAAAGAGTAAGTGCTTTATAGGATGCATAATGCTTCAAAATGTTCTTCAAAAATGACTGCAAATGCAGTTGACTTACAATAATATTATAACTCTAAGAGAACAAATTCAGTTTCAAAGTCAATAAAAGCACAGAGATGACTCAAAACTAATACGCAGAGCCAGAGGATTCTGTCTCACAGTTTGAAATGAGGCAAGTTCTGAAAAATACATATTCCCAAAGCGAAGGTATAATTGTGTTCAGAGATCTGACATATCAGACTCCAGCATTGTTTTATTCATTTTAGCCTGGTTTATATATCAAAAACTTTGGAACCTCTTCCTCCCAGTATTCTGATGGTAGTGAAATATCAACTTTACCACCAGAGAAACTCCTCTTACATAGTATCTCTGGGCTGTTTTCATTCATCATCCACTTATTTTCTAGGAGCCAACAAAATGAACTTAGGGTTATTATAAGGAAGACAAGTTTAATTACTGAGGTAGTTTTTAAAGTTTGTTTATTTTGAGAGAGAGAGAGCACGATCACGGTAGGGGCAGGTAGAAAGGGAGGGAGGGAGGAAGGGAGGGAGAGAGAGAGAGAGACAGAGAGAGAGAGAGAGAGAGAGAGAATCCCAAGCAGATTCCATGCTCCATGCTGAACCTGTGTGGGGCTTGATCCCATGACCATGAGATCATGACCTGAGTCAAAATCAGGAGTTGGACACCCAACCAACTGAGTCATCCAGGTGCTCCTGATTATTATAAAGAAGACAAGTTAATTACTATGGCAGTTTTTAAAAATCAGATCTTAAATTCTCTCTAGTAGTTTCACACTGCACCTCTTCACCAGATTCCATATCTCATTGGCTAAATTTAAAATTCCCTAAATGCCCACATTACTCTAAATTGTTTGGCACTTGCCTTCCTCTTCACTCAAATCTTATTGCATACTCTTGTTTATTCTCTGTACTACAGGCATTCTGGCCTTCTTTCAGTCCTTATTTATTTATTTATTTATTTTTGTTTATTTACTCATGTCTTTCTATTTTTTTATTTCTAATATAATTTATTTTCAAATTGGCTAACATAGTTTGTATAGTGTGCTCTTGGTTTTTGGGACAGATTCCCATGGTTCATCGATTACACAAAATACCCAGTGCTCGTCCAAACAAGTACCCTCCTCAGTGTTCATCACCCATTTTCCTCTCTCCACCCCCATCAATATTCAGTTTGCTCTCTTTATTTAAAAAGTCTTTTATAGTTTACCTCCCTACCTGTCTGTAACTATTTTCCCCCTTCCCTTTCCCCATGGTCTTCTGTTAAGTTTCTCAACATCCACTTGAGTGAAAACATGATATCTGTCTTTCTCTGACTTACTTATTCCACTTAGTAAAATACCTACTAGTTCCATCCACGTTACTGCAAATGGCATGATTTCATTCTTTCTCATTGCCAAGTAGTATTCCATTGTATATATAAACCACATCTTCTTTATCTAATCATCTGTTGATGGGCATTTAAGCTCCTTCCATAATTTGGCTATTTTTGAAAGCAATGCTGGAAACATTGGGGTACATGTGGTCCTATGAATCAGCACTCCTGTATCCATTGGACAATTTCTGGTAGTGCTAATGCTAGATTGTAGGGTAGTTCTATTTTTAATTTTTTGAGGAACCTCCAGAGCAGCTGCACCAGTTTGCATTCCTAACATAAGTGCAAGAGGGTTCCCTTTTCTCCACATACTTGTCAACATTTGTTGTTTCCTGAGTTGTTAATTTTACCCACTCTGGTGTGAGGTGGTATCTCAGTGTGGCTTTGATTTGTAATTCCATGATGATGAGTGATGTTGAGCATATTTTCATGGGTCTGTTGGCCATCTGCATGTGTTCTTTGGAAAAGTGCCTATTCATGTCTTCTGCCCATTTCTTCATTGGATTATTTATTTTTGGGGTGTGGAGTTTGGAAACCTCTTTATAGGTCTTGTATATTAACCCTTTATCCAATGTGTCGTTTGCAAATATCTTTCCAATTCTGTCAGTTGCCTTTTAGTTTTATTGTTTCCTTTGCAGTGCAGAAGCTTTTAATCTTCATGAGGTCCCAAAAGTTCATTTTTGCTTTTAATTCCCTTCCCTTTGGAGATGTGTTGAGCAAGAACTTGCTGCAGCTGAGGTCAAAGAGGTTGTTGCCTTCTTTCTCCTCTAGGGTTTTGATGGTTTTATGTCTCACATTTAGGTCTTTCATCCATTTTGAGTTTATTTTTGTGTATGGTGTAACAGAGTGATCCAGTTTCATTCTTCTGCATGTTGCTGTCCAGTTGTCCCAGCACCACTTGTTAAAGAGACTGTCTTGTTTCCATTGGATCCTCTTTCCTACTTTGTCAAAGATTAGCTGGCCTTATATTTGTAGGCCCAATTCTCAGTTCTCTATTCTATTCCATTGGTCTAAGTGTCTGTTTATGTACCAATACCATGCTGTCTTGATGATTAAAAGGTTTATAGTAGACGCTAAAGTCTGGGACTGTAAAGACTCCTGCTTTGGTTTTCTTCTTCAACATTGGCTATCCAGGGTCTTTTGTGGTTCCATCCAAATTTTAGGATTGTTTGTTCTAGCTTTGAGAATAATGCTAGTGCAATTTTGATAGGAATTTCATTGAATGTGCAGATTGCTTTGTGTAGTATTGACATTTTAACAATATTTATTCTTCCAATTCATGAGCATGGAATGTTTTTCCATTCCTTTTTGTCTTCTTCAATTTCCTTCATAAGTTTTCTATAGTTTTCAGCATACAGAACTTTAATATCTTTGGTTAGGTCTATTCCTAGGTATTTTATGTTTCTTGGTATAATTGTAAATGGTATTAATTTCTTAATTCTCTTTCTGTTGCTTAATTATTGGCATATAGAAATGCAACCGATTTCTGTACATTGAACTTGTACCCTGTGACATAGCTGAATCCATGTATCAATTCTAGTAGGTTTTTTTGTGGAGTCTTTTGGGTTTTCTACATAGAGTATCACGTCTGCAAAAAGTGAAAGCTTGATTTCTTCTTTGCCAATTTGGATGCCTTTTATTTCATTTTGTTGTCTTAATGCTGATGCTAGGACTTCAAACCCTATGTTAAACAACAGTGATGAGAGTGGACATCCCTGCTGTGTTCCTTATCTCAGCTCTTGAGGATGTTATTAGCTCTAGGCTTTTCATATATGACTTTTATGATGTATGGGTATGTTCTTTCTATACCGACGTTCTTGAGGGTTTTTATTAAGAAAAGATGTTGTATTTTGTCAAATGCTTTTTATGCATCTATTGACAGGATCATATGGTTCTTATCTTTTCTTTTACTGATGTGATGTATCACATTGATTGATTTGTGAATATTGAAACATCCTTGCAGCTCAAGCATGAATCCCACTTGATCATGGTGAATAATTGCTTTTATATACTGTTGAATTTGATTTTCTAGTATCTTGTTGACAATTTTTGCATCCATGTTCATCAAGGATATTGGCCTGTAATTCTCCTTTTTTGGCGGGGGGTCTTTATCTGATTTGGGAATCAAAGTAATGTTGGCTTCATAGAATGAGTTCAGAAGCTTTCCTTCTGTTTCTATTTTTTTGGAACAACTTGAGAAAGACAGATATTAACTCTGCTTTAAATGTCTGGTAGAATTCCTCTGGGAAGCTATCTGGCCCAGGGCTTTTATTTGTTGGGAGAGTTTTGATAACTATTATTTGATAACTATTTGATTCAATTTCTTCACTAGTTACGGGTCTGATCAAATTTATATTGCTTCCATTTGAGTTTTGCTACTGTTTAGTTATCCTGGAATTTTTCCATTTTTTCCAGGTTGTCCAGTTTGTTGGCATATAATTTTTCATAGTATTCTCTGATAATTGCTTGTATTTATGAGGGATTGGTTGTTATAAATCCATCGTAATTCATGATTTTATCTATTTGGGTCGTCTCTCTTTTCTTTTGAGAAGTCTGTGTAAGGGTTTATCAATTTTGTTTATTTTTTCAAAAAACCAGCTTTTAGTTTCATTGATCTGTTCTACTGTTTTTTTTTATTCTATATTATTTATTTTTGCTCTACTCTTCATTATTTCTCCTCTTCTGATGGTGTTGGGATTTCTTTGTTGTTTTTCTTCTAGTTCCTGTAGGGGTGCTTTTAGATTTTGTATTTGGGATTTCTCTTCTTTCCTGAGATAGGCCTGGATTGCAATGTATTTACCTCTTAGGACTGCCTTTGCTGCATCACAAAGGGTTTGGACTGTTGTGTTTTCATTTTCATTTGCTTTCATATATTTTTTAAAATCTTATTTAATTCCCTGGCTGACCTATTTACTTTTAGTAGTATGTTCTTTAACTTTTAGTAGTATGTTCTTTAACCTCCATTTGGAGGTTTTCCAAATTTTTCCTTGGTTGATTTCAATTTTAATAGCACTGTTATCTGAAAATGTTCATGGTATGATCTCAATTCTTTTGTATTTATTGAGGGCTGTTTTGTGACCCACTATGTGATTTATCTTGAAGAATGTTCCATGTGCACTCGAGAAGAATGTATATTCTAGTGCTTTAGGATGAAAAGATCCGAATATATCTGTCAAGTCCATCTTGTCCGGTGATTCATTCAGGGTCATTGTTTCTTTATTGATTTTCTGTCTGGATGATCTGTCCATTGTTGTAAGTGGAGTGTTAAATTTCCCTGAAATTACCACATTCTTACCAATATGATTGCTTATATTTGTGATTGTTTTATATATATGGGTGCCCCCTGAAATGGGTGCATAGATGTTTATAATTGTTAGCTCTTCTTAATTGATAGACACCATAATTATGATATAATGCCCTTCTTCATCTCTTGTTACAATGTTTAGTTTAATATCTAGTTTGTCTGATATAAGTATCACTACTCCAGCTTTCTTTCAACTTCCAGTAGCATTATAGATGGTTCTCCATCCCCTCACTTTGAATCTGAAGGTGTCCTCAGGTTAAAATGGGTTCCTGTAGACAGAAAATAGATGGGCATTGTTTTCTTTTTTCTTTTTCCATTCTGAAACCCTGTGTCTTTTGTTGGAACATCTAGTCCATTTACATTCAGTTTTATCATTGGGAGATATGGATTTAGAGTCACTGGGTTATCTGTAGGTTTCATGCTTGTAGTGATGTCTGTAGTGCTTTGTGGTATTTGCAACATTCCACTCACAGAGTCCCCCCTAGGATCTCTTGTAGGGTTGGTTTAGTGGTGATGAACTCCTTCAGTTTTTGTTTACCTGGGAAAATTTTATCTCTCTTTCTATTGTGAATTACAAGCATACTGGATAAAGGATTCTTGGCTGCATATTTTTCATATTCAGCACATTGAAAATTTCCTGCCACTCCTTTCTGGCCTGCCAAGTTTCAGTAGATAGGTCTGCTACTACCCTTATGTGTCTACCCTTGTAGGTTAAGGCCTTTTGTCCCTAGCTGCTTTCAGATTCTCTCTTTATATTTTTTTTTGCCAGTTTCACTGTGATGTGTTGTGCAGAAGATTGATTCCTGTTATGTCTGAAGGGAGTTCATTGTGCTTTCGAATTTCAATGTCTGTTTCTTTCCACAGATCCGGGAAGTTCTCAGATATGATTTGTTCAAGTACATCTTCAACCCCTTTCTCTCTCTTCTTTTTCTGGAACTCCTGTGATATGGATATCATTATGTTTCATTGAATGACTTAGTTCTCTAATTGTCCCCTTGTGGTCCAGAATTATTTTATCTCTTTTACTCAGTTTCATCTTTTTTCATCATTTTATCTTCTATTTAATTTATTCTCCTCTGTACCTCTTCAATCCTCACTGTCACCATCTCTAGTTTATTTTGCACTTCATTTGCAGCATTTTTTAATTCATCATCACTATTTTTAGTTCCTTGATCTCTGCAGCAATAGACTCTCCACTGTCTTCTATGTTTTTTTTCAAGGCCATAGGTTAATCTTCTGACCATTATTCTAAATTTTTGTTCAGTTATATTGTTTATATTTGTTTTGATCAATTCTTTACCTGTCATTTCTTCCTGGAATTTCTTTTGAGAAGAATTCTTCTGTTTCATCATTTGGTCTAGTTTTATATTCCTTATGTGTTTTAAAAGCTTGTTATGTGTTCTGCACCTGCAAGCACTAAAGAGGGGTCATACACTTTCTGGGGCCTCGAACTTCAGGAGATATTTTTTTTGGAGAGTGTTACTTGCTCTCTGTTGATGTGACTCTGTTTGCTTTATTTCCCTACTGGTAGTGATGCTCAGGCCCCTCCACCAGGTGTGTTTTGATTTGTTCATTGAAGTAGCCCTGGAAAAGAAAACAAACAAACAAAGAAACAAACACCAAAACAGAAAAAAAAACACACCAGGTACAGCAAAACAATGGGGTGTTGGAGTTGTTGAAGAAAGAGGCCTTATCCCATACAAGAGAGAAATGACAGGGGTGGGGAAAAAAGAAAGAAAAGAAAACTGACCAGAGAAACTCTATGGCTTAATTCAGAGAGAGAGAGGAAAATAAAGAAGTACAAAATAGAAGAGGTATAAAGATAATAGATTAAACATGTCTTGTTAAACAAACCAACAACCAGAATAACCAGACTAGACGAGGGAAGAAATGAGGAGATAAAGAAGAAATATATAGATAGAGAGATAGATAGATTTATAATATATAAATTTATAAATAAAAATTTATATTTTAATAAATATAAATAGTTTGTATTTATTTAAAAATAAATTAACTTATTTATTTAAATAATAAATTTATAAAACATAAATATATAAATATATATACATATATATATATACATATATACACATACATATACATATATAGTTAGAATTGTCCAAGAATTAAATCAGGAAATACAAAACTGCTGGATGCCTTGGAACTGGTGGCAGCCATGGTTTGGCAGCTACCTGTTGTTTGCAACCCCAGGAGCTTCTTGGGTGTAATCTGAAACCGTGTCCCATATATATTCAAGGAGAGACCAAAGAAAGAAGCAGACCACTTCAGATTGGTAGGTAGCAGTTAAAAACACAAAACAAAACAAAACACCTATTTATTTAATAAGGGATTTACGACCACTTCAGATTGGTAGGTAGCAGTTAAAAAAACCACCTATTTATTTAATAAGGGATTTACTTGTGAGACTTCTCTGCCCCAAGATGAATAGACTTTCAGACTAACCTGCCAAATATTAAAAGTTATTATAGAGGCCCTAATTGGGTTCAGTCACATATACCATCCACATAGTCTCAATAGCACATTTCTATCCCAAGACTATATCCTTAGGGCAGCTTCTAGAAATGGGGTAGATAAGCAGAGTGTATATTCCACACACAGGGAGAGGGATGGGTAGCCCCAAATTGCCCATTTCCAGCTTGCAGGTCAACTGGGGTCATGTTTTCTTGATGACCTCCTCCAAAATTTACACAGTTATTCAATAAATAGATGTTAAATAATGAATAAAATAGTGAATAAACAGAGTGACCAGATTGAGAAAAGACTAATGTAGTAGAAGACAAAGTAGGAATAGACGTGCATTTTGCAAGAGTAGAATATTCCCAAAATTTCAATATTCCATATACTGAATTGCTATAAATATTAAGTGAGAATGGTGATTGTATGATTTGTTTTAAAAATTACAGTAGCCTTGGGGCATGTGGGTGGCTCAGTCGGTTAAGCACCAAGTCTTGATCTCAGTTCAGGTCATGAACTCATAGAGGTTCGTGAGGTCGCCCCACGTCAGGCTCCACACTGTCAGCATGGAGCCTGCCTGGGCTTCTCTCTCTCTTGTCCCTCCCCTGCTTATGTTATCTTTTCCTCAAAATAAATAAACTTAAAAAATATATAATGGGGTGCCTGTGTGGCTCCATCGGTTAAGTGTCCAACTTCTGCTCAGGTCATGATCTTATGTTTTGTGCATTCAAGCCCTGTGTCAGGCTTTGTGCTGACAGCTCAGAGCCTGGAGCCTGCTTTGGATTCTGTGTCTCTTCTACCTCTGCCCTTCCCCCACTTGTGTTCTGTCTCTCTCGTCTCTCAAAAATAAATAAATGTAAATACATATACATATATATATATAGTAACCTTAATAAAAGACAGAATAAAGAGAATATAAAACAAAAATATAAGTATCATTATACAAATTTCATGAATTAATATGAAAATATCCTTTATTCAACCACTTTGGGTAGCCCAGAATGGTTGTGGGCAGTCATAGTCATTGCACTAGCTGAACATCCTTATGGTTTAAGAATTTAAGCAAAAATAGCTTCATGGAAAAGATTATGAGACAGATAAAACACATATTATGAAACAGTGTTCTGGGTATTTTTCCTTCTACCTACTTTTTAAACATTATTATTCTAAACCCTTTCTATTAATACTACTAATAATGACATCCACTCACCCATTTATTATACAAGCACTTACCATCTGCTATTTATGAGGCACTGTGCAAGGTGTGTGTGTGTTAAAAGGCCAAATACTATAAGCTCTACCCTTACAATTTACAAAATTATTTCACTTACACAGTCTCAATTTATCCATATAACAACCGTGTGAGAAAAAATTTTGTTTTTCCAGTTTGATTCATTCCTTAAAGAACCTATTATTTGTCTTATTTAAAAACCAATTTACCCTCCTATATTGTGAGTATTGGGGAGAAAAAATATGATTTATTCCTCTTTGCAACCTTTCCAACACACATGAACACAGACATGTGTGTGCACGTGTACACACACAAATACACACACACACAAACACATTCGTTGCACAGTTCCTGAAAATATTAAGTAGTTGATATTTTTATTATACTTAGAAAAAAAATCAAATAACATATAATGGCCTAAAATTACCTATATAAATCAGGCTCCTTCCTGTCTCTCTATCCTCTTCCACTATCCTTCCTTTGCTTGCTATATTGCAAAGATAGTCATCTTTTTCTGTTTCTTATTTATCCAGTCATTCACTCACTTAATACATATTTACCGAGTATCTACCATTTGCCAAGTATTGGTAACACAATATAACTTATGTGCCTTCATCGACCTTATCTTTTATTAGGTGAAGATAGAAAGTAAGTAAATGTATAACATGTCAGGTGATAATGAATGCTAAAAAGAAAGCAATGCTATTTTATATAGGAAGGCAAGGAAATGCATCTCTGAGGTGTGTAGAGACTAGAATAGAGAGGAAAAGCCATCTTGGGGATATGGTGTGTCACTGAGTTCCTTTAGTCTATTTTCATGCTCCATAATTCTTTCTCTCTCTTGTTCAAATTCATTATTTTCCATTATTATATTTTCTTTATCACTTATGTGATCTTCTGATTCTTCCATCCTTGTGTCCATTGCATCATGTCTGCTTTAAATCTTGGTGCAGTTTTCATTTCTGACTGTTTTTTCACTTTTTTATCTCTGTGGTAAGGGCATCCCTAAAATCTTCCATTCTTTTCTCAAGTCTAGTAAGTATCCTTATGATTGTTGCTTTAAATAGTCCATCAAGCATGTTACTTATATCTGTTTCACTTAGATCTCTGGCCATTACCTTATTTAGTTCTTAATTTGGGATGAATTCCTCCATCTTGGCATTATGTTTGTCTTTGTCTCCTTCTCTGTGTTTGAAGAGACTTAATGTGTCTTGCTCCTGAGAGTAATGGCTGTATAAAGAACAGGTCATCTAATGTCTAGGGCCTGGTGATCCAGGAAGTGTTCCAGTGTGTGCTGCCTGCATTTTGATGTGGTGTTTTGCCTGCTCAATATTTTGGAGCAGTCACACACAAAGGTTTCTTTGCCTGAATTAGTGTTAGGTCCTTGGCCTCAGTCTTGTGAGTGTTAACTAGGTGTGCTTTGGTAGGATTGTTAAATGACACCTGATGCTACTTCCACTTGAAGAGAAGCCCTGGAGAACTCTCTGGTCATGAGGAGTGGCATGCACAGGGATTTCTGTTGGTTGTCTGGGGAAGTAGACTGTTGTTCTGGGACTGAGGGAAACCTGACTGTAAAGGGAAGTACTGTCAGAGTGAAGAGGTATGGGACTTGGTGTAAGTAGGTTACACAGCCATGTGATATTGACCCCAGGTGGCTTTGTGTTTATTCTGAGTAATGAAGGAAGGAAATGGTGCCAGCCAGCTCCATTGTCCCTGGAGTAGGGTCTCCATGTCTTCTGCTCTCAGAGAAGCACTCTGAGTGAATAGTATCTCCACTGTGTGTTTCAGGCATTTTTAAGACCACTGTTTCCACACTGCCTGTGGGTTGTTTCCTTCTTTCCAGGAGCAGCACAGTGCCCTCTGGGCTTTATCCTAGCTAAGCCTGCTGACATTTAAAACTCCAGACTTAAGGACATGATATGGGTAGGGGCCTGCACTGGTCTTCTGGGGTAGGATCTCACCACACTGAGACTGAGGCAGATTTGACAGAGAAGGGTAGTTACGCCAGAGCACAGGGGCATGGTACTTGGTACAGCCAGGGTAGGAAGCCAGCGTTGGTGCCAAGTGCCCTTTGCAGGTGCTCTTAATTTATGCTGAGGAGCAGGAGAGAGAAGTGTCACCATCCAAATTCTTTGTCCCTAGAGAGGAGTCCCGGGAATTTTATCTCTAAGGGACACACTCTAAGAAGAGCAAATAATCTTCCTGCTGTGTGTCCTAGTTGTTCCTCAGATCACTGTTTTCATACCATATGCACCCAGGTTGTTTCCCTGCCTATTTTCCAGGAGTAGGGAAGCTCCCTCAAGACCTATCCCAGCCAGGCCCACCATACTTTAAAACTGCAGTCTTCAAGCCCCACTGTTTGCAAGAACTCAGGAATATCGGCCCCTTTATTTTCCAAGTTAATGCCTTTGAAGAAGTGTTCTCCAGTGTGTTCCTCTCTTTCTTGCCTTTTTCTGTGACCACAGATCCCTCCCCTCTTCAGGACCTGTGGTCCATTTATCTCTCACACCATGTCTTTGCACTACAGATAAATGCACTTCTTTGATGTGGCCCCTTCTCTCTCTCTAGTTGTGGAGTTTGTTCTATCAGTTCTCAGGTTGATTTTTGAGGTAATCAGAATGATTTTATAGTTATCTAGTTGTGTTTTAGAGATAAGATGAACCTAGGATCCTACTATTTCGCTATCATCTTAGCTCCTCCAAAACTTTCTTAATCTGGAGAAGGAAATATAAATAAAGATTCAAAAAGCACATAAAATCCCCAATATAATCAACCCAATGCAGACTACACCAAGACACATAGCAATTTAAGTGCCAAAATGTGATGAAAAAAAGAGAATTTTAAAAGCAGCAAGAGAAAAGAAGACATTTACATACAACAGAAACCCCATAAGGTTATCAACTGGTTTTCAATACAAAGTTTGTAGGCTAGAAAGAAATGTCACAGTATATTCAAAGAGAAGAAAGAGAATGATTTGCATCCAAGAATACCCTTCCCATCAAGGCTATCATTCACAATAAAAAAGAGATAAAGAGTTTCTCATACAACAAAAACTAAACTTAACCTGCCCTATAAAAATCTTAAAGAAGACTATTTGGGTGGAAAGAAAAAACATAAGTAAAGGTATGAAAAGTATGAAGCACAAAAGCAGTAAAAATAAGTCTATTCTACAGATAAATCACTTAAGAGATTCACAAAATAAAAGGATGTGACATATGACTTTATTTATTTTAAAGTTTATTCATTTTGAGATAGAGTGCAGCATGAGCAAGGGAGGAGCAGAGAGAGGGAGAGAGAGAACCCGATGCAGGCTCTGTGCTGTCATCACATGGAGCCTGACAAAGGACTCGATCCCAAGAACCATGAGATTATGACCTGAGCCGAAATCAAGAGTCAAATGCTTAACTGACTGCGTCACCCAGGTGCCCCTGACACCATATATTTAAAACAAGGGGAGGGGGGAAAAAGGAATGTGTTCAAGCTTAAGTGACTGTCAACTTCATACAGACTGCTATATACAGATGTTTTATAAAAAATGAATGGTAACCATAAATCAAAAACCAGTAATAGATATACAAAGAATAAAGAGAAAGAAATCCAATTATATCACCAAAGAAAGTCAACAGAACATGAAAGACAGCAAGAGAAAAAAGGATGAGAAAAAGCAAAAAACAACCACAAAACAATAACAAAATGGCAATAAATACATACTTGTCAATAATTACTTTGAATGTAAATGGACTAGATGCTCAAATCAAATAGCATAGGATGACAGAGTAGAATAAAAAAAAAAAGAAAACAAAAAAATCCATCTATATGCTGCCTATAAGAGACTCATTTCAGACCTAAAGTCACCTCCTGATTGAAAGTTAGGGGATGGGGAAATATTTATCATGCAAAAAGATGTTAAAAGAAAGACTGATTAGTAATACTTTGACAAAATAGACTTTTAAAAAAGACTGTAACAAGATACAAGGAAGGAAACTATATAATAATAGAAGAGACAATTGAACAAGAAGACCTAACAATTGTAAATATGTATACACCCAACATGGAAGCAACCAACACATAAAACAGTTAATAACAAATATAAAGGAAATAATCGATAGTAATACAATAATAGTAAGGGCATTTGACACCTTCTTTACATCACTCAAACAGAAAATAAACATCAAATCATCCAAACAGAAAATAAACAAGGAAAACGTGGCCTTGAATGGCACCCTAGATCAGATGGATTTAACAGATAATATGCATAACATTACATCCTAAAATAGCAGGATACACATTCTTTTCAAATGAAAATGGAGCATTCCTCAGAATAGATAACATATTAGGCCACAAAAAACTTCTCAACAAATTAAAAAGGATCGAAGTTATGCCATGCATTTTTTTTTTCTGAGCATAACACTATGAAACTAGAAATCAACTACAAGAAACAATCTGGAGAAACTGAAAATACACATAGGTTAATTAGCATGGTACTAAACAAATGGCTCAACCAGGAAATCAAAGAAATCAATTACATGGAAACAAATGAAAATGAAAACACAGTGGTCCAAAATCTATGGGATGCAGAAAATGCAGTTCTATATATAAAGCTTAAAGCCATAGTGGCCTACCTCAAGAAGCAAGGGAAATCTCAAATAACCTAAAATTATACTTAAAGAAGCTAATAAAAGAATAAACAGGGGCGCCTGGGTGGCTCAGTTGGTTGAGCGTCCGACTTTGGCTCAGGTCATGATCTCACAGCTCGTGAGTTCGAGCCCCGCGTCGGGCTCTGTGCTGACAGCTCAGAGCCTGGAGCCTGCTTCTGCTTCTGTGTCTCCCTCTCTCTCTGCCCCTAACCCCCTTGCATTCTGTCTCTGTCTCTGTCAAAAATAAATAAACATTAAAAAAAATTTTTTTTAAAAAATAAAAAAAAAAAAGAATAAACAAAGTGCCAAATCAGTAGAATGGATGAAATAATAAAGGATGGAACAGAAATAAATGATATAAAAAATAAACAAAACAACAAAAAAGTCCCACAATAGAAGAGATCAATGAAATTAGGAGCTTGTTCATTGAAAACAAAAAATCAACAAAATTGATAAACCTCTAGCCAGACTCACCAAAAGAAAAAAAGAGAACTTGTCATAGACTCTAAGGCTGAAGTTCTTTTTTGGCTAGCAAAAGAGCAGGATACAGGATGAAAAACGAGAAATGGCTAATGTCTGGGAAAAGACAAAAGTCCCGAATAAGTGTCCTTGCCCCATTTTTATTAGGATCAGAAGGCTTACAAACATGGCGATGAACGTGCAAAAAGAGACAATGAATCTGTAAACATTAACTTGTGGATGTGAGGGAAAGGGGGTTTTGATGATATTTGAGGTTAGGGGTTTGGGTTAATATAAAACAAAATCCTGAAGCCGGGTAGTTGGATGGAAGATTGTTTACAAGGAACATGAGGCACCACTCCTGTTTATCTTAGCTAGCCTAGGGGATGAGACAGGTAGGGGAAAGCACCTCAGAGTTTACAAGGCACCTTTTCTTTCATTAATCGTCTCTGCTCTGAGCTGCATTACCTGCAGTGCAGCAGTCTGTAGCCCAATTTACTTGTTTGCCTAACTTGGTCCTTTCTTCCTGTGAAAGCAGCTTTCTGCTATACTGTTAAATTGGGGGTGCTTCTACCCTGAATATCTAATCTTTTTTATTTCATATATCTATGTATTGGGCACCTTTGAGCCCCTCTCTATTTGGGGGCCTTTCCTCCTCCCTCTCTATTCTGGGGGTTCTACACCCCCTCTTTATTCTGGGGTGCCTTTGCACCTCTCTATTCTTGGTTGCCTTGTCTTGTTTACATAAACTCGGGTGTAAGCATCCCATGGCTTTGTAATTCTTTATGCCTTGTTAACCCATTGGTGTAAGCACAGGGAATTTCTAAGCTTATTCCCCACAAGAAATGAGTAAAATAAACAAAATCACAAATCACAGAAGACAAATAACAACCAACACCACAGAAATACAGACAATTGCAGGAGAATATTATGAAAAATTATATGTCACAAATTGGACAACCTTGAAGAAATGAAGAAGTTCCTAGAAATATATTTCCTACCGAAGCTGAAGCAGTAGAAATAGAAAATTTGAACAGACAAATTTCAGGAACAAAATTAAATCAGTAATCAAAAACCTCCCAACAAACAACATTCCAGGCTCAGATGGCCTCACAGGTGAATTCTACCTAACATTTACAGAAAAGTTAATACCCATGCTTCTCAAACTACTTCAAAACACAGAAAAGGAAGGGAAACGTAAAAATGCATTCTATGATGCCAGAATAACCCTGATACCAAAACCAGATAAAGGCATCATATAACAGGAAACTATAGGCCAATATCTCGGATGAACATAGATACAAAAAACCTCAACAAAATACTACCAAAATTGAATACAACAGTTATACGTTAAAAATCATTCACCACTATCAAGTAAGATTTATCTCAGGGATGCAAGGGTGGTTCAATATTCACAAATCAATCCATGTCATACACCACATCAATAAAAGAAAGGATAAAAGATATTATCATTTCAATAGATGCTGGAAAAGCATTTAACAAAGTACAATTCATGATGAAAACACTCAATCAATTACATTTAGAGGGAGAATACCTCAACATAATATAGACCTTGTATGAAAACCCCACAATAAACATCATATTTAATGGTGAAAAATTTATAACTTTTCCCTTAATGCCAGGAACAGGACAAGGATATCCACTGTCATCACTTTTATTCAATATAATACTATAAGTCCTAGCCATGGCAATCAGAATAACAAAAAGGCAAAAAAAGGCATACAAATTGATAGGGTAGAAATTAATCTTTCACATGATACTATATATTTAAAACCTAAAGACTTCACCAAAGAACTAGAACTGATTAATGAATTCAGTAAAGTTGCAGGATACAAAGTCAATGTGCAGAAATCTGTTGCATGTCTATATGCTAATAATGAAGCAACAAAAAGAGATATTAAGAAAACAATTCCATTTGTAACTGCACCAAAAATAGTAAAATACCTAGGAATAAAGCTAATCAAAGAGGTGAAAAACCTCTACCCTGAAAATTATAAAACATTTATGAAAGAAATTGAAGATCTATACACAGAAATGGATAGACATTCCATCTTCATGGATTTGAAGGAAAATATTATTAAAATGTTTATACTACTCCAAACAATCTGTAGATATAATATAATCCTTATCAAAATATCCACCACATTTTTGACTAAAGCAAACCATCCTAAAATTGTATAGAACCACAAAAGACCCCAAATAGTGGAATCAATCTTGCCAAGAAAAACAAAGCTGGAGGTATCACAATTCCAGGCTTCTAGTTATACTACAAAGCTATAGTAATCCAAACTGTATGGTACTGGCAGAAAATAGACACATAGATCAAAGGAACAGAAAAGAAGACCCAGAAATAATACCATAATTATGTGGTCAGTTAATCTTTGACAAAGCAAGAAAGAATACACAGTCTCTTCAGGAAATGTTCACAGTCTCTTCAGGAAATGTTGCTGGGAAAACTGTACAGCAAAATGTAAAAGAAAGAAGCTGGATCACATTCTTATACCAAACACAAAAAGAAATTTAAAATATGTTAAAGACCTAATGTGATACCTGAAAACAAAAATTTTAGAAGAAAACACGGGTAATAATTTCTTTGACATAACTGTAGCCATCTCTTTCAATATGTCTCCTGAGGAAAAGGAAACATAAACGAAAATAAACTATTAAGACAGTATCAAAATAGAAAGTTTCTGCATGGGGGGCTTGGTGGCTCATTCATTTAAATATCCAAGTCTTGATTTTGGCTTAGGTCATGACCTCACAGTTCATGAGCTTGAGCTCCACTTGGGGATCTACACTGACAGCTCAGAGCCTGTTTGGATTCTCTCTCTTTCTCTCTCTTTCTCTCTCTCTCTCTCTCTCTCTCTCTCTCTCATTCTCTGCCCACCCCCATTCTCACTATCTCTCAAAAATAAATAAATAAATAAATAAATAAATAAATAAATAAACAAACTTTGTAAAAAAGTTTTCAAAAATTGGAAAGCTTCTGCACAACAAAAGAAATAATCAACAAAACTAAAAGATAACCTACTGAATGGAAGATATTTGCAAATGACATATCTGACAGAGGGTTTGTATCCAAAATATATAAAAAACTGATACAATGCCATACCAAAAAATAATCCAATTAAAAATTGGTAGGAAACATGAGTAGACATTTACCAAAGAACACTTTGATATGTCCAACACACACAGACACACACACACACACACACACACACACACACTCAACTCACAAAGGAATAATATACAGCTATAAAAGAATGAAATCTTGTCATTTGCACCAACATGTATGGACCTAGAGAGTGTAATACTAAGCAAAATAAGTCAGAGAAAGGTAAATGCCATGTGATCTCACTCATCTGTGGAATTTCAGAAACAAAATAGAGAGAGAGAGAGAGACAGAGAGAGAGAGAGAAACCCAGAAACAGACTCTTAACTATAGAGAACAAACTGATGATTACCAGAGGGGCATTGGGTGGGGAGATGAGCGAAATAGGTGATGAGGATTAAAGAATATACTTATCACAATGAGCACTGAGTAATGCATAGAATTGTTGCATTGCCATATTGTACACCTGAAACTAATATAACACTGTATGTTAACTATACCTGAATTAAAATTAAAACTAAAAATTTGGGAAAATTTTAAAACTTCTAAAGGAAAAATAATGGAATTTTTCAGCCATTATATCTTCAAATATTCTTTCTGCCACTTTTTTTTCTCCTTTTGGAATTCTCATTACACATATGTTAATACACTTGATGTTGTTCTGCATTTCTCTGAGGCCCTATTTTTCATCATTCATCTGCTTTCAGTTTCTCTAATTTGATTATTGACCTATTTCTAGGTTCATTAATTATTTTTGTAAAGTTGATTTTGATGTTGAACCTCTCTAGTGAAATTTTAATTTTAGAACCTATTCATTTCAAATCTAGAATTTCTATTTTTATTTTATAGTGGTATATATATATTTAGCATCCTTATTTGGTGAGATATTTTTCTCATATATTCATTTAATTCTTTAGACATATTTTTAGTTCTTTGAACATATTTATAATAGGTGATTTAAAGGATTTGCCTGTTAAATGTGGTATCTGAGCTCTCATCATGGATAGTTTCTATTGCCTGTTTTTTTCCTCTGTATGGGCAATACTTTCCTGCATCTTTGAATGTCCTGTATTTTTTTGAAGTTTGGATATTTTAAAGAATGTAATATAAATAATATAATTCATCAATTCTGGCAATTTCATCACCACCCTCTCCAGGGTGTGCTGCTGTAGATATTATGTTTTATTATTATTGTTAGGTTTTTTTTCTGTTTTTTAATGTTTTTATTTAAATTCAAGTTAGTTACCGTACAGTGTAATATTAGTTTCAGGTGTACAATGTAGTTATTCAACACTTCCATACAATACCTGGTACCCATCACAAGTGCATTCCTTAATCCCCATCACTTATTTGTTGTTATTGGTGGTGTTTGCTTGGAAACTTATCCAGACTAATTATTCAAATTTTGTATTCCCTGTGGTGAGTAGTGTAATGTATTCTCAGTTAACTTAAGAGGCAGCTAATAATTTGTCAGATATTTCTTCAAATGTCTTAAATATCTAATGTTTTATGTGTATCTGGCACACATCTGAAATACTCAACAAGTTTATAAATCTGTCTTAGCCTCCACTTGCTGATTGTATAGGGACTCAATTTCAATCAGAGCTATGTCACTAGCAACCTTACATGTTTTCTGGGGAGATACACAGACCTAAACAGGTATATTATAATTTAGATTCCAAACGATATTTCAGAGCTTTTCAAAGTCCCCTGTGGATATCTTGCTCTCCAAATCTTTCTTAAAATATTGACTGGGCTTTCTTATTCTAAATGGTATCACAGCCTTAGGTAATCTTAGTTCAGCATTGCTTTGGCTATCTGGGGTCTTTTCTGGTTCCATACAAATTTTAGGATTATTTGTTCTAGCTCTGTGAAGAATGCTGGTGTTATTTGGATAGGGATTGCATTGAATATGTGGATTGGTTTGGGTAGTATTGACATTTTAACAATATTTTTCTTCCTATCCAGGAGCATAGAATATTTTTCCATTTTTTTGTGTCTTCTTCAATTTCTTTCATAAGCTTTCTATAGTTTTCAGTGTACAGACTTTTCACCTCTTTGGTTAGATTTATCCCTAGTTACTAATTTTATGGTTTCTGGTGCAATTGTAAATGGGATCAATTCCTTGATTTCTCTTTCTGTTGTTTCAATGTTGGTGTATAGGAATGCAACTGATTTCTGTGCATTGATTTTATATCCTGCAACTTTGCTGAATTCATGAATCACTTTTAGCATTTTTTTTGGTGGAATATGTTGGGTTTTCCATATAGAGTATCATGTCATCTGTGAAGAGTGAAAGTTTGACCTCCTCCTGGCTGATTTGGATGCCTTTTATTTCTTTGTGTTGTCTGATTTCAGAGGCTAAGATTTCCGATACTGTGTTGAATAACAGTGGAGAGATTGGACATCCGTGTCTTATTCTTGACCTTAGGGGGAAAACTCTCAGTTTTTCCCTTTCTTTCATTGATGTGATATACCAGAGTGATTGTTTTGTGGATATTGAACCAGCCCTGATTCTGGGTATAAATCCCACTTGGTCGTGGTAAATATTTTAATATATTTTTGTATCTGGTTGGCCAGGATCTTGTTGAGAACTTTTCCATTCATGTAACAGGGAAATTGGTTTGTATTTCTTTTTGAGGTCTTTGTCTGGTTTTGGAATAAAGGTAATGCTGGTTTCCAAGATGAGTTTGGAAGTTTTCCTTCCATTTGTATTTTTTCTAACAGTTTCAAAAGAATAGGTGTTAACTCTTCTTTAAATGTTTGGAAGAATTCCGCTAGAAAGCCATCTGTATCTGAACTCTTGTTTAGGGGGAGATTTTGGATTACTAATTCAATTTCTTTACTGGTTTTGGGTCTGTTCAAGTTTTCTATTTCTTTTTGTTTAATTTTGGTAGTTTATATGTATCTAGGAATTTGTTCATTTCTTCCAGATTTCCAAATTTAATGGAGTATAATTGCTCATAATATTCTGTTATTATTGTTTATATTTCTGCAGTGTTGGTTGTGACCTCTCTTCTTTCATTCTTGATTTTATTTATGTGCGCCCTTTCCTTTTTCTTTTTGATCAAACTGGCTAGTGGCTTATCAATTTTGTTAAACCTTTCAAAGAACCAGTTTCTGGTTTCATTGATCTGTTCTACTGTTTTTGTTTTTGTTTTTGTTTTTGTTTTGTTTCCATAGCATTGATTTCTGCTGTAATCTTTATTATTTCCTATATTCTGCTGGTTTGTGGTTTTATTTGCTGTTCTTTTTCCATCTTTTTAAGGTGTAAGTTTAGGTTGTATATCTGGGCCCTTTCTCCCTTCTTTAGGAAGGCCTGGATTGCTATATACTTCCGTCTTATGACTGCCTTTGCTGTGTCCCAGAGGTGTTGGGCATTATCTTTGGTGGTGTTATGATTTTCATTGGTTTCCATGTACTTTTTAATTTCCTCTTTAAGTTCTTAGCTAACCCATTCATTCTTTAGTAGGATGTTCTTTAGTCTCCAAGTATGTATTGTCTTTCCAAATTTTGTCTTGTGGTTGATTTCAAGTTTTGTAGTGTTGTCGTCTGAAAATATGCATGGTATAATACCGATCTTTTTGTACTTGTTGAGGGCTGGTTTGTGTCCCAGTATGTGATCTACTCTGTAGAATGTTCCATGTGCAGTTGAGAAGAATGTGTATTCTCCTGCTTTAGGATGAAATTTTCTGAATACATCTGTTAAGTCCATCAGGTCCAGTGTATCATTCAAAGCCATTGTTTCCTTGTTGATTTCATGTTTAGATTATCTGTACATTGCTTTAAGAGGGGTGTTAAAGTCTCCTACTAGTATGATATTATTATCAATGAGTTTCTGTATGCTTGTGATTGATTTATATATTTGGGTGCTTTACATTTGGAGCATAAATGTTTACAATTGTTAGATCTTTTTGGTGGATAGACCCCTTAATTATGATATAATGCTCTTCTTCCTCTCTTAATACAGTATTTATTTTAAAATATAGACTGTCTGATATGAGTATGACGACTCTAGCTTTCTTTTAGTGACCATTAGCATGATAGATGGCTTTCCATTCCCTTACTTTCCATCTGAAGGTGTCTTTAAGTCTAAAATGGGTCTCTTGTAAACAGCATATAGATGGATCTTGTTTTCTTATCCGTTCTGTTACCCTATGTCTTTTGATTAGAGTATTTAGTTCATTGACAATCAGAGTGAGTACTGAATGATATGCATTTATTACCGTTATGTTGCCTGTAGAATTTGATTTTCTGGTGGTGTTCTCTGGTCTTTTCTAGTCTTTGTTGGTTTTGATCTTTTTTTTTTCTTGTTTCATCTTTTCTCCCCTCAGAAAATCCCCCTTAAAATGTCTTGCAAGGCTGGTTTAGTGGTCACAAACTCCTTTAGTTTTGTTTGTCTGGATAACTTTTTGTCTCCCCTTCTATTTTGAATGACAGCCTTGCTGGATAAAGAATTCTTGGTTGCATATTTTTCTCATTCAGCACGTTGAATATATTCTGCCACTCCTTTCTGGCCTGCCAAGTTTATGTGGATAGGTCTTCTGTGAAACTGATTTATTTTCCCTTGTAGGTCAAGGACTTTTTTCCCTTGCTTCTTTCATGATTCTTTCCTTGCCTGAGTATTTTGTGAATTTGACTATGATATGCCTTGTTGATGGTAGGTTTTTATTGAATCTAATGAGAGTTCTCTGTGCTTCCTGCATTTTGATATCTGTGTCTTTCCCCAGGTTAGGAAAGTTTTCCACTATGATTTGTTCACATAACTCTTCTACCCTTTTTTTCTCTCTCTTCATCTTCTGGTACCCCTATGATTTGAATGTTATTCCTTTTTAATGAATCACTGAGTTCTCTGATTCTTATATCATGTTCTTTTACTTTAGTTTCCCTCTTTTTTTTCTGCTTCGTTATTCTCCATAAGTTTTTCCTCTATATCACTGATTCACTGCTCTGCTTTGTCTGTCTGTGCCAACATGACATCCATTCAAGATTGCATCTCAGTTATAGCACTTTTAATTTTATACTGACTAGGGGCATCTGGGTGGCTCAGTCAGTTGAGCATCTGACTTCGGCTCAGTTTATGGTCTCACAGTTTGTGGGTTCGAGCCCCTCATTGGGCTTTGTGCTGACAGATCAAAGCCTGGAGCTTGGTTCAGATTCTCTCTCTCTCTCTCTCTCTCACTCTCTCTCTCTCTCTCCCCCTCCCCTGCTTGCACTCTGTGTCTCTCTCAAAAATAAATAAAACTTAAAAAAAAATTAAAACAAAGAAATTTTTTCCTGACTAGATTTTACTTCTTTTATTTCAGGAGAAAGGGATTCTAATCTACTTTCAATCCCAGCTAGTATTCATATTATTGTGATTCTAAATTCTGGTTCAGACATCTTGCTTGTATCTGTATTAAGTTCCTGGCTGTCATTTCTTCCTTTTTTTTTCTTTTTGGTGAATTACTTTGTTTTGTCATTTTGAAGCAAGAAAAAGAATTAATAAAATAAAAATAAATAAATAAAAATTAAAAAATTAAAAATTAAAAAGAACACAAAATAATCAAATAAAAATGCTAGATCCTAGGTTTGTTTTGGTCTTGTTGTTGAAAAAAAAAAAAAACCCTGGGGCACCTGGGTGCTCAGTTGGTTGAGCTTCCGACTTCAGCTCAGGTCATGATCTCACAGTTTGTGAGCTCGAGCCCGTCATTGGGCTCTGCGCTGACAGCTTGGAGCCTGGAGACTGCTTCTGATTCTGTGTCTCCCTCTCTCTCTGCCCCTCCCCTGCTCATGCTCTGTCTCTCTATCAAAAATAAATAAACATTAAAAAAAGATTTAAAAGAAAAGAAAAAAAAACCCTGTTAAAATATAAAAAAAAAGAAATAAAATAATAAAGAAAAAAGGACAAAAAGGGAAGCATTTTAAAATTTAAATAAAGGCATGCAATAAAATAGAATAAAATGACATGATAGAAGTAAAATATAAGTTAAAAATTTACAAAAAAATTAAAACAGCATAAAAATTAAAGAAAATATTTTTACATAAAAACGGAAAGTAAAAATGAATTTTGAAAGTAAAGTAGATTTTTCAAAACTTGCAAAAAATTAAAACATATAGTAGAAAAAAAAAATTTCAACATTTTTATTTTATTTTTGGGACAGAGAGAGACAGAGCATGAACCGGGGAGGGGCAGAGAGAGAGGGAGACACAGAATCAGAAACAGGCTCCAGGCTCCGAGCCATCAGCCCAGAGCCTGACGCGGGGCTCGAACTCACGGACCGCGAGATCGTGACCTGGCTGAAGTCGGACGCTCAACCGACTGCGCCACCCAGGCGCCCCAAGAAAACTCTTTTTTATAAAAAAGGAAAATAAAAATAAATTTTTGAAAGTAAAATGGGATTTTAAAAAATTATAAAAAGTAAAAAAAATATAGTAGAAAAAATTAAAGGAAAATCTTTTTTGTAAAACCAGAAAATATTTTTTTCTCTTTCTGTATTCAAGAATAAGAAAAGAAAGAAAATAAAAAAAATTGAATAGATGGACCAGCAAACAGAATGAAATAAGATTGAAACTACATTTTAAATAATGCTGCAATAAACACATGGAGGTATGTATCCCTTTGAATTAGTGTTTGTGTATTTTGTGGGTAAATATCCATTACTGTCATTATTGGATCATAAGGTAGTTATACTTTTAACTTTTTGAAGAACCTCCATAAAGTTTTCTATATGGCTGCACTAGTTTGCATTCCCACCAGTAGTACAAGAGGATTTCTTTTTTTTCCACATCCATGCCAAAACTTGTTTCATTGTGTGTGTGTGCGTGTGCGTGTGTGTGTGTGTGTGTGTGTGTGTGTGTGTCTGTGTCTGTGTGTTTAGCCATTCTGACAGGTGGTATATTATTGTAGTTTGGTTTGCATTCCCTGATGATGAGTAATATTAAGCATCTTATGTATCTGTTGGTCATCTGGATGTTTTCTTTGGATAAATGTCTATTCATGTCTTCTGCCCACTTTTAAATTAGATTATTTGTTTTTTGGGTGTTGAGTTGTATAAGTTATTTATATATTTTGGATGCTAACCTTTTATTGGATATGTCATTTGCAAATATCTCTGCCTATTCTATAGGTTGTCTTTTGGTTTCACTTGGTCATTTCCTTTGCTGTGCAGAAACTTTTTTATTTTGATGTAGCACCAATAGTTTATTTTTGCTTTTATTTCTTTTGCCTCAGGGGGCATATCTAGAAAAATGTTGCTATGGTTGATGTTATGGAAATGGCTGCCTGAGTTTTCTTCTATGATTTTTTTTAAATTTTTTTTCAACGTTTTTTTATTTATTTTTGGGACAGAGAGAGACAGAGCATGAACGGGGGAGGGGCAGAGAGAAAGGGAGACACAGAATCAGAAACAGGCTCCAGGCTCTGAGCCATCAGCCCAGAGCCCGACGCAGGGCTCAAACTCACGGACCGCGAGATCGTGACCTGGCTGAAGTCGGACGCTTAACCGACTGCGCCACCCAGGCGCCCCTCTTCTATGATTTTTTTATGATTTCAGGTCTCACATTTATGTCTTTAATCCAATTTGAGTTTGTTTTTGTGTATGGTTTGAGAAAGTGGTTTTGTTTCATTCTTTTGCATATACCTGACCAGTTTTGCCAGCACCATTTGTTGAAGAGACTGTCTTTTCCCCATTAGATATTCTTTCCTCATTTGTGAAAGATCAATTGACTATTTAATTGTGGTTTTGAATCTGGGTTTTCAATTCTGTTCTATTGATTTTTGTGTCTGTATTTGTTCAAGTACCATACTCTTTTAATCACTACAGCTTTGCAATATATCTTGAAGTCTGGTTTTGTGATACCTCAAGCTTTGCTTTTCTTTTTCAAAATTGCTTTAGCTATTTGGGGTCTTTTGTGGTTCCATGTAAACTTTAGAACTGTTTTTTATTGTTCTGTGGAAAATAATGTTGGTATTTGATAGAGATTGCTTTAAAACTATAGATTACTTTGGGTAGGATAGATATCTTAACAATATTTGTTCTTCCAATCCATGAGCATGGAATGTATTTCCATTTCTTTGTGTTGTCTTCAATTTCTTTCATCAATGTTTTATAGTTTTCAGAGTACAGGTTTTTCATCTCTTTCGTTAGGTTTATTCCTAGGTATCTGATTATTTATAGTGTAATTGTAAATGGAATTGCTTTCTTATTTATCATTCTAGCATAACTCTTCTTATCCACTTATATGGCCCTTTGCATGTCTTCATCCTGTGCTCTTTCAGAAGTGACTCTATAATTATATCCCCTCTTTATGTGGAAGTACTTCAATTCTTCAGATTTCTGGCTAAATATTACTCTATAACTTCAACTCTTTGGTGCATTAAAAGGAACTTATGATTTCATAGTTTAAGTGATTTTTTTATTATTTTCAGAACTGTGACATTTTCCAGCAGTTTGTATCATAAGTAGAGCAGAATTCCCTCATTATCTTTTAGGAGAGGCAAAAATTAATCTAGTATTTCTTTTACAGGTATATTTTGCTGAATTAGACATCATCTCCAATTATTTAACATAGTAATCTAATTCAAATAATGATTTACAGACTAATCAGTGATTTTTAGCATCTTAAAATATCAAGTATTCAGTTCGGATGAGTTTGCAAACATTATCTCTTCTAGCTCCTTAAATTTAAAGAAGTCAGGGTAGAGAGAAGTAAAATGACCAGCTAAAAATCACTCAGATAGTTAATGGTAGAGACAGAAGTTATATTGACAACCTAATTTTGTCATATCTGCTATTTTATTATATTACAAACATAAAAATATATGTATTATTTATTAGATGGAAATTTTATTTTAGATATGTTTGTTGGAACTCTGGGTTGAATGAGAAACTAATTAATCAAAATATTTGGGTGCTAACTACAGAATGATTTTTTATTAACCTCAGGCTCCCTACTTACAAGATATAAAGCCCTTACTCCAAACACATTGATTCATTTATTTTTTAATAATTATTTTTAAGGTTTTTCTTCCTCTCTGTTTTTATCTTATTTTTCCTTCCCTTCTCCTATGACCATCTGTTAAGTTTCTCAAATTCCACATGAGTGAAATTGTATGATATCTATCTTTCTCTGACTCATTAATTTTACTTAGCATAATACCCTCCAAGCATAAGAGATTCTTAAATACAGAGAACAAACTGAGGGTTGATGGGGGTGGGGTAAATTGGTGATACA
Organism: Prionailurus bengalensis; assembly: GCF_016509475.1. Taxonomy (NCBI): domain Eukaryota; kingdom Metazoa; phylum Chordata; class Mammalia; order Carnivora; family Felidae; genus Prionailurus; species Prionailurus bengalensis. The sequence continues at coordinate 75,787,495 of NC_057361.1, read as the reverse complement.
CATTAAGGAGGGCACTTTGAAGGATGAGCACTGGGTGTTATATGTAAGTGATGAATCACTGGATTTTACTCTTGAAGCCGAGACTACATTGTATATTAACTAACTTGAGAAAAAAATAACACAAATACTACAATAAATATGTCAAATTACCTTGAAAAAACCAAGCAAGTATTTTTTAAGCTCCCACTATCTGTGAGGCACTGTTCTAAATGTTAGGCATTAGTGAGTTAATGAGGTATAGCTCCTGTCTTCATGAGCTTACTATCTAATGAGATAAATAGAAAATTAAATAATCACACTAATGAATGTCCAATCACAAACAGATAAAAATTACCTTAATATAACATCATGAATACCTATAGTGAAGTAATCTGACCTAGATTTGGGGTGGATCTGAGGGTAAAAGTGAGGGGTCATCTCAGCAAGTTTACTTGATGAAGTTATATTTGACTTGAGCTCTGAAGGATGAAAATATATTTATAAATGATGATTGGGGGGCAAGTGGATATGTGAAGAATTGTGAAATAAGCTAGTAGCATATGCAAATTCCCTATTTTGGAAGACAATACAAGTGTATTTAAATAACTGAAAATGCACCTATAGTGAGGAGAGCAAGGAAATGTGTGGTTGGCGATGAAGTTGGAAGAATAGGTAGAGTCCAGATTCATGCATAGTTTTGTAAGTCATGTTAAATTCTGTCTCTATTGTAATAATATTTTGAAAACACTCATGGATTTTAAGTAGAAATTTACCTAATGAGATTGATATTTTGTAAATATCATTCTGGCTTCTGTGTCATGACAAATTTAAAGAGATCCTGAAGGGAAGCAAGAAGTTAGGAGGTTCTTGCAGTACTATCCCAGGAGAGTGTTTCTAGTAGGTTAGAAACAGGGATAGAAGTTTCAGTGGAGAATGAGAGAACTTTATGGGTTTAAAAGATATTGGGAGGTAAATTAAACAGAATTTGATGACTCACTGGGGAAGGAGAAGCAGTGAGAGAAAAGGAACTGTCAGGCTGACTCCTGGGTTTCCAGATTTATGGTGGTGTCCATTAAATGAAATAGAAAGCAATGAATGAAGTTCAAGTTCAAGAATGGAGGATCATCAAGTTTCATTGTGGTCCTGTAGTGTTTGAATTTACTTGGAAATGACCTAGATTTGTCAATTATGTCACTGGATTCATAGATAGGGATTGCAGGAAAAGCCCTATAATGGAGCTTTAGGGGTCAATAATAGGTCAATATCATGTAAATAGTTAATACAGTTTCAGGCCTGAGTGAGTTTACCTAAGAAAATAAACAAAATGAGACATAAGAGGGCCTGGAATTCAAAGTGGATGAATTTCAATGTTTAATTAATGGATAGAGAAAATCAGCCTGCAAAAAAGAAAAGGAGCGGTCATTTGGGGAAGAGAAAACTCTTTAAAGTCATGAAAGAGGGGTGGTCCTGTATACTTTATGTGAGGAAGCCAAGGGAAAAGATTTTTTAATAATATAAAGTGTGGTCAGAAGGATTAAATACTGCTTGGAAGTCAAGCAAGATGAAGCTTGAAAAAGGTCTATTAGAATTAGTGACATAAAAGTCACTGGTAACCTCAGAAGGAGAAGTTTCAGTAAAATGATAAAGGCAGAAGATTTAATTGAGGAGTGGGGGAAACTGGCTGCGAAGAAGTGGAAAGAGGGTGGTAGCTGTAGCGAATGTGTAATTAAGGAATATTGTTTGTTTTTACATAAACAAGTTTTATCATCCTACCACCAAATCTCACGAGACTACTTTGCACATTTCAGATATCTTTCCTTTACCATTGTATGCTCTTATGATTTCTTACCACATGGTCTTCATTCATGAGCCTGTATGTGATAAAATCTCTTCTGTTGAAATAATCTACTAAACTTGCACAAAATTCTTCACCAATATTTAGATATTTAACTAACCTTCCCATTTGCAATATTTTGAAGGTTACTAGAAAAGTGATAGTGCTTGGCTATGCCAAGGACAATTGAAAAGTTATACACTTTCTACAGTGTGTTCCAGAAACCACACGGTTCCCTTTTTTTGGTGTTGGTGCAGAAAAGTCATAATGGTTTTAGGAAGTATCTTTGATTAGACTTAAAATAATCTACCTTTTACACTCAGAAGGGAATCAGTCTAGGTAACTGTGATTTTGTTTTCAATAACAAAGAATAGTCCAGACAACAAAAGTTCAAAATTGCACAGACGACAGAAGTACATATATAACAGATGAACTGTGTTTTCAGTTCTCTCAACTGCCAAAGATTGTTTCCTTTCAACAAATAATTAAGATAAAATTTATAATATTAATAATGAAAATAGTTTTAATGCTTATATAACAATATTTATGATTTTGTGGACACAGGCTTTTGGTTAAATACACTAAAAGGTGAGGCAATACATGGAAAGAACTTCTGTTTGAGAGCAGCATTGTTGTTCAACAAGGCTCACTTGCATGTATTTCTGGTTGATTTCTTTCCCATAGCAATTATGTATCAGCTTTCCTAACCCTGTGAGTCAGTTACCATTTATCTAGTTACATCCCATCCACCAAAATTCTGTCAACACTTCCAAAAAGCTGTTGCCTGTTGACTTCTTTCCAATTCTCTTTGTTCTTAGAATTAAAACTTTTTTGTACCTTTATTACACTATTTAATAAGCTCATGTTTGAGCTGCCATATTAACTAGAAATGTGCATACATTTTAAGACTTGAGCAAATCATTAAAAATAAACAGTGTTGTTAAATGTAATTTGATAAAATAATCCCTTTTAAAGTAAAACACCTTATCACTGGTCTCTAATTTCAGATATTCAGCTTCATAACTTTTTAACCAACAATCTCTGCATCCTTCTGTCAAATATTATGAAATGTGAAAGGTACTTTTTAAAAAATTAATTTTACCTAATAATTGTTTTTAATATATATTTGAATGCATAATTGGATTAAACACATTAGCAAATTCTTGTAAATCAAATACATAGCTCTACTTAATATTGGTATTATTATTATGCCAAGTAAGTTAATGCTCAAATCATATAACTTGTATTTAAGGGACTTACAAAGAAAAGCAAATGGCAATACAGAATGAAAAAAGTGGCTTCAAAAGATGTATCTTAAGAGTTACTTGAATTTTATTTTTGTGTTGCAACTTGAAAAAATTCACTATGTTAGAAATGAAGGTAAAGGTCTTATGACAATAAAACTGTTAGAGATCTATCAATTTATTTCAAAAGACTACATATTCTAAACATGTACTTTTGCAATGACATGCCAGTTGAAGAGAAATCACAGTTTATGGAGGTTTTCCTCTACTTACGTTTCAATGGTAGGACTGAATAGATATTTTTCTGAAGTCAAATTTTTATGGTTTAACTAAAGAGAAATACATAGTAAATAGCACACACATGTACAGTAGAAAATGCACATAATTCTAGGGGTAAATATTTTATTATAATTTTAAGGAGAAATTGAGAATACATTCATGTAGATTAGCCATTTGGGAAGCTTAAAATGTTTTTTTTAATGAAATTTATTGTCAAATTGGTTTCCAGACAACACCCAGTGCTCATCCCAACAGGTGTCCTCCTCAATGCCCATCACCCACTTTCCCCTCCCTCCCACCCTCCATCAACCCTCAGTATATTCTCAGTTTTTTAAGAGTCTCTTATATTTTGTCTCCCTCTCTCTCTAACCATTTTTTTTCTTCCCCTTGCTCATGGTCTTCTGTTAAGTTTATCAGGATCCACATAGGAGTGAAAACATATGGAATCTGTCCTTCTCTGTATAACTTATTTCACTTAGCATCACACTCTCCAGTTCCATCCATGTTGCTACAAAAGGCCATATTTCATTCTTTCTCATTGCCACGTAGTATTCCATTGTGTATATAAACCACAAGTTCTTTATCGATTCATCAATTGATGGACATGTAGGCTCTTTCCATAGTTTGGTTATTGTTGAGAGTGCTGCTATAAACATTGGGGTAGAAGTGCCCCTATGCATCAGTACTCCTGTATCCCTTGGGTAAATTCCTAGCAGTGCTATTGCTGGGTCATAGGGTAGGTCTATTTTTAATTTTTTGAGGAACCTCCACACTGTTTTCCAGAGTGCCTGCACCAGTTTGCATTCCCACCAACAGTGCAAGAAGGTTCCTGTTTCTCCACATCTTTGCCAGCATCTATAGTCTCCTGATTTGTTAATTTTAGCCACTCTGACCGGCGTCAGTGTGGTTTTGATTTGTATTTCCCTGATGATAAGGGATAATAAATGTCTTTTCATGTGGTTGTTGGCCATATGTGTCTTCTCTGGAGAAATGTAGGTTTATGATTTCTGCCATTTATTTTAACTGGATTATTTGGGTTTTGTGTGTTGAGATTTATAAGTTCTTCATATATTTTAATACAAATCCTTTATAAGATATGCCATTTGCAATTATAGCCTCCTGTTTCATAAGCTACCTTTTAGTATTGTTGATTGTTTCATTTGCTGGGCAGATTTTAATTTTGATATAGCCCCAATAATTTTTTTTCATTTTGTTTCCCTTACCTCAGGGAAGGAAAGTTGCTAGCTGATAACAAAGAGATTACTGTGTGTTTTCTCTTCTAGGATTTTTATTGTATCAGGTCCCAAATTTAGGTCTTTAATCCACTTTGAATTTATTTTTGTGTTTCCTGAAAGAAAGTGGGCCAGTTTTGTTCTTTTGCATGTTTTCTTTTACATAAATCTAGGTAAAAGTTTATGAATTTTATTAATTTTTATATGAACCAGCTCCTGGTTCAATTGATCTGTTCTATTGTTTTTTAAGTTTCTATATCATTTATTTCTTCTCTAATCTTTATTAATTTCTTCTTCTACCGGCTTAAGTTTCATGTATTGCTCTTTTTCTGGCTCCTTTAGGTGAAAAGTTAGACTGATTACTTGAGATTTTTTCTTGCTTCTTGAGGTAGAGCTATATTGTTCTATACTTCCCTCTTAAGGCCAGTTTTGCTGCATCTCAAAGGTTTTGGGCCATTATGTTTCCATTTTCATTTGTGTCCAGGTACTTTTTAAATTATTTTTTTTAAATAGAGAGGAAGAGAGAGCAGTTGAGAAGAAGAGAGGAGCTGAGGGTGGGGAGAGAGAGAAAGAGAGAGAGAGAGAGAGAGAGAGAGAGAGAGAGAATCTTAAGCAGGCTCAGTGCTCACCATGGAACCGGTTGTGGGGCTTGATACCACAACACTGGGATCATAACCTGAGCCAAAATCACGAGTTGGATGCTCACCCACCTGAATCACCCAGGCACTTCTTTCCAGGTATTTTGAATTTGTTCTTTGATTTTCTGGTTTTGACATTCATTGTGTAGTGACATGCTGTTTTACCTCTATATATTTATGTTTTTTCCAAATTTGTTCTTTTGGTTGACTTCTAGTTTCATAGCATAGTGGTCTGAAAATTGTGCTGTGTGACTTCATTCTTTTTTGTATTTGTTGATGCCTGTTTTGTGGCCTAATTTTGTGATGTATTCTGGAGAATGTATCATGTACACTTGAAAACAGTGTGTAATCTGTTGTTTTAGGATGGAATGCTCTGAATATATCTGTTAAATTAATCTGGTCCAGTGTGTCATCCAAAGCCATTGTCCCTTGTCGATGTTCTGTTTAGATAGTCTGTCCATTGATATACATGCGATGTTAAACCTCTGATATTATTGTATTATTGTCAGTTCTTTTATGTTTGATATTAGTTGTTTTATATATTTGGGTGTTTTTATGTTGGGTGCATACATATTTACAACTATTACATCTTGAGATTGTCCCCTTCATGCAATCAAATAGGATCATATAGTGCCCTTCTTTGTCTCTTCTTATACTCTTTTTTTAAGTCTAGTCTGTCTGATATAAGTATTGCTACTCTGACTTTCTTTTGAAATCCATTTGTATGACAAATATATTTCCATCACCTCACTTCAATAGGCAGTTGTTTTCAGATTCAAAATGATTATCTTGTAGGCAGCATATAGATGGGTCTTTTTTTTTTTAATCAGTTCTGTCATCCTTTGTCTTCCTTTTGGAGCATTTACTCCATTTGCATTTGTTTTTTAATATAATTCATTGTCAAATTAGCTAACATACAGTGTATACAGTGTGTTGTTGGCTTCGGGAGTAGATTCCCATGATTCATCGCTTACATACAACACTTAGTGCTCATCCCAATAAGTGCCCTCCTCAATGCCCATCACCCATTTCCCCCTCTACCCCACCTCCCCTATCAACCCTCAGTTTGTTCTCTGTATTTAAGAGTCTCTTATTAGGAGACTTTTATTAAGAGTCCCTTTCTGTTTGAAACTATTTTTCCCCTTCTTTTCCCCCATAGTCTTCTGTTAAGTTTCTCAAATTCCACATATGAGTGAAAACATATCATATCTGTCTTTCTCTGACTGACCTATTTCACTTAGCATAATACCCTCCCTTTCCATCCATGTTGTTGCAAATCCATTTGGATTTAAATTAATTATTAATAGATATGTATTTATTGCAATTTTATTCCTTGTTTTGTGGTTGCTTCTGACGATTTTCTCTGATCCTTTCTTGACTCTCTTTAATGGTTTGCTGGCTTTCTTCAGTAATCGTTTTAGATTTGTTTCTCTTTATTATTTGCATATTCATTAGTGGGTTTTGACTAGTGGTTACCATTAGGTTTTTATATAACATCTGCATATAGCAGTGTATATTAATTACTGGTCATCTATGTTTGAACCCATTCTCTCCTCCCCAAACTTTTTGTTATATTTCACATCTTTTTACTTTGCGAGTTTCTTGACTGATTTTTTATAGAAATATTAATTTTTACTGCTTTTGTTTTTCCTACTTTCACATTGTCATTTTGGGTCTTTCCATTCCACTCAAAGAATTCCCTTTAATATTTCTTGCAGAGCTGGTGTAGTGGTCACGAACTCCATTAGTTTTTGTTTGGGCAACTTTATCTCTCCTTCTATTCTGAATGATAGCCTTGCTAGATAGTGTATTCTTGGCTGCAGATGTTTCCTATTCAGCACTTTGAGTATATCTTGTTACTCTTTTCTGGCTTGGAAAGTTGCTGCCGAGGCTTGCCTGGGTAGCTTAGTCGGTTGAGTGTTTGATTTCATCTTGGGTCATGATCTCATGGTTCATGAGTTCAAACTCTGCATCAGGCTCGTTGCTGTCAATGCAGAGCCTGCCTTGGATTCTCTTCCCTTCCCCCACCTCTGCCTCTCCTCTGCTCATGCTCTCTCTCAAAAACAAATACAAATTTTTTAAAAAAAGGAAAGCTTCTGCTGAAAAACCCACTGATAGCTGCTTATGGGGATTTCTTTGTATGTGATTGTTATCTTTGGTGGTGATGGTTTTAATGTTTTTATTTACCAATTTTTTTTTTCGTTTTAATTACAATATGCCTTCCTTTGTATTTTCCTTGGTTGATTTTGTTGTGGGTTCTCTGTACCTCTTGGATCTGGATATCTGTTTCCTTCCTCAGATTAGGGAAGTTTTCAGCTATTATTTTTTTTCAAAACATTCTCTGCCTTCTTTTGTCTCTCGCTTTTTCTTCTGTAACTCCTATAATATAATTGTTATTATGTTTGATGGAGTCCTAAATTCTCTAAGTTTATTCTAATTTTGCTTACCTTTTATTTTATGTCTTTTGTTCAGTTTATTTACTTTCCATTACTCTGTCTTCTAGTTCATTGATTTGTTCTTCTGCTTCTTCCTTCATCCTATTCATTTCATCATGCATGTTTCTCATTTTGTTTATTGAGCTCTTTATCTCTGCTGTTATTCCTTATCCCTGTTTTAATGGTCTACTCTTTTCTCAAGTCCAGTAAGTTTCTTTATGATTATTAGTTTAAATTCCTATCCCAAGCATGTAACTAATATTTTTTTCATTTAAATCTCTGGCTGTGGCTTTGTTTTGTTCATTAGAGACACATTCCTCTGTCTTATCATTTTGTTTAAGTGTTTGTGCCTATTTCTGTGTGTTAGAAAAGTCAGCTACATCTCCTGTTCTTGAAGACAATGTCCTTAATGAAGAAAACATCCAGTAGTGCCCCTGTTCCCCAGAGCCTGGTGCTTCTGGGAGTGTATCCAATGTGTGCTGCATGTTATTATATCCTGGTCACTTTATCCTTTAGGCCAGTCACCTGCAGACATTCTCTTTGCCTGTTGTCGGCAATGTTTGGTCCCTGGCCTGAATGTGGTCAATTTTAACTAGGTGTATTCTTGTCTGTTTGTGAGATGAAACCTGTCACCACCACCACCAGAAATGAAGCCCTGCAAAACTCCTGGGTAGGGAGAAACAGGATTGGCAGTCTTCTGGGAAAGGAGACCCACTGCTGTGCACTGAGGTTCCTGTAACTGGGAAAGGTAGATCCACTAGGGTACAGGGGTGTGGAGCTTGGTGTAAGCAAGTTAGGTAACAAGTATGTGCACTGTGCTGTTCCTACAGGTGGCCCTGTGCTTATGACTGAGGATGTGGGAAGGAAATGGTGCTGATTAGTTTATTCCTTCCCAGAGGGGTCTCTCCATGAATTCTGCCTCTCTGGGACATGCTCTAAGAAGAGAAAAAAAAAAAGAGGGGTGTATTGTCTGGTTGTCTCAGTTGGTTAAGTATCTGACCCTTGGTTTTGGATTGGGTCATGATCTCATGGTTCATGAGTTCGAACACTGTGTCCGGCTCTGCCTTGACAGTGTGGAGCCTGCTTAGGATCTCTCTCCCTCTCTCTCTGCCCTTCCCCAGCTTTCTCTCTCTCTCTCTCTCTCTCTCTCTCTGTCTGTCTCTCTCTTTAAAAAAAATAAAAATCTAAAAAAATAAAAAAAGAAGAGCAAAAAAAGAAAAACACTGTGTGTGCTAGGCACTCTTAGATCACTCCTTCAAAGCTGTACATCTATGGTATTTTTACTCTCTCTTCTCTCTAAGGGCAGTGCAATGCTTTCTGTGTTTTCCCTGAGCCAAGCCTGATGACCTTTACCACTCCAGGCATTAAGTGCCACTGGTTGTAAGAACTCACTAAGTTTGGCCCCTCTCACTTTCCAAGCCAATTGCTATGAGCAATTGTCTTCCTTGTGCATTTATTTTCCTGTGTGCTAGTCTGCTGTAACCCTTCTCCACAACTGCACCTCCCTCCCTACTGCAGTAGTCATGATCCATTTCTCTCCCCAACTACATTTCAGCACTCCCTAACTTCCTTGATGTAGTGTCTTCTCCACTTTTCGTTGTGAAGGTTTTTCTGCCAGTCTTCAGACAGATTCTGGGATATTTAGGATGATTTGATAGTTATTTGGTTGTATTCATGAGATAAGGTGAGCCTACATTCTTCCTAGTCATCTGGCATCTTCCTCCTAAATTCCAAAAATTTATTTTTTTAAGTCAAGAAGTAATTCATAACTACAATACTATATATCTAAAAATAATAACATGATTATTAAAAATGAAAAAATAATAATCTGTTTATAGATTTATTTATACTAAATGAGCAAGGCTTTCTGAGAGAAAATGTAGAACACAATTCTTCAGATTAAATGTACAAATGTTAATAATACATTAAATACAATAGGGGCTCCTGGGTGGCTCAGTCGGTTAAGCATCTGACTTCACCTCAGGTCATGATCTTACTGTTTGTGAGTTCAAGCTCTGTGTCAGACTTTGTGCTGACAACTCAGAGCCTGGAGCCTGCTTCAGATTCTGTGTCTCCCTCTTTCTCTACCCCTCCCCCATTCACACTCCCTTTCTCTCAAAATTAAATAAACATTAAAAAAATTAAAAAAGAATATACTAAATAAAACAAAAATATTAGTCACAATATCAATTCAAAGACTCTAATATTTATGAAAGCCCATTTACTGATTTCAAACAGAATAGGAGACAATATTGGATTTACAGTAAAGGGAGTTTGGTCTCAGTTTCAGTTCTGCTACTGTGATAAGCAGAATTTTAAAATGGGCTCTAAAAGATTTCCTGCCTTATTTCCTGAAACATTGGGGTATGATGAGATATCAATCTTGTAATTATTTTGTTACATGGCACAGTTGGCCTTGAGATAGGAAAATATCCTTGATGTCCAGGTAAGCTTAATGGCATCACATTAGACTTTAAAAGAAGGGGAGGGTGGATGCTTTCTCTGGCAGAAGGGGAGGTATAAAAGACTCAAAGTATGAGAAGGACTTGCGGTGATGTTGCTGCTTTTAAGATGAAGGGGATATTATGGCGCCTGGATGACTCAGTCAGTTAAGTGGCCAACTGTTGGTTTCAGCCCAGGTCATGAGCTTACAGTTCATGGGTTCGTGTCCTACATCATCATTTTCTGAGGTGACAGTGCAAGTCTGCTTGGGATTCTTTCTCCTCCTGTCTCACTCTGCCTCTCCCACACTTGTGATCTCTCTGTCTCTCGAAAGAAAGAAAGAAAGAAAGAAAGAAAGAAAGTTAAAAAAAATGAAGGCGATGTTAGAAAGAATTTGTGCAGCCTCTAGGATTAGAGAGCCAGTCCCACTGACAGCCAACAAGGAAACAAATACCTCAGTTTTTCCACCTCAGGAAAAGAATTCTACCATTGACTTGAATAAACTTGGAAGTGTGGTTATTTCCTGAACCTTTGGATAAAAGACCAGACCTGCATATTTGCATATTTGTTTCTGCCTTGTATGGCCCTAAGCAGAGAATTCAGTTGAACCCACCGAGACTTCTGACCTACAGTAACTGTGATATAATAATTGGATGCTATTTTAAGCTCATAAATTTGTTATAACAGTAATAGGAAACTAATATGTATGCTAAGAGGTAAAATGATTTATTTATTTCTATGGGTCTCCATTTCCACTTCTGCTAAGTGAAATAGTTGAACTGCATTACTATCAACTAATCTGGAGTTCCATGAAACATTATTTGGGAGATATTAATGAATTAGACTTGAAAATATGTTTCAAGAGGCCAAATAAATTTAGCAAAATTTTATCATAACAAAGACTCTGAAGAGTCCAGCATTTATTAAAAAAGTATATTTTTATCTATGAGTACTTCAATATCTTTTAGCACACATGTAAACCAATATGGATTCCAAACTGAGAAATCTGGAACTAGATAATTGTACTTTTTCTTTTTAAGATTATTTTCTATAGTCCATTGCTAAAACAGATGAGTATATTAAAAGAATATGTATAATAACAATTTGGTTTATTTTCTGATAAATTAAGCCCCAATTTCAAATAAGCTGTCTTGTTTCCATCAAATGTTAGTTCATATATTATATTTTTTTAGTTCAAAAGTCATTAACCAATGATGACACTATGGATATTCAATGGATGACTCATTCTAATATACTCTTATTAAAGAAAAACAGCACATTATTAGATGGCAAGTATTAAAATATATATTTGCAGCCATATCACAGTGGTTATATTAATTTTTCATTTATCTAAAACCTGTAGAGAAGATAGGGTTCCCAATAATATATCCTCTATCTTTGCCCATTGTTTGTGATATTTCTGAATCTCTATAGTTTTCATTTAGATCTGAATGCAAATATTGCTCTCAAGTTATTTTTCCAACCTTCCAAAGTAAAACAACTGCACTCTTTAGCAACATGTTTTAAATTCTGTGCATAACATTTATTACTCTCTAGTATGTTTTTATTTGTTTGCATACTGCCTATTTATCTTCATTATTATGTAAGTTCCATGAGACCTGAGATCTTGTGTATCTTGATAACTACTTCTGATCAATATAGTCATAAGAGTATCTTCTTTTGCAAACTTGACCTTAAACATGTAATCTCCTTGTGCTTTACTAGGCTGTAGTTAATCTTGTTCTGAAATAGATGTCTAGAGTTTTAAATAAATAAATATATATTTGAATTGTAGGGTTAAATAAATATAACATAATTTAAAGGTTTGGATAAAGATACAGATTCTTCAGAAACTCAAGTTCTATAGACCTTCTTCAACTGACTTCCTTCTGGCCATTTAATCAGACACCGGCCAGCACATGTTACAAAATACTACTAAAACTTCTGAAAAATACTTTCTAACCAGTTGCCATGACAACCTCAAGATAACTTTTTGTATTGTTTCATTATTTTACCTTTTGACTACACAAATGTTGATGTATGGGTTAAATGTTGATTATCCATTTATGTGAATTAGTCTTTCTTTCTTTTTAAAGATGTGACTTTAACATTAAATTTGAAATTTATTAAATTGTTTCATTAACCAAACTTGCTTTGCTCAGGTAAAACACCATGATAGGCAGCACACAACTGAGAATAGTAAGCCCAGTTCTAACCCACTAATCTTTATATGACCTGCACCAAATCAGTTCCCCTCTCTGAGTCTCAATTCCTCATAAAGGAAGTTGACTTGATGAACTCTAAGTATCCTTCTATGTCTAATTTTCTAGAAATACAAATTATTGTTATCTGAAATGACAACATGCTTAGATTTATATAATAAAAGTATCTGTCTCTCTTATTTAACATTCCACAACCAAGATTTATCTTTATTCTTTATTTTTCACCCACATATATGCATAAGCATTATATATTGCCTCAGATAGTGTAACATGCTTATAACACATGCATAACTACATGTGGGAAAATAATTTGCAAGACTGGCAAGAAGTAAGATTACAGGAGTCACTGCTGATTTCTCAATCAAAAATGATTAAATTTGGGGCACCTGGGTGGCTCAGTTGGTTGAGTTTCTGGCTCTTGATTTTGGCTCAGGTCATGATCCCAGGGTCACAGAATTGAGCTCCACATGCAGGCTCCGCTAAGCATGGAGCCTGCTTGGTATTCTCTCTCTCCCTCTTTCTTGGCTCTTCCCCTGATTGCACATATTCTCTCTCTCTCTCTCTCTCTCTCTCTCTCAAAATAAATACATAAACATTTAAAAACCCGATTAAATTCATTCAGAACAGATTTCTCTTTCTACCATATTCCCAAGGTATTCTGTGCCTGTATTTTTTATTCATTTTATTCTTTCATACATTAGAGTTATTTCTGCATATATCTGACTCTCATACTAGTTTAGAGTCTGGAAAAATAAAGAATTATCTCATGTTCATCACTGGAGCATTCAATTCCTGGAATGGTGTATTATACACAGTAAGCTCTCAATAAATATCTTGAATTGATTCCAATTGAACTGACTGAGGTCATACATGTTATTTTTTTTTTTTAGCTACACAGGAGACTTTATTGTTCAACCCATCATCAAAAACAGAATTAAGTAAAAATTATCTCTCTTTAAATTATGTTCAAATTTAATCCCATTCCATTTTTTTAACTTCGTCATCTGAAGCTCTTTAAAGATCGATAATTTTGTTTAATTTTTATTTTTTTTTAAAATTTTTTTTCAATGTTTTTTATTTATTTTTGGGACAGAGAGAGACAGAGCATGAACGGGGGAGGGGCAGAGAGAGAGAGGGAGACACAGAATCGGAAACAGGCTCCAGGCTCCGAGCCATCAGCCCAGAGCCCGACGCGGGGCTCGAACTCACAGACCGCGAGATCGCGACCTGGCTGAAGTCGGACGCTTAACCGACTGCGCCACCCAGGCGCCCCTAATTTTTAACTACAATGATGTAGAAACATCACTTGTGCTTCTGATTTTAATATGTATTCTTTGAGCTTCATAAAGTATCACAGTAAATATTTCTATTTTGTAACTTCTGAAAGCTATATTTGATTTACTAGGTATAGATAATTTTGTAGACCCTGAGTATTGGTAGACTTCAGAATTGTATGTATCCTTTCATAGACTTAGGATCACAATGAAATTACTTGAATAAGAAATCTATAGATGTTGTATTTAGGTGTTGTATTTTGAAAGTAGAAGCACAATGAGGAGAGCAAACTTCAAATTTCTGTTTTAGTTTAAGCTTGTATTTTTATAAATGTTTATTATGTATGCCACAATCAATACATGACATAGTTTGGGTCAAACTTATAATTGTTATTCTATTTTGATTCACGAAGCACATAAGTTCTGCTCTTAATCAGAAGTGTGTCAAGGGGCACCTGCTCTGACTTCGGCTCAGGTCATGATCTCACGGTCTGTGAGTTCAAGCCCCGTATCAGTCTCTCTGCTGACAGCTCAGAGCCTGGAATGTGTTTCAGATTATGTGTCTCCCTCTCTCTCTGACCCTCCCTTGTTCATGCTCTGTCTCTGTCTCAAAAATAAATAAACATTAAAAAATTAAAAAAAGAAGTGTGCCTTATTATAAACAGTTTGACTAATCAGTCAGAGTGAGCATAGAGGGGCATTGCAATCATTATATTTAAGCATGGAAATTTGATTTTTAAGGTTAATATTTTAATAATATGTGAATATAGTTATCAAGAAAGAACCCAAGGTAATCCATAGTATGCCACAAGTTAATTGAATATCCAGAGACATAACCCAGAATGAAAAGATTGGTGAATAATATAAACTCTCCAAAATATGTAAGGTAAGCTTTTGATTGTTTTAATGCACTTCTTATGCTTCAAGAAGGTTACTGTTATTTTTTTTTATTTTGTGGAATGTATTCAAATATTGTGGATTAGCCTTGTTGTAAGATTCTCATGGACAATTATTAATCACTTTACATGAAAAGGTAATATAAAGCAAGGCTGGAATACTAGTTATGTGAGACAGAATTGTGTCCAAAAACAAACAAAAAAAGTCAACTCTCACTGATTTTCAAAATGTTTCCAAAAGCTACTTAATGCAAAAATTGCCCTGCTAAATAGGATGCCTAAAGAATGACAGAAAGGTGATCTCATTTAGTAATACTAACAACTTGCATTACCAATAATACATTAGAGTTTACAAAATGCACTTTCATATATTATCCCATTATTATTTGCCACACTCTTCAAGGGTTCTCAGCTGGGATTAATATTTCCATTTTACATACAAGGAAAATAAAGCTTATGTAATTAAGTTACCCAAGATCACATAACTTGTCGATGTAATAGGTCTAATGAGGTGATGTCAAAATTTTGAAATAGGTAACATTTTTAAGAAGTACAGATTATTATTTATAGATTTGATAATGTAGATGAACAAAACAAACTGTCAGTAATGATGATACCATGGGGGTTTTGATAATTAGAACCCCAGGTTTTGCACGTGTATGATTTAAGAAGCCATCACCAAAAAAATATTACACACACACACACACACACACCCTGACCTATCTATATCTGAAAACAACTAAATAGACTAGATGAAATATGCTTTAAAAATTAATTAAGCCACATGCTGGTAAGAAAATGAGAATACATAAAATCTGGAAAATAATTAAAAACAGAAAACCAGAGAGATAAACAGAGAACTGAAACTGGCCTGCTATTGGGATATTTGCCACAGATGAGCTTGTGCTTCAGTTTTCACTAATTTAGAAGGAAAAGGGTACAGAAAAAAATAAGCTAGGAAATACCAGAGATTAGAGTCTAATATAATAATCCTTCTTACTCTAAAAAAAGTTGGGGGTCCCTTACTACAAATTGTGGGCTACAAATAAATCTCTATGTCCTGGAGACAACAAAGGAAACTCACTTACCTCGACCAGTCTCACTGATTGGAAGGAAAAATTATATTTCCTCTGATAATTTATAACAAGCCTGCTTTCATATGGATTGTCCAAATAATACCAAGTTTGGAATTTAATTAGAACTGTCTCTAGTAATGTACCCAGGTGCCTGGAAGAATCAATCCTATATTTTCTTTGGAAAGATGAGAGGCTAAAGTACATTGAAATTAGTATAAAAACATCAGATTTTTATAATATGAGGAAAGAAAGAATTTGCCAAAGAAAATATTTAAAGAGATAATGGCAAATGTTTTCCCAACAATGATAAAGAAAATCATCCTCATGGGCACCTGGGTGGCTCAGTCAGTTAGGCATCTGACTCTCGATTTTTGCTCAGATTGTGATCTCACAGTTGTGAGACTGAGCTCCCCATTGGGCTCTGTGCTTGGTATGGAGCCTGCTTGTGATTCTCTTTCTTCCTCTGTCTCTGTCCTTCTTCCACTCATACTCTCTATCTCTCTCGAAATAAATTAAAACAAACAAACAAAAAAAGAAAATCATCCTCAGATTCAGGTGCCCCATAAATCCCAAACATGATAGTTAAAGGAAATATACAATTCAGACTTTAGAAAACTCTAAGTAAAAACAACCTAGATTATTCAACAAGTAAATTGTCAGGAAATTTAAAAAGAGTTACAAGAAGAACCTATATATTAAAAGAGACATAAGAAATATATTAACCAAAAAATGTATCAACCAGTTATAATGTATTGATGTTAATTGCTACTGATTACAATAAACACTTAAAAAAAACACATGTTAAAGACCATCAGAAACTCTTACGTTTGTTGGATATTTGATTATATTGAGGAACTATTATTAAAATTTCATGTGTGAAATGCTATTATGGCTACAATTTTATTAACGAGTTCTTATCTATTAGAGATAATACTTTTTAGATAAA
Organism: Prionailurus bengalensis; assembly: GCF_016509475.1. NCBI lineage: Eukaryota > Metazoa > Chordata > Mammalia > Carnivora > Felidae > Prionailurus > Prionailurus bengalensis. The sequence continues at coordinate 75,770,998 of NC_057361.1, read as the reverse complement.
GTGGTAACTGGAATTTGCTTCAAAATCATTTGGAGATTGGTATATAAAAATGGCTGTAGGTCCAGATGAAACAAGATTAGCCATAAATTGATATATGTCCAGCTAGGGTGATAAGTAAAACTGTAACATACCTACTACAACCAGCTTTCCAACACACACACACACTGTTAAAAGCAGTCAGGAAAAAAAAAAGACAGATTACAAAAAAACAAAAACAAAAAACTTATAGCTGACTGCTGAACAGTAAATATGGAAACCAGAAAACTGTAGATTAGTATTATGAATGTGCTAAGAGAAAATAATTGTAAACTAAATTTACATGTCTTGTGAAACTCTTTGAAACACAAAGGGGATATAAAGATATTTGCAGACAAAAATTAGAGAATTGCAGACAAGATACTCCATTTAAAATTCTAAGGGATTCATTTTAGGCAGTAAAGAAATGATCCCAAATAGAGTATTGTAAATCTGAGCGTCAGTGTATGTGAATCTGGAAATAAAACTGCATACATGTAAATAATATCATCTATAATTATTTAAAAGAGAGTAGAAAACAATATATAATTAAAATATAAGATATCAAATCACATAAGTTGGACATTATCATAATTAAAGTTTTCTAAGATCCTAGTACTGACCAGGAGAAAAGTAAAGAAACGTAACATTTTTATTTTAATAATTTAGGTAAGAATGTTAATTCTAGTGTAACCATTAAGGAATAAAAGTATAAATTACATTTAAGCTAGCAGAAAGAAAAAGAAATATAATAAAAATTATTTTAAAAAGAAAAAATGATAAAGAACAAATAGGATTCATAACTATAATAGTAGATATAAATTTAAATATATATGTAATTATAATAACTAAGAAAATAAATCCTCTAGTTAGAAGAAAGGCATTTTCATGCTGGAATATATATTCAATTTATATGGCACACTTCTAAAACAAGGATACAGGAAGTTTAAAATAGATGAGAAAAGAGCTGCAGAAGAAAACATTAAACTAAAGGAAACTAAACTAAATGCAGTTATATTAATATTAGAAAACTATACATTAAATAAAATACATTACTAGAAATAAAAGATACTCAGATTATTAAAATGTAAGGATTAATTCATAGAAAAATATGATTTCCAACTTACACATACTCTTTTGTATAGCATAAAGTATATGAAATAAAAAAGGGAAATATGTCAGGACAAATAGACACTATTATGATGGGAGGTGATAAGGTTTCTTTTAAAGAAGGGGTTAGGAATGTATAGCACATGGACCAAATTCAGTTTACTGCATGTTGTAAATCAAGTTTTATTGGAAAACAACCATGTCCATTCAAGTTTTATCTATAACCTCTTTCACGCTGAAAGAGATTGACAGAATTGACTAGTTGTAACAGAGGAGACTATAAATTCAAAATACCTATTATCAGAACCTACTGAGAAAAGAATTGCCAAACCTGAGGTAAATAAGTGTTTTATCCATTACTATTAAAAATTTAGCATAGGGGAGCCTGGGTGGCTCAGTCGGTTAAGCATCTGACTTCCACTCAGGTCATGATCTCCTGGTTTGTAAGTTTGAGTCCCATGTGGGACTCTGTGCTGACAGAGCATGCTTCAGATTCTGTGTCTCTCCCTCTTCCCCTTCCATGCTTATGCTCTGTCTCTCTCTGTCTCTCAATAATAAATAAACATTAAAAAGTTAGCATGGATAGAGAATATTAACAAACCAACAAACAACGTGGATTTAATACATGCTTGTGGTTGTCTCTACCCAAGAAATGCAAGATACAGATTCTTTCCATGCACACAAGAGAGAATTCCAGGCTGCAACATATACGGAGCCATGAAATAACAAATTTCATAACGTTGAAATCACAAAAATGTTGTTTTCTGACAATATCATAATTCTTTAGAAACGAACAATGGGGGGCGCCTTGGTGGCTCAGTCGGTTGGGCATCTTACTTCGGCTCAGGTCTCATCTCACTATTTGTGGGTTAGAGCCCCACATCGGGCTCTATGCTGACAGTTTAGAGCCTGGAACCCCCTTCAGATTCTGTGTCTCCCTCTCTCTCTGACTCTCCCCCACTCACACTCTGTGTGTCTCTCTCTCAAAAATGAATAAACATTACAAAATAGGGGCGCCTGGGTGGCGCAGTCGGTTAAGCGTCCGACTTCAGCCAGGTCACGATCTCGCGGTCCGTGAGTTCGAGCCCCGCGTCGGGCTCTGGGCTGATGGCTCAGAGCCTGGAGCCTGTTTCCGATTCTGTGTCTCCCTCTCTCTCTGCCCCTCCCCCGTTCATGCTCTGTCTCTCTCTGTCCCAAAAATAAATAAACGTTGAAAAAAAAATTAAAAAAAAAAAAACATTACAAAATAATTTCAAAAAAAAGAAATGAACAATGAAAACTTACAAAAATGTTTATATTTTAAAGTAACTTATGAGTTGGAGAAATAATAAAAAGTAATTTTAACTAAAAGATAATAAAAATATTAACTGCCAAAACTTATAGAGTGAAATTTAAAACAGTATTTGAGATGAAATTTATAGATATGTATATCAAAAATGAACATTATAAGCTCAAAATTCAATTAAATCATTAAAGACAAAACCATAGAATAATACCTAAAGAAGTAGAGTGTAAAATGAATAAAATAATAGCAGATATTAATAAAATAGAAAAAAATGTATACATCCAAATTAGAAGCTTTTGTACAGCAATGGAAACCATCAACAAAGCAAAATGGGACAAGATATTTGCAAATGATATATCCAATAAAGTGTTAATATCCAAAATATATAAAGAACTTATACAACTCAATGCAAAAAAGAAAACACAATAAAAAATGGGAGAGGACCTGAGTAGATATTTTTTTTCAAGAAGACATACAGATGGCCAACAGACACAGTAAAACATGCTCAACATCACTGTCAGGGAAATGTAAATAAAAACCATATTGAGATATCATCTCACACCAGTCAAAATGGCTAGTATCAAATACACAAGAAATAAAAAGTGTTGGTGAGGATGTGGAGAAAAAAACAATGCTTGTGCACTCTTAGTGGGAATGTAAATTGGGGGAGACATTGTGGAAAACAGTGTGGCAGTCCCTCAAAATATCAAAAATAGAAATAACATAAGATCCAATAATTCCAGCACTGGGTATTTACCCAAAGAAAACAAAGACACTAATTTGAAGATATGTGCAGGCTATATTTATTGAAACATTATTTACAATAACCAAGGTATGGAAGCAACCTAAGCGGCCACTCATAGATAAGTGGAATATGGAATATGGAATATTACCCAGCCATAAAAAGAATGACATCTTGTCATTTGTGATAACATGAATGGACATAAAGGGCATTGTGCTAAGTAAAAAGTCAAAGAGAGAAAGACAAATATCAGATGATTTAATTTTTATGTTGAATCTAAAAACAAAACAAACAAACAAAACCCAAAGCAGAAATAGACCCATTTAAAACAAACTAGTGGTTGCCAGAGAGGATGGAGTTGAAGGGTTAGACAAAAAAGGGTGAAGGGTAGTGGAGGTACAGGCTTTCAGGAGATAAAAGGTACAACATAGGGAATGTAGTCACTGGTATTGTAATAGCATTGTAGGGTGACAGCTGGTAGCTACACTTGTGATGAGCATAGTATAATGTATAAAATTGCCAAATCACTATGTTTATATATCTAAAACTCACAAAACATTGTGTGTCAACTATACTTCAATTAAATATGTAATAAATAATAATGGACAAAGATATGAATAGATGTTTTTGCCAAGAAAATACAAAAGTGGTCAATAAACATATGAAAAGATTATCAACAGACCACAGTGAGATATAACTTCATGCCCACTAATAAGCTATCCTAAGATAGCTATTACAGAAAAATAAAATAAAATAAAAAGTGTTGTTGAGGATGTGGAGAAATTGAAATTTTTTTGCATTGCTGATAGGAAATCAAAATGGTGCACTCTTAGTTGAAACAGAAGGGCAATACCTCAAAAATTGAACATGGTATTAGCACATGATCTAGCAATCACCCTTCTTCATATATACTCAACATAATTGAAAGCAGAAATTTGAAAAAGTATGTGTATACCAATGTCCTTATTCACATTAACAAAAAGATGGAAGCAACTCAAATGCTAATCAATGGATGACAAGAGAAATAAAATGTTGTGTGTGTGTGTGTGTGTGTGTACATACATGTAAAAATGCATGTAATGGAATATTTTTAACCTTAAAAAACAATGAAATATTGACATGTGCTAAAACATGAGTAAATCTTAAAGAAATTATGCTAAGTGAAATAAATTAAACACAAAAAGGCAAATATTGTATGATTTCATTTAAATGAGCTACCTAGAATAGTCAATTCATAGAGGCCTGAAGTAGAATGGTGGTTGCAATGGGCTAGAGTTTGTAGGTACAAAGTGTTATATGGGGAAGACAAAAAAGTTCTGATGATGGATGGTGGTGATATTTGCATGAAGTGAAAGAACTTAATGCCACAAAACTGTGAACTTAAAAAAGGTAAAATGGTGGCTTTTCGTATGTATAATATATAATAATAAAAGAAACAAAAAATTTACTGTGTCTGCAAGTACAGAAAATTTATTTGATGAGAGAAAAAGTGGATATCAAAAAAAACAATTATAAGTCTGTTTACTGTAGTTTCATAAACTTCTACTTGCAATTTGTACTAGGTGCTACTATGATGTCTGTTTTTATAGTAAGTTTGCCCAAAATTGGTATCTAGCACTCATAGAAATACTAGACTGGTACAGAGAAAATGTACCAAGGTATGTATGTTCTCTCCATGCCTACTTTATTGCAGGTTTTTATCATGAATAAATGGTGTACTTTGTCAAAGCTTTTCCTGCATCAATTGATAGGATCATATGGTTGTTATCCTTTCTTTTATTAATGTGATGTATCACACTGATTGATTTGTGGCTATTGAACCACCCATAAACACAGGAATAAATCCCACTTGACCATGGTAAATGATTACTTTAAATTTACTTTAAATGTTGGATTTGATTTGCTAGTGTTTAGTTGAGAATTTTTGCACCCATGTTCATTAGGGATCTGCAGATATCTTTTTTAGTTGAGTCTTCAGTTTTGGAATCAGGGAATTCTGGCCTCAGAGAATAAGTTTGGAAGTTTTCCTTCCATTTCTTTTTTTTTAATTTTTTTTAAATGTTTTATTTATTTTTGAGACAGAGAGAGACAGAGCATGAACGGGGAAGGGTCAGAGAGAGGGGGAGACACAGAATCTGAAGCAGACTCCTGGCTATGAGCTGTCAGCACAGAGCCCGACGCGGGGCTCAAACCCATGGACCGTGAGATCATGACCTGAGCCGAAGTCGGACGCTCAACTGACTGAGCCACCCAGGCGCCCCTTTCCTTCCATTTTTTTTTTTTTTTTTTGGAATTTTTTGAAAAGATAGGTTTTAACTCCTCATTAAGTGTTTGGTAGAATTCATCCTTAAAGCCATCTGGCCCTGAACTTTTGTTTGTTAGGAGGTTTTTGATTACTGATATAATTTCTTTTTTAAAAATTAATTTATTTACTTTGAAAGAGAAAGAAAATGAACAAGGGACGGGCAGAGAGAGAGGGTGAGAAAGAATCCCAAATTGTCAGCGCAGAGCCCAACATGGGGCTCGATCTCACAAACCAGGAGATCATGATCTGAGGTGAAATCAAGAGTCAGACGCTTAACCCAACTGAACCACCCAGGCTCCTCTAATTACTGCCTTAATTTCTTTGTTGGTTGTCAGTGTATTCAAGGTTTCTATTTCTTCCTGTTTCAGTTTTGGTAATTTATGTCTTTCTAGAATTTTATCGATTTCTTCCAGATTGATTTGGTAGTATATAAGTTTTCATAACATTCTTTTATAATTGCATTTCTGTCGTGTTGGTTGTTACTTCTCTCTCAGTTGTGATTCTATTTGAGTCCTTTTTTCTTTTCCTTCTGTTAAGTCTGGCTAGGGGGTCATCAATTTTATTAATTTTTCTCAAAGAACCAGCTCCTGATTTCATTAATCTATTCTGTTATTCTTTATTTCATTTCATTTTTTAGTTTCTATATCATACTTGCATCTTCATAATAAATTCCATTCAATCATGGTGAATAGGCTTATTTCAGGGCTTTCTATTATGTTCCCTTGGTCTATGTGTATAGTTTTTGTGCCAATTACATGTTGTTTTGATTACTATAGCCTTATAATATGTCTTGAAATCTGGAATTCTGATACTACCAGCTTTGTTTTTCTTTGTCAAAATTCATTTGTATATTCAAGGTCTTTTATGGTTCCATAAAAGTTATTTTTCCTTATTCTGTGAACAATGCTGTTAGTATTACGTGATAGGGATTGCATTAAATCTGTAGATTGCTTTGGGTGGTATGGACATTTTAACAGTACTAATTACTTAAGTCCATGAGCATAGAATATTATTCAATTTATATTGTCTTCAATTTCTTTTTATTTGTAATGTGATTGTTTTTTTAATTAATTTTTATTTTTAAATATAATTTACTGTCAAGTTGGCTAACATACAGTGCATACAGTGTGTTCTTGGTTTTGAGGGTAGATTCCCATGATTCATCGTTTACATACAAAACCCAGTTCTCATCCCAACAAGTGCTTTCATCAATGCCCATCACCCATTTTTCCTTCTTCTCCACACCCCCATCAACCCTCAGTTTGATCTCTGTACTTAAGAGTCTTTTATGGTTTGCCTTCCTGCCTCACTGTTTGTAGCTATTTTTTCTCCTTCCCTCCTCCATGGTCTTCCGTTAAGCTTCTCAAATTCCAGATGAGTGAAAACATATGACATTTTTCTTTCTTTTATTGACTTATTTCACTTAGCATAATACCCTCCAGTTCTATCCACATTTCTGCAAATGGAAGGATTTCATTCTTTCTCATTGCCAAGTAGTATTTAATTGTATATATAAACCACATCTTCTTTATCCATTCATCATTTGATGGATACTTAGGCTCTTTCCATAATTTGGCTATTGTTGAAAGTGCTGCTATAAACTTTGGGGTACATGTGCCCCTATGAATCAGCACTCTTGTATCCTTTGGATAAATTCCTAGTAGTACTATTGCTGGGTCATAAGGCAGTTCTATTTTTAAATTTTTGAGGAACCGCCACACTGTTTTCCAGAGTGGCTGTGCCAGTTTCCATTCCCACCAACAATGCAAGAGGGTTCCCATTTCTCTGAATCCTTGCCAGCATCTGTTGTTTCCTGAGTTGTTAAATTTAGCCACTCTGATAGGTGTGAGGTGCTATCTCAATGTGGTTTTGATTTGTATTTCCCTGATTATGAGTGATGTTGAGCATTTTTTCATGTGTCTGTTGGTCGTCTGGATGGCTTCTTTGGAAAAGTGTCTATTCATGTCTTCTGTCCATTTCTCCACTGGATTATTTGTTTTTCCGGTGTTGAGTTTGGTAAGTTCTTTATAGATTTTGTATACTAACCCTTTATATGATATGTCATTTGCAAATATCTTCTCCCATTCCATCAGTTCCTTTTTAGTTTTGTTGATTGCTTCCTTTGCAATGCAAAAGCTTTTTATCTTGATGAGGTCCCAATAGTTCATTTTTGCTTTTATTTCCCTTGCCTTTGGATACATGCCAAGCAAGAAATTGCTGCGGCTGAGGTCAAAGACACTGTTGCCTGTTTTCTCCTCTAGGGTTTTTATAGTTTCCTGTCTCACATTTAGGTCTTTCATCCATTTTGAGTTTATTTTTGTGGATGGTGTAAGAAAGTGGTACAGCCATTCAGTTCTCCCAGCACCATTTGTTAAAGAGATTTTTTTTCCCCATTGGATACTCTTTCCTGCTTTTGTCAAAGATTAGTTGGTCATACATTTGTGGGTCCAATTCCGGGTTGTCTCTTCTATTCCATTGGTCTATGTGTCTGTTTTTGTGCCAATACCATACTGTCTTGAGGATAACAGCTTTGTAGTAGAGGCCAGAGTCTGGGATTGTGATGTCTCCTGATTTGGTTTTCTTTTTCAACATTGGTTTGGCTATTCAGGGTGTTTCGTGATTCCATACAAATTTTTGGATTGCTTGCTCTAGAATAATGCTGGTGCAATTTTTATTGGGATTGCATTGAATGTGTAGATTGCTTTGGGCCGCATTGACATTTTAACAATATTTGTTCTTCTACTCCATGAGTATGGAATGTTTTTCCGTTTCTTTTTGTCTTCTTCAATTTTCTTCATATGTTTTCTACAGTTTTTAGCATGCAGATATTTTACATCTTTGGTTAGGTTTGCTCTTAGGTATTTTACTGTTCTTGGTGCAATTGTAAATAGGATTGATTTCTTGATTTTGCTTTTTGTTGAGTCACTATTGGTGTATAGAAATTCAACTGACACCTGTACATTATTTTTGTATCCTGTGACTTTGCTGAATTCATGTATCAGTTCTAGTAGATTTTTGGTGGAATCTTTCGGGTTTTCCATGTAGAATATCATGTCATCTGCGAAAAGTGAAAGTTTGACTTCTTTGCAAATTTAGGTGCCTTTTATTTAATTTTGTTGCCTGATTGCTGACTTCCAACACTATGTTAAACAACAGTGGTGAGAGTGGACATCCCTGTCGTGTTCCTGATCTCAGGGGGAAAGCTCTCAGTTTTTCCCATCAAGGATGATATTAGCTGTGGGCTTTTCATATATGCTGTTTATGGTGTTCTATTCTGATTTTCTTGGGGTTTTTAATAAGAAACAATGCTGTATTTTCTCAAAAGTTTTTTTTATGCACCTATTGAGAGAATCATGTAATTCTCATCCTTTCTTTTATTAATGTGATGCATCACATTGATTGATTTGCAAATGTTGAACCAGCCCTGCAGCTCAGGAATGAATCCCACTTGATCACGGTGAGTAATTCTTTTAATATGCTGTTGAATTCAATTTGCTAGTATCTCGTTAAGAATTTTTGCATCCATGTTCATCACAGATATTAGCCTGAAATTCTCTTTTTACTGGGGTCACTGTATGGTTTGGGAATCAAAAGTAATGCTGGCTTGATAGAATGAGTCCAGAAACATTCTTTCCATTTCTATTTTTTGGAACAGCTTAAGAAGGCTAGGTATTAACTCTGGTTTAAATGTCTGGTAGAATTCCCCTAGGAAGCCATCTGGCCTAGGACTCTTATTTGTTGGGAGATTTTTGAAAACTGAATCAATTTCCTCACTAGTTATGAGTCTGTTCAAATTTTCTATTTCTTCCTGTTTGAGTTTTGGTAATGTATGTGTGTCTAGGAATTTGTCATTTTTTTCCCGGTTGTCCAGTTTGTTGGCATATAATTTTCATAGTATTCTCTCATAATTATTTTTATTTCCATGGTGTTGGTTGTGATATGTCCTTTTTTATTTGTCATTTTACCAATTTGGGTCCTGTCTCTATTCTTTTTGAGAAGTCTGGCTAGGGGATTATCAATTTTGTTTATTTTTTCAAAAAAACAATTCTTAGATTCATTGATCTGTTCTACTGGTTTTTTTCCTATCTTCTTTATTTCTGCTCTAATCTTTATTATTTCTCTTTTTCTGCTGGCCTTGGTGTTTCCTTGCTGTTCTGCTCCTAGTTCCTTTAAATGTGCTGTTAGATTTTGTATTTGGGATTTTTCTTGTTTCTTGAGATAACCCTGGATGGCAATGTATTTTCCTCTTAGAACTGCCTTTGCTGCATCCCAAAGGGTTTGGACTGCCATGTTTTCATTTTCATTTGCTTCCCTATATTTTTAAATTTCTTTTTTAGTTGTCTGGTTGACCCATTCATTCGTTAGTAGGATGTTCCTTGATCTCCATGAATTTGGAGGTTTTCCAAACTTTTTCTTGTGGTTGATTTCAAGTTTCATAGCATTGTGATCTGAAAATTTGCATGATATTATCTCAATTATTTTATATTTATTGAGGACTGTTTTGTAACCCAGTATGTGATCTATCTTGGAGAATGTTCCATGTGCACTCAAGAAGACTGTGTATTCTGCTGCTTTTGGATGAAAAGTTGTGAATATATCTGTCAAATCCATCTGGTCCAGTGTATCATTCAAATCCATTGTTTTTTTTACCCATTTTCTGCCTAGATGATCTGTCCATTGTTGTCAATGGAGTATTAAAGTCATCTGTTGTTACCATATTCTTATCTGTAAGATTGCTTATATTTGTGATTAATTGATTTATATATTTGAGGTTTTCCAAGTTGGGTGCACAAGCATTCATAATTGTTAGCTCTTCTTGATGTATAGACACTGTAATAATGATATGCCCATCTTCATCTCTTGTTACAGCCTTTAGTTAAAAATCTAGTTTGTCTGATATAGGTGTGACTACTCCAGCTTTCTTTTGACTTCCAGTAACATGATAGATGGTTCTCCATCCCCTCACTTTCAATATGGTGTCCTCAGGTCTAAAATGGGTCTCTTGTAGACAGCATATAGATGGATATTTTTTTTATCCATTCTGATACTGTGTGTCTTTTGATTGGAGCACTTAGTCCATTTACATTCAGCACTATTATTAAAAGATACAGATTTGGTGTCATTGTGTTATCTGTAGGTTTCATGCTTGTGATGATGTCTCTGAGCATTCCACTCACAGAGTTCCCCTTAAGATCTTTTGCAAGGCTAGTTTAGTGGTCATGAACTCCTTCAGTTTTTGTTTGTCTGGGAAAACTTTATCTCTCTCCCCTTCTATTCTGAATGACAGCCTTGCTGGATAGAGGATTCTTGGCTGCATATTGTTCCTATTCAGAACATTGAATATTTCCTGCAAATCTCTTCTGACCTGCCAAGATTCAGTGGACAGGTCTACTACTACCCTTACGTGTCCGCCCTTATAGGTTAAAGCCAGTTTGTCTCTAGCTGCTTTAAGAATACTCTTTTTATCTTTGTTTTTTTCCAGTTTCACTATAATATGTCATGGAGAAGACATATTTTTGTTACATAAGAAGGCATTTTTTTTGTTTCCTGGATTTGAATGTCTGTTTACTTCCCCAGATTGGGATAAGTTCTCATATATAATTTGTTTAATTAACATTCTTTCCCTTTCTCTCTCTTTTCTTCTTCTGGAACTCCTATGATATGGATTTTATTATGTTTCATTTAATCACTTAGTTCTCTAATTCCCCCTTCCTTGTGTAGAATTTTTTATCCCTCTTTTTCTCTGCTTCATATTTTCCCATAATTTTATCTTCTATTTCAATTATTCTCCCCTCTGCCTCTTCCATCCTCACTGTCACCACATCTAGTTTATTTTGCACATCATTTACAACATTTCTTAATTCCTCGTGACTATTTTTTAGTTCCTTGATCTCTGCAGCAATAGATTCTCTGCAGTCTTATATGTTTTTTTTCAAGCCCAGCAATAATCTTATGACTATTATTCTAAATTCTTGTTCAGTTATATTGTTTATATATGTTTTGATCAATCCTTTAGCTGTCACCTCTTCCTGGAATTTCTTTTGAGGAAAGTACTAATATATTAAAGAGGGGTCGTACACTGTCCAGGGCCTGGCCCTTCATGAGGTTTTTTTTTTTTTTAGAGTGTTTTACATGCTTTCCATTGTTGCAACTCTGGTTGTTTTATCTCCCTACTCATAGTGGTGGTTTGGACCCTCCACCAAGTGTGCTTTGATTTGTTCATCGAAGTAACCCTGGAAAAAAAATATTAAAAGAAGTGTGGTGGTGGTGGTGGTGGTGGTGGAAAAAGCCTTATTCCACACAAAGAGAGAAATTACAGGGATAGGGTAAAAAGAAAAGAAAAGAAAATTGACCTGGAAGAGAAACCATATGGCTTAACACAGAGAGAAAGGAAAAAAAAAAGTAGATACAGAACAGGTGCAAAGAGTATAGATTAAATATGTCTGCTTAAACAAACCAACGACCAGAATAACCAGATTAGTGAAGGTTATAAATAGGAGGAAGAAATATGTCTATATATATATATATATTATATATATTATATATACATATATAGGAATATATATGTGTGTGTGTATATACATATATATATATATATATATATATATATATATATATATATAAATTGGCCAAAAATTAAATCAGAAAATGCAAAAAAACCTGGCTGCCTTGGAACTGGTGGCTGCATTGGTCTGGAAGAGGGCTGTCTTGTTGGTCAGCATCAATCTTTCTTGGGTAGATACACAGTTACCAGGTGCAGTGGGGTTTGGTGTAGGCGAGTTCCACCTCCAGTGTGAGCCCCTTGTCAATTCCCTGATGCCCCACCTTCTTGGTGATGGGGAGAAAAATGGCGACACCCTAGTCTCTCCTCCCTGGACTGAGTGTCCCAAACCACGCTGTTCAGGCCATCCTCACAGTGCTGTGTGGGTGCAGGTGGGTCATTTTTTTTCCTCTTCACAGTCTCAGGTACCTCCCTGACCCCTGGCTGGGATTCAACCCCCAATTTCCAAAAAGATCTTGCTCTCTGTGCCAGAGTTCCAGGGAAGTCCTGCAATGCCCCACCAGTAAAGGGCTTCTGGCTGGCAGGCACAGACAAGGTTCTTTGTCCTTGGAATGGCTATATACCTTCTCCCACAGCACTCAAGGGAGGGGATTGTTTTCTCCCACTGTGGATAGTTACTGCGCCCAGGGCTGGCCCCTCTCCTCTCCAGGTGTGTGAACAAGGCAGCTGGCCCCAGTCCTGAGAAAGTCCCATAGTTATAAATTGGATCTTTCTCCATTTTTTTCCAATCCCCTGTCCGTGGTTTTTCTCTTGTCCAATACAATCCTACACTTCCACAGCTTCTCTTTCTCTTCCTTTTGTCTTTCTGCAGAAAAGGATCCCTGCCCTCCATGCCTACACTGCCCATTTTCTCTTCCAATTGGCAATCACATGCCTGGCCTGCCAAGTTGTCCCCATAGGCCCCTGGAGACGTCTCTGTCACCCTGCAGCCTGGACTCTTGGAATTCCAAGTCCTCTGGCCTGAAACCTTGTGTGTTTGAGGGATGAGGGAACTTTAGTTCCCCCTGCTTATCTGCCACATTGACCACTCTCCTTCAATTTCTTTTATCAATGTTATAATTTTCAGAATACAGATTTTTCACCTCCTTGCTTAAAATTAATCCTGAATATTTTATTGTATTTAGTGCAATTGCAAATAAAATCGTTTATTAATTAATTTGGAAATTAATTTATTTTTTTAATTTTTTTAAGTTTATTTATTTTGAGAGAGAGAACATGAATGGGGGAGGGGCAAAGAGAGAGGGAGAGAGAGAATCCCAAACAGGTTCCACACTGTCAACGAAAAGCCCAATGTAGGGCTCAATTTCAGAAACCATGAGATCACGATCTGAACTGAGATCAAGGGTCAGATGCTTAACTAACTAAGCCCCGAGGTGCCCCTCTTTTTTTACTTTCTTAATATTGTATAGAAACACTACTGAATTATGGGTATTAATTTTGAGTATTTAAACTTTAATGAATTCATTTATTATTTGTATAATTTTTGGTATGTTCTTCAGTATTTTCTATGTATAGTACTATGTTACCTGTAATTAGTGGCAGTAAACATCTTTACCAATATAGATGCCTCTTGTTTTATTTGCTTGTCTGATTTCTGTGACAAGGACTTCAAGTTCAATGTTGAATAAAAGAGGCAAAAGTGGACATCCTAGTCTCATTCTTAATCTTGGATGAAAAGTTCTCAGTTTTTCACCAGTGAATATGATGTTAGCTGTGGGTTTTTCATATATGGCCTTTATTATGTTGAGACATGTTCCCTCTATTCCCACTTTGTTGAGAGTTTTTATCATAAACAGATGTTAACCTTTGTCAAATGATTTTTCTGCATCTATTGAGATTATCATATAATTTTATCATTTGTTTTGTTCATATGGTGTATCATAGTGTTTGATTTGCAAATATTGATCAATACTTGCATCCTCATAATAAATGTCATTTGACCATGGTGAATAATTCTTTTAAAATATTGTTGAATGTGGCTTGCTAAAATTTGCTAAAAGTTTTGTGTCAATGTTCATCACGGACATTGGCCTGCAGTTTTCTATTTTTTGTGATGTCTTTGGTTTTGGTATCAGGGTAATGCTGGCTTTGTAGAATGCACTTGGAAGCTTTTCTTTCTCTTTTATTTTTTGAAATAGTTTGAGGAAAATGGGTATTGACTCCTCTTTAAATGTTTGGGAGAATACACCTGTGAATCCATCCAGTCCTGAATTTTTGTTATTTGGTAGTGGTTTGATTACTGATCCATTTTTGTTCCTAGTAACTGCTCTGTTCAGATTTCCTATTTCTTCTTGAGTAGGTTTTAGAAGTTTGTATGTTTCTACAATGTATCCATTTATTCTAGGTTGTCTAATACATTGGCATATAATTCCTTAGAGTATTTTTTATAACCCTTTGTAGCTCTGTGGTGTCTGCTGTTACCTCTTTTTTATCTCATTTATTTGAGCACTCTCTCATTTTCTTCATGTGTCTGGCTAGGAGGTTATCAATTTTATTTATCTTTCCAAAAAAACCAGCTCTTGATTTCATCATTTTTTCTATTATTCTGTTTTATCTCTATGTCATTTATTTCTGCTCTTCTCTTTATTTTTTCTTTCCTTCTATTCACTTTGGGTTTTGTTCTTCTAGTTCCTTTAGTGTAATATTAGATCATTTATTTTCTTTCTTTTTTTCTTGAGATAAGCTTGTATATCTATATATTTTTCTCTTAGAACTGCTTTCACTGCTTCCCAAAGATTTTGGAACATTGTGTTTTAATTTTCATTTGTCTCCATGTATTTTTTTTTGTTTCTTATTTTATTTCTTTGCTTACCCATTGGTTGCTCAGTATCATGTTGTTTAGCCTCAACTTGTGTGTGCTTTTTTTCCTCATTTTTCTTGTGATTTCTCTTTCATACTGTTGTGGTCAGAAAAAAATGCAAGACTTTATTGTTTGTTCTTAAATTTATTGAGGCTATTTTTGTAGCCTAATATGTGATACATTTTGGAGAATATTGCTTGCATGCTTATAAAGAAAGTGCATTCTATTGTTTTGGATGGATTTTTTTGTTTATGTCTGTTATGTCCATCTAATCTGATGTGTCATTTAAAGATACTGTTTCTTTACTGACTTTCTGTCTGCATGATCTATGTAAGTGCAGTGTTAAAGTTCCCTACTGTAATTTTATTATGATAATTTCTCTATGTTCATCAATATTTTATTTGTGGAGTTAGATATTCCACTATTGGTAGTGTAGATATTCACAAGTGACATATTCTCTTGTTGGAGTGACCCTTTATTATTTTTTTATTTTATTTTTTAAAATTTATTATTATTTATTTATTTTTGAGAGACAGTGAGACAGAGTGTGAGTGGGGGAGGAACAGAGAGACACACACACAGAATCCGAAGCAGGATCCAGGCTCTGAGCTATCAGCACAGAGCCCAATGCAGGGCTTGAACTCATGAACCACAAGATCATGAGCTGGGCTGTAGTCAAACGTTTAACCCACTGAGCCACCCAGGTGCCCCAGATCCCTTTATTATTATGTAATGCCCTTGTTTGTCTCTTGTTACAGTCTTTGCTTTATAGTCTACTGTGTATCATATAATATTGCTACCCCAGATTTCTTTTTGCTTCCATTTGCATGGAAAATGTTTTTTCCATCTTTTCATGTTCAGTTTGCATGTGTCTTTAGGCTTGAAGTAAATGTAGACAGAATATAGATGGGTTGTGGTTTTTTTTTTTTATCCATTCTGCCACCCTATGTCTTTTGATTGGAGAATTTAGGCCATGTACATTTAAAGTAATTATTGATAGGTATGTATTCATTGCCATTTGCATCAGAATGCAAGGTAAGTAATCAAAACTCCAAGTAGATCTGTGGAGCTCAAGAGCAAAGGAAACATATGCAACTATTCTAGTTAAGTTCTGAAAAGTCAGTAAGACATCAAAGTTTGATATGATTTACATCATACAGGAAGAGCTATGTATATCTTCATTGTGAATCTAGACCAGTGTTCATAAAATTAAGTGCATACAAGGACATGTTGAGTAATAAAAATGAGTAAGTTGAGCTTGCTTTAGGCACTAAAGTGTATAACTCTATGCTAAATTTAAATATATGCTTCATCTAAAGTAGAAGTAGCTACTCAGATTCAGTCAGCTGTTGTCATACATATTTGGTATTTCCCATGTTTCAATTGTATCAAAGAAGCCTGAAATCTGTTTTCTAATGTCAAATATCCCAATTTTTATAACACAATGTAAACCAAACAAATGGGCCATATGTAATTCATGGTCCACTAGTGAGTAACCTCTGTTTTAGGGAAAATGGCCTAAGATAGTCTTAGAATATCTTGTGCCAAGGTGTGACAAGAAACAATCTTAATAGCAACACAGACATGACACAAACTGATCTGAAGAAACCTTGTGGTGAAGAGCTTCTGAGAATGCAATTGTGACCTACATGTTCTAATAGTGATATTGAATGTCTCAACAGATTCAAACATGGTAAGATGGTACCAATTTTTTTTCCCTATATGCTTTGTCAACATGAGCTGTATAGAACTTACACATAACTTAAATAAGGGAATAAAAATTTTAAAATTTACTGAAGATAGTAATTAATAGTGTCTATATATATATATTTTTTTCTCATATTGAGTACCATGTTCTGTCAAAAAGTGAATGGAGACTTGGTGCTTCAAGATGGCAGACTGGGACATGCTGAAATCTGTCATGTTTGACGTACATGTAAAGAAAAATTTTAGAATTCAGATATTATAAAAATGATATCTGGCATGCATAT
The DNA here is from genome assembly GCF_016509475.1 of Prionailurus bengalensis. Classification (NCBI taxonomy): domain Eukaryota; kingdom Metazoa; phylum Chordata; class Mammalia; order Carnivora; family Felidae; genus Prionailurus; species Prionailurus bengalensis. Next base: position 75,754,188 of record NC_057361.1, on the reverse strand, counting down.
GTTTGTACTTGAATAAAAGTAAAATCTTTGTGGAGCATATGATGAAACATTATTAGCAAACTGAAGCATAAAGTGTGCTATATAGACATTATTACTATGACTACTATGGGAAACAAACACAGTCACTAAAACACCAACACAATCTAGAATATGTACAAGAAGTTTATGTCACAAAAAAATAATCCAAATTCTACCAACAAACAACTAAGTAAAACTAACCTTATGAAATAAAGTCTCTAAACTAAACAAATGGCAAAATTGAGGATATATGTCAAAAGAAGACCTTGCAATTAGTTATCTTAATGCCACCATGAAAATTTAGGAACTAATTTTTGAAACAAGACATGGTTAAGAAAATATAGAAAGACAATTACAGACCTTTAAAAAAATTGAATTAAAATATCAATAAATTGGCTGAATAAGAGATAAGAGCCCCACCGTTTCCTCCCAATGAGGAACTGTTACTGGACCAGTTGAGAGCCATAAGCCAACCATCCACATGGAGACCAATCTACAACTAGTTTGGTTGACCTATACACCAACAAATTACAACACCTATAGAAATGGTTAAATTCTTAGAAACATACAGTCTTTTAAGACTAAATTATCAAGTAGAAGAAAATCTGAATAGACTGATTACTACTAAAAATATTGAATTATTAAATTAAAAACTCCCAACACACACACACACACACACACACACAAAGAGATACAAATTAAAAGATCAATTGTACCATATAATTAAAAAATATTTAACTCCTATAATATTCAAATTGTTCTGAAAAATCAGAGACGAAGCAACATCTCAAAATCCATTTTATGGGGCTGGCATTATCTTCATACCGAAAGCAGACAAAGTCACTACCAAAAGAAAAATCACAGGTCAACATCCATGATGAACACAGATGCAAACAAAAGACAACAAAACAGAAACAAACAAACAAACAAAACCAAAGACAAAGAAACTTCAACAAAATATTAACAAACTAAATTTAAAAAAAATTAAAATGATCATACACCATGAGAAGGTGGGATTCATTCCAGGGATTCAATGATAATTCAAAATCCACAGGTTATTCAATGAGATGCTCCACAGTAACAAAATGAAGAATAGCATAAATCCAGGAAGATGGGGGGGGTGGTTAGGAGGACCCTGAGCTCACCCTATCTCACATTTACAACCAAATATCATCCATATCCAAGTCAATATATCGGAGAAAAATTTGAAGACTGACAGAATAAATGCCACAACAAAATATTTGGAAGAAGCTGTAGGAAAGTCAGAAAGGCAGAAGAAGACTGCCCACAGGAGGGAGGAGCTCCAAATATAGAATGCACAGAGAGAAGGGCCCTCACACAAGTGAACTCAACAAGAAAAACTAATTCCCATAATATTTAGATTTAAAAAAAACAGAGGGGCTGAATTATTTGACTTTGTAAAAACGGTGGGAGTTGAAACCTGAAGTTTTAAAGGTCAGTTCACTCAGCACTGGGCAAACCAGGAAGATGAGTGATAGCTGAGTGGCCACTCCTAAAGAGACAACAGCCTGCATGAAGAGGAAACATAAAAACAGCAGTTTACACAATGCCCAAGGAAAATGGGAAACATATATTTTCATACTGATTGGGGAGCATGTTGGGAGTTTTATCCAAAATTAGAGAGCTGACAGGTACCATTTTCCTCCCTAACTTCCCAGCATAAGCATAGAGCCACCTGTGAGAGACAGACCTACAACAGACACTTGCTACCTAACTGGTTAGCAGTGTGCCACACCCTAAAATTTTCCTGAGGACTTGCCCACTCCAAGCTTTCTAACATCAGTCATGGGCTCAGGGAAAATACTGTTAAAGCCATGTGTAACCACCACACATCTGCCTGGTACACAGCTCTGCCACACACCTTGCCTAGCTACTGGGTGTACAGGTGTACCTGTGTGTCACGTCCTGTGCCACAGCACACCACACCCAGCTGCCCTGTCACAAATAGCCACCACAGCCACATGAGCCTTCCCCAGCCACCAGGTTCACAGTTGCCATACTACCCTGGGCCCAGCTGCCATGCCACACACAGTGGCATGCCCCAAGGAGCTGTCACACAACAGCCATTATAGCATGCCACACCATGTCTTCCACTGCCAGGGACCCTGGTGCACAACCCCGACCTACCAGAGCACCTCAGGGAGTCTGGCATAAGACTAGTGTCCCCTATACAGATTTTGCTAACACTGGTGTCCCACCCTTTAGTTTCTTGCTGGGCACACCCAGGCAGAGCAAACATGCCTGGATCTCACTAATGCCACAGTGAGCAAGCATAGCTACAACATCTAGAAAGTCAGTGCACACCACTACAGTGAAAGGAAAAGTGACTCAACAACAGCAGGGCACAAACAACACACATAAGATACTCTTCTGAAGTGCAAGGATCTGTTGAACAGGGGACACTGCACTATAGGGCACTCCATATGACCTCTTCTTGACAAAGTCACTACTTTCAAGGGAAGAAGACATATATGTCTTTCTTAACACAGGGAAACAGACACAAAGAGGCAACGGAATGAAGACACAGAAAAATTTATTCAAATGAAAGAACAGGACAAGGCCAGGGCCAGAGATCGAAACAAAACAGGTATAAGTAACATGCCTGATGGAGAATTTAAACTAATCATCATAGGGATACTCACTGGACTCGAGAAAAGAGTGGAAGACATTACTGAGACACTTAACTCAGAGATAAGGAATAACACAGCACAGACAATGGGCTCAATAAAAGAAATGAGAAACTTGATGAGACACACAGCAGGATGGAAGAAGCAAAGAAACAAATTAGTGACCTAGAAGGCACGGTAATGGAAAGTAATCAAGCTGAAAAAAAAAAAAAAGAATTATGCAAAAGAAGAATAGACTAGGTTTTAGGGTTGTTCCTTTCCTCCTTTTATTAAACATAGTATTGAAAACCCTAACCACAGCAATTGGGGGGGGGGGGAAAGCATTCAAGTTGGTAAGGAAGAAGTAAAACTGTCGCTATTTGCAGAAAACATACCATATATAGAAATTCCCAGACTCTACAAAAAAACAAAACAAACAAAAAAACTATTAGAACTTATAAATGAATGTATTAAGTCACAGGTCACAAAATTAATACACGGAAATATGTTGTGTTACCATACACTAATAATGAATTAATAGAAAAAGAAATTAAGAAAGCAATTCCATTTACAGTTGCATGAAAAACTAAATACCTAAGAATAAATTTAGTCAAGGACGTGAAATACCTCTATTCCAAAAACTTTAAGACATTAATGAAACATAGCGAAAATGACACACATAAATGAAAATATATATGATGCTCAATGATTGGAGAAGTTAATACTGTCAAAATGTCCATACTACCCAAAGCAATCCACTGATTCAATGAAATTCCTGTAAAAATACCAATGGCATTTTTCACAGAACTAGAACAAATAATCCTAAAATTTGTATGTGATCACAAAAGGACTCCAATAGCCAAAGAAATCTTGATAAGGAACAAAGCTGGAGATATCACACTCCCTAATTTCAAACTATACTGTAAAACTGTAGCAATCAAAACTTTACTGTACTAGCACAAAAGTAGACACGTCAAAAATAGAACAGAATAGAGAGCCCAGAAATAAGCTAGAAATTCTTATTTGGTCATTGATCTATGACAAATGAGGTAAGAGTATAAAATGGGGAAAAGACAGTCTCTTCAAAAAATGGTGCTGAGGGGCGCCTGGGTGGCGCAGTCGGTTAAAGCGTCCGACTTCAGCCAGGTCACGATCTCGCAGTCCGGGAGTTCGAGCCCCGCGTCGGGCTCTGGGCTGATGGCTCGGAGCCTGGAGCCTGTTTCCGATTCTGTGTCTCCCTCTCTCTCTGCCCCTCCCCCGTTCATGCTCTGTCTCTCTCTGTCCCAAAAATAAATAAACGTTGAAAAAAAAAAAAATTAAAAAAAAAAAAAAAAAAAAAAAAAAAAAAAAAAAAATGGTGCTGAAAAAACTGGACACCTACATGCAAAAGAGTAAAACTGAGTCATTTTGTTATACCATATTCAAAAATAAATCAAAATGTATTAAAGACTTAAATGTAAGTCCTGACATCATAATACTCCTCAAAGAAAACATGGGCAGTAAGCTCTTTCACATCAGTGTTAGGAATATTATTTTGTATGTCTCCTCAGGCAAGGACAACAATAGCAAAAATAAACAAATGGGACTACATCAAACTAAAAAAGTTTTTGCGCAGTGAAGGAAACCATCAACAAAATGAAAAAAAGCAACCTACAAAATTAAAGGAGATACTTGCAAATAATATATCAAATAGAAGGTTAATATCCAAAACCTATAAAGAACTTAATATTAGAAAACAATTAAAAAAGAGCAGAGGACATAAATAAACATTTTTCTAAAGAAGACATACAGATGGCTAACAGACACATCGAAAGTTGTTCAACATCATTAATCATCAGGGAAATGCAAATCAAAACCACAATGAGCTATCACCTCACACTTGCCAGATTGGCTATTAACATAAGACAAAAAATAGCAAGCATTGATGAGGATGTGGAAAGAAGAGAATACTTGCACACTGTTAGTTGAAATGTAAATTCGTGTAGCCACTATGAAAAACAATATGGAGGTCCCTCAAAAACTTAAAACTAGAACTACCATATGATCCAGAAATTCCACTTTTAAGTATTTATTTAAAGAGAACAAAATCACCAGTTTGAAGAGAGATATGCACCCTATTCTTTATTGCAGCATTATTTATAATAGCCAAGATAAGAAAGCAATCAAAGTGTCTATTGATAGATGAATGTCTATTGATAGATGAATTGGTAAAGATAATGTGAGATCAATCATCTATCTATCAGCCATAAAAAAGAATGAACTCTTGCCATTTGTATCAATACCACAACAATAAACCCACAAATAATCTGATTAAAATGGGCAGAGAACTAAATACATATTTTCCCAAAGAGGACATACAAATGGCCAACAGACACATGAAAAGATACTCGACATCACTAATCATCAAGGAAACAGAAGTCAAAACCACAATGAGTTATCACCTTATAACTGTCAGAATGACTAATCTCAAAACCACAAGGAATATCAAGGGTTGGTAAGGATATGGAGAAAAAGTAACCTACTTACATGCACTGTTGGTACAATTGTAAATTGGTATCATCACTGTGGAAACAGTATGAAATTTTCTCAAAAAAATTAAAAATAGAATTGCCATATGATACAGTAATTCCACTACTGGATATTTACTCAAAGAAAATAAAAGTACTAATTCCAAATTATATACATTTCACTATGTTTCTTGCAGAATTATTTACAATAGCCAAGATATGAAAACAACTTAAGTGTACATCTTTAAATGAATGGATAAAGATGTGGTATATACATAAAGTGGAATATTACTAAGCCATACAAATGAATGAGATTTAGCCATTTGCAGGAACATAGATATACCTAGAGAGTATAATGCTAAGTAAAATAAATCATAGAATGACAAATACCATATGATTTCACTCATATGTGGAATTTAGAAACAAAACAAATGAGCAAAGGGTAAAAAAAGACAGAGATAGGCAAACTAAGAAACAGACTCAACTATAGAGGACAAACTGATGGTTACCAGAGGGGAGGGAGGTGGGGGGGGACGGGTTAAATAAGTGGTGGGGATTAAGGAGTGCACTTGTGATCCGCCGTGGGTGTTGTATGGAAGTGTTGAATCGCTATATTGTGCACCTGAAACCAGCATTACAGTGTATGTTAACTAAAAATTTTAAATAAAAACTAAAAAATAAAAACAAAACAACAACAACAACAAAAATGAACAAAGAACAAAAGAGACAAACAGAAAAAAAAAAAGACTGTTGAATACAGAGAACAAACTTGTGGTTGCCAGAGAAGTGGGTAAAGGGATGGGTAAAATAGATAAAGGAGATAAAGAGTGTATGTATTGTGATGAGTACTGACTAATGTATAAAAAATACTAAATCATTATATTGTACATCTGAAACTAATATAACACCATATGTTAATTATCATTTGATTAAAAAACCTTGACATTTTCAACCACATGGATGAAACTAGAGGGTAATTATGCTAAGCAAAATAAGTCAAAAAGAGAAAGACAAATAAATATACAGTATGATTTCAGCTATATGTGGGTCTAAAAAACAAATCGACCAGCAAAACAAAACAGAAACAAACTCCTAGATACAGAAAACAAACTTGGTTACCAGCAGAGGAAGTGCTAGGGGGCAGACAAAATAGGTGAAAGTGATTGAGAGGTACAAACTACCAGTTACAAAATAGATAAGTCATGGAAATGTAATGTGCAGCTTAGGGAATATAGTAAAAATATCATAATAACTCTTTTTGGCAACAGATGGTAACTATATTTATTGTGGAAATCATTTCATAATGTATAAAAATATTGAATCACTATGATGTACATCTGAAACTAATTAGATATTGTAGGTCACTTATACTTCAGTAAACACACACATACCTGTACCCACACACATCCAAATAATTCCAGTTAAATAATGAATTCTGATGAAAATAACAGTATATTTGAAAATGAATGAAAAAGCATATCAAAACTTAATAGTTACAGTTAAAATTTATTTTTTTTATTTTTAAAAATTTTTGTGTGAATTTTTTAACATTGCTTCCAGCTTCTTGTATTAAAATAATCCACTTTTACCCAATCTTTATTTTCTCTTGGTGTATTTAGGGTTTTAAAATAAAAAGTAAAAGTCAGGTATAAAGATAGGAAAGGACTATTTGTCACAATTTGCAGACAATATGATCTTTTACCTACAAAGTTCAGAAGAATTAACTGACATCAATTATAATTAATAAGAGAGTTTAATGTTTTGACCAGATACAGGATTATTGTACAAAGTTTGTTAACTTTCAATTTTCTTTACAGAAACAAAGGAAAGTTAAATAGAAAATAAAAAGATTATAATTACAAGTGGGACTAAAAAAATATACAGAAATAAACTTAACCAAAATAAAGTATAAAAATAAATGGAGAAAACTATAGAATATTTAACACCAGCACCCAAAATAACCTGTCACTGAAATTTTAGCTTATGATAGCCTAAATTTATGCCAATTTTCAATATTAAAAGACTAATCGAATATCACTTTAAGACTGAATAAATTGCAGGATCGATATTTCTGGATATGCATATGTCTTTCCAGTTATTTGTTTTGGAAATTATGATCTATAGATCAGGGGTTGAAAACATTTTTTTTAATAAAGGGCCAGATAGTAAATATTTTAGGCCTTGTGGGCCACACAGTCTAAGTTGCAACTACTTACCTCTGCCCTAGAGGTGCCAAAACAGTAATAGACAATACATAAACATGAGTGTGTGTTCCAATAAAGGTTTATTTACAGAAGCCAGTGAGCTGAATTTACTCCACAGGCCATAGTTTGCCAATCTCTACTATAATGTCTTTGAATATTTTTCCCTTTAAGACACAAAAAAACAAATTCAATATTTCCTCAATGTATACAAAATTACTTTCAAATTCCTGAGAATAATTTTGAAGCCCCCACCACACTGTTTCTAACCCTTTTTCCAATCTTGCGCCCCAGTAGAGTCCTTCCTTTAAAATTTCTCTTGACTCCTATGCACTATATCCATTACACTTGAAGTCTTGTTTTGTCTTGATACAAGTACTCCATGAACTTTCCTTTAATTTATTCATTCTGTCATTCATTTAGAAAATATTTGCTCAGTACTTGTTATTGTGTCAGGTTCTTTGCTAGAATGTTATAGACAAAGGAGGGAAAAGATATGACATTGTCCCTCCCTTCAAAAAGCTTACATTTGATTGTGTTATCTGGATAAACAAGCAATTGAGGTATCATACAATAAATTCTAACAGGACAAAAAAGGTGTTATGAGAACAAAGAGGTGAAGATATAAAGGTTTGTTCTTGCCATATTTCATTTGAGTATGTTTAAACCTATTGTTTTGACAAATAGATATTTTGACTTCATGTTTATAAACTTCACAGTCTTAATCCAAATTATACCCACATTCATGAATTTTTAATAGAAAATAATTTAAGAATAAACTGTTTTTAGTCACGTTGAGATCTTAATATGTTGTTTATATAGTGCAAATGAAGTATGTGCATATTTAGCCTCTGATTGTGTTACTAATTCTTGATTTCTACCAAGTTTAATTTTTGTTAATCAATATTTAAAGTTTTAACTTCAGGGGCACTTGGGTGGCTCAGTCGGTTGAGCGTCCAACTTTGGCTCAGGTCATGATCTCTCAGTTCGTGAGTTCAAGCCCCACGTCAGGCTCTGTGCTGACAGCTCAGAGCCTGGAGCCTGCTTCAGATCCTGTGTCTCCCCCTCTCTCTACCCCTTCCCCACTCATGCTCTGTCTCTCAAAGATGAATAAACATTAAAAATTTGTTTTAAATAAAAATAAAGTTTTAACTTCAGTTTATATTCAATGATAAATTTTGCTATGAAAAATAACTACCTAACTTTTGCAACTTTATTTTGTATTGATTAATATTACCAGCAATATTTATATAAATATTTATAGATTATATTTCTTAAGGCAAAGAAAACAAACAGTGGAATCCAAACATCCATAGGACCAAATGACAGGGCCAAACCTTTCTAACAAGTGGATTCCAAATCAAGACCAGAGGATGAGCAAGAGTTTGACAGAAAAAAAGGAATGAAGGCAGGGAATGGCCAGGTAGGGACAGTGTTCTAATCAAAGACCTAGGGATGAATGAAAACATGGTGTATTATAAATCTCTGCTATTGCAATTTTGCTTGTATTTTTCTTCCACCTATAATTTTCTTCCTCATCTTCCACACCTGTTGAAACTTTTACCCTGTTATAAAACAAACTCAAATTATTTCCGGTGGGATTATTTTTATATTTGAAAGACTTTTATATTTGAAAGAAAAAAAACATTTTTCTTTTATTTGTGACATGCGTGTATTGCACACAGAGATGTTTGTGGTAATTTTGTAAGTTAAAGTAGATGTTTTAAATATGCTACAGATAGATAATATTAATTGGAGAACATAAGGTGATCTGCCATGATTCTGGTAGATTGTTATTATAAACATAAAGAGGTTAAAGTCATATCATATGCAGTATTTAATCTGTTTCCTGCTCTAAATAAATATAAGCAAAATTAAGTCTTTAATTTTGTGATCTGGGTTTTGAGTTAAATTAACTTTGTTATATCATTTCATCATCTTGCAAAAATGAAGATACATAAATATGGAATTTTTATTCTTGTGCTTAGTGATTGATTAATTTGGTAATCTCAGTATAGTATGGATTGGAAGGCTGGTTGATACAAGAACACCTTGAATACCCCTGTTAATCATTATCTTGAGAATGTAGAGATCCTTTACTCCCACTATATCCCCATCAGGCAGAATATGTTGAAGAACGTGTTGTTCAGTGTTCCAAATCAGGGGCTCTGAGAGTGGCCCACCCAGAGCATCTTCCTTATAACATAGAATGTCCAAATGACAGGCCTTGATGTCCCTGGATTTTCACCATGCAAGGAGGGGAAGGGATACATACAGTTGCTATGCTAAATTGTTGTACTATAAAAGTTTGCATACGGATCCTAGCAGAGAATGCTTTATCTAGTCAGCCAGTCCTAGACTCCCTGCGTGCAAGTTCCCCCCCAAAAAACCTATGTCTCAATAGTTGTTCTCTGGGTCATTTCTTAAGCCTTAACAGACTATCACCTATCCTTGACTTAGAGTTTGCTGATGTGTGGCTATGGCTACACAATTTCAACTAAATATTTTCTTTAAGCAGGATTATAAGAACTATACTAGTTCAATCTGAAGCTAACCTTATATTTCACAGAATGTGGTAGAATACTTAATAGTGCAATTGCTGGGATGTAGGGTAGTTTTATTTTTAATTTTTTCAGGAAACCCTATACTATTCTCCAAAGTAGCTGTGCCAGTTTGCATTCCCACCAACAGTGCAAGAGCATTGCCCTTTCCCCACATCTTCGCCAAAACCTACTGTTTCTTGTGTTGTTAATTTTAGTTATTATGGAAATTGTGAAGTGATGTCTCATCATGGTCTTGATTTGTAATTCCCTGTTGATGAGTGATGAGCATCTTTTCATGTGTCTGTTAACTATCTGGATGTATTTTTGGAAAAGTGTCTATTCATGTCTTCTGCCCATTTCTTAACTTGGTGATTTGTTTCTTTGGGTGTTGAATCTGGTAAGCTCTTTATAGATTTTGGATACTAACCCTTTATCTGATATGTAATTTGCAAATATCTTCTCCCATTTGTAGGTTGCCTTTTATTTTCTTGATTGTTTCCTTCTCTTTGTGGAAGTTTTTTTTTTTTTTTTATCGTAATGAATTCCCAATAGTTCATGTTTGCTTTTGTTTCCCTTGACTTCAGCAATATGTCTAGTAAAGAAGTTGCTAAGGACAAGGTCAAAAATGTTGCTGCCTGTGTTCTTTTCTAGGATTTTGATGGGTTCTTGTCTCACATTTAGCTCTTTCATCCATTTTGAATTTATTTTTGTGTATGGTGTAAGAAAGTGGTCCAGTTTCATTCTTCTGTATGTCACCATCTAGTTTTCTGAATACCATTTGTTGATGAGACTGTCTTTTTTTTCATTAGATATTCCATTCCTGCTTTGTCAAAGATAGTTATGGGTCAACTTCTGAGTTTCTATTCTGTTCCATTGATCTGTGGTCTCTTTCTGTGCTAGTACCATACTGTCTTGATGACTACAGCTTTGTAATGTAGCTGGAAATCTGAAACCATGATGCTTCCAGTTTTGTTTTACTTTTTCAGGATTGCTTTGGATATTCAGGGTCTTTGTCATTCCATACAAACTTTAGGATTGTTTGTTTTAACTGCGAAGAACACTGGTGGTATTTTTTATAGGAATTGCATTAAATGCATAGATGGTTTTGGACAGTATAGACATTTTAACAATGTTTGTTCTTCCAATCCATGAGCATGGAATGTCTTTCCATTTCTGTGTGTTCTTTTCAATGTCTTTCACAATTCTTCTATAGTTTTCAGAGTACAGATATTTTACATTTTTAGTTAGGTTTATTCCTAGGTATTTTATTGTTTTTGGTACAATTGTAAATGGGATTAATTCCTTAATTTCTTTTTCTGCTGCTTCATTATTGGTGTATAGAAATGCAACAGATTTCTGCAGATTGATTATATATTTTGTGACTTTGCTGGATTCATGTATTAGTTCTAGTGATTTTTAGGGTGGCTTTTGGGTTTTCTACATAGAGTATCATGTCTTATGCAAATAGAGAAAGTTTGACTTCTTCCTTGATGACTTCTATGCCCTTTACATTTTTTATCTGATTGCTGAGGCTATGAGTTCCAGTACTATGTAAAATAGTAATGGGGAGAGTGGACATCATTGTCTTGTTCTTGACTGTGGTGGAAAGGTGCTCAGGTTTTCCCCATTGGGAGGATGATATTAGTTGTGGGTGTTACATATATGGTCATTACAAGGTTGAGGTTTGTTCCATCTATCCTTACTTTGTTGAGGGTTTTTATCAAGAATGGGAGATATGTTTTGTCAAATGCTTTTTCTGCATTTATTGACAATTTTTTATCCTTTCTTTTATTATTCTGGTGTATCACATTGATTGATTTGTAAATATTGAGCCAGCCCCGAAGCACAGGAATAAATCCCACTTGATCATGGTGAATAATTCGTTTTAAAAAATTTTTAATGTTTATTTGTTTTTGAGACAGAGAGAGCATGAGCAGCAGAGGGGCAGAGAGAGAGACACACACAGAATCTGAAACAGTCTCCAGATTCTGAGCTGCCAGCACAGAGCCCGATGGGGGGCTTGAACCCACGAACCGTGAGATCATGACCTGAGCTGAAGTCAGATGCTTAGCCAAATGAGCTACCCAGGCACCCCAATAATTCTTTAATCTACTGTTGAATTTGATTTGTTAGTATCTTGTTGAGAATTTCCTAGTCCAAATTTATCAGGGATATTGGCCTGTAATTTTCCTTTTTAGTGGGATCTTTGTCTGGTTTTGGAATCAAGGTAATGGTGACTTTACAGAATGAGTTTGGAAGTTTTCCTTCCATTTTTATTTTTTTGAACAGTGAGAAGAATGGGTATTAACTCCCCTTTACATGTATGGTAGAATTCCTCTGGGAAGTCTCTGGCCCACGATTCTTATTTGTTGGGAGATTTATGATTACTGATTCAATTTCTTTGTTGGTAATGGGTCTGTTCAAATTTTCTATTTCTTCCTGTTTCATGTTTAGTAGCTTGTGAGTTTCTAGGAATTTGTCCATTTCTTCCAGGTTGCCCAGTTTGTTGGCATATAATTTTTCATAGTATTTTTCATAGTACTCTTTTATAATTGTTTGTATTTCTGTCATGTTGGTTGTGATCTTTCTTCTTTTGTTTGAGATTTTATCTATCTGGGTCTTTTTTTTTCTTTTTGATAAAAAAAACCCTTCTGGCTTGAAGGTTATGAATATTGTTTATTCTTTCAAAGAACCAGTTCTTAGTTTTGCTGATCTGTTCCTACTGGTTTGTTTGTTTGTTTGTTTGTATATAGTTAATAATGTTCTAATGTTTATTAATTCCCTTCTTCTGCTGGCTTTAGACTTTTTTGTTATTCTTTTCCTAGCTCCTTACAGATATTTTATCAATTAGTCCTCTGCTAACAGGAGAACAATGAAAACATGAGAGTATATTGCAAATTTATGCAAATTGTTTCCAAATTGAGGTTGCAAGTCTTGCAAATGATGCAAAATTTCATGAAAGTTATGTTGGAGAGCTAGGTTAATATTATCATGAAACTGCTGACAAATGAAGACAAGGATCTGGCTGACTTAGGAGAGAAAATCTACAATGATACGACAAATTAAGTGCTTAAAAAAGAGCTTCAAGTTTAAAATATTGAGTTCCTTGGGAAAATCTATATAGCATCAAACATTTTTGCAAGAATATATTCCTCCCCCCCAAAAAAAGAATATATCCTCCTAAAATAAAACATACATGTATTTCTTCTGAAAATTTTTTTTTCTGAAAGTGAAATTAAGGTAAAAGTTAAAACATACTAGGTTATCACACAGTTTTGTCATAAAAAACATACTAAAAATAAACAAAATCACAAACTTAATTTTGCCAAAGGAAACAGTGTGTAAACTTATTTTCATGACAAAATTTTATGTTTTATTTTCATTTTAATCTCATTTCAAATAAATTTTTCCTTTTATAATTCTGACACATAACAGCTGATTGTCAACCCTGAGCATAGATAATGTAAGAAAAAGTGAAGCTTGAAATAGTACGTCCACATTCCCTCAGATGAGATTATCAATTATAATCCAGGTTGTTGTTGTTTTTGTTTTTGTTTTTGTTTTTGTTTTTTTGGTGAAAAGGCTAATTAGATTTAACATTCTTCATTTTGAATTCATTTCATAAAGGAAAACTATAGTGAACTTACCACAAACCAGATATTTTTACTGAAAGAATATCCTAAATTTTAAGGAGTTCTTTGTGCTTTGTCAAGTTTAGGACTGAATTTTGATATAATTTCAAATTGCTTCCATATGTGTCATCCTATAAAAGTGTCTTTCTAAAAAATGTCCACCATGTCATATAAAATAATTTTAAGAAGACATGTTACAAAGTGTTAAATATCACTTGATCTTAATGTGTTGCTGATATTATTTTTTAAGTGTGTGTATGCAATTTACTTATACATAATGACTGTAGTGGTATATAGCTGTTTGTGAATATTAGTTAACTTTAGTAGAGCCACAAGGTTTTAAAAATGTGTTTATTATGTTTTCCTTTATTTTCATAACATTTTACAATGAACTTATTTTTATAAGCAGAAATAAATATTTTAATAATCTAATTAGAAATAACTAATTGAGAAAGATGAAACTTTGGCACTGTTGGAGGGACTGAAAACTGGTGCAGCCACTCTAAAAAGAAATGGAAGTTCCTCAAAAAATTAAAAATAGAACTAGCATGCATCTCAGTAATGGCACTACTAAGTATTTATCTAAAGGATACAAAAATTCTGATTTGAAGTGGCACATGCACCCCAGTGTTTATAGCAGCACTATCAACAATAGCCAAAGTATGGAAAGAGCCTAAATGACCATCAACTGATGAATGGATAAAGAAGATATGATGTATATGTATATATAATGGAATACTACTCAGCAATCAAAAAGAATGAAATTTTGCCATTTGCAACAATGTGGATGGAACTAGAGTGTATTATGCTAAGAAAATAAGTCAGCCAGAGAAAGATTAAGTATCATATGGTTTTACTCATATGTGGAACTTAAGAAATAAAACAGATGAACATAAGGAAAGGAAGTGAAATAAGATAAAAACACAGAGGGAGACAAACCATAAGAGACTTAACTACAGAGAACAAACTGAGGGTTACTGGTGGGGTGTTGGGTGGGAGGATGGGATAAATAGGCAAGGGGCATTAAGGAAGACACTTGTTGGGATGAGCACTTGGTGTTATATGGAAGTGATGAATCACTAAATTCTATTCCTGAAATAATTTTTACACTACATGTTAACTAACTTGGATTTAAATTTTAAATTAATTAATTAATTAATTAATTAAAAAAAAAGAAATGTCTCATTGAAGCATTGAAGAAACTACAGAAATAAATTGGTTTAAATTTACTTTGTATTTACCTCTGTGTATCTCTGTCATATATGATTAATATCAAATATCTCTTTGTGTGTGTGTGTGTGTGTGTGTGTGTGTAAAGATTTCCCAGTCCTCTGCTTATCTGTAACTCCATTCTATTGGGAGGGGAGTGGAAGGGTAAGCTAGAAGGCATCCTCTGGCATATTTTAAATTTTCTGTGAACTGGAAGACCAGAGGCCCACTGAAAACAAAATGAATATTTCCTTTCCTTTACTATAAGTAGATGGGAGAAATGGCATTTCAAAAACTCTGATGTATAGTAGGAGAAGTGTTTTTAATTTTTTTAATATTTATTTATTTTTGAGAGAGAGAGAGAGAGAGTGGGGAAGGGGCAGAGAGAGACACACACACAGAATATGAAGCAGGTTCTTGGCTATGTGCTGACAGCTCAGAGCTGGATGCAGGGCTTAAACTCATGAATGGTGAGATAATGACCTGAGCCAACATTGGACCCTTAACTTACGGAGCCACCCAGGCACCCCTAGTAGAAGTGTTTTGACCAAGAGCTTTTGAGGTGATAGTTGAAAACGAAACATACCAATAACATAAAGGGAAATTTTCTGAGCACAAGGGCAAGATTTGAGAAAAGTTTGATTTTACACAGCGTTTTTGTGATAATCATGTTACTTGATAAGTTTCTAGTTCTTTGTAGTTTATGGAATGCTAGGGTACCCCTGTGTGTCTCATGGTGACTAAATTTTGTCTATGAAGCATAATGGAATTTTTGTTATATACTTTTTATTGTAAGATTTCCCTGGCTCAATAGGTTAAGAGTTGGACTCTTGATCTCAGCTCAGGTCTTAATCTCAGGGTTATGAGTTCAAGCTCTGTATTGGACTCCATGCCCAGCATAGAGCCTACTTAAAAAAAAAATTCCAGGTAACTCTATAATTAATGGGTCAGCAAGGTAATTAGTGAATATTAGTGAGTACCCAGAAGCCATTCTTTAGTCACAGCTAGTTGAGTTCCCACTAAATTCTGCTTGGAACTGGATTTTTACATTGGATACAAAAAGATATAGAGAATACCGGTGAATATTAATACAATACATTATATTTATAATATGTATATTTTATATAATAAATACATGAAATACCTTTATATATTTAGATTTTATACAGAAATGCATAAAAGAAATAAGCTACTATTTAGAATACTATTTCTATAAATTTTACTAAATCAATCTGATTTGATTTCTGGATGCACGCTTCTCATTTCAATGTTGTTATTCATCTGGTGTGTTAACACCACTGCATTAAGAAAAAAAAATACCAATATCTTACATTTTGGAGCTCTTAATGTGAGATCAAGTATAAAAAAATATTTCTTCTTTTCCATGTTAAAAACAATATATTCTGTAAATATGACGGTTGAAAATTAGGGCAAACAGAAGTAGAAACGAACTATTTCAAGGAGAAGCTGGTACTTGAGGAATGTACAGATTTTGAATAAAAGCAGTGGAAATGCTCATTTGTTTTGTTTTTTAATTCCACATATGAGTGAAATCATATGGTATTTGTTTTTCTCTGAGTGACTGATTTCACTTAACATAACATTATAGCTCCATTTGTGTCATTGCAAACAAACAAGCAAAGGAGTAAAGAGAGAGAGAGACCAAGAAACAGACTTTTAAGTGTAGATAACAAACTGGTGGTTACCATAGGGGAGGTGGGTGAAGAATGGGTCACATTGGTGATAAGTATTAAAGACTGCACTTGTTGTGAGGAGCACTACGTGTTGTATGGAAGTGTTGAAGCACTTAGTTGTACAGTTGAAACTAATATTACACTGTATGTCAGCTAATTGGAATTTAAATGAAAACTAAAAGGGGCACCTGGGTGGCTCAGTCAGCTAAGTGTCTGACTCTTGAATTCAGTTCAGGTCATGTTTTCACAGTTTGTGAGGTTTGTGAGTTCAAGCCCCACATCATCTCAACAGTGTAGAGCTTGCTTGGAATTCTCTCTGTCTCTCTCTCTCTCTCTCCCCCTCTAAATAAATAAACTTAAAAACAAAAATAAAAACCAAAAAAATAGGGGAAATAGTGAGATATACTTACTGAAAGGACACAAAGTCAAATCAAAAAAAGAAGTTGGTGGAAGAAGAAATATTTACCCTAGGTGAAAGACTACTCAGGAAGGGTATGGTATTTGTCTTAAAATATTTTGAGATCTGTCATATAAAAGAGGAAGTAGACTTGTTCTCCATTTCCCCTGTGAATCAAACCTAGAACAATGATGAGCATTTCAGTCACAGAAACAGTCTAAACTTACACCTAAAGGAGCTAGAAAAATAACAACAAAGAAGACCTAAAACAAGAAGATAAAAGGAAATAATACTGATTAGAACACTTATAAATGCTACAGGAACAAACAAAAAAAATAGGTCAATGAAACCAGGAGATGGTTCTTTGAAAAAATTAACAAAATTCATAAACATCTTGTCAGACTTATTTTTAAAACTTTTTTTTTCTTAATTTTTTTTTCAACGTTTATTTATTTTTGGGACAGAGAGAGACAGAGCATGAACAGGGGAGGGGCAGAGAGAGAGGGAGACACAGAATCAGAAACAGGCTCCAGGCTCCAAGCCATCAGCCCAGAGCCTGACGCGGGGCTCGAACTCACGGACCGCGAGATCGTGACCTGACTGAAGTCGGACGCTTAACCGACTGTGCCACCCAGGCGCCCCCAGACTTATTTTTAAAAAAGAGAGATAAAGCACTCAAATAAAGAAAATAACAAACTAGAGAAGAGAAATAACAACCAACACCAAAGAAATACAAATGATTATGAGAATATTATGAAAAACTATATGCCAATAAATCACACAATCTGGAAGAAATGGAAAAATTCTTAGAATTATATAAACAACCAAAAAGAAACAGTAAGAAACAGACAACTTGAACAGACCAATAACCAGCAAGGAAATTGAATCAGTAATCAAAAAACTCCCAATAAACAAAACCTGAAAGACTCCACCAAAAAACTGTTGCAATGTATAAACACATTCAGTAAAGTCATGACTACAAAATCAATATACAGAAATCTGTTTCATTTCTGTAGACCAGTAATGAAGCAGCAGCAATAGAAATTAAGAAAATAATTCTATTGGGGACCCTGAGTGGCTCAGTCAATTAAACATATGAATCTTGATTTCAGCTCAGATTGTGATCTCATGGTTCATGAGATTGATTGAGCCTTGTGTTGGGTTCTGCACTGACAGCACAGAGCCTACTTGGGAGTCTCTCTTTCCCTGTCTTTCCACCCCTGTCCCCACCAAAATAAATAAATAAACTTTAAAAAGAAAATAATCTCGTTTACAATTGCACAAAAAATAGTAAAATGCCTAGGAATAAACCTCTATTCTGCCCAAAACAATCTACAGATTTAATGCAAACCTTATCAAAATACCAACAGCTTTTTTCAAACATCTAGAACAAATGATCATAAAATTTGTGTGGAACCATAAAAGACCTCAAATAACCAAATCAATCTTGAAAAAGAAAACAAAAACTGGAGGAATCACAATTCCAGATATCAAGTTATATTTCAAAGCTATAGTAGTCAAAACTGTATGGTACTGGCACAATAATAAGCACATAGCTCAAAAGAACAGAAGAGAAAGCCAATAAATAAACCCACATTTATATGGTCAATTGATCTTTGACAAAGGAGGAAAGAATATGCAATGGGAAAAAGTCAGGTTCTTCAACAAATGGTGTTGGGAAAACAGGATAGCCACATGCAACAGAATGAACCTGGACCACTTTCTTTTACCATAAAGAAAAATAACTTAAATTGATTAAAGACCTAAATTTGATACCTGAAACCATAAAATCCTTGAAGAGAGCACAAGCCGTAATGTCTCTGACATCGAATATATCATCTGTTTTCTAAATATGTTCCTGAAGCAAGAGAGATAAAAGCAAAAATAAACTATTGGGACTACATTAAAACAAAATATTCTACACAACAAAGGAAACAATCTACAAAAGTAAAAGTTAGCCTATTGAATGGGAGAAGATACTTGCAAATGACATATCTAATAAAGGGTTTGTATTCAAAATACATTAAAAAACTGATATAATTCAATACACAACAATGAAAAAAATCCAAGTTAAAAATGGACAGAAGACATAAACAGATATTTCTCTAAAGAAGACATACAGATGGTCAACAGACAGATGAAAAGGTTCTCTTCATCAGCCATCATCAGTGAAGTGCACACGAAAACTACAATGAGATATCACCTCACACCTATCAAGTGTGTCTAAAATCAACAACACAAGAAACAACAGGTGTTGGTGAGGATGTGGAGAAAAAGGAACGCTCTTTCACTGTTGGTGAGAATGTAAACTGATGCAGTTACTCTGAAAAACAGTATTGAGATTCTTCAAAAATTTTAAAATATAATTATGTTTTGATCCATAAGCACACTAATGGGTTTTCACAGAAAGAATATAACAACACTAATTTAAAGGGATATATTTACCCTTATGTTTATAGCAATATTATACACAATAGGGAAGATATGGAAGGAGTCCAAATGTCCATCAATTGATGAATGGATAAAGATGTGCTGTATATGTATGGATTGTTGTTACTCAACAATAGAAAAGAATGAAACCTTGCCATTTGCAATGACATGATTGGGACTACAGAGTACAATACAATCAATAAGAGAAAGACAAATATCATATGATATCACTCAAATGTGGGATTTATGAAAAAAAACCAAACAAATGAAAAAGAGAGAGAGACACACCGAGAAACAGACTCTTAAGTATAGAGAACAAACTGATGGTTACCATAAGGGAGGTTGAGGGGGAATGAAGAAATAGGGGATGAGGTTTAAAGAGTACCTTTATCTTGATGAAAAAGATAAAAGTAACTTAAAAATAATAAAATGGCAGAGGACTTTAAAAGTCAAAAAATTCTGAACAAGCTTTTTAAGTCTTGAAATCTCAGCTTTCTCTAGGTTAAAAATCATATTCTTTCCCCATGTTTTCCATTTTGGCTTCTTCATTTGGCTTATTACTAATAGAGTAAACTAGCAGACAGGTGATATAGTCATCTATCTATGGCGCAGTGTACTTTGGGAGGAGAGAACAAAAGAGAAAAAGGTATCAAAGAGAAACAGTATACATATGTATCCCTCAACTACTCTCTTTTTAGCTTACTTTATCTCAGTTCATTATTAGAGGATTTACTTCTTTCTGGGATTTGTAACATAATCTCCACAAATATGGAGAATCAGCCTATAAACTGCATACCTCAGGTTTGAAGGAAAATGAAGGACAGAAATATTGTGTGTGAGGGGATTGGTGAAAGTTTCATGATAAAAGGGCCTTATATAGTGAAGCTACATCTTGACAAATATGAAATGGTTTAGATTATAGGACATAAATTAGCAGTAAGCATACTCTAAGCCAGGAGAACCATAAAAACAAATGCAAATTTAAGGATTCTTGTAAACTACCTGTGTAAGTGCCAAGGAATTCACATGTCTAGATTAGAGGAAATTTTTGAGTGGCAAAAGAATTTTATTTTTTTATTACTTTATTATTTATTTATTTATTTATTTAATGTTTATTTTTGAGAGAGGGAGAGACAGAGCATGAGAGTGGGAGGGGCAAAGAGAGGGAGAAGGGATTTGAAGTAGACTCTGCGCTGACAGCCTAGAGCCTGATGGGGCTCCAAGTCATAAGCCATCAGACCATGGGCTGAGACAAAGTCAAACATTTAACTGACTTTGCCTGAGTGTCAGAAAAATTTTAAAAACAGTGGAGAGGTAAATATGGCAGAACTGGAAGACCTAAATGTCCGGTTGTAGAATTTCTATTTGATAGTATAAGCAAGGGGAAATAATTATTTTTTAAAGTTTTTTAAATGCTTATTCATTTTTGAGAGACAGAGAGAGACAGAACATGGGTGGGGGAGGGGAAGAAAGAGGGAGGCACAGAATCTGAAGCAGGCTCCAGCCTCTGAGCCATCAGCACAGAGCCCGATGCGGGGCTTGAACCCATGAACCACAAGATCATGACCTGAGCTGAAGCCTGATGCTCAACCGACTGAGCCACCCAGGTGCCCCGGGGAAGTAATTCCTAAGTTGAGGATGAGGGAGAGTGATGTGATATCATCTGAAGAAAACAGAGGCTTGAATTAATCTAGCTATGCAAGACAGGATTAATATGTTAAATGTGGAAATATAAAGTATGGAATAAATTTAAGAGATATTGCAAAAAAAAAACACCAGAAACATTAGTGTGAGGAAAATGATTTGTTGGCAGTTAGGAGAAAAGAGAGAAAAGACTATAAAGTAAATCTTCCCAGACTGTGAATCAGAGAAAGAAAATAATGCAATAAGAGTAAATGGAATGAAGAAATTATGTAAGATTCTTCCCTGTTTAGGGCTATCCAGATGTATTGTTCTGGTATCAAAGGAAAACAAAAGTAGTAAGAGTATTTGAGCAATATGTAGCTAATATTGTTTGCCTCAAAAATAGTCTGTAAATTTTTTCAGACAAAATGAACACATTTTGTCTTGGATTTTGTTTTAGTTATTACGTTGATGATGTCTGTAATACATATAAAACACTCAGAATGGAAATATCCTTTCTTAATAAAAACCCTTGAGAAAGTCAAGATAGAGGGAACATACTTAAACATCATAAAATCCATTAAAAAAGCCCACAACTAATATCATCCGCAATGGGGGAAAACTGAGAGACTTCACCCCTGAGATCAGGAACACGACAGGGATATCCACTGTCACCGCTGTTGCTTAACATAGTGCTAGAAGTTCTAGCAACAGCAATCAGACAACAAAAGAAAAGCAAAGGCATCAAAATTGGCAAAGATGAAGTCAAGCTTTCACTTTGCAGATGACATGATATTATACATGGAAAACCCGATAAACTCCACCAAAAGTCTGCTAAAACTGATACATGAACTCAGCAAAGTCCCAGGATACAAAATCAATGTACAGAAATCATTTGCATTCTTATACACTAATAATTAAGCAACAGAAAGACAAATAAGAAATTTATCCCATTGACAATTGCACCAAGAAGCATAAAATACCTAGGAATCAACCTAACCAAAGATGTCAAAGATCTGTATGCTGAAAACTATAGAAAGCCTATGAAGGAAATTGAAGATATAAAGAAATGGAAAAATATTCTGTGCTCATGGATTGGAAGAATAAATATTTTTTAAAATGTGAATACTACCCAAAGCTATCTAGAAATTCAATGCAATCCCAACAAAAATTGCATCAGTATTCTTCTCAAAGCAAGAACAAGCAATCCTAAAATTTGTATGGAACCACAAAAGACCCTGAGTAGCCAAAGTAATATTGAAGAAGAAAACCAAAGTGGGAGAAATCACAATCCCAGATTTTAGCCTCTACTCCAAAGCTGTAATCATCAAGACAGCATGGTATTGGCACAAAACAGACACATAGACCAATGGAATAGAATAGAGACCCCAGAACTGGACCCACACAAGTATGGCCAACTAATCTTTGACAAAGCAGGAAAGAATATTCAATGGAAAAAAGACAGTCTCTTTAACAAATGGCGCTGGGAGAAGTGGACAGCAACATGCAGAAGAATGAAACTAGACCACTTTCTTACACCATTCACAAAAATAAACTCAAAATGGATAAAGGGCCTGAATATGAGACAGGAAACCATCAAAACCCTAGAGGAGAAAGCAGAAAAAAAACCTCTCTGACCTCAGCTGCAGCAATTCCTTACTTGACACATCCCCAAAGGCAAGGGAATTAGAAGCAAAAATGAACTATTGGGACTTCCTCAAAACAAAAAATCTTCTGCACTTCAAAGGAAACAGTCAACAAAACTAAAAGGCAACCGACGGGATGGTAAAAGATATTTGCAAATGACATATTGGACAAAGGGCTAGTATCCAAAATCTATAAAGAGATCACCAAACTCCACACCTGAAAAACAAATAATCCAGTGAAGAAATGGGCAGAAGGCGTAAATAGACACTTCTCTAAAGAAGACATCCAGATGGCCAACAGGCACATGAAAAGATGCTCAACATCACTCCTCATCAGGGAAATACAAATCAAAACCACACTGAGATATCACCTCACACCAGTCAGAGCGGCTAAAATGAACAAATCAGGAGACTATAGATGCTGGAAAGGATGTGGAGAAATGGGAACCCTCTTGCACTGTTGGTGGGAATGCAAACTGGTGCAGCGACTCTGGAAAACAGTGTGGAGGTTCCTCAAAAAATTAAAAATAGACCTACCCTATGACCCAGCAATAGCACTGCTAGGAATTTACCCAAGGGATACAGGAGTACTGATGCATAGGGGCACTTGTACCCCAATGTTTATAGCAGCACTCTCAACAATAGCCAAATTATGGAAAGAGCCTAAATGTCCCTCAATTGATGAATGGATAAAGAAGTTGTGGTTTGTATATACAATGGAATACTACTTGGCAATGAGAAAGAATGCAATCTGGCCTTTTGTAGCAACATGGATGGAACTGGAGAGGTGATGCTAAGTGAAATAAATCATGCAGAGAAAGACAGATACCATATATTTTCACTCATATGTGGATCCTGAGAAGCTTAACAAGACCATGGGAGGAGGGGAAGGGGGAAAAAAGTTACAGAGAGTGAAGGAGGCAAACCATAAGGCACTCTTAAAAACTGAGAATAAACTGAGGGTTTATGGGGGGTGAGAGGAAGGGGAAATTGGGTGATGGGCATTGAGGAGGGCACCTGTTTGGATGAGCACTGGGTGTTGTATATAAACCAATTTGACAATAAATTTAAGATTAAAAAAAATACTCAGAATGGGAAACTGCTCAGTCAGGTACTAAAACAAGGATTTATTAAAAACTTATTACTGATGAGCACCTGGGTGGCTCAGTTTTAAGCATCCTACTCTTGATTTCAGTTCAGGTCATTATCTCACGGTTTGTGATATCTGAGCCCTGCTTCAGGCTCTGTGCTGTGAGCATGAAGCCTGCTTGGGATTCTCTTTCTCCCTCTCTTTCTGCCCCTCTCCTGCTGTCTCTCTGTCTCTCTCTCTCTGTCTCTCTCTCTTTCTCTCTCTCTCTCTGTGTGTGTGTCTCAAAATAAATAAATAAACATTAAAAATATTAAAAAAAAACTTATTATTGAATCCTCAAGTTTGGAGAGGCTTCTATGTAAAAACGCACTGATCTGCCACATTTTTCTTAAATTAATAAAAACCCCTTGACACTATGTTTAAATTTGTATATGATTTCATTCTTTCAAATGTTTATCAAACTCCAAAGTTTGAATTTATTTACCATCACAGCATAAATTCATCATTTGGCCTGTAGAATTCACTCCTCTACTATTTACCAGGATACCCATATGGACCTTTTAATCATCATCTTCACCATGCTGGAATACAACTTGTGGACATCAGTTTCCTGGTAAATGAACAGTGAAACAATAATAGTTGGAATTTCATTTTCCTTTTCTATTTTTGTTCACAGAATTGGTCTTATTCTCCTCATAAATTACCAACATTGAATATTCTACAAACATCTGTGGCAATAATAGTTGTTCTTCTCCTTGTAATAATTGTAACTGTATAGAACATAAGAGCATTTCATCTTAGAAAAGGAACATGCTAGCTCCTTTAGGAACTAAATTAAAAAAAGAAAATGAGTTATCATCTAATTATATATAAAGTTCAGTAGTATTTATGCAACATTAGTAGCATTATTCTAGTAGGCATTTTGGAGGCAATTTTTTTCTCTTTACGTTTTATTCTTATTTTCTTAATATTTCTATTTTAATTCCAGTGTAGTTAACATAGCATTGTATTAGTTTCAGGTGTACATTATAGTAATTCAACAAAACTATACCATGCTCATGATAAATTGTTTTTTTTTAAGTTTACTCATTTATTTTGAGAGAGAGAGCGGGGGGGGAGAGTGAGAGAGAGAGAGAGAGAGAGAATGGGGAGGGGAAGGGAGAGAACAGGGGAGAGAGAAAATCTCAAGCAGGCTCCACACTGACAGTGCAGAGTCCGACACCGGGCTCGAACTCATGAACTGTGAGATCATTACCTGAGCCAAAACCAAGAGTCAGATGCTTAACCAACTAAGCCACACAGGCACCCTGATGATAAGTTTCTTCTTAATCATCATCACCTATTTCACCCATCCTCCCATCCACCTAACCTCTGGAAACCATCAGTTTGTTCTCTTTAATTAAGAATCAGCTTTGTAGTTTAACTTGAAATCTGGAATTGTTATACTTCTAGCTTTGTCTTTCTTTTTCAAGATTGTTTTGGCTATTCAGGGTCTTATGTGGTTCCATAAAAATTATAGGATTGTTTGTCCTAGTTCTGAGAAAAATGTTTTTGGTATTTTAATAGGGATTACATTGAATCTGTAGGTTGCTTTGTGTAGTATGGGCGCTAATGATACTTTTTCTTCCAATTCATGAGCAAGGAATATTTTTAAACTTCTTTGTGTCATTCTCAATATCTTTCAATAATGTTTTATACTTTTCAGAGCACAGGTATTTTATCTCTTTGGTTAAGTTTATTCCTAGGTATTTTGTTATATTTGGTGCAATTGTGAATGGAATGGCTTTCTTAATTTCCCTTTCAGTTGCTTCATTATTAGTATATGAAAATGCCACAGATTTCTGTATACTGATTTTGTATCTTACTACCATACTGAATTCATTTATCATTTCATTTTTAAATCTTTAATGTTTTATTTTTGAGAGAGAGAGAGAGAGGGAGAGAGAGAGAGAGAGAGAGAGAGAGAGAGAGAGAGAACCTGAGTAGGGGAGGAGCAGAGAAAGAGGGAGACACAGAATCTGAAGCAGGATCCAGGCTCTGAGCTGTCAGCACAGAGCCCACTGTGGGGCTCGAACTCATGAATTGCAAGATCATGATCTAAGACAAAGTCTGAGGCTTAGCTGAACCACCTAGGTGCCGTTATTTATCAGTTCTAGAAGCTTTTTGGTGGAAACTTTCAGATTTTTATGTAGAGCATTACATGAAAGTTTTACTCCATCTTTATCAGTTTGGATGACTTATTCATTTCTCTTACCTGATTTCTGTGGATTGGACTTACGTACTGTGTTAAATAATAGTGGTGAGAATCTACATCCTCTTCTTATTCCGGATTTTAGGGAAAATGCTGTCAGTTTTTCTCCACTGAGTAGGATGTTTCCTCTGAGTTTCATATGTGGCCTTTATTGCACTGAGGTATGCTCCCATTGATCCAACATTGCTGAGTTTTTTTTTAATCATTTATAGATGTATTTTATCAAATGCTTTTTCAGAATCTATTCAAATGATCATGTGGTTTTTATCCCTTCTTTTATTGATGTGATGTGTCACATTGATTGACTTACAAATATTGAACTGGACCTGCATCTCAGAGATAAACCACACTTAATTGTGGTGAATGATGTTTTAATCTATCATTGGATTCAGTCTGCTAATATTTTGTTGAGGTGTGGGTGATGGGTATTGAGGAGGACACCTGTTGGGATAAACACTGGGTATTGTATGGAACCCAATTTGACAACAAATTTCATATTAAAAAAGAATAAACTTCATGTATTTGCACACTTTCCAGATTTTTTCTTCTAATTGACTTCTAGTTTCATAGTGTGTAGTCAGAAAAGATTCATGTTATGACTTCAATCTTTTTGAATTTGTTGAGATTTGTATTGGGGCTTAATATGTGATCTATTCTGGAGACTGTTCCTTGTTCATTTGAAAAGAATGTGTATTCTGCTGTTTTAGGATGGAATATTCTGAATATATCTGTTAGAATCCATGTGATTCAGTGTGGCATTTACAGCCATTGTTTCCTTGTTGATTTTTCTGTTTGGATGATCTATATATTGATGTTAGTGTGGTATTAAAGTTCCCTACTATTATTGTCTATCTATAGATTATTTCCTTTATGTTTACTATTGTTAACTGGCTTTATGTATTTGGATGCTCCTATGTTGGATGCATAAATAATTACAATTGCTATATTTTCTTGTTGGATTGTACTATTTGTGATTATATAATGTCCACTTTGTCCCTTATTACAACCTTTGTTTTAAAGTCTATCCTGTCTGACTTAAGTATTGTTCCTCCTGCTTTCTTTTCACTTACATTTACACGATAAATGTTTCTCCATCCTTTCACTTTTAGTCTGCTTGTGTCTCTAAGTCAAAATTGATCTCTTGTAGGCTGCATATAGAGGGGTCTTATTTTTTTTGTTTGTTTTGTTTTTATTTTCTGTCACCCTGTGTGCTTTGTTTGTAGTGTTTCATCCATTTCCATTCAAAGTAATTATTGGTATGTGTTTATGCCATTTTGTTACTTATTTGATGATTATTTTTGTAGTTACTCTCTGTTCCTTTATTTTCTTGCCTCTTCTCTCATAGTTAGTTGGATTTCTTCAAAAAAAGTACCTGGATTACTTTTTTTTTTGCATATCTATTACTGTTTTTTGATTTGTGGTTACCATTCAGGTTATATGTAATACCTTCTGCATATACCAGTCTATATTAAGCTGATGGTGGCTTAATTTTGAACTCATTCTTATTTCTTTTGCCTCCACATTTTAGATGTTTGGTATCATATTTTACATCCTTTTATTTTGTGCTTCTCTTGATGAATTTTTATGTATACACTTAAATTTTTCTTTTGCTGTTGTGCTTCCCATTTTTCTTACTCTTACTTATGGTTATCCTTTTCCACTCACAGAGCCTTTCTTAACATTTCTTGTTCTTCTGGTGTATTAGTCATTAATTCTTTTAACTTCTGTTTGTATGAAAAATTTTTCTCCTTCTATTCTGAATGATAACCTTGCTGGATACAGTATTCTTCGTTGCAGATTTTTCCCATCCAGCACTTTTAATATAGCATGCCACTCTCTTCTAGTTTGCAAAGCTTCTGTTGAAAAATCATCTTGAAGCCTTATGGTGTTTCCTTGGTATGTAACGTCTCCTTTTCTCTTGCAACCTTTAAAATTCTTCTTTATCACTATTTTTTTCTTCACCATTTTAATTACTGTGTGTCTTGTTGTGGACCCTCTTGTGTTGAATTTGTTGGGGGATCTCTGTGCCTCCTGAATCTGGATATCCTTTCCTTCCCTAGATTTGAGAAGTTTTCGGCTATTATTTCTTCAAATACTTTTTCTGCCTCCTTTTCTCTCCCTTCTTCTGGGAACCATATAATGTGAATGTTATGTTTGATGGAGTCCATCACTGAGTTCTATAAGACTATTCTCATTATTCACTATTTGTTGGACTCTCACCTCTTCACCTTGGTTGCCTTTCATTATTCTATAATCCAAGTCATTGATACGTTCTGCTTCCTGTAGCCTACTATATTCCAGCTATTGTATTTTTAATTTCATTTATTGAGTTCTTCATCTATGATATGTTATTTTATCTCTTTGTCAAGGGTATCACTGATGCCCTACACCCTTTACTGAAATCCAAATGTGTATCTTTATGATTGTTACTTTAAATTCTCTATCAGACATATTACTTATTTCTGTTTTGCTTTGATTTCCTGCTATGATTTTGTCATTTTCTTTCACTTGGCATACATTTTTTTTGTCTCCCTATTTCACCTACCTCTCTGTGTCTACTTATCTGTGTTAGACAAATTAGCTACTTCCTCTGTTCTTGAAAGTAGTGGCTTTATGAAGAAAAGGTCCTGTAGTGCCTTGCAGTGCAGTATGCTCTGTTCACCAGAACCTGGCACTTCAGAGGAGTCTCCTATGTGTGTTGGTTCTGTCCTGCTGTTGTGTCTGTCACTTTTTCCTTCAGTCCAGAAATCTGCACTGATTTTTTGCCTGTTTTGGGCTGGGCTTCTCTTTATGGTGTTGAGATCCAAGCTAACCAGCTCTGAGGGGGCATGACTGCAGGAGGGCTTGGGGGTGGGGCATCAGTGTTCAGAAAATTCACTCTGACGCAGCTAGTCCTAGGTCATATCACCCAAAGAGTGGTGGCAGTGGCCAGATTTCAGGCACAGAGCTGCAGTGGCAGCTGAGGACATGGTTCATAGAGGAAGAGCCAACCCAAGATGCAGTATCTGTGTATGTGGTGGCTGAGCAGGACACATGTGATATGTTTCATAATGAAAATTTCATTAATGAAAT
Source organism: Prionailurus bengalensis (assembly GCF_016509475.1). Lineage (NCBI taxonomy): Eukaryota > Metazoa > Chordata > Mammalia > Carnivora > Felidae > Prionailurus > Prionailurus bengalensis. Next base: position 75,725,248 of record NC_057361.1, on the reverse strand, counting down.
TTGCCCTGAGCCTAAGACCAAGGCCAGCAGACTTGGAGTGGGCAGGTGAGTCCTCAAGAAAAAGTGTGGGTTGAGCACAGTTCTAGAAGGTTAGGTAGCAAGTTTCTGTGCAGTGCTGCTTCCTGCAGTTGGCCCCGTGTTTATCCTGGGGGTAGAGGGATGAAAATGGCAATTGCCAGTTCTTTTGTTCCCAGAAAAATCCCCCCACACACATGATCTTCCTCCTGTTTGTCCCAGGCACTGTGCAAACTATTGCTGCTATGTTGCCTTTTGGTGGGCTGTTGTTTCTTTAAGGGCAGGGACCAACTATCACTTGTCCTCCTGGCTTGCTCAGTGCTGAGTAAGCTCCCATTTGAAGCTCCAGGCTACAAGTCCTGCTGGTTATACAAACTCATGGAACTCAGCCCCTCCAGTTTTCAAAGCCAGACATATAGAGATTTGTTTTCTCAGTGTTGGAACCCTGGAGGGAAGGACCATTTTTTCCCCTTCTCCATGCCCACAGTTCTCTCCCTCCTGTGGGCAGCTCCTGACCACTGTTTCTCCCCTTCCTGAACTCTCAGGTGTGGCATCCTCTCTACATTTAATTGTGGATTTTATTCTGCCAATTTTAAGATTGTTCTCCAGTTTATTTACACGTCTGTGAGTGATATCTAGTTATAAACATGGGAAGGGGTGAGTTAGAAAAACTATTCACCATCAATATTTATTGAATCAGATATTTATTAAGAATTATAAGAATACCAATAGAAGAAATACAAATAATACAACTATCAAGAATTGGAAAAAAGGAGGAAAAGAGATGAGTGTAGTTCTATTGATCTAAATATCTATTCTTCACAGCATTGAGTCAACAGACAGTGTCAAAGAATGATTATATATATATATATATATATATATGGTAACTACAAAAAGAACAAAAACCAGAATTGATTCAAATTTTAATTTTAAAAGTAACACACTTGCCACATGCATCTAATCATTACCTGTGCCAATAGAGACCCCCAATTTTACCACACCCTTAGAAATAGAAATCATCTTATTTTTTTTATTGTTGTGTGTGATGCCTCTTGTCATTGGCATTTCTTCCTCATGATGGTTACTGAAAGGGCCACTATGAAAAGGCCATCGAGTGTTGAAAAAGCCTTAATAAAGTAGGAAGAGATTCTTCAATAATACACTTATCTAAGCTACTTCCTAAAAGTCCCAAAATTTTTACAATATTGTGTGCAAATAAGCCATTTCTGCTTCTAAAAATTTTTTTTTCAACGTTTATTTATTTTTGGGACAGATAGAGACAGAGCATGAACGGGGGAGGGGCAGAGAGAGAGGGAGACACAGAATCGGAAGCAGGCTCCAGGCTCTGAGCCATCAGCCCAGAGCCTGATGCGGGGCTCGAACTCACGGACCGCGAGATCGTGACCTGGCTGAAGTCGGATGCTTAACCGACTGCGCCACCCAGGCGCCCCGCCATTTCTGCTTCTATTTAATCCTCCTATTTTCTAAATAATCAAGTATTCGTCTCTCCAATATCTAATTATCTGTGCTTCAAATAGCCTTTCTACAGCACATCTGTGTCACAACCAAAACCCACCTATCTCTGTTACATATTATATTGCCACTTCCTTCTGGAATCCTGCAATCAACATATTAGATCTAAGACTTATGCTTCACTTTGAAGCTTTTGCTACATGTGACGAAAATTACTGAAAGTCTTGACAGCATTCACAAGCTAAAATTATGTCAAATAATATACTAACTTTTATCTGAAATGTACAATGAACTGTATATATAGTAGTGAGACCTAGATATTGAAAGGGCGGGCCTACGCCGCCCGACTCCATCTTGTTCTGTGTCCTTCACCTTGACCACACCTCCTCCCCTTGAGTAACCCTCCCCCCCCACTCACCTGCCTAACAGGACTTGGACCCTTCCCCAGCCAATTGGCTGAGGCCATAGCCATTACCTCACCAACTGCCCCTAGACCCCAATAAAACCTTTGTCCTTTTGAAACTTGCTCTCTCTCCCTGGTATCTCACCGCTGTGTGGGTGCAGGTAGGGGATTGAGCTTGAGCTAGCTTGAATAAAGGCTCTTTTGCTTTTGCATTGGACTCAGCTCCTTAGTGGTCTTTGGGGATCACAAATTCTGGGCATAACAGATATAAGTTTGGTATTTTTAAAACTCCCCAGATGATTATTATGTACAATAAATTTTGAGAATCATGACTCTAAGTAAGGCCAGTGTTTCTCAAATTGAAGATATTTAAAATTCATATCCTGACTCAATAGTTTTGAGTGAAAACTAATATGCATTTATAACAACCTCTCTTATGATGCCAAAGCTGCTGGTTTGTTGAACCACACTATAAATAGTAAAGGCCTAAAGTATTATGTCTAGATTTCAGGCATCAGTATTAATTGACACAACCTGGATTTCTGTTGTTAATTTCCACTTCTTCATGTTTCTATGGCGTAGTGTCCATTTCCAGTAGAATGACAATATTAGAAGGTAATTTCCATCCTCCTTTTTAATCTTTTCATATATACCATTCTAAGGAAGGAAGACCTATTGAATTTGTTGGTGAGATTGGAAAGAAGACCCACACACACTTGCCTATGCAAAGATTCATTTGCCTTTCTCATTTGGTGTAGCCTGCCCTTGGGATCTGAGATTCTCATGCATGTGATAAGTGGTTGTGGTTTCTAGTGACAGTGGAGATCAATTTAATTCTGGCAGGAAACTTGATTCTTGTCTCAACATTCTGAAAATCTCTTGTACCAGTTGTTGATTAACAATTTGATCTTCCATCCCATTTTTATGTTTATATTTCTTAATTACTTGCATACTTTGAATATGCAAAACATTTAACAATTCAAAAACATTTTATTTTACAATAAACATGAAAAAGATATAAATCAAAAAAAGAAAAAGACATAAATCAAAAGCAAGGAAAAACAAAAAGCAAAGTGTGGAAGTACATTTATATGTGCATATGGATATACATTTTCCTAGTAATCTGTTAAATATTGAAATAGTGCTGATGTGGGAAACAGGCAAGCTGAGAACAAAGCAGCAATTAACAACACCCCCCACCTCCACCCCCAACCCCTGGGATATGTGTGATATTCCTCAGAAATCCTGAATGCTCAAGAACAAAGGAAAAGGAAAAACAAATGGTTAGCTGATAGAGATCACAGTCATGCAGGACATGAGTCTCTGTGAGTTTATAACTGTCTTGATGATTTACAAGGAAAATAACAATTTTATCAATAGCCACATGTCCAGAAACCTATAGACTCAACATTAACATCACTATCCTCCATAGGATAGAAAATCTTATGTAATCAGTCACTCCTAACAACCCCAGTGCTGCTCTTTCTGCCCATAGATCCTGTCTCTGTGCTTTAATAAAACCACCTTTTTGCACCAAAGGCATCTCAAGTTTTTTTCTTGGCCATTGGCTCTGAAACCCAACACTCCAAACCACATTAGTACTTTAGCTTAATCTGTTTGATATTTCATTTTCCTTTGTTAATTTTTATTGTTCAAATCTATCACTTTCCCTTTTTATGTTCTTGGGCTTTTTGTTTGTTTTTACTTAGCCTGTGATGCAAAATTTGAAGATTTGAGTAATATTTTTTTCAGTTGTTTTTACAGAAAACTGACAACTTTGTCCTACCTTTAACTAAGTAATTCACAAATGAAGACTTTGAGTCAAAATAAGATCATGCTAATTGAAAATTATTTACCATTTCAGAAAAACAAAATATGAAATTTATGCCCTGGTATCATTTTATTATGTCCTATTGTTATGCCCCGAATTCGTGATCCCCAAAGACCACCAGGGAGCCGAGTCCAATGCAAAAGCAAAGAGCCTTTATTCGAGCTAGCTCGAGCTCAATTCCCTACCTGCACTGAAGCAGAGGTGAAATGCCGGGGAGAGAGAGCGAGTTTCAAAAGCACAAAGGTTTTATTGGGGTCTAGAGGCAGTTGGTGAGGTAATGGCTGTGGCCTCAGCTGATTGGCTGGGGAAGGGTCGTGGCCTTGGCCGATTGGCTGGGGAAGGGTCAGAGTCCTGTTACGCAGGTCGCTGGGCGTGTTTTGATCAGGAAGTTTGAACGGGTGAGCGGGAGGTTACTCAAGGGGAGGAGGCGTGGTCAAGGTGGAGGACACAGAACAAGATGGAGTCCGTCGGCGTAGGTCTGCCCTTTCATTCCCCCCTTGTCATGTAGCTTACGGACCCAATCATGGGACCAGCTGCGTTTATGGTGACAAGGGGAACAGAGTTTGGAGGTTTACACAAAGTTCTGGGAACCAAGTGTCCCTGGGGTGGCTCTGGGAGGTCCGATTAAGTATTGTCCCTGAGCTGGTGTCTATGATCTGCCAGGTGATGTTTTGGGGAGTGTGGGGACTCCCGGCAGCATGAGCAATGACAAACAGAGTTAACAGAGTTACCAATATTAGGTGGGTCAAATGCACTGTAGCTTGAGCTTCAGCGGGTTGTGTTGGTCTTGGTTGATGGCCCATCGCGTGACAAAGTCCTTCCAGATCGAGGAGGGGTCCGCTGGCCGAACGTGGGTGTGATGGACCCAGGTTGCGATGTCGTCTACTTTGAGAGCGGTGGGGTTGTCAGCACCACGATGTAGGGTCCCTTCCAGTGCGGCTTGAGGGTCTCTTGGTGGTGCCTCTTGACGTAGACCCAGTCTCCCCACCTGTACTGATGAGGTGTCGGGGTCAGGCCAGCCTCGTAGATGGCATGGAGGCGTGGCCAAATGTCCTCGTGAGCCCTCTGGAGCCCTCTCAAGGAAAGAAAAAGTTTTTGCTCTTTAAACTTAGCAAGAAGTTCAGCTCGAAGGTTGGGAATAATAGGGGGTGGCCTGCCAAACATGATCTCATAGGGAGTAAAACCCAAGGTGTAAGGAGTGTTTCTAACCCGGTAAAGGGCATATGGTAGGAGAGTCACCCAGTCCCCACCAGTCTCCATGGTTAATTTAGTAAGGGTCTCTTTTAGGGTTCTATTCATTCTTTCTACCTGTCCTGAGCTCTGGGTCCTATAAGCACAATGTAATTTCCAGTTTGCCCCCACCGCCTTGGCTACTCCCTGTGTTACCTGTGAGATAAAAGCTGGTCCATTGTCTGATCCTGCCATGGCAGGAAAACCATACCTGGGTAAGATGTCTTCTAGTAGCTTCTTAGCCACCATCTGAGCCATTTCATGCTTGTTTGGGTATGCCTCCACCCAGCCAGAGAAGGTGTCTGTAAATACTAAAAGATATTTATAACCATACTTTCCTGGTTTGACTTCAGTGAAGTTGACTTCCCATTGGGCTCCCGGTCTGGTGACTCCGAGCCTGGTTCCTTTTTTATTTGATGTGGCTCTCGCATTGGTGAGTTGGCAGGTCTTGCAGGCAAATACAACTTGCTCTATTTTGGTGTCCTGTTGGTGAATCTTGATTCCGGCATGTCGGATTAATTCTTTTAATTTTCGGGCCCCCATGTGAGTAGACCGATGCATGTGCTCTAATATTGAGACTCTGAGCCAGTCTGGCAGCACGAGCTCCTTGTTAGGTGTATAATACCATCCCTTTATCTCCTGGGCCATGGGGAGTTTTTTGATCCGCTGTAACTCCTCCTGGGAGTATTTGGGCTGGTCTGGTAAAACTGGGTCTCCCGGGTCTGGTAGTTGTATGGTCATGGTGGGGACTGAAGTAAGGGCTACTGCCTTGGCTGCCTGGTCAGCCTTTTATTTACCTCTAGCTACTGGGTTATCAGGTTTCTGGTGCCCTTGGCAGTGGATAATGGCTAGCTTGGCAGGAAGCCATAAGGCTATAAGCAGGTCAAGTATCTCCTGCTTATTTTTCATAGTCCGTCCTTCTGCTGTCAGTAACCCCCCTCCTGATAAATTGCCCCATGAATATGAGCTGTGGCAAACGCATAACGGCTGTCTGTGTAGATGTTAAGCCATTTTCCAGCTCCCAGCATCAGCGCCTTGGTGAGGGCTATGAGCTCTGCTCGCTGGGCTGACGTTCTGGAGGGTAGAGCCTCCACCCATACGGTGTCTGTTTCGGTGACCACCGCTGCACCCGCATACCTGTGTCCATCTTGCACAAAGCTGCTGCCATCAGTGAACCAAGTAGCCTCGGCATCAGGGAGGGGCCGGTCGGTCAGGTCTGTCCAGAATCCATGTACTTGTTCCAGGATTCCTGCACAGTCTTGTAGTGGAGCACCTAGGTCAGTGTTGGGCAGCAGGGTTGCAGGATTGAGGGCTGCACGGGGGTGGAACCGCACTCGTGGAGGGTTGAGTAGGAGGCTCTGGTAATGAGTCATACGTGTGTTGCTCATCCATCTATCAGGAGGCTGTTTCAGGACCCCTTCAATGGCGTGTGGGGTCATGATCCAGATCTCCTGTCCTAGGGTCAGTTTGTCTGCGTCCTTGACTAGGAGTGCTGTCACCGCAATAATTCTCAGGCATGGCGGCCAGCCGGCAGCCACTGGGTCTAGTTTCTTGGACAGGTAAGCCACCGGGCGGTTCCAGGGGCCTAAGGCTTGAGTTAGAACCCCTTTTGCTATTCCCTTATGTTCATCTACAAAGAGGTGGAAGGGCTTCGTAATGTCTGGTAGGCCCAGGGCTGGGGCACTTAGGAGGGCCTTTTTTAACTGATTAAAGGAAGTTTCTTCTTTTTCAGCCCATTTAAATGTTTTCCCCTCTTTGGTAGCTTCATATAGGGGCCTGGCAATCTCAGCCAAACCTGGAACCCAGAGGCGGCAGTAGCCGGCTGATCCTAGGAATTCCCTCACTTCTCTTCAGGAGGTGGGAGTAGGGATCTTTAGGACAGTTTCTTTTCTGGCATCTGATAACCGCTGCTGTCTGCCCTCGAAGATATATCCCAGGTAACTTACCCTCTCCCTGCATATCTGAGCCTTCTTCGAGGATGCCCGGTACTCTAAACCCCCCAGGGTAGCCAGCAGGTCCTGGGTCCCTCGCTCACAGTCTTTGGCCATGTCGGCAGCAATCAGGATGTCATCTACGTACTGTAGAAGGGTGAGGCCAGGGTGCTCCCTTCTGTACTCACCCAGGTCCTCCTGTAGTGCCTCATCGAAGATGGTGGGCAAATTTTTGAATCCCTGAGGCAGCCGTGTCCAGGTGAGTTGCCCACTGTAGCCCTCCTCTGGATCATGCCACTCGAAGGCGAACAAGGGTTGGCTCTGGGGTGCCAGCGCCAGATTGAAGAAGGCGTCCTTTAAATCTAGTACAGTATACCAGACCCTGGAGGGCGCCAAGGAGCTCAAGAGAGTATATGGGTTGGGAACAGTTGGGTGTATGTCCGTGACCCTCTTATTTACTTCCTGGAGGTCTTGTACCAGTTGGTAGTCATTTGTGTGAGGCTTTTTGACCGGCAGTAAGGGGGTGTTCCAGGCAGACTGGCAAGGAACTAGTACCCCTAGGCTTCGTAGTCTCCGGATGTGTGGCTGGATCCCTTTCCGGGCCTCCTGAGACATGGGGTATTGTTTGATCCTTACCGGACTCTCTCCTGGCTTGAGCTCTACCAGGACTAGGGTCCTATGAGCAGCTAGTCCTATTCCCCCCCATCTCTTCCCAAACTGAGGGGAATTCTTGTAGCCATCTGTCTATATCATCCTCTCTCGGGAGCGCCTCCTGGTGGAGGCGGTATTCCTCCAGTTTCATGGTCAGGACCTGGATGGGGTGGCCCTTGCCATCAGTGACCTGAGGCCCCCCATGTCTGAAAGTCATCTGAGCTCCAATATTGGTCAGTAAGTCCCGTCCTAACAGCGGGTAGGGGCATTCTGGTATTATCATAAAGGAGTGGGATACCCGTCCCGTCCCCAAATTTACCGTTCTTCGGTTAGTCCATGAATACTGGCTCATACTAGTTGCCCCTTGTATCCAGGACTTCTTGCTGGCTAGTTTTCCTTGTGGGGTGCGGAGGACCGAATGTTGTGCTCCGGTGTCAATGAGGAAGTCAACAGGGGTCCCCTCCACTTTAAGAGTCACCCTGGGTTCGGGGAGAGGGTCCGAACCCCAACTCCCCTAATCACTCAGTTCATCTAGCTCTAGGACTTTTACTCGATCAGTCTTGCTCCCCTTCCCACTGGCCTTTTTCGGACAATCTCGGGCCCAAAGCCCTATCTCCTTGCAGTATGCACACTGATCTTTCTGCAGCCTCTGCTTCCCCCTCTTGGTGGTTCCTTTACCTTTTCTTGTGTTGTCTGCCAGCTGCCGGAGACAGCGGTCTCATTCCTGGGGGAAGTCAGCAGTGGTAGCTAGTAGTATTCTGGCCAGGTCTCGAGTCTGCTTACTGCTGGCAGCCGCCATGGCATGAGCCTGCGCATCCTCGGGAGGCTCCCGGTTATTATATACCTTTTCGGCTACCACCAGTAAATCCTGCAGACTTTTTTTCTCCTAGTCTATCTATTTTCTGTGATTTTCTCTTAATGTCTATGGCCAATTGGTTTACAAAGGCCATGATAATAGTTGCCTTGCTTTCTGGAGCCTCTGGATCCATAGGGGTATAGGTACGGAATGCCTCCATGATCCATTCTAAAAAGGCAGCCGGAGATTCATCTTTTCCCTGTTGTACATTTCCTACCTTGGCCAAATTGGTTGGCTTTCTAGCAGCCATTCAGAGACCCCCCCATTAGAGTCTGGCAGTAGACCAGACTTACCTTACCTTCTGCCTCTCCTTACCTTCTGCCATGTTGAAATCCCACTGGGGCCAAGTTAAGGGGAAGGAAGCATCTATCTGAGCCTGGTTGGTGGTGGGATTCCCGTCTGCTCCCGGAACTAGTTTTCGGGCCCCATTGAGGATTCTTTCTCTTTCTTCAGTCGTGAACAGGACCTGCTTAAGCTGCTGGCAATCGTCCCACGTGGGCTGATGGGTAAAAAGAACAGAGTCTAACAAATCAATAAGCCCTGCCGGTTTCTCAGAAAACTTAGGATTCTAAGCTTTCCAATTGTAGAGGCCACTAGTAGCGAAAGACCAATAGTGATGGGGCTGATTCCCCTCCGCATCTGGGGGTCTGGTGTCTCACAGGGGCAGAATAGTGGAGTCAGTGGTAGAGGCAGAATGCGCCCTCTGAGCCCTTTGTCTGGTAAAGGGCAGGCTTCCCACTGGAGCGTTTCCGCCTCCCGCTCTCAGAACAGCGTCTGCCTCCCCCGGAGGGGGAGGATGGTGTTCTTCTGGCATCCTAGAGGGGTTATACGGGGGAGGAAAAATTAATTCTTCTTCAGTACCCCCTTGTAGGACAGGGTAGAGGGGTGCTGAAGGCTGGGTAAGACTTTTCTTCTTCTTTGTCCCTTGCAAAGCAAGAATGGGTTTTGGCTCCAGAGGGAGTGGGGCTAGGAAGGGCTTAAGCCAAGAGGGTGGGTAGAGGGGTAGTCTGAGTCTGTCCCATAACATCTGTCCAGTAAGTCCACAGAACAAAACAGAGAAACACAGAAACAGACAAACAGAGGGCCCTTAGAAACAGTCTTCCAACTCCGTGGAAGCACAACTGAAAGCTAGCTCAGACCTTTGAGGGGATTCCACGTCCCTCCAAAACCGATGAGGGGATTCCATGTCCCTCCAAAACTGATGAGGGGATTCCACGTCCCTCCAAAAGGGAGGATCGGAACGTCTTCTGAAGCTCCCGGCCCATGGTCCTCCAGTGCATCCACTGAGACCACGATGGGCACTACCAGAATTTCATAAATGAGCTCACACAGAAAAGATGGAACGAACAGACACTAACCATGGCCAGTCAGGCTCTCCGTGTCGGGGGTCCCTCGGGGGTCTTGGGGATCCAGGGCCGAGCCCCCAAATGTTATGCCCAGAATTCATGATCCCCAAAGACCACCAGGGAGCCGAGTCTGATGAAAAAGCAAAGAGCTTTTATTCGAGCTAGCTCGAGCTCAATCCCCTACCTGCACCGACGCAGTGGTGAGATGCTGGGGAGAGAGAGTGAGTTTCAAAAGCACAAAGGTTTTATTGGCGTCTAGGGGCAGTTGGTGAAGTAATGGCTGTGGCCTCAGCCGATTGGCTGGGGAAAGGTCGGAGTCCTGTTACGCAGGTCGCTGGGCGTGTTTTGATCAGGAAGTTTGAACGGGTGAGCGGGAGGTTACTCAAGGGGAGGAGGTGTGGTCAAGGTGGAGGACACAGAACAAGATGGAGTCGGCTGGCATAGGTCGGCCCTTTCACTGTAAGATACAATATATAGTAGATTTATGTTTATTTTAACCTCAGTGAATAGGTTAATGAAGAATTGGAGGTTGTTTTTGAACACCTTCCCTAAAACATCATCTCTAAGTAATAGAAAGTTACTTTAACTCCACTAATAATTTTACCCGTTTTTCAGAAAAAGGACCAAAATGCTTTTTTATCCAGATGTCAGGGATCAGAAGACTTTTTATAAAAAGTTATAATTTCAAACCTATGCTTTCTGATATTGGCAAATTGACTGAAACTGCCTATACTGAGAAATACAATGTTATAAATTCTACATTTTGGTTGTATCACTTTATTTTTTAACTTTGTAAAAAAAACCTCTTTAATTGCAAATTATATAGGAGTACATCAAATTCAAATTTGAAACAATTAGCTCTTTCTCCCCTAACCAATTAATAATAAGAGAGAGATACTTGAATGAATAATCATTTTATTTAGCAATTATTAATTAGCTGTTCCCTCAGAATCCTTATGGATATTTTAGCATAGTGCAGTGGGTGCTTCGGGAGACTAAAAGATAAAATTTTATTTTATAAATCTAGGTGAGACTAAGAAATATGTATTTTTCTATATTTCTATATTTTCTACTTGGCTCTTCACAAAATAATTAATTTTTGTCCACATTTTTCTCCCTCTGCAGAGACTTTCTGAGAACTATTTGGGCTTTATTATATGGGTATTTTAAAAATTAAAGATTATATACAAAAGGGGAAACAAAGAATAGTTGTTTAAGTGATTTTTTTTTTTTTAGGAAAGATACTATCATTGACCTGAAGGAAATGGTATAGGAAGGGTATTATGTGTAGCCAGTGAAGTTTCTCACCTGTAATTCCAAAAGGAAATCTTAAAATGCAGGACTACTATTTAAATAAGTATCTTGAGGGGCGCCTGGGTGGCGCAGTCGGTTAAGCGTCCGACTTCAGCCAGGTCACGATCTCGCGGTCCGTGAGTTCAAGCCCCGCGTCAGGCTCTGGGCTGATGGCTCAGAGCCTGGAGCCTGTTTCTGATTCTGTGTCTCCCTCTCTCTCTCTGCCCCTCCCCCGTTCATGCTCTGTCTCTCTCTGTCCCAAAAATAAATAAACGTTGAAAAAAAAAAAATTAAAAAAAAAAAAATAAATAAATAAGTATCTTGAAGTTCAGGAATTTACTGAAACCATTTTGTGTCAATTAGAATAAGGTCTTCAAGTGCTCCTTAACATAGTTCTTTAATTGTTTGTATCATATTCACCTCAGGAATCTTTATTCCTGACTTTGTGGGAAAGGGTTGCATTAGCACTGATTCTTAAGGGCAAGGACATTATTGCCTGGGAGCTTACTGAGGTGCTATCAGTGTAGGAGTTTCAGAGCATGATAGATCAGGTGAAAAACCAAAACAACTATCTTGTGACAAGAATAAGAAATTGGTTAAATAATTCTCATCTCATCTAAGCCTAAAATTTGCATTTGGTTGAATTGGAGCAAAAATGTGGAATTGTTCAGCAATTACATCTCCTGTATTCCTAAATTCAAAGCATGAATACAAATCTTGTTACTCCTATATTTTCCACCAAGAATCTTGCTTTTTCTTGAAATGCAGCATTCACTTTGAATATAGCTCTATTCAGAACTTAATGCATGTTTTCCAACCTATATATTTCATAACTACCATTCTTTTTATTTTTTTTTTCATATAACCACAAAAGGGACTTTTGAAAATGTGCGTTAAAGCTTTTACCCTGGTCTAATTGACTAACATTATACTTGTGGAAACTCTACCTGTGTTTCAAGGAGGCTTCTAATGAGAAAACATTGTACTACTAGCTAAGACCTAAGAGTTTATTATATTTGTATTTGTATCTATGTTAACAGGAATTATATTGCTTAAAATGTCATTGCTTGTAGTGCCAGAAAAAACAGCTGGTGCAGTGAGGGATAATAAAGAAAATGCACCTCCTTAAGAATAACGAGAAATGGTATTTTACCTATATGAAATAACATAAAAAGAGCCCATTTCCTCTACATGTTGTTTTGACTAGTTTGGATTGATATTCATTTTCTTTTCTTTTCTTTTCTTTTCTTTTCTTTTCTTCTCTTTTCTTTTCTTTTGTACTTATTTAAATTTATGTTAACTAACTTGACATAGTGTAGTATTGGCTTCAGGAGTCCACTGATTCATTATTTACATAAAACATCCAGTGCTCATCTCAATAAATGCCCTCCTTAATACCCATCACTCATTTAGTCCATCCCCTCACCCACCTCTCCCCAGCAACCTTCAGTTTGTTCTCTGTATTTAGAGTCTCTTATGGTTTGCCTCCCTCTCTATTTTTATTTTATTTTTCCTTCTCTTTCCCTGTGTTCATCTTTTTTGCTTCTTAAATTCCACATGAGTTAAATCATATGATATTTGTCTTTCTCTGACTGACTTATTTCATTTAGCATAATACCCTTTAGTTCCATCCATGTTGTTGCAAATGGGAAGATTCCATTATTTTTGATCACTGAGTAGTATTACATTATATATATATATATATATATATATATATATACACCACATCTTCTATATCCATTTCTCAGTTGATGGACATTTGGGATCATTCCATAATTTGGCTATTATTGATAGCGCTGCTATAAACATTGCGGTGCATGCGCTCCTTCAAATCAGCCCTTTTGTATCCTTTGGATAAATGCCTAGTAGTACAATTGCTGGGTCAAAGAGTAGTTCAATTTTTAACATTTTGAGGAACCTCCATACTGTTTTCCAGAGTGACTGCACCAGGTTAATTCCCACCAACCATATAAGAGGGTTCCCCTTTCTTGGCATTCTTGCCAACACTTACTGTTTCTTGTGTTGTTAATTTTAGCCATTCTAACAGGTATGATGTGGTATCACATCATGGTTTTAATTTGTATTTCCCTGATGATGAGTGATGTTGAGCATCTTTTCATGTGTTTGTTAGCCATCTGGATTCGTCTTTGGAAAAGTGTCTACTCATTTCTTCTGTCATTTCTTCACTAAGTTATTTGTTTTTTAGGTCTTGAGTTTGATTAGCTCTTTATAGATTTTGGATATTAACCCTTTATCAGATATGTGGTTTGGAAATATCTTCTTCAATTTTGTAGGCTACTTTTTAGTTTTATTGATTGTTTGCTTCACTGTGCAGAAGCTTTTATTCTTGGTGAGGCCTTGATGAGTTCATTTTTGTTTTTCTTTCCCTGGCCTCTGTAGATATGTCTAGTATGCTGTGTCCAAGGCCAAAGAGGTTGCTGCATGTTTTTTCCTGTAGGATGTTGATGGTATCCTGCCTTACATAAGTCTTTCATCCATTTTTTTTCTCTTAACAAAAAACATTTTTTTTGTATTTTTTTATATGAAGTTTATTGTCAAATTGGTTTCCATACAACACCCAGTGCTCCTCCCAAAAGGTGCCCTCTTCAATACCCATCACCCACCCTCCCCTACCTCCCACCCCCCATCAACCCTCAGTTTGTTCTCAATTTTTAACAGTCTCTTATGCTTTGGCTCTCTCCCACTCTAACCTCTTTTTTTTTTCCTTCCCCTCCCCCATGGGTTTCTGTTAAGTTTCTCAGGATCCACATAAGAGTGAAACCATATGGTATCTGTCTTTCTCTGTATGGCTTATTTCACTTAGCATCACACTCTCCAGTTCCATCCACGTTGCTACAAAAGGCCATATTTCATTCTTTCTCATTGCCATGTAGTATTCCATTGTGTATATAAACCACAATTTCTTTATCCATTCATCAGTTGATGGACATTTAGGCTCTTTCCACAATTTGGCTATTGTTGAGAGTGCTGCTATAAACATTGGGGTACAAGTGCCCCTAAGCATCAGTACTCCTATATCCCTTGGGTAAATTCCTAGCAGTGCTATTGTTGGGTCATAGCGTAGGTCTATTTTCAATTTTTTGAGGAACCTCCACACTGTTTTCCAGAGTCGCTGCACCAGTTTGCATTCCCACCAACAGTGCAAGAGGGTTCCCTTTTCTCCACATCCTCTCCAGCATCTATAATCTCCTGATTTGTTCATTTTGGCCACTCTGACTGGCGTGAGGTGATATCTGAGTGTGGTTTTGATTTGTATTTCCCTGATGAGAAGCGACGTTGAGCATCTTTTCATGTGCCTGTTGGCCATCCGGATGTCTTCTTTAGAGAAGTGTCTACTCATGTTTTCTGCCCATTTCTTCACTGGGTTATTTGTTTTTCGGGTGTGGAGTTTGGTGAGCTCTTTATAGATTTGGATACTAGCCCTTTGTCCGATATGTCACTTGCAAATATCTTTTCCCATTCCGTTGGTTGCCTTTTAGTTTTGTTGGTTGTTTCCTTTGCTGTGCAGAAGCTTTTTATCTTCATAAGGTCCCAGTAATTCATTTTTACTTTTAATTCCCTTGCCTTTGAGGATGTGTCGAGTAAGGGATTGCTACGGCTGAGGTCAGACAGGTCTTTTCCTGCTTTCTCCTCTAAGGTTTTGATGGTTTCCTGTCTCACATTCAGGTCCTTTATCCATTTTGAGGTTATTTTTGTGAATGGTGTGAGAAAGTGGTCTAGTTTCAACCTTCTGCATGTTGCTGTCCAGTTCTCCCAGCACCATTTGTTAAAGAGACTGTCTTTTTTCCATTGGCTCTTCTTTCCTACTTTGTCAAAGATGAGTTGGCCATACGTTTGTGGGTCTAGTTCTGGGGTTTCTATTCTATTCCATTGGTCTATGTGTCTGTTTTTGTACCAATACCATGCTGTCTTGATGATGACAGCTTTGTAGTAGAGGCTAAAGTCTGGGATTGTGATGCCTCCTGCTTTGGGCTTCTTCTTCAAAATTACTTTGGCTATTCGGGGCCTTTTGTGGTTCCATATGAAGGTTAGAATTGCTTGTTCTAGTTTCGAGAAGAATGCTGGTGCAATTTTGATTGGGATTGCATTGAATGTGTAGATAGCTTTGGGTAGTATTGACATTTTGACAATATTTATTCTTCCAATCCATGAGCAGGGAATGTCTTTCCATTTCTTTATATCTTCTTCAATTACCTTCATAAGCTTTCTATAGTTTTCAGCATACAGATCTTTTACATCTTTGGTTAGATTTATTCCTAGGTATTTTATGCTTCTTGGTGCAATTGTGAATGGGATCAGTTTCTTTATTTGTCTTTCTGTTGCTTCATTGTTAGTGTGTAAGAATGCAACTGATTTCTGTACATTGATTTTGTATCCTGCAACTTTGCTGAATTCCTGTATCAGTTCTAGCAGACTTTTGGTGGAGTCTATCGGATTTTCCATGTATAATATCATGTCATCTGCAAAAAGCGAAAGCTTGACTTCATCTTTGCCAATTTGGATGCCTTTGATTTCCTTTTGTTGTCTGATTGCTGATGCTAGAACTTCCAACACTATGTTAAACATGAGTGGTGAGAGTGGGCATCCCTGTCGTGTTCCTGATCTCAGGGAAAAAGCTGTCAGTTTTTCCCCATTGAGGATGATGTTAGCTGTGGTCTTTTCATAAATGGCTTTGATGATCTTTAAGTATGTTCCTTCTATCCCGACTTTCTCAAGGTTTTTATTAAGAAAGGGTGCTGGATTTTGTCAAAGGCCTTTTCTGCATCGATTGACAGGATCATATGGTTCTTATCTTTTCTTTTATTAATGTGATGTATCACGTTGATTGATTTGCGAATGTTGAACCAGCCCTGCATCCCAGGAATGAATCCCACTTGATCATGGTGAATCATTCTTTGGATATGCTGTTGAATTCGATTTGCTAGTATCTTATTGAGAGTTTTTGCATCCATATTCATCAGGGATATTGGCCTGTAGTTCTCTTTTTTTACTGGGTCTCTGTCTGGTTTAGGAATCAAAGTAATACTGGCTTCATAGAATGAGTCTGGAAGTTTTCCTTCCCTTTCTATTTCTTGGAATAGCTTGAGAAGGATAGGTATTATCTCTGCTTTAAACGTCTGGTAGACCTCCCCTGGGAAGCCATCTGGTCCTGGACTCTTATTTGTTGGGAGATTTTTGATGACTGATTCAATTTCTTCAATGGTTATGGGTCTATTCAAGCTTTCTATTTCCTCCTGATTGAGTTTTGGAAGAGTGTGGGTGTTTAGGAATTTGTCCATTTCTTCCAGGTTGTCCAATTTGTTGGCATATAATTTTTCATAGTATTCCCTGATAATTGTTTGTATCTCTGAGGGATTGGTTGTAATAGTTCCATTTTCATTCATGATTTTATCTATTTGGGTCATCTCCCTTTTCTTTTTGAGAAGCCTGGCTAGAGGTTTATCCATTTTGTTTATTTTTTCAAAAAACCAACTCTTGGTTTCGTTGATCTGCTCTACAGTTTTTTTAGATTCTATATTGTTTATTTCTGCTCTGATCTTTATTATTTCTCTTCTTCTGCTGGGTTTAGGCTGCCTTTGCTGTTCTGCTTCTATTTCCTTTAGGTGTGCTGTTAGATTTTGTATTTGGGATTTTTCTTGTTTCTTGAGATAGGCCTGGATTGCAATGTGTTTTCCTCTCAGGACTGCCTTTGCTGCGTCCCAAAGTGTTTGGATTGTTGTGTGTTCATTTTCCTTTGTTTCCATATATTTTTTAATTTTTTCTCTAATTGCCTGGTTGACCCACTCATTCATTAGTAGGGTGTTAACCTCCATGCTTTTGGAGGTTTTCCAGACTTTTTCCTGTGGTTGATTTCAAGCTTCATGGCATTGTGGTCTGAAAGTATGCATGGTATAATTTCAATTCTTGTAAACTTATGAAGGGCTATTTTGTGACCCAGTATATGATCTATCTTGGAGAATGTTCCATGTGCTCTTGAGAAGAAAGTATATTCTGTTGCTTTGGGATGTAGAGTTCTAAATATATCTGTCAAGTCCATCTGATCCAAAGTGTCATTCAGGGCCCTTGTTTCTTTACTGACCGTGTGTCTAGGTGATCTGTGCATTTCTGTAAGTGGAGTGTTAAATTCCCCTGCAATTACCACATTTTTATCAATAAGGTTGCTTATGTTTGTGAGTAATTGTTTTATATATTTGGGGGCTCCAGTATTCGGCGCATAGACATTTATAATTGTTACTTCTTCCTGATGTATAGACCCTGTAATTATTATATAATGCCCTTCTTCATCTCTTGTTACAGCTTTTAATTTAAAGTCTAGTTTGTCTGATATAAGTATGGCTACTCCAGCTTTCTTTTGGCTTCCAGTAACATGATAAATAGTTCTCCATCCCCTCAGTCTCAATCTAAAGGTGTCCTCAGACCTAAAATGAGTCTCTTGTAGACAGCAAATAGGTGGATCTTGTTTTTTTATCCATTCTGATACCCTATGTGTTTTGGTTGGCGCATTTAATCCATTTACATTCAGTGTTATTATAAAAAGATACAGGTTTAGAGTCATTGTGATGTCTGTATGTTTTATGCTTGTAGTGATGTCTCTGGGACTTTGTCTCACAGGGTCCCCCTTAGGATCTCTTGTAGGGCTGGTTTAGTGGTGACAAATTCCTTCAGTTTTTGTTTGTTTGGGAAGACCTTTATCTCTCCTTCTATTCTAAATGACACACTTGCTGGATAAAGGATTCTCGCCTGCATATTTTTTTCTGTTGAATACATTGAAGATCTCATGCCAATTCTTTTTGGCCTGCCAAGTTTCAAAAGAGAGATCAGTCACGAGTCTTATAGGTCTCCCTTTATATGTTAGGGCACATTTACCCCTTGCTGCTTTCAGAATTTTCTCTTTAACCTTGTATTTTGCCAGTTTCACTATGATATGTCGTGCAGAAGATGGATTCAAGTTACGTCTGAAGGGAGTTCTCTGTGCTTCTTGGATTTCAATGCCTTTTTCCTTCCCCAGTTCAGGGAAATTCTCAGCTATAATTTCTCCAAGTACCCCTTCAGCACCTTTCCCTCTCTCTTCCTCCTCTGGGATACCAATTATGTGTATATTATTTCTTTTTAGTGTGTCACTTAGTTCTCTAAATCCCCATACTCTTGGATTTTTTTATCTCTCTTTTTCTCAGCTTCCTCTTTTTCCATAACTTTATCTTCTAGTTCACCTATTGTCTCCTCTGCCTCTTCAATCCGAGCTGTCGTCATTTCCATTTTGTTTTGCATTTCGTTGAAAGCGTTTTTCATCTCCTCCTGACTGTTCCTTAGTCCCTTGATCTCTGTAGCAAGAGATTCTCTGCTGTCCTGTATACTGTTTTCAAGTCCAGCGATTAATTTTATGACTATTATTCTAAATTCATTTTCTGTTATATTATTTAAATCCTTTTTGATCAGTTCATTAGCTGTTGTTATCCTGGAGATTCTTCTGGGGGGAATTCTTCCGCTTGGTCATTTTGGATAGTCTCCGGCGTGGAGAGGACCTGCAGGGCACTTCCCCTGTGCTGTGGTGTATAACTGGAGTTGGTGGGCGGAGCTGCAGTCAGACCTGATGTCTGCCTTCAGCCCACTTCTGGGGCCACAGTCAGAATGGTGTGTGCCTTCTCTTCCCCTCTCCTAGGGGCGGGATTCACTGTGGGGTGGCGTGGCCTGTCTGGGCTACTTGCACACTGCCAGGCTTGTGATGCTGGGGATCTGGCGTATTAGCTGGGGTGGGTAGGCAAGGTGCACAGGGGCAGGAGGGGCAGGAGGGGCAGGCTTAGCTCACTTTTCCTTAGGTGATCCACTTCAAGAGGGGCCCTGTGGCAGCGGGAGGGGGTCAGATCCGCTGCAGAAGGTTTGGCTCGCAGAAGCGCAGAGTTGGGTGTTTGCATGGAGCGAGCAAGTTCCCTGGCAGGAACTGGTTCTCTTTGGGATTTTGGCTGAGGGATGGGCGGGGGAGATGGCGCTGGCGAGCACTTTTGTTCCCCACCAAACTGAGCTCTGTCATCAGGGGCCTCAGCAGCTCTCTCTCCCTTTGTCCTCCAGCCTTCCCGCTTTCTGAGCAGAGCTGTTAACTTATGACCTCCCAGTCGCTAAGTCGCGCTTGCTGTCGGAACACAGTCCGTCAGGCCCCTCCACTTTTGCAAGCCAGACTCAGGGGCTCTGCTTGGCCGGCGAGCCGCCCCTCTGCCCTGGCTCCCTCCCGCCAGTCCGTGTAGCGCACACCGCCTCGCCGCCCTTCCTACCCTCTTCTGTGGGCCTCTTGTCTGTGCTTGGCTCCGGCAACTCCGTTCTGCTAATCCTCTGGCGGTTTTCTGGGTTATTTAGGCAGGTGTAGGTGGAATCTAAGTGATCAGCAGGACGCACGGTGAGCCCAGAGTCCTACGCCGCCATCTTCCTTCGCCCTAATTTCTGCTTCTTAAACTACAGGAAAGTATATGATATTTAAGATGTTTGTATTTATTTTCCCCAGAAACATTTGCTTTTTACATAGCATGAGGATTACATATGCAATAATTTTGTTTCCATAATGGTGGAGTTAACAGCTTCCAACCAAAAGATATTAAACCTCTTATCTCTCTAATAATTAAATAGTTACATTCCTGGGTAGGTACCTGAATTAACAGAAAGGATAACTGCATAAACCGGACACTTGCAGGGGAATTTAGAGCATTATCTTCCTAGGATTTTTCATTTAAAAAACTGATTTTTCTCCAGAAAGATTTATTTATGTACAAAATTGTTCAAGAACTCAGGATGTTTCTTATTACTTTTACAAGGAGACTTTCTCAGAGAGAAAGGATAGCTGCCTGTATTACCCTTTTTAAGTGGATAAAGATAATGTTTCTGTGTCCCTTGCCACTTGTGGACTATTTTTGTCAATCAGGATTTTGACACATCACTTTGTGGGATTCTAGGCATAGGGAACTGATGCTGAAGTATTTCTCTGGCTGGTGATTTTGTTGTGAGGAAGAGTAAATGCTGATATCTGACTCAGGTGTCTGGTGTTGATTCAAGTATCTCTCTATATAAAAATATGTAACTGCAAACAGGGGTGCCTGGGTGGCTCGGTCGGTTAAGTGTCCGACTTTGGCTCAGGTCATGATCTCACAGTTCGTGGGTTCAAGCCCCATGTCGGGCTCTGTTCTGACAGCTCAGAGACTGGAGCCCGTTTCAGATTCTGTGTCTCCTCTCTCTCTCTGCCCCTCCCCTGTTCATGCTCTGTCTCTGTCTCAAAAATAAAAAATAAGCAGTAAAATTTTTTTTAATATGTAACTGCAAAGATATGGTAAAAACTGAGACTATTCACAGTTTCTAATGTGATTTGTTACTTTGTTATATCTTTTATATGAATTTTGTGGTTACTTTAGAAATTACAATATGCATTCTTAACTCATTATAGTCAATTATTACTTTTACCTCATCACAAACAATACAAAAAATCTAACAACATGGAACTCCACTTATATCCCCCAACTCATTGGCTATTGTTTTTGTATATTTCATGTCTACATATAAACTGCACAAACATTGGAATTGTTTATTTAAACATTCAAGTGACCTTTATGCTTACCTGTTTAAATATTTCATATACAAATGCATTTTCTCCATATTTTCTTATATAACTTTAATTATTTAAAACTGTAAGTATTTTGAAATTCCTGTATGGATCATCTCCATGACTACTTCAGTTGTCTATTTTACCACTTTGCCATAAATCATGTTTACTCTTGGTTTACATGTCAGAAATTTTCTTATTGTGCACCATGAATTATGAATGGTATCATTTACAAGTTCTGGATTATGTTATCTTCCTCTAGGGAGTGTTGAATTTTGTGCCGGCATACAATTAAATTACTGGAAGATCACTTTGATCCTATTGAGGTCTGGTTTTAAGATTTGTTAAGGTGAACCTATTTCAAGTTTCTTTTACTCTAGGGCAATGCCTTTTCTTCTAGAGTGTGATTCTTCCTCCTAAAACAGTACTTTTTTAGGGGTCTCAACAGAATGCCTGCTAAATTGGCCAAAGTTTAGGCATTCTGGCTCAGGTTAACTCTAACACATCCCGAGCAATGTAGATGTGTTTAGCCTCTCTAAAACTTCTGCTCAGCTCTCAGAGTCCTTGGCAGCTATTCTCTCCTAGACTTCCTAGAATTTTACTCTTAACAGTCACACTTGAGAACTGACCTGGACCCAAGGGGAATTTTACACAGAAATTTGAAACTCCTTTGCAGCTCTATATTCTCAGTTATTGTGCTCCCAAATCTGAGCCACTTTATCTGTTACAAAGCTTAATCTCTCTTTACCCAGTGAAACTTGTCATTTTCTGCTTGCACTTAATATGCCTAAGCTGTTGTTTGTAAAATGACGTTTTCTGAATGACAGAGAAAGGTAGGGTGAATGTGAGACTTACCTCATAAACTGCCCTTTTCTCATGGATTATAGCTGTGCACTTATTGATGTCACTTATGTGTAAAGAGTTGTTTATTAACTTTCCAGTTTTTAAAGTTATTTATGGTGTGAGGCTAAATCTGATACTAGTTCTTGAAGATTAAAAATCAACATGATTATAAACTACAAAAAAAACCGCTGTCTTTGAGAAACATGTACATTTCTGAGTAACCAGTGAATGTTCCTTGAAGAGAAAAAATTGCAACTTTTAAGGCTATGTTAGAGATTATATAGCCTTAAAAAATGTATTAAAGCAGAGTTATTCTATATCAGTCCAATTTTCAAGACTCCACCTAAGTTCTTGTAGATGGGTTGAAATACACACACCACAATCACGGGTGAGGGAAAAGCTATCTTATCCTATCTTTCTTCCTTCCTTCCTTTCTTCCTTCCTTTCTTCTTTCTTTCTTTCTTTCTTTCTTTCTTTCTTTTTTCTTACAGAGCTTTATTGATATGTATTTCACATACTATACAATTCACTGATTTAGATTGTATAGTTCAGGGGCACCTGGGTGGCTCAGTCACTTAAGTGTCTGACTTTGGCTTAGGTCACGATCTCACAGCTCATGAGTTCGAGCCCTGCATTGATCTCTGTCTGTGTTGACAGCTCAAAGCCTGGAGCCTGCTTCAGTTTCTGTGTCCCCTTCTCCCTCTGTCCCTCCCCTGCTCTCTCTCTCTCTCTCTGAAGAAAAAAAATAAAAAACATTACAAATCAAATTGCATAGTTCAGTGTTATTATTATATTTACCAACTTGTGCAATCATCACAATTTAAATTTTGAATGTTTTCAACATCCCAAAAAGAGACCCTATGCCTATTAGCAGTCAATCCCAATAATTTCCATTCTCTTCCCCTAGGTCTAGCCCCAGGCAACTATTTATTGACTTTCTGTCTTTATGGATTTACCTATTCTGGACATTTAACATAAATAGAATCATATAATATGTGGTCTTCTGTGACTGGGCTCTTTCACTTTGCTTAATGTTTTAAGCACTAAGGCTCCTCACAGTTTATTTTTTATGCTTACTTTATAGATTATAGATAGATATAGATATAATTTCCATTAGCAAAAATTGTCATTTTAAAGTATTTATTTTAGTGGATTTTTGTATATTCATGATGCTGTGCAACCATCACCACAATTTAATTCAATTTAATTTCAAAATATTTCCATCACCCCACAAAAAACCCCCACACATGTTAGTAGTCATTTCCAATTCCCCTGTTCTCCATCCTCTCACAAACACTAGTCTACTTTCTCTCTATATTAATTTGGATATTATGGACATTTTATATAAACAATATGAAATAATATGTGACCTATTATGTGTCACTTTTTTCACTTAGCAGTGTTTTCAAGTTTTACCCATGCTGTAGCATGTATTATTACCTCACTCTTTTTAATTGGTGGATAACGTTCCACTGTAAGGATATACCAATTATGTTTCTGAATCTATCAGGTAATGGATGTTTGGACTGTTTCTATTATGAATAATATTGTTATGAAAATTTCTATGCAAGTTGTTGTGAACATGTTTCCAATTCACTTGGGTATATATCTAGGAGTGAAATTGTTGGGTCATATGATAATTCTGTGTTTAGCATTTTGAGTAACTGCCAAACTGTTTTCCAAAATCGCTACACAATTTACATTCCCACTACAAATGTGTGAGTGTTTCGGTTTCTCTATATCTTTACTAACACTTGTTATAGTTTATCTTTTTTTTCATTTGGAAAATTGTGTTCTTTTTCTCTAGACTCTTATTTTACTATATACTCAAAGATTCAGTGTTGAGACTTGTATCATTCTAAGCTGTATGCACCTTGTTTTCCATGAGGCAATGAATACTATGACAACATTAATGGCTAAATGATTGCAGAAAAATAATCTGCCTTACCAGTAAGGGAAAATATATCAAAAGTACTTTAAAATATCCTTTCCCACATTTTTTCTCTCCTCTGTGGCTTGGAAAGGTTTTATGCAGTTAAGGCTTCCTTGTTAGATACATGAGCTATTTATATCAGTGTACTTCAGATTCGGTAAAGGACTTTTGGGGGAAAAATGCCAGAACCACAACTTAGAAATTCTAAATGGGTCTGGTGGTATGTATGTTTATAAAGTTTTGCAGAAAATCTTGACAACACTATTGTGAACCACTGGTAAACATTGTGGTAATATGTGAACCAGAGGAAATAGCTAGTATATTCTAAAGAAAATGCTTGTCATTGGAAGATAAAATAAATCTTTAAACAATATTACCTCTGACAATAATATAAACAAGTTTAAAGATGTTACCAGTTTGATGTCTTAAAAAAAAAAGAAAAACAATTGTGAAAACTATTATCACCTGAAATTCCCCTCTACTAACCTTGGAATACCTTATAACGTCTGAGAATAATGCTCTTAAACCAAACTACATTGTTATATTCTAACTCTGCCAAATGTTAGCTGTGCAAGCAATTTGAAAAAGTCACCTAACCACTCTGGGTCTCATTTACTCACTTTTTGGTCATTTGTAAAATTAAAATAATAGTAACTATTTCAAGAGGTTGCTATAGGGACTAGTTAATACATGTGAATACTTAGTACAGCATTGGACCCTTAAGTGTTTAATAAATGATTTTCCTTATTGGAAAGAAAGAGCTTATGCACTTCACATTAGGTTGTAGATATTTACAGTTAAATCATTTATAATGTCAAAAATATATATTAATTAAAAAATTGTTTTTAGTTTCTAGATGCAGCTGAAACATGCTATATTGTCTCTTTCTGACCTCTGTTCTGTGGTAACAAAATATATTTCAGGAAAATAGAGTATTATTGACTTTCATTCATACAGAGAATTTTATTACTCTATCAGTCTAAAGTTATGATATACTTAGCAAAGAGAATGAAGTAATTAGGTCTTTATTCACTATTCCCAAAATTTATAGTCTTACATAAAATTTCATGGATGAATGATTTTCATTTGTGTATATACTTAGTATATACACAGTATATACACAGTAGCTTATGAAATGTAGCGACATTTGCTTTTCTTGATAAATAAAATATAGGAAAAGAAAAAGAAGACATACAAATTAAAACTTAATTCATGATAGAGTATAATAAATGATATTATAATACGTGATACATGTATTATATTACAAAGTACATGATAGAGTAAAAAGGAATTTATGATGGGGTATAAATATCAGAAATTCACAGATACAAAGAAAAATATTAAAATGTTTCCAGAGGAAAAAAAATAGATAAGGAAAATGGATGATAATCTAACAAATGGATAATTGCTATGTAGAAATAAAGACCCCAACAAATGGAAAAGTAAATATATTAAAATAAAAAATGAATAAAATTCTCCTTAAAAAATATAGAGTTAATAAGTAAATCTGAAAGAATATACTATGTTCTAAAAATATGATTTTACAATTGAAATTAATATATATAGTGATAAAGTTACTGAATTTCAAGAATGAAGAAAGAACTACTGAGGCATTCAACTACAAAAAAACAAATTTACCTAAAAAGAGGAAAACCAGGGGCGCCTGGGTGGCGTAGTCGGTTAAGCGTCGGACTTCAGCCAGGTCACGATCTCGCGGTCCGCGAGTTCGAGCCCCGCGTCAGGCTCTGGGCTGATGGCACGGAGCCTGGAGCCTGTTTCCGATTCTGTGTCTCCCTCTCTCTCTGCCCCTCCCCCGTTCATGCTCTGTCTCTCTCTGTCCCAAAATAAATAAACGTTGAAAAAAAAATTAAAAAAAAAAAGAAGAAAACCATGCAAATTTCAAATTTCAATGCAGCATCAAACCAACTCAGGAGTAAATGTATTGCTTTCTATAAAACTCTAAGGAAATAAAAGATCTGATGATTTTTTTTTTTGCTAGATAAGTTATTATTCAACTATAAAGGCAAAACACAGATACTTTCAAATACACAAGTTTTTAAGAAACAGCATATGATCTAATTAAAAAAAAAATGGCCAGAAGACATGAACAGACTTTCCTCCAAAGAAGACAACAGACACATGGCCAACAGACACATGAAATATGCTGAACATCACTAATCATCAGGGTAATGCAAATAAAAACCACAATGAGATATCACTTCACATCTGTCAGAATGGGTAAAAAAAAAACACAACAAATAACGTGTTGGCAAGGATGTTGACTAAAAGGAACTTTCATGCACCGTTGGTGGGAATTCATACCAGTGCGGCCACTTTGGAAAATAGTATAGAAGTTCTTCAAAAAATTAAAAATAGAAATATAACATGATCCAGTATTTATACCACAGGCTATTTACAGATATGAAAACATTAATTTCAAAAAATATATGCACTCCTATGTTTATTGAAATATTATTTACAATTGCCAAATTATGGAAACAGTCCAAATGTCCATTGATAGATGAATGGATAAAGATGATGTGATATAAACAATAAACACTAATTTGAAAAAATATATTTGTATCTATATATCTATACATAAATAGAATATTTATTATATCTATCATATGTGTTATATATCTATATATAAATAAATACATAACTAGATTATAGATATAATGGACTATTAGCCATAAAAAAGAATGAGTTCTTGTCATTTGCAGCAACATAGAGCAACACGTACACATCTACAGTGTATCATGCTAAGTGAAATAAGTCAGAGAAAGACATATACCATATGATTTAACTCATATGTGGAATTTAAGAAACAAAGCAAATAAAGAAAAAAGGACAAACATAAAATCAGACTCTTAGCTATAGAGAATATGTTAATGGTAACCAGAGGGGAGATGGGTTGGAGGATGGGTGAAATAAGTGAAGGGTATTGATATTAAACTTATCATGATGAGCACCGAGTAATGTATAGAATTGATGAATCACATTATACATCTGAAACTAATATAACACTGTATATTAATTATATTGGCGTTAACGTAAAAGGGATACATATAAAAATAAAAAACAGAACAAAAACAGCTTTCAAAAACAAATCCATTAAAAAAAACTATCAAACCTTGAGTGCAAATGTTATTGAAAAGGAAGCAAAAAACAAACACTATGAGTCTAGTAACATTTTCAACTAATGCTAATAAAGTTGGAAATATATCTATTGTCTAATTTTTATGATAATTGATGACACAAAATTCAAATAAAAAAATTGAGATATGAGTGATTATGACTGGATAAAAGTCTTCATATTATATATAATAAAATTATATATACTTAAGATGTAAAGAATAATATAATAAAATTATAGAATATCCAAGTGGGTTTACAAAGTGTGGATAACACTGTTTTCAAAACATGATGCTGATGGCACAAAGAAACATAGAAATTAACCTTACTTTTAAATATCAGTGCATACAGCAAAAGAAACCATAAACAAAACTAAATGGCAACCTACTGAATGGGAGAAGATATTTTCAAACGATATATTTGATGAGGGGTTAATATCCAACATATATAAAAAAAAAACCATGCAACGCAACACCAAAAAACAAACAACTCAGTTAAAAAGTGAGCAGAGAATCTGGATAGACATTTCCAAGGAACACACAGATGGCCAATAAGCATGAAAATATGCTTAACATCATTAAATATGAGAGAAATCCAAATCAAAACCAAAATGAGATATGAATAGCTAAAATCAAAAAGACAAGAAAAAACAGTGCTGACACAGAGTACATAACCCAGAAATAAACCCACATTTATATGGCCAATTAATCTACAACAAAGGAAACGAGACTGTACGGCAGAGAAAAGACAGTCTCTTCACTAAAGGTTACTGGGACAACTGGACAGCTATTTGTAAAAGAATGAAACTGGGCCACTTTCTAACACCATATACAAAAAAAAAAATCTAAAAATGGACTAAAGACCTAAATGTAAGACCTGACACTATAAAACTCCTTGAAATGAGCACAGGCAGTATTTTTTTCTGGCATTGGCCATATAGCAACATGTTTCTAGATATATCTCCTAAGGGAACAGAAACAAAAGCAAAAGTAAACTGTTGGGACTTCATTAAAACAAAAACAAAATCAAAAACAAAACAAAACAAAAAAACTTGTGCATAGTGAAGGAAACAATCAACAACAACAAAACAGGCAACCTACTGAGTCAGAGAAGATATTTACAAATGATATATCTCATAAGGGGTTAATATAAAAATATATAAAGAATATACAAATCAACATAAGACAAACAAACAGAAAAAAAATGATCCAATAAAAAAAATGGGCTGTGGACCTGAGTAGACATTTTTCCAAAGAAAACATACAGACACATGAAAAGATGCTCAACATCAGGGAAATGTAAACCAAAACCTTACACTAGTTTAGAATGGCTAAAATCAAAATGGCAAGAAATAACAAGTATTGATGAAGATGTGGAGGGAAAAGAACACTTGTGCACTTTTGGCAGGAATGTAATTTGGTGCAGTTTCTGTGGAAAACTGTATGGAGGTTCCTCAAAAAATTAAACATAGAAATACCATATGATTCAATAATTCCACTACTAAGTATTTACCCAAAGGGAAAAAATGCTAATTTGAAAGATATATGCATCCTTGTGTTCGTTGCAGCTTTATTTTCAATAGCCATGATATGGAAACAACTTAATTGTCCATCATAAATAAATGGGTGGCCACCTGGGTGGCTCAGTTGGTTGAGTGCCCAACTCTTGACTTCAACTCAAGTCATGATCCTGGGGTTGTGGGATTGAGCCCCACATGGAGCCTGCTTCAGATTCTCTGTCTCTCCCTCTGCCCTTCTCCCATGCCTGCACTGTCTCAAAATAATTTTAAAAACCTTACAAAATAGATAAATGGATAAGAAAAATATGATATGTGTGTATAAAATTACACAGCAATAAAAAATGATGAGATTTTGTCTTTTGAGGCAACACAGATAAAACTAGAGGCTATTATGCTTAGTGATATGTCAGACTGAGAAAGACAAATACAATATGATTCCACTCATATATGGAATCTAAAAGAAATGAATAAACAAAAGCAGAATCAGACCTATAAATATAAAAAACAAGTTGATAGTTGCCAGAGGGTAGGGGGGTGAGGGTGTGGGAAAAATGGGTGAAATGGAGAGGGAGGTAGAAGTTTCCAGGTATGGAATCAATCAATCATAGGAGTAAAAGGCACAGCATAAGAAATAAAGTTAATTATATTATAATAGTGATTTACTAGGACAGATGGTAGCTACACTTGTGGTGAGTGCAGCATAATGTATAAACTTGTCAAATCACTAAGCTTTACACTTCAAACTAACGTAAAATTTTGTGTCAAATATTTAAATTAAAAAATATAGCAAAACCAAAATCATTACATTCAGGTATACAAGAAAACGTGAACTATCAAATGATGGCATCTTTTGGTGAAATAACAATGTATATTTTCATTAAAATTTAGAATCTGAAAAAACAAAAATATAAATATCATCACTAAATTTTCTATATAACAACAACCATTTAGAATATGCAATACAATTACATATACCTTTTCTAATATCAGGGAAAGAATAAACTCAAAAAAATATATTGAACCTTTATGAAGGAAACATAAAAAGTCTCCTGGGACAACTGAAGACAAATGCTTTTCCAGATGCTGTCCAAATTCTCAATTTTCCTTTAAAGCAAAATTTTTGAAAGAATTGTAGATGGAGACTCTATTTCTCTTTCTAAACTTTATTGAGGTGAATTTTTTATGCAGCTAAATGCACATATCTCAAATGCACAGTTTAATGAGTTTTAAGAAAACTCATACAGTCATGTATTCATCACCCCATTCAAGAAATTGTACATTTTAATCACCCTTGGAAATTCCCTGTAACCTTGTACCAGTCAATCCTCTCTTACGCATAGGCAACCACACTTCTGATTTTAACTAATTAAAATGTGCTTTGCCTGTAACTGACTTTATAGAAGTGGAACCATACATATGTACCTACTATAGACTGAATGTCTACACAATATTACCCTCAAATCCGCATATTGAAACCTAATCCCCAGTATCATGTTGTTAGGATGTGGAGCTTTTGAAAGGTAATTAGGTCATCAGGGTGGATCCTTTCTAAATGGGGTTAGTGTCCTTAGAAAGAGGTCCCAGATAGCTTCCTCACCCACCATTCAAGGTTACAATGAAAAGACTGCTATCCAAACCAGGAAGCAGGTTCCCGCCAGACACTGATTCTGCCTGTGTCTTGGCCTTGGATTTCCCAGGCTCCAGAACTGTGAAAAACAAATTTCTGTTGTTTATAAGCCACACAGTGTGTGATAATTTTGTTATAGCAGCCCAAATGGACTAAGACTGCACCCTTTTGTGTTTGGTTTCATTAGTTCAACATTATGTTTTATAGATTCAGCCATGTTGTTGCAGTGTTTTAGTGGTTTATTCTGATTTATTGCTGAGTATTATATTACTGTATAAATACAGCACAATTTGATTATTCATTTTTATTTTTAAAGACATAAGGATAGTTTACAATTAATGGTTATTTTGAGTAAAGTTGCTATAAACATGCTACAGATGGTTTTGTGGACATATGTCTGCATATCTCTTGATCAAATACCTAGGAATGGGATTGCTGAGTAATCGGGTCAGTACATATTTAAGTTCATGAGAAACTGATCAATGGTTTTCCAAAGTGGTTGAAGCATTTTACCTTTACAGCAAATTAGGAGATTTCCTGTTACTCCACCTGATCCCCAGCACTTGGTATTTCATTTCAACTTGGTCATTTCATTTACTTGGTCATTTCATTTACTACGATATACTACTGAAAGTGTTCTGATATTCATTACAGTTTTAATTTTTACTTTCGTGATAAAAATTATATTGAGCACTTTTATAATGTTCTTTTCTTTTAATTTTTTTTCAACGTTTATTTATTTTTGGGACAGAGAGAGACAGAGCATGAATGGGGGAGGGGCAGAGAGAGAGGGAGACACAGAATCGGAAACAGGCTCCAGGCTCTGAGCTGTCAGCCCAGAGCCCGATGCGGGGCTCGAACTCCCGGACCGCGAGATCGTGACCTG
The DNA here is from genome assembly GCF_016509475.1 of Prionailurus bengalensis. Taxonomy (NCBI): domain Eukaryota; kingdom Metazoa; phylum Chordata; class Mammalia; order Carnivora; family Felidae; genus Prionailurus; species Prionailurus bengalensis. Next base: position 75,694,675 of record NC_057361.1, on the reverse strand, counting down.
GCTGAAGTCGGACGCTTAACCGACTGCGCCACCCAGGCGCCCCTATAATGTTCTTTTGATCATTCATGTATCTTGTTTTGTGAAGTGACTACTCAAGTTTTTGCCCATTTGTTGTTTTTTTTTAATTTCAGATTTTTTTGTTTTCTTCTGTTTTGTTTTTATTGACCCATAGGGATTCTTTATATATCCTGGATACCTGTTTGTCATTTATAAGAAATTGGACATATTTTCCTCTCACTCTGAATATTGTATTTTTTCTCTCATTTTTACAGTGGTGTCATTTGGTAAGCAAAAGTTTTAAAATATGCTAAATTAAACTTTGATAATTTTTAAACATGCTGATTATATTTTTCTAAAAATATTTACATACACCAAGATCACAAAGGAAATTGCCAATGATTTCTTCTTGAAGTTTTAGAGTTGTAACTTTCATGTTTAGGTAGTTGTTTAATTTATGTTAATGTATGGTGTAGGGTAGGTTATAAAGGTCTATTTCTTAATTTTATGTCTGTTAAGCATGATTTGTTGTTTGTTTTTATTTTTTAATTAAGGTATAATTGACATATTAATTGCATTTGTTTCAGGTGTACAACATAATGATTCAATATTTGTACATACTGCAAAATGATCACCTCAATAAGTTTAGTTAACATCTGTCACCGTGCATAGTTACAAAATTATTTTTCTTATGCTGAGAACTTTTTATATTTATTCTCTTAGCAACTTTAAAATATGCAATATAAAATTATTAACTAAAGTGGCCTTGCTATACATTACATCCTCATGACTTATTTTATTACTGAAAGTTTGTACCTTTTGACTCCCTTCATCCACTCTGCCTAGCCACCAGTCCCTTGTCGCTGTCAACTATCAGTCTGTTCTCTGTATCTCTGAACATGTTTTTGTGTGCTTGTTTTATGTTTTAGAGTCCACATATAAGTGAGATCATATGGTATTTGTCTTTCTCTGTCTGACTTATTTCACTTAGCATAATGCTGTCTCAAATGTCAGATTTCCTTCTTTTGATGTATGAATAATATTCATGTGTGTGTGTGTGTGTGTGCATATATATCATTATTTTTTTTATCCATTTGTCCATCAATGGACACTTAGGTCACTTCCATATCTTGGTTATAGTAAATAATGATATAACTGATATACTCTCTTTTTAACTTTAAGTTAAACTTCAGTTTGTATATAGACACATAATAACAAGTAGGGTCAGCAAAAGTGATTTGCTTTTTCTTAATAGTTGGACACATCCTCAGCTATCCAATGCTTTTGCTACTATATAAAAAATAATCATTTAGATCATTGATCTTTTAATACATAAGAACAGAAAACAACACCTTCCTACAGAAATGCATAGATTAAAAACAGTCTTATATTTAAAAAGCCTAACCGGGAGCCCCAGTATAAACACTGAAAAATAGGAATTTCTATAGTTGAAATGAATTTGAGAACTAGAATTTGAGCACAATTAGTCTTTCTCACTTTCCCACCTTAATTATAAAAATGACTAGAATTTTGTTCAAATATTTTCTGGTCCAACATTTGATTTTTTAAATTGAATGAAAAGAAAAAAAAATGAGAACATTTCTGGGACTCGTATAGCACTGCACCAGGTGCTAAGATGGAGACCCTAATAAAAAACTGCAATACTTAAAACAAACAAGCAAACAAAAAAGTATATATAAAATTATATATGCAAGGTATTATGGGAGATCAGCAGAGAATGGAATTAAGTCAGATTAGGGGAGTAACTAGGAAAATTAAGGAAATCTACAAAGAGGAATTTACTAAATACATGATAAAATTATAGTTTTATCCTGAACCATTCTATCCTCCTCCCTTGGGCAGGGATTGGCACTGGAGAAAAATATTTTTATAGAAATGGAAATTTATGTCTAGTGCAAATAGGTGACTTAAGGTGAAACAAAAGTTAGTGAATAAAAAATGTTTAAGTAATGATTTTTCTATCACGAAATCAAACAAAGCTGGATTCTGTTGGATACTAAGGAAGAGGCTTAAAAGTCAAGTACCTGTTTAAATATGATTGATTTTTTTTCTAATATTCAAGGGAGGTTTTATATGATTAAGGATTTCTTTGAATGGCCTTGATAGATGATAGATAGATGGATAGATAGAGGATAGATTTTTTTTTACTAAACAATAAATGAGTTGAAATACACTCATTAATGAAAAGCCAATCCTAAAATTTGTATGGAACCACGAAAGACCCCAAATAAACAAAACAATCTTGAAAAAGAAAAAAACTGGAGACATCACGATTTCGGATTTCAAGCTATATTACACATCTATAGCTGTCAAGACAGTATGGTACTGACACAAAAACAGACACATAGATCAATGGAACAGAACAGAAAACCCAGAAGTACATCCACAACTATATGGTGAACTCATCTTTGACAAAGCAGGAATGAATATCCAATGGGAAAAAAGCTCTTTTCAACAGACAGTATTTGGAAAACTGGACAGCTACATGCAGAAGAATGAAACTGGACCACTTTCTTACACCATACACAAAACTAAATTAAAAATGGATGAAAGACCTAAATGTGAGACAGGAAACCATCAAAATCTTAGAGTAGAAAACAAGCAACAATTTCTTTGACCTCAGTCATAACAAATTCTTAGTAGACATGTTGCTAAAATCAAGGGAAACAAAAGCAAGCATGAACCACTGGGACTTCAAGATAAAAAGCTTCTACACAGTGAAGGAAACAATCAACAAAACTAAAAGGCAGCCTACGAGATGGGAGAAGATATTTGCAAATGACGTATCTGATAAAGAGTTAGTATCCAAAATCTGTAAAGACCTTATCAAACTCAACACACAAGAAACAAATACCCCAGTTAAGAAATGGGCAGAAGACATGAATAGATACTTTTCCAAAGAAGACAGATGGCTAACACACACACGCAAAGATGCTCAACATCACTCATCATCAAGGAAATACTAATCAAGACCGTGATGAGATACCACCTCACACCTGTCAGAAAGACCACAATTAATAACACAAGAAGCAACAGGTGTTTGTGAGAATGCAGAGAAAGGGTAACACCTTTACACTGTTGGTGGACTGCAAACTGGTGCAGCCACTCTGGAGAACAGTGTGGAAGTTCCTCAAGAAACTAAAAATAGAACTACCCTACAATCCAGCAATTGCATTCTTAGGTATTTACCCAAAGGATACAAAAATACAGATTTGAAGGGGTACATGAATCCCGATGTTTATAGCAACATTATCAACAATAGCTGAACTATGGAGAGAGTCCAAGTGCCCATCCACTGATGAATGGAAAAAGAAGATGTGTTATAGGGGCACCTTGGTACATCAGTTGGTTGAGCGTCAGACTCTTGATTTCAGCTCATGCCATGATCACAGGGTCGTAGGGTTGAGCCCTGAGTTGGGCTCCATGCTGTGCATCTAGCCTGTTTAAGATTCTCTTTCTGTCTCTTTCTGCCCCTCTCCTGGCTCCCATCATACACATTTTAGGTTACTCTTCCTCCTGCTTCCCCTCCTGTTCATCTCCACTCATCTTCTTGTACCCTGCCTTCTTTCTTCCCTTCCATTTACTCCCTTTCTTCATCCTCCTCCTTCTCCTCCTTTCTGTCTTCTCATCATCTGCCTGGAAGAGAGAATATTTCCAATTTTGCCATTGATTTAATTATGTCTTAAATTAATGTGCTATTACACTCTGCATACACTTTCTATGTAACTTTAAAAGTAACTTGAAATCCTGTGGAAATTATATCCTATCAGAAATCTGCCTGTGGCTTAAATGTCATTTGCAACATTATGATTATGGCACAACATTTGAAATAGATTTATTATAGAGGACTAAAATACTTATCATTAAAAGCATTTTTAGTATGATTTGCAATTTGACATTTTATCTAGAGAAGAAAATGTCTATGTGGATTGAAAAGAAATATTAAGAAGGAAATAAGTGGTTTTTTTTTAATTTTTTAATTTTTTTTTAATTTTCAGAGAGAAAGAGAGTGTGTGCTCAGGGGAGGGGCAGAAAGACGGGAGAGAGAGAATCCCAAGTAGGCTCCATGCTTTCAGCACAGATGTAAGGCGTGAACTCACAAACCATGAGACCATGAAATGAGACCAAACCAAGACTTGCACACTAAACCGACTGAGCCACCAGGTGCCCCCAAATACGTTTTATAATTTCCTTCATACATGCAGAAATAGTCATTCTGACTCTATTTTAACTCTGTATATACAGGAAAGCATTTTCTACTGCCAACTCAGTGCTTTTAAAAAGCTTTCCCCAGAGCTTTTAAAGAAAAGGAATTTTATTACCATAATTGGATAGTCTGTGACAACATTTTATAATTTCTTTGTTAATTATAATTATTAATATAGAGAAAATGAAATTTCAGTGTGTTTGAATTCAGTTGCACTGCCATCTCCTCAGAAGATGCTAACCTTGGGATGTTCTGGGATTGTGAAAAAGAACAATTGCTGACCTTAGTATCTTATTTTCCATTGAGTTAACATTTTTCATGTAATTAGTCCCAGTGTTATTTTTAAATTAACAGGTAAACTAATACTATGTTTTACGTGAAGCAAACAACAGAAAATAGGAACATAACAAGAACATTTAAAGGGCATAGATTCAGTATAACAAACACTTTTAAACTAGAGTTCCAACTTAATCTTCACAAAAGTATATGTATCTTTTTATGTACTACCCCAAATAAGTAGACCATCAGGCTTAACATACAGCAATTTTCCATATGTTTAAGTAACTTGTGTGGCTTATTGATAAGGTAATTTTGTATTAACTTTCAGAATATGTTTTATGCATAAATGTAGCCACTGATAATAAAAATATTTTAATAAAAACACAAACTAAAATTGCCAGACAACTAGTATCCAGTTCATGATAAAAGTGTACTTGAAACAATTGATATTCTAGGTTAGATGGTGTATGGGGCTTTCAAAGCATTTTTTCCTCAAGCCTGACTTCTCTAATATCTATCTCTATTTTTAGGTAAATCATCAGAAACCTACATACTTGAGCTCTAATGCTATATAATCTTCTGTGGAACTGATTACATTGATTTTCAACTTAATATTATTACCACAGTGTTTACTTAGAGTCACTAATAGATGTGCCTATTTGACATGCTTTTTCTTTTTTTTTTTTTTTAATTTTTTTTCAACATTTTAAATTTATTTTTGGGACAGAGAGAGACAGAGCATGAACGGGGGAGGGGCAGAGAGAGAGGGAGACACAGAATCGGAAACAGGCTCCAGGCTCTGAGCCATCAGCCCAGAGCCCGACGCGGAGCTCGAACTCCCGGACTGCGAGATCATGACCTGGCTGAAGTCGGACGCTTAACCGACTGCGCCACCCAGGCGCCCCTTGACATGCTTTTTCTACAGCATTTGGAAACCAACATTTATAACACTGAATAATATAATGTATTTGTCCATTATATTATTTAGTGCTTTCATAATATACTTGTATAATAAATATATTTTTAAATCACTAGTTGTTTTCTTAATGTAGTGTTATGCTTCATTTAACTGGCTAATAAGAGGTATGTAAACTGACACATTTCAAATTTTGCAAGGGAGCATAATGTGAATAGTAAAAAAAGTACACATTGAAAATATTAAACATCACATATTAATCATTTGAGTATAGATAAAGTTTATATGTGGTGCATTTAATTCATATTTGGATTTGGGGAAACAGAGCGAGGGTTGGGGTAAAAGTTAAAGTAACAATTATCAAGTTATTAAATCAATGATCAAAATAGCCAGATTAAAGTCATCATTTTCAGTCTTCTTATTTCAGTCTTCTTTTAAAGTTTATTTATCTATTTTGAAAGAGAGAGGGAGAGAGAGAGAGAGGAAGTGGGGGAGGGGCAGAGAGAGAAGGAGAGACACAATCCCAAGCAGATTAAGCTCATCATTTTCAGTCTTCTTATTTCAGTCCTCTTCTTAAAGTTTATTTATTTATTTTGAGAGAGAGAGAGAGAAAGAGAGAGAGAGAGAGAGAGAGAGAGAGCGCCTTGAGTGGGGGAGGGGCAGAGAGAGAAGGATAGACAGAATCCCAAGCAGGCTCCCCACTGTCAGCACAGAGCCTGACACAGGGCTAGATCTCATGAACCATGAGATCATAACCTGAGCCAAAATCAAGAGCCACATGCTTAATGGACTGAGACACCTAGGTGTCCCTATTTTAGTCTTTTTTTTTAATTTATTTTGAGAAAGTGAGAGATAGAGTGAGTGGGGGAGCAGTAGAGGGAGAGAGGGAGAGAGAGAATCCCAAGCAGGCTCGATACTGTCAGTGAAGAGCCTGATGTGGGGCTCAATCTCACAACCTGAGCCAAGATCAAGAGTCGAACGCTTAACCAACTGAGCCACCCAGGAACCCTTCAGTCTTCTTAATAAGACTTAAATCTATCAACAATTCATGTAGTTAATTCTGTGATAACTGACCTATATTACATATAGTACGTCTTCTATCCCTACAACTCTGTAATCTCCCCTTCCACCCCTTAAAAATATTTTACAAAGCAGAATTACTTGAATAGATTTCATGGTTAGAAGCTGTAGACACACCCAGAGAATCATGGATCTGAGAGATAGTTCCAAATTTGGTTCAACTCAAAGCAGTGGTGTGTTAATAAAATGTTTAATTAAAATGACTTTCCGGAAATATAAAGTCCTGATTTGTAGTGTTTCCTGATTTTTGTGGTGTAAATTACTTCCTTCATGGCTAATTCCAAAGTACCAGTACATCACTAGTCATTGAACCACAAAGCTGGGAAGAGATGAGTGCAGTTAGCTCTTAAGCTCCAGTATTCAGAATCGAGCAAACCTCTAGACCAAAGTGATCAACCTTTAATCTAGGAAGTCCTAGAATGATAACACCCAGCAGACAGTGGTAACCTGGAAGCTTGTTACACTGTTAGTCATCTCTGCAATTTTGTTCTTTCCATCTAAATGAGTTCTTGTTACAATATAAACTAATTTCATTTTATATTATTTGAAGATGAAATTGGGCTGAGTCAGTATTTTTTTTTGATATTCACCCTTCCTGCCTTTGAAGATCTTAAGTGACCTTTTGGCATTCTTTTTTGAAATACTCACCTGAATCTGCTTTTGTTTTTCTTTAAATCCCATGTAGTAGTCAGATATCACAAATCGTATTTGAGCTATATAGTTTTGGCTTAGGAAGTTTGTTCAAGTTACAGTGGCTCTCACATCATTCACTAGCACTTTTATCAACTGCATGAGCAGAAAATGAGTATTTTCAGTTAATTTAAATTTTCTTGTAAATAGTTGACCACATTTTGGTACATCCTATATATTTGGTCATTTTCTGTAGACTCTTCAGCTTTCTTCCTTTTATTTTCTTTTCATTTTTCTTTACCTTCCTTTCCTATATATGTACGTATCTCTATTACTGACTCTAAAAAACACGATTACATTTTTTCTAATAATAAATGATATTTTGACTTCACATACTAAGATGAAATTATTGATCCACTGGAGTAGCAATGGTGAAGATAATAGAATTCAAGGTAAGAGAGGCCTAAGTTCAAATATGATGGCTGTGGTGGGGCTTTGGGTAAATTGCTTAAACTCCTTGAATCGTATTTCTCTTATTCGTAAAGTATAAATAATATCTACCTATGATTTCATTGTAAGAATGAAGTAGTATCTGTGTTGTTCACTAGTACATTATAAGAGCTGACTAAATGCTAACCAGTAGAAGCAGTGGTGTATTGTAATAAGATTCACAATGTATTACATTTAAGTAATAGAAATAAATGTACATTACATTAGCTTTCAAAATATGTCACATTCCCCTTTCTGAGACACTTATATGAACTTCAAAATCTGTTTGCTGGGACACTGTCAAGAGTTTGGGATATATTCTCTACGCAACCCCACTAGCAAAAGTTTTTTCAATTAATGAATTGTTAAGGATCTTGAGAATTCCATGTGAGACAAAAAGAACACTTCCCAATCCTTTAAAGTGGTACATATTTGCAAGTTATAATCTCTTTTTTTAATGTTTATTTATTTTGTGAGAGAAAGAGGAAGTAGGGGAGGGGCAGAGAGAGAGGGAGACACAGAATCTGAAGCAGGCCCCAGGCTCTAAGCTGTCAGCACAGAGCCCGAAGCAGGGCTCGAATTCACAAACCATGAGATCATGACTTGAGCCGAAGTTGGATGCTCAACTGACTGAGCTACCCAGGCACCCACCCCTGCTTTTTAATGTTTATTTATTTTGAGAGAGAGAGCGAGCAGAAAGTTAGAATCTCTTAATTCACTGCATTAACACTCCAGCTCTAATTACACCACTGACCCTTTAATTGTGTGTGGCCTTATAATGAAAATACGTACTTCTACCAGTGTGTGTGTAGTTGTGGTATCTCCAATAATGTTTCTGTACTTTGGCTTTGGTACCCATGTGTACTATTTTGCAGGTTCCCCAATGGTGCTATACCAAACTAAGCAGATAATTTTGGATACTATTTTTGCCTTACAAATTGTTTTGAGGGACTGTGCAAATTAGCGTCACTTGCAAACTTTTATATTTCCACAGAAATTAATAACACTTGAAAATATTGGTTCTCATTGAATCCAGTATCACCTGCCCATTTCATTGCTTCTTTTTTTTCAACATTTATTTATTTTTGGGACAGAGAGAGACAGAGCATGAACGGGGGAGGGGCAGAGAGAGAGGGAGACACAGAATCGGAAACAGGCTCCAGGCTCTGAGCCATCAGCCCAGAGCCCGACGCGGGGCTCGAACTCACGGACCGCGAGATCGTGACCTGGCTGAAGTCGGACGCTTAACCGACTGCGCCACCCAGGCGCCCCTCATTGCTTCTTAATGAATGCTTCAAAACTCCATGCCATTAATAAAATAATAAAGCCACCCTTAAGTACCTGGTTTTCAGTTCAGGAATTGCTGCTGTACTGCCCAGCTCTTCCAATATCTTTTTCTTTTTTTTCTGGACTTTAAAACTTCTTAACAGTTCTCTTTGCTGCCAACCAACCTCTACATTTGTATCAAGATTATGTTTTGTGCAGCTTCTATTCCTTAATCTTGAATTTGGTCACTCAAATTTTGGACCTGCTGTTTGACTTGTTCTTGCTTCAACTTCCTACTTAAATCGGAGCACTTGGTCACTTAAATTTACATTTCCCAGGAATGTTCCCCAGATAATTTCCCAGCACCCTATAAAGAATAGGATTATATTCTTAATATTTGTTCTAATAATTAATATATACAGATTTAAAATAGTCATACAGAATTTTGTGAATAAAAGTATGTAAAATAAACTTTAACAATAAAAATATACCTAGGTGTTTTTCCAAGTAAAATTTACAAGAACTTAGTTTTATTAAAATCTCTAAGAAATCTTTATTTTAACCATAAAGGTGAATACTTTATAGGACATTGTTAATATATTATGGAAATTACTTGAATATTAATAAGACTACCTCAAGGCTCAACCGACCATGGCGGAGGCATAGACAGCACCGGTATAGGTGCTGTGACCGCGGCTGGCTGGGGTCTCCTCAAGGGGAACCTTAGAGCTGACCCCCAGGGAAAGGACCCCAGAAGAAGGCTTGAGGGGAAAAGTGAGGCGCTCCTGGTAACCCACCTTTTCCCTGTCACATGATTCCACTGGACTGGAAGAGGAAACCCAAGGCTGTCATGATGCCCTGACAGGAATCTTCAAAAATCCATCTCAACTATTTGGGGTGCTACCCAAACCTGTGATCTATCACTTCCCCTGGGAAGTCAGTACTGGCCAACTTCCCGACCTGGGATACTGAGAACATTCAGCAGGTTGTGCCTCTATGACATGACTCAATCCCAAGTGACCCTAAACGTTCAACACGGATCTACTAGATCCTAGTCTGTACCAAGTTGGTGGAGCCGTCCAAGCCCGGGTGGAGTCCCTGTACCTTGTCTTGGGAAGCTCCAGCACCAGAAGGATGGAGGCTCCGTGGTGAAAGCCTGGGTGCTGACTTGTGTGAAGGAATGAATCTACCCTCCTAAGAACAAGCTTTCCTGGAGCAGAGGAGTACCAGCAAGAAAGGAACACAGTAGGAAATGACAATTAATGGCAACATTCTCCCCAACCTGCTCCTGAGGTCAAGCCCACTGGAGATGCCAGAGAAAATGCAAAGATGATGAAGGACCTTCCCCTGAGACAGCCTTTCTACGGAGGCGGAAAGAGGAGGAGGGTTTGCTAATTTGGAATGTCCCAGACACATCCCCACCCCCCCACCCCAATGCCTACCTAGAAGGAGGCTGAGCTGTGGAGCACTGGGGACTGAGCCTCAAGTGGGAATATGGAGAGCTCTGGAAGGTCCTCAATAATAAAAGCCCCCATGGGGGAGAACTTGAAAAAAAATTAAAAATAAAGACCACCTCAAATTATGAAAATTTAAAGACCTGCTTATATTAGATTAAAAAATGCCAAATTATTTGGAAGAACAAAACATACATCAAATTTAGAAATGCTTATCAGCAGTAAGTTTATCACATTTAACACAACTCTTTAAGGACTAGTCAAATGCAAAGTAATTTACAACAGAAAGGGTAATCACAGAGTAGAAACCTTTAAACAAAAAAATATGTAATCTTTTCTTTTTAATATTCTTTCCCAATAAAATTGCAAGTCCAATCAATATTTGTTACATTTGTCCACATTTTTATAAACATCCTTGAAAGGCTAGTTTAATAGATAAAATAACTTCACAAAACACATTATGGAATTAGATTACATGATGAACTTGGAAAACTGGCAAAAAATACAGAGGGCTGAGCCATTTTTCATGCTTGTGTGGTTTACAAAGTAATCCACTTTTCTAATTTTATTTCCTGTGATGACTTTTAATAATATCCACAAAAGCTTAGCCACTCTGCAGTCACTATAAAATGTGGATCTTAACATGCCAATATAGATGATTTATTCACTTCATACAATTAGGGGATGGATCAGAAGCAGCTGTAATTTGGAATTACTAAAATGATTCAATAGGTTTTTCTTTTATTTTCCAAGCACTAAGCATAGCTATTGCTCTTATTATGGTTTTATGCATCTCTATCAATGTCGCTACAATTATGGTCTTTCTTGCACCTATAACTAGAAAACTATTCTAGTTTTCTCTTTTGCAAAATTTTAAGCTGAGCTCCTTAGCATTTGATATATCTGGTAAAAGTTTAGAGGTTCTTATATTAGCCATATCCCATGTTAACTAAATGCACATTTTAATAATACTGTACATTCATATAATGTGATCATCTTTCAAAATGCTTTTACAATACCATGTAACTTCCTTCATATCAACTCTGTAACATTGGTTTGAATGGATTATACTATTACCATTTTATAGATAAAAGTGTTACAGAAAACTGTAGAAATAGAATAGTATCCATTTTGTGTGTACTTTAAAACAAAAGTGAGGGGCGCCTGGGTGGCGCAGTAGGTTAGGCGTCCAACTTCAGCCAGGTCACGATCTTGCGGTCCGTGAGTTCGAGCCCCGCGTCAGGCTCTGGGCTGATGGCTCAGAGCCTGGAGCCTGTTTCCGATTCTGTGTCTCCCTCTCTCTCTGCCCCTCCCCCGTTCATGCTCTGTCTCTCTCTGTCCCAAAAATAAATAAACGTTGAAAAAAAAAATTTAAAAAAAAAACAAAAAAAACAAAAAAACAAAAGTGAGAAGGTTATAACAGAATTCTAAAAGATAGGATTTTTAAATGTTTTTAATATGTTTTTAAACATATTTTAAGCAATTGATATTAATTCATAAGGACCCCAGTCTTTTATTTAATAATTCTCAAGTGTTCAGGACACATAAATGAATAGGTACTAAATAAAAAATTGAATTTTCTTTTTTAATCAGTATTTAAAATGTTAATTGTAATTATTTAATATACAGTTCAAAATTGGTTTCAGGAGTAGAATGCAGTCATTCATCACTTATACAACACATAGTGCTCAACGCAATAAGTGCCCTCCTTAAAACTCATCACCCATCTAACCTATCTCCCACTCACCTCCCTCCATCAACCCTCAGTTTGTTCTCTGTTGTTAAGACTCTCTTCTGGCTTGTTCCCCTCTCTTTTATTTTTCCCCCTTCCCATATGTTTATCTCTTTTATATCTTAAATTCCACATAGGAGCGAACTCACATGTAATTTATCTTTCTCTGACTTATTTCGTTTAGCATAATACATCCACATTGTTGCAAATGGCAAGATTTCATTATTTTTGATAGCTGAATAATATTCCATTGCATATATATACCACCTTTTCTTTATACATTCATCAGTTGATGGACATTTGGTCTCCCTTAATAGTTTGGCTATTGTTGATAATCCTGCTATTAACATTGGGGTGGATGCACCCTTTGAATCTGTATTTTTGTATCCTTTGGGTATATACCTAAGGGTGCAATTGCTGGATTATAGAGTAGTTCTATTTTTAGTTTCTTGAAAACCTCCATAGTGTTCTCCAGAGTGGCAGCACCAGTTTTCAGTCCACCAACAGTGTAAGGGGGTTCCCTTTTCTCTGCATCCTGGAAAACACCTGTCGTTTCTTGTGTTGTTAATTTTAGCTATTCTGACAGGTGTGAGGTGACATCTCATCATGGTTTGGATTTGTATTTTCCTGATGATGAGTGATGTTGAGCATATTTTCATATATCTATTAGCCATCTGGATGTCTTCGTTTGAAAAGTGTCTATTTATGTCTTCTGCCCATTCCTTAACTGGATTATTTGCTTTTTGGGTGTTGAGTTTGAGAAATTCTTTATAGATTTTGAATGCTGAGCCTTTATCAGATATGTCATTCACAAATATCTTCTCCCATTCTGTAGGCTGCATTTTAATTCTGTTGGTTTTTCATTCACTGTGCAGAAGTTTTTATCTTGATAAAGTCCCAATTTTCCATAAGCATATGTTATTTGGAATATTTTAATCATGAAAGATGCCTAATTTCACAAAAAATCATATTTTTAATGTTTATTTACTTTTGAAAGAGAGAGAGAGAGAGAGAGCGTGAGTGGGGGAGGGACAGAAAGAGATGGAGACACAGAATCTGAAGCAGACTCCAGGCTCTGAGCTGTCAGCACAGAGCACAACACAGGGCTCACACTCACGAACTGCGAGATCATGACCTGAGCCAAAGTTGGACACTTAATTGACTGAGCCACCCAGGCGCCCACAAAACATATTTCTTATTATAAGCTGACATCATATTTTTTATTATAAGATGCTATAATAAATTATAAGATCTTAATAAGATGTAAATGAACATGTTACATGAACAATAATTTCCCTTTGTCTCTTAAAATAAATGTGGTTTCATGATATCACTGTGCATAGATATCAACTGTACATGATATCAACTGTACATAGAATCTCAAATATTTTATTTTATTTTATTTTATTTTTCAACGTTTATTTATTTTTGGGACAGAGAGAGACAGAGCATGAACAGGGGAGGGGCAGAGAGAGAGGGAGACACAGAATCGGAAACAGGCTCCAGGCTCTGAGCTGTCAGCCCAGAGCCCGACGCGGGGCTCGAACTCCCGGACCGCGAGATCGTGACCTGGCTGAAGTCGGACGCTTAACCGACTGCGCCACCCAGGCGCCCCATAGAATCTCAAATATTTTAAAAAGCATGACTTGTTATACTGGTTTCTCAAATAAGATATATTAGCTATTTATTTACATTTACAATATATTTGTATATTTATTTTTATGCAGATATAATTTACATAATGAAAAAATCACTTTTTAAAGTGATTCAGAAGTTTTTAGAAAATCCAAAATTGTGCAACCATCGCTATCTAATTCTAGAACCCTAATGAGAAACCCTCTGTCCACTGCCAATTTCCTATTCCCATCTTTCTCCAACCCCTGATACTAACTAATCTACTTTCTATGTTTATGGATTTGCCTTTTCTCGATATTTGTTATGAATTGAATCATATAAATAGCTGTTTTTATGCGTGTCTGGATTCTTCACTTAGCATGACTTCAAAGATTATACCATGTTGTTGCATGTACTAGAATTTCGTTCCTTTTTAAGGTTGAATAACATTCCATTGTATGTTTATGTCACATTTTCTTAATCCATTTATCTGTTGATGGGCATTTGAGTTGTTTTAGAACTTTTTGCTATTATAAATAATCCTGCTATAAATATTTCTGTAAAAGTTTTTGTGTGAATATATGTTTTTAATTTTCTTTTTATGTGAGTATAGTTCACACATAATGTTACATAAGTTTCAGGTTTACAAGATAGTAATTCAACTTCCCTGTACATTATGCTATGCTCACCACAAGTGTAGCTATTATCTGTCACCATACAACACTATTACAATATCATTGATTATATTCCCCATGCTGTGCCTTTTATTCCTATAACTTATTCATTCCATAATTGGAGATCTGTATCTATAACTCTTTTTTACCCATTTTTCCCATTCCCCCATCCCCTCCTCTCTGGTAATGATCAATTTATTCTCTGTATTTATAGATCTGAATCTGTCTTTTATTTCTTTTCATATTCATTTATTTTTTTTAGATTCTACATCTGAGTGAACTCACATGGTATTTGAGTTTTATAATCTGACTTATTTCACTTAGCATAATGTCCTCTAGGTCCATCTATGTTGCATCAAATGGCACAATCTCATTCTTTTTTTATTTTTTAATATGAAATTTATTGTCAAATTGGTTCCATAATACCCAGTGAAAACGTATAGTATCTGTTTTTCTCTGTATGACTTATTTCACTTAGCATAACACTCTCCAGTTCCATCCATGTTGCTACAAATGGCCATATTTCATTCTTTCTCATTGCCACGTAGTATTCCACTGTGTATATAAACCACGATTTCTTTATCCATTCAACAGTTGAGGGACACTTAGGCTCTTTACACAATATGGCCATTGTTGAAAGTGCTGCTATAAACATTGGGGTACAAGTGTCCCTAAGCATCAGCACTGCACAAATGCCCAACACTGTACTTCTGTGGATCCATCCCTCTGATGGGCCTGCCTCCTTCCCAGTGCTGCAGGGCCCCTACTGCAGGAAATCTCATCCTTTTTTAAAGCTGTGTAATATTTCATTTCATATACATATTCCATACACACACACACACACACACACACACATACATACACATATATGCCACATCTTCCTTATCCATTTGTCTATCAGTTGACACTTAGGTTGCATTCATATCTTGGATCTTATAAATAATACTGCAATAAACATAAGCATGCATATATCTTTTCAAATTAATATTTTTGTTTTCTTTGGGTAAATACTTAGTAGTGGAATTATTGTATCATATGGTATTTCTGTTTAGTTTTTTAAGGAACCTAAATATTGTTGTCCACAGTGGCTGCACCAATTTATATTTGCACCAATAGTGCAAGAATTTTTTTTTGACATCCTTACCAACACATTTCCTTTCATTTTGATTTTAGCCATTAGACAAATGTAAGGTGATAACACAATGTGGTTTTGATTTGCATTTCCTGATGATTAGTGATGTTGAGCATCTTCTCATGTGCCTGTTGGCCATCTGTATGTCATCTTTGGATAAAAAAATGTTTATTTAGGTCCACTGCCCATTTTTAATTGAATTATTTGTCTTTTTGACTTTGAGTTGTATAATTTCTTTATATATTTTGGATATTAACCCATTATCAGATATATCATTTGCAAATATTTTTTCCCATTTTGTATGTTGACTTTTTGTTTTCTTGATGGTTTCCTTCACTGGGAAAAGGTTTTTTATTTTGATGTAGGCCCAAGAGCTTATTTTTGCTTTTGTTTCCCTTCCCTTAGGAGACATATCTAGAAAATTGTTGCTACAGTTGATGTCAGAAAAACTACTGCCTGTGTTCTGTTCCAGGATTTTTATGCTTTCAGGTCTCACATTTAGGTCCTTAATAGCATGCATGTTTTTAATTCCTTGGGTACATAACTATAGGTGTAATTGCTGGGTCATATGATACTATGTTTAAGCTATTAAGGAACTGCTAGACTATGTTCCAAAGAAGCTGAAATATTTTACATTCCCACCTATAATTTGTGAGGGTTCAAATTTTCTATATCTATGACAACACTTGATAATGTCCATTCTTTTTAGTACCAGTAGTGACTGTGAATCATATTTATTTGTGATTTGGATTTGCATTTCCCTAATAACTAATGATATTGATCATTCTTTTATGTGTTTATTATCTATTTCTATATCTCCTTTGGAGAAATGTTTATTCCTATTTTTTGCCTGTTTTGAAACTGGGTTTATTTTTTATTATTGCGTTCTAAGAGTTACTTATTCTAGATACTAAGTTCTTAAGATATGTAATTTGCAAATATTTTCTCTCACTCTGTGGGTTCTCTTTTCACTTCCTTACTAGCTTCTTTTGAAGGCACATGTTTTCAATTTTAACGAAGTCAAATTTATGTATTTTTTAATGCTAGTGCTTCTAGTGTCATACCAAAGACATTGCCTAGTACATGGTCAGAAAGAATCACACCTATGTTTTCTCCTAAGAATTTTATAATTTTATCTCTAACATTTATGCTTTTGATTCATTTTCCTTTATTTTATATGGTGGGAGGTGGGGGTCCAACCTCATCTATTTGCTTGTGTATATCCAATTGTCCCAACAGTATATGTTGAAAAAACTATTCTTTCTCCATAGAATTATTTAGACAGCTTTGTCTGTTGACCATGGATGTATGGGTGTATTTCTTCACTTTCATCTCTCCTCCATTGATTTGTATGTCCATATTTATACCACACAGTCTTTATTACTGTATCGTTGTAGCAAATTTTGAAGTCAGTAAGTTGAGTCCTCATATTTTGTGCATTTCAACATTTTTTTAATATTCTTAGTCCCTGGGAATTCCATATGAATTTTTTCATCAGTCAATAAATTTCTGCAAAATAAGGAAATTGTTTATAGATAATAGGATTTTCTATAAATATAGATCTGTATTTAAATCTATAATAAACTAGATAAATCTATAAATGGAAAATATTGCCATCTTAACAATATTGTCTTCTTATCCATTAATATGGGTTGTATTTCCATTTATTTAATTCCACTATAATTTTAATGATATTTTGTTGCTTTAGTGTAAAACTCTTCCATTTCTTTTGTTAAATTTATTCGTACTAATATTATTATATTGATGAAATTGCAAACGGAATTATTTTCTTAATTTCATTTTTGTATTATCTACTGCTAATGTATAGAAATACAATTGATTTTTGTGTATTTATATTGTAACTTGTAACCTGGCTAAAAACTGAATAAAGTATTAGCCCTAATAGCTCTTTCTTAAGGATTCCTTGTGTTTTTCTATAGATAAGATGTCATCTGAATATAAAGATGAAGATTATCCTCTAGGTGCTATTTCTCTTTTGTTGCTTAATTTCCCTAGCTAGAAACTCTAAAATGACAAATATAAATGGTGAGAGAGCAAGGACTCTTATTTATAATCTTAGAGGAAAGTTTCAGTCTTTCAACATTAAGTCTCATGTTAGCTGTGTAAATCACAGAGGCCCTCTGCCAGCTTAGCAATCTTATCTTCAAGTCTGTTGAGTGTGTGTATGAGTGTGTGTGTGTATGTGTGTGTGTGTGTATATATATATATATATATATATATAGTCAGTTAGTTAATTTTATCAGATGTCTTTTTCTGCATCTACGGAGATAATCATGGGATTTTTGGTGTATTCAAGTGGTATATTATTTGGATGGTTTCCATATATTGAAACAATATATGGAATTAGATTCCTCTGAAAGGTCCCACTTACTCATGTTGCATAATTATTATTATAATGCTAGATTGGTTTGCTAGTATTTTCTGTGGATATTTGTGTCTATATTCCAAATATATTGGTCTGCACTTTTCTTGTGATGTCTTTCTCTGGCTTCAGTATCAGGGTAATATTGGCCTCACAGTATGAGTTAGGTAGAGTCTGTCATGTATTTTTTGGAAAAAAATTGTGAACGACTTGTGTTTTTTAATTCAGCTGTGATGCTATCATGTCTTAGGCTTTTATTTGTAGGATTTTTTTTAATTATTAATTTAATCTCTTTGTTTCCTTCAAATCTATTCATTTTTTTTAAATCGGTTTCAGTAGTTTGTAACTTTATAAGAATTTTTCCAATTCATCTAAGTTGCCTAATTTGTTGGAATACACTTTTTTTTATATATTCCCTTATATATTTTTTTAAATTTATTTCTGTCAGATTGGTAGTGTTGTCCCCATTCATTCCTAATTTTAATAATTTGAGCATTTTTCATATTGTCTTTGGTCAGTCTAAATTAAAGTTTGTCAATTTTGTTGTTCTTTTCAAAGAATCAACTTTTGATTTCATTGATTCTTGCTATTATTTTTCTGTTCTTTATTGTATTCATCTGCATTCTAATCTCTATTACTTCCTTCCTTCTTTTAGCTTTGAATTTAGTTTGCTCTTTCTTCTCTTTTAAGTTGGAATGTTAGGTTATTAATGTGAGATAATTCTTTTTGTATGTGTAGGAATTTATACAATATATATTCAATAATATATTAATATATAAATATTATCTTGTATATTAATATATATGTAGGAATATACATATATATATATTTCAATATAAGCACTGAATTAGTTATATTCAATATATCCTGGTGTGTTGGGTTTTTATTTTTATTCATCTCAAAATCTCCTAATATAGTTTGTGTTTTTATCCTGGTCTTATTGAGATATAATTGAAAGTGACATATTAAATTATTCAGCTATTATTGTTATGTGTCCATTTTTCCTTCCAATTCTGTCACTTTATGTTTCATGTATTTGGGCTTGAGTTGTTAGGGACACATGGATTTATAATTGTTATATATTTATAATTGGTTGATCCTTTTATAATTATAATATATCCATCATAATCCATAGTTACCATTTGTGTCTCAAAGTCTATTTTGTCTGATATGAATATAGATTTTCTATCTCTCTTTGGATTATCATTTGTGTGGTATGTTTGTCCTTATTTAAAAATAATTTTTGTCTTTGAATATAAAGTATTCCCCCTATAGACAGTACGTAGATTGCTACTTTTAATCCATTCTGCCAGTCTATGTCTGTTGATTGACATTTTAAATCTATTTACATTTAGTATAATTAATGATACAATAGGATTTAAGTCTGCTATTTTTGTGTTTATATTCTATATATCTTATGTTTTTGTTATTCATCTATTCCCCCATCATTGTTTTATTTTTTTGTTAAATAGATATTTACTTTTGTACCATTTTAATTTTTGTGTTATTTTTTTTTACTATTTTCTGACTCATTTTCTTAGGGATTGCTTTTGGGATTGTAGTGAACATCTTAACTTATAACAATATAGTTCCAGGTAGTAACAATTTAATTTCAAGTTTATTGTAAAAATGTGCTCCTGTATAATGCTATTATGCCTCCATTCTTTTCTGGTTTTCTTGTCATACAAATTACATCTCTGTATAATATATTACCACCAATACAGATTCGTGATTATTTTATACAGTTGTCTGTTCAATCATATATAAGTAAAAGAGTTACAAACAAAATATATTTATATTTTTTTCTATGATTAATTTAATAATTTCTATAGTGACTTTTACCTGTCTTCATCATATCTTCATGTAGATCTGAGTTACTATCTATTATTCATTTATTTAAGCATAAAGGACTCTTTTTATAGAGTGGATTTGTTGGCAATGAATTCTCTTAGTTTTTATCTGCATATGTTTCAGATCAGTCCATATGGAGAAGTAATACCTTAAAAACAAAAACAAATTGGCTGTTCATATGGATTGAGTACATGAGCTTCAAGAACTGTTGGGGGGGAAGAATTTCCTCTGCCCTTCAATATCTTTCTAACTGAATTTAGAATCAAATTGACATGAAATATACTAGCAGGATAACATAAAATTTAATAGTATACATGTAGAGAATCCACATAAACATGGAAATTCTAAAGATGATATTTATATGAGCTAAGGAGAATGGTGAGGATCTGAGGATACAAAGGGGAGAGAGACTATTAACAGAAAAGTGAAAAGAGATGTTTGGGAAATGAACGTTGCCCTATTATGCAAGTAAGTTTCTTTGGTAAAGAGGAAACTCTGTTAATAGCCCTCTTCTTGGTTCAAGCAGGTAGTTGAGGGGAAAGTAAATAATTTGTCCTGAATCTATGGGTTTTGACTGCTTTTAGCTTAAAGTAGTGCTCATGCCAAAGTGGCCCATCTTGGGGCTGCCTGCCTTTTGCCCCTATAGAACTCATACATGAGACTTAAGACATCATAGTGTTTTGTGAATAAGGAGTTAAGGTTTTAGTCTAGGTTTTTTAAACTACAAAAAAGCATACTATGGCATTTTTTAAAATATGAGTTTGTTGAAAGCATAATGTTAAATCTGATATTGAGTTAATTGCATTTGGGCTTACTTATAAAAATACTGGTAGTCAAAGTGAAACACACATAAATAAATAGAAGCTTTATGGTACATAGTTTTATACATAAGGCTTAAACACATTATCAATAACCATAGAAAAACTAAACATTATAAATGATGTTCTTAAATAGAACCTTGGTTATGTACATGATGGTGGGTCCTTACAATAAAGTGCTATGTGTCCATTAAGAATGTTTGTGAATAGAGTCACCTGGGTAGCTCAGTCAGTTAAGCATCTGACTCTTCTTGGTTCCAGCTCAGGTCATGATCTCATGTTTTGTGAGTTCGAGCCCCAAGTCAGGCTCTGCACTGGCAATGTGGAGTCTGCTTAGGATTCTCCGTATCCTCTCTCTCTGCCCCTCCCTTGTTTGTGCTCTTTCTGTCTCAAAAATAAAAAATACTTAAAAAAAAGAATGTGAATAATTTGATGTAGTTAAATGCCAATAGTATAATGCTAAAAGATACAAGCATATTATGAGTACAATTATATATATATATATGCTATATATATACACACACACACACAC
The DNA here is from genome assembly GCF_016509475.1 of Prionailurus bengalensis. Taxonomy (NCBI): domain Eukaryota; kingdom Metazoa; phylum Chordata; class Mammalia; order Carnivora; family Felidae; genus Prionailurus; species Prionailurus bengalensis. The sequence continues at coordinate 75,673,600 of NC_057361.1, read as the reverse complement.
ACATATATATATACATATATACATATATATATATATATATATGCTAAAATGTGTTCTACAAAGATGCACATAGAAAATGCATGGAAGAAAAGATGTCTAAATACTAATAATGATTTTTGTGGTATAATAAGTTTTACTGTACGTAATTTGCAGTTTATCTGCAAATAACATATATAATCAGAACATAAGTGAATAAATAATTTTCAAAAAGCTTAGAAAAATGATGTAACGTAAACTTTCATGATTAGGCTTATCCCATTTTTCCTATAACTATGCAGATACTAACAAATCTTTATATTATTCTACCTCTCACTTGAGGTCTTTTTCTCTCCCCCTCTTTCTCTCCCTCTCTATCCCCATCACTGATTTTGATGAATCTACAAACTAAGTTGTTTCTGTATAAGACAAAAGCCTTTTTATGGAGTCATGCAGTTTATATTCAGCACCTGGTAATTTCTAGAGCAATTACTTTCAATTTTCAGCTAACTGAATATAATTTCCTTTGTACAGGGAAATTATGATTAAGGGTATTCCAGGATAAAATTCCAGGATAAAATATGGTAAACTAGGTATGGAAGTTGCCTTCAGGTATGTACAAAGGATTGATATTTAAAATCTATTATGAGATGACCAAATGATTTTCTTTCTGTTTCTCAATAACTCCAAACTCCTCCTGACACTATGCTTTATTTCTTCTACCTGAAATGCTCTTTTCCTTGATCTCCTAAAAACTCTCTCACTAGTTACAAATGGGGCTCTATTCATATTTTGCCTTCTTATACATGCCGCGTTAATTGCCCTATCCAAAATAATTACCCCACTCCTTCCACTCCATCAGATCATCCAGTTTTATTATTTTCTTTTTTTTTTCAATATATGAAATTTATTGTCAAATTGGTTTCCATACAACACCCAGTGCTCGTCCCAAAAGGTGCCCTCCTCAATACCCATCACCCCCCTCTCCTCCCTCCCACCCCCCATCAACCCTCAGTTTGTTCTCAGTTTTTAACAGTCTCTTATGCTTTGGCTCTCTCCCACTCTAACCTCTTTTTTTTTTCCTTCCACTCCCCCATGGGTTTCTGTTAAGTTTCTCAGGATCCACATAAGAGTGAAACCATATGGTATCTGTCTTTCTCTGTATGGCTTATTTCACTTAGCATCACACTCTCCAGTTCCATCCACGTTGCTACAAAAGGCCATATTTCATTCTTTCTCATTGCCACGTAGTATTCCATTGTGTATATAAACCACAGTTTCTTTATCCATTCATCAGTTGATGGAAATGTAGGCTCTTTCCATAGTTTGGTTATTGTTGAGAGTGCTGCTATAAACATTGGGGTAGAAGTGCCCCTATGCATCAGTACTCCTGTATCCCTTGGGTAAATTCCTAGCAGTGCTATTGCTGGGTCATAAGGTAGGTCTATTTTTAATTGTCTGAGGAACCTCCACACTGCTTTCCAGAGTGGCTGCACCAATTTGCATTCCCACCAACAGTGCAAGAGGGTTCCTGTGTCTCCACATCCTCTCCAGCATCTATAGTCTCCTGAGTTGTTCATTTTGGCCACTCTGACTGGCGTGAGGTGATATCTGAGTGTGGTTTTGATTTGTATTTCCCTGATAAGGAGCGACGCTGAACATCTTTTCATGTGCCTGTTGGCGATCCGGATGTCTTCTTTAGAGAAGTGTCTATTCATGTTTTCTGCCCATTTCTTCACTGGGTTATTTGTTTTTCGGGTGTGGAGTTTGGTGAGCTCTTTATAGATTTTGGATACTAGCCCTTTGTCAGATATGTCATTTGCAAATATCTTTTCCCATTCCGTTGGTTGCCTTTTAGTTTTATTGGTTGTTTCCTTTGCTGTGCAGAAGCTTTTTATCTTCATAAGGTCCCAGTAATTCACTTTTGCTTTTAATTCCCTTGCCTTTGGGGATGTGTCGAGTAAGAGATTGCTACGGCTGAGGTCAGAGAGGTCTTTTCCTGCTTTCTCCTCTAGGGTTTTGATGGTTTCCTGTCTCACATTCAGGTCCTTTATCCATTTTGAATTTATTTTTGTGAATGGTGTGAGAAAGTGGTCTAGTTTGAACCTTCTGCATGTTGCTGTCCAGTTCTCCCAGCACCATTTGTTAAAGAGACTGTCTTTTTTCCATTGGATGTTCTTTCCTGCTTTGTCAAAGATGAGTTGGCCATATGTTTGTGGGTCTAGTTCTGGGGTTTCTATTCTATTCCATTGGTCTATGTGTCTGCTTTTTGTGCCAATACCATGCTGTGTTGATAATTACAGCTTTGGAGTAGAGGCTAAAGTCTGGGATTGAGATGCCTCCTGCTTTGGTCTTCTTCTTCAAAATTCCTTTGGCTATTCGGGGCCTTTTGTGGTTCCATATGAATTTTAGGATTGCTTGTTCTAGTTTCGAGAAGAATGCTGGTGCAATTTTGATTGGGATTGCATTCAATGTGTAGATTGCTTTGGGTAGTATTGACATTTTGACAATATTTATTTTTCCAATCCATGAGCAGGGAATGTCTTTCCATTTCCTTATATCTTCTTCAATTACCTTCATAAGCTTTCTATAGTTTTCAGCATACAGATCTTTTACATCTTTGGTTAGATTTATTCCTAGGTATTTTATGCTTCTTGGTGCAATTGTGAATGGGATCAGTTTCTTTATTTGTCTTTCTGTTGCTTCATTGTTAGTGTATAAGAATGCAACTGATTTCTGTACATTGATTTTGTATCCTGCAACTTTGCTGAATTCAGGTATCAGTTCTAGCAGACTTTTGGTGGAGTTTATCGGATTTTCCATGTATAATATCATGTCATCTGCAAAAAGCGAAAGCTTGACTTCATCATTGCCAATTTGGATGTCTTTTATTTCCTTTTGTTGTCTGATTGCTGATGCTAGAACTTCCAACACTGTTAAACAACAGCGGTGAGTGTGGGCATCCCTGTCGTGTTCCTGATCTCAGGGAAAAAGCTCTCAGTTTTTCCCCATTGAGGATATACGTTAGCTGTGGGCTTTTCATAAATGGCTTTTATGATGTGTAAGTATGTTCCTTCTATCTCGACTTTCTCAAGGGTTTTTATTAAGAAAGGGTGCTGGATTTTGTCAAAGGCCTTTTCTGCATCGATTGACAGGATCATATGGTTCTTCTCTTTTTTTTTGTTAATGTGATGAATCACGTTGATTGATTTGCGAATGTTGAACCAGCCCTGCATCCCAGGAATGAATCCCACTTGATCATGGTGAATCATTCTTTTGATATGCTGTTGAATGCGATTTGCTAGTATCTTATTGAGAATTTTTGCATCCATATTCATCAGGGATATTGGCCTGTAGTTCTCTTTTTTTACTGGGTCTCTGTCTGGTTTAGGAATCAAAGTAATACTGGCTTCATAGAATGAGTCTGGAAGTTTTCCTTCCCTTTCTATTTCTTGGAATAGCTTGAGAAGGATAGGTATTATCTCTGCTTTAAACGTCTGGTAGAACTCCCCTGGGAAGCCATCTGGTCCTGGACTCTTATTTGTTGGGAGATTTTTGATAACCGATTCAATTTCTTCGCTGGTTATGGGTCTGTTCAAGCTTTCTATTTCCTCCTGATTGAGTTTTGGAAGAGTGTGGGTGTTCAGGAATTTGTCCATTTCTTCCAGGTTGTCCAATTTGTTGGCATATAATTTTTCATAGTATTCCCTGATAATTGTTTGTATCTCTGAGGGATTGGTTGTAATAATTCCATTTTCATTAATGATTTTATCTATTTGGATCACCTCCCTTTTCTTTTTGAGAAACCTGGCTAGAGGTTTGTCAATTTTCTTTATTTTTTCAAAAAACCAACTCTTGGTTTCGTTGATCTGCTCTACAGTTTTTTTAGATTCTATGTTGTTTATTTCTGCTCTGATCTTTATTGTTTCTCTTCTTCTGCTGGGTTTAGGCTGCCTTTGCTGTTCTGCTTCTATTTCCTTTAGGTGTGCTGTTAGATTTTGTATTTGGGATTTTTCTTGTTTCTTGAGATAGGCCTGGATTGCGATGTGTTTTCCTCTCAGGACTGCCTTCACTGCATCCCAAAGCATTTGGATTGTTGTATTTTCATTTTCGTTTGTTTCCATATATTTTTTAATTTCTTCTCTAATTGCCTGGTTGACCCATTCCTTCTTTAGTAGGGTGTTCTTTAACCTCCATGCTTTTGGAGGTTTTCCAGACTTTTTCCTGTGGTTGATTTCAAGCTTCATAGCATTGTGGTCTGAAAGTACGCATGGTATAATTTCAATTCTTGTATACTTATGAAGGGCTGTTTTGTGACCCAGTATATGATCTATCTTGGAGAATGTTCCATGTGCACTCGAGAAGAAAGTATATTCTGTTGCTTTGGGATGCAGAGTTCTAAATATATCTGTCAAGTCCATCTGATCCAATGTCTCATTCAGGGCCCTTGTTTCTTTACTGACTGTGTGTCTAGATGATCTATCCATTTCTGTAAGTGGTGTATTAAAGTCCCCTGCAATTACCACATTCTTATCAATAAGGTTGCTTATGTTTATGAGTAATTGTTTTATATATCTGGGGGCTCTGGTATTCGGTGCATAGACATTTATAATTGTTAGATTTTCCTGATGGATAGACACTGTAATGATTATATAATGTCCTTCTTCATCTCTTGTTACAGCCTTTAATTTAAAGTCTAGTTTGTCTGCTATAAGTATGGCTACTCCAGCCCTCTTTTGGCTTCCAGTAGCATGATAAATAGTTCTCCATCCCCTCACTCTCAATCTAAAGGTGTCCTCAGGTCTAAAATGAGTCTCTTGTAGACAGCAAATAGATGGGTCTTGTTTTTTTTTTTATCCATTCTGATACCCTATGTCTTTTGGTTGGCGCATTTAATCCGTTTACATTCAGTGTTATTATAGCAAGATACGGGTTTAGAGTCATTGTGATGTCTGTATGTTTTATGCTTGTAGTGATGTCTCTGGTATTTTGTCTCACAGGATTCCCCCTTAGGATCTCTTGTAGGGCTGGTTTAGTGATGACAAATTCCTTCAGTTTTTGTTTGTTTGGGAAGACTTTTATCTCTCCTTCTATTCTAAATGACACACTTGCTGGATAAAGGATTCTTGGCTGCATATTTTTCTTTTCAACACATTGAAGATCTAGTGCCAATCCTTTCTGGCCTGCCAAGTTTCTTTTTTTTTTTTTCTCAGTCTGTTTTATTTATTTTTTTATTTGTATTTTTTTTATTTATTTTTTTATGAAATTTATTGACAAATTGGTTTCCATACAACACCCAGTGCTCATCCCAAAAGGTGCCCTCCTCAATACCCATCACCCACCCTCTCCTCCCTCCCACCCCCCATCAACCCTCAGTTTGTTCTCAGTTTTTAACAGTCTCTTATGCTTTGGCTCTCTCCCATTCTAACCTCTTTTTTTTTTTTTCTTCCCCTCCCCCATGGGTTCCTGTTCAGTTTCTCAGGATCCACATAAGAGTGAAACCATATGGTATCTGTCTTTCTCTGTATGGCTTATTTCACTTAGCATCACACTCTCCAGTTCCATCCACGTTGCTACACAAGGCCATATTTCATTTTTTCTCATTGCCACGTAATATTCCATTGTGTATAAAAACCACAATTTCTTTATCCATTCATCAGTTGATGGACATTTAGGCTCTTTCCATAATTTGGCTATTGTTGATAGTGCTACTATGAACATTGGGGTACAAGTGGCCCTATGCATCAGTGCTCCTGTATCCCTTGGATAAATTCCTAGCAGTGCTATTGCTGGGTCATAGGGTAGGTCTATTTTTAATTGTCTGAGGAACCTCCACACTGCTTTCCAGAGTGGCTGCACCAATTTGCATTCCCACCAACAGTGCAAGAGGTTTCCCGTTTCTCCACATCCTCTCCAGCATCTATAGTCTCCTGATTTGTTCATTTTTGGCCTGCCAAGTTTCAAAAGAGACATCAGTCAGGAGCCTTTTAGGTCTCCCTTTATATGTGAGGGCACGTTTACCCCTTGCTGCTTTCAGAATTTTCTCTTTATCCTTATATTTTGCCAGTTTCACTCTGATATGTTGTGCAGAAGATCGATTCAAGTTATGTCTGAAGGGAGTTCTCTGTGCCTCTTAGGTTTCAATGCCTTTTTCCTTCCCCAGTTCAGGGAAGTTCTCAGCTATTATTTCTTCAAGTACCCCTTCAGCACCTTTCCCTCTCTCTTCCTCCTCCAGGATACCAATTATGCGTATATTATTTCTTTTTAATGTATCACTTAGTTCTCTAATTTTCCCCTCATACTCCTGGATGTTTTTTTCTCTCTTTTTCTCAGTTTCCTCTTTTTCCATAATTTTATCTTCTAGTTCACCTATTCTCTCCTCTGCCTCTTCAATCCGAGCCGTTGTCATTTTCATTTTATTGTCAATCTCGTTTAAAGCGTTTTTCAGCTCTTCCTATTCCTTAGTCCCTTGATCTCTGTAGCAAGAGATTCTCTGCTGTCCTCTATACTGTTTTCAAGCCCAGCTATTAATTTTATGACTATTATTCTAAATTCACTTTCTGTTATATTATTTAAATCCTTTTTGATCAGTTCATTAGCTGTTGTTATTTCCTGGCGATTCTTCTGAGGGGAATTCTTCCGTTTGGTCATTTTGAATAGTCCTTGGCATGGTGAGGACCTGCAGGGCACTTCCCCTGTGCTGTGGTGAATAACTGCAGTTGGTGGGCGGGGCCGCAGTCCGACCTGATGTCTGCCCCCAGCCCACAGCTCGGGCCACAGTCAGACTGGTGTGTGCCTTCTCTTCCCCTCTCCTAGGGGTGGGATTCACTGTGGGGTGGCGTGGCCCATCTGGGCTACTTGCACACTGCCAGGCTTGTGGTGCTGGGGATCTGGTGTATTAGCTGGGGTGGGTAGGTAAGTTGCACGGGGGCAGGAGAGGCAGGCTTACCTCGCTTCTCCTTACTGATCCACTTTAGGGGGGGGCTTGTGGCAGCAGGAGGGAGTCAGATCCGTTGCAGGAGGTTTGGCTCCGCAAAATCACAGAGTTGGGTGTTTGCGTGGAGCGAGCAAGTTCCCTGGGAGGAACTGGTTCCCTTTGGGATTTTGGCTGGGGGATGGGCGAGGGAGATGGCGCTGGCCAGCGCCTTTGTTCCCCCCCAAACTGAGCTCTGTCATCCGGGGGCTCAGCAGCTCTCCCTCCCCTTGTCCTCCAGCCTTCCCGCTTTCCGAGCAGAGTTGTTAACTTATGACTTCCCATGTGCTAAGTCGCGCTTGCTGTGGGAACACACTCCATCTGGCCCCTCTGCTTTTGCAAGCTAGACTGGGTGGCGCTGCTTGGCTGGCAGGCTGCCCCTCCTCCCCGGTCCCTCCAACCAGTCCGTGCAGCGCCCACCGCCTCGCTGTCCTTCCTACCCTCTTCCGTGGGCCTCTCGTCTGGGCTTGGCTCTGGAGACTCCGTTCTGCTAATCCTCTGGTGGTTTTCTGGGTTTAGGCAGGTGTAAGTGGAATCTAAGTGATCAGCAGGACGAGTGGTGAGCCCAGTGTCCTCCTATGCCGCCATCTTCCCAAGACCTCAGTTTTATTTTTTTCATATCAATTATCACTCTAAAAGTATCTTACTTATTTACTCATTTTTTTGTACATTTAACATTTTCTCAACTAAGGTAAAAGCTCTAACATGGACAACATGGACTTTGTTTATCTTGTCCATTAGTTTATCTCTAGCTCTTACTACAGATCTAGAACCTGGCACTTAGTAGACATTTAATAAATATTTTCTAAATGAATATAATGAATAAAATACATACCTAACTGCAAAGGGAAGGACCAGAACAATCAGTAAATTTTCCAAGGTGAGCTGATATTTGAGATGGTCTTTAAAAATGGGTAATTTACCAAGAGAGAATTGGATTTGGGTAGAATAATATAATTTCAGATATAGAAAAGTCAGTCTACTTAAAGAAATGGAAGCCTAAAGTCTTAAGAAAGTTTCCTTGAAAGAATACAAATAAGCTGTGAATATAATTTTACCTATTTGTGTTATTTTGTATTCCCAGATATTCAAACACAATTTCTACTTTTTTCCATAGCTACATGTTTTGTGCTATCTACCTCAAATAGATTGTCCAGTAAGCATTTGATTTAGCATTACCTCTTTTTGTTTTAAGCTTAGAGTTAGTGCATTTTGGATTACCTTATTAAGTTTACTATTAAAGTTTTTACCATAGAATCTACTATCTTTTCCTAAAGATTTTCTCATTTTTCAAAGTTTATTTCGTATGTTCATTGTTATTTATTTTCTTGCTATGTTTTTTGTTCTGAGCAACCTGCTTTTGTATGCATAACAGAAGATCCTTATGAGAGCACTAAACAGATATTTAAAATTAACACAATGCATTGTTTTAATTCTGTATGTATTTGGATGTTGTTCCATAATCTCATATCTCATGTAACTATGATTTTAACCAAATAACAACAAAATTAAAAAAAATAGGTTACAATGCCTTTTTCCTACTGAGGTAAAAGCCACACTATAATTGATGATGCTTGGCAAAGTTACCAAGCACAAAACTGAAGATTCTTCATACAGAGAAAAAAATACACACACACACACACACACACACACACACACACACGTACTATTACTCAGTCACCTATTTCACCCATTTCCCCACCACCTTCCCTCTGGCAATCATCACTTTGTTCTCTATAGTTGAGTCTGTTTTTTTTGGTTTGTCTCTTTTTTTCTTCTTTTTTCCTTTGTTTAATTTCTTAAATTCCACATATGAATGAGTACATATGGTAATTCTCTTTCTCTGACAGGCTTATTTCACTTTACATTAGGCTCTCTAGCTCCATCCATGCCATTGCAAATGGCAAGATTACATTCTCTTTTATGCTGATAAGTATTTTATTGTATATGTATACCACCCCTTTATCCATTCATCTTTCAGTAGACACTTGGACTGCTTCTACATTTTGGCTATTGTAAACTATTGCTGCTAAAAACATAATGGTGCCTGTATCCCTTAAAATTAGTGTTTTCATATTCTTAGAGTAAATACCTAGTAGTACTATTAATAGATCATAGGGTAGTTCTATTTTAATTTTTTGATGAATCTCTATACTGTTTTCAACAGTGGCTTCACCAGTTTGCATTTCTACTAACAGTGCATAAGTGTTCCTTTCTCTACACATCCTTGCAAATACTTGTTGTTTTTGCTGTGTTTGATTTTAGCCATTCTGACAAGTGTGAGGTGATATCTCAATGTAGTTTTAATTTGCATTTTCTTTATGATGAGTGATGTGCAACTTTTTATGTGTATGCTGACCATCTGAATGTCTTCTTTGGAGAAATATCTTCATTTCTTCTGCCTGTTTTTAAATTGGATTGTTTGTGTTTTGGCTATTGAGTTGTACACTTCTTTATATATTTTGAATACTAATTCTTTGTTGACATGTCATTTGCAAATATGTTCTCCCATTCAGTAGGTTGCCTTTTACTTTATTGATTGTTTTCTTCTCTTTTCAGAAGCTTTTTATGTTAATGTAGTCATACATTATTTTATTTCCCTTGCTTCAAAAGATATTTTGAGAAAAATGTTGTTATGGTTAATGTCAGAAATTACTGCCTGTGCCCTGTTCTAGGATTTTTATGGCTTCAGGTCTCATATTTAGGCCTTCAATCCATTTGAATTCAACTTTGTGTATGGTGAAAGAAAGTGGTCCAGTGTCATTCTTTTGCATGCAGCAGAGAAGTTTTCCCAAAACCATTAGTTGAAAAGACGGTCTTCATCCCATCCCATGGAATATTCTTTCCTGTTTTCTTGAAGATTAACTGATCATATACTTGTGGGTTTAAATCTGGGTTTCCAATTCTGTTCCATTGATCCCCTTGTCTGTTTTTGTGTCAGTATCATGCTGATTTGACTACTACATCTTTGTAATATAAATTGAAGAGTAGAGTTGTGTTACACCAGATTTGCTTATCTTTCTCAAAATTGATTAGGCTATTTGTGTGTGTGTGTGTGTGTGTGTGTGTGTTCCATATAAATTTTAAGATTGTTCATTCTGGCTCAGTGAAAAATGCTGTTGGTAGTTTGATAGAGATTTCATTAAATCTGTAAATTGCTTTGTGTAGTATAGAAATTCTAACAATATTTGTTCTTCCAATCCATCAACATTCAATGTCTTTCTGTCTCTTTGTGTCATTTTAATTTTGTTCATATATTTTTTATAGTTTTCAGAGAGTAGGTCTGAAACATCTTTGGTTACATTTATTCCCAGGTATCCTATTATTTTTGGTATAATTGTATTTTTTTCTCAATTTCTTTTTGTTGTTCATTATTACTGTATGGAAATGCTACAGATCTCTACAATGACTTTGTATCCTGTGGTTTTACTGAATTTATTTTTCAGATCTAGTAGGTTTTGGTGGAGGCTTTGGGGTTTTTTATAGATAGTGTCATTTCATCAGTAAATAGTGAAATTATTACTTGTTCGATACCACTTTGGATACCTTTAATTTGTTTTTGGTTTTGTTTTCTAATTACTGTGGTTAGGACTTCCAGTATTATGTTCAATAAAATTGGTGAGAATGTGCATATTTGTATTATTCCTGACTTTAGTGGGAAAGCTCTTGGTTTTTCTTCTTTCATTATGATGTTCACTGTGAATTTTTTATATATGGCCTTTTTTATGTTGATGTACATTCCCTCTAAACCTACTTTGTTGTGGGTTTTTATCATGAATGGATGTTGTACTTTGTCAAATCCATTTTGTCCATTTATTGAGACAATTATATGGTTTTTGTCCTTTCTCTTATTGATGTTTTGTTTCGCAGTGATTCATGTGTGAATACTAAACTAAACTTGAATCCTGGGAATAAATCCCAGTTGATCATGGATAATGATTTCTTTAATGTATTTTTGGATTCAGTTTCCTAGCATTTTGTTGAGGATTTTTGCAACAGTGTTCATCAGAGATATTGACCTACAAGTTTCTTTTTTAGTGGTGTCTTTATCCAGTTTTGGTATCAGAGTGATAGTGACTTCATGGAATGAATTTGGAAGTTTTCTTTCTCCTTCTATTTGCTGTAATAGTTTGAGTAAAATAGGTATTAACTCTTCTTTAAATGCTTATTGGAATTTGCCTGTGAATCCATCTAGTCCTAATCTTTTGGTGAACTTTTGGAGTTATTGTTATTATTATTAGTGATTCAATCTCCTTGCTGGTAATCTGCCTGTTCACATTTTTTTAAAAATTCCTTCCTGCTTTAGTTTTTGGTAGGTTCTACATTTCTAGGAATTTATCCACTTCTAGGTTTTCTAAATTGTTGTCATATAGTTTTTTTTATAACATTTTTAATTGTTTATATTTTTGTGAGTTTATTTCTCCTCTTTCATGAGTAATTTTGTTTATCTGAGTCCTTTGTCTCTATTTTTTGGTGTCTTTTATTTGTTTGTTTTTGATGAGTCTGTCAGGAGGATTGCCAATTTTGCACTTTTCAGAGAACTAGCTCCTGTTTTCATTGATCTATTCTATCTTTTTTAAAGTTTCTATGCCATTTATTTGTGTTCTTTTATTTTCTCTTTCAGTGTGCTGGCTTTGGGTTGTGTTTGTTGTTCTTTTTATACCTCCTCTTGTTGTAACATTACATTGCTTATTTCAGATTTTTCTTGCTTCTTGGGGTAGTCCTGTATTGTTATAAACTTCCCTGTTAGAACCACTTTTGTTGCATCCCAGAGATTTTGGACAATTTTGTTTTCATTTTCATTTGTTTCCATGTAATTTTTTATTTCTTCTTTGTTTTCCTGCCTGACCTATTCAATGTTTAATAGCATGTTATTTAACATCCATGTATGTGTGTTTTTTCAAGATTTTTTCTACTGGTTGATTTATCATTTCATAGCATTGTTGTAAGAAAAGACATGCGGTATGACCTCAATCCGTTTTTTTTTTGAGACTTGTTTTGTGCTTTAGAATGTGATCTATTCTAGAGAATCATCTATGTGAACTTGAAAATAATGTCTGTTTTTCTGTTTTAGGATGGAATGTTCTGAATATATCTGTTAAATCTATCTGATACAGTATGTCATTGAAAGCCACTGTTCTCTTGTTGATTTTCTGATTGGATGATCTGTCCATTGATGTAAGGATGTAAGTGGGTTTTAAAGTACACTACTCTTATGGTATTGCTATTTTTAGTTCCATTATGTTTGTTATTAACTATCGTATGTACTTGGGTGCATATATATTTACAACTGTTATATATTCTTGTTAGATTGTCCCATTCATTACTATATAGTGTGTTTTGTCTCTTTTTACAAACTTTGTTTTAAAGTCTATTTTCTCAGACATAAGTATTGCTATTCCTGCCTTATTTTGACATCCATTTGCATGATACATGTTTCTGCATTCCTCCACTTTCAATTTGCAGGTTTTTAGGTATGAAATGAGTCTCTTGTAGGTAAGATATAGATGAGTCTCTTTTTATCCACTCAGTCACCCTATGTCTTTTAATTTGAACATTTAGTCAATTTAAATAAAAAGTAATTATTGATAGACATGTATTTATTGCAATCTTGTTACTTATTTTGTGGTTGTTTTTGTAAATTTTCTGTGATCCTTTCTCTTCTTTCCCTTTTTCATGATTTGCTGGTTTTCTTTAGTGATATACTTGGATATCTTAATTTTTATATTTTGCATATCTTTTACTGTTTTTTTAAATTTTTTGTTACCATTTAGTTTGTATACCATGTTGTCCATATAGCAGTCTATATTAAGCTGATTACCACTTAATGTTGAACTCATGCTTTACTCCTCTTTCCTACAGGTTTCAGATATTTGGTATCATATTTTATATCCTCCAATTTTGTGTATATATGGACTGACTTTTACTTATACTCTATGTTTATTTTATATTTTATTTACTTCTATTCTGAATAACTTTGTTGGATAGACTATTCTTAGTTATAGATTTTTCCTATGCAGCACTTTGAATACATCATGCCACTCACTTCCTGCCAACAAAGTTTTGGCTGAAAAATCATCTCATAGATTTTTGTGGTTTCCTTGGTACACAACTGTCTTTTCTTTTAATACCTTTAAAATTCTTTCTTTATCACTATTTTTTGCCTTTTTAATTACTTTGTGTCTTGTGGACCTTATTGGGTTTAATTTATTGGGACATCTCTGTACTTCCTGAATCTAGATCTCTTTTCTTCCTGAGAGATTTGGGAAGTTTCAGCTATTATTTCTTCAAATACATTTTCTGCCTCCCTTTCTCTTCCTTCTCCTCCTGGGATCCATATAATATTAATGCTATTATGCTTGATGGAGTCACTGAATTCTCTAAGTCTATTCCCATTATGCAGTATTGGTTTCTCTTCAAGTTGATTGCTTTTCATTACTGTATCTCCACGTCACTGATGCATTCCTCTGCAGCCTGAACCCTGATATATTCCATGCATTGTATTTTTTAATTTCATTTATTGAGTGCTTCATCTCTGATATGTTATTTTTTAATCTCTTTTTCAAAGGTCTTACTGATGTTCTTCAACCTTTTCTAATATCTAGTATCTTTATGATAACACTTTATTTTTTTCTTATTTATTATTATTTTTAATATAATTTTAATTAATTATGAAATTTATTGAAATTTATTCTCAAATTGGTTTCCATACAACACCCATTGCTCATCCCAACAGGTGCCTTCCTCAATGCCCATCACCCACTTTCCCCTCCCTCCCACTCCCCATCAACACTCAGTTTATTCTCAGTTTTTTAAGAGCCTCTTATGGTTTGGCTCCTTCTGTCTCTTTTTTTACCTTATGAACCAGCAATAGCACTGCTAGGAATTTACCCAAAGGATACAGGAGTGCTGATGCATAGGGTCACTTGTACCACAATGTTCAAAGCAGCACTTTCAACAATAGCCAAATTATGGAAAGACCATAAATGTCCATCAACTGATGAATGGATAAACAAATTGTGGTTTATAGACACAATAGAATACTACTTGGCAATGAGAAAGAATGAAATCTGGCCTTTTGTAGTAACATGGATGGAACTGGAGAGTGTTACGCTAAGTGAAATAAGCTAAGTGAGAAAGACAGATACCATATGTTTTAATTCTTATGTGGATCCTGGAAACTTAACAGAAGACCATGGGGGAGGGGAAAGGGACAAAAAAGTTACAGAGAGGGAAGGAGGCAAACAATAAGAGACCCTTAAAAACTGAGAATAAACTGAGGGTTGATGGGGGGTGGGATGGAAGGAACAGTGGGTGATGGGCATTGAGGAGGGCACCTGTTGGGATGACCACTGGGTGTTATATGGAAACCAATTTGACAATAAATTTCATATTTTTTTTCAACGTTTATTTATTTTTGGGACAGAGACAGAGCATGAATGGGGGAGGGGCAGAGAGAGAGGGAGACACAGAATCGGAAACAGGCTCCAGGCTCTGAGCCATCAGCCCAGAGCCTGACGCGGGGCTCGAACTCCTGGACCGCGAGATTGTGACCTGGCTGAAGTCGGACGCTTAACCGACTGTGCCACCCAGGCGCCCCAATAAATTTCATATTAAAAAAATTACCAGATTGGAAATGAGTAGTAAAAACTATCATTACCTGAAAATGACATTATATAAGGAATAAATCTGATGAAATATACAGAAATTCTCCTAAAAATAATATTTGAGTTTAGAAAAGTTGCAAGATACCAGATCAATATATAAAAATCAATTGTCTATAATTAACAACATAAACACAAAATTAAAAATATTTTTATTTTTAATAACAAAAACTAAAATACTTAGAAATAAACTCAGCTAAATCAAGGTAAAATTGAAAACTGAAAATTAAGAATAAAAGAAAAAATCTGGTTTAATTAAATGAATTGAAAGAGATTTTATAGTCCTGGATTGAAAGACTTAATGTTGTTGAAATAACAATTCTCCCAAAGTTGGTCTACAGATTCACAGCAATCTCTATCAGTATTTCAGACAATAATATGCTTATTCTTAAATTCATATGGAAATGTACTGGAGCAAAATTAACCAAAGCAATCGTTTAAAAGAAGAACAAAATTGGAGAACTAAAAATTTCAACTTTCAAAACTTATTACAAAGTGACAATAATCAAAAAGGAATAATACCAGCTAAAGAAAGCCATATAGATTGATGAAATAGAATATGAGTCAAAAAGTGAATCCTAATATTTATCATCAATAGATTTTTGGCAAAGATGCCAAATCATTGGTCTTAAACCATTAGGATTACATTCATTTTGTAACCCTACTAAGTGATGGTATTAGAAAGTGGAGCATTTGGGAGATGATTCAATCTTAGGGGTAAAGTCCTCATTAATGGGATTAGTTCCCATATAAAATGAAGTCTAAGAGAGTTCTCTTGCTTCTTCTACCATGTGAGTATATAATGAGATTTTTGTGATACAGAAGAGAGGCCCTCACCAGATTATGCTGGTAACCTGATCTTGGACTTCCAGCAGCCTAAACTGTGAGAAATAAACTTCTCTTGTTTATAAACTACTCAGTTTACAGTATTTTGTTACAGAAATTTGAACAGACAAAAGCACCAAGAAATTCAATGAGGAAAATTATAGTCTTCAGGAAATTCAATGAGGAAAATGATAGTCTCCATCTAATTATTTCGACCAACTAGAGACACACGTGCAAAATAATGAAGATGGACTCATTCATTACAGCATACCTAAAAATAATCTCTAAATGAACCATTAGACCTAAAAGTAAAAGCTAGAACTATAAAATTATTAAAAAAAACCAGAGAAGTATTTCTGACTTTGGGTTAGGCAAAGCTTTCATGCATGCAATACCAAAGATAGTGTGTCAAGAGAAACAATAAATTGATCTTCATTAAAATGAAAAACAACTTCTCTTCAAAAGATAGCATGAAGAAATAAAAAAGACATTCCACAGACTAAGACATTTAAAAACATTTCCACACAAGGGACCAACATGGTG
Source organism: Prionailurus bengalensis (assembly GCF_016509475.1). NCBI lineage: Eukaryota > Metazoa > Chordata > Mammalia > Carnivora > Felidae > Prionailurus > Prionailurus bengalensis. The sequence goes on along the minus strand of NC_057361.1, from coordinate 75,657,619 downwards.
GAGAAGTAGAGGAATCCATACTTCTCAAGTCTCTCAAACAAAGAAGTACTGAAGCCAAAGGACTTTGAACCCCAAGGGTCTGGGAAGAAAAGAGACTGAATCCACCAGGAAGAAAATGGTATAACTTGAGAGACCATAGGTGGGTGATTGTGAACTGGGGGAGATAAAATGGGCTGTGTAAGCAAGGAGGGGAAGGATCCTCTTCTGCAGAGAGACAAAGGGAAGAGAAAGAGTGACTGAGGAAGTGTAAGACTATATATGGAAAAAGAAAAAAACTCGGACTGGGACTGAGAAGGACCCAGTCTCTGTGGGGCTTTCTTCAGACTTGGGCTGGTTCTTTGTTCCTGAACCTGGGGAAGAGGGGAGGCAGCCCTAGGTTTGGTGGTAGATCAGGGGCACAGTCTGCAGTAGAAGGCAGTCCTCCCTGAAGTGCTGCGGCACAAAGCCAGCCAGGACCACATATCAAGCTGCACAAAGAGGTGCTCCCCAGTGCCAGAGCACATGGAGTGGTTCTTTGAATCCTAGCCAAGCACAGAGTCAGGGGCATTGGCAGAGTAAGAAGGACCACTGTGTCTATGCCAGTGGCACATTGAGAATGACTCAAATGGAGTCCACTGAGTCCATGGAGAAGAGACTGGGGAATCGCCATTCTCCCCCACACCAATAGGTGGGGCTCAGAGATGGGTCCGCAAGTCCACAGTGGAGGCAAGAGCAGCCTACCCCAAACCACACCTCTCTGCACCTGATAACTGTGTATCTACTGAAGCAGGACAGACCCTCTGGAGCCAGATGGACAGCTCCTCCAGACTAATGCTACAACATTGCCTGGATTAATTCTAGGTCAATTCTGGATATATAGACATATCTCCCCCCATTTCTCCTCCTTATCTCTTCCCTCCTCTAGGCTGATTACTCTGGTTATTGGTCTGTCTAAACAGACAAATTTAATCCATTCTCTTGATACGTGTTCTACACCTCCTTCTTAACATTCCTTTCTCTCTCTCCAGAATAATCAAGCCATATAGTTTCTCTCTCTGGGTAAATATATCTTCGTTTCTTTATCTCTACTTCCTTTCTTCTTTTCCTTTCTCTCTTTCTGTATTAAGACTTTTAGTCCCACTGCCTAGCCAATTTTTTCCCCACCCCTCTCATTTTTCTTTCTATGTGCTCTTCCATCAATACCACCTCCACCTTGTTCTTTACTTGTAGCCAGCGTTTCTGATTTTTGCTTTTGGACTGGTTTTAGTTTTTAGTTTTGTTTGTTTGTTTGTTTGTTTTATTTGTTTGTGTATTTGCATGTTTTTGTCTCCGTTTGTCTGTCTGTTTTCCTTTACAACCCTTTACAGGGCTACTCGAAGGAACAAATCAAAGTACACCTGGTGGAGGGTCCAAAACATTACTATGGGTAGGGAAATAAAATAACCAAAGTGATAACAGAGAGCAAGTAACACTCTCCAAAAAAAAAAAACAAAAAAACAAAAAACAAAAAAAACAAAAAAACGTTCCTGAAGGGCCAAGCCCTGGACAGTGTATGATCCCCATTTAATATAGCAGTGCTTGCAGGTGCACAGCACAAAACAAGCTTTTAAAACTCAATGGACAGAAAACTAGCCAAAATTATGAAAAGGAAGAATTCCCATCAAAAGAAATTCCAGGAAGAAGGGACAGCTAAAGAATTGCTCAAAGCAGATTTAAACAATATAACTGAATAAGAATTTGGAATAATAGTCATAAAATTAATTGCTGGATTGAAAAAAGCACAAAGGACAGAAAAGAATCTATTGCTACAGATCAAGGGATTAAAAATAGTCATGATGAATTAAAAATGCTATAAATGAAGTACAAAATAAAATTAAGGCAGCCACAGCACAGATTGCAGAGACAGAGGGAAGAATAGGTGACTAAGAAGATAAAATTATGGAAAAAGAGAAAGCTGAGAAGAGAGATAAAAAAAAAAACAAAGATTACGAGGGGAGAATTACAGAACTAAGATATTCAAACAAACAGAACAATATCTGTATCATAGGAATTCTAGAAGAAGAGAGAAAGGTGCTGAAGGTGTACTTGAACAAATCATAGCTGAGAACTTCCCCAATCTGGGAAGGAAATAGGCATTAAAATTCAAGAGGCACAGAAAACTTCCTTCAGATGTAACTTGAATCGATCTTCTGCATGACATATCATAGTGAAACTGCCAAAATACAAGGAAAAAGAGAGAATTCTGAAAGAAGATAGCAATAAAAGGGCCTTAACATACAGAGGTAGACACATAAGGTTAGTAGCAGACATATCTACTGAAACTTGGCAGGCCAGAAAGGAATGGCAGGAAATCTTCAATGTGATGAACAGAAAAAATATGCAGCCAAGAATCCTTTATCCAGCAAGTCTGTCATTCAGAATAGAAGGAGAGATAAAGGTTTAAACAAACAAACAAACAAAAACTGAAGGAATTCATCACCACTAAACTACTACAAGAGATCCTAAAGGGGACTCTATGAGTTCAATGAGGCAAAGACCACAACATACCAGAGACATCACTACAAGCATGAAACCTACAGATAACACTATGAATCTAGACCCATATCTTTTAATAATAATACTGAATATAAATGGACTAAATGCTCCAACCAAAAGACATCAGGTATCAGAATGGATAAAAAAACAAGACCCATCTATTTGCTGTCTGCAAGAAACTGATTTTAGACCTGAGGACAACTTCAGATTGAAAGTGAGGGGAAGGAGAATTATCATGCTACTGGAAGTCAAAAGAAAGCTGAAGTAGCCATACTTATATCACACAAATTAGACTTTACATTAAAGGTTGTAACAAGAAATGAAGAAGGCCATTATATAATAATTACAGAGCCTATCCATCAGGAAGAGCCAACAATTATAAATGTCTATGCACCAAATTCGGTAGCACCCAAATATATGAAACAACTATTCACAAACATAAGCAACCTTATTGATACGAATGTGGTAATTGCTGGGGACTTTAATATTCCACTTAAAACAATTGATAGATCCTTTAGACAGAGAATCAGTAAAGAAACAATGGCCCTGAATGATACATTTGACCAGATGGACTTGACAAATGTATTTATATATCTGCATCCCAAACCAGCAGAGTATACTTTCTTCTCGAGTGAACATGGAACATTCCCCAAGATAGATCACATACTGGGTCACAAAATAGCCCTCAATATATATAAAAGAACTTAGATCATACAATGCACACTTTCAGACCACAATGCTATTAAACTTGAAATCAACCACAGGAAAAAGTCTGGAAAACCTCCAAAACATGGAAGTTAAAGAACACCCTACTAAAGAATGAATGGGTCAAACAGGCACTTAGAGAAGAAATTTAAAAATATATGGAAACAAATGAAAATGAAAATACAATTCAAATCCTTTGGGATGCAGCAAAGGCAGTCCTAAGAGGAAAATACATTTCAATCCATGCATATCTCAAGAAACAAGAAATATCCCAAATACACAATCTAAGCACACCTAAAGGAACTAGAAGCAGAACAGGTAACGCATGCCAAACCCAGCAGAAGAAGAGGGATAATAAATATCAGAGCAGAAATAAACAATATAGAATCTAAAAAAAAAAAAAAACTGTAGAGCAGATCAATGAAACCAAGAGTTTTTTGTTTTTTTTTTTTGTTTTTTTTTTGGAAAAAATCAACAAAACTGATAAACTTCTAGCCTGGCTTCTCAAAAAGAGAAGAGAGAATACCCCAATAGATAAAATCACAAATGAAAATGGAATTTTTACAACCAATCCCTAAGAAATATAAGCTATTATCAGGGAATACTGAAAACTTATATGCCAACAAACTGGACAACCTGGAAGAAATGGACAAATTCCTAAACCCACACACTAACAAAACTCAAACAGGAAGAAATATAAAATTTGAACAGACCCAAAACTAGTGAAGAAGTTGAATCAGTTATCAAAAATCCCCCAACAAATAAGAGTCCTGAGCCAGATGGCTTCCTTGGGGGATTCTACCAGACATTTAAAGCAGAGATAATACCTATGCTTCTCAAGCCATTCCAAAAAATAGAAAGGTAAAGAAAACATCCAGACTAATTCTATGAAACTAGCATTACTTTGATTCCCAAACTGAACAAAGACCCAGAAAAAAAAAAAGAGAGAGAGAGAACTACAGGCCAATATCCCTGATGAATATAGATGCAAACATTCTCAACAAGATACTAGCAAATATAATTCAACAGCATATAAGAAGAATTATTCACCATTAAAAAGTGGGATTCATTCCTGGGCTGCAGGGCTGGTTCAACATTCGCAAATCAATCATGTGATACATCACATTAATAAAAGAAAAGATAAGAACCATATGATCCTGTCAATCCATGCAGAAAAGGAATTTGACAAAATCCAGCATCCTTTCTATAAAAACCCTCAAGAAAGTCGGGATAGAAGGAACATACTTAAACATCATCAAAGCCATTTATGGAAATCCCACAGCTAATATCATCCTCAATGGGGAAAAACTGAGATATTTCTCCTGAGATCAGGAACACAACAGGGATGTCCACTCTCACTGCTGTTGTTTACATAGTGCTAGAAGTTCTAGCATCAGCAATCAGACAACAAAAGGAAAGCAAAGCATCAAAATTGGCAAAGATGAGTAAAGCTTTCACTTTTTGCAGATGACATATTATACATTGAAAACCCGATAGACTCCAACAAAAGTCTGCTAGAACTGATACATGAATTCAGCAAAGTCGCAGGGTACAAAATTAATGTATGGAAATCGGTTGCATTTTTATGCACCAATAATGAAGCAACAAAAAGAGAAATAAAGAAAATGATCCCATTCACAATTGTACCAAGAATCATAAAATACCTAGGAATCAACCTAACCATAGATGTAAAAGATCTGTAGGCTGAAAAGTATAGAAAGCTTATGAAGAAGATACAAAGAAATAGGAAAAAAATCCATGCTCCTGGATTGGAAGAATAAATATGGTTAAAAAGTCAACACTACCCAAAGCAATCTACACATTCAATGCAATCCCAATCAAAATTGCACCAGCATTCTTCTCGAAGTTAGAACAAACAATCCTAAAATTTGTATGGGACCACAAAAGACCCCGAATAGCCAAAGTAATTTTGAAGAAGACCAAAGTGGAAGGCATCACAATCCCAGACTTTAGCCTCTACTACAAGGCGGTAATCATCAAGATAGCATGGTATTGGTACAAAAACAGACACATAGACCAATGGAATACAATAGAGATCCCAGAACTGGACCCACAAATGTAACCTTTGACAAAGCAGGAAAGAACATCCAATGGAAAAAAAAGACAGTCTCTTTGACAAATGGTGCTGGGATAAGTGGACAGCAACATGCAGAAGGTTGAAACTAGACCACTTTCTTATACCATTCACAAAAATAAATTCAAAATGGATAAAGGACCTGAATGTGAGACAGGAAGCCATCCAAACCCTAGAGGAGAAAGCAGGAAAAAACCTCTCTGACCTCAGCCACAGCAATTTCTTACTCAACACATCTCCAAATGCAAGGGAATTAAAAGCAAAAGTGAACTATTGGGACTTCATCAAAACAAAAAGCTTCTGCACAGCAAGGGAAACAATCAACAAAACTAAAAGGCAACCGACGGAATGGGAAAAGATATTTGAAAATGACATGTCAGACAAAGGGCTACTATCCAAAATCTATAAAGAACACACAAAACTCCACACCCAAAAAACAAATAATCCAGTGAAGAAATGGGCAGAAAACATGAATAGACACTTCTCTAAAGAAGACATCCAGATGGCCAACAGGCACATGAAAAGATGCTCAACATCACTCCTCATCAGGGAAATACAAATCAAAACCACACTCAGATACCACCTCACACCAGTCAGAGTGGCTAAAATGAACAAATCAGGAGACTATAGATGCTGGTGAGGATGTGGAGAAACGGGAACCCTCTTGCACTTTCAGTGGGAATGCAAACTAGTGCAGACACTCTGGAAAACAATGTGGAGGTTCCTCAAAAAATTAAAAATAGATCTACCCTATGACCCAGCAATAGCACTGCTAGGAATTTACCCAAGGGTTACAGGAGTGCTGATGCATAGGGCACTTGTACCCCAATGTTTATAGCAGCACTTTCAACAATAGCCAAATTATGGAAAGAGCCTAAATGTCCATCAACTGATGAATGGATAAAGAAATTATGGTTTATATACACAATGGAATACTACGTGGCAACGAGTCAGAATGAAATCTGGCCTTTTTTAGCCACGCAGATGAAACTGGAAAGTGTTATGCTAAGTGAAATAATTCATACAGAAAAAGACAGATACCATATGTTTTCACTGTTATGTGGATCCTGGAAACTTAACAGAAGACCATGGGGGAGGGGAAGGGGACAAAAAAGTTACAGAGAGGGAAGGATGCAAACAATAAGAGACTCTTAAAAACTGAGAACAAACTGAGGGGTGATGGGTGGTGGGAGGGAGGCGAGGGAGGAGCGCACCTGTTGGGATGAGCACTGGGTGTTGTATGGAAACCAATTTGACAATAAATTTCATATTTAAAAATAAAAGAATGAAATCATGCCATTTGCAACTATGTGGATGGAACCAGAGGGTCTTAGGCTAAACTAAATTAGTCAGTCAGAGAAAGACAAATATCATATGACTTCACTCTTTAAGATACAAAACAGACAGACTTTAAGATACAAAACAGATGAATGTAAGGGAAGAAAACAAAAAATCATATAAAGACAGGGAAATGGATAAAACATAAGAGACTCTTAAATATGGAAAACAGAGGGTTACTGGAGGGGTTGCAGAAGGGGGGATGGGCTAAGTGGGTAAGGGGCATTAAGGAATCTACTCCTGAAATCATTGTTGCACTATATGCTAACTAACTTGGATGTAAATTAAAAAAAATAATAAATTAAATTTAAAAAAAAGATGTGGTATACATATACAATGGAATACTACTTGGATATGTAAAAGAATGAAATCTTGCCACTTGCCACAATGTGGATTGAACTGGAGGTTATTTTGCTAAGTGAAATAAACCAGTCAGAGAAAGTCAGATATCACATGATTTCACTCATACTTGGAATCTGAGACACTTAACAGATGATCATAAAACAAGGGAAGGAAAAATAAGATAAAAACATAGAGGGAGACAAACCATAAGAGACTCTAAATACAAAGAACAAACTGAGTGTTGATGGGGTTGTAGAAAATGGGCCATGGACATTAAGGGGGACATTACTTGTTTGAATGAGTACTGGGTGTTATATGTAAGTAGTGAATCACTGGGTTCTATTTCTGAAGCAAAGACTACACTGTGTGTTAAGTAACTTGAGAATAAAAATAAGTAAGTATAAAAATATACCAACAGCATTTTTGGAAGAATTAGAACAAACAATCCTAAAATTTGTAGAGAACCACAAAAGACCCCGAATAGCCAAAGCAATATTGAAAGACAAAAGCAAAGCTGGAGGCATTACAATTCAAGACTTGAAGACATGATGTGCAATACAAACAGTGTGGAACTGGAACAAAAATAGACACATAGATCAATAGAACAGAATAGAAAATCCATAAATGAACCCACAAATATATGGTCAATTAGTCTTTGAAAATGCAGCAAAGAATATCCTAAGGGAATGAAACAGTTTCTTCAACAAATAGTATTGGGAAAACTGATGGGCTATATGCAAAAGAATGAAACCAGACCACATTCTTACACCATACGTGAAAAAAAAAAATTCAAAATGGATTAAAGACCTAAATGTAACACCTGAATTCATAAAAAATTCTAGAGGAAAACACAGACAGTAACTTCTTTTACATCAGTCTTAGCAACATTTTTCTATATATGTCCCTGGAAGCAAAGGAAACAAAAGCAGAAATGAACTGTAGGGACTACCTCAAAATAAAAAGCTGCACAGTGAAAGAAACAGTCAACAAAACTAAAAGGCAACCTACAAAAGGAGAGAGGATATTTGCAAATGACATATCCAATAAAGGGTTAGTATTCAAAATATATAAATAACTTATAAAACTCAACACCCAAAAAATAAATACTCTAATTAAACAATGGGCAGAATACATGAACAGACATATCTCCAAAGACGACATCCAGATGAACAGACACATGAAAAGATGTTCATCATCACTTATCATCAAGGAACTGTAAATCAAAACTTCAGTGAGATATCACCTCACACCTGTTAGAATGGCTAAAATCGACAACACAAGAAACAATAGGTGTTGGCAGGGATGTGGAGAAAGGGAATCTTCTTGCAATGTTGGTGAGAATGTAAAATGATGAAGCTACTCTGGAAAACAGTATGGAGGTTCTTAAAAATGTTGAGAAGAGAACTACCCTGTATTCCAGCAATCTTACTACTAAGTATTTACCCAATTTTTTTTAAAACATGTTAACTCAGAGGGATACATGAACCTTTATGTTTACATAAATAGCCAAATAAATTTTGGCTAATTAAATAAGCCAAATAAATTTGGCTAATAAAGCCAAATATGTTTACATAAATAGCCACAATAGCCAAATTATGGAAACAGCCAATGTGTCCAATGATTGATGAATGGATGAAGAACAGGTGATACATAATATATAATTAAACGTTACTCAGCCATAAAAAGAATTAAATGTTTCCGTTTGCAAGGACATGGATGAAGCTAGAGAACATTATGCTAAACAAAATAAGCTGGCCAGATATAGACAAATACCACATGATTTCACTCATGTGGAATTTAACAAACAAAACAAATAAGCAAAAGGAAAAGAGAGAGAGAAAGGCAAATCAAGAAACAGACTCTTAACTATAGAAAATAAACTGATGATTACCAAAGGGAAGGTGGGTGTGGGATGGTTAAGGGGATTAAAGAGTGCACTTGTTCTAATGAGCACCTGGTGATGTATGGAAGTGTTGAATCACTATATTGTACACCTGAAACTAATATTACAGTGTACGTTAACTAAATGGAATTTAAATAAAGACTAAAAGAGAAAGAAAAAGAAAAATCTTCCTTAAACCATGGATAAGAAAACTGTGGCCTATGAGCCAAATCCATCCCACTGCCTGTTTTTATAAATAAAGTGTTATTGGAACATTTGCACACATATGTACATGCATGCATGTACATGCACACATGCACACACAGAGTTGCTCATAAGAAATGGAAGAAAACAAAGATAAAAGCATATGATTCTATAGGACATCATAAGAACACGGTGATATAGGTGTTTTTGAATCATTCATCTTGTTTTTCATAGATGAGTATATAAAAGTCAGAAAGGCTAAACAACTTGTCAACATCTTATAGACAGCCCAAAGTAGCACCAAAACTTGAATTTACATTTTCTGGATTTTATTGAATCCAGAAAACTGAAACTTTGTTCAAGTTTCCAAAAGAAAACATTTTATTTAAGGCAAGTTGCACAGTACAAGATATATTGTAGCTCAGACTAAAATAAATTTATAGAGCACTTATTAAATAAACAACACTGTGCCTATAAATCATAAAGAACTTCAATACGTATGAACTTCACTAGCTCATTTAATCAGAGACATTGGTAAAGTCTTAATTAGAAAAATAGAACTTGAAATGGGTCTGGAAAGGTTACACAATTGGTGTGAGGAGTTTTCCACTTCATTTAGATTCAGATGAAAAGACAAGTAGAATCAAAGAAAAAGAAACACTGTCCCTGGATGAGACCACTCAATTTGGTTAAAATGAAAATTCATCCTAGGTTTATGTATACATTTAATTCAATCACAATAAAAATCCCAATGAGATTTTTTGGGAATTTAACAAGGTGCTTTAAAATTTAGTTGGGGGGCGCCTGGGTGGCGCAGTCGGTTAAGCATCCGACTTCAGCCAGGTCACGATCTCGCGGTCCGTGAGATCGAGCCCCGCGTCAGGCTCTGGGCTGATGGCTCAGAGCCTGGAGCCTGTTTCCGATTCTGTGTCTCCCTCTCTCTCTGCCCCTCCCCGTTCATGCTCTGTCTCTCTCTGTCCCAAAAATAAATAAAAAACATTGAAAAAAAAAATTAAAAAAAAATAAAATTTAGTTGGAATAATAAACAGGTTATATTATGCAGGTAAACATTAAAAATAATAGTACTAAGTTTGCACCTGCTTTACAAAATGTACAATAAATTAAAGTAGTATGGGTATGGCAAGAAACAAACTGAACAGAATAGAAAAATCAAGAAAATACCTACATCTTTATCATAAATTTATATATAATAAAAGTGTCATTCAAATGAGTGAGATGAGGATCAATTATTCAATAAATAATATTGAGAAAACTAGCTGTCTATTTAAAAAGGAGGTACAATTAACCTCTTTAACTCATAAATTCCAGATTAATTAATAATTCATATGCCAAAAATTAAAAGATTAACGTATGATATAAATATGAGGGAACAGAAGGATATATGTACATATATATAATCTGTATATATCACCTCACACCTGTCATAATTGCTAAAATTAACAAGGAAACAACAGGTATTGGTGAGAATGTGGAGAAAGGGGAGCCCTCGTACACTGTTGGTGGAAATGCAAACTTGTGCAGCCACTCTGGAAACAGTATGGAGTTTCCTCAAAAAGTTAAAAAAATAGAACTACCTTGCAATCCAGCAATTTCACTATTAGGTATTTATCCAAAGGATACAAAAATACTGATTCAGAGGGACACATGTACCCCAATGTTTATAGCAACATTATTAACAATCGCCAAATTATAGAAAGAGCCCAAATGTCCATTTACTGATGAATGGATAAAGAGGTGGTATATATATACAATGGAATATTACTCAGTCACAAAAAAGAATGAAATCTTGCCATTTGCAATGACATGGATAGAGCTAATGTGTACTGTGATAAATGAAAGAGTCAGAGAAAGTTAAATACTTTATGATTTCTCCCAAATGTGGAATTAAGAAACAAAATAGATGAACATAGGGAAAAAAAAAAAAAAGAGTGAGGCAAACCATAAAAGAGACTCTTAACTATATAGAAGAAACTGAGAGTTGATGGATGAGAGGTGGGTGGGTTGCTTGGTTTATTGGGTGATGGTTATTAAGGAAGGCATTTGTGATGAACACTGGTTGTTATATGTAAGTGATGAATCACTAAATTGCACTTCTGAAATTCATATAACACTATATGTTAACCAACTGGAATTTGAATATAAACTGGAAACCAAACCAAACCAAATAAAGCAAAAGAAAGAAAAAAAAAGAATACTATGAATGAAGGGAATTAAGAGGTATAAACTGCCAGTTATAAAATTAATAAGTCACAGAGATGAAAAGTACAGCCTTGAGAATATAACTAATAAAATTTTAATAACTTTATATGGTGAAAGATGGTAACTACCCTTGTTGTGAGAATTTTGCAATGTATATAAATGTTGAATCACTATGTTTTTTATCTGAATGAATAAAGAAGATGTAGTATATATATAATACATGTACATATACATATACATGTATATGTACATGTATATACATGTATATAAATATATATGCATATATATATATACACACACACAATGGAATATTATTCAGCCATAAAAAAGAATGAAATCTTTCCATTTGCAACAACATGGATGGAGCTATAGAGTATTGCAGTAAGCAAAATAAGTCAGAGAAAGACAAATAGCAAATGATTTCACTTTTTGTGGAATTTAAGAAACAAAACAGATGAACGTGTTGGGGAGGGAAGAGAGAGGCAAACCACAAAATAGACTCTTAACTATAGACTTAACTATAGAGAACAGACTGAGGGTTGCTGGATGGGAGGTGGGTGGGCAGATGTTTTAAATGGGTGATGGGTATTGAGGAGGGCAATTGTGAAGAGCACTGGGTGTTGTATATAAGTGATGATTCACTAAATCCTACTCCTGAAACTAGTATTACATTATATGTTAACTAACTGGAATTTAAGTAAAAACTTGAAACTATAAAAAAATGCATACCAGAGAAAAACCTTTACTAATATCAAAAAAAAATCTGTGACTTTGAGCAAATTTATGATACAGAAGAGTGTATATAGTCTAATGCCTTTTTAAGTGATAAATATATGTATACATAAGCAGGAGAAAACATGACTAAAGGCAAAGATAATTGTGAACAGTTGTTATTTTAGAGTATTGAGATTATGGCATTTATTTTTCTTTGGTGTTTTTCTGTCTTTTCGAAATTATCTTCACTGAACATATATTACATTTTTTCAAAAAATATAGTTTTAAAAATACACCAAAATCAGTTTGGAAAAAATGTTTCGTTCCATACTTTACACCATATACAAATAACAAACTCAAAAATGGATCACAAACCATAAAAACTAGCTATAAACCTTCTAGAGAAAAAAAAGAGAAAAAAATATTTACAACTTTGGATTAGGCTAATATTTCTTAGGATATATAAAGTACTAACCATAAAAGAAAAAAATTATATGGACTTAATCAAAATTTTCAAAAATGTACTATTTGGAAGACATTGTTAGGAAAATGAAAAGTCAAGTTGGAGAATATGCGGAGGAAATATGGGTACTACACATCTGACAAAAGACTTGTATCAGAATATATAAAAAATTATACAACTCAATAAAATAGACAACTCCATTAAAAACAGGCACCTCATCTAAGCAAATATAGGAATGACCAATGAATACCTGAAAATAGATTGAGAATATATTTCTCTGTGGAATGCCAATTTAAAATCATAATGAGGTTCACTAAACAGCACTAGAATGGATAAAATGAAAAAATTAAATTGGCAATATCAAGTGTTGACAAGGATATAAAACAACCTGAACTCTCATTCTTAACTGGTGAGTGTATGAAATGGTACAGCCATTTTGGAAAATAATTTTGACATGTGTTAAAAGTTAGGCAGACACTTAACACTATGACCTGGTGTTACAGGACCAGGCTGGAACACTGGAGGAAAAACCAAGTGGCGCTAGGAGATCTTGGTGGATTGGAGGTTTAACACCGGTGGGCTCAGAGGAGACTGTTTCTCCAAAGGTCTGAGCGCTGAATGCAAGCGGGATGGGTAATTTATAGTCATCAGCTTCCATATCTGTGGGGGTTTTCGTGCGTGCAGCAAAGGAAGAAGAACCCGGAGGAGGGGTCTCTAAGCTAGAGACAAGAGTCTGTTTTAGCCCCATCGGCCATCCTTGGTGTACTTTATTCGCTTCTCCAACATTCCCCCTTTGATGCTTTAAAAAAAAAAAAAACTTTTAGTAGGCATCACCTTTCAGTTTTACAGGTTGGTACTCTCGGAAGGCTAAGATATGTGCAGTAGTTTGGCGAGCAACAGTGTTTTCAATAAAACATACCACGGCATTCAGTATACAGGGGCCAATGGTTACAAGTAAAATTATGTAGAGGAGGGGTCCCGCCAGGGCAGAAAGCCACGATTCCCAATCTGTGAGATCCCATACTTTCCATTGATTGATACTCTCCTGTTGTCTACCTTGAATTCTTTCCTTGAGTCCCTTAACCTTAGTTGTAACTATTCCTGACTGGTTTACAAAATAGCAACATTCCTCCCCCAAAAAGATGCAAGTCCCTCCTTTTTCTGAAGTGAGGAGGTCGAGGGCTTGCCTATTTTGGAGGGTCACTGCTGCCAGAGAGTTTATATGGTTTTGTAAAGTTACCAGAGAATCTGCCACCCATTCCATGTCTTCATTTATTTCTTGAGACAGTCTATGGTATAGTCCTACAGATAAACTTATGCCCTCTATTCCTGTTCCTATTCCTGTCACAATTCCTGGTCCTATCAAAACGGTAGCAGGACTGCCCATTTAGCACAGGACTTGGGGCTAAAGGCTGTTAGGAACTGATCTTCAGTGTATATAGTTATCTCTGGGGTTAGGAAGACGGAATAACATCTGAGTCCAGTTGGCCTCTAAGCATCAGTAGGCTAAATTAGAACACAGATAGAACACCCTAGGGGTTGAACATAGGGTTGCATTCTGCCTTAAGGTTATATTTCTTCCACATAGAGAGGTACCATTCATACCTTCAGTAACTGTACAGATTAGATTGTTGGCATTTCTGAGACAGACCCCAGTGGCCAGGAGTCCAATTAAGACAGAAGTGTTGGTTTTGAGATTTTCAGGAGCTTCCCAGGTCAAAGGGATGGGAGTGACTAAGTAAGCCCTCCAGCTGAGGTGCAAGCACATCCAGCAGGTTTGGGTGTGATTATCTATTTTATGAAGGACGTGTAGAGTAGTGTTGACCCAACGCTGGAGTGGGGAATTGGTAAGCATCTGATTGAGGGCTCAAAGGCTGCCAGAGAATGGTCACCTTTACGGCTTGTATTACCCTATCCTTGGTATCATTTATAACTTTTTGAAGGGCCCTGTCTTGCACCCCTCCCCCATCCAAGATCCCCCATTGAGGAAGGTAAGTGTAGCAAGCTCGCTTCCCTCTCTGGAGGCCCTTGTTGTGACATGGGTTCCTGACATTTTGGGTTATCTCTACGGTCCAATACTTAGCCCTTGGGGCACCAGGTGACTGACAGAGAGTGGGTGTTTCTCCCTTGTAGCAATCTTTGTGGAGGGAGGTGAAGGCGCTGAGTGCCCTTGACCCCTTATTGTCATATAACAATCCTGGGGGCAAAGAGGGCAAGCGGCAGTTGTGAGGGTGAGAGAGGTTATCATAATATACAGGCAATACTGAACAATCCTCCCATCCAGAGGAGGTATGTGAGACCCAGCATGCAGCTTTTGTCCTATGTCCAGCTTGTTGGTGCAGTCTCTATCAGTCCAACAATAAGAAGATCAGGGCTAAGACACCAGTAATGGGCAAGGGCTGGCAGAGTTGCATCCTAACCCCTGGGCTAGGTTCACACATTGATTCCTCAAGCTTCAGCTGTGCACAGGCCAGCCAGCTTCTGGGGTGTGGATGGAGCAGGGCTGGAGGTCTCAGGGTCCAGTTTCTCTTGAGGGTTGACTGGATCTGGATCACTTCTCCAGGTTGCGTGTTCTTCTGAGTTGGGCTTCTTAACTCTGGAGTGATGGACCCATGGGGTGATACCTGAAACTTTAAGGTCTGTAGGAGTTGTTAGAATAACAGTATGAGGCCCAGTCCACCGGGATCTAAGAGGTTCCCTCTTCTAATCTTTGACCCATACAGAGTCTCCTGGCTGAAAGTGGTGAACTGGGGTCCCTAAGGAAATTGGGGACCTCTCTATGGTGTTTCTCTGTAACTTATTTAGGACTTCCCCCAAGGTCTGGAACTGTTCTCTTATTCCTTTGTCTCCAATCTGGTGTAGGTGTCCTGGGAGTTTTCCTAAACATAGGGGGGGGGGTTGCCCATATAATAACTCAAAAGGGGAGAATCTTAGTGCCCCAGGCATGCATCGGGCATGCAGGAAAGCCAGCTGTAGTAAAGCTGTCCATGGGAGATTAGTCTCTTGGTGGAACTTAGCCAGGGTTTCCTTGAGGGTGCGATTCATCCGCTCTACTTTCCCTGAGCTCTGGGGTCAGTAAGCAGTGTGCAGTTTCCAGGTAATGTTGAGGGACTTTGTTAGGGTTTGTATAATGTCTGCCACAAATTCAGGTCTGTTATCACTGTGTATGGTTAAGGGTACACCAAACCGAGGCACAATCTCCCGTAGAAGAGCTTGGCCACCTTGCGACTTCATTCCATTCTGGTCGGGAATGCTTCGACTCATCCCGAATATGTGCAGATTATTACAAGAAAGTACCTGAACCCTTTATTTAGTTGTATGTCGGTAAAGCCCACTTCTAAATATTTGAAAGGGGTGGCCCCCATCCTTTGCGTCCCGAGTGGAGGCCATAGGGCAGACCAAGCATTGTTTTTGGCACATGTTACACATTGTTCACTGACAGCTCGGCATAATGTTGGCAGTTGGCTGATGTAGTAGTTATTTTTCAGGAGGGCCTCTAGTGCAGTTTTCCCTAGGTTCGTGAGTTGCTGATATTCTTTCACTGTTTTCCCATATATGAAGGGACAAAGATGTGTCCATTTGGCATGACCCACCATCCCTCTTTGCTTAGTGTGCCCCCTTCCGTTGAGGCCCAACTTCTTTCTTGGTTTGTGTACAGAGGAGGTAGGAGCTTCACCTGGGTCACCACAAGTGGCCGCTCTGGCTGTTTTGTCGGATAGGCGATTTACTTGAATTATGGGGTTATCTGCTTTCTGGTGCCCTTTACAGTGTAGGATAGCTACCTTGTAGGCAGACATACAGCCTCAAGAAGCTTTAATATTTCTTCCTTGTTTTTGATAGTTTTCCTGCAGGAGTAAAGGGGCCTCTTTCTTTATAGATGGCCCCGTGTACACGCACAGTAGGGAAGACATACCGGGAATCAGTGTAGGTGTTAATTCCTTTACCTTTGCTAAGGATGAGGGCTCAGGTTCAGCTCCTTGTGCAGACCATCCTTCTGGCAAGGCCTTGGCTTCCAGAACTTCAGTGGTTGTGGTCACCATGTATCTTGCTCTTCGACTGCCCTCTTGTAAATAGCTGCTCCCATCACTGAACAGGGTGATCTCTGGGCTTATTTTAGCCTGGTCTTGGAGGTCCAGGTGGCTGGCATGGACTTCATCCACTATTTCGGAACAGTTATGGTTGGGTTCTCCCTCCTCCATGGGAAGGAAGGTGGCTGGGTTTAGTGTTCTTACTGTTTCAAGAGTGACCCTTGGGTTTTCATAGAGAAGGCCTTGGTATTGTGTCAGCCAAAAATTGAAAAGGAAACAATATCCTTGGGTGCTCATGAGGGACATGACCTCGTGTGAGACCTTAACATTAAGTGTTTGTCCCAGTGTGAGTTTGTCTGCCTCTTTGATGAGCAGGACTGTGGTTGCCAGTGCCCTGAGGCACGGTGGCCATCCTGCAGCCACAGGATCAAGTTTTTATGACAGGTAGGCCACTGGCTGTTGCCAAGGCCCCATGCTCTGAGTGAGCACTCCAAGGCCCATTTTGTCCTTTTCATGTATGAAGAGGTTAAAGGCCCTTTCTATGTCAGGCAAACCCAGAGCTGGGGCTTGTCCCAGAGCCAACTTTATTTCTTTGAAAGGGGCCCTTGCCTCCTCAGTCCATGCGAGGGGCTCCAGGTCTGGCCCTCCCAACAGGTCATAGAGGGGCCTCGCTATGGCTAAATCCAGGAATCCAAATGCGACAGAACCCTGCAGCCCCTAAAAACTCATGCAAGCATCATTGTGTTTGGGGCTGTGGTAGTGTGGTGATAACTTTCTTCCTGTCTTGCCCTAGTTCTCTTTTTCTTTTTGTGAGGAGGAAGCCTAAGTATCATACCTGCTGCTGACAAATCTGTGCCTTTTTCCAAGAGGCCTGGTACCCCAAGTAGGATAGGAGCTGCAGGAGGGCCTTGGTACCTTTCATACAGTTTTCTTGGGTGTTGCTGGCAAGGAGGAGGTCGTCTACATATTGGAGGAGGACACATCCTGCGGTTTCCTTGGAAAGTTGGCGAGGTCTGTAGCTAGTGCTTCCCCAAAAAGAGTGGGCGAGTTCTTGAAGCCTTGGGGAAGTTGTGTCCAGGTCGGCTGCATCTGGCTCCCTGTAACAGGCTCAGTCCATTGAAAGGCAAACAATGGTTGACTTTGAGGAGCCAGGTGGAGGCAGAAGAATGCATCCTTTAGGTTGAGGAATGTAAACCATCTGGCTGACCCTGGAATTTGGCTGAGGAGAATATACAGGTTCAGAACCAATGGGTGTAAGGAAACAGTCACTTTGTTAATGGCCCTCAAATCCTGTACTGGTCGGTATGCTCCTCCTGGCTTCTTGACTGGCAAGTGTGGGGTATTCCAAGCCAATTGCACTCAATTAGAATACCTGCTTCTCTGAGCTTGGTCAGGTGCTCTTGTATACCCATTCTAGCCTCAAGTGGAAGGGGGTACTGCCTTTGTCTCTGAGATTGGGCTCCAAGGATCCGGTCAACAATTATGGGGGCATGACTCCAAGCCAGTCCAGGTGGGTTATCTTCAGCTCATACAGAGGGGAATGTAAGCCTGAATTCTGATGGGCTCCAGGGTAAGGCCTGGGTGCAGAAGGTCTCCATTCTTCTTCCCTTGACAAGGTAATCACCAAGACCAAGATTTCCTTCTGCCTTGGCTTTAATTGGAGGCTAGTATGTCCATTGGGTTCAAAAGTTATCTTGGGACCCAAGTTTGGAGAGCAGATCCCAGCCCAGGAGAGGAATCAGGCAGTCAGGTAAGTAGAGGAACTCATGCCGGACCTTGTGACCCCCAAGTTCACATTGTCGAGCTTGACAGAAGGGCAGCTGCATCGCCCGTGTCCTAGTAACACCAAGTATGGTTGACGTCTTTTGGCTTAAGGGCACCACCGGGAAGTAACAATGGAGTATTCAGCCCCAGCGTCAACCATGAAAGTTATTGTTCAGCCCCCTACCTTCATTTCGACCATGGGCTCATGGGGGCAAAGAGAGAAAGAGCCCGGTTCCCCTCAGCCTGATTCTACCCCTCCAGACGAATGAGGTTCTCACCTCGAGGTTCCTCCCGATATCGCCTGGGTTTTGAGGGCCCCTTCCAATTCGGACATTCATTCTTCCAGTGTCCCTTCTCCTCGTGGTATGCACATCGGTCCCTTACTAAGGGGGATATGGGCTTCCCCCCTTTTGGTGGTTGGGGTCTTCCCATCTTTGCAGTGTCTGTTTCTTTTAATGCTGTTGCAAGAAGGGTGGCCTTTTTTAGTGTTCTCTCAGCTTCCCTTTCGGCTGCAATTTCTCTGTTAATGAAAACTTTATTGGCGACCTCTGTCAGCTGAGTGGTATTCATCCCAGCAAAGCCCTCCAACTTCTGGAGTTTTCTTCTGATATCTGGGGCAGCCTGTGCCACAAAAGAGGCATTTATCATCTGTTGACTTTCTGGTGCCTAGTGGTCAAACAGGGTATATACATGGTTTGTTTCACATAATCTTTCATAGTAGTCTCCCCAAGGATGCTGTGTGACTGATAATATTTTAGTCATGTTCATGGGCTTTTTGGCTCCAGTTTGGACTCCCTTAAAGAGGGCTTCCTGGTATCGTCGGATGTGGGCCTGTCCTTCTGTAGTGAAATCCCATGTTGTTCTTCGGGTGCAGCAGCTTGAGCCTAGACAGCAGGATCATTGATTCCCGGAGGTACATGATCTTCTAGGTACTATCGTGTTTCTCTCATTCTTCTTCTTTCTTCTGTATTAAACAGAGTACAGAGTAACTGTTGACAATCTTCACAAGTCAGTCAGTGGGTCTGGAAGAGGGATTCCATCAAGTTGACGATTGCTTGTGGCTTTTCAGAGTATGATGGAGTGTTATGTTTCCAACTGAGGAGGTCAGTTGTAAAGAAAGGTTGATAACACATCATGGAACAGCTGGGCTGGACTGTTCCATCTTCATTCTGTCTTTCAGGCTCTCTCATCTCCCTTACAGGCATTTGGAGAACATTAGGTCTGGGTCTGGGGTGCAGTCTGGCTGCTGGCCCTTGTGGGGGAGGGTTCTCTGACTCCGAGAGATGTGGGGAGATGGGCGGCACCAACTGCAGTGGCAAATGTGGAGGCAGTGGTGGCAGTGACTGCAGCAGCAGAGGTGGAGACTTCGGTGGCTGTGACTGGCACTGGTGGAGAGACAGATGGGGGAAGAGTTCCAAGCTCATGGGGTGGGGGAGCTTGTTGAGTCATAAGGAGGTGGAAAGACAATATCTTCCTCCATGTCTCCTTTAAATATTAGAGGAGCGATAGGTCACTTCTTTGGTTCCCTGAGTGAGCCTCCGGATAAAGTGGCTAAAATCTTTGCCTGGCTCTGTTTGCTAATGATGAATTGCACCCAAGGCAGAGGATTTCAGGCAATTTCAAGACAGGAGTTGATGTATGGAAATTGATCAGGATGGCCTGGGTTCCCAGTGACTATTAGCCAAATCTGCTGCACTATTTGAGCATCTAATGTCCCTTCTGGGGGCCATCCTACATTGAATATGGGCCATCTAGTTCACAAAAGGCCCTTAACTTCCTGAGTGTCATTTTCACCCCATAATTGCCTGAAAATCCCTTTTTAAAATTTTTGAGCATGACCTCTAAATTTGTAGGCTTACTCTGTTTTGATCCCATTATTAATTTCTTTCTCATTTTCGGTGTGGCAAAGACAGACAAAGGGAGGGTATCCCCTCAGATGAGAGGACCAATCAGATAATTCTCTGGTCGCATTCCTGAGGGAAACTTCAGGTGAGGTTTGGCCATAGCAGACTCAGCTTTGTGACTTGTGATCAGAATCTGATCCGATACCGCCCTAGATCTTATACTTTCACCATGACACAGGAGAGTCCATTCAGACTCCATAGGCTTTTGGGGACCTCAAGAGTGCCCGTCTGTGGAGCCACAAACTTGAACTCGACTGGCAAGCCTGGCCAAGATGCACATTCACACACACACGCACACACCAGAGTCTATTACATTCCCTCGCACAGAATTTTCTACCTGTGAGACTATGAAGGCCTGCGGGGATTGATCAGGTCCCCCTTCCACCCTTTTGGGTGGGCCTGACTTCTTTGGGGCCCTGGCCTTACCAATTCCAATGTCAGGTCCAGGTCCTCACCTACCAGGTCTCTTTGAGTCCAGCGGGAACAACGGATAGGGGCCAGCCAAGGCAACCGAGAAGGAGACTGCCAAAATTCAGGCAGGCCATGCGCCTTCTCCCTTGCCATCCCTCCCTCTGTCACTGCCTCCCTGTTCTCCCAAATTGGTGGCAACAATCAGCCAGCGCCGTTGGGTTTCCAGGTCAGGGAACCAAGTATGTTAGGGAACCAGGCTGGAATGCTGGTGGAAAAACCAAGTGGCACTTGGAGATCTTGGTGGATTGGAGGTTTATTTAACACCGGTGGGCTCAGAAGAGACTGTTTTTCCAAAGGTCTGAGCGCCGAATGCAAGCAGGAAGGGTAATTTATAGTCATCAGCTTCCATATCTGTGGGGTTTTCGCGAGTGCAGCAAACTAAGGAAGAAGAACCCAGAGGAGGGGTCTCTAAGCTAGAGAGCAGAGTCTTTTTTAGCCCCGTTGGCCATCCTTGGTGTACTTTATTCACTTCTCCAACACTGGCAATTCTACTTTTACATATTTATCTAAGAAAACTGTAAACATATGTCCACAGAAATACTTTTAAATGAATATTTGCAGCAACATTACTCATAATAGCCAAATTCTTAAGACAACCAAATATTCATTAACAGGAAAATGGAAAAATTGTGGCAGAACTATATAGTAGTATACTACTCAGCAATGAAAAAAATGAACTACAAACACATGCAACAGTATGCATGATGCTCAAAAACATGCTGAGGGAATGAAGCCGGATGTGAGTACACACTGAAAGATTCCCACTAGTATTGTGATGTAGAAGAGGTAAAATTAACTTAAATTGATAGCAGATAAAGTCTTGCCTGGGACAGGGTATTGATTATGAGAGACCTTGAGGGAAGTTTTAGAGTGATGGAAATGTGTTATATTATGACTGGAATGGTAGTTGCATGGGTGAATACACTTGTCAAAACACATTAAACTGTTCTTAACATAGGTGGCTTTTATTGTCTGTAAATCATACCTCAATAAAGTTCATATTTAAAGTAAAAGATATAAATATCCTACATATTGGAATTATGAAATCTAATTAATAAATACAGGAAGGTGTGGTTATTATTCAATCCATAGCACAGGAACCCTAATTATTGTATGGTGACAATCATTAACATTAGAAACAAGGGAAGAACAATTTTAAAAGGAAAGATGATAGATTTAGTTTCTGGTACAGTCTTTTGGCACTATAGCAAATGGGTCAAAAATCCATGGCTGGAATAGCTACCACTGAAGAAGAAGAAACAAGGGAAGGAGCAATCTACTAACCAGAAGAGGTCACTGTACTGTCCTTTTCCAACAGGGATTCTGCATTGACCTGGATACGTGCTCATGCAGTAATCCTACAACTCAATACGGAAGCTGCAGCACTGGCAGCATTTGTGCCAAGGGACTTCTGAGTCATTCTTTGTGCAGTTAAGCACAAAGCTACTCAGTTTTGCATTTAGATTTTCACTCTGGTTAGGTTCAGGATCCTACAAACCATATTTTGGTAAAATCCCATTATATAAAATATTTTTGCATGATTTTCTCAATAAAACTTAATAAAAAATTTTTCAATATTGGAATTTGCCCATGGGCATCATTTGAAAAATCAAATCAATTGTATTAATCTCTTTTGTACTTATGTTAAAATAAGGTCTGAAAAAAATGTTTCAGTTGTAAATATTAAATTCAACTCGACTAGAAATAAAACTAAAATGCAGAACTCAAGGAAAAGTTGACCTGGTTATTATTGTCATGCAAATATTTCATTGCACAATAGCCTCCTGGATCTGTTTCAAAGCGACTATCTGGAGCTGACAATCCAAAGAAACAACAATAGAAAAATCAATAAAACAAAGACTTCATTCAAGACCAGCTGCAAATGATCTCCGTTGGCCCTTGACTCCTCTAGCTTTTAGTTCATAGATTTCATAAACATATAACTGTGCTATAAGCATTATAATTTCATTTTCTGCACACTCAATTTTCTTTTTCATTTTCACACTGTATGCTAAATATAACTACAGTATTTTTCACATTGTAAACCTTTCAATAAATTCAAAGGAACAAATTGGTTACAGTGAAATAAAAACAATGAGATTTCAGAGACAGGGGTACAGAGGAAGGAGGAAGAAAGGCTGCATCATATTCATGAGGATGAAAAAAATCCACATCTTTAGTATGCCAAATGGTGCAGTGCAGGTTGTATCAAAATGAAAGCTCTCACAATAATGTTCACTGTCTTACCCATTTACCACCCCTACAAAACTAATAAATAAAAACAAAGGGAACAAAGACAATTGTTGAAACAGGACCTAACATGTTAATATAATGATTTACATAAATCCTACTACAAATTTCAATTAAAAAATAATTCCCTTCTTTATATTTTTTCCTTTCAACAAATGAATGAATAAAAAACACAAAAACATGCTTTCAGCTCTTCCTAAAACATAAAAAGAAATTGTCAAATGAATTTGTTTGCTTACCTTTCCTGTTCCCCATCAGGCATCTCCTAATCCCACCAGGTGTGTTTTTCTTCTCAAAACAACTCAGACCTACATCACACTTGTGCTTCTATTTCAAAAGATCCCTGACTCAGCTTCAAGTCACTCTGACTGCTATATTCCTCTATTCTTAGTGAGCTTGACTTACAAGTCCTTTGTGACTTGGTCTTTCAAAGGCTACATTATGCATCCCCAGGCTGGATTTTTATCCTCTACAGCTCAGCCTTTAAATGGTTGACTGCCAATCTCAGTGGATTCTAATTCTATCTGGTCTTCAGAATTATTGGGGTTCTTTTCAACATTCCCTTTCTTCTCCCTGAGATTGTTACATAATGTTTCGGGTGGGCCCTGAAAATGTACATATGTTTAAAGCTTCCCAAATTATTATGATTTGCATAAATATTTTGGAAAACACCGCTTCTAAGTAGCTCAGCTATCTTTAGCTGGGTCTCTGACATAATACTTCTGGAGCAAGCTCTGACTATTTATCTATTTTCAATCTACCTGACTCATACCTCTATTTCTTCTGGTCATTCACTTGGATCTTGCCTTACCACTAGCACTATACCTTCTGTATAAAACTTCTGGACTCAAACTTGACCTTATTATCATAGCCAGTTTTTCTTAATATGTGGTCACTGAAATACCTGTAGCACATATCATGAGATGGGATGGTGGTTCTTGCTAAAAGGTAGATTCCTAGAACCTCCAAAAGATCTACTGAGTCTGAATGTCTTCAGATGGGGCTCAGTAATTTGTGTGTTAAGCAAACACCGTTGGTAACTATTATTCATCCTAATGTTGAAGAACCACTAGCTTAATCTTTTATGACTTAATAGAATGAGGTTATATAGTAAAAAGACCTGGGAACAAGGCCCTTTTTTCTTTTATCTTAGGTGAGATACTTAACTTTTCTTTTTTCTTAGCTGAAAATATGGTAATAATAATACCACATAGTTCATAGGTTTGTTGATACCCATTTTAATATGAATAATCTAAATGAAATCAGCTCACCCATCAAAAATGCAATCAGGAAAAACAACAACAAAAGAAAAGTCCAAAGGAGATCAATATCCCTTAATCTTTAGTTTCAATCCCACTAACTTTTACCTTCCCATCCTCATCTCCTCTCACTGAGCTCCATCCACATTGTCCCCTCTTTGTTTTTGCTCAAATGCCCCAAGACCACTATAGTTTCAAAGCCTGTACACATGTCTGTGCTTGGATGACATGTGCATGGAAGGTTTTACTGACAGGTGTGATTCACTTTATCACTTCTTTCAGCTCTTTGTTCAAATGTTACCTCTTAGAAAGGCCATCCCAAATTACCCTATCTAAAGCAGCCCATCACTCTCTTTCATTCTATACCCCCTTACCATGCTTTGTTTATCTTTACAATATTTATCACTGTGGCATTGTTTTATGTGGATATGTATTTGCATTTTATTGCCAATTTCACCCATTAATAATTCCCATAAGTTTAGAGGCTTCAACAGGAAGCCTGTTGTTTGTGTGTATACACAGCACTTAGAACAATACTTGACACATAAATGATACTCATTAAAAAGTTGGCAATTAAATAAGTAAAATATCAATAATGCAATGTTCTTTTGCTCACCATCATCTATTCTTTGATTACGTTGGAATTAAAAAGCATCTGCACATTGTAGGGAAGAAAAAAATTTTTCCTCTACCCTTCAAGGTCTTCTAGGTATATTAAGAACTAAATTTACATGAAACAGATTAACCAGAGAAAAAAATTCAAACTTTTATTACATGTGCATGGAAGCCCAACAGTGAAATTG
The DNA here is from genome assembly GCF_016509475.1 of Prionailurus bengalensis. Taxonomy (NCBI): domain Eukaryota; kingdom Metazoa; phylum Chordata; class Mammalia; order Carnivora; family Felidae; genus Prionailurus; species Prionailurus bengalensis. The sequence goes on along the minus strand of NC_057361.1, from coordinate 75,632,663 downwards.
AGATATAAAGAAATGACCAAAGCAGGCAGTTTTTATACTTTTCAGACAAAGAGAAAACAAATCTGCGAGTAATTGACAAAACAGAGAAAACTTAACTTTGGGAGTTTCAATTACTAAGGAATTCTAAACAGAATTTGGGCTAGGGTAAAAATTAGTAAAAAGTAACAAGAGTTGTTTACACAACATTCTTGGCCCTGAATTTCCTATCTTTGGTGACAAAGATGTTTCTTATCTGGTATAGAGAGGGCACCTTTCAATTGGGAGATTTATTTCCTGCTTTCAGGTAGACAGAGGAGGGATTAAGGGTTTTTCCTGCACAGGCTGTACCTTAAGTAAATTTTCTTTAATATAATCAATATGCCAAACTAGCACATTTTGGAGTGGTCTGCTCTTTCCCCTTAAAATATCAAAATGCACCATAAGCTAAGCTAAAAGAGAAGACACAGACTAGATAGATGGAACACATATAACTAACAGAAACAATAGTACTCATAATATGTAAAGAACTACAAATCATAAAAGACAAACTACTCATACAAAAATGGACAAAAATTCACAAAAGCAGAAACTATTTTGAGCAATATATACCTTAAAAGAATCACAACCTCACTAGGAATTAGGAAAATGTAAAAATAATATCAGTTTACCACCATCAGTTTGGCAAAAATGTCAAAGACTGACAATGCTAAGTGTTCATGACTACGTAGGGAAAGGTAGACTCTCACACATTGTTAATGGGATTGTAAGTTGTTATGGCAACTGTGAAGGACATTTTGGATATATCTAACAAAGTTAAAAATATAATAACTTACAACCTTGCATATCTACTTCTAGCTATATACCACTAGAGAAATTTCACCCACTTGTACAAGGCCATATGGCTAAGGGTTTTCACTGCAACACTTTTTTAATTTTCAAAGTAAATAACTGAAATGTCTATTGACAGAAAAATAGATAAAATTATGTATATTCATGCAATATAATATTGTTTAGCAATTAAAATGAAGCAATTAGATCTACATGTATCAACATAATCTTTTAAAACACATAACAATAAATGAAGAACATGTTTTGAAAGGGTATGCACAATGCCATGCCATTTTTGTAAATTTTAAAAATACAAAATAATATTTATATCATTTATGAATAAATTTATAAATAGTAAAAGTATAAAACACAAAAAGTAGACAAATCAACGTCAGGATGGTAGTTACTGAGCAGAAGGGGAATCATTTGGGGGATGATGTTAATCTCTTTGGTAAAATATTTACTTTTTAAAAAATATGATGTTATGTTATAGCAAATTGTTAACATTTGTTAAAACTGGGTGATTTATTATATTGCTATCTGTTATATTATTCTCAATACTTTCCTATATTTTTGGAACATGTTTCTTTCAAAATAAAGAGAAAAGAAAAAAAGTAGATATTAAAAGAAAAAAAGAAAACTTATCTCTGAGGTATGGGGTATGCTTTTCTTTTGCTTTTTTTTCTACATACCTTTTTTCACCTAAAAAATATTCCACACTGACCCTGTAGATTACATTTATCATTAGAAAAAAATAAGCTAAAAACTGGGTGAAATGTACAACAGATTTTAATGTGTAGAGAGATTTTTGCCCATTTATCTTAAATGTGTATTACAAGTCTTCCCTATATTGTATAAATCTAAGTAAAGATATATCAAACAAAATAGACATTAAAACAAAGACTATAACAAGAGTTGAAGAAAGGCACTAAATTATAATAAAAGGGACAATCCAACAAGAAGACCTAATGATTGTAAATATGCATGACTCCCCACCTGAAAGCACCCAAATACATAAAACAATTAATAACAAACATAAAGGAATTCATTGATAAGAATACAATAATAGTAAGGGACTTTAACACCTCACTTATATCAATGGAAAGATTGTCTAAGCAGAAAATCAAAAGGGAAACAATGGCTTTGAAGGATACACTGGGCCAGATGGACTTCATAGATATATTCAGAACAATCCATCCTAAAGCAGCAGAAGACACATTATTTTCAAATGCATGTGGGACTTTCCCCACAATATATTACATATTAGGTAACAAATAAGAACTCAAAAAATACAAAAAGATTGAGATCATAGGACTCATCTTTTTGACCACAAAACTCTGAAACTTGAAGTCAACCACAAGAGAAAATCAAGAAAGACCGCAAATACATGGAGATTAAAGGGAATTCTGCTAAAGAACAGATGGGTCAACCAGGAAAGCAAAGAAGAAATTTAAAAAAAAAAAAAAAAAACAAGGAAACAAATGAAAATGAAAACACAATGGTCCAAAACTTTTGAGATGCCACAAAAGTGGTCCTAAGAGGGAGTACATAGCAATACAAGTATACCTCAAGAAGCAAGAAAAATCTCAAATAAATCTATTACACCTAAAGGAGCTAGAAAAAGAATAATGAATGAAGCCTAAAGCTAGCAGAAAGAAGGAAATAATGAAGACTAGAGCAGAAATAAATAATATAGGAACTAAAAAAAACAACAACAATAGATCAATGAAACCAGGAGATGGTACTTTGAAAAAATTAATAAAATTGGTAAACCTCTACCCAGACTTATAAAAAACAACAACAACAAAAAAGAAAAGGCCTAAGTAAAGTTAGAAAGGAGAAAGGAAAAATAACAACCAATGCCGCAGAAATACAAATAACTATAAAAGAATATTAAGAAAATTATATGCCAACAAATCGGAAAATCTGGAAGAAATGGAGAAATTCCTAGAAACAAACTACCAAAACTGAAACAGGGAGAAATATAAAACTTGAACAAATTGATAACCAGCAAAGAAACTGAATCAGTAATCAAAAATCTCCCAACAAACCAAAGTCGAGGGCCAGATGGCTACACAAGAAAATTCTACCAAACATTTAGAGTTAATACCTATTCTTCACAAACTATTCCAAAAAATAGAGAAGGAAGTAAAACTTCCACATTCATTCTATAAGCTTAGCAAAACCAGGTAAAAACTACATTAATAAAGAGAACTACAGGCCAATAACTTTGATGAACATAGATGCAAAAATTCTCAATAAAATACTAGCAAACTGAATCCAACAATACATTAAAAAATCACTCACCAGGATCAAGCAGGATTTATTCCTGGGTTGCAAAGTTGGTTGAATATTCACAAATGAATTAACGTGTTACACCAAAAACTAAAAGAATGGATAAGAACCATATGATCATTTCAATAGATGCAGAAAATGCATTTGACAAGGTACAACTTCCAATCATTATTAAAAAAAAAAAACTCAACAAAATAGATTTAGAGGAAACATACCTCAACATAATAAAGGCCATATATGACAAACCCACAGGTAATATCATTCTCAATGGGGAAAAACTGAGAGCTTTTCCTGTATACTCAGGAACAAGATGGGGATGTCCACTCTCACCATGGTGATTTAACATAGTACTAGAAATCCTAGCCACAGCAATCACACAATAAGAAGAAATAAAAGTCATCCAGATTGGCAAGGAAGAAGTCAAACTTTCACTATTTACAAATTACATAATACTCTATATAGAAAACCTAAAAGGTTCCACCAAAAAATTGCTAGAACTGATAGAGGAATTCAGCAAAGTTGCAGGATACAAAATCAATGTACAGAAATCTGTTGTTATACTATGTACCAATAACAAAGTAGCAGAAAGAAAAATCAAGCAATCAATCTCATTTACAATTACATCAAAAATATGATACATAGGGATATACTTAATAAAAGAGGTAAAAGATCTGTACCTGAAAATTATAGAACACTTATGAAAGAAATTGAAGATGACACAAAGAAAAGGGAAAATTTCCATACTCATGTACTGGAAGAACAAATATTGTTAAAATGTCTATACTACATAAAACAATCTACACATTTAATGCAATTCCTATCAAAATACCACCAGTATTTTTCACAAATCTAGAACAACCAATCCTAAAATTTTTAGGGAAACACAAAAGACCCTGAATAGCCAAAGCAATCTTGAAGAAAAAAAGCAAAGCTGGAAGCATTGCAATTCTGGACCTCAAGGTATATTATAAAGCTATATCCATCAAGGCAGTACTAGCACAAAAACAGAAACGTAGATCTGTGGAACATAACAGAAAACCCAGATATGGACCCACAACTATATGGTAGACAAATCTTCAACAAACCAGTAAAGAATAGCCAATGGAAAAAAGAGACTACTCAACAAATACTATTGGGAAAAAATGGACAACATGATGCAAAAGAATGAATCTGGACCACTTTATTCCACCATACACAAAAATAAATTCAAAATGGATGAGGGGCGCCTGGGTGGCTCAGTCGGTTGAGCGGCCGACTTCAGTTCAGGTCATGATCTCGCGGTCCGTGAGGGCTGTGAGTTCGAGCCCCGCGTCGGGCTCTGTGCTGATAGCTCAGAGCCTGGAGCCTGTTTCAGATTCTGTGTCTCCCTCTCTCTGACTCTCCCTCGTTCATGCTCTGTCTCTCTCTGTCTCAAAAATAAATAAATGTTAAAAAAAATTTAAAAAAAAAAAGGAAAATGGATGAAAGACCTAAATATGAGACATTATAGCATTAATACCCTAGAAGAGAACATGAGCAGCAACCTCTTTGACTTTGGATGTAGCAACTTTTACTAGACACGTATCAGGAGACAAGGAAAACAAAAGCAAAAATAGACTATTGGGACTTCATCAAGGTAAGAAGCTTCTGCACAGCAAAGGAAACAATTAACAAAACTAAAAGGCAACCTATGGAATGGGAGAAGATATTTGTAAATGACATATCTGATAAAGGGTTAGTATCCAAAATCTATTACGAACATATCAAACTCAACACCCCCCCCAAAAAAAACAAATAATCCAGTTAAGAAATGGGCAAAATACATGAATAGACATTTTCCCAAAGAAGTCATGTAAATGTATAACAGACACATTAAAAGATGCTTAACATCACTCATCGTGAGATGAATACAAATAAAAACCTCAATGAGATATCACTTCATGCCTATCAGAACGGCTAAAATTAACAACACAGGAAGCAACAGATGTTGGCATGGATGTGGAGAAAGGGGAGCCTTCTTGCAGTTTTTGTAGGAATGCAAACTGGTCCAGTCAGTCTGGAGAACAGTATGGAACTTCCTCAAAAATTTAAAAATAGAACTACCTTATAATCCACTAATTGCACTATTGGGTATTTACCCAAAGGGTACAATAATACTGTTTCAAAGTGGCACATACATCTTGATGTTTATAGCAGCATTATTGACTATATCCAAATTATGAAAAGAGTATATATATGTATACATATATATATGTATATGTTTACATATATATACATATATATGTACATAAAACCAAAAAACACACAAATAATCCAGTTAAGAAATATACAAACACATACATGATGGAATGTTCCTCAGCCATCAAAAATAACGAAATCTTGCCATTTATAATGACATGGATGGAGCTAGAGTGTATTATGCTACACGAAATAAGTCAGTCAGAAAAAAATAAATACCACCATATGATTTCACTCATTTGTAGATTTTAAGATGAATCAGATGAACACAGGTGAAGGGGAAAAAAGTGAAGGAGGCAAACCATAAGAGACTAAACTATAGAGAACAAACTGAGGCTTGATGGAGAGGAGGTGGGTGGAGGATGCTCTAAATGTGTTGTGGGTATTAAGGAGGACACCTGCTGTGATGAACATTGGGTGTTATATGTAAGTAATCAATCACTAAATTCTACTCCTTAAACCAATATTACACTATATGTTAACTAACTAGAATTAAGTAAAAACTTAAAACAAAAAAAAAAGTTAAGGCAAAAGACATGTTTAGACACACAAAACCTGAATTCATCACCAGCAGACCTGCACTGCAAGAAAGGATAAAGATGGGGTAAGCAGGAGAGGAAGAGGACAGTTTGGAAAGAGTTTGAGGAGGATAAGGAGGAAGACCTCCTTGTGGAGGTCTACTGCTGTGCACAACATATGCCTACTGCTGTGCACAACAGCAAAATATGCCTACTGCTGTGCACAACAAGGAAAGAGGAAAACCCTCTAGAGGAGAGATTTAGACAATGCAATAGAAGTTGGAGATAAATTTTATTTTCTAGAAGGAACTTGGGATTGATTGCTGAGCTGAGCAGTTTTGTGAGCCTTCACCTGCATCCTTTGGCCAGCTCCTCTCCTGAAGGCCGCAGCTTTGAAGAACAGAGTATTTGGAATATTGTACTTACATGCTTTTCTTGTTCTACCTTCACCTAAGCCAAGATAAGTAGAGATCTCACCTATTTTTCTCTACAAGGTCTTCCACTGCTTGTGTCTTCCATTTCAGGCTTGGATACAGCCTCTGCTTTTTAGGTAGAGAAAAAGAAAATGATTTGTTTAGGTTGCTTAAGGAATGATGAGGGCCATAATAAAGGTGTCTGATCAACTTCAAAAGAAAAAAGAATAAAGGATAAAATATTTCAGGCAGAAAGCAAATGGTACCAGAAGGGAATTATGTCTACAAAAAAGGATCAAAAGAACAGAAATTGGAACTATGTGGGTAAATATATGGGGTTGTAAGTTTAAATCTCTTTTTAAAATTTACTAATCATCTTAGAGTGATGTAAGAAAGGGAATTCCTAATTCAAAAGATTAATGAAAAAAGTAATCAAGTAGTTTTCTTGATTTTATCCAATGAACTGTACATCAGGTAGACTAAGAGTTGATAGTGAAAAGTTCTCCTTAAAAGAACTTCTTTAAAAATGTTAGGAGAATGTCAGTCAATAAATTAAATAATAATAAACTCAGAATATCACCAATTTGACTAGCCTAATAAATAATGAAAAGCTGATAAAAAATTTATAATCAAGGGATCCACTAACAACACCTGGTTTCAATGATCAATTTTAAGAAGATTAAAAGACAGATAACCAAAAATTATATACTTTCTAAATTGATAAAAAGAATAAACTTAAAATATCACTAACTAAAGTACTGTTAACATAGAAAATCAAAGAAGCCTGGATCTGATGAAGCTTCTAGATTAAGCTCTCAGTTTACAGTCAATATAGAGAATGGAGGGAGTTTTTTTTAATACCACAGGACTGTAAGTACTAAAATTCAGCATGTCAGAAACTATGAGACAAAAAGCCTGATTTCTTCAATGAATAAATGACAAGGGAAAGAAAAAAATGAAGAAGGATTTATAGACTAAAAGAGATTTAAAAGATATGTAAAGCAAATCCAATATTTGGATGGACTTTTTTGGATCTGGACTGAAAAATATAGCTATTAAAAATGTCTAAAATAGGGGTACTTGGGTGGCTCAGTTGGTTAAGCATCCATCTCCTGGTTTCAGCTCAGGTCATGATCTCACAGTTTGTGAGTTCAAGTTCCTTGTCAGGCTCTGTTCTGACAGCACAGGGCCTGCTTGAGATTCTGTCTCCCTTTCTCTCTTCCCCTCTCCTGCTCACTTTGTATCTCATTATCTCTAAAAAATAATAAACATTAAGAAATGTCTAAAATGAAGTCTAAAATATTTGGGGAAATTTGAACATCAGTTGTATATTTGACATCAAGTAATTTGTTGATTTTTGTTTTAGCAGTGATAATGGTATTGGATTTTTTTAATTGACTTATTTTATTTAGAGATATATATGAAAATATTATGGATAAATTGTTAAGATGGTTGGAATTTGCTTCAAAATAATTCAAAAAGAGGAAAGTTAAAATTACAGGTGAAACAAGATGGGCTATTAGTTAATAATGGATGAAGCTAGATGAGGTGGTCATGGGGTTCATTACACTATACTGTCTACTATTGCTTATGGTTGAAATTTTTCATAATTAAAAAGATATCCTGTTTAGTTTTAGTGCTAGATCATAGGCTTCAGAGGGCAGTGAGTATAAGGAAATGGGCAACAGAAAGACTGTCATTACAATAGAAAATTTACTTCATTTATAAACAATAGAGAGGTGTGCCTGGGTGGCTCAATTGGTTAAGTGTCTGACTCTTGATTTCAGCTCAGATCATGATCTTGTGGTTTGATATTGAGTCCACACCAGACTCTGTGCTGACAGTGTGGAGCCTGCTTAGGATTCTCTCTCTCTCCCTCTCTCTCTTCCCCTCTCCCATTCTCTCTCTCTTAAAATGAAGAAGCAGATGTCTTCTATTTCAAAATAGAAATCCATAAAATGGAGCAAGAGAAATAACACTGAATGTAGTCAAAGACACTTTGAATTTTGCCATAATTTTGACACTTATGGGCTGTGTGATCATGCGCAAGTCACTTCATCTCTTGACACCAGTTAACACATTCTTAAAATAAACCACTTGAATTAGAATATCTGCACGGTACTTTCCAGTTTTAATTTTTTTTACAAGTTTATTCTATTGTGGTTTTTTTTTTTGCTATTTTTACTATTGAAATAGACTTGATATACAATGTCATATTAGTTTTAGAGGTACAAAATACTAATTCAAGAATTCTACACATTATTTTTTTTAATTTTTTTTCAACGTTTTTTTATTTTGTTTGGGACAGAGAGAGACAGAGCATGAATGGGGGAGGGGCAGAGAGAGAGGGAGACACAGAATCGGAAACAGGCTCCAGGCTCTGAGCCATCAGCCCAGAGCCTGACGCGGGGCTCGAACTCACGGACCGCGAGATCGTGACCTGGCTGAAGTCGGACGCTTAACCGACTGCGCCACCCAGGCGCCCCTCTACACATTATTTAATGCTCACCAAAAAAAAAAAAAAAATTAGTTACTATCTGCCACCATACAATGTTATTAGAATGTTGGCTATTTTCCTATGCCATGCTTCTAATCTCTGTGACTTATTTACTTTGTATCTAAAGGTTTATACCTCTTAATGCCTTACACCTATTTTGCCCATCCCCCATCCTTTCCCTCTGGCAATCACCAGTTTTTCCCTGTATTTATGTTTGTTTCTTCTTGCTTACTTGTTTTTCAGATTCCACATATAACTGAAATCATATTGCATTTGTCTTTCTCTGACTTATTCCACTTAGCATAATACCCTCTGAGCCCAATGATGCTGTTGCAAATGCAAGTTATCACTCTTTCTTATGGCTGAATAATATTCCATTGTATATATACACATTTTCTTTATCCATTCTTCTATCCATGGACACTTAGTTTGCTTCCATATATTGGCTATTGTAACTAATGCTTTGATGAGCATAAAGGTGCATATATCTTTTTGAACTAGTGTTTTTGTTTTCTTTGGGTACATTCCCAGCAGTGAAATTACCAAATCATGTGATATTTCTATTTGTAATGTTCTGAGAACACCTCCATAACTTTTTCACAGTAGTTGCACCAATTTACACTCCTAGCACCAGTGCATGAGGGTTCATTCTCTTTTGCACATGCTTGCCAATGCTTGTCATTTCTTTTTTTAAAGTTTTATTCTTTAAGTAATCTCTACACCCAATGTGTGACAAGAACTTATGACCCCAAGATCAAAAGTTGCATGCTTTTCCAACTGAGCCAGCTAGGGGCCCCAATACTTGTCATTTCTGGTCTTTCTGATGACAGGTGTAGGGTAAAATCTATTCAGGTCCTCTGCCCATTTTTAATCAGTTTGTGTGTATTTTGGAGTTGAGTTGTACAACTTCTTTATATTTTTTGTATGTTAATTCCTTATCCAATATATTATTTGCATATATCTTCTTCCATTCGATATGTTGCCCTTTCATTTTGTTGATGGTTTCTTTCATGTAAAACATTTTATTGTGGTGTGGTCCCAGTAATTTACTATTGCTTTTTTTTCCCTTGCCTGAAGAGACATATCCATAAACATCTTGCTAAGGCTGATGTCCAACATATTAGTGCTGATATTTTCTCCTAGAACTTTTATGGTTTCTGGTCTCATATTTAGGTATTTAATCTAGTTTAAGTTTATTTTTGTGTATGGTGTAAGAAAGTGGCCCAGTGGCATTCCTTTACATGTAGCTATCCAGTTTCCCCAACATCATTTATTAAAGAAACTGTCTTGTCTCCATTGTATATTCTTGCTTCCTTTGTCACACATTTATTGGCTGTATAAGTGTGAATTTATTTCTGGGTTCTCCATCACGTTCCATTGATGTTTGTGTCTATTTTTGGGCCAGTACCACACTATTTTGATAACTATAGCTGTGTAGTATATCTTGAAATCTGGAATTGTGGTAATTCCAGCTTTGTTCTTCTTTCTCAAGATGACATTAGCTATTCAGGGTATCTTATGGTTCCATACAAATTTTAGGATTATTTGTTATAGTTGTGTAGAAAATACTATTAGCATTTTAATATGAATTACATTGAATCTAGAGATTGCTTTGGATAGTATGGACGATTTCCAGGTTTAATTTTCTCATTAAATGCATATTTATTAGTTGCTTACTGTAAGGGTGCAACATAATAGCTAAAAACATGTTTATAAAACCATACTACCTAGGTTCAAATTTGGTATTCATCTTTTACTAGCTGTGAGTGTCAATGGACAAGACATTTTAACTTCTCTGTTCTTCAGTGTCCTCATGTATAAAATGGAAATAATAATGGCACCTATCTCACAGAGTTGTTGTAAGAATTAAAAGGATATAATGTTTTTAAAGATTTTGGAATGGTGCCTAGCATTCAATGAATGTTAGTTATTATCATTATGAACTAAGCATTGGGTATATAATGGGGAACAAGAATGAAATAGTATTTGTTCTCAGGGATCATCCAGAAAAGGGGAGGGGGAAAAAGTGATAAACATGGATACAGCTATGACAGTGGAAGTAGCTGCTCATGAGAAATATAGCAAGAAGCAGTGGAGGGTTGGAGGAGTTTAATTTATCCTTATAAAAGAAGGATAAACAATAAGTATTTAGTTAAGAAAAAGGAAGGGCATATGTTTTAGGCAAAAGGAATTACTTGTGCAAAGGTTGTAGTCCAATAATTCCTATAGGATGAAACATGGGCTTTTCATATAAGTGTAATCCAAAAGGCAATTACCATACATTAAAAATGTACCACAAACTTCTTTTTTTTATCAAAACACATCATTAAGGGGATAAAAAGGCAAACAACTAAATTGGAGAAGATACCTGTAACAAATATATATGTTCCAGGACTCAAACAGAATATCTAAAGGAAATGATAGACAACCCAATAGAAAAAGGAGCAAAAAATAGACCAACAGATATCTCATAAAGAGGCTATCCAAATGGCCAATAAACCAACAAGTGCTCAACTTCATTAGTCAGTGGGGCAATATAAATTAAAACTACAAAGTAATATCACTATATATCCATGAGAATGGCTAAAATGAAGGAAAATAATAAGATGTTTACAAGATTGTGGAGAATCCTGGACTTTTTAACACTGGTGGTAGGAATGTAAGCTTGTACAAATGTTTTGGCAGTATCTACTAAAGTTAAATATATGCATATTTATGATTTTGCTACTGCATCCCTAGGTATATACAAAATAGAAATGTAGACATATATTCATGAAAATATATCTACAAGAGTGCTCCTAGCAACACTCTATGCAAGAGTTAAAAAGCTGAAAATCTGAGTGTCCATCAGTAGTAGAAGAGATCAATAAATTATGATATATTCACACAGTGGGATGCTATGCAGCAATGACAAGGAGTAGTCTACAACTAACCCCCAAATTAGGGATTCTCACAAACATAATGCTGAGTGGAAACGTGAAGACACATACAAAAATTCTATAATTCCTATTATTATAAAATATAAAACTGGAAAAAATATACTATGCTATTAGAAGTTAGAGTACAGGGGCACCTGGGTGGCGCAGTCGGTTAAGCGTCCGACTTCAGCCAGGTCACGATCTCGCGGTCCGTGAGTTCGAGCCCCGCGTCGGGCTCTGGGCTGATGGCTCGGAGCCTGGAGCCTGTTTCTGATTCTGTGTCTCCCTCTCTCTCTGCCCCTCCCCCGTTCATGCTCTGTCTCTCTCTGTCCCAAAAATAAATTAAAAAAAAAAAAAAAAAACGTTTGAAGAAGTTAGAGTACAAGTTACTCTGAAAGAGAGAGAAATGACTTGAAGGGAATGAATGGATGGTTACAAGGTTGCTGGTAATAATCATTTTTTAAAAAATATTTTTAACCTTTATTTTTAAGAAACAGAGAGAGACAGAGCATGAGCAGGAGAAGGGCAGAGAGAGAAGGAGACAGATAATCAGAAGCAGATTCCAGGCTCTGAGCTGTCAGCACAGACCCTGACGTGGGGTTCAAACTCACGAACTGTGAGATCATGACCCGAGCTGAAGTAGGATTCATAACCGACTGAGCCACCCAGGGGCCCTGGTTGCTGGTAATATTCTGTCATCTGATCAGAGTGCTAGTAAAACAACCTAGGAATTATACTTGAGCCTTCCTACATTAAAGTGTGTTGGCAATATTTGTTAATTGAAAGCAGAATTGATACTCTTCTTGCAGATCTCTCACAATGAAGAGAAGGGATGACCACAGCAATTCCAAGAATTGCATGGGTTTGCACTTCTCCCTCCCTTATGAATCTAGAATGATGATGTTTTGAAATCCAGAATTATACTTTAAAAGTAATAAAATGTTGAAGTACCACTGATCATGTGCATAATTTTCAATAATGAAACTAATATAGCAAGGTGGCTGCTGACATGTCAAGTGTTATAAATAATAGCTTGGGAATTTTCCTAAGGAATATAGTTTTATATATTCTATATATATATAATTATATATACATTAATATAATATAATATAATATAATTGTAATATATATTAATTGTATTCTAATTGATACATTAGTATTACTAATTGCATTAGTATTGGTGGTATAATATTCCTTGTGACACTTGACTAATGTTTTTGGGATATGAATATTTAATAATTGGATTCTTCATCCTTATCTAGCTCCCACTCCTCAGACCACACTATTTACCTCCTTCTCCAGTTTACCCAGTCTTGGGTAGGAACAGGGATGTCCTCATTCTACATGGGTTCAATGAGAGAATTATACCAGATCTCTTTCACTTAGCTTTGAGAGGATGAAGCTCTAGGAAAAGCTTTCATATTTCATAAATTTTCAACCAAATTAAGAGCCCAATGTAGCAGGCTGAATAAGAGTCACTCAAAGATATCAGTCTTAATCCTTGAAACCTAAGGATCTTAACATAGCAATATTATTATAGATTATCCCGATGGACCCTAAATCCAACTACAAGGGTCTTTATAAGAGTGAGGCAGAGGTGAGACAGTAAGAGGAATAAACAATAGAAGGCCATATGAAAATAGTCATAGATTAGAATGATGCAACAAGGCAAAGAATGCCAAAAAAGCTGGAATTGGCAAGGAATGGATTCTCCCTTAGAATCCCCAGGGGTTGATGGGGTGGGGAGGGAGGGGAGGGTGGGTGATGGGTATTGTGGAGGGCACCTGTTAGGATTAGCACTGGGTGTTGTATGGAAACCAATTTAACAATAAATTTCATATTGAAAAAACAAAACAAAACAAAAAGAATCTCCAGCAGTGCAGGCTGGTTCACACAACACCTGATTTCAGTTTAATGAAACTGATTTTGAACTATCAGAATTCAAAACTGTGAGAGAATACATTCCTGTTGTTTTAAGCCATTAAGTTGTTGGTAGTTTGTTACAGCAGCCACACAGGAAAGTAACACACCAACCCTCACATAAAAAGGAAAAACATATATACTATATTATGAACATGTGTATGTAAGAAAGAAATAGATGGGCAGAAATTCAACATGGATATATACCTTTCCTTTCTACCTATTATGAAAGCTGTTAGCTGGCCACAGAGATGAAGAAATCCTATACATCTACCTCCCTAATTCTCAATGTCCAGCACCATGCCAGTTTTATACAAAAATTTGTTTTGGGATAAATGAATTACAGAAACCAATAGTATTCATTTCTCTCACATCTTCAAGCATATTAATCTCTAAATTGAAATTTCAAACATATTGAAAGTTTAGACACAAACCAAAAACAAAATAAGATTTGTTAATCAAAGTGTGATCTGATGACTAGCAGCACTGGCATCATCTAGGAGTTTGTCAGATATACAGAATCTCAGGCTCAGCTATTAAATCTGAATCTGCCCTTTAAGAGGATCCCATGATGATTCCTGTGCACATTAACACTTTAGGAGCACTGATCTATGAGATAATCAAAAAAATCTGAACTGATTATTTGATAATATTAATAATTGTTAACTTTTTTAGGTGTGATAATGACATTGAGTTAAAGTGTCTTTTTAGAGATATATACTGAGATATTTATGGATGAAACTATATGTCTGGGGTATACTTCAAATCACTCAGAGTGGGGAGGAAATAGGGCATACAAAGAACAAGATTGGCCATGAAATTATCATTGTTGAGGCTAAGTGATGTGTACATGGAATTTCATTATACTATTCCCTTTACTTTTGGATATATTTGAATTATTCCTCAATAGAAAATTCAAAAAATGTTTACGTGTAGGACAAGTCATTTTTTTCCAACACTTCTCATATGTGTTCACTAGTATTATTTCCTAATTAAACTGAATTGAATTTTAATTTAGATATAATTGATTCAGGAAATAATGCACTGTGGTAATCTCATAATTCTCTCTACTCCTACTGTAAACTGTTATGTGGGATAGAAAATTTGGGAGAAGGGGCATGTACAAATGGCCTTTGAGAATGTGTTCATATAGGATTCTGGAGAGTTATGTGTCCTTCCTGGGCCTGGGTACAGAGTGTATTCAATGCCCAAAGCATTTAATTTGAGCAGTGTTCCAGACACTATAAACATCCATAATCCCTGATTAGGTAGTGACGAACTGTAACTGGACAATCTTCAAGGGGTGGATATTATGGCTGAAGTACAAGGAAAGGGATGTTCTGGTATCCCTTTAAGGGATACTGAGTGTAAAATCAAGCAAAGTAATAGCAAAAGAGATCCATTTTTCTGGAATTACCTTAGCATTCTCACAAAGCCAATATTTGTTTCAGTGATAAATGTGATAAATACTGTATGCCTGTACTTCACAACAGGAGTCTGAAAAATGTGCACTAGATATCTTATTTAGCTCCATTCTCCTCTCTGGGGTTTTCAACAGGAATTACCATTCATCTAGATTATTCATCTGCCTCCCTTGCTACTGTGTAAAAGAAACAGCATCAGCTCCGCTTGAGATAACTGGTTACTGGATGTGCTAAACTTCTATCCAGTCGCAGCAACACATTAAGCCTCCCTTTTGCTAGGCAACAATGCTGTTATTACTGAAGTTTCAATTTATTTTCAAGTTATAACTGGAAAATTAATTCATTAAAATAAGTCTGCCTGCAGAAAATCAGATTTTATCCTTTTCCCCACCTCGTTTTCCTGAATATCTTAGAATTATTGAGGTATAAATATTACCCTTCTTTAAAAAGGATGCTCATTTTTTCTGTCTGCACAGAACTCTCTATTCTTTTTTAATTTAAATTTAGTTAGTTAACGTATGGTGCAATGTTGGTTTCAGGATTGGAATTCAGTGATTCATTCAGTATCCCATCTCTTACCTCCCTCCATCCATCAATCCTGTTTGTTCTCTATGGTTAAGAGTTTCTTGTGGCTTGGGGTGTCTGGGTGGCTCAGTCGGTTGAGTGTCGGGCTTCAGCTCAGGTCATGATCTCACAGCTCATGAGTTCAACCCCCACGTCAGGCTCTGTGCTGACAGCTTGGAGCCTGGAGCCTGCTTCCAATTCTGTCTCCCTCTCTCTCTGCCCCTAACCCACTCACATTCTGTCTCTGTCTGTCTCAAAAATAAACATTAAAAACATTTTTAAAAAATTTTGAAAGAGTTTCTTGTGGCTTATTTCCTTTTCTCCTCTTCCCCCACCCCTTATGTTCATCTGTTTTGTTTCTTAAACTCCACACATAGGTGAAATCAAAAGATATTTGTCTTTTTCTCATTGACTTTTTCCACTTAGCATAATACATTCTAGCTCCAACCACGTCATTGCAAATGGTAAAATTTCATTCCTTTTGATGGCTGAGTAGTATCCCATTGTATATATGTACCACATCCTCTTTATCCATCCATCAGTTGATGAATATTTGAGCTCTGTCAATATATTGGCTATTGTTGATAATGCTTCTATAAACATTGTGGTTCACGTACACCTTCAAATCTGTATTTTTGTATCATATGGGTAAATACCTAATAGTGAAATTGCTGGGTTTTAATTTTTTTGAGCAACCTCCATACTATTTTCCAGCGTGGCTGCATCAATTTGCATTCCCTCCAACAGTGCAAGAGTGTTCCCCTTTCTCCACATCCATATTAACATCTGTTTTTTCTTGTGTTGCTAATTTTAGCAATTCTGACATGTGAGGTGGTATCTAGTCATGGCTTTGATTTGTATTTCCCAAATGTTGAGTGATGCTGAGCATATTTTCACTTACCTGTTAGCCATCTCCATGTCTTTTGGGGGAAAGTTTCTATTCATGTCTTTTGCCCATTTCTTAACTGGGTTGTCTGTTTTTTGGGTGTTGAGTTTGATAAGTTCTTTATAGACTCTCGATGTCAACCCTTTATCAGATATATTGTTTGCAAATATCTTCTCCCATCCTGTTGGTTGCCTTTCAGTTTTGTTGATGGTTGTTTTCCTGTGCAGAAGCTTTTTACCTTGACGAAGTCCTAATAGTTCATTTTTGCTTTTGCTTCACTTGTCTTTATCAACATGTCTAGAAAGTAGGTGTTCTGGCTAAGGCCAAAGAAGTTACTGCTTGTGTTCTCCTCCAGGATATTGATGGTTTCCTACGTCACTTTTACGTCTTATATTCATTTTGAATTCATTTTTGTATGTGGTGGAAGAAAGTGGTCCAGTTTTTATTCTTCTGCATGTTGTGATTCAGCTTTCCCAACAACATTTGTTGAAGAGACTGTCTTTTTTGCATTAGATATTCTTTGCTTCTTTGTTGAAGATTAGGTGTATTTCTATTTGGATCTATTTCTGTGTTTTCTATTCTGTTCCATTGATCGATGTGTCTGTTTTTGTGCCAGTACCATACTGTCTTGATGACTCCAGCTTTGTAATATAGCTTGAAATCCAAAATCATGATGGGTCAAGTTTTGTTTTCCCTTTTCAGGATTATTTTGGCTATCCTGGGTCTTTTGTGGTTCCATAAAAATTTTAGGATTGTTTATTCTAGCTCCAAGAAACATGCTGGTAGTATTTTGATAGGGATTGCATTAAATATGTAGATTGCCTTGGGTAGTATAGACATCTTAACAATGTTTCTTCTTCCAATTCATGAGCATGGTTTTCTACTTCGATTATCACATCATCTGCAAATAGTGAAATTTTGACTTTTTCCTTGTGGATTTGGATATCTTTTATTTCTTTTTGTTGTCAAATTGCTGAGGCTAAGATTTCCACTACTATGTTAAATAGTAATGGTGAGAGTGGACATCCTTGTCTTGCTCCTGACCATAAGGGAAAGGCCCTCAGTTTTACCCCATTGGGAATGATATTAGCTGCGGGTCTTTCACATATGGCCTTTATGATGTTGAGGTATGTTCCTTCTATCTCTACTTTGTTGAGGGTTTTTTTTATTACCATGAATGGATGCTGTATTTTGTAAAATGCTTTTTCTGCATCTATTGAGAGGAAAATATGGTTCTTGTCCTTTCATTCATTCATCTGGTGTATCATACTTATTTATTTGCCAGTATTGAATCAGCCCTGCATCCCAGGAATAAATCCCACTTGATCATGGTGAATAATTCTTTTAACATACTGCTGAATATGATTTGCTAGTATTTTATTGATACTTTTTGTACCCATGTTAATCAGGTATATTGGCCTGTAGTTCTTTTTAGTTGGGTCTTTGGTTTTGGAATCAAGGTAATTCTGGCTTTGTAGAATGAGTTTGGAAATAATATTTCCATTTCTACTTTTTGGAACAGTTTGAGAATAATATGTATTAACTCTTCTTTAAGGATCTGGTAGAATTCCCCTAGGAAGTCATCTGGCCCAGAATTCTTGTTTGTTGTGATATTTTGATTACTGATTCAATTTATTTGCTGGTTATGGGTCTGTTAAAATTTTCTATTTCTTCTTGTTTCAGTTTTGGTAGTTTGTGAGTTTTTAGGAATTAATCCATTTCTTCCAGATTGCCCACTCTGTTGGCATATAATTTTTCATAGTATTCATAGTATTCATTTCATTTCATAGTATTCATTTCATAGTATTTCTGTTTGTATTTCTGTAGTGTTGGTTGTGAGCTCTCCTCTTTCATTCATGAGTTTATCTATGTGGGTCCTTTCTTTGTCTTTTTGACAAGTCTGGCTAGGAGTTTATAAATTTTGTTAATTATTTCAAAGAAGTAGCTCTGAGTTTCATTGCTATATTCTACTGGAGTTTTTTGCTTGTTTCTATATCATTTATTTCTGATGTAATATTTATTATTTTCCTTCTTCTGCTGGCCTTAGGCTTTATTTTCTTTTGCTTTTCTAGTTCCTTTAGGCTTAAGGTTAAGTTGTGTATTGGGAACCTTTTTTGCTTCTTGAGATAGGCCTGAGTTACAAAATAGTTCCCCTCTTAGGACTCCCTTTGCTGCATCCCAAAGATTTTGGACTGTCGTGTTTTCATTTTCATTTGCTTCCATGCATTTTCAAATATCTTCTTTAATTTCCTGGCTAACCCACTCATTCTTTAGTAGGATGTTCTTTAACCTCCATGTGTTTAAAGGATTTCCAAATTTTTTCTTGTGGTTGACTTCAAGTTTCATAGCATTGTGATCAGAAAATATGCAAGGTATGATCTTGATCTTTTTGTACCTGTTGAGGGATGATTTGTGACCCAGTATGTGATTTATTCTGGAGAATGTTCCATGTGTATTCAGTTACTATAGGATGAAATGTTCTAATATAACTGTTAAGTCCATCCAGTCCAGTGTGTCATTCTAAGCCATTGTTTCCTTGTTGATTTTCTGCTTAGATGATCTATCAGTCATTGTACATGGGGTATTAAAGTCCCCTACTATTATTGTATTATTATCAATAAGCTTCTACATGTTTGTAATTAAATGATTTATATATTTGGGTGTCTCAAGTTGGAGACAAATATTTACAATTGTTAGATCTTCTTGATGGATAGACCTTTTAATTAGGATATAAAGCCCTTCTTCATCTCTTATTACAGTCTTTGTTTTAAAATCTAGTTTGTCTAAAATAAGCATGGCTACTCTGCTTTCTTTTGAAATCTATTAGCATAATAGATCGTTTTCCATCCCATCATTTTCAACCTGAAAGTGTTTGTAGGTCTAAAATGAGTCTCTTGGAAGGACTATGTAGATGGATCTTGTTTTTTATCCATTCTGATACATGATGTCTTTGGAGCATTTAGTCCATTTACATTCAGAGTGATTATTGAAAGATATTAATTTAGTGCCATTGCATTACTTGTTAGAGTTGGTATTGCTGGTGATCCTCTCTGGCCCTTTATTGTCTTTGTTGCTTTTCACCATTTTTCTCTTCACTCAGAGTCCCCCTTACAATTTCTTGCAGGGCTGGTTTAGTGGTCACAAACTCCTTTAGTTTTTGTTTGTATTGGAAACTGTGTATCTCTCCTTTTACTTTTTATTTTTATTTTGTAAATGTTTATTTTATTTTTGAGAGAGAAAGAGAGAGAGAGAGAGAGAGAGACAGAGTGTGAGCGGGGAAAGGGCAAAGAAAGACAGACACAGAATTCAAAGCAGGCTCCAGGATCTGAGCTTTCAGGAAAGAGCTTTATGTGGGGTTTGAACTCATGAACCATGAGATCATGACCAGAGCCGAAGTCAGACGCCTAACCAACTGAGCCACCCAAGTGCCCATCTCATTTTATTCTGTATGACAGCCTTTCTGGATAGAATTTTCTTGGCTGTATATTTTAATTAAAAAAATCAAATAAAGGAAGCTAGATCTTAGGTGTGTTTTGGTCTGCCAGTTAAGAGAAGTTTGATAGAAAAAAATAGAAAAGGAAAATAAGAGAAAACAATTAAAAATTAAATACAATTTAAAAAATTTGCTCTTACTGTATCCAAGAAACAAAAGAAAAGCAACAAAACAAAACAAGAAACAGAAGAAAAAAAAAGTGAACAAATAAACAAATCCAAGTGAAGCTAGATCCAGTTTCCCCAGTCTAGATCCAGTTCCAGCAGTCTAGATCAGTCATCTAACGGTATGAAAGAGATTTATGCTGGTATTCTGGAGAGGATCCGGCTGCTTAGATTCTCGGGCCAAGTGGAGATGTGCCTGAAGGGCACAGGGGGTGGGGCTTGGTGTAATGGCCCCATTCTCCACTTGGTGGTGCTGTTTAGCTCCCTGAAGTTTATCAGTGTTGGGTTAATGGTGAAAATGGCTCTGCCCTTCTCTCTAGTCTCTGGAGCAGGAAGTTCTCACCCTCACAGATGTGTAATCAATCACCCCTGTGTCTCCTGCTTCCATCATCTCCCTGCCTTACCTTGTCTGTGTCTGAGTTGTCCGCCTGCCATGTGGCACCTCCAAAGTTTTATCTCAGGCACAACTATGTTTCAAAACCCCACATTTCGGAGACCCCCCATGGCTTGGACCCACAGAAATTTCTTGTCCCAAGAAATGGTCATGCCACTGCACAGCAGCAGTGGTTCAGAGTTTATGGTAAATCACTACACACAGCAGGCACCAGAGTTTGCTGCCCTCAGAAGGCATCTTTGTTCCTATACCAATGAATGTGGCAGCTATAGTGAACCTCTGGGTCTTTTGCCCACAGCGAGGCCATATCAGCTCTACAAATGCATTCCATGCTGGGGAAATGCTTCTCCCCATGCAACCCAGGGGATCCTCAGACCACACTGCCCTCCCTGGGGACTCCACCCTGCTTCCTCACTGGAGTACTGCCAGGCACTGACCTCCAAAACTTCAGACTCTGCTCTCTGCTGTTTATAAAAAAAAATGGTGGTATTGAAACCTTCTCCTTGTTCCCTATCAAAGATTTGGGGGAACAGTTTTCTCGTGCAGTCCTCTGTGCATTTTCACTCTTTATCTCTACCTACTTTCAGGGGGGAATGCTTTTCTTTCACAAACCCTATGCACTGCTCAATTCCCCCCCACACACTTTCTCCTCTGTGAAAATGGCTCCCTCCCCTCTGTGGCACCATGGCTCTTCCCTCCCCCAGTTCACCACTCTGCACTGCATACCTGCTTCATTCTCTCCCTCAAATGATACAAATTGTTCTGTTAATCCTCTGATAAATTTTCTAGATGTTCAAAAGTGGTTTGATGTTGATTTAGCTGTGTTTGAGAAATGAGATATGCCCAGGGTCCCCTTACCATTTAACTCTTCCAGGACTCCCTATTCTTGATAAACAATCATTCACATCCAAATTGGAAACCTAAAATAACTGATTGATAAACTGGGCTAAGCAACATGACTATGAAAGAATGTACCTCCATCCAGCTACTTTAGGAGCCTAGGTACTGGAGGATTAGAAGTGAGAAAGTTGTAGGTTTCTATAGCAAAGTAAGTATACCATATATTTCTCTCAATTAAGTTGCATTCATATTTGAAATCAAATCAATGAAAATGGTTTTGTAGTATTCTGAATTTGAAATCCTTTTATTTCTTAAATGCACTCTAGTTTCTGATCTTTGGGCTCAGTGTATAGGAACTCCAAATTCCAAGTACATCTTTGTTTTTCCAGTGTTTAGCTAAGACTGAGATCAATTACTGCAGAAGGAATTCTGTATATCCTGACACTGATGCCAGACAAGATTCCAGGCAGATCCTTTACAGTATGAAAGAGTCAGGTTGGCACAAAAACAGACACATAGACCAATGGAATAGAATAGAAACCCCAGAACTAGACCCACAAACGTATGGCCAACTCATCTTTGACAAAGCAGGAAAGAACATCCAATGGAAAAAAGACAGTCTCTTTAACAAATGGTGCTGGGAGAACTGGACAGCAACATGCAGAAGGTTCAAACTAGACCACTTTCTCACACCATTCACAAAAATAAACTCAAAATGGATAAAGGACCTAAATGTGAGACAGGAAACCATCAAAACCTTAGAGGAGAAAGCAGGAAAAGACCTCTCTGACCTCAGCCGTAGCAATCTCTTACTCGACACATCCCCAAAGGCAAGGGAATTAAAAGCAAAAGTGAATTACTGGGACCTTATGAAGATAAAAAGCTTCTGCACAGCAAAGGAAACAACCAACAAAACTAAAAGGCAACCAACGGAATGGGAAAAGATATTCGCAAATGGCATATCGGACAAAGGGCTAGTATCCAAAATCTATAAAGAGCTCACCAAACTCCACACCCGAAAAACAAATAACTCAGTGAAGAAATGGGCAGAAAACATGAATAGACACTTCTCTAAAGAAGACATCCGGATGGCCAACAGGCATATGAAAAGATGTTCAGCGTCACTCCTTATCAGGGAAATACAAATCAAAACCACACTCAGGTATCACCTCACGCCAGTCAGAGTGGCCAAAATGAACAAATCAGGAGACTATAGATGCTGGAGAGGATGTGGAGAAACGGGAACCCTCTTGCACTGTTGGTGGGAATGCAAATTGGTGCAGCCGCTCTGGAAAGCAGTGTGGAGGTTCCTCAGAAAATTAAAAATAGACCTACCCTATGACCCAGCAATAGCACTGCTAGGAATTTATCCAAGGGATACAGGAGTACTGATGCATAGGGCCACTTGTACCCCAATGTTCATAGCAGCACTCTCAACAATAGCCAAATTATGGAAAGAGCCTAAATGTCCATCAACTGATGAATGGATAAAGAAATTGTGGTTTATATACACAATGGAATATTACGTGGCAATGAGAAAAAATGAAATATGGCCTTTTGTAGCAACGTGGATGGAACTGGAGAGTGTGATGCTAAGTGAAATAAGCCATACAGAGAAAGACAGATACCATATGGTTTCACTCTTATGTGGATCCTGAGAAACTTAACAGGAACCCATGGGGGAGGGGAAGGAAAAAAAAAAGAGGTTAGAATGGGAGAGAGCCAAAGCATAAGAGACTGTTAAAAACTAAGAACAAACTGAGGGTTGATAGGTGGTGGGAGGGAGGGTAGAGTGGGTGATGGGTATTGAGGAGGGCACCTTTTGGGATGAGCACTGGGTGTTGTATGGAAACCAATTTGTCAATAAATTTCATAAAAAAAAAGAGTCAGGTTGAGGCTAAATTAAATCTCTTGGCCAGAAGTTTTTTATTATCAATTACTGACTGTCATCTAAGGGGGCAGCTGCTGACAGTAATTTCAATCCTCTCCTCATAATTCTCAGGCTCTCTGGTTCCCACAGCAAAAGTGTAAAGATTGATATTATTGTGCTCATTTTACATATCAGGAAATTAAAGCATAGAGACCAAGTGACCAAAACACTTTTTGAAACTTCTAATCTATGTTGTTGGGTACTCATACATAATTTAGCCCAGTTTTCTTTAGCATGGAGTATGTACACTCTTGATAGTACATAAAGACTTTCTAAGGAGTGAAAAGGCATGCGTTGTTAAAAAAAATCTTGTTCAAAATCTCAACTTCCGTATTTATTTTTTCTATCTTAATATTGATCATTTGCCAAATCCTCTTTTGTCATCACCCATCTTCCATTTTACAGAAGAAAAGCATACCTTTTATCCATTCAGAACCTGATCTATGGCAACACAAAAACAGGTTGCTCAGTTAACAAAGTCTGACACAAAATACTACTTATTATATGATTACATGTATATAAAATTTCCAGAAAAGGTAAATCTAAGCAGAAAACAGAACAGTGGCTGCCTTAGCCTGGGGTTAGGAGCATTGATTGATGGCATACAGGTATAAGAAAAACAAATTGGGGATTCTGGAAATGTTCTAAAACTAAATTGTGGTGGAAGTCACACAAATCTATAAGTTTACAAAATAATGATTGCATTATGGATTAATAATAATGCATTATTGCATTATTGTTTATGGATCCATTCATCCATATGTGAATTACACTTTGATAAAACTGTTGGGAGGAGAAACTCCAAGAAGCCAAACAAAGGTGTTTAATTGGACTGTAATGATTGGGAACAAATCCATTTGCAAACCAGGTGATTTCCAATTCTTTGCTTTCCACAAACTTGAAAGAGTACTCAATCCAATTATAAACCCATATGGCATTTAAAATAATTCTTGATGATAGATCACTATTTTATTTTTGGCGTATAATACTGAAGGAAGTAAAAGAATTGAGTGATTTTGCTATAGCAAATCTTGCATTCTCATCTATTGAGTGAATTTCTTCATTACCTACATTTATAAACAAAATAGATACAGGTTTGATATATTATTCTATTGTAATACCAATAAGTATTATTAATGCATATATGTAAATTAATGACAAAACTCCATTACATTTAGAAATGCATTTCAGGGGCACCTGCGTGGCTCAGTAGGTTGGGCATCTGACTCCTGATTTGGGCTCAGGTCATCATCCCAGGGTCATGGGATTGAGCCCTGCATCAGGTTCTGCACTGAGAGTGTGGGACCTGTTTGCAATTCTTTCTTCCCCCCTCTATCTGCCCCTCATGCTCTTTCTCAAAATAAATAAACATTTTTTTAAAAAGATTCTTTCTCTCTCTCTCTGCCTCTCTCCCTTGCTCACATGTTCTCTTTCTCTCTAAATTAAAAAAAAAAAAAGAAAAAGAAAGAAATGCATTTCAAATTGCATATTTAGTTTTAATGTTGAGTAACTATTAATAAAAAATTATATATTTTAGGGGAACCTGGCTCAGTCGGTTAAGCATCCGACTTCAGATGCTTAATCATAATCTCATGGTTAGTGGGTTTGAGCTCCATGTCAGACTCTGTGCTGATAGCTCAGATCCTGGAACCTACTTTAGATTCTGTGTCTCCCTCTCTCTCTGCCCCTCCCCCACTCGTACACACTCTCTCTCTCTCAAATATAATTAAAAATGTTAAAAAATATTTACAAATTATATATTTTAGGTTCTTTTGATCAAAGTTCTATGAATAATAATGATGATAATAACACAATCTAGAAGAAATGTTTTAACCTACAACCTTATAATGAGAGGTTATTTTAAAAATTAAATGTCAACATATTTACATATTTTTCTTGCACATAGTATGATATGGTAATCAACAAAAGCCTTTCCAACATGAAAGCATAGTATAATAATATTTGAATAAAATTCTGTGGATATCAGAATTTGGAAGTAGAAGTTCAAGGAGAAAAACTATGTAGAATTTTTAACTGTTAAGAAAAATTTTCATGATTTTTAAATGTATAATAATGAATTTCATTCCAGTATTTATTTTCCATTCAGTACATCTATAATACTGCTAACAATATGCTTGTGTATACACTGTTGTAATTCAAGAATAGGCAAAACTAATCTCTTGTGATAAAAGTCTAAATAGTGGTTACTTCTGGAGGGTTTTGACTAGGAGGCACATGACAGAGCCTTCAGAGCATATGAAAATACCCTGAATAAGTGAATCTGCACGACTGCAGGACAATATACATATTCATCCAGCAATACATTTAAGATATTTAGACTTTATTGTTCTTATTTACACCTCAACAAACACATTAAAAGACAATAGTGTATTTACAGAGCCCTGGGAATCACATCCTTTACAACCATTTAAACTCATGATGAAAAAAAAATCAAGAAGTCATCTTCAAAATGTGCAAAGGAGTACATAGTTTTTGGCTAAGGACTTCTTTTAGGAAACATGGGAGCAAATTTTAATAACCATTGAAGCAGCTTTCCTGACTCAAAAAGTTGTAGCTACCTTCCTCTACAGTGCAGGTGCAGCTGTCTGTAACTGTAGTTTTACTCCTACTTCTGTAGCCGCCCCCATCCCCATTTCTAACCTGGGCCTCCCCAGCAGTCCTTAGCTCAGTATCCATGTTAATCCCTGGCCTACACATCCCAGGAATGCAAGCTGGCTCCTGGTGGAAATTTATATTTGTCACATTGCATTCTCAGTGGTGAGGTCATACATTCACTAGGAGGAAAGGGTAGCTCACTGGGAGTTGTAGTTTTCCATGTAATCATTCTTCCCAGGAAAGAACTACCTAAGGTTTCAAAGGCTCCTGAAGGGGTAGGGGTGGGAAGGAAGCTGACCTCACTCTGAAGAGAAACATGCACAACAGGGATTGAGACCTAGGAAGTAAATCTCCATAGACCCCAGGAATTTAACTAAGGACTATGAAAAGCAACTGGCATCACCAGATTAAAACTCAAACAAAATTAAAAAACAAAACAAAACAAAGCAAAAAAAAAAAAAACTATGGTGTTTTTTTCTGCTTGTAAAGGAAATGCTTCTTATGGTAGAAAATATTTGTTTCTGTATTTATTTTAATTTGTTAATGTTTATTCATTTTTGAGAGAGAGAGAGACAGAACACTAGCAGATGAAGGGCAGAGAGACAGGGAGACACGGAATCTGAAGCTGGCTCCTGGCTCTGAGCTGTCAGCACAGAGCTCAACATGGGGGCTCAAACCCACAAGCTGGAGATCATGACCTGAGCTGAAGTTCAACACTGAACCCATTGAGCCACCCAGGTGCTCCAGCTTATGGTAGAAAATATTTAAAAGTATGCCTGTGAAAATAAAAATCACAGGCAACCATGGCCCGAGATATATACATTTATAAGATTCAACATGTTATAAAGCAATAATAAAGCATGTCAATAAGCAAACCAATTTTTTTTTACTGTGAATCAACATTACAAATTATACTGAGAAGGGCAGAATTCCATTCACAAATTACTAGAATTTAAAAAAGAAATCTACATGTCTCATTTGAAGACACACCATAAATAATTGAAAATCATTAATAGGAAAAAATTCCATGTTACTCAATGGAAATTTTTAAATTTATTATTATTTTTTATTAACATGAAATTTATTGGCAAATTGGTCACCATACAACACCCAGTGATCATCCCAACAGATGCCCTCCTCAATGCCCATCACCCACTTTCCCTGTCTCCCATCCCACCTCCCATCAACCCTCAGTTTATTCTCAGTTTTTAAGAGTCTCTTATGGTTTGCCTCCTTCCCTCTCTGTAACTTTTTTGTCTCCTTCCCCTCCCCCATGGTCTTCTGTTAAGTTTCTCAGGATCCACATATGAATGTAAACATAGGGTATCTGTCTTTCTCTGTATGACTTATTTAACTTAACATAACACTCCCCAGTTCTATCCACGTTGCCAGATTTCATTCTTTCTCATTGCCAAGTAGTATTCCATTGTATATATAAATTAAAACTTCTTTATCCATTCATGAGTTGATGGACATTTAGGCTCTTTCCATAATTTGACTATTGTTGAAAGTGCTGCTATAAACATTGAGGTACAAGTTCCCCTATGCATCAGCACTCCTGTATCCCTTGGGTAAATTCTTAGCAGTGCTATTTCTGGGTCATAGGGTAGATCTATTTTTAATTTTTTGAGGAAACTCCACACTGTTTTCCAGAGTGGTTGCACCGGTTTGCATTCCCACCAATAATGCAAGAGGTTTCCCATTTCTCCACATCCTCTCCAGCCTCTATAGTCTCTTGATTTGTTCACTTTAGCCACTGTGACTGGCGTGAGGTGATATCTCAGTATGGGTTTGATTTGTATTTCCCTGATAAGAAGCGACGTTGAGCATCTTTTCATGTGCCTGTTGGCTATCTAGATGTCTTCTTTAGAGAATAATCTATTCATATTTTCTGCCCATTTCTTCACTGGGTTATTTGTTTTTGGGGTGTGGAGTTTTGTGTGTTCTTTATAAATTTTGGATACTAGCCCTTTGTCTGATATGTCATCTGCAAATATCTTTTCCCATTCTGTTGGTTGACTTTTAGTTTCATGGATTGTTTCCTTTGCAGTGCAGAAGGCTTTTATCTTGGTGAGGTCCCAAGAGTTCATTTTTGCTTTTAATTCCCTTGCCTTTGGGGATGTGTCAAGTAAGAAATTGCTGCGGCTGAGGTCACAGAGATTTTTTTCCTTCTTTCTCCTCTAGGGTTTTGATGGTTTACTGTCTCACATTCAGGTCCTTCATCCATTTTGAGCTTATCTTTGTGAATGGTGTAAGAAAGTGGTCTAGTTTCATTCTTCTGCATGTTGCTATCCATTTCTCCCAGCACCATTTGTTAAAGAGACTGTCTTTTTTCCACTAGATGTTCTTTCCTGCTTTGTCAAAGATGAGTTGGCCATACATTTGTGGGTCCAATTCTGGAGTCTCTATTCCATTGGTCTATGTGTCTGTTTTTGTGCCAATACCATGCTGTCTTGATGATTACAGCTTTGTAGTAGAGGCTAAATTCTGGGATTGGAATGCCTCCTGCTTTGGTCTTCTTCTTCAAAGTTACTTTGGCTATTGAGGGTCTTTTGTGGTTCCATACAAATTTTAGGATTGCTTGTTCTAGCTTCGAGAAGAATGCTGGTGCAATTTGGATTGGGATTGCATTAAATGTGTAGATTGCTTTGGGGAGTATTGACATTTTAACAATATTTATTCTTCCCATCCATGAGCACAGAATAGTTTTCCATTTCTTTGTATCTTCTTCAATTTCCTTCATAGGCTTTCTGTAGTTTTCAGCATACAGATCTTTTACATCTTTGGTTAGATTTATTCCTAGTATTTTATGCTTCTTGGTGCAATTGTGAATGGGATCAGTTTCTTTATGTGTCTTTCTGTTGCCTCATTATTAGTGTATAAGATTGCAACTGATTTCTGTACATTGATTTTGTATCCTGTGACTTTCCTGAATTCATGTATCAGTTCTAGGAGACTTTTGGTGGAGTCTGTCAGGTTTTCCATGTATACTATCATTTCTGCAAAAAGTGAAAGCTTGAATTCATCTTTGCCAATTTTGATGCTTTGATTTCCTTGTCTGACTGCTGATGCTACAACTTCCAACACTATGTTAAACAACAGCAGTGAGAGTGGACATCACTGTTGTGTTCCTGATCTCAGGGGGAAAGCTCTCAGTTTTTCCCCATTGAGGATGATATTAGCTGTGGGCTTTTGATACATGGCTTTGATGATGTTTAAGCATGTTCCTTCTATCCCAACTTTATCAAGGGTTTTTATTAAGAAAGGATGCTGAATTTTGTCAAATGCTTTTTCTACATCAATTGACAGGATCATAAGGTTCTTATATTTTCTTTTGTTAATGTGATGTATCACATTGATTGATTTGCGAATGTTGAACCAGCCCTGCAGCCCAGGAATGAATCCCACTTGAACGTGGTGAATATTTTTTTATATAAGCTGTTGAATTCGATTTGCTAGTATCTTATTGAGAATTTATGCATACATATTCATCAGGGAAATTGGCCTGGAGCTCTCTTTTTTTTGCTGGGTCTCTGTCTGGTTTGGTAATCAAAGTAATGCTGTCTTCAAAGAATAAGTCTGGAAGTTTCCCTTCCCTTTTTATTTTTTGGAACAGTTTGACAAGGATATGTATTATCTCTGCTTTAAATGTCTGGTAGAATTCCCCAGGGAAGCCATCTGCTCCCGGACTCTTATTTGTCAGGACATTTTTGATAACTGATTCAATTTCTTCACTGGTTATAGGTCTGTTCAAATTTTCTATTTCTTCCTATTTGAGATTTGGAAGTGTGTGGGTGCTTAGGAATTTTTCCATTTTTCCAGGTTATCCAGTTTGTTGGCATATAATTTTTCATAGTATTCCCTGATAATTGCTTGCATTTCTGAGGGATTGGTGGTAATAATTCCATTTTCGTTCATGATTTTACCTATTTGGGTCATGTCCCTTTTCTTTTTGAGGATCCTGGCTAGAAGTTTATCAATTTTGTTTATTGTTTCAAAAAAACCAACTCTTGTTTTCATTGATCTGCTATACTGTTATTTTAGATTCTATATTGTTTATTTCTGGTCTGATCTTTATTATTTCTCTTCTTCTGCTGGGTTTGGGATATGTCTGCTATTCTGCTTTGCTTTGGGATGGAGAGTTCTAAATACATCTGTCAAGTCCATCTGATCCAATATATCATTCAGGGCTCTTGTTTCTTTATTCTCTGTCTAGATGTTCTATCCATTGTTGTAAGTGGAGTATTAAAATCTGCAATTACCACATTCTTATCAATAAGGTTGCTTATGTTTGTGTTTAATTGTTTTAAATATTTGGGTGCCACCAAATTCGGTGCATAGTCATTTATAATTGTTAGCTCTTCCTGATGGATAGCCCCTGTAATTATTATATAATGCCCTTCTTCATCTCTTGCTACAGCCTTTAATTTAAAGTCTAGTTTGTCTGATATAAGTATGGCTACTCCAGCTTTCTTTTGACTTCCGGTAGTATGACAGATAGTTCTCCATCCCCTCACTTTCAATCTGAAGTTGTTCTCAGGTCTAAAATGAGTCTCTTGTAGACAGCAAATAGATGGGTCTTGTTTTTGTTTTTTGTTTTTTTATCCATTCTGATACCCTATGTCTTTTGGTTGGACCACTTAGTCCATTTACATTCAGTGTTATTGTGGAAAGATATGGGTTTAAAGTCATTGTGATGTCTGCAGGTTGCATGCTTGTAGTGATATCTCTGGTACTTCGTGGTCCTTGCCTCATTTGACTCACAGAATCCCCCTTAGGATCTCTTGTAGTGGTTTAGTGGTGATGAATTCCTTCAATTTTTGTTTGTTTGGGAAAACCTTTATCTCTCCTTGTATTCTGAATGACAGACTTTTTGGATAAGGATTCTTGGGCACATATTTTTTTCTGTTCATCACTTTGAAGACTTCCTGCCATTCCTTTCTGGCCTGCCAAGTTTCAGTAGATAGGTCTGCTACTACCCTTATGTGTCTACCTTTGTTAGAGCCTGTTTATCCCTAGCTGATTTCAGAATTCTCTCTTTTTCCTTGTATTTTGCAAGTTTCACTATGATATGTCTTGCAGAAGATGGATTCAAGTTACGTCTGAAGGGAGTTCTCTGTGCCTCTTGGATTTCAATGCCTGTTTCTTTCCCCAGATCAGGGAAGTTCTCAGCTATGATTTGTTCTAGTACACCTTCAGCCCCTTTCTCTCTTCTTACTCTGGAATTCCTATGATATGGATATTCTTCCTTTTAATTGCATCACTTAGTTCTCTAATTCTCCCCTCTTACTCCTGGATTTTTTTTTATCTCCCTTTTTCTCAGCTTCCTCTTTTTCCATAATTTTATCTTCTAATTCACCTATTCTCTCCTCTGCCTCTTCAATCTGTGCTATGGTCACCTCCATTTTATTTTGCACCTCATTTATAGCATTTTTTAGCTCCTCATGACTATTTTTTTATTCCTTTGATCACAAAGAAGTAAACAAAAACAAAAACCTAAAGACTAAAACCAAAAAAACCCACAAACACCGACTACAAGTGAAGAAGAGGTGGAGGCGGTGCTGATGGAAGAGCATATACAAAGAGAGAAATAACAAGAGGAGAGGGAATAAATGTCCATTAGGCAGAGAGGCTAAAAGGCTTAATCCAGAGAGAAAGGAAAATAAAGAAGGAGGCGGGGAAAACAAAATGAAGATAAAATTACCCGGACAGAGAAACTATATGGCTTGATTATTGCAGAGAGAGAGAAAGGAGTGTAAAGACGGAGGTGTTGAACCTGTATCAAGACAATGGATTAAATATGCCTGTTAGGCAGACCAACAACCAGAGTGAGGAGCCTAGGGGAGGGAAGCGATAAGGAGGAGAAATCGCCGCGAGGGGGGGGGGGGGGGGTGGGTGGGGAAGAATATATCTACATATCCAGAATTGACCTAGAGTTAATCCAGGCAATCCTGTAGCACTTGTCGGGAGTAGCTGTCTGCAGGGTCTGTGCCACTCTGATGGATAGGCAGTTACCCAGTGCAAGGGGGCTTGGTTTGGCCTATTCTGAACCCACCTCCATTATGAGCCCTGGGAGTGATCTCTGAGGCCCGCCTTACTCGTGGTGGTGGTGGTGGTGGTGGGGTAATGTTGATCTCTCTCCCAGTCTCTTCTCCATGGAGCCAGACACTGTGGACTCTGTTTGAGTTGTCTTCACTGTGCCACATGCGCAGAAGAGGCAGTCCTTCTTGCTCCACCAACTCCTCTGACCCTGCACTTGGTTAGGATTCAAAGTCCCGCTCCCTTCACTCTGGCGCTGGGGAAGCGCCTCTCAGTGTGGCAATATGTGGTCCCGGCTGGCTTTGTGCCGCTGCACTTCAGGGAGGACCGACTTCTCCCATTGCGCCCTGAGAGCTGCTGCCCTTGCGTGAGCCCCCATGGTGGCAGACGCAGGCAAGCTTTGTCTTTTCCCTCAGCACTCCAGGGAAATGGCCACCTTATCCTCCTGCAGACTGAGCCTTCGGCCCAGCCACTTGTGCCCTGGGGTGGTGGACACAAGCAGGTTCTGTGCTATCATGAAGCCCTCCAGGGAGGGAACCACTTTCTCCAGCTGTGGACTGAGCCTCTGACCTACCACCGCACCCAGGGCTGGCTCCCTTCCTCCCCAGGTGCACGAAAAAGGAAGCCAGTTCCAGTCCAAAGAAAGCCATACAGTTAGAGATCGGATCCCTCTCAGTCTCACTCCAAGGTCTTTCTCTTGTCCAGTTATGGTCTTGCCTGGAAATTTTGAAAATTAAAGAATGTCAGTTGTTCCTGATGTATATTTGCTTAAATATCTTTACTGTGCTTTGTGGTGTTGCAACACCAATTTAACTCTCATAACTTTTGGTGTCTGTTCCTAATAAATACAGCAAGTTTTTTTTTTAATTTTAATTTTATTTTTTCAATCTCTTTATTTTCTTTAACTTTGGGGAAGGAGAAGAGTTTTAAAAAAAGACAGGAGAAATTAAACTAACATTTGTTGGACATCTATTCTATACTAAGCACATACTTAGGAAACTTACATACTTTATCTACATTAATCTTCACATCACTCCCATAAAATAGATACCAACTCCATTGTACAGATAAGAAACTTAACACTCAGAGAAATTAAGTAAAAGTTACATAAGTTCTCATCACTAATAAGTTGTAGAGGCAAGATTCAAACCTGGGTCTTGGAATGAACCCATATTCTTTCAAATGAAACCTGGTCTTTTTACATGATAGCTTTGTAAGGGGATATATAAATTATGTGTCTCAGTTTCCTTAACTTATGTCTCAGTTTCCTCAACATTGGAATGGAGACAAAAGTATTATTTTACCTACCCCTTTGGGTTACTGTAAGGATGGGGCAATCTGATCCATGTAATAAGTGCCTGGGACATAATTAGTGTTCAATACACAATTGTTATTATCATACTTCTTGTTACTGAAAACATGTTGGGAGAATGAAGTCCATTTGTTTGTTTCAGATATTTGTCAGCGCTACAGAAGTGGGGTGGCTTGTAACTTTTTTAAAATAAATAGTAATTGATCATTTTCTTTGTACCAACATTATTCTAGGCACTTTTGCATATGCCATTGATAAAATATGGAAATGAAAAGAAATGGGGCTAGAGATAACTTGTATAACCAGATGATTACTATATACTAGTAACTTATTGAATCTACATGAACTTTTGCCCTATTCACATGACAAGGTGTCTAGCACATGAATTCAAAATTCCATTATTTTTTTACTTTCATTTGGTAACAATCATTTTATTCATTTATCTGAAACATTTCAGAACCTACCTCCTGAAGAAGTGCTCATCCCAATGCATACATTTTTCATATGGAAAACTGAGACTGTTTTATGAGATTTTTTTCCATAAAAGAAATAATCTGTTGGAGCGCCTGGGTGGCTCAGTCGGTTAAGCGTCTAACTTTGAGTCAGGTCATGATCTCATGGTTTGTGGGTTTGAGCCCCGCATCGGGCTCTGTGCTGACAGTCTGGAGCCTGGAGCCTGCTTCGGATTCTGTGTCTTCCTCTCTCTCTGCCCCTCCCCCAGTCACGCTCTGTCTCCCTCTGCCTCAAAAATAAATAAACATTAACAAATATTTAAAGAAAGAAATAATCTGTAATTAGCTTCATTGTGTTTTCTCTACTTGCTTTATGAACTGGTTTAGGAGAATATATCTTATATGCATGAGAAAACTCCTGCCATGTACTTGAATTTTAATTAAAAACATCTAGTAATAAGCGTCAAAATATATGATTTATGCTACAATTATTTCCTTTAAACTTCCATAAAGATGCTGGTTTAAAAAACCATTTGAATTACTATTTTTACACCTGAAACTAATATATCACTGTATGTTATCTAACTGGAATTAAAATTAAAAAAATAACTCATCTGAAAATTGCCCTATATGAAATAGATTTGAGAGTTCAGAAATCTCTTAGTTATCTAGTTGTAAATAGTTTTATCATCCTCTGTGAGTGAAAAACTAATTATCTAGTTTATTTTTTGTTTGTTTGATTACTATCTGTTTGTAAACACCCTCCATCCATATCCCAGATAACTTCCATGAGAACAGTGTTTTTGTTGTCTTCAGTAATGTATCCTCTGAGCCTAGAATAGTACCTTAGCAATAGTAGAAACTCAATATCTACTTGTTGAAGGAATTAATCCAATGCCAACATACTAAGAATGTTTCACTTTCTAAAATGCATTACTTCACCAACACTTGTACTAAATGCCAATACTCAATTATTCTATTATCAGCCTGCATATCACAGTGTTTCAAAATGCTTGGGAACCTTGCATTTTCCTTTGTGACTTTTCATTGCCCTTTATGTATGGGAAGACTCATCTGGAAGATATTGAAAAGAATACAGAACTAGGAGTTCACAGAGCATGATTTCAGTTCTGATTCCATTCACTGCATATCCTTAGGCAAGTCACTTTTCCTCTGTGTCTTTGTGCATCTGTAAAATCTGTAGAATGAAAGTTTTTCTAACATCTTCTCCTGATGCCTATGGAGAACAATGAAAATATGAGAGCATCCATAGGTGGCTAGCATTATGTCCGACACACAATAGGCACTTAATATTATTTTCCTCTCATCCTTCTTCCTCCTTTCCTTTTTATGTAAGAAATTATTAGTTCAATGTGCAACATTGTAAATATGTTGGTCTTTAATTGACATTTGCAACAACTGGCATGGTTTGTGACTTGTTTTTGACCCATCAAGGTGTCATTATCTATATAAATAACCGTTTGCATTCTTATGAAAATTTGAAGGAGGAAGAGGTTAAAGGCATATCTACTCTCTTTTTTGAGCCACAAAAATACTGGTTTCAGGTCCTCAGCAAACAAAATAAAGCCTTGTTGATATTATTATTCTCATCTTCACAATCAAATAGCCTCCATAAATGGAGTACAATATAATGGAAATGTGTACTACATTGGGATTTGAGTAATCCTAATTTGGCATTAGTCTGGCATTTACTGGTCATATGACCAGACAAATTTGTTAATCTCTCTGTACCTCACCTTCCTCCTCTGCAAAATAGATCATATCTTGTGTCTAGTTAGCATCTCTACAAGAGAAATAATGAAATAATATATGTAAAATCATTATTATGTCACATAGATGGAAGACATTACCAGTCTGAATATATCTCTGTTCAGCAGTTAATTTATGCTATATTTCTCTTACCAACATTTATTTGTATATAATGTTTCTTTAGCTCTTGTCGCTGTCTACCCTTCACCTGAATTAAAGACTATACTACTTTATGAAAGAGATTTTAATTTCAATTAAATAAACTCACTATATATCCCAGTTTGGGTGTCTGAAAATACCACAAGTAATCAATAAATTGTTCTATAACATGTAGCATTTACTTGTTCTAAAATATAAAAATTGTAAAACATTATAACTAATATATAAATAAATTTTTTATAATATATTCAAATATTGATAAATTTACTATATATTTATTGGTTGAATTAAACAAAATAAGTTTCATGGAATTTTCTCTGTCATAAACTATACATACTGCATTTCAAGATATGATACTAAGCCATTTGTTAATCAGAAAATATATTTCAAGAAGAAAATATCATCAAAGTCTATACAAGATATATCCATTTGAAAATATAATCCATTTAATAATAGATTTATTTATTGCCACTTTGTTTTGGACAAAAAGTATAAATTAAACAGACAGTGTTTCCTCATGGCCATATTACATGACATTTGCTCAAAATCTGTCCAATACTTAAAAATAATAAAGGTCATAAAGAAATAAAAGCAAAATTCCAAGAGGTTCAACTCAAAAGTCAACCTCACTTTGTTTAGTTTAATGAGTCCATATTTACCTATCAGGGCAATTCCTTTCATTTAAATTGTGGTGTTTCCCAATCATTTTTAATGTTACTATGTAAATTGCTAAGATTAGGTCCAGAAATTGCACTACTAGGTATTTACCCAAGGGAACAAAAATACATATTCAAAGAGGTACATGCATCCCGATGTTTATAGCAGCATTACCAACAATAGCCAAACTATGGAAAGAGCCCAAATGTCCATCAAATGATGAATAGATAAAGAAGATGTGGTATTATGTATACAATAGAATATTACTCAGCCATCAAAAAGAATGAAATCTTGCCATTTACGATGATGTGGATGGAGCTAGAATGTATTATGCTAAGTGAAATAAGTGAGTCAGAGAAAGACAAATACCATATGATTTCACTCATATGTGGAATTTAAGAAACAAAAAATATGAACATATGGGAAGGGAAAAAAAGAGAGAGGGAAACAAACCAGAAGAGACAATTATAGAGAACAAACTGAGGGTTGATGAAGGGAGGTTCGTGGTGGATGGACTAAATGGGTGATAGGTATTAAGGAGGGCACTTGTTATGAAGAGCACTTGGTGTTATATGGAACTGATTAATTACTCAACTCTACTTCTAAAACCAATATTACACTACATGTTAACTAGAATTTAAATACAAATTTGAAAAAAAAAGAAAATAAGTGAAATACTGGTCCACAGTCTTTTGTGTTTAGTGAAATAATTATGCAAATATTGCCACATCTTTCTAATATGGTAAATATAAATTTCATGATAAGTAATTCTACAAAAATCTATTAATATTTGGATTTCATAGATTTTTCAGAAATATACAGAGGAACTACGGGCATAATTTTATTGTAAAAAAAAACTAGCATATAGCACCACTCCCAATTCAAAATCTCTGCTTTTCTATTTCAGCATATATTACGAAGTTATTTGCTTGCTTGCTGCAGGAAGTAAGAGACACTCAATTATTGGTAGTGATTTCCTTGGCTGAAAAATCTAAAATAAATTATTAAAACATTTGGCAGAATTCTTAAATGAGTTTGTGTATTACTGATTTATTTTGTACTAACACCTTAAAGACACATACACAATTGCTATTCAAATCATGGTTAATTATAATTATACTTCACAGATGTTTAGGAAAAATTAAAAACTAGTAATTTGGGGTTGAGTTGCCATGCAGATATTCTAATCCTTTGACTCTTTACCTTTCTTGCAAAAATAATTATCTAGTTTAGTATTTAGATGTGCAAATGCTTAGGCAATACTAAATCTTGCTTAAATACTAACCAAATAGGATAGACAGACTTATTGAAATTTGACTTTAAATATGCAGAAAATGTTACACATCAAAACACCATTTAATTAATTTCAACTGAATGACCATAGCAGTACTTCTCACACAGCAATGTGCATATTAATGAACTGGATCTTATTAAATTATAGATTCTGTTTCAGTCTGAGGTGGGGCCTGGGATTCTGCATTTCTAACAAATTCTCAAGTATGCTACTAATCTTGACACTTTGACAATGGACTAGAAGATAATATTAAGTGTTGTGAAAACAAATGTTGGCAATTATATAAGCATCTGGACAAAAAATAAGACAATCGTACATATACTCACTGGATTTTCCATCATATATAACACAGATGTGGGTTAGCTTCCAAGTTGATTGGATGTTTTGGTTTCATGCCTTTCCTCTAGGAAAATAATGAGATGCAATCTCAAAACCAAGATGAATGAGTCAACCTTTACCAAGAGGACACACAGGTATAGAAAACTGTGGGAGTTTTGGAACTCAAGGGATCTGAGTTAGAATTCTGTGTTCCTAGCCAATGGCCTTGGGCAAGCCACATATGTTTTCTTATTTTTTTAAATTATTTTAATGTTTATTTATCTATTTATTTTGAGAGAAAAGAACATGAGCAAGGGAGGGGCAGAGAGAGGAGAGAGAGAATCCTAAGCAAGCTCTACACTGCCAGCACAGCGCCCGAGGTGGGGTTTGATCTCATGAACCATGAGATCATTACCTGAGCTACTTTCAAGATTTGGATGCTCAACCAACTGAGCTACCCAAGCACCCCAAGCCACATATGTTTTCTGAATAGCTGATTTTTATCCTTAAAGAAGAGATAATAATAGCAGCTGAGTGTGTCAAATTTCCAGACATAGATCTAAGTTTTTTTAAAATGTTTTTACCTCATTTCATCTTTACAACTATATGAGATAGGTACTATTATAATCTTCATTTCATAGAATAGGAAATTAAAGGACTGAGAAGTGAAGTAAAAGGCTCAAAATCAAAATGCTAGTATGTAGTATATAAGTGGCATTCAGAGTCCAGCAGTTTAACTCCACAGCCCACTCTTAATCACTAGGCCATGTTGCCTTTGCACAGGTGCTGCCAGCATCAAAGCTATTTAAGAAATAGGGGCAATGAGGTGCAGCAGATAGACATCGAAATATCCCCCTCAGGAGCTAAGATGATGGCATAGTATGAGGACACTAGGCTTGCATCCTTCCTTCAACACAGCTATATAACTATCAAATTGTTCTGAAGAACCAAGAAATCAACCCCAGGACTGATAGAACAAACTGAACAACCAGAGAGAGAGAAGAGGCCACACTGAGGAAGGTAAGAAGTGCAGAGATGTGGTTTTGGAGAGAAACAGATTGTAGGTGCTGCTGAGGGGAGGGAGCTCTGGTCATGGAGAAAGGTGAGAGAGAGTGGAATACACAGGGAAATGCACAAAGACAACACTTTCCCAAAGCTATTAGTTGGGGAAAATGAAAGGGACTGATTTTAGTGAGTTTTTGCAACAAGTGGAGCTCATATGCTGAGGTTTTAGAGATCCCTGGGCTTGGCTGGGATATAGACCTAGGTACACTACCTTACTTCTGGAGAAGAGGTAGGCAAGCAACCACAGGGCAGACTGCACAATCTGAGGATCTCCAAAGGCACACAGGGAGAGATTGATCTTACTTTTTGGAGGACATGTGTGAGAGGTAGCATTGCCTTTTGGGGGAAAAAAGAACCAACGGGTGCCATTTCTCTCCTCCACCCCTCAGCATAGGTGCAGAGACACCTGCTGAGGGTGGTTAGCCTGGACACTGGCTAAACTGCTTTGCTCAAAATCCCACAACTTTGCTGTCTGGTACAACTCTCCTTCTGGGTCAAGCATGCATCAGTCCCAGCTCAGTAAGACCTTTTCCCAGAGGATTGTGCAGGTTCTCGCCACATGAGTTCCCTAAAATTTGGAATATTAAAAGTCAGCTGGGATAGGCCACAGGGTGTGCACTGCATTGCTCTAAGCAGGCAAGTGACCCACAGGCAGACAGTGTAAAAACAGCAATCTGAAAAACATCTGGGATTAAAAGAGGAAATTATTCACTCCTCTGAAAGCACTTCCCTGAGAACAGCAAGCATGGATTCCCTTATCTGGGACAAAGGAGCGGGCTAGCACCATTTCCCTCCCCCACCTCTCAGCATAAACCAAATTCAGTAAACAGCAGAGTACCAACACTGGCTGCCTAAACTGCTTACACCTAGTCTCATGTCCCTGTGCTCTGTTGATTCTGCTATTCTTGGGCAAGTGTGCCTAAGGACCAGTACAGCAACTCCTTCACCAGAAGATCACCACAAACCCCTGCACATGCCATGTCTACCAACCATAGTTCTGCAAAACTTCAATTCTAGTGAAAATAGCATCAGTTCTCCTTTAACAAACCAACCAGACCAGATCTGGTTGAAATTCACCACACTCTGGCCAAGGTCCAAACACTGCCCACTGCAGACAAGGGGAACCTCTGCAAATGACTGACATAAGGGACAGAGCAGTCAGAACACAAGCAAAGTGCACACAGCATACACTAGAGTCACGTCCTGAGGGCCAGGCCCTGGACATTATATGCCCTCTTCATAAAGCCACTACTCTCAGGAACAGGAAAAATAGCAGACCTTTCTAACACAGAAAAGAAGATAAAGACTTAGACAAAATGCCAAGACAAAGGAGTTCATCCCAAAAGAAAACAAGAAAAGTTCATGGCTAGGGATTCAATCAAAACAGATATAGGTAACATGCCTGATATAAAATTTAAAGATACATTCATACGGATACTAGCTGGGCTTGAGAAAAGCATGTAAGATATCAGTAAGTCCATTACTGCAGAGATAAAAGAGCTAAAAAACAATCAGACCAAAATGAAAAATGCAACAACTGGGATTCAAAATTGACTGATGTAATGACCACAAGGAAAGAAGAATCAGAGGAATTAATAAGTGATATAAAAGATAGAATTATGGAAAATAATGAAGCTGAACAAAAAAAGAGAAAGAAAAATTTGGGATCATGAGATTAGACATAGGGAACTCAATGACTCCATCAAATATAATAACATTCATATTATAGGAGTCCCAGGAAAACAAGAGAGAGAAAAGGGAGTAGAAAGTTTATTTGAGGAAATTGTAGCTGAAAACATCCCTAATCTGGGGAAGGAAACAGACATCCAAATCTAGGAGGCACAGAGAACTCCCATCACAATAAACAAAAGCAGGTCAACACAAAGACATATTACAGTTAAATTTTTAAAATACATTAATAAAGAAAAAATCCTAAAGGTAGCAAGACAAAAGAAGTACCCAACTTACAAGGAAAGACCAATGAAAGTAGCAGCAGATTTCTCCAGAAAACTTGGCAATCCAGAAGAGAGTGGCATGATATGTTCAAAGTGCTGAATGGGAAAATCTACAGCCAAGGGTACTTTATCAAGTAAAGCTATCATTCAGACTAGAAGGATAGATAGTTTATGAGACAAACAAAAACTGAAGGACTTTGTGACCCCTAAACCAGCTCTGCAAGAAACATTAAACAGACTCGTTGAGTGGGAAGGAAAGACCAAAAGTGACAAAGACAACAAAGGAACAGAGAAAGTATCCAGAAAAAAGGACAAGTAATAAAATGGCACTATATACATATCTGTCAATAATTACTCTGAATGTAAAAGGACTAAACACTCTGTTCAAAAGACATAGGATGTCAGAATGGAATTAAAAACAAAACAAAACTAAACAAAAACAAACAACAAAAAAAAAACAAGGCTCATCTATATGCTGCTTACAAGAAACTCATTTGAGACCTAAAGACACCAGCAGATGGAAAAACATTTATCATGCAAATGGATGTCAAAAGAAATCCAGAGTAACAATACTTATTTCAGACAAACTAGATTTTAAACCAAAGATATAACAAGAGAGGAAGAGGGGCACTGTATCATAATAAAGGGGACTATTCAACAAGAAGAGCTAACAACTGTAAATATTTATTACACCAACTTTAAAGCACCAAAATATATAAAACAATTAATAACAAACATAAAGGACTCATGATAAGAATACAATAATAGTAGGGGACTTTAACATCCCACTTACAACAATGGAAAGATCATCTAAGCACAAAATCAACAAGCAAATAATGGCTTTGAATAACACACTGGATCGGATGGACTGAACAGTTATATTCAAAACATTTCATCCTAAAGCACAGGAATACACATTCTTTTCAAGTGAACATGGGACATGGTCCAGAACAGATCGCACAATAGGCCACAAATAAGGCCTCAACAAGTACAATAGATTGAGATCATAACGTGCATATTTTCGGGCCATAACAGAATGAATCTTGAAGTGGACCACAAGACAAAATTTGGAAAGACCAAACATACATTGAACTTAAGGAACATGCTACTGAAAATTGAATGGGTCAGCCATTAATTCAAGAAGAAATTTAAAAATACATGGAAAAAATGTTAATGAAACCACGGCAGTCCAAAACCTTTTGGATGCAGCAAAAGTAGTCATAAGAGGGAAGTATATAGCAATACAGGTCCACCTCAAGAAGTAAGGAAAATCTCAAATACAAAACTAATGTTTCACCTATAGGAGCTAGAAAAAGAAAAACAAGTGAAGCCCAAAGTCAGTAGAAGAAAGGAAATACTAAAGAATAGAATACAAATAAATGGTATAGAAACAAACAAACAAATAACAACAACAAAAACAGACTTCTCAAAATCAAAAGAGAAATAAAGTCACAAATATAAAAGAAGAAATAACAACCAATACCACAGAAATAAAAACAATTAGAA
The DNA here is from genome assembly GCF_016509475.1 of Prionailurus bengalensis. Classification (NCBI taxonomy): domain Eukaryota; kingdom Metazoa; phylum Chordata; class Mammalia; order Carnivora; family Felidae; genus Prionailurus; species Prionailurus bengalensis. The sequence continues at coordinate 75,590,240 of NC_057361.1, read as the reverse complement.
TATTATGAAAAATCATATGTCAACAAATTGGACAACGTGGAAGAAATGGATCAATTCCTAGAAACGTATACTACCAAAACTGAAACAAGAAGAAATTGAAAACATGAACAGACCCATATCCAGCAAAAAAATTGAATCAGTAATCAAAAATCCCCCAACAGGTGTGTCTGGGTGGCTCAGCTGGTTAAGCGTCTGACTCTTGGTTTCAGCTCAGGTCATGATCTCACAGTTTATGAGATAGAGCCCTGCATTGTGTTCTGCACTGACAGTATGAAGCCTGCTTGGGATTCTTTCCCTCTCTCTCTGCCCCTCCCCTGCTCACACACACACTCTGTCTCTCAAAAATAAACACATAAACTTAAAAAAAAAATCTCTCAACAAACAAAAGCCCAGGGCTGGATGGCTTCCCAGGGAAACTCTACCAAACATGTAAAGGAGTGTTAATATCTATTCTTTTCAAACTATTCCAAAAATTAGAAATGGAAGTGTTACTTCCAAACTCATTCTATGGGTCCAGCATTACCCTGAATCCAACGTCTCCACTAAAAAATAGAGAACTACAGGCCAATATCCCTAATGAACATGGATGCAAAAATTCTCAACAAAATACTTGCAAGTTGAATCCAAAAGTACATTTAAGGAAGCATTCATCACAATCAAGTGGGATTTATTCCTGGGTTGCAAGGGTGGTTCAGTATTCACAAATCATTTAATGTGATATACCACATTAATAAAAGAAAGGATAAGAACCATATGATCCTCTCAATAAATGGGAAAAAAAACATTTGACAAAATACAGCATCCATTCTTTATAAAAACCCTCAACAAAGCAGAGACTCAGAGAACATATTTCAACATCATGAAGGTGATACATGAAAAGTCCACAGCTAAATTATCCTCAATGGGGATAAACTGAGTGCTTTTCCTCTATGGTCAGGATAAAGATGGATGTCCACTGTCACCATTGTTATTTAACATAATACTGGAAGTCCAACCCTCACCAATCAGACAACAAAAAGAAATAAAAGGCATTGAGACTGGCAAAAAAAGAAGTCAAACTTTCACTATTTGCAGATGACATGATACTCCACATAGAAAACCCTTTAGAAGACTCCCCATCAAAAAAAAAAAACTGCTAGAACTGATACACAAATTCAGCAAAGTTGCAGGATACAAAAGCAACATACAGAAATCTGTCACATTTCTCTCCATCAATAATGAAGTAGCAGAAAGAGAAATCCAGAAATTGATGTCTTTTACAACTGCACAAAAACCCGTAAGATACCTAGGAATAAACTTAACCAAAAAGGAAAAATATCTGTACTCTGAAAAATATAGAACACTTATGAAAGAAATTGAAGATGACACACAAAAAATGGAAAATATTCCATGTTCATGGCTTGGAAGAACAAATATTGTCCTATAATGTCTATACTACCCAAAGCAATCTACACATTTAAATAATCCCTGTCAAAATACCACCAGCATTTCCCACAGAGCTAGGAAAAGCAATCCTAAAATTTGTGTGGAACCACAAAAGACCACTTATGTTGAAAAAGACGAATCTTGAAAAAGAAAAGAAAAGCTGGAGGCATCACAATTTCGGACTTCAAGTTATATTACAAAACTGTAGGGATCAAGACAGAATGGTACTGGCACAAAAACAGACACATAGATCAATGGAACAGAATAGAAAACACTGAAATGAACCCACTACTATATGGTCAATTAATCTAAGACAACGCAGAAAAGAATATCCAATGGAAAAAGACAGGGTCTTCAACAAATATTGTTGGGGAAAACTGGATATCAAAATGCAAAAAAAAAAATGATACTGGACCACTTTCTTATGCCATACAAAAAAATAAATTCAAATGTATGAGAGACCTAAATGTGAGACATTAAGCCATTAAAATCCTCAAGGAGAACACAGGCAGTAAACTTTTTTACCTTGGCCATAACAACTTCTTACGAGGTATGTCTCCTGAGCCAAGGGGAGCAAAGCAAAAATAAACTTGGGACTTCATCAAGATAAAATGCCTCTGCACAGCAAAGGAAACAATAAAATTAAAAGGCAGCCTTCAGAATGGGAGAAGATATTTTCAAAGGACATATCTGATAAAGGGATACTATCCAAAATATGTAAAGAAATGATAAAACTCAACACCCAAAACCCAAATAATCCAGTTAAAGAAATGGCCAAAAACATGAATAGACAATGTCAAAAGAAGACATACAAATGGCTAATGACACATAAAATGATGCTCAATATCACTCATTATCAGGGTGTGGGAGATGCAGGAGAGAAGCATCAAAGGAAGAGACTTCAAAAGGGAAGGGCTGGAGAAGGTGCAAGGCCTTAGGACATGTTTACACAGCTGAAGGCAGCTGCTGCTTGTAAGGAAGGCCTAGAGCCATTAACATTGTCCAGGGCCTGATCCTCCTTCACACCTGACCCTTCCTAGTGTTATAGAAACCAATTAACTCGAAATTCAACCTTGAAAAGCTAAACCATTAGATTGATTAACACACTTGCTTAGCTGACTTTATGCATGTGGTCTTTAGCAATTATCCTAATAAAAAGGAGCTTCATTCTGGAGAGGCCTCATTCTGACTGGAGTATGAGGACCTTCACTTAACTGCACTTTGCGGACTTACCTTTTGTGACTTCGACCATACTCCCTGCAACATCAGGTAAATACAAGTCAAAATCACAATAAGATATAACCTCACACCAGTCAGAAGGTAAAATTAACAACATAGGAAACAACAGATATTGGTGAGGCTATGGAGAAAGGAGAACACTCTTACACTATTGGTAGGAATGAAAACTGGTGCAGCAACTTTAGAAAGTATTATGGAGGTGCCTCAGAAAGTGAGAAATAGAACTACTCTATGATCCGGCTATTGCACTACTAGGCATTTTCCCAAAGGTTACAAAAATACTGATTTAAAGGGATAAATGCCACCCAGTGTTTATAGCAGCATTATCAACAATAGCCAAATTATGTAAAGAGCCCAAATGTCCAGTGACATTTGGATATGGATAAAGATGTCCAGTGACTGATGGATGGATAAAGAAGAGGTGATAAAGAGGTGAGGTATATATACATACACACAATGGAATATTACTCAGCCATAAAATGAAAATATCAAATAAAATCTTATCATTTGCAATAACGTGTATGAATGCAATAATGTGGATAGAGTATTAGGCAAAGCAAAATAAGTCAGCCAAAGAAAGACAAATACTGTATCATTTCACTCATATGTGAAATTTAAGAAACAAAACAAATAACATAGGGAAAATAGAGGCAAACCAGAAAACAAACTCAACTATAGAGACCAAACTGAGGGTTCCTTGAGAAGAGGTGTGCTGGAGGATGGGTTAAATGGGTGATGCATTAAGGAGGGCAGTAGTAGCTGTGAGCACAGGGTGTTGTATATAAGTTACCAATCACTAAATTCTACACCCGAAATTAATATTACACTATATATCAATCAATGGGAATTTAAATAAAAACCTGAAGAAGAAAGATCTTCTTTATACCTTATAAAACTGATATTGAATACTATGGCCTCCATGAGAGGTAAAGTATGGTTCTTAGCACTGAATCCCTAATTAGGCAGACTCATGTGCTTAGGTAACAAGTAGCCATAGAACTTCTAGGCCTTGTACAGAGGGGCTTGGCCTTACTGCAAAGCATATGCAGACAGAACCCAAACAGGATAGGTGAAGTAATCACTGAGCTACACACACACTCAGTTCCTTCTCCTAAACTCATTATTCAGAAAAGTGACTAATGGAGTTCCCTCCACATGGGAGAAAACAAAAGAGGTAGGGAATAAATGTTCCCCCCCAACAGTAAGATTCTACCCCTTTCTGCTACCAATTAGTCAGCCATTTATTACGAACAATCAAGAGAGATAACTGATCCTGAGTAAGGTACAAAATGCTAGCAGGAAAATAAACCTATCTAATCTTACACACAATTAAATGACCTGCTCAGTTTTAAAATTCAGAAAGGATGATCTATAAGCAAAATCTTTTGCACTTTGGGACTATTAAAAGTGTCATTTGACATCATTAATTAACATTCCTACAATGTGTTTCTAAGCTTTTATAACTACTCTAAATTTGAGGGGAAATTTTCTATTAAGAGAACTCATATATATATATATATATATATATATTTTTTTTTTTTTCCAATTAGAAAAGAGTAAAAACAAATGAATTGGTAAATAAAGTCTCAGAACAATATGAAGACACTGAAAATACATAAGCTAACAAGTTTATTTACCTATCGGTTGTCATACATTGGACCTTATTGTTCAGGGCTGCTTCACTGAACACTAACCTGTCAACATTGCTTTGGGTGTTTTTATTTCCTTATTCCTACTATATTTATTCTTTAAGCTTATCTAGTTCTCTGGTCCCTTCATCTTTTCCTTTTTCCTCAAATCATCAGCCCCCTTCTAATATCTCTTTCCTCCCTATTCAACTCTAACCCTAGGATCCATCTCTTCAACTACTCTCATGTTAGCATCCTCTGCTACCTTGTTTCTACATATTTGCACTGATATTGACCTTCAAATTCCAAAACCTGGATAAATTCGACATATTAACTCACTGAATCCTACGTTAGGTCACTGAGATTGGCCATCTTCCCATAAATATGATTATTTGTACAATTATAAATACATAGATTCCAACCACAGCTGAGCTCTCAGCAAAGCAGGTTAATTTGTTCAAGTGTCCCTGGGAAGATCCTTCTTCCATTTCCCACATAATCTATTCTTCACAATTTTCTACTCATCTCAGAGAAGAATGGAAATCATCAAAATTCTCTATTCATCTCATAAAATAGATGTCTTCAGGAAAAACTACTGCAATTTCGTGTTTCCAACCTGTAAACTTATCTGTGCCTATGTATAACCTTATTTCTATTGGTTCAGTTTTTTTCTTTCCAAGATGAATGTTTCTGTCAATGCTCTGAGATATATTCTTTCTTGTCTCCTCTGAAATATTGCTTTAACTACTTTTTTTCCTTTACTGTATCTTCAACCTATCCTCTATTTTCTGTCTGGTTTACTTTGGCCTATAAATATTTTAAAGTCTCTGTACACCAAAAATATTAAGTCCTTGACCCTTCTGTGCCCTCTTCTAGTTACTAGTCCCTCTCCATTTTCCTTAACTATTAACCTTAAAAGGATTTTCTATACTCACTCTTCATATTCCCCTCACCTTTCATTTGGTCTACATTTCCATATAGTCTAGCTTTTCTCCCACTACTACATCAAACCTGTACCATTCATCTTCAATATATCAGTCAGGGACCCAGCAGAAAATAGATAGCATCCTAAAATTTGATAATTTAACGATAACTCAGTAAAGGGATTATTTATAAAGATATGGGCTTAGGTGTAGGGAAACAACTGTAGAATCTTAGGGTTAGTAATAGTGTGGTCACTTTACCACCCTTCTACCTGAAGAGGCAAGAGAAGGAAGCAGTTCCTAAAATCCTGGAAGTGGAGAAAACTGTTTGCAGATAGACACTGGGCAGAGGCAGTGACTTTCCATCATTTTTATGTCATGAAAATGTCTAGTATATTCTGACACAGGGAGGGAGGGAGTAAGATGAATAAATATCCAAATCTAACTCTTCTCTTTCCCTGAGATCTCCTTCAAGGGCTCCCCAGCATTTGAACCTAAATCAAAGTCCATTGATGAGGTTTATACACATCAGACACCCAGGCACAGATCAGAGTGCAATGGAGAAAGGTAAATGATGGATCTGGAGAGGCCTACAAAAGATAATTAGCACATCTATGTTCCCAGATCCAATGACCACCTTGTAATTCTTAACTTTTTAAATATCTGCAACATTTGACCCTGTGGTTTTATCTGATCATTTTAAAACTCTCCCCTCCAATGATTTACAAATTTTTGCCCTTTAATATATATCTGACCTCCCTGATGGCTCTTTGAATTTTTTGTCACCTTTTCTTTCTTTCCCTTCCTACCTCTTACCTATGGTATATCCCAGGATTTTGCCCTCAGCCTACTTGTCTCAAAATGTGGTCCTTAGTTTGATCCCAGTCACATATAATATTTCAACCTGTGTGCTGAAAAATCCCAAATCCATTTCTCTTGGACATAATTTTTCCTGGAGCAACAACCTGTTTTTAATTCTTAATAGTCTAATTTCAACTTTTCCATTTTCAACAATTTTCAGTTCCTTATTGGACATTGTTTTCCAGATGTCCCACAAATAACTCCATTTCAACAGGTCCAAAATATAATCTTTATTTTTACTGAAGTAAAGCTATTCCTTTACAAACCAACTCTTCTTCCTGTGTTCCCTATTTCAGTCAATGGAAAAAATTATTCCACTATCTGTCAAAGCCAAAAACTGGGTGATACTTTGTCAGTTCCATCTCCTTTACCCCACATGCCTGAGCAATTCTTAGGTCATTTAGACACTACCAATATAAAATTTCATATCTATTTTCCCTTCTCTATCATACGGCTACTCTCTTACATTAAGTCCTTATTTCTCCCCTGGACTATTGTTGTAGTCTTCTGATTTTCTTGACTTCAAATGTCATTCTCTATTTATTGTGCTGCAGAATTATCCCTTAAAAAGGCAAATACATTCATGAAATTGTCCTTTGGAAGCAAAATGGACAAGGTCTTTTCTGATTTAGCCATTGCCTATCAATATAACCTAATCACCATTCTCTATGCAGATGTTCAATGAATATTTGTGTAATAAATATATAATTAATGACATTCAGCTGCTTATAATAATTGCTACCATATGTAGAGGAATTACTAGGTGTTAGGCACTGTGAAAAATGCTAGATGTGAGGCTTATTTCACTTAAACCTTATGACAATTCTGTGATACACATATAGTTTTCCCTGTTTTACAAATGAGGAAATGCAGCTCAATAAAGTTATATACCTAAAGTAATAAAGCTGGGAGTTGACAAAGGCTACAGTGTAATCCAAGCTGTCTGAGCCCAAAGCTTATGTATCTGGCAGTATACACATGGCTTTATAGATCCAGAGCTTTGGAGTCAGATTGCCTAAACTTTGTTCTGTGTTTGGAAACTTTCTAATAGTTATGATGATTAAAAGAAACTATGTCGAACCCTTATAAAAGTGCCTGTCACTTGGTAAGTATGCCAAAAATGTTAGCTACTGTTATTAGACTGTAGGCTTTAATGATTTCTGGGACCTGAAAGAGTTAATTGATTTCTAAAGCATCTACATTGATTACTTTTCTCCCCTTATTTTTCCATTGCTTTTCTGTAGGAAACTTGATCAAGAATGGTGCTGATCCTTATTCTGCATACAAGGCAGGTTTTGCCTGAAAGGGACTGCATGTAGTCTCGTTAGGAATTCAAGACCACATTCACCTGCAGCCTCACAGTGAGAACTTATCTTTTTGAGCAATCAATTTGCAAGACAATTTGAAAGCCCCAAGTCCAGGTATAGTTACTCATTTTGTAGGTATGGGGAGGGGGGATTGCAGTTTTTGTTAGTCTATTTGTTTGTCTTTGAAGGAAAGGAAAGGAAGTGCCAAACTGTCTTTATGAATATTTGGAGAAAAGTATAATCCATCAATATTAAATCAATTTGTGGATAGTATTGGACACACACACACACACACACACACCTCCTTTCTTTTTCCTAGCCCACTCTCTGTCTTTATAGCATGAATTAATCATCTACCATCATGACTACCTACACAATAAAGAAACAGCAGTAGCTTGTGTCCTTCTGTCACTGACAAGAGCTCTGGATCTCCTGCTGCCTAATGAGAGGGCAGCACAGTTGAATAACCATAACATTTGCTTTTTACCAAGTGCATATTTGTTTTCAATGCCTTGTCCCAGAGTCTCCTGAAAAACGGTGCGCTTCAGTTTTTACTAATGAAATAAATTAACCATGCATACTCCTCTTTCTTTTTCTTTTTTTTTTGTTTGTTTGTTTGTTTTGGCTTAAGAATTAAACCAAACAGTTTCCTAACAGGTTTTCAGTAAAATCCACTTCTGGCCAAAACTCATTTTTTAGATATTATTATTCCCTTTTATCCCTCTCTCCTGTAAGCTCAAATAAAACAGTTAATTAAAAAAAACATTTCTTGCTCCCTTCCATTATGCCAGACACTGCACTTGTCACTGAGTATTCAGGGGATTGGATCTACTTCCTTCCATGAAGGAGCTTACACTTTAGAAAAACCAGTTGCTGTCTCTTAGGTAGCTTAATACCCAAGGAATCAGTGAAATCAGTCATCTTGAAGTCACTTAGAGATAGGTGCACCCAGAAGAATACATCATCATATTGCTTTACTTTTAATTGCTTAGGAGATAAGCACCAACCCAATGCATTAACAACATAAAGTTTTTATAAGTTGAATCAGTATCATTATAATAAGATTAGCCATAAATAGTCAAAGTTTTTGTATGACTAGAATTTTAAACAATTCTTATTCCATATCAGTGTAATGGTTACTTCCACTTATCTCAAAGAATAGACTGAAATACAATGATGTGCTAATACATACTGTGTGGTGTTCACCAGAAAGTTTTGACCCAATTCAGTGTTTCATCATTAAAAAGTCCATCATTCTCCTATGATGAGAATGTGTTCCTTTTCATATATATTTGTATGTTGGTTCAGAGTGATTCTCAGGTGGATAAATGAGATGGAGGTTAGATACAGTTGCATGGGTACTCCCCTCTTGTCCAATTCCCCATGTTATCCAAGAAGATGTTTTTGTTTAAAGATATCTAGTTTGTATCTTTACCATGATACCATCTTTGGTCCACCTTTGGACCATGAACCAAAGCAAAAGTCACTAGGTTAACAGGAAAATAAATTGAACAGCTTCTACAACTGGATCTGAATAAAAATATAAATTATGTCACAGTGACCTTTGACACAGCTTATCTTATCTTTTTATTTTTTTGGAAGAAGGATTGGAAAACTTTATTTTATACATCTGATTAGCCATACTGCTTAATTTTCAATAGACTATTATAACTTATATTTTAAAGTTTTTTTTAAACAGCTTGCACACCAGATTCTGTTTAATGTTTATTTTTGAGAGAGAGACAGAGACAGAGACAGAGACAGAGAGACAGAGCATGAGTTGGGTAGGGTCAGAGAGAGGGAGACACAGAATCCAAAGCAGACTCCAGACTCTGAGCTGTCAGCACAGAGCCTGATGTGGGGCTCTAACCAATGCACAGTGACATCATGACCTGAGCTGAAGTCAGATGCTTAAGAGACTGAGCCACCCAGACATCCAAGTTTTAAAGTTTTTATTTAAATTCCATTTAGTTAACATACAGTGTAATATTAGTTTCAGGTGTACAATATAGGGATTCAGCATTTCCGTACGTCACCTGGTGTTCATCACAAGTGCACTCTTTAATCCCTATCACCTATTTCACCCACCTCCCACCTGTCGTAGACTCAAAGTCTAAAGTTCTCTTTTGACCAGCAAAAGAGCAGACACAGGATTAAAGCGAGAGATGGCTAATGTCTGCGGAAAGACAAGAGCCCCAAATAAGGGTCCTTGCCCTGTATTTATTCATATCAGAAGGCTTACAAACGTGATGGGCATGTACAAAGAGACAAAGAAACTGGAAACATTAACTTGGGGGCATGAGGGAAGTGGGGGGTTTTGAAGATATACAGTGTTTGGGGTTTGGGTCAAGATAAAACAAATTCCAGGCACCAGGTAGTCAGTAGGAAGGTTTCCAGCAGACAGAAGGCAGCACCTCTGTTTATCTTAGTTAGCCTAGGGGATAATACAATAGGGGAAATCTCTTATATCATTAGATATCAAGTGCCTTCCTGCTACACTTATTGCTCTTCTATTCCAGAAAAAGAAAGCATCGTATATACTAATGAATACCAATAAAGAAGTTTTATATATCAATAATTAGATTTCAAAAGAAGAATTTTCAGAAGATACAATATTTAACCAGTTGTTTCTCATACCACATCATGCAGCTGGCCATTTTTCATTAGGTTAGTCCTTATAACATATTAGATCTGGGTTCTGACCAACAGTTGTTTAGGAAGAAAGTCTCTGGGCTGCTGGACTACAAAGCACTTATTGGTCCCTAGTGAGTCAGGCCCAACTAGGATACAAATGAGTTGGTGGATATAAGTCTCCCTTCATCATAGAAGCACACCATATATCTTATGGTCATGCAGAATGAGGATCTGACCACATCAGATGCACACCAAAACACAGACTCTGCCTTCTATCCCATTATATTTGGGAAAAGCCATATCGAAACTTTAAGATGTATTGCCAAATAAGTCCCTGGCATTCAAACTTTTGAGTTTTTTTATTGAAATCTGTAGTAAGAAATATATTTTATATCTTGAATCATTAAATACACACATACACAAAAACTTAAAGTTCCACAAAGGAATACTTATCATTATTGCTTAAGATATACTCATATCTCATTTTTAATTTTTATTTAAAAATAAAAAAGAATTGTCATGACCTACTAAATTGATTTACAATCTACTAATAACCCCAACCCACATTATTAAGAAACACTGATATTACTAATATAAGGTAATTCCATTCCACACAAGACCTACAAGTTTCCTTGTTCTCTTTCTTAGTGAGTCATGAACCACACAGTGGCCCTGCTGATTGATTACTAAATATCATGACTAAAAACTGGAGGTACCTCATTGACTACCTGACTTATTACTAGGGAATTAGAAGAACAAAAGTCTCTTAATTACAAGGCTAATTATCACAGACTTATTCCACCCTATGTTCTATAACATTATTAAGGACTATGATTCTTTTTTTTTTTGTAAATCATCTTATATAGTAAGAAAATACATGCTGAAAAGCTGTTTTTTTTTAAGTTTTTGAGGTAAAATTTTTGTAAAATAAAATTTTCCCTTTTAAGTATAGAGTTCAATGAGTTTTGATAAATGTATACAGTCAACAATGTAATTAGCATCATACACAATATATAGACTATTTTCATCATCCCAGAAAGTTTCCTTGTGCTCCATTCTAATAAATTCAGTCTATGAACACCCAGGCTCTGGAAACTGCTGCTCTGGTTTTTGTCCCTACAGTTTTGCCTTTTCTAGAATCACATATAAATGGAATCATACAGTATTCAGTCTTTTGTGTCTGGCTTTTATCACTTAGCATAATAGTTTTAAGATTCATTTATGTTATCACTTAGCATAATACTTTTAAGATCCATTTATGTTAAAACTACAATGAGATACCATCTCACACCTGTCAGAATGGCTAAAATTGATAACTCAGAAAGTAACAGATGTTGGTGAGGAAGCAGAGAAAGGGGAGACCTTTTGCACTGTTGGTGGGAATGTAAACCGGTGTAGCTACTCTGAAGAACGGTGTGGAGGTTCCTCAAAAAATTAAAAATAGAACTACCCTATGACTCAGCAATTGCACTACTAGGTATTTATCCAACGGACATAAAAATGATGACTCAAAGGGGCACATGCCCCCCAATGTTTATAGCAGCACTATCAACAACAGCCAAATTATGGAAAGAGCCCAAATGTCCATTGACTGATGAATGAATAAAGAAGGTGGTGTGTGTGTGAGTGTGTATGTGTGTGTGTGTGTGTGTGTGTGTGCGAAATAAGTCAGTCGGAGAAAGATATCATAGGATTTTACTCACACGTGGAATTTGAGAATCTCAACAGATGAACTTAGGGGAAGGGAAGGAAAATAAGATAAAACAGAGAGGGAGGCAAACCATAAGAGACTTTTAAATACAGAGAACAAACTGAGAGCTGCTGGAGGGGTCATGGTGGGGAGGGGGGTTAAACGCTTATGGGCATTAAGGAGGGCACTTCTTGGGATGAGCACTGGGTGTCATATGCAACAGATGAATCACTGGATTCTACTACTCCTGAAGCCAAGACTACAATGTATGTTAACAAACTTGAATTTAAATTTTAAAAAAGAGAGATTCATTTATGTTATTGCATGTCACTACTGACATTGTATGAACATAACTCAGTTTTTTATCCATTATCCATTTACTATTGATAGACAGTTTGGCTGCTTCCACTATGTGACTATTATGAATAATGATGTTATGGACATTCACATAAGGTCTCAGTATGGAAATGTGTTTCATTTTCTCTTCTGTAATTACCTATGAGTACAATGGCTGGATCATACGATAAGTATATTTTTAACAATTTAAGAAGCTGCCAAAGTGTTTATCACAGTGAATATGCAATCTTTCATTCCCACTAGCAATGAATTACTAATTACTCCACATCCTTGCCAAAACTTGGCGTTTTCTGTCTTTTTAATTTTAACCATTCTAGTTGTGCATAGTGATGTTTAATTGGGAGTTTTGACTAGTTTTTTATAATAGTATTTGAGAAAGAAAACTTAATTAACATATACACTACAATTGTCATATTTAAATAATTGAAGGCAGGGTGCCTGGGTGATTCAGTCGGTTCAGTGTCCAACTTTGGCTCAGGTCATAATCTCGTGGTTTGTGAGTTGAAGCCCGGTGTAGGGCTCTGTGCTGACAGCTCAGAGCCTGAAGCCTGCTTCAAACTCTGTGTCTCCCTCTCTTTCTTCCCCTCCCCCACTCCCACTCTGGTCTCTCTGTGTCTTTCAAAAGTGAATAAACATTTAAAAAAATGTAAATAATTGAAGGCACTCATTCCATTACAAAAGCTAGCCAGATGACAGAGCTTATTACTAAAACATCATTCCAAATCTCTCTCTTCTTATGATGCAATGGCTTTGAAGCCCAAAAAAATACATTGATTTTCAGTACATCTCCTTTTTGAACACTGCATTGTTAAATCTTAAATATTTTGCAGATGTACAATTAAAGCCTGTGATCTGCCTTTTCAGAATGTGAGGTTTGTTGTTGTTGTTTTTAATATTTGATAGGTTTAAGCATGTAATAGGGAATAGGTCACAAATCTTAGTCCCAATTAAAACAAAACCACACCAAAAAGAGCAAAATTAGAACCTAATAATTGTTTTGTGATGAAAATGCTATCTAAATTGAGAAGGTTTAGAATTGAAGTGGATTATGGAAAATGAAATTTGAATGGTATTTTATCTTAAATGCTAGGACAAGGAACCAAATATTGAATGACTTTTAAAGCAGACTCCAGACTGAGCTATCAGCACAGAGTCTGATGTGGGGCTCGAGCCCACGAACCATGAGACCATGACCTGAGCCAAAGTCTGACCCTCAACTGACTGAGCCATCCAGGCATCCCTTACTTGTTGATATTTGTGTATGCATACAACTTCATGTATTGCTGTCCATATTTTGTCTGTTACTGGCTTTACCCACATAATAAATATTTCTTTAGCAAAATCTTCTACTGAAAATTCCCCCCTGTCTGTAATTTCTTGATGTAGCTACCCCCTGATCACTATTTTAACCTTATCTATGTTATTTGTCTCAGCACAGACATTACTTGACCCAGCTCCCATTTTGAGTTAGGTGGCCCTCCTCTGTGATCCTATAGCTATCTGTGCTTAGCTCATCACACCTACCAATACTGTTTACCTTGCACTTTAATGGTATATCTACTTGTCCATTTCCCCTACCAAACTAGAAATTCTTTGAAGACAGAGACCCAGTTATTTTTTTTCACCATTGCACCAACTAAACCAGGTACAGTCCTGAGTGCATAGTGGATACTGAATAAATATTTGCTTGGTGAATCAATCATTTCTACTCATTTATGGCTGGTGCATTTAGCAGGAGTATTCAATGTCTTGCAAAGATGTGTTGAATACTGAAATTTTAATCAGGCCATGTATTGAAATAGTCCTTGGATAAGGTATCAGTTACTTTCTTATCCAAGAGTAGTCCTGCCTTCACACCCTACCCCACTTCCTCTTACGTCTGCCTTAATGTTTTAAGTGTCCATGGAGAGTTTTAATAATGCACTTAACTCAATCTTAGAAAGAGAGGAACTTGATCCAAGGTTTCTGTAAATTTGGTATCAGTCACCCTTAAATATTTCAGATATACCTTCTTTGACTAGGGTCTTTCTTTCCTCTATATTTATTTGTTCCCCAGGTCCTATTTTCAGATGCATACAATCCATTTTGTGTCTCTAAGTCAGCTTTGTGTCTGTCTATAATGTCTCTGTGTATAACTTAGAGTTTGAGGCTTGACGTGGAAGAATGCAAAGAAAGCATGAATGTGAAATTTCTAGACTCCTTCTATATCCCCTTAGGTCTGTATATTTGGCACACAACAGAAGTCATTGTCTGATTATGTGAATTCTCCTTAAGAACTGCTTCTCTCATTTCGGCAAAATCTTCTTTCCTGCACGGTGTTCTCCTTGCCAAATAATTGTCAAACTGAATAGATTCTTAGAACTGAGACCATTTAGATAAATGTGTTATTAAAAAAGCAAAAAACAAAAACAAAAAAAACCACCTCCCAAACCCTGAAATTCACAGAGCTAAAAAGAAAATTTAGATCATTTTTACTTTAAAATCTGATAAACAATGTTACTTCCATTCATTTAAGAAGCTGATGTAATAAATGGCCAGAAAAAAATTGATTCTAAGTCTCAATCAATAGCAGCTAGCAAATGGTTCTAACAAGTACCATTCAAAACGTGTTGCATTTAAAACAAACTTTTCTTTATGTTAATATAGCTATATAAGAAGAACTGATTTTTTTCTTTCAAATGATTACATTTTGAAGCAATATTTGCTGTTGATATAAACATAGTTAAGAAACTGCTTGTTATGTGTGTCAACACTCCAAGTGGTTGTGTCCTAATGTATCAATCAGAAGAATAAGGAAATAGTGGGTAAGAAACCAGAAGACTTACAAATTAACTAATAGGATATTTTATATTACTATGGCATAATTAGCACAAGAATAAATATCTCAGCAACTGAGTGATAGAAGGTAGAGGAGGGTTAGTAATGAATCCACCAGACTGAGAAGGTGCTTTGAGATGAAAAAATAAAGCAAGCCACCGCATATCATTTACACTGTATTTATTTATTGATTTATTGATTTATTGATTTATTTATTATTTTGTTATGTATTAATTATTTTTTTCTCAAGTTAGCTAACATACAGTGTAGTCTTAGCTTCAGGACTAGATTCCAGTGATTCATCACTTACATACAACACCCAGTGCTCATCCCAACCAGTGCCCTCGTCAATGCCCATCACCCATTTCCCCACCATTCCAACACCCATTCCCATCAACCCTCAGTTTGTTCTCTGTATTTAAAAGTCTTTTATAATTTGTCTCCCTTTCTGTTTTTATCTTATTTTTCTTTCCCTTTCCCTATGTTTATCTATTAAGTTTCTCAATTTCCACACATGAGTGAAATCATATGATATCTGTCTTTCTCTGACTGGCTTATTTCATTTAGCATAATACCCTCCAGTTCCATCCACATTGTTGCAAATGGCAAGATTCCATTCTTTTTCATCACCGAGTAGTATTCCATTGGGTGTGTGTGTGTGTGTGTGTGTGTGTGTGTGTGTATCACATCTTTTTTTATCCACTCATCAGTCAATGGACATTTGGGCTCTTTCCATAATTTGGCTATTGTTGATAGTGCTGCTATAAACATTGGGGAGGAAGTGCCCCCTCAAATCATCATGTTTGTATCCTTTGGATAAATTTCTAGTAATGCAATTGCTGGGTGGTAGGATAGTTCTATTTTTAATTTTTTTGAGGAACCTCCATACTATTCTCCAGAGTGGCTGCACTAGTTTGCATTCCAACCAATAGTGAAAGAGGGTTACCCTGTCTCCACATCCTAACCAACATCTGTTGTTTCCTGAGCTGTCATTTTAGCCACTCTGACCACTATGAGTTGGCATCTCAGTGTAGTTTTGATTTGTATTTACCTGATGATGAATGATGTTGAGCATCTTTTCATGTGTCTGTTTGCCATCTGGATGTCTTCTTTGGATAAGTGTCTATTCATGTCTTCTGCCCATTTCTTCCTAGGATTATTTGTATTTTGGGGTATTGAGTTTGGTAAGGTTTTTTTAAATAGATTTTTGATACTAACCCTTTATCTTATATGTCATTGCAAATATCTTCTCCCATTCTGTCGGTTGCATTTTAGTTTTGTTGAGATTGTTTACTTTGTTGTACAGAAGCTTTTTATCTTCATGAGGTCCCAATAGTTCATTTTTGCTTTTATTTCCCTTGCTTCTAGAGATATGTCAAGTGAGAATTTGCTTCTGCCAAGGTCGAAGAGGTTGATGCTTTGTTTATCCTGTTCGATTTTGATGGTTTCCTGTTTCAAATTGAGGTTTTTCATCTATTTTGAATTTATTTTTTGTATGGTGTAAGAATGTGGCCCAGCTTCATTCTTCTGCATGTTGCTCTCCAGTTTTCCCAGCACCATTTACTAAAGAGACTGCTTTTTCCCCCACTTTGGGTACTCTTTCCTACTTTGTCAAAGATTAATTGGCCATATACTTGTGGGTCCATTTTTGGGTTTTCTATTCTATTCCATTAGTCTATGGGTCTGTTTCTGTGCCAATACCATACTGTCTTGATGATTACAGCTTTGTAATAAAGGCTAAATTTTGGGATTGTGATGCCTCCAGCTTTGGTTTTATTTTTCAACATTACCCTGGATATTAAGGGTCTCTTGTGTTTCCATACAAATTTTATGATTGTTCTAGCTCTGTGAAGAATGCTGGTGCTATTTTGATTGGGATTGCATTGAATGTATAGATTGCTTTGGGTAGTATAGACATTTTAACACTATTTGTATTTCCAACCCATGAGCACAAAATGTTTTTCCATTTCTTTGTGTCTTCTTCAATTGCCTTCATAAGTTTTCAGTGTACAGATCTTTTACCTCTTTGGTTAGGTTTATTCCTAGATATTTTATGGGTTTTGACACAACTGTAAATGGGTTTGATTCCCTAATATTTCTTTGAGTTGCTTCATTATTGGCATATAGAAATGCAACCGATTTCTGTGCATGGATTTTACATTCTGCAATTTTGCTAAATTCATGTATCAGTTCCAGCAGTTTTTTTTTTTTTATGGAATCTTTCAGATTTTCCATGTAGAGTATCATGCCATCTGTAAAGAGTGAAGGTTTAACTTCTTCTTCACCAGTTTGGGTCCCTTTTATTTTGTTTTGTTGTCTGATTGCTGAGAGTAGGAGTTCCAACACTACGATAAACAACAGTAGTGAGAGTGGACATCCCTGTCATGTTCCTGATCTCAGGGGCAAAGCTGTCAGTTTCTTTCCCATTGAGGATTATATTAGCTGTGAGAATTTCATATAGCTTTTATGATGTTATGGTATCTTTCAATACTGACTTTCTTTAGGTTTTTTATTAAGAAAGGATGCTGTATTTTGTCAAATGCTTTTTCTGCATCTATTGACAGGATCATATGGTTCTTACCCTTTCTTCTATTAATGTGATGTATGTATCATGTAGATTGATTTGTGAATATTGGACCATCCCTGCAGCCCAGGAATGAATTTCATTTGATCATGTTGAATAATTCTTTTAATATACTGTTGTATTTGATTTGTTAGTATCTTGCTGAGGAGTTTTCCATCCATGTTCATCAGGGATATTGGTCTGTAATTCTCCATTTTAGTGGGGTCTTTGGTTTGGGAATCAGGGGAATGCTGGCTTCATAGAAATAATCTGGAAGTTTTCCTTCCATTTCTATTTTTTTGGAAGATTTTGAGAAGAATAGGTATTAACTCTTCTTTAAATGTCTGATAGAATTCCCCTTGAACACATATGGCCCAGGACTCTTATTTTTTGGGAGATTTTTCGATAACCAATTCCGTTACTTCGCTGGTTATGGTCTGGTCAAATTTTCTAATTCTTCCTGTTGCAGTTTTGATAGTGTGTGAGTGTCTAGCAATTTGTACATTTCTTCCAGATTAGCCAGTTTTTTGGCATATAGTTTTCATAATATTATTTAATAATTATTTGTATTTCTTTGGTGTTGGTTGTGATTTATCCACTTTCATATGTGATTTTATCTACTTGGGTCCTCTCTCTTCTTTTTGAGAAGTGTCGCTATGGATTTATCAATATTCCCTTTATTCTTTCAAAAAATTAGCTCTTAGTTTCATTGATCTGCTCTACTGTATTTTTAGATTGTATATTGTTTATTTCTGGTCTAATGTTTATTATTTCTCTTCTTCTGCTGGCTTTGGACTTTCTTTGCTGTTGTCTTTCAACTTTGTTGTAAGTTTTGTCATGAATGGATTTTGCACTTTGTTAAAAGCTTTTTATGCATCTATTGAAATGGTCATATTGTTTTTATACTTTCTCTTGTTAATGAGATGTATCACTTTGATTGATTTGATAATATTGAACCACTTTTTCATCCCTGGAATATATTCCACTTGATTGGAGTGCATATAGCAGTCTATATTAGATTGAAAGTCACTTAAGTTTGAACCCATTCTAAAAGCAATACATTTTTACTCCTCCTTCCATGTTGTATGCATATGATGTCAAACTACATATATTTTTATTTTGTGAATCCCTTGACTGATCTTTATAGATATAATTGATTTCACTGCTTTTGTGTTTTTATTTCTTTCTGGTTTTATGTGATTAATCTACTAGTTTTATTATATTGGTTGTACCTGTGAACTTTCTCTTTCCCTAATTGTTTTTACTCTTGATTATGGCCTTTTCTCTCCACTCAAGGAATTCCCTGTAACATTTCTTGTAAGGCTAATTATTGGTGATTAATCCTTAAACTTTTATTGGTCTTGGAAACTATCTCTCCTAGTCTGACTGATAGCCATGTTTGATAGAGGATTCTTGGCTGCAGGTTTTTTTGCCTTAAACACTTTGAATATATCACACCACCCACTTTGTCCTGTAGTTTCTGATGAAAAATCAGCTGATAACTATGGGGTTTCCTTCGTGTAACATTTTGTCTTCTTGCTTTAAAATTTTTCTCTTTATCACTACTTTCTGCAATTCATTATGTGTTTTCCTGTGGACCTCCTTAGTTTGATTTTGTTGGGGGCTTTCTGTGCCTCCTGGATCTAGGTGTCTGTTTCCTGCTCCAGACTAAGGAAGTTTTTAGCCATTCTTTCTTTCTTTCTTTTTTTAAAATTTTACTTATTTTAATTTTTAATGTTTATTTATTAGAGAGAGAGAAAGAGAGAATGAATGGGGGAGGAGCAGAGAGATAGAGAGACACAGAATCTAAAGCAGACTCCAGGCTCTCAGCTGTCAGCACAGAGCCTGATGCTGGGCTCGAACTCACAAACTATGAGATCATTAAGTGAGCTGAAGTGGGTTGCTCAACCAACTGGGCCACCCAGGGGCCCCAGCTATTATTTCTTCAAATAAATTTTCTGTTCACTTTTATCTCTCTTCTTCTGGGATCCCAAAATATGAATGTTATTATGCTTAAAGATGTCATTGAGTTCTCTTAACCTATTCCCAATTTTTACTAATATTTTTTTTGTTTTCTTTTCAGTGTTCTGCTTGGTTGCTTTTCATTACCCTGTCTTCTAGCTTGCTGATCCATTCTTCTGTTTCCTCTAGTCTACTATTTGTTCCCTCTGGTGTATTTTTAATTTCAGTTATTTAGTTCTTATCTTTGATGGTTTCTTTTTAATGTTTTCTATACCTTTTTTGAATGTCTGAGGTCCTCCACTCTTTTCTCAAGTACGGAAAGTATCTTTATGATCATTATTTAGAATTCTCTATCAGGAATATTGCTTATATCCATTTCATTTAGCTCTTTTGCTATGATTTTGTCCTATTATTTTATTTGGGACATATTGCTCTGTCTCCTCAGTGTGTCTAAATCTCTATGTTTGTTTCTATATATTCAGAAAGCCAGCTATGTCTTTTGATCTTAAAGTAGTGGCCTTATGAAAAAGAGTTCCTATAGTGTCTTGTAAAGTATCTCCTCTTCACCACAATCTGGCACTTCAGGACTATCTCCTATGTGTGTTATGTGCACTTTATAGTTGTCACAGAGTCATCTTTGCCTTCAGTCCTGTTGACTAAAATGGTCCTCTTCGACTTTAATGGGTAGTATTTGGTCCCTGTGCTGTTAAGGGGCATGTCTGGGGCCTCCTTGGTCTTACAGTTGGGTCAGATCAGATATGTGTCCTCCGTCCATTTGCTGGAACTGCATTTGCACCAAACTGTAGGGCTTTCTCCCAATGTTGTTCCCTGAGGGGCTTTCTTTGGTGGTCAGGGCCTTCAGCCAAAGTAGATATCTGCCCCCAGTCTGTCTGCTGTATTCGCAGGGACCCAAAACTACAAGGATTTCTCCTTGTAATATCCCCTATCAGGTTTTTGTTGGTGGGCAAGACTGGCAGTCAGAGTAGATGTTTATCCCTGGCCCACTGCTTGGCTGTAGTGGAACTGTTATTTGTGGTTATTTTCCCCTTTCCACAGGGCAGGAGTCCCTTTGGAGTGGTATTTGTCACTTGTTGGAGCTGCTTGCAAAATAAAATGTGTCAAGCACTACTTTCGTGGGACTCCTGCCAAGTGGGGCAAGTTGGATGGGGCAGTACACAGGAGAAAACAGGGTTGTGGTGTGTAGTGTTAGCAATGTATGTGCCAGTCCCTACTGTGACTGCTTGCAAGATAAGGCCTGGCTGGAGCTGCTCTGGAGAGAGTCCCAGGGAATGGGGCAGGTTAGATGGGGAAGTCCACAGGAGAACATGGGTGTGGGGCACACAGTGTTAGCAAGCTATGTTGACAGTGTTCCTGGTGGTTCCCACAGGTGTCTGGCTATCTAGTCTGAAGGGGGAATGGAATGGCGCCAACCAGCTTTTTTGTTTTTGGAGAAGCCTCCTAAAGATTCCTGTCTCTCTCATGAATTTTCTTAGATTAGTACATAAATCTTATTCCATATACCCCAGGAGCTTTTCAAATTGCTGCTTCTATGCTGTATCTTGGCAGGGTTGTTTTTCATGCTGTATTTTTAATGGCGGGGACTAAGTTTCTAGTCAACATCCAGCTCCTCCAGAGTCAAGCCCACTGAGTTTTAAAGTTCCCAGCATTAAGCTCCACCTATTATAAGGTAAGCCCCTCTGGTTTTCAAAGTCAAATTTCATGAGAACTCATCTTACTAGTGCAGGTCCCCTATGTCTGGGGTGCATGGTGTAGAGTATGTTCCTTTCCCTTCTTTGTATTTGTAGTGTCCCTCCCATTTGTGATTATCCTCACTGGTAGTTTGGTTCTAGACTGGGACTCTGCCCTTCCTCCCATTTTCAATGTGGCTTCTTTTCTACAAATAACTGTGGACGGTCTGTTCTGCCAGTGTTCAGTTCATTTTCTGGGTTAGTGACACTGATGTGGCTTTTTTCTAGGTATATCTGTGGGATGAGGTGATCTTATGATCCTCCTACTTGGCTATCTTCCAGGGTCCATTAATATCTTTATAGTTGTAGCCTGATTGGCTTTTCTACAGGCAAAGGCTTATACAAGTCTGTGGAAGTATCCACACAGGTCAGCACATATTTGCTCCCTTTAGATACTGGCAATGGGCCTATATAATCTTTTAGCCAGCAAGAAACAGGGTATGTAGTCTGCCCAGTGTGTCCTGGAGTGTGGTACAGTGGCCATTGCCTGAGGCAGCACTGTGGCCAGTTTTTGTCAGTGCTTGTAGATTGGAATATTTTAAAAGCCGATGTTGTCTTTTTACTATTTCCCGAGTCGTTTTGGGACAGTGGTGTCTTGATTTACAGTGGATCCGTTCTGCTGCATCAGGCTCAGCATTTCCTCCAGCAGAAGGGCTCATGCCTGGACTAGAGCTTCTGCCTAATGATTGCCTGGTATTGTGGATGTGGAGTTGAGCAGACACAAGCCAGAATTAGATGCCTGAATTGGGTTTAGGTCATACTTCCCAATTCCCAATTATCTTCACATAGTTCCACTCTCCACAGGGGTCTATTTAATATAGAGCAGGCTTCATTGTGCAACTGGAGCATGCATGTTGCTAACCCTTTCCACACTCCCCAGCTGTCAGTAGCCAAATTAATGGGCATGAGTTCATTCATCAACAAAATCCATACTGCTCTCAATTTTGCCTACTCAAACCAAAGTGCATAAGAATCCAGTTGTATAGGAGAGGAATGCCAAATAGGTGGGTTTTCCTGGCAACTGCTGTCAGTGTACCATGTGCCTGCTAGAGATAAGACCACCCCTTTCTTTGCTTGGGTGCGGGGAGGCATAATGCCGGCAACTTCTGGAAGTTGGGCTTGGTCAACATAGGTGACTTGCCCTAGTAATGAGTGTAGTTCATGAGATAGTAGGCTGATGTTGTAATTTCTCTTCTGCTGTGTAAGCATGCCATTTCTTTAAGGTGATTACGTGGGTACACTCTTAGGCTTGCTGAATATGTCCTTAATATATCCTCCTACCAGCAAAATGATTCATATCATCATGGGCATGTTGGCAGTCAGTCCTTCCATCTGTTGCAGTGCAAGATTATGCAGCTAATAGTTGTTTCTTGATTGGACTATACCTGGCTTCTGTTCTCTTCCATAATTGAGACCAGAATAATAATGGGATTTGTTTCCCATTTTGTGATTGCCACAAGCCCCAGTCAAACCCTTGTGGATATGAGCTTATATCTAATTAACAAACTACATCTAGCATGAATATCCCCAGGGCCTGTACTTGTTTCACTACCATTTTTTACCTTTAAGAAAGCCTCTTGTTGGTTAGAACCCCAGTCCCATCGGTTTCCCTTTTGTAACCAAGGCATATAAGAGTCTTAATATCTGTGCTAGAAGGGAAATAAAAGGTCTCCTATAACTTAATAAACCAACAAAACCTGTAATTCCTTTACCATTTCAGGGATTATGGAATGCTTCTTTGTATTGGTAACTGCCTCCAGCATCACTTTTGTTTTACCTGACCAGATCATGCCCTGGAACTTTACTGATTGACTCAACACTTGGATCTTGTTGGTGTTTACCTCTCATCCTCCTGTCTTTAAGTAGGCCTGTAAAGACATAACTGTTTGAGACAGGAAAGATAAGTTATCACCAGTTAAAAGCACCATTTCCTCTGGCAGTACCATTTTCTCAAATCTCTGGCTACCATCCTGTGACAAATTCGGAGATTATGGAGATACCCTTAGGGCAATGGCTGTAAGGTCGATTGTTTCCTCTTCCATGGGAAGGCAAGTTGGTTTTGGGATTCAAGTCCTAATAGAATACTGAAAAAGGTGTTAGAAAAGTGTAGTACATACTGATATGTCTTAGTGGATGTCCTGGTTTTTTTCTAACCAAAAGGATATATTAGGTACCCCATGGGGCTGACTGCAAGATATTGTCTTTCATACCAGAGGAAAATAATTCTTTCTCTGTTCACATATAATTTCTTGTAGTTCTTCCACTGAGATCCAGCATAATGGAAGGGAGGGAACAGCCCCTTTGTTATGCCGGGTTATCTTTTTTTTAACTTTTTAATTTTTATTTTTTAATATAATTTATTTACAAATTGGTTTCCATAAAACACCCAGTGCTCATCCCAACAAGTGCCCTCCTCAATGTCCATCACACACTTTCCCCTCTCCCCCACCCCCTATCAACCCTCAGTTTGTTCTCAGTATCCGAGAGTCTCTTAAAATAGCCAAATGATGGAAAGAGCCTAACTGTCCATTGACTGATGAATGGATAAAGAAGATGTGGTTGATATATACAATGGAATACTACATAGCAATGAGAAAGAATGAAATCTGGCCATTTGCAGCAATGTGAATGGAACTGGAGGGTATTATAAGTGAAATAAGTCAGTCAGAGAAAGACAGATACCATATATTTTCACTCATAGGTGGATCTTGAGAAACTTAACAGAAGACCATGGGGGAGACTAAGGGGAAAAAAAGTTACAGAAAGACCAGGTTATCTTAATGCTATCTTAATGCTCCAGTCAGTCAAATTAGCTGAGCACCTGCAATTCTTGGCTAGGTCCGGTTATCTTAAGGCTAGCATTTATCCAGACAATCAAATTAGCTGAGCACCTGCATTTCTTGCTCATGCCTGTGGCACATATTATCAGCTGCAGGGTAGACTGAGTAGTGACTGAGGCCATTTCTAACATCTCAAACCCATTTAACATAGTACCATCTCTCCCAGAATCCCATAGTTGCAACATCCAATCTGCCACCACCTCTCAGCCTCCCTTCTCAAAGTAGCTGGCTAGCTACACCAATTCAGTGGCAGAATATTCCCTCATAGTCATCTTCTAAATGGTGGGAACTTCCTCTCGGCCATCTCTTGACTCCAAGATGAACTTGGTCTTTGTTTGACTCAAAGGATATGCCTGAAAATCATTTTCCTCCTATATTATAATGTCTTCCTCATCAGAGGAGTCATCATTCCAGGGATCTTATGCCTCAGGGACACAACTCTCCTGAGATACAATAGTTTTCACTTTGATGTGAGTCAGTTCATACCCATACATCCCTGCTTTGCCACATGCCACAATGTCTAAGTATTCCTCCCTGTTCTGTTCCAATTTTCTCCTTACTCATAATTGTCTTTCCATGGCATCTCTAAATGTTTAGATCAATGGCCAAGCTATTGCCACAATAGTTTGGTCACTTTCCCTTCTCCATTTCTCCCCACCTTTTTGGATAGGATATCCAACAACCCCTTGGGCATTTCTAGGGCATCCCCCTAGTCATGCACTGCTCCAAAATGCTCAAAAGACCTGGCCAAATTTCCCCACACAGTGTGACTAGCCAGTTTGGGATTTCCCCCATGGACAATGGGCTTTCCTTCAGCACATCCCCTTTACCTTTGCTTGTTTCATTGTTGGTCTTCTGGCTGGTTCACCAATTATTAGAAGGTGGAGGAAAGTCAATAATGTACCCTCCAGGGGCACCTGGGTGGCTCAGTCAGTTGAGCTTCAAACTTTGGCTCGGGTCATGATCTTGCAGTTCATGGGTTCGAGCCCCATGTCAGGTTCTGTGCTGACAGCTCAGAGCCTGGAGTCTGCTCCAATGGGTTTGAGCCTCATGTCAGGCTCTATGCTGACAATTTGGAGCCTGGTGTCTGCTTCAGATTACATGTCTCCCTCTCTCTCTGCACATCCCCTGCTCATGCTCTGTCTCTCTCTCTCTCTCTCTCTTTCTCTCAAAAATAAATAAATGTTAAAAAAAATTAAAAAATATAATGTACCCCCCCCAAACTGAGAAGATACTTTAAGACTGAAAAATGAAGCAAGCTATTCAATACACAACTTTATTCAGGATAGCTTGCTGACAGGATAGATCTGGAAGCAAGATATATGATTCAGGAGGTACAGAACCATTCTCTGACCCATTTTACATTGAGTCTGGGCCTTAAACCTCAGCTTTTATGGAGTGAGAGGCATGGTGGTGTGGTCACAGGGCAAATATCTAAAGCAGTGCAATCTGTGCACCAGGGAATGTCTAGTAGTTATATAAAGTGGGGCTTTCTATGTGCCAGTCATCTCTCCTAGTTATCTTAAGTTGGGTCTTCTGTGTGCCAGTCAACTCGACTAGTTATCTGAAATGGAGCTTTTTAGGGATTAGAACAAGACTTAGTGCATTCCACTCAAGGCATATATTAACCTCCATGGGGCCTGGGAAAATAGCCCTAAGTGAAGTCATTGCACAGGCATGAACAAGATGGAGGGCCAAAGATGGAGTCAGTGTTGTCAGCACTTGTGCAATGAGTATGGAAAACAAACCTAGAAAATGGTGGAGTCCAACAGAGTAAATAAATTGTGGTGTGTGTGTGTGTGTGTGTGTGTGTGTAGATTGTCAAGGACAAGAAAAGAAGAAAAGTTAAAGAAAAGCCCACAGGTTTATGCTAAGAGGAAATGGTCTAAAGAGCAGCACATCATGAGGGGAGATTTAAGGAACAGAGCTTGAGAGACCTTGGAAGATGGCAGTGTTGGAGGACGCTGGACTCACCTCATCCTGCTGATCACTTAGATTCCACCCACATCTGCCTAAATAACCCAGAAAACTTCCAGAAGACTAGCAGAATGGACTCTCTGGAGCTAAGCATAGACAAGAGCCAACAGAAGAGGCCAAAATTCCAAAAGGAACCAGTTCCCCTCAACGAACTTGCTTGCACCACACAAATGCCCAACACTGTGCTTCTATGGATCCATCACTCCAATAGGCCTGCCTCCCTCTGGTGCTGCAGGGTCCCTCCCTCAGGGGACCACCTATGACAAAGCGAGCTAAGCCTGCCCTCCTACCCCTGTGCACCTTTGGGATCCACCCCAGCTAATACGGCCTTGGCCAGATCCCATCAAAGCAGCACCACAAGCCTGGAAAGTAGCCCAGATAAGGAACACACCACTCCACAGTAAGTCCTGCTCCTGGGAGAGGGGAAGATAAGGTACAAAGCAGACTGACTGTGGCCCCAGCTGTGAGCTGGGGGCAGACAACTGGTCTGACTGCTGCCCCTCCCACCAACAAAAGTTACTCTGGACAGCACAGGGGAATTCTCTGCAGTTTGGAGCTACTGCAGTGACTACCCAAAATGACAACATGGGGGAATTCTCCTCAAAAGAAACTCCAGGAAGTAGAGACAGCTAACGAATTGATCAAAACCGATTTAAGCAATATAATGGAACAAGAATTTAGAATAATAATCATAAAATTAATGTTGGGCTTGAAAAAAAGCATAGAGGACAGCAAAGAATCTATTGCTACAGAGATCAAGGGACTAAGAAATAGTCATGAGGAGCTTAAAAATGCTGTAAATGAGGTGCAAAATAAAATGGAGGCAGCCATAGCATGGATTGAAGAGGCAGAGGAGAGAATAGGTGAATTAGAAGATAAAATTATGGAAAAAGAGGAAGCTGAGGAAAAGAGAGCTAAAAAAATACAGGAGTATGAGGGGAGAATTAGAGAACTAAGTGAGCAATCAAATGGAACAATAACCATATCATAGGAATTCCAGAAGAAGAGAGAGAGAAAGGGGCTGGAGGTGTACTTGAACGAATCATAGCTGAGAACTTCCCTGATCTGGGGGAGGAAAAAGGTATTGAAATCCAAGAGGCACAGAGAACTCCCTTTAGACATAACTTGAATCAATCTTCTGCACAACATATAGTGAAACTGGCAAAATACAAGGAAAAAGACAAAATTCTGAAAGTAGCTAGGGATAAACAGGCTCAAACTTACAAAGGTAGACACATAAGAATAGTAGCAGACCTATCTACTGAAACTTGGCAGGCCAGAAAGGAATGGCAGGAAATCTTCAATGTAATGAGCAGAAAAAATATGTAGCCGAGAATCCCTTATCCAGCAAGTCTGTCATTCAGAATAGAAGGAGAGATAAAGGTCTTCCCAAACAAACAAAAACTGAAGGAATTCAACACCACTAAACCAGCCCTACAAGAGACCCTAAGGGGAACTCTGTAAGTGAAATGTTGCAAGGACCCCAAAGTACCAGAGACATCACTACAAGCATGAAACCTACAGACATCACAATGACTCTAAATCCATATCTTTCAATAATAACACTGAATGTAAATGCACTAAATGCTCCAACCAAAAGACATAGGGTATCAGAATGGATAAAAAAACAAGACCCATCTATTTGCTGTCTACAAGAGACTCATTTTAGACCTGAGGACACCTTCAGATTGAAAGTGAGGGGATGGAGAACTATCTATCATGCTACTGGAACTCAAAAGAAAGCTGGAGTAGCCATACTTATATCAGACAAACTAGACTTTAAATTAAAGGCTGTAACAAGAGATGAAGAAGGGCATTATATAATAATTGCAGGGTCTGTCCATCAGGAAGAGCTAACAATTATAAATGTCTATGTGCCAAATACAGGAGCCCCCAAATTTATAAAACAATTACTCACAAACATAAGCAACCTTATTGATAAGAATGTGGTCATTGCAGGGACTTTAATACTCCACTTATAACAATGGATAGGTCATGTAGACACAGGATCAATAAAGAAACAAGGGCCCTGAATGATACATTGGATCAGATGGACTGGACAGATATATTTAGAACTCTGCATCCCAATGCAACAGAATATACTTTCTTCCCGAATGCACATGGAACATTTTCCAAGATAGATCACATACTGGGTCACAAAACAGCCTTTCATAAGTATACAAGAATTGAGATCATACCATGCACACTTGCAGACCACAATGCTATGAAGCTTGAAATCAACCACAGGAAAAAGTCTGGAAAACCTCCAAAAGCATGGAGGTTAAAGAACACCCTACTAAAGAAGGAATGGGTCAACCAGGAAATGATAGAAGAAATTTAAAAATACATGGAAACAAATGAAAATGAAAATATAACAATCCAAATGCTTTGGGATGCAGCGAAGGCAATCCTGAGAGGAAATTACATTGCAATCCAGGCCTATCTCAAGAAACAAGAAAAATCCCAAATACAAAATCTAACAGCATACCTAAAGGAAATAGAAGCAGAACAGCAAAGACACCCCGAACCCAGCAGCAGAAGAGAAGTAATAAAGATCAGAGCAGAAATAAACAATATAGAATCTAAAAAAAACTGTAGAGAAGATCAATGAAACCAAGAATTGTTTTTTTGAAAAAAATAAACAAAATTGATAAACCTCTAGCCAGGCTTCTCAAAAAGAAAAGGGAGATGACCTGAATAGATAAAATCATTAATGAAAATGGAATTATTACAACCAATCCCTCAGAAATACAAGCAATTACCAGGGAATGCTATGAAAAATTATATGCCAGCAAACTGGACAACCTGGAAGAAATGGACAAATTCCTAAACACCCACACACTCCCAAAACTCAAACAGGAAGAAATAGAAAGCTTAAACAGACCCACAACCAGTGAAGAAATTGAATCAGTCATCAAGAATCTCCCAACAAATAAGAGTCCAGGACCAGATGGCTTCCCAGGGGACTTCTACCAGACATTTAAAACAGAGATAATACGTATCCTTCTCAAGCTGTTTTAAATACATTTGACTGAGAACAGAGCCAAATTAATTGCAATGTTGGTATACAACTGTTATTCATTCCACACTTTAATAAAACAGAATATTAAAATATGGAACCAAAGTGAGTTTCTAATGAACGATTAGGCCACCCACGAAAAAAAAAAAGCTCTTTGAAGCAATTCCATGGGAGTCAAGCTATCAGGTGATAGTCTGAATGATGGGAACTCTAACCTCATAGTCTGTGTGACTATAACTCAGTAGGATGCAGAAACCAAATGCAGAGACTCCAACTATCCAGGTTTTTCTCCTTGTGTGGAGAAAACCTGGCTTTTACAAGGTCATATTTTGATTAGCTATTCTTAGATAGTATTACTAAAAATATCTGGTGAAGATTTATTGAATAATGAATTCCATTTAAATATTTGATGACTTCCTATAACCATTTCAAGTGATAAAAGTAGTTATTTTAAAGGTTGATAAGTTTGTTTCTATTTATATTTTTGTAAGTTTCCATAGAGCTATAGCATTCTGATTTCTCAGTAAGATAGAATGAGTGATCATTTTGTAGTATATAAAGTAATTTTATAAACCACATTTCAGCTCAAATTCAAGAGAAAAATAAGAGATTTACTTCCCCCAGATGAGCAACAAGGTGCAAAAATAGCAATTAGATCATTTATAATGGCAACATTACTAATAATGATAACCATTTAATTTTAGTAAACATCTTCTGGGAAAAGTTCTGAAAATACCATATAGTGTTCTTGATTATACCATTTAGAAAAGTAGCTTATTGGAGGAAATATTCCCATAGAAAAGTAGCTTATTGGAGGGAATATTACCAATCCAAACTCTCCTCAAAACACTTCTATTCTTGCGAAGTTTCTGAGCACAAAAACATACTAATATTGTATCATTGTTATCAGCCTCCATTGCAAAAATTGATCCAATTTCCTCTTATGAATCCTTTGAACATTTTTACATCCAGGAAATATAATCCTTCAAATAATCTGCTGCATCATCAGGATTTTTAAAGTAGTACAAGGCATATTAATGGTGCCAAAAATATCTATGAAAGGTGTTGTTTCTCCTGGTTCTAGCCGAAACTTGGTAGGATGTACTAGATTTTCTTTTATCTTATCTTGGCATAAAAATTCTTTATACATGCTACAAAATGAATGTACCTGGAAAATACTATGTTCCAATAAAGAAACCTGCCACAAAAGACCATATATTGTATAGTACCATTTATATGAAAATTTCAGAACAGGGTGATCTATAGAGACAGAAAATATGTCAGTAGTTGCTTCTTTTAGTGGGGTAAGTTAGAGAGACTGGGGGTAGTAGGGAGAACAGGATATGGAGTTTCTTTTTGAGGTGATTAAAATGTCCTAACATTTATTGTAGTTGTGATTGCATATATCAGTGTGTATACTAAAAACATTGAATTGTATATTTTACAAAGGTGAAGTATATATCTCAATAAAGTCTTTTAAAAAGTGAGACAGTTGACCCTTGAACAGCATGGGTTTGAACTGAACAGGTATTCTTACACACAGATTTTCCTTGTTAAATACAATACAGTGCTGGGTAAATGTATTTTCCTTATGATTTTCTTACTAACATCTTTTACTTTATTGTAAGAATACATATAATATAAAAATATGTATTTTTTTAAAAAAATAATGTTTATTTGTGGGAGAGAGAGACAGAGTATAAGCAGGAGAGGGGCAGAAAGAGAGGGGTACACAGAATCTGAATCAGGCTCCAGTCTCTGAGCTATCAGCACAGAGCCTGATGTGAGGCTCAAACTCACAAACCGTGAGATCATGACTTGAGCTGAAATCGGTTGCTCAACTGATTGAGCCACCCAGGCGCCCCAACATAAAAATATATGTTAATTGACTATGTTATCAGTAAAGCTTCTGGTCAACAGTAGGCTATTAGTAGTTAAGTTTTGGGGGAGTCAAAAGTTGTACACAAATTTTTCACTGCACGGTGGTTGGCGCCACTAAACCCCCAAGTGGTTCAAGGGTCAACTGTACATAGTGTTGCATTGCATTCACTCATATTCTATCTCCCAGGACCTAACCAGCTAACTCAAGTAAAATAACGAGGAATCTGTGATATGCAATATACTGTGTACCATGATTGCAAAAGATAAAAGATGAAACAGCCTCTAACTTTAAGGAGTAGGGGGGTGATATATTAAAAATAACTATACTAATGATGATGGTGGTGGTGGTGGTGATGATGATGATGATGATAGGAGGAAAAAGGAGAAATAACATTTACTGAGAATTTACTATATGCCAGAAATTGTGTTAAATGCTTTAAATGTTATTATGTCTTATTCTCATAACAATCCTAGAGATATACGCTATTAATTTAGAGTTTGTACCTAAGGAAATTGAGACACAAAGAAATGAACTAAGGGTCACATATCAAGAAATGGAAGAGTGAGAATTTCAACCTAGTGCTTAGCCAAAAGCCCGTGTTTTTAACAACCAGAGTCTATAAGTATATAGATTATATTCTTATATAAGACAAGGTAGATTAAGGTAAGTGTTATGAAAGAAACAAGTAAAAGTGATTGAGCCATTTGAAGAAAGAACATATCCTGTTTGCAGCTCAGGAAAGATTAGGAAATTCAGTTCAGTTGAAAAATACATAGGTATTTTTGAATGATAATTTTTCTGAGTCATAAAGTAGCTACAAACCTACACAAATATTTTTTGTAAAATAAATATGATCAAACAGAAAATGACTACAGAATTACAATTTGCAACTTTCAAAGGTGCAACTTTCTCCTCAGATAAAGTTATAATAAAGAAAAGAACTATTATTCCAAAATGCAAAACCAGAAACCCAAATTTTATTCACTCATCTTAAATCCAATCTAATGTCATCTTCAGCCTGAGATCTTTCAAATTCTTCTTTTGGTGCTTACAATTACATTCTTAATCTAGATTGTATTGATTTTTCTCTTCTCTCGTCTACTTTCTTATTGATTTTCTCATTGTTTCTCTTCCCATAGTCAAAGTTAGCTGAATGTTATGTCTAAAGCTCTTTTTTTAAGTTTTTATTTTAAATCCAGTTAGTTAACATACAGTGTTATATCAGTTTCAGGTGTACAATATAGTGATTTAACACTTCCATACACCACCCTGTGCTTATTGCAACAGGCGTACTCCTTAATTACCATCACCTATTTAACCCTTCCCCCTCCCCCATCCCTCTCCCCTGTGGTAACCAACAATTTGTCCTCTATAGTGAAGAGACTGTTATTGGTTTGCCTCCTTCCCTTTCCCCTTTGCTCATTTGTTTCTTAAATTCCACATATAAATGAAGCCATATGGTATTCATCTTTCTCTGACTTATTTCACTTAGAATAATACTCTCTAGCTCCATCCATGTTGTTGGAAATAACAAGATTTCATTCTTTTTTAGAAGTTTATTTATTTTTAGAGGGGGAGGAACAGACAGACAGAGGGAGAAGAATTCCAAGCAGGATCCCCCCCCCCCCCCCCCCCGTCAGCACAGAGCCTGAAGCAGGGCTTGATCTCAGGATCAGGGCTTGATCTCAGGAACTGTGAGATAATGACCTGAGCCAAAATCAAGAGTCAGATGCTTAACTGACTGAGCCACCCAGGTGCCCCAAGATTCCATTCTTTTTTATGGTGCAGTAGTATTCCATTGTACATATATACCACGTCTTTTTTATCCATCCATCAGTTGATGGATATTTGGGCTCTTTCCACAATTTGACTATTGGTTATAATGCTGCTATAAACATCAGGGTGCATGTACCCCTTTGAATTAGTATTTTTGTATTCTTTGGGTAAATACCTAGTAGTGCAATTGCTGAATCATAGGGTGGTTCTACTTTTAACTTTGTTATGAGTCATATAAAGTGAGTCACTAATAATAACTTTACTGCTTTTCACATAAGGGTAAATTATTTTGTTTTCAATCTGAAGGCTACCTATTGAATGTTCACCTAAATCTATTTAATCTATTGTCCTGTACATAGTTTCGTACCATTTCACCATATCATCTATACTTACATCTAAAAAATAGCATTCTTCTTCCTTATCAAGTCCCCATGAGTGCTTTTAAATTTTTCTTCTAAACCCTTTATTGGAAGATTATTTTGGCTATATTCAGAGGAATAATGAAATAGTTTTGCTTTTTAGACAGCATTTTTGATAACCATAAAATGTTATGCTAGACCATCCTCTTCCTCAGTCATTAAACACCAATGCAAATAAAATAACATTTCCTTTTATTATGACATAAATGATCACCTCTGAAATAAGTTGAAAAAAGATGTGATAGAAGTAAGTTATTTATGTAAATAACAAAATAGACATTCTAGAATGCTACAATATTAGATTAGGTTAGGTGAAGCTGTGGTAATAAAAAAGACCCAAAATCTCAGTGGCTTAACACATAACAGTTTATTTCTTACTCTCAAAAGTTTCACTGCAAGTCCATCAGCTCTCCAAGGCAGGTCCCTTGTAAAGAGTAACTTAGAGATACAGGTTGCATCCATCTTATAGATACACCATTTGGAGTACATTGCTTTCAGGTCACCATGGCAGGTAAAGAGAGGGCTGGAAGGTCACGCAGGACTTTTTCTGCTCCAGTATTGAAATGACACCTCATTTCTGTTTACAATCTCTGTAATCCCTCTGCTAGAAGTAGTCAAATGGCATTACCTAAGTACAAGGGGCTGGGAAGTAAATGAGAGCACACAGATATTTGGTAAGCTGTTAATGTCTTTACCATATTCTACAAATAATATAAGCTTCTTTCATATGTTAATCAAAACCAAATTTGAAAAAGTCTACATGGATATAAGATATCCCTTAACTATAATATTTTTATCAGCATATATAGTGCTGTTGTTTTTTTTTAGAAAACAACTAAAGTTATGAAGCTTTAAGGTGATCTATCATGATATTAAATATATAATGTTCCAAGAAACTTACTGAGAGAACTGCAAAAATTTGGGGAGCCAATATTTATTTACTTGATATTTTCTATCTTTATAATAACTTTACCTGTGATTCAAGGAGGTTGATATGAAATCAGCTATTAAAAAGTAGCTATTGATTCCCTCATCATGCCAAAATATTTTGTAAATATGTTACAATTAGCACATCCTCTGTAACAGGTGGGTTTTTTGAGACATCAATTTATAATTAATATTACTCTGATATATCAATATGTGAAATAAAAATAATTCTCAACTCATTTCAGAATTAGTGGTAAACATTAATCAGCAACAAACATGAGGCACCATTTAATAAAATACAACACAGGAAGATCAATGATGTCATTATCTTCTAAATTCAACTCCTATTTTAAATCAATACTAATGCTTAAGATACTGAACTTCTAAACAGAATACTTACTAAGATTTTGGAAATAGTTTCATGTAACAAGACACATAGCGTACTAGAGGTCTGGCACTTAACTTGCTTGCAGTAAACAAGCTTCAATATGAATGAAATATAGTAATGAAATATAGTAAGATTAAGAAATTACAAACTTGTATCCTAAGCATAAATCATATAAAAAGGATTAATGGTTGTATAGAATATCCCTGGATAATCAAAAATTAATAGCATAAAACATGCAAAATATTTCACATCTTTATTAATAAAAAAGATACCAGGGTTTATATAAAATGATTCCCCTCCAAATGGCATCAAAGTTAATTCAAACAATGTAACACTCTAATGCTAAACAGTATTCAGTACTATTGAAGTGGAGGTAAATTTCATAGAACTGGGGGTTTACTTATCCTTTCTTCTTGTTCACATGAAGGAGCACACAACATCCCAGAATTTCACCAAATAAGAATAGAATGGCTGTTGCACTGGCAAAGATAGGATGTGTAAAGATCAAAGGCACACACTATTCAGCTAGCTAAAGTTATAGCAAACTCTTTTTTCCCCCACAGGCCCTTTCCTCATGTAAACTAAAGTTTATTAAGAAGTAAAATAAACTAATTTTCAAAAGTAAGGATTTATAGTATTCCCTGATAATTGCTTGTATCTCTGAGGGATTGGTTATAATAATTCCATTTTCATTCATGATTTTATCTATTTGGGTCATCTCCCTTTTCTTTTTGAGAAGCCTGGCTAGAGGTTTATCAATTTTGTTTATTTTTTCAAAAAACCAACTCTTGGTTTCATTTATCTTCTCTACATTTTTTTAGATTCTATATTGTTTATTTCTGCTCTGATCTTTATTATTTCTCTTCTTCTGCTGGGTTTAGGCTGTCTTTGCTATTCTGCTTCTATTTCCTTTAGGTGTGCTGTTAGATTTTGTATTTGGGATTTTTCTTGTTTCTTGAGATAGGCCTGGATTGCAATGTATTTTCCTCTCAGGACTGCCTTTGCTGCATCCCAAAGCATTTGGATTGTTGTATTTTCATTTTCGTTTGTTTCCATATATTTTTTTAATTTCTTCTCTAATTGCCTGGTTGACCCACTCCTTCTTTAGTAGGGTGTTCTTTAACCTCCATGATTTTGGAGGTTTTCCAGACTTTTTCCTGTGGTTGATTTCAAGCTTCATAGCATTGTGGTCTGAAAGTATGCATGGTATGATTTCAGTTCTTGTATACTTATGAAGGGCTGTTTTGTGACCCAGTATATGATCTATCTTGGAGAATGTTCCATGTGCACTTGAGAAGAAAGTATATTCTGTTGCTTTGGGATGCAGAGTTCTAAATAGATCTGTCCAGTCCATCTGATCCAATGTATCATTCAGGGCACTTAAAAGTAAGGATTTAGAGATACCATTAAGTCCATGCTTCAAAAATGTCAACTATAGTCATCTAGATATTTCTAATTACATTTTATATGTGTATCCAAATTACACACTTTTAAATAAGATACATTCCTGGGGGTCAAATTATTATCTAAAACATTTAAATTCAATTCCAAACGTCTTAACCACTAGTATGAACAACAGGGTTTTAGCTCCCAGAAGAATTAACCAATGGAAGGAAAAACACACAAACTAACAAAATTATATATTTGTGCTGCAGGCAATGATTAAGGCCCTTTCTGGCACAGTGGCATATGACTGACACTCAGTCCAGGAATAATTCTATTAGCACAGGGAAATTCATGCATTTTTGTAAATATGCCCTAACAGTCACAGTTGAAGTTTCCTTAAGTGCTTGCTTTTTTAAATAGGAAAATCTTAATTTTTTATGTTATCCTGACTTGTGACTTGAACCTGACTTCTTTTTCTTCTTCTTACTATGTTTCTTGTGATGTTTCTTCTTCTTTGCTTTTTCTGTTGCT
Source organism: Prionailurus bengalensis (assembly GCF_016509475.1). Taxonomy (NCBI): domain Eukaryota; kingdom Metazoa; phylum Chordata; class Mammalia; order Carnivora; family Felidae; genus Prionailurus; species Prionailurus bengalensis. The sequence continues at coordinate 75,553,941 of NC_057361.1, read as the reverse complement.
TTTTCTCACTCTTCATGTCTCTTCTTTTTTGCTTGAACTTCCACTTCATAATCTGATTCTGATGAGGATTCTAATGAGAAAGGTTTATCTTCAGGATAAGTCTTCTTTCTTTTTTTGCTGAGTCTTCTAATATACTTTTCTTTCTCTGTTCCATCCTTTGACTTTTCTTTTTTACAGATTCCTTGCTTTCTGATTCAGATTCATATGTAGAGCTTTCTGATGACCTGTATGAACAGTTCTTTTCCTTTTTTCATTGTTTCTTTTCCTCATTCTCAGAATCTGAACTGCTTGAAGAATCAGAGCTTGATGAAGAAGATGAATACTGATAAGATTTCATCTTTTTCTTTCTTTCTTTTTTGTTTGGATGAACTTTCATTTTCACTTATTAATGTCTCTCTGCTTTTTTCTAATTATTTTTTCCAATTCTCATTCATTTTTTCTTCAAATTTAGCTAATGCCTTGGAGCCTTTCTTTTTATTTTCTAATTGTTTCTTCACTTCTTCCCAGGTGGGCCTTGGTCAATTCAGATAATCTTGTATTGTTGGGCCTACAGATTGAGTTGGGCCCCTCCATCTGGCCATTGATATAGGATCCATAAATTCCACTCAATTATCCCACTTCCCCATGGAGTCTGAAGGCGCCAAGAGCAGACCCTCAATTCTAAGGAGAATAAAAATAAACCCTCCTTCAGTTCTTCATTTCCTGGTATATCAAGCAGGCTCTATTCTGTTAGAGAAACAGATGGAATGGTTACAAAACACTTTTAATGTAAGAAAAAAATAATAATCTTAATTGTTCACTATCGTTTACATAGTACAATAGACATTTTCAAAATCTTAGACCTTGAGAACAGAGAATATACACATTTAAGACTTTTGCATACTTTTTATATTGTGGTATGAATATAACATTTTATATATCTCATAAGGTTCTCACTTATCTAAAAGTTTTACTAAATATTTCTTTTTATATTGTATGATACTTACCTTTTTTTCTTTTTTATTCGGCCTTACATAGTATAAAAAGAGAGAGAGAAAAATTTCTACAGCTGAAATCTGTACCAGGCAGATCTTCCCCAACTTAGAAAAGTGCAGCAGAATCCACTCCACTCTGACAGAAACCTAGGAGTTATATATGGAAAACTCTCTACTTCATCTCTCACATATAATTCATCACTACATCCTGCTGTTTTAAACCTTGACAATAGGTCTCATATCCATTCACTTATTTCCAAATATATGGTCATCAATTTAGTAGAAGCACTATCACTTGGACTATTAATCTCTAGTAGCAATTAAGTGTTATTTGCCAGGGACTGCTTAGTGTTTTCAAATGGCTTATCTCATTCAATCTCTAGACTAATGCTAAGAGGTTTATTCTATTATTATCCCTATTTCACAGATGAATAAACTGAGGCTTAGAGAATTTGAGTAACTTGCATAAAGTAACAGCTAATAATTGTTAGAACTAGGATTTAAACCAAGGGAGCATGACTTCAGTGTCTTTTTTTTCAATATATGAAATTAATTGTCAAATTTGTTTCCATACAACACCCAGTGCTCATCCCAAAAGGTGCCCTCCTCAATATCCATCACCCACCCTCCACTCCCTCCCACCCCCCATCAACCCTCAGTTTGTTCTCAGTTTTTAAGAGTCTCTTATGCGCTCTCTCCCCAGTATCTCACCACTGCGTCAGTGCAGTTAGACATCAGCAAATTAATGAGAGGAGAGAGGAGGCCCCTGCTCTTGGGCACGTGCAGGAACTTACTCCAGCTCCAGACACACCGTAAACACTTCATCTAATGGAAGAGAAGCTGTGAAATCGGATTTTTGAACCACAAGACACTTGTGTAAAAACTGCATTCCATGCCAGGCCTGAAATGTTCCAAAGCTCAGTTCGCTATCAGCATCCCAGGTGGTCCAATTAATAAAGAGCTAGCGTGGGGCCACTGGCACAAACAAGGCAGCTCCTTAGAACCTGAACTTCCTATTTGTTCCATTCCTTGGGTAGATAATGCCTGTTAATTACTCTGGAGGTTTTGTTAGAACATTCTATCTGGTCTCGCTGGATCAAGCTCTCCTCTCCAGATCGCCCTATATGGGGAACTGAAAATAATCCTCGTTTCGATGTATTTTCTTTTAGAAATTATTTTGGCGAGGAGAGAGGGAAGATGGCAGTGTAGGAGGACGATGGGCTCACCGCGCGTCCTGCTGATCACTTAGATTCCACCTACACCTGCCTAAATAACCCAGAAAACTGCCAGAGGATTAGCAGATAGGAGTCTCCGGAGCCAAGGGCAGACGAGAGACCCACGGAAGAGGGGCCCCTCCTGAAGTGGATCACCTAAGGAGAAGCGAGCTAACCCTGCCGCTCCTGCCCCCGTGCACCTTGCCTACCCACCCCAGCTAATACGCCAGATCCCCAGCATCACAAGCCTGGCAGTGTGCAAGTAGCCCAGACGGGCCACGCCACCCCACAGTGAATCCCGCCCCTAGGAGAGGGGAAGAGAAGGCACACACCAGTCTGACTGTGGCCCCAGCAGTGGGCTGGGGGCAGACATCAGGTAGGACTGCGGCCCCACCCACCAAATCCAGTTATACACCACAGCACAGGGGAAGTGCCCTGCAGGTCCTCACCACTCCAGGGACTATCCAAAATGACCAAACGGAAGAATTCACCTCAAAAGAATCTCCAGGAAATAACAACAGCTAATGAACTGATCAAAAAGGATTTAAATAATATAACAGAAAGTGAATTTAGAATAATAGTCATAAAATTAATCGCTGGGCTTGAAAACAGTACAGAGGACAGCAGAGAATCTCTTGCTACAGAGATCAAGGGACTAAGGAACAGTCACGAGGAGCTGAAAAGCATTTTAAATGAAATGCAAAACAAAATGGAAACGACGACAGATCGGATTGAAGAGGCAGAGGAGAGAATAGGTGAACTAGAAGATAAAATTATGGAAAAAGAGGAAGCTGAGAAAAAGAGAGATAAAAATATCCAGGAGTATGAGGGGAAAATTGGAGAACTAAGTGATACACTAAAAAGAATTAATATAAGCATAATTGGTATCCTAGAGGAGGAAGAGAGAGGGAAAGGTGCTGAAGGGGTACTTGAAGAAATTATAGCTGAGAACTTCCCTGAACTGGGGAAGGAAAAAGGCATTGAAATCCAAGAGGCACAGAGAACTCCCTTCAGACGTAACTTGAATTGATCTTCTGCACAACATATCATAGTGAAACTGGCAAAATACAAGGATAAAGAGAAAATTCTGAAAGCAGCAAGGGATAAACGTGCCCTCACATATTAGGGAGACCTATAAGACTCGTGACTGATCTCTCTTTAGAAAATTGGCAGGCCAGAAAGTATTGGCACGAGATCTTTAGTGTGCTAAAGAAAAAATACGCAGCTGAGAATCCTTTATCCAGCAAGTCTGTCGTTTAGAATAGAAGGAGAGATAAAGGTCTTCCCGAACAAACAAAAACTGAAGGAATTGGTCACCACTAAACCAGCCCTACAAGAGATCCTAAGGGGAATCCTGTGAGACAAAGTACCAGAGACATCACTACAAGCATAAAACATACAGACATCAAAATGACTCTAAACCCATATCTTTCTATAATAACACTGAATGTAGATGGATTAAATGCGCCAACCAAAAGACATAGGGTATCAGAATGGATAAAAAAAAACAAGACCCATCTATCTGCTGTCTACAAGAGACTCATTTTAGACCTGAGGACACCTTTAGATTGAGAGTGAGGGGATGGAGAACTATTTATCATGCTACTGGAAGCCAAAAGAAAGCTGGAGTAGCCATACTTATATCAGAAAAACTAGACTTTAAATTAAAGGCTGGAACAAGAGATGAAGAAGGGCATTATATAATCATTACAGGGTCTATCCATCAGGAAGAGCTAACAATTATACATGTCTATGCGCCGAATACCGGAGCCCCCAAATATATAAAACAATTACTCATAAACATAAGCAACCTTATTGATAAGAATGTGGTAATTGCAGAGGACTTTAACACCCCACTTACAGAAATGGATAGATCATCTAGACACACGGTCAATAAAGAAACAAGGGCCCTGAATGATACATTGGATCAGGTGGACTTGACAGATATGTTTAGAACTCTGCAACCCAATGCAACAGCCCAGAATAGAATATACTTTCTTCTCGAGTGCACATGGAACATTCTCCAAGATAGATCATATACTGGGTCACAAAACAGCCCTTCATAAGTTTACAAGAATTGAAATTATACCATGCATACTTTCAGACCACAATGCTATGAAGCTTGAAATCAACCACAGGAAAAAGTCTGGAAAACCTCCAAAAGCATGGAGGTTGAAGAACACCATACTAAAGAATAAGTGGGTCAACCAGGCAATTAGAGAAGAAATTAAAAAATATATGGAAACAAACGAAAATGAAAATACAATAATCCAAACGCTTTGGGAAGCAGCAAAGGCAGTCCAGAGAGGAAAACACATTGCAATCCAGGCCTATCTCCAGAAACATGAAAAAACCTGAATACAATATCTAACAGCACACCTAAAGGAAATAGAAGCAGAACAGCAAAGACACCCCAAACCCAGCAGAAGAAGATAAATAATAAAGATCAGAGCAGAAATAAACAATATAGAATCTCAAAAAACTGTAGAGCAGATCAACGAAACCAAGAGTTGGTTTTTTGAAAAAATAAACAACATTGACAAACCTCTAGCCAGGCTTCTCAAAAAGAAAAGGGACATGACCCAAATAGATAAAATCATGAATGAAAATAGAATTATTACAACCAATCCCTCAGAGATACAAACAATTATCAGGGAATACTATGAAAAATTATATGCCAACAAATTGGACAACCTGGAAGAAATGGACAAATTCCTAAACACCCACACTCTTCCAAAACTCAATCAGGGGGAAATAGAAAGCTTGAACAGACCCTTAACCTGCGAAGACGTTGAATCGGTTATCAAAAATCTCCCAACAAATAAGAGTCCAGGACCAGATGGCTTCCCAGGGGAGTTCTACCAGACGTTTAAAGCAGACATAATACCTATCCTTCTCAAGCTATTCCAAGAAATAGAAAGGGAAGGAAAACTTCCAGACTAATTCTATGAATCCGGTATTACTTTGATTCCTAAACCAGACAGAGACCCTGTAATAAAAGAGAACTACAGGCCAATATCGCTGATGAATATGGATGCAAAAATTCTCAATAAGATACTAGCATATCGAATTCAACGGCATATAAAAAGAATGATTCACCATGATCAAGTGGGATTCATTCCTGGGATGCAGGGCTGGTTCAACATTTGCAAATCAATCAACGTGATACAACACATTAACAAAAGAAAAGAGAAGAATCATATGATCCTGTCAATCCATGCAGAAAAGGCCTTTGACAAAATCCAGCACCCTTTGTAAATAAAAACCCGTGAGAAAGTCGGGATAGAAGGAACATACTTAAACATCATCAAAGCCATTTATGAAAAGCCCACTGCTAACATCATCCTCAATGGGGAAAAACTGAGACCTTTTTCTCTGAGATTAGGAACATGACAGGGATACCCACTCTCACCGCTGTTGTTTAACATAGTGTTGGAAGATCTAACATTAGCAATCAGACAACAAAAGGAAATCAAAGATATCCAAATTGGCAAAGATGAAGTCAAGCTTTCGCTTTTTGCAGATGACATGATATTATACATGGAACGTCCGATAGACTCCACCAAAAGTCTGCTAGAACTGATACATGAATTCAGCAAAGTTGCAGGATACAAAATCAATGTACAGAAATCAGTTGCATTCTTATACACTAACAATGAAGCACCAGAAAGACAAATAAAGACACTGATCCCATTCACAATGTCACCAAGAAGCATAAAATAACTAGGAATAAATCTAACCAAAGATGTAAAAGATCTGTATGCTGAAAACTATAGAAAGCTTATGAAGGTAATTGAAGAAGATATAAAGAAATGGAAAGACATTCCCTGCTCATGGATTGGAAGAATAAATATTGTCAAAATGTCAATACTACCCAAAGCAATCTACACATTGAATGCAATCCCAATCAAAATTGCACCAGCATTCTTCTCGAAACTAGAACAAGCAACCCTAAAATTCATATGGAACCACAAAAGGCCCCGAATAGACAAAGTAATTTTGAAGAAGAAGACCAAAGCAGGAGGCATCACAATCCCAGACTTTAGCCTCTGCTACAAAGCTGTCATCATCAAGACAACATGTTATTGGCACAAAAACAGACACATAGACCAATGGAATAGAATAGAAACCCCAGAACTAGACCCACAAACGTATCGCCAGCTAATCTTTGACAAAGCAGGAAAGAACATCTAGTGGAAAAAAGACAGTCTCTTTAACAAGTGGTGCTGGGAGAACTGGACAGCAACATGCAGAAGGTTGAAACTAGAACACTTTCTCACACCATTCACAAAAAGAAACTCAAAATGGATAAAGGACCTGAATGTCAGACAGGAAACCATCAAAACCTTAGAGGAGAAAGCAGGAAAAGACCTCTCTGACCTCAGCCGTAGCAATCTCTTACTCGACACATCCCCAAAGGCAAGGGAATTAAAAGCAAAAGTGAATTACTGGGACCTTATGAAGATAAAAAGCTTCTGCACAGCAAAGGAAACAACCAACAAAACTAAAAGGCAACCAACGGAATGGGAAAAGATATTCGCAAATGACATATCGGACAAAGGGCTAGTATCCAAAATCTATAAAGAGCTCACCAAACTCCACACCCGAAAAACAAATAACCCAGTGAAGAAATGGGCAGGAAACATGAATAGACACTTCTCTAAAGAAGACATCCGGATGGCCAACAGGCACATGAAAAGATGTTCAGCGTCGCTCCTTATCCGGGAAATACAAATCAAAACCACACTCAGGTATCACCTCACGCCAGTCAGAGTGGCCAAAATGAACAAATCAGGAGACTATAGATGCTGGAGAGGATGTGGAGAAACGGGAACCCTCTTGCACTGTTGGTGGGAATGCAAATTGGTGCAGCCGCTCTGGAGAGCAGTGTGGAGGTTCCTCAGAAAATTAAAAATAGACCTACCCTATGACCCAGCAATAGCACTGCTAGGAATTTATCCAAGGGATACAGGAGCACTGATGCATAGGGCCACTTGTACCCCAATGTTCATAGCAGCACTCTCAACAATAGCCAAATTATGGAAAGAACCTAAATGTCCATCAACTGATGAATGGATAAAGAAATTGTGGTTTATATACACAATGGAATATTACGTGGCAATGAGAAAAAATGAAATATGGCCTTTTGTAGCAACGTGGATGGAACTGGAGAGTGTGATGCTAAGTGAAATAAGCCATACAGAAAAAGACAGATACCATATGGTTTCACCCTTATGTGGATCCTGAGAAACTTAACATAAAACCATGGAGGAGGGGAAGGAAAAAAAAAGAGTTTAGAGTGGGAGAGAGCCAAAGCATAAGAGACTGTTAAAAACTGAGAACAAACTGAGGGTTGATGGGGGGTGGGAGGGAGGGGAGGATGGGTGATGGGTATTGAGGAGGGCACCTTTTGGGATCAGCACTGGGTGTTGTATGGAAACCAATTTGACAATAAATTTCATATATTAAAAAAAAAAGAGTTTCTTATGCTTGGCTCTCTCCACCTCTAACCTCTTTTTTTCTTTTTCCTTCCCCTCCCCCATGTGTTTCTGTTAAGTTTCTCAGGATCCACGTAAGAGTGAAACCATATGGTATCTGTCTTTCTCTGTATGGCTTATTTCACTTAGCATAACACTCTCCAGTTCCATCCATGTTGCTACAAAGGGCCATATTTCGTTCTTTCTCATTGCCATGTAGTACTCCATTGTGTATATAAACTACAATTCCTTATCCATTCATCAGTTGATGGACATTTAGGCTCTTTCCATAATTTGGCTATTGTTGAGAGTGCTGCTATAAACATTGGGGTACAAGTGCCCCTATGCATCAGTACTCCTGTATCCTTTGGGTAAATTCCTAGCAGTGCTATTGCTGGGTCATAGGGTAGGTCTATTTTTAATTTTCTGAGGAACCTCCACACTGTTTCCCAGAGTGGCTGCACCAATTTGCATTCCCACCAACAGTGCAAGAGGGTTCCCGTGTCTCCACATCCTCGCCAGCATATAGTCTCCTGATTTGTTCATTTTGGCCACTCTGACCGGCGTGAGGTGATATCTGAGTGTGGTTTTGATTTGTATTTCCCTGATGAGGAGCGACGTTGAGCATCTTTTCACATGCCTGTTGGCCATCGGATGTCTTCTTTAGAGAAGTGTCTGTTCATGTTTTCTGCCCATTTCTTCACTGGGTTATTTGTTTTTCAGGTGTGGAGTTTGGTGAGCTCTTTATAGATTTTGGATACTAGCCCTTTGTCCGATATGTCATTTGCAAATATCTTTTCCCATTCCGTTGGTTACCTTTTAGTTTTGTTGGTTGTTTCCTTTGCTGTGCAGAAGCTTTTTATCTTCATAAGGTCCCAGTAATTCACTTTTGCTTTTAATTCCCTTGCCTTTGGGGATGTGTCGAGTAAGAGATTGCTACGGCTGAGGTCAGAGAGGTCTTTTCCTGCTTTCTCCTCTAGGGTTTTGATGGTTCCCTGTCTCACAGTCAGGTCCTTTATCCATTTTGAGTTTATTTTTGTGAATGGTGTGAGAAAGTGGTCTAGTTTCAACCTTCTGCATGTTGCTGTCCAGTTCTCCCAGCACCATTTGTTAAAGAGGCTGTCTTTTTTCCACTAGATGTTCTTTCCTGCTTTGTCAAAGATTAGCTGGCGATACGTTTGTGGGTCTAGTTCTGGGGTTTCTATTCTATTCCATTGGTCTATGTGTCTGTTTTTGTGCCAATAACATGTTGTCTTGATGATGACAGCTTTGTAGCAGAGGCTAAAGTCTGGGATTGTGATGCCTCCTGCTTTGGTCTTCTTCTTCAAAATTACTTTGTCTATTCGGGGCCTTTTGTGGTTCCATATGAATTTTAGGGTTGCTTGTTCTAGTTTCGAGAAGAATGCTGGTGCAATTTTGATTGGGATTGCATTCAATGTGTAGATTGCTTTGGGTAGTATTGACATTTTGACAATATTTATTCTTCCAATCCATGAGCAGGGAATGTCTTTCCATTTCTTTATATCTTCTTCAATTACCTTCATAAGCTTTCTATAGTTTTCAGCATACAGATCTTTTACATCTTTGGTTAGATTTATTCCTAGTTATTTTATGCTTCTTGGTGACATTGTGAATGGGATCAGTGTCTTTATTTGTCTTTCTGGTGCTTCATTGTTAGTGTATAAGAATGCAACTGATTTCTGTACATTGATTTTGTATCCTGCAACTTTGCTGAATTCATGTATCAGTTCTAGCAGACTTTTGGTGGAGTCTATCGGACGTTCCATGTATAATATCATGTCATCTGCAAAAAGCGAAAGCTTGACTTCATCTTTGCCAATTTGGATGTCTTTGATTTCCTTTTGTTTTATGATTTCTGATGCTAGAAATTCCAACACTATGTTAAACAACAGCGGTGAGAGTGGGCATCCCTGTCATGTTCCTGATCTCAGGGAAAAAGGTCTCAGTTTTTCCCCATTGAGGATGATGTTAGCAGTGGGTTTTTCATAAATGGCTTTGATGATGTTTAAGTACGTTCCTTCTATGCCGACTTTCTCAAGGGTTTTTATTAACAAAGGGTGCTGGATTTTGTCAAAGCATTTTCTGCATCGATTGACAGGATCATATGGTTCTTCTCTTTTCTTTTGTTAATGTGATGTATCACGTTGAATGATTTGCGAATGTTGAACCAGCCCTGCATCCCAGGAATGAATCCCACTTGATCATGGTGAATAATTCTTTTTATGTGCTGTTGAATTTGATTTACTAGTATCTTATTGAGAATTTTTTGCATCCATATTCATCAGGGATATTGGCCTGTAGTTCTCTTTTATTACTGGGTCTCTATCTGATTTGGGAATCAAAGTAATACTGGCTTCATAGAATGAGTTTGGAAGTTTTCCTTCCCTTTCTATTTCTTGGAATAGCTTGAGAAGGATAGGTATTACCTCTGCTTTAAATGTCTGGTAGAACTCCCCTGGGAAGCCATCTGGTCCTGGACTCTTATTTGTTGGGAGATTTTTGATAACCGATTCAATGTCTTCGCTGGTTATGGGTCTGTTCAAGCTTTCTATTTCCCCCTGAATGAGTTTTGGAAGAGTGTGGGTGTTCAGGAATTTGTCCATTTCTTCTAGGTTGTCCAATTTGATGGCATATAATTTTTCATAGTATTCCCTGATAATTGTTTGCATCTCTGAAGGATTGGTTGTAATAATTCTATTTTCATTCATGATTTTATCTATTTGGGTCATGTCCCTTTTCTTTTTGAGAAGCCTGGCTAGAGGTTTGTCAATTTTGTTTATTTTTTCAAAAAACCAACTCTTGGTTTCGTTGATCTGCTCTACAGTTTTTTTAGATTCTATATTGTGTATATCTGCTCTGATCTTTATTATTTCTCTTCTTCTGCTGGGTTTAGGCTGCCTTTGCTGTTCTGCTTCTATTTCCTTTAGGTGTGCTGTTAGATTTTGTATTTGGGATTTTTCTTGTTTCTGGAGATAGGCCTGGATTTCGATGTAGTTTCCTCTCAGGCCTGCCTTCACTGCATCCCAAAGCATTTGGATTGTTGTATTTTCATTTTCGTTTGTTTCCATATATTTTTTAATTTCTTCTCTAATTGCCTGGTTGACCCACTCATTCTTTAGTAGGGTGTTCTTTAACCTCCATGCTTTTGGAGGTTTTCCAGACTTTTTCCTGTGGTTGACTTCAAGCTTCATAGCATTGTGGTCTGAAAGTATGCATTGTATAATTTCAATTCTTGTATACTTATGAAGGGCTGTTTTGTGACCCAGTATACGATCTCTCTTGGAGAATGTTCCATGTGCACTCAAGAAGAAAGTATATTCTGTTGCTTTGGGATGCAGAGTTCTAAATATATCTGTCACGTCCGTGTGATCCAATGTGTCATTCAGGGACCTTGTTTCTTTATTGACCGTGTGTCTAGATGATCTATCCATGTCTGTAAGTGGAGTGTTAAAATCCCCTACAGTTACCACATTCTTATCAATAAGTTTGTTTATGTTTATGAGTAATTGTTTTATATATTTGGGGGCTTCAGTATTTGGCACATAGAGATTTATAATTGTTACCTCTTCCTGATGGATAGACCCTGTAATTATTATATAATGCCCTTCTTCATCTCTTGTTACAGCCTTTAATTTAAAGTCTAGTTTGTCTGACGTAAGTATGGCTACTCCAGCTTTCTTTTGGCTTCCAGTAGCATGATAAATAGTTCTCCAACCCCTCACTCTCAATCTGAAGGTGTCCTCAGGTCTAAATTGAGTCTCTTGTAGACAGCAAATAGATGGGTCTTGTTTTTTTATCCATTCTGATACCCTATGTCTTTTGGTTGGCACATTTAATCCGTTTACATTCAGTGTTATTATAGAAAGATGCGGGTTTAGAGTCATTTTGATGTCTGTAAGTTTTATGCTTGTAGTGATGTCTCTGGGACTTTGTCTCACAGGATTCCCCTTAAGATCTCTTGTAGGGCTGGTTTAGTGGTGACAAATTCCTTCAGTTTTTGTTTGTTCGGGAAGACCTTTATCTCTCCTTCTATTCTAAACGACAGACTTGCTGGATAAAGGATTCTCGGTTGCATATTTTTCTGTTCAACACATTGAAGATCTCCTGCCAATCCTTTCTGGCATGCCAAGTTTCAAAGAGACATCAGTCACGAGTCTTATAGGTCTCCCTTTATATGTTAGGGCACGTTTACCCCTTGCTGTTTTCAGAATTTTCTCTTTATCCTTGTATTTTGCCAGTTTCACTCTGATATGTCGTGCAGAAGATCGATTCAAGTTACGTCTGAAGGGAGTTCTCTGTGCCTCTTGGATTTCAATGCCTTTTTCCTTCCCCAGTTCAGGGAAGTTCTTAGCTATTATTTTCTCAAGTACCCCTTCAGCATCTTTCCCTCTCTCTTCCTCCTCTAGGATACCAATTATGCGTATATCATTTCTTTTTAGTGTATCACTTAGTTCTCTAATTTTCCCTTCATACTCCTGGATATTTTTATCTCTCTTTTTCTCAGCTTCCTCTTTTTCCATAATTTTATCTTCTAGTTCACCTATTCTCTCCTCTGCCTCTTCAATCCGAGCCGTCGTCGTTTTCATTTTATTTTGAATCTCGTTTAAAGTGCTTTTCAGCTCTTCCTATTCCTTAGTCCCTTGATCTCTGTAGCAAGAGATTCTCTGCTGTCCTCTATACTGTTTTCAAGCCCAGCGATTAATTTTATGACTATTATTCTAAATTCACTTTCTGTTATATTATTTAAATCCTTTTTGATCAGTTCATTAGCTGTTATTATTATTTCCTGGAAATTCTTTTGAGGTGAATTCTTCCGTTTGGTCATTTTGGATAGTCCCTGGAGTGGTGAGGACCTGCAGGGCACTTCCCCTGTGCTGTGGTGTATAACTGGAGTTCGTGGGTGGGGCCGCAGTCAAACCTGATGTCTGCCCCCAGCCCACCGCTCGGGCCACAGTCAGACTGGTGTGTGCCTTCTCTTCCCCTCTCCTAGGGGCGGGATTCACTGTGCAGTGGCCTGCCCCTTCTGGGCTACTTTCACACTGCCAGGCTTGTGGTGCTGGGGATCTGGCGTATTAGCTGGGGTGGGTAGGCAAGTTGCACGGGGGCAGGAGGGGCAGGCTTAGTTCACTTCTCCTTAGGTGATCCACTTCAGGAGGGGCCCTGTGGCACCCGGAGGGATTCAGACCCGCTGCCGGAGGGGTGGCTCCGCAGAAGCGCAGAGTTGGGTGTTTGAGTGGAGCAAGCAAGTTCCCTGGCAGGAACTGGTTCCCTTTGGGATTTTGGCTGGGGGATGTGTGAGGGAGATAGCGCTGGTGAGCGCCTTTGTTCCCCGCCAAACTGAGCTCTGTTGTCCGGGGGCTCAGCAACTCTCCCTCCCTTTGTCCTCCAGCTTTCCCACTTTCCAAGCAGAGCTGTTAACTTATGACCTCCCAGATGCTAAGTCACACTTGCTGTTGGAACAGACTCCGACCAGCCCCTCCGCTTTTACAAGCCAGTCCTGGGGGCTCTGCTTGGCCGGCAGGCTGCCCCTCTACCCCGGCTCCCTCCTGCCAGTCCGTGCTGCGTGCACCGCCTCTCTGCCCTTCCTACCCTCTTCCGTGGGCCTCTCGTCTGTGCTTGGCTCCGGAGAATCAGTTCTGCTAGTCTTCTGGTGGTTTTCTGGGTTATTTAGGCAGGTGTAGGTGGAATCTAAGTGATCAGCAGGACGGGCAGTGAGCCCAGCATCCTCCTAAGCCACCATCTTCTGCTGGTCCTCTAGCTGTTTATTTTAAAGACACAAGTATTTCACTTTTATTAATCTTAATATAGTAATATTGTGTATTTTATATTCAGAAAAACAAATTATTGGTATTTTTAGCTTTTATGCTAATGAAGTCAAATGCTTTTTAATATTTTTATTAAAAAAATTCAATGTAATATAACATACTATAATTTGGTTATATATGAATTCTGGGTAGGAAAGGACTTTTTTATTGAAGTGCAATTGAAGTACAATGTTATATTAGTTTATTGAATTTTATTGAGGTACATTGTTATATTAGTTTTGGGTGCATATCATAGTGATTCAACAATTCTATACATTATGTAATGCTCACTACAATAAGTGTAGATACCATTTGTCATTATACAAAGTTATTATAACATTATTGACTATGTCCCTATGCTGTACTTTTCATCCCCATTACTTATGTATTTTATAACTAGAAGTCTATACCTCTTACTCCATTTTTTGCCCATCCCCCTGCCCCTCTGGCAACCATAAGTTTGTTCTCTGTATTTATGAAATTGTTTGTTCATTTGTTTTGTTTTTTAGGTTCCACATGTAAGTGAAATTATATGGTATTTGTGTCTGACTTATTTCACTTAGCATAACACCCTCTGATTCCATCTATTTGTCAAGAATAGCAAGATTTCTTTTTTTTATGACTGAGCAATATTCCATTTTACACACACACCTTTTTTATACATTAATCTATCAATGGACACACATTGCTTCCATATGTTGGCTTTTGTAAATAATGGTACCATAAGCAGGGATATATACATACATATATATATATATACATATACATATATATATATGTTCAAAATTAATATTTTCATTTTCTTCTCTGGGTGAAATATCCAGTAGTGGAATTATTGGGTTGTATGTATTTATATTTTTAATTTTTGGTGGAACCTCCATACTGTTTTCCATAATGGTTGCAATAATTTACATTTTTTACCAACAGTGCACAAGGGTTCCTGTTTCTCCACATCCTTGCCAACACTTGTTGTTTCTTTTTTTTTTTTTCAATAGTAACCTTTCTGACTGTTATGAGGTGATATCTTATTGTGACTTTGATTTGAATTTTTTTTTATTATTAGTAATGCTGCACATTTTTTCATTTGGCCATCTGTATGTCTTCTTTAGAAAAATGTCCATTCAGGTACTCTGCTCATTTTTAAATAAGATTACTTGTGAGTGTGTGCATGTGTGTGTTGAGTTGTATGAATTCTTTATATATTTTCAGATTAACCCTCTATTGGAAAAATCATTTACAAATATCTTCTCCCATTCAGCAGGTTGCCTTTTCATTTCATTGATGGTTTTCTTCACTGTGCAAAATCCTTTTTATTTTGATACAGTCCCAATAGTTTTTTGTTTTTGTTTTTGTTTTTGTTTCCCTTGCCTGAGGAGACATATTAAAAAAAATGTTGCTAAGGCCAATGTCCAAGAGATTATTGGCTATGTTCTTTAGGAGTTTCATGCTTTCAGGTCTTATATTTAGGTCATTAATCCATTTTGAGTGAAATTCTTTCTTAAAATGATTTTTTTTATACTTGAGAATATTTTTAGCTTTACATAAAAGTTGTAATTCCTGTATCTGCTGTACCCAGTTTCCCTTTTTTCTTTCTCTTATTTCCCTTATATCCTACATTAATATGGAACACTTGCAACAACTGATGAGACAATGCTGATGTATATTAACTAATGTCCATTGAGTATTCAAATTTCCTTAGCTTTTAGCTGATTTTTTTTGTTGTTGTTGTCATTGTTAGTTTGTTTGTTTGTTTTTGTGTGTGTGTGTGTGTTTTTCTATCACAGGAATCAACCCAGAATACGGTGGTACATTTAGTCATCATGTCTCCCAGGCTCCTTGTGATTATGGAAGTTTCTCAGAATTTCCTTGGTTTTGATGACCTTGACTGTTTTGAGGAGTACTGATCAGATATTTATTAGAATCCTCTTCAATTTGGGTGTCCCTGATGTTTTTCTCATGGTTGGAATTAGGTTTAGGTTCTTGGAAGAAAGAACACAGGTAAAGTACCATTTTCATTACATCATCTCAAGGGTACATACGTTGATCACCTAACTGAGGAGTGTTCGTCAGATTTCTCCACTGTAAGATTATACTCCTTGTCCATACTATACTCTTTGAAAGGAAGTCAATTTTTGCAGCCCACATTTAAGGAATGGAGATTTACCCTCCACCTCCTTGGAGGAGTATCTATATTAATTACTTGAAATTTGTGTGTATGGGAGATTTGTCGATTCATAATCACTGATTCAGTTTTTCAATCATTTTTATCCATATGGGTCAAGAGTACTGATTTTTATAATTTGGTGAATATTTCAGTGCTACTTTATTTTGCTGCCAAAATAGTTCTAGTTTTGGCCTTTGGGACCTCTTTTAGTTGGCTCCTGTGTCCTTTTGACATGGCCTCATCATTTTTTTTCTTAAGCACTCCCTACTTTCTGGCTAAGACACTCCAGGATATTTTGTATACCACCCGCATTAGCCCTAGAATCCTATCAGGGAATCATTGCACTAGGTCTTCTCAGTAGACAGGGCCAGGAAGTATATGAAGTGGTTTTAATTCATTCAATCACATATTAAGTTTGAAATAAATACATGACATTTGAATATAAATTATTTACAGATGGTATGCAGAACACTATGTTGACTATAATATGACATCCAGGTCATATGACTGAGTCATCATCAACAGAGTCTATGTTATGATTATTTCCTGATTAATAGGAAAGGAGCTCTACTACATATTTCTGAAATTTCTTGAAAAGTTTAATAGTCTAAAAAAAAAAAGAGCAAACGTCCTCAGAACTAGCTCTGCCCCTTTAGCATTTGCCCTAGTCAACAAGCCATGAACAAAATAACAGTACCGTTTATAGTGTCAATGTCAATGTTTTAAGAAACCCTATGTAGAAAACCATTATATACAATGTTTTAAGAAACCCTATTAAGAAACCATTGTATACATAAGTATAAAATTCAACTATGCATTTTCCAAGAAAATGCATTTGGCAAGTTTTGGATACTCACTGGCAACTTTCTTGAGTCTTCCTTAACAACAAATTTTGCCCTACAATGTGTGTTTAGATGTGATATGACTATATGTGATGTAACTAACATATCCTTGGAGCACTGAAAATTCTAGTTCTTCTATTCAAGGAGTCCTCTTACATAAACCAAAGCTATTTGGATACTAGTTTCTTTCCATCTGTATGATGAGTCCTATGAAAATACACCTCAAAAATAAGGTTTGCTACATATCTTCTCCATACTGACCCGGTTTCTATTTAACAAATGTCTCATTGTATGAATTTTGTAGAAACCCTTGACAAGATCCCTCAAGTCCTAAAGTTTATTGAGTTTGTTTGTTTATTTATTTATTTATTTATTTATTTATTTATTTACTTTTAGCACTGAACATCTAAAATCAGTTTGCTCACATTTGGCCAGAGCGTAAATGGAATATCATTAATATATGAGACTTTCAAAGTGAGATAGAACTGCATCTATCACATATTCCTCACAATTTCATCTACATGTTTGTGTTAAAAAGTGATATATTCTTTATTAGAGAATTTTGATATGTTTCTTGAGTAAATACACTGTGTACCCAAAGTCATTTGTAATCTAAAATCTGCCAAATATTCCCTAGGATCTAGTTGTGCCAGGATACACTTGTCCCTAAGCATAGAAAGCAAAATACCAGGGGAACTCTTTGTTATTCTGCCAGAGAACACAGTTCAAAACCACATCTATTTATGCATGGCTTTAAATAGCCTTACTTGGTTTTACATGAATCAATGTTTCAGTCACTACCTTCTGTACCCTGCTACCCTAACACAATATTTAAATGTATTTCTGAAAACAGAACAGATAATTTGATGTAATGTATACAGATGAATATACTGGCTATGAAATAGCTAAAAGCATCAAAGTTAGTTACTGAATCTGGGTACATTTACATGAATCACATCTCTTCTCATATTTGAAATTACTACATGTGCAAATTTCCTAATAATTCAAATGCCAGAGCATATAGACTTATTTGTTACAATAGCTAAATTATGATGCTTATCAGAAACGATAGTAAGTTGTGCTCAGAAGTATCACAAACTAAAAATTTGTATTAGCATTACTTTATTATATTAGATTCAAAGGGGACTACATTTCTGAATCCAGAAGATTCAGAAATCCATGACTGGCCTGATTTGAAAACATATGTGGGAAAATAACTCAGTATGGAAAGGAAAAAACAAAACAAAACAGATTTCAATTCAGGAATAACACTGAAGAAGGGTTGGCTTGATGAAGGCAGATAAAATGTAGGGAAAATTCACTAGGCAGGCTACTTCACACATGCAGCAAATCATCATTAGAATTCATTATCATTACAGTTGAAAGCCTAGCTTTCCCATTTACTTGCTGAAGCTGTCAGACAAATCATATAACCTCTCTGTGTCTCAGTTCTCATTTCTGAAAATTAACATATGATCATTCTTTTTTATAATCTCATTCCCTGCCAGGTTCAAATGGAATACTGTTTGGCTCTCATTCACTGTTCATGGTGAATACTGAATAGTGAATTCACCATGACCAGAAACTGTTCCAAGTAGTTTACATGGTTTATCATTTATTTTTTTTTTCAACGTTTTTTATTTATTGTTGGGACAGAGAGAGACAGAGCATGAACGGGGGAGGGGCAGAGAGAGAGGGAGACACAGAATCGGAAACAGGCTCCAGGCTCTGAGCCATCAGCCCAGAGCCTGACGCGGGGCTCGAACCCACAGACCGCGAGATCGTGACCTGGCTGAAGTTGGACGATTAACCGACTGCGCCACCCAGGTGCCCCATGGTTTATCATTTAATTCCCATGAAGTAGATGCCATTATTTTCCCCATTTGACAGATGAAGAAACTCAGTATCCAGAAGGTTAAGTAATATGTCCAAGGTTTCATAGCTAGTAAATGCTAGAACCAAGATTAGACACCTAGCAGCCTGATTTAAAACCTGCATTATTAAAGAATGTTATAGCATGAAAAGTGGCCGTAAATTCTAGTTGAGAACTCTAATGAAAATATGATGGTTATTTGTAGTTGTACCTCTATCCCTCAAGTTCAGAAGGTCACAGGACAAGTACTTACTTGAAAGGGCAGAAGAGAGTCTAATGTTAATACAATTTAAATTGGTTGATAGTATCAGTTTCTATAAATTGGGACAACTTGAATCAGGAGTTCTACTAATTTGTTAAATCAATCTAAAATTTTCAGATACCTGAAGCATACATCTCTCTTTGGGTGTGAATGGGGATGGAAGTCTAGCCTAAACTAGTCAATGTTTCTTTTTGTATTACCAATACCACTAAATTTTATGATAATGAAGATTAACTTGAGAAAATGGAAATATATAGAAAACTTTAAAACACCATTATTTTCAACTTCTTTCCTTGCCCAACCTGATGATTACCAGAATTGTTAAAATGGACTGATTCAAGTTTTCCTTCTCTTTTCAAACTTGCAAGTGTGGCAATGCATAAGGAACAGTGTTAACTATAATCAGCAAAAAATAAAATGGAAACTATCCCAGTCAGCCTGGATTATCTACAAACTCTACTAAGAGTTTCTTCCTTTTAGATTACAGATTACTTACTACCTAGCTCTGTTCCTTTGTATGACTGTATATGTTTCTGTATTTGTAGATTGTCATTTCTTTTTTTCTTAATATTTACTTATTTATTTTGAGAGAGAGGGAGAGGGAGAGAGAGAATGAACAGAGAGGGCCAGAGAGAGAGGGAGAGAGAGAATCCCAAGAAGGCTCTGCACTGTCAGCACAGAGTTGAACATGGGGCTCGATCTCACAAACCATGAGATCATGACCTCAGCCGAAATGAAGAGTCAGACACCTAACTGAATGAACCACTCAGGTGCCCTGACTGTTCTTTCTAATTTCCTTTTCCCTCACTGTACTGCAGATCCCTAAAAGATAAAAGAATAGCATGTGCCCAAACTACTATGCTCTATCTACTGTGTTAGCAGATATTCTGAGTGACAGAATTTGCTAACTTGACACTTAAAAACATATCATATCACTTATTTTCACCTGTTTGTTATATAATTGCCAGTTTTTATGCAGTATTCAGAAATATAGGAAAGTTCCACACTGGGAACTCAGCTGTTTTTACTTAGACTCTTCTGAATCTTTTTTACCATTTTACTGACACTGAAATAATCTGCCTATATAACTGCCTAAATCTGAAGATTCAGAAATCTGAAGGTTCAAGTATGTTTGTTTGATTCACTCCAAACTCAGTAATTCTAGATAACTTTCTCTCTATACAAGAAGTCAATTCTAACCTGAAATTATTCAACCACCTTGAATAGAAGCATACAGATTACTTAATGCAATCCCTTAAATCTTTTGATAGGCAGTCCTTCCAAAACCTTGTAATCTTTTTGGATTAATCTATTCTAAAATGTTTGAGCATGAAATTCCTCATCATGGAAATAAAGTTTGTATCCTAAAAATTAATGAAACATCTAAAATGTTTATCCATGCTAAAATGGAAGAAAACTTACTTTTCATCAGTACAAATTACTGGCCTAGAAAATAAATCATGGTTCTAGAACTTTATTCTGACTATACTAAAATTTAAAATAACTTAAACTAAGGTTCAACCTATATGGCAGAAATACATAATCTGAATGAAGGCGATTCACTTATTCACATAACAAATATATACTGAGATTGTACTATGAGATAGGCACTAGTGTTAAACAAGACAGATCAAGTCCGTGACTTCATGAGGTATACATTTTAGAAGAGGAAGATAATTACAAATTTGGGCTTTATTCCAAGTATGTCATAATACATGTAATCAAGACTCTAATAGAAAATACTAGGTGGGGGATATTGAAGAATAAGTTAAATGACATAATGGAGAAACACATAGATAAATCCAAAATATGGGACATTCTATAAAACAAACATCTTGTCTTTTATAACAATTACATGGAAGAAAATGAAGATGATTCTAGAAAAAAAAGAAGTTTTAATGAGACATAATTAAATGCATGAACTTTGATTTTATCCTGGTTCAATAAAAAACAGGTATATGAGGTTTCTTTTTAGGAGTGATGAAAATGTTCTAAAATTAGATTGTGGTAACAACTGTACAACTTCTGTAAATTTACAGTAAATCACTGACTCTTACATTTAAAATTATATCCCACAAAGCTGTTAAAAAAGATTTTGAGGGGACACTGAAGATACCTAATATTGATGGGTATTAAATGATATCAGGAAATTATTTTTAATTATCTCAAATATTATACTATTGATAGTACAGAAGACAACGTCCTTATTTTTAAGTGATGCATGCTGAAAAATTTGCATCTGAAGTATCATGATGTCTATAACTTACTTTTAAATTGTGCAGCAAAACAGAGAAAGCAAATACAGCAAAATGATGTTAGTTCTTGACTCTAGGTTGTAAGTATATAGGTATTCATTGCAAAAGTCTTTCAAGTTTTCTACATTCTTGAAAATTTAATAATAAAAAATTGTATATTAATTTTCAAGAGGGAAAAAAAGATGGGTGCCTGGGTGGCTCAGTCAGTTAAGCGTCCAAGTTCAGCTTAGGTCATGATCTTGATGTTCGTGAGTTTTGAGCCCCAGTCCTGCTCTGTGCTGAGAGCTCTGAGCCTGAAGCCTGCTTTGGATTCTGTGTCTCCCTCTCTCTCTGATGCACTCATGCTGTGTCTCTCTGTCCCAAAAATAATAAAAAAAAAATAAAAAGAGGAAAAAAAGAGAGCCATTTGAAGACATTAAGTAAGGAGTGATATCTGTTGTTTTGGGGCATCTTAAATTGGATTTGTCTACTGTATGATTTGATAAGTTATACAAAAATCCCTCAGTTGCTGAAAACTGAATAAATTGAATATATTGGGAAATAACTGATTATGAAGCTACAATATAGACTTGGCCTAATGTTCTGTCTCCAGCAGGATAAATTGTGAACAAGCAATTCACCTTTCTATTTTGCTTCCTGTCTCTTTCACCTTTAACTTTTCAATTCTGGCTGGTTCACTTTTTTCAAAATCAAGGATCCCTAATGCTTTTGGCATTAAAAAAAGACAAAGTGAATTTACAGGCTCCAGTCTACATAATCTCATCAGTGTACATAATCTCATCACTGCTTATCTCTTCCTCCTTACCTTCTGCCTCACTTATCTTCTTTCCTCTCTCACCTCAAAATCAATGGCTTTCTTTTCATATCTCAGATATGACACATTCTCCCCTAACCAGAGTCTTTGCCTGTACTATTTCCCCTCCTAAGTGCAACTTAAATATCATTCATTTAGAGAAACTTGTCTTGATGTTCTTGAAAAAGCTAGGTCTGACAATTATACTCTCTGATGGAACTTTGTACTGTTACTTTTAATATTCATTGCAATGATAATTATCTAATTATTTGTGCAATCACTTAATATAATTTCCTCCCACTAGATTATGAGTTTTATAAGGAAAGGATTCCGTGTGTATTGTGCTCACTAATGAAGATTTCAGGAAAACATTAGCATATAAATATGTTATTGTTTCACTTACAAAACAACAGAAAACCACCTTTCAACCCCATTTCTCCTATTATCTAACACTCCATTTCTCTGTTACCCTTCTTTAGAAAAACCTGTGGAAAGGGCTGTTCATACTTGTTTTCAAGTCTTCTTATTCTCTCTTGAACACACACCAATTTGGGGTTTTGATCTCAACCACTTCATGAGGACTTCTGTTGTCTAGGTCACTAATGACCTCTATGTCACTAAATTTAATGATCAATTTTCATTCTTTATGTTAATCTCATCAACTGACATCAATTGACAGAGTGAATGACTCCCTTTTCCTTGAAACATTTACCTCAGTTGGCTTCCAGGATTAAACACACTCTTGGTTTTCCTCTCACCTTCCCACCTTTTTGTTCCTTCCAGTTTCCTTTTCAGGTTCTTTCACATTGACCAAAAAAATAAGAAAAAATAAGATAATATTTGTTAAAGTTCTTGCACTAAACTGGTGGTAAGTTTTAGGTTATAGAACTAAAACTTAACGTAACAGAAAATGTAATAGCCGAATTTGAAAAAGTATGCTAACCAAAACAAAAGACTCTTTTACTCAAAGCAATAATCTACCTTAAAGTGTTATGATTAGCACTTTAACCATTATTATTACTTAATCAATTTTAAATAACTACTATAAGTAACTATAGGTTGCTCCCTGTTAATCACACTTTCCTACCTATAATTGGTCACCTAATACATTCTTCCTCATTGTTGAAATTCCTCTACTCTCAAAGGAATCATTGTTCTGAAACCCAATTTCTTTAAACAAAATTCTGCTCCAACATCTGGACCCCTAATTTTATATTTCTATAGTGCTTTCAAATTTACAGAGTAAATTATTCATAAAAGCAATATTGGAGTAAATTTTATGAAATAATTTAACAATCCATCACAATCTATGGAACAAATTAATTTTCTATCTTCTTTGACGTCTCTAAACTTTTATGACCAAAATGGACTGACCCACAAAAACTTTTCTGATAGCAAAAAACAGATATTACTATAAGACTATAACTCAAAATGGGGCCCCAGGACCAATGGGGTTCTCCAAGATCCTCTCAGGGGTCTGCAAGGTTTTCATTTTTCCAATTATGTTATTTGTATGAGGCCTTATTTTACTCATATACTTCAACCAAAATATCATATCACAACAGATTAAATGCAGAAACATATATGAGAATTATTGTCAGTATTAAAGAAGTTTAAAAATATGAAATGATACATACTGTTCACTAAATATTTTTAATTTGGAAGATATAATTACTTTTAATAAAATGTTATCCAGTTAAAATACAATTGTCTTATTACTGGTATTTTTAAATGAGTTAATAAGCATTTTTTTTTTGAGTTTTTTTTTTTTTCTGAAATTTATTGACAAATTGGTTTCCATACAACACCCAGTGCTCATCCCAAAAGGTGCCCTCCTCAATACCCATCACCCACCCTCTCCTCCCTCCCACCCCCCATCAACCCTCAGTTTGTTCTCAGTTTTTAACAGTCTCTTATGCTTTGGCTCTCTCCCATTCTAACCTCTTTTTTTTTTTCCTTCCCCTCCCCCATGGGTTCCTGTTAAGTTTCTCAGGATCCACATAAGAGTGAGACCATATGGTATCTGTCTTTCTCTGTATGGCTTATTTCACTTAGCATCACACTCTCCAGTTCCATCCACGTTGCTACAAAAGGCCATATTTCATTTTTTCTCATTGCCATGTAATATTCCATTGTGTATATAAACCACAATTTCTTTATCCATTCATCAGTTGATGGACATTTAGGCTCTTTCCATAATTTGGCTATTGTTGAGAGTGCTGCTATGAACATTGGGGTACAAGTGGCCCTATGCATCAGTGCTCCTGTATCCCTTGGATAAATTCCTAGCAGTGCTATTGCTGGGTCATAGGGTAGGTCTATTTTTAATTTTCTGAGGAACCTCCACACTGCTTTCCAGAGCGGCTGCACCAATTTGCATTCCCACCAACAGTGCAAGAGGGTTCCCGTTTCTCCACATCCTCTCCAGCATCTATAGTCTCCTGATTTGTTCATTTTGGCCACTCTGACTGGCGTGAGGTGATACCTGAGTGTGGTTTTGATTTGTATTTCCCTGATAAGGAGCGACGCTGAACATCTTTTCATGTGCCTGTTGGCCATCCGGATGTCTTCTTTAGAGAAGTGTCTATTCATGTTTTCTGCCCATTTCTTCACTGGGTTATTTGTTTTTCGGGTGTGGAGTTTGGTGAGCTCTTTATAGATTTTGGATACTAGCCCTTTGTCCGATATGTCATTTGCGAATATCTTTTCCCATTCCGTTGGTTGCCTTTTAGTTTTGTTGGTTGTTTCCTTTGCTGTGCAGAAGCTTTTTATCTTCATAAGGTCCCAGTAATTCACTTTTGCTTTTAATTCCCTTGCCTTTGGGGATGTGTCGAGTAAGAGATTGCTACGGCTGAGGTCAGAGAGGTCTTTTCCTGCTTTCTCCTCTAAGGTTTTGATGGTTTCCTGTCTGACATTCAGGTCCTTTATCCATTTTGAGTTTATTTTTGTGAATGGTGTGAGAAAGTGGTCTAGTTTCAACCTTCTGCATGTTGCTGTCCAGTTCTCCCAGCACCATTTGTTAAAGAGGCTGTCTTTTTTCCATTGGATGTTCTTTCCTGCTTTGTCAAAGATGAGTTGGCCATACGTTTGTGGGTCTAGTTCTGGGGTTTCTATTCTATTCCATTGGTCTATGTGTCTGTTTTGGTGCCAATACCATGCTGTCTTGATGATGACAGCTTTGTAGTAGAGGCTAAAGTCTGGGATTGTGATGCCTCCTGCTTTGGTCTTCTTCTTCAAAATTCCTTTGGCTATTCGGGGCCTTTTGTGGTTCCATATGAATTTTAGGATGGCTTGTTCTAGTTTCGAGAAGAATGCTGGTGCAATTTTGATTGGGATTGCATTGAATGTGTAGATAGCTTTGGGTAGTATTGACATTTTGACAATATTTATTCTTCCAATCCATGAGCACGGAATGGCTTTCCATTTCTTTAAATCTTCTTCAATTTCCTTCAGAAGCTTTCTATAGTTTTCAGCATACAGATCCTTTACATCTTTGGTTAGATTTATTCCTAGGTATTTTATGCTTCTTGGTGCAATTGTGAATGGGATCAGTTTCTTTATTTGTCTTTCTGTTGCTTCATTGTTAGTGTATAAGAATGCAACTGATTTCTGTACATTGATTTTGTATCCTGCAACTTTGCTGAATTCCTGTATCAGTTCTAGCAGACTTTTGGTGGAGTCTATCGGATTTTCCATGTATAATATCATGTCATCTGCAAAAATCGAAAGCTTGACTTCATCTTTGCCAATTTTGATGCCTTTGATTTCCTTTTGTTGTCTGATTGCTGATGCTAGAACTTCCAGCACTATGTTAAACAGCAGCGGTGAGAGTGGGCATCCTTGTCGTGTTCCTGATCTCAGGGAAAAAGTTTTCAGTTTTTCCCCGTTGAGGATGATGTTAGCTGTGGGCTTTTCATAAAAGGCTTTTATGATCTTTAAGTATGTTCCTTCTATCCCGACTTTCTCAAGGGTTTTTATTAAGAAAGGGTGCTGGATTTTGTCGAAGGCCTTTTCTGCATCGATTGACAGGATCATATGGTTCTTCTCTCTTTTTTTGTTAATGTGATGTATCACGTTGATTGATTTGCGAATGTTGAACCAGCCCTGCATCCCAGGAATGAATCCCACTTGATCATGGTGAATCATTCTTTTTATATGCCGTTGAATTCGATTTGCTAGTATCTTATTGAGAATTTTTGCATCCATATTCATCAGGGATATTGGCCTGTAGTTCTCTTTTTTTACTGGGTCTCTGTCTGGTTTAGGAATCAAAGTAATACTGGCTTCATAGAATGAGTCTGGAAGTTTTCCTTCCCTTTCTATTTCTTGGAATAGCTTGAGAAGGATAGGTATTATCTCTGCTTTAAACGTCTGGTAGAACTCCCCTGGGAAGCCATCTGGTCCTGGACTCTTATTTGTTGGGAGATTTTTGATAACCGATTCAATTTCTTCGCTGGTTATGGGTCTGTTCAAGCTTTCTATTTCCTCCTGATTGAGTTTTGGAAGTGTGTGGGTGTTCAGGAATTCGTCCATTTCTTCCAGGTTGTCCAATTTGTTGGCATATAAGTTTTCATAGTATTCCCTGATAATTGTTTGTATCTCTGAGGGATTGGTTGTAATAATTCCATTTTCATTCATGATTTTATCTATTTGGGTCATCTCCCTTTTCTTTTTGAGAAGCCTGGCTAGAGGTTTGTCAATTTTGTTTATTTTTTCAAAAAACCAACTCTTGGTTTCGTTGATCTGCTCTACAGTTTTTTTAGTTTCTATATTGTTTATTTCTGCTCTGATCTTTATTATTTCTCTTCTTCTGCTGGGCTTAGGCTGCCTTTGCTGTTCTGCTTCTAGTTCCTTTAGGTGTGCTGTTAGATTTTGTATTTGGGATTTTTCTTGTTTCTTGAGATAGGCCTGGATTGCAATGTATTTTCCTCTCAGGACTGCCTTTGCTGCGTCCCAAAGCTTTTGGATTGTTGTATTTTCATTTTCGTTTGTTTCCATATATTTTTTAATTTCTTCTCTAATTGCCTGGTTGACCCACTCATTCGTTAGTAGGGTGTTCTTTAACCTCCATGCTTTTGGAGGTTTTCCAGACTTTTTCCTGTGGTTGACTTCAAGCTTCATGGCATTGTGGTCTGAAAGTAAGCATGGTATAATTTCAATTCTTGTAAACTTATGAAGGGCTGTTTTGTGACCCAGTATATGATCTATCTTGGAGAATGTTCCATGTGCACTCGAGAAGAAAGTATATTCTGTTGCTTTGGGATGCAGAGTTCTAAATATATCTGTCAAGTCCATCTCATCCAATGTCTCATTCAGGGCCCTTGTTTCTTTATTGACCGTGTGTCTAGATGATCTATCCATTTCTGTAAGTGGTGTATTAAAGTCCCCTGCAATTACCACATTCTTATCAATAAGGTGGCTTATGTTTATGAGTAATTGTTTTATATATTTGGAGGCTCCGGTATTCGGTGCATAGACATTTATAATTGTTAGCTCTTCCTGATGGATAGACCCTGTAACTATTATATAATGTCCTTCTTCATCTCTTGTTACAGCCTTTAATTTAAAGTCTAGTTTGTCTGATATAAGTATGGCTACTCCAGCTTTCTTTTGGCTTCCAGTCGCATGATAAATAGTTCTCCATCCTCTCACTCTCAATCTAAAGGTGTCCTCAGGTCTAAAATGAGTCTCTTGTAGACAGCAAATAGATGGGTCTTGTTTTTTTATCCATTCTGATACCCTATGTCTTTTGGTTGGCGCATTTAATCCATTTACATTCAGTGTTATTATAGAAAGATACGGGTTTAGAGTCATTGTGATGTCTGTATGTTTTATGCTTATAGTGATGTCTCTGGGACTTTGTCTCACAGGGTCCCCCTTAGGATCTCTTGTAGGGCTGGTTTAGTGGTGACAAATTCCTTCAGTTTTTGTTTGTTTGGGAAGACCTTTATCTCTCCTTCTATTCTAAATGACAGACTTGCTGGATAAAGGATTCTCGTCTGCATATTTTTTCTGTCTAGCACCCTGAAAATCTCGTGCCAATTATTTCTGGCCTGCCAAGTTTCAAAAGAGAGATCAGTCACGAGTCTTATAGGTCTCCCTTTATATGTGAGGGCACGTTTACCCCTTGCTGCTTTCAGAATTTTCTCTTTATCCTTGTATTTTGCCAGTTTCACTATGATATGTCGTGCAAAAGATGGATTCAAGTTACGTCTGAAGGGAGTTCTCTGTGCCTCTTGGATTTCAATGCCTTTTTCCTTCCCCAGTTCAGGGAAGTTCTCAGCTATGATTTCTTCAAGTACCCCTTCAGCACCTTTCCCTCTCTCTTCCTCCTCTGGGATACCAATTATGCGTATATTATTTCTTTTTAGTGTATCACTTAATTCTCTAATTTTCCCCTCATACTCCTGGATTTTTTTATCTCTCTTTTTCTCAGCTTCCTCTTTTTCCATAACTTTATCTTCTAGTTCACCTATTCTCTCCTCTGCCTCTTCAAGCCGAGCTGTGGTGGTTTCCATTTTGTTATGCCTTTCGTTTAAAGCGTTTTTCAGCTCCTCGTGACTGTTCCTTAGTCCCTTGATCTCTGTAGCAAGAGATTCTCTGCTGTCCTGTATACTGTTTTCAAGCCCAGCGATTAATTTTATGACTATTATTCTAAATTCACTTTCTGTTATATTATTTAAGTCCTTTTTGATCAGCTCATTAGCTGTTGTTATTTCCTGGAGATTCTTCTGAGGGGAGTTCTTCAGCTTGGTCATTTTGGATAGTCCCTGGCGTGGTGAGGACCTGCAGGGCACTTCCCCTGTGCTGTGGTGTATACCTGGATTTGGTGGGCGGGGCCGCAGTCAGACCTGATGTCTGCCCCCAGCCCACCGCTGGGGCCACAGTCAGACTGGTGTGTGCCTTCTCTTCCCCTTTCCTAGGGGCGGGATTCACTGTGGGGTGGTGTGGCTAGTCTGGGCTACTTGCACCCTGCCAGGCTTGTGATGCTGGGGATCTGGCGTATTAGCTGGAGTGGGTAGGCAAGGTCCTCGGGGGCAGGAGGGGCAGGCTTAGATCGCTTCTCCTTAGGTGATCCACTTCAGGAGGGGCCCTGTGGCAGCGGGAGGGAGTCAGATCCGCTGCCGGAGGTTTGGCTCCGCAGAAGCGCAGAGTTGGGTGTTTGCGCGGAGCGAGCAAGTTCCCTGGCAGGAACCGGTTCCCTTTGGGATTTAGGCTGGGGGATGGGCGGGGGAAATGGCGCTGGCGAGCGCCTTTGTTCCCCACCAAACTGAGCTCTGTTGTCAGGGGGCTCAGCAGCTCTCCCTCCCTTTGTCCTCCAGCCTTCCCGCTTTCAGAGCAGAGCTGTTAATTTCTGACCTCCCAGACGCTAAGTCGCGCTTGCTGTCGGAACACAGTCCGCCCGGCCCCTCTGCTTTTGCAAGCCCGACTCGGGGGCTCTGCTTGGCCGGGGAGCCGCCCCTCCGCCCCAGCTCCCTCCCGCCAGTCCGTGGAGCGCGCACCGCCACGCCGCCCTTCCTACCCTCTTCCGTGGGCCTCTCGTCTGCGTTTGGCTCCGGCGACTCTGTTCTGCTAATCCTCTGGCGGTTTTCTGGGTTATTTAGGCAGGTGTAGATGGAATCTAAGTGATCAGCAGGACGTGCGGTGAGCCCAGCGTCCTCCTAAGCCGCCATCTTGCCACAATTTCAGATTTCAAGATAAACTATAAAACTCTCATAATGAAAACAATATGGCACTGGTACAAAAATAGACACATAGATCAATGCAACTGGAATGGACAGCCCAGAAATAAACCCATACTTATACAGCCAACTAATCTACGACAAAAGAGGCAAGAATATACAATGAGGAAAAGGCAGTCAGGCAGTCTCTTCAGTCCTGTTGCTTGTAATGACAAATACATGGAAAAACACAGAATGTCCATCCAATAGGTAAGGCCTCAGTTTCCCCAATATGTGTATGGTTATTGGGCTAAATGATTTCTAAAATCTCTTCCACCTCCAACAAGGATAATATTTTCACACAGCTGTGAGTTAGGCTTGAGACCATTACTCTAAACAAGATGAAAAAAAATAGGAAAATCTAAGGCATTTGGTGGATATTTAAAATTGTCACAATGCATAGTACTCTAACCACATAAAAAGTTAAAAAAATGTTATTAATATCAAGAATAGAAGTCACTATTTAAGACATTGCGAATTACTTTATTATATTTTCATATATATGTAGTTAATGGTATGCAAATATTATATTCTTAATCTTTATAATGGAATAAAAAATAAATGGCATCAAAAATAAACATGAGATATAAATTTGAGGTTTAGGTAATGAAGATTGAGTAATTTAGGGCTGTCAGGAAGTTTAAAAGCTCTCAAGAAAGAAAGGATGCTGTGTGAGGTGTAAAATATTAAAACAATATTTGGCTTGGAATTTTATTTGTGTCGTGCTGATTTTTCTTCCTTTGAAATAACAGGAGAACTTCTGTAGGCAGATAATGCCAACCAGGATGAGTAGCTATTTGACCTTAGAACTATCAAGATCTAATACTATTATTAATATCAAGGAGTTGCCAATATCCATGAAATTTCTACTTTCATGCATATTATAGATGGAAAATTCATATTTGTAGATTCCTGTGCTGCTTCCATAAGAGAAGTCACAGCATACTGATTTCATAGAAATGCTGAGTGGCTTGAGACTATATACTAAGAAAGGTTTCTTTAAAACACTACCTTGATAAATAATAATACAAAAAGTAGTAAACAATATTGAATTGTAGTTCTATGTCCCATTCTTAGCCCCATTTTAGAGAGGGAGAACAGAAGTAATAAAAGTGAGGTAGCTTGTCCAATATATAATGCAACTAGTAAGAAAAAAAAAAAGGATTCAAGCCCAGCAATTCTGACTCCAGCACCTACACTAACAATCTGGTCATAATGTCTCAGTAAGGAAATCAAATGCTAAGGTTTGATGATTATTTGGATTCTCCTCTTTATACTCTAAAAAAGGTTTTTGTGAATTACATGTATGTTGTTTGATACAAAAATGACCATCACCTCTGAAGAGCTGTGGAACATGTATTTGTTCCTACCAGCAGGAATATTTGCAGTATCATAAGACTCATTTTTCCTCAGAGGATGCACTAAATCAAATTAATTAAATATATCTGGGTATTCTGGATAAAATTTGGCAGAGAATATCCATTTGGGCTTGTTCTACATTGTCCAAATATAATGAAAAATTTAAAAATAGTTATTGTGGTCATATATACATGCAAAGACATTTAAATCCTTCAAAAATTTTCCTCCTTAAAAAAAATTTAAAGTTTATTTATTTATTTTGAGAGATATAGAGACAGTAAGTGGGTGAGGGGCAGAGATAGCAGGGGAAAGAGAGAATCCCAAGCAGGCTCTGTACTATCAGCGTGGAGCCCTATGTATGGCTCCAATCCATGAACCATGGGTTCATGACCTGAGCCAAAACCAAGAGTCGGTCGCTTAACCAACTGAGCCACCTAGGCAACCCCTTCCGTTTTTAGTAGCATTAAATAAAATGCTTCCAAAGTTGCAATAAAAAAGATTTGCTTTATTTGAGTTTTAATGTGAGAATTCTTCAAATGAGCACCAATGGAAAAAGATCCTTGAATGCCCTTGTAAAAGTGTTCCTCTGCAATGTGGATTTACGTTTTTGAACATGTATGCTATTGTTAAGTTGAAAACTAGTATTAGAACAATATCCAAATTAGTAACTGATTCACCTACTCTGCCATTGCATTAATTGTAAGTGCCCTTTCAAACACCATTAAGTTAAGGCTATAATGCCAGAAATGTAATTCACAAATATTTCCTTTAAAAATCAAATTTTAGGGGCGCCTGGGTGGTGCAGTCGGTTAAGCGTCCGACTTCAGCCAGGTCACGATCTCGCGGTCCGTGAGTTCGAGCCCCGCGTCGGGCTCTGGGCGGATGGCTCAGAACCTGGAGCCTGTTTCCGATTCTGTGTCTCCCTCTCTCTCTGCCCCTCCCCTGCTCATGCTCTGTCTCTCTCTGTCCCAAAAATAAATAAACGTTGAAAAAAAAAATCAAATTTTATAGCTATATGCCATACTCTACTCATTTGTGTGTGTCCTTATTTTAGGAATGAGTATGGAATGAGATAATTTTGCTTTGAAACTCATAGTATGAAATAATAACCAATTATTCATAACAATTCTGTCTTTAATTATAATTTATTAATAGCCTGAAAATGCTTTCTACTTACATTTAACAAAGAGATCTTTCTTATCAAAGGTTGAGAAAAGCACAGGCATTATTCGTGCTCTTGAATAATACTAGCTACCATTCCTGTGGCTGGGCTGTAGACAGCCATACACTGGCAACTCCACAAAATAGAAAAGCATTTCTGTTTCTTGTTTTGATTTGTTTTCTAGGTTAACATTGCTGTTATTTTCCTTTTCTGTCAGATATTTGGAAGCATAAATGAAAGGCCAAGGATGAAGACCTAGCTACTGTAATTGCCTCCACTATCATGAAATTCTATTATCCCACAATTTGGTTCTCATTCCCTCCCAAGTATAAACATAGCTAACAAATATTTACAAATTAGGAAGTTAAAATAAGCACACAATGGAACAGAATAGAGAGCCCAACATACACCCACACATATATTGACAATTTTTGATGAAGATACAAAGGTAATTCAGTAGAGAAAGGATAGTTTTTCAACAAATGATGGTGGGACAACTAGATGTCCATATGTAAAAAAAAAAAAAAAAAAAAAGAATTTCAACCCATATCTTGTACCACATACAAAAATAGATCCAATCTGAATGTGAAACTAAGCATAAAAATTCTAAAAGAGCATAGAAGAATGTCTTAGTGATCTTGGGATAAGCAAAGATTTCTTAGAGATGACACCAAAAACATGGTTCATAAAAGGAAAAAAAAAGATGATAAACTGGACTCTATCAAAATTACAAACTTCTGTTCTCTGAAAAGCTATGAAAGGTACTGTTAAGAGAATAAAAATAAAATCCATGGATTGGTAAAAAATACTTGCAGAGCTTTTATCTCCTAAGGACTTGTATCCAGAGTATATAACAAATTCTCAAATCTCGATAGTAAGACCAGAACCCAATAGAAAAATGGGCAATATATGAATAGACAGTTCACCAAAGAAGTTATGTGGATGGTAAATCACTACAAAAAAGGTGTTTAACATCATCAGTCATTAGGGAAATGCAAAGTAAAACCACAATGAGATGCTACTACATACCTATTAAAATTGCTAAATTTAAAAAGACCAACGGTACCAAGTGTTGGCATTTCTGATACGAATGCAAAATTGTACAACCACTTTGGAAAACAGTTATTTCTTAAAAAGTTAAACACAAACATAGCATGTGACTCCTCAGTTCATTTATATAACATTCCAGAAAGTGCAAACTAGTCTATTACATAACATTCTAGAAAGTGCAAACTAGTCTATAGAAACAGAAATAGATCAGTAGTTGCCAAGGTAGAGACAAGGAGAGGCATAATGAAACTTTTGGGGGTGATAAAAATTTTCATTTTCTTGACCGTGGTGATGAATTCACAGGTGTACAGATTTATTAAAACATCATATTGTACACTGTATGTACAGTTGTATCTACTATAGTTCAATAAAATTGTTTCTAAAAAGAATTACCTTAGGGGCACCTGGGTGGCTCAGCTGGTTGAGCATCTAACTCTTGGTTTTGGCTCAGGTCAAGATCCCAGAGTCATAGGATTGAGCCCCGTGTGAGGCTCCATGCTGAGCCTGCTTAAGATTCTCTCTCCCTCTCCCTCTGCTCCTCCCCTGCTCATGCACAAGCATGGGTACACGCATGAGTGAGCACTCTCTCAGAAATAAATAAATAAATAAATAAATAAATAAATAAATAAATAAAGAGAGAGAGAGAATTAACTTATATGTTCAGATAAAATCTGTCTAGATGAACAAGAACAACAACAACAAAAAAGTCCACCAATAAATGAAATTGCAATGCTTGGCTTCTTAAATATCTACAACAAAGATAATTCTGTAACACTTATTGTGTATTACATACATGTGTTTGTGTGACAGGCATGATAGTTGGGGTTATATATATGTTCATAACAGGGAAGATATAAACAGATGTCAAAGAGCCATGTTCAGCCTGAATATACCAATAGATTCTGTGTTAAGCATCATTTCATGTAGAAGTATGAATATTTGACCCCAAAAAAGAATGTCGTAAAATAATTAAATGGTGAACATATCACTATGCAACTAAAGATAGCTTTATGAAAAAAATAAGCATATTATATACTAGAATACTTATAAAAATATTCACTATAGAAAATATATGCTATAATGCATACATTAAATTCATTATATAAATAAAATATTTATTTTCTTTTAGGAAACTGCCATAATAAAATTAACAATAGACAAAAAAGCTACAAAAATAAAAGTGTGTTATAAGATACCTAAGGTAGCGCATACACATCAAAAGTAGAGCACTGTAGTTAGAAGTCACCAATAGTCTTTGGCTTGGGAAAAAATACTTACAAATAGAAAAATCAAAATAGTTCATTAGTATATTATCTTTGTATGAGTTTTTTTTACAAGTTTTTCTCTTTTTATTCTGTTTCATTTCAAACTTCTTTGATCAGTGTGATCAAGCACGAATTCTTGAAAGACATTATTCAGATGACATTTAAAATGAAATTGAGTAATTTAAAATAAAAGCTTTAGTTAAGTCACATTTGTCCAATATTATAAGTCAGAACAGAGATATTTTCTAAGTGAGTCACAGTTGTTTTAAATCAAGACCACAATTATTTAACCTGTAGGATCTCACCACTGATTAATTTCTTTCTTAATTAAGTGGAAAAGCAAGTGAAGGATATGAATAGGCATTTCTCAAATGGACAATAAAAATATGAAAAGACATTGAATCTTACCACTAACCTAAGAAATACAAATACATAATGATAAGAAATTAATTTGGAGGGGCACCTGAGTGGCTCAGTCGGTTAAGCGTCCAACTCTTGATTTCAGCTCAGGTTATGACCACACAGTTCCATGGGATCAAGCCCTGCATCCGGCTCCTCACTGACAGCACAGAGCCTGCTTAGGATTCTCTCTCTAACCTCTTTCCCACTCACATGCTCTCTCTCTCAAAATAAATAAACATTTTTTAAAAGAAATTAATCTGGAGATTTTCATTAAAGATGTGAATAGTGATTACTCTCAGTGTGTTTTTAGTTACTTTTCTTGTTTGGATTTCAACATATTATCTAACCTTTTTTCAATGCATATCATTTTCATAAAATATAAAGTTTTCAAAAAAAACCTGCCAGTACCTCATTAGTTGTTTGTAGAAAAATTATGGCCAACAGATCAGAGAACAGAATTCAGAAACAGAACCAAGCATTTTAGTTAATATGATAGAGTTGGTATCTCAAATAAGTATGAGTCAGAGAGATTACCAAACAAACAGCACAAAACAATTAGCTAGCTAATAAAAATATATTTAAAAATATTTGAGGGGTGCTGGGTGACTTAGTCAGTTAAGCATCCAACTTGATTTTGGCTCAGGTCATGATCTCATGGTTAATGGGATCAAGGCCCTCATCAAATTCTGTACTGACAGTGTGGCAGCCTGCTTCAGATTCTCTCTCTGCCCCTCTGCCACTCATTCTCTCTCTCTCTCAAAGTAAATAAACTTAAAAAAAAATTTGAATCCCTAACTCAATACTTACTCCAAAATATTAATTCCTGATGATACAAAATTTAACATGTAAATGAAACCTTTAACATACTATCAAAATATAAGAGCATTCATTAAAAAAGGATATCTATCATTTTAAATGAAAATAATAAGTTTCAGGACAATATTTATGGCATAAACCTACTGATTTAAATAATTTTTTCCATAGTATATGTTGTGATTAAAATTATGAAATGAAAGAATACACACTCAGTTTAGTTTTTTTAAATATTTTTTAATGTTTATTAAGTTTTGAGAGAGAGAGAGAAAGAGAGAGAGAGCAGGGGAGGGGCAGAGAGAGAAGGAGACACAGAATCCAAAGCAGGCTCCAGGCTCTGAGCTGTCAGTACAGAATCCCATATGGGGCTTGAATTCATGAACCTGTGAGAAACCTAAGCCAAAATCAGAAGCTTAATCAACTGAGACACCCAGGCACCCCTCACACTCAGTTAAGTTTTATTCACCATTAAACTGCCATCCTCTACCACATGTGCCTAACACACGGCAGCCACAAAAATATATTAGTTGAAGGACAAAATTAACTCTTAGCATTGTTTGTAGGAGTGTAAACTGTGATAACTTTTCTGGAGAGAAGTTTGGCAATATGTGTCAAAGAATAAAATGAACACAATTTACTCCTGCATTCCCATAATTTTCACGAGCGCATACAGTAGGTATCCAAGGCTAATTTTTTTAGAGTAGGAAAAAAAATGTGTATGCTAGTAGAAAAATGATGTGGGAAGTAGCTGCCCTACAACAGGAATATGGTTAAATATTAAATAAATAAACATTTCCATGGAATATGTATCTATTTTAAAATTAGGTGTTTATCATTTACCATGAAAATATAGCCACAACTGATAAATGAGCAGATTACAAAACAAAATATGTTATATAGATAAAACAGTATATATAAACAGGCAGGTATGTAGATGTACAGAGAAATTTCTGGGAGAAAATGCACCAAAATGTTAAAAATGGTTATCATTTGGTTGATAAGATTGTGTATATATACCATCATTGGAATTTTCTATATTTTTTTCTTTATAATGCTTATATACCTTGAAGATCAAAAATAAACAATAAAAGTAAATTTATTTACAAAATAGAAAGTGTTTCCTACCTTTTTAAAAATATGTGACTAAATGACAAAGCCCAAATTCTATAATAAAAAAAGTAATGTAAAGATTAATCTAACTTTAAAATTTTTCCACATTTGAAGTGAATAATTCATCATATTTTATATTTTAATTTACTACTTGTGTTCTGTGAGCAGGTTTAGACAGTGAATTTAATTAATTAGGTTATTTTGTGCATTAGTATATCAAATGACGTCTAGGTTTTGTTTTTGTTTGTTTGTTTGTTTTTACTTCCACAGAAAGATCAAGGTATCTTCCAATGAACTCTTTAAGAGACTATTAATATATCCTGTGAATTTTTATTCAAATATAGATAGGTAATTGTGGTCATTCATAAAAAGGGGCTAAATATGTTTCTTACCTTTTAATGAAAAGTAAACACTGGTCTTTTTTGTTGTACCAAGGGAGGTGTTCTGTAGCAGAAAACAATCCTGTAAATAAAAATAAGATACCTGTTTTTAAACCTCATTTTACAAAAGTTTATTTACATATTACTGGACTGGTAAATCATACTTCAGTGTGGCCGGAATATTACAATGTTAGAAGGAAACTGGTGGTAGACGACATTGTAAAGTATACCCTGACAGAGGATGCACTTTCATCAGCACAAATTTCCCTCTCCCATCCTGTTGTTAATGGAATTGAAAACTGCTCCACAAAAGTATAGAGCAAACCGTCTGCTTTTAAATAATACTACTTAACATCTGAATGTCCTTGCACTTCATCTACAAGGTTGTTGCAAGCTTTGAGAACAGCTAGAAGCAAGTCGGCAGCAAGATTGGAGTATATTATATGCCAGTTAAAAAAAAAGAAATGCAGTAAAAATAGTCTAACTGACTCACAGCATCGCCACCCTTGTAGATGGATATAAATCAGGCTTGCCCAACACCACAGATAGTACTTACTAAAAACTGTTAGGTGGAACTCAATATACCTGCTTTCTAGCCCCTCCCCCCTTTGCCAATAAAGGACTCCCTTTTCTCTCCAGTGTAAAAATACACGCTAATAGGATATTTAGATATAGATTTAAAAAAAATCCATATTCACACTACCCAATGATGCCATTTGAAGTATTTTCACCCAATTTTTTTTTCCAACGTTTATTTATTTTTGGGACAGAGAGAGACAGAGCATGAATGGGGGAGGGGCAGAGAGAGAGGGAGACACAGAATCGGAAACAGGCTCCAGGCTCTGAGCCATCAGCCCAGAGCCCGACGCGGGGCTCGAACTCACGGACCGCGAGATCGTGATCTGGCTGAAGTCGGACGCTTAACCGACTGCGCCACCCAGGCGCCCCTCATCCAATTTTTTTAAAAACAGATTTTTGTCAAGAGGCTCCTGACAAACCAAACGGGAATTCAGGATGAAATGATAGGAGAAAGATACTCCTCTTCCCTTGTTAGGAACCATGGATAGTATTTTTACCTCATATCTAAGCTTTTTTTATTTTTATTTTTTGAATTATAAAACTATAAAGATATAATTTTCAGGGGAAATAAACGTCTTCCACGAGTGTGTGCCTCAGCTACCAGGCAACGTCTGGGAAGGTGGGCGGAGCCTGGAGAGCGGCGCGTGCGTTTGGTCATTCAATAGGCTTAGACATTGTCAATCAAGTTTGCCCAGCAAATGAGGTGAGAGCTAAAAGGCACAATGGGAACTAAATTGACTGCAGGTGGGTCCGCAAGGGGTGGGAGCTCGCGATCTAAACCGCGAAGAGATCTTGGGGTCTTACACTACGCCATTAGAGTGCGGCACTTCTCTGTCCGCCGCAGCTGCTCTAAGAGTCCTTGCCACCGCCGCTCTTGCCCAGGCCTCTACTGCGGCTTCCACCTCTGCGGGATCACAGCAGCCCAGCCCAACCCCGTCCTGCGCTACTGCTGCCTTCGCCGCTGCCACCTCCTCAGCCTCGGCCTCCGCCACCACCCAAGCATCCGTGAGTCATTTTCTGCCCATCTCTGGTCGCGCGGTCTCAGCGGTAGTCACCACATTAAGAGGTTTGCAGGGTTGCAAAATGGCAGAAGCGGATCTTAACACGGTTTCGGAACCTGCCGCCCAAAGGGTTGCTGAAGAGAAGATGGCTAGCTCCTCTAGTGATTCTGGGGAGGAATCTGACTGCAGTAGCTCTAGCAGCAGCACTAGTTGCAGCAGCAGCAGCAGCAGCAGCAGCAGCAGCAGCAGCAGCAGCAGCGGCCGCAGCCGCTTATATAGAAAGAGGAGGGTATCTGGGCCTTCCAGAAAAGCACGACGGGCTCCTTTGGGTAAAAGTTTCGTGGATAGGCTGCCTCGGGCCGTTAGAAATCGTGTGCAGGCGCTCAGAAATATTCAAGATGAATGTGACAAGGTAGACATCCTGTTCTTAAAGGCAATTCACGATCTCGAAAGAAAATATGCCGAACTCAATAAGCCTCTATACGATCGGCGATTTCAAATAATCAATGCAGAATATGAACCTACAGAAGAAGAATATGAGTGGAATTCAGAGGATGAGGTGTTCAGCAGTGATGAGGAGGTGCAGGAAGACAGCCCTAGTGAAATGCCTGCTTTAGAGGGTGAGGAAGAAGATAACGAGCCTAAAGGAAAACCTGAGGTAAAGGCTGAAGAAAATGAGGTTCCAAAAGAAATTCCTGAAGAAATTCCTGAGACAAAGGCTGAAGAAAAAGCAAAGTCTAAAGATTTTCTGGGGACAAAGCCTGAAGTGAAAGAAGACCCTAAAGTAGACCCTCAGGTAAAGGCAGAAGATAAAGAACAGACTAGAGCAACAGAAGCTAAGGCAAAGGCTGCCATAATAGAGGCTCCTAAAAGAATTCCTGAGGCCAGGCCTAAAGAAAGAGTGAATCTTAAAAGAGCTCGTAAGGGAAAGCCTAAAAAAGATCCTAAAGGCATTCCTGACTATTGGCTGACTGTTTTAAAGAATGTTGACAAGCTCGGGCCCATGATTCAGAAGTATGATGCACCCATTCTGAAGTTCTTGTCAGATATTAGCCTAAAGTTCTCAAAACCTGGCCAGCCTATAAGTTACACATTTGAATTTTATTTTCTACCCAATCCATACTTCAGAAATGAGGTGCTGACCAAGACATATATAATAAAGTCAAAACCAGATCACAAGGATCCCTTCTTCTCTTGGGGATGGGAAATCCAAGATTGCAAGGGCTGTAAAATAGATTGGAGAAGAGGAAAGGATGTTACTGTGACAACCACCCAGAGTCGAACAACTGCTACTGGAGAAATTGAAAGTCAGCCAAGAGTGGTTCCTAATGCATCATTCTTCAATTTCTTTAGCCCTCCTGAGATTCCTAAGATTGGAAAATTAGAGCCACGAGAAGATGCTATCCTTGATGAGGACTTTGAAATTGGTCAAACTTTACATGATAATGTCATCCTGAAATCGATCTATTACTATACAGGAGAAGTCAAATGTACCTATGAAGATAGTACAAATTATGGAAACAGGAAATATCGAAAATAAAAAAAAGAAGCTGCTTGAAAGAATTTTCAAGAATCTCAAAACTTCAATCAGAAGTGAAGCAGGTTTATATAGCCTTAGGCGAGATGGGAGGGGGGCACTGCTCTATAGCCTCAACACTAGCATTCCTTATAGTCTTGTGTTTTCATATTTTCTTGGTAGTCTGAAAATGGTCTTACAGTGTCTAAGCATCAGTTTATCTAGCCTGTTGTAGTGTAATATTCTTCAAAATATATAAATGTTGCAGTTATCTAAAGCATGCTCATTTTGTGCTATAAAGTTCTGATTTTTGTGAAGTCTTTTTGTCATATTCCTATTAGAATGTAGCTGTGAAAACTGTCAGAATTGTCAATTGAGACACATATTTGCTTGAAAAAAACAGTTCCTGAAGTACCAACGCAAGTGTTTTTTTATTTCCAGCCTGGAAGACTAAAAGTTTAAATCTGCTTGCACTAGCTGTGCCTTCATTACTTTGCTATAGAAATATGGTACTTACAGTGACTAGAACAGCTTAACAGTGAAATTTGCTTAAAAAAGATTAGCATACATTTAAGAATGTCCATCGAGCCCATATATGATATGACTGTGAGCTTATTTATGTGACATAGTGGTCTATAAATTAATAATTAAGTTATTGTTTACCACTGAAGTGTTAGTGACATGGTATTTTTTAAAAGTTTCCTCATATTATACTGTGTAATTGTAAACTGAGGTTACTAACCACATTTTCTTTGTAATATGTTCTACTTTATCTTTCACTAAGATGATCACTTTATATCAATTGATATTTTTTCATGTTCTATTGCATCCTAAAATGCCAAATAAAGTGTATCATGCTATAAAAATCTAACATTTTTTCCTAATTATAAAAAATGTAGGTCTTCTCAAAAAAGTGGAAAATACTGAGAAAAGGGGAAATTTAAGAAATATATAACTATTACATTCTGATTTGTTTCCCAGATCTTAGCTCTTCTTTGGAAGATACACATTCAAGTGATTGGAGAGAAATGGGACAGAGGAGGAAGGCTAAGGGGGAGGAGGAGAAAGAGAGGGTAGAGGGGGAGGGAAAAGGAGAAGGAAGAGGGAGAGGAGGGTGGAAGAAGAGGGTGGTTGGAAGGGAAGGGAGAGGAGAAAGAAGGGAAAGGGAAGAGGGTGGGGAATGAAAAGGATGGGAGGTAGTGGGGATAGGCAGAAGGGGAAAAAGGGAAGG
Organism: Prionailurus bengalensis; assembly: GCF_016509475.1. Classification (NCBI taxonomy): domain Eukaryota; kingdom Metazoa; phylum Chordata; class Mammalia; order Carnivora; family Felidae; genus Prionailurus; species Prionailurus bengalensis. The sequence continues at coordinate 75,512,673 of NC_057361.1, read as the reverse complement.
AGTGCCTCACTGAGAAAATACATCTATATAAGCTGTTGCTTTCACTTCCAAGAGTAGGATGGGCAAATGACCTAGGAGGAACAAGTGACCCAGGCCCACCTTCCGCCTGACTTGGGAGAAGGTCACACTATTAGATGTGGCATTTTTTTAAAATAGGTGTCTCAGGCTTTCACCTCTTCAATACCATGCAACTGGTTATCACCTCTTCAATACCATGCATCTGGTTACAGGGTAATGAGATCCTGCGATTTTGGGGTTGAAATTAGTGTGAAGAGGAGGTCCCTTAAAACTCAGCTTACCAGAGAGCTTTGCACAGGGCACAAAGGCACAAGCACAACAAATGGTAAAGTAGTATCTTCTTTCACATTTGCCATTTCCCTGTCCACATATATCTTCCATCAAAACCTTAAGGAAAGAGCTGAAGCAGGAAGAAGACAGGATTTGGGGGTTTCTGGCTCTTTAGGCATAAAATTACCTAATAGTCTTTCCAAATCCCATCATACATAGTTTAATATCTTGCTTTTATCCCTGTTTAACAATAGCCCAGACCGTGTCTACAATGTAAAAATATGACAATATATGACACTATATTTAACCAATCTGGGGTGTTTGGATATTTAGGTTTTTATTTCTGAGATATTTGCATCCATCAAGAAAGGGTATGGGAATAGATTTACTAATATAGCAGGGCCAAAACGAAGGCTATAATAAATATGGTGTACCTGGTTCACTGTTGGGGAGGTTCCCAAATCAGATATATACTGTGCTTGTCAGACATCACAGATCTAGCAGAGCCCTTAAAACTCCTATATGGAATGCAAAATCCTTATCGCATCTTAGAACACTTACTTCAGTATTTAGCCCCTACCCGTTCTGTATTTTCCAATATTAAAGGAACACATCTCAGAATATTTGCAACAAAGAAGCAGAAATGCAGAAAATAAACGTCATTCAGAAGCACGCTACAGGAAGATATCGTGTTTGTAGATTGGTGTATTTTCTCCCAGTCTGTCTCTTGATTAGGTTTTATCACAACTTCTTGGCTCAAATCAAAAGGTTAATTCAAGCTGGGTGGGTGTAAGAAAGCGCGGTGGAAAAACAGCTTATTGGTATATCTACCGTTACCGCTTAGGGGGCTGGTGGGAGGGTAGAGGAAAGGGAGGGGCGGGGTAATTGCCAAAGCTTTTTACATTAGTAAAGCTAGAATCACAGAAATGCAAACTGTCTGTGCTAGGTGCTTCTACCACCGTGGCTAGTGAAGGTGGCTACAGCCGGGAAACCGCTGGGCTTGCACGTTTGTTGGGCTGCAGGTTTGTCCGTCACACTTGCCCAACCAGTGAACAATGCTGGAAGGAGGAGCCTACTGGGAATGAACCCCGTGAGCGGAGAGCAAAAGCTTAGGGAGAGCTTTTACTCAGTCTTCTGTGACTTCTTTCTGGCGCGCTGTTTTCCCTTTGCTGTCATTTAAGGCTGAGGCAAGCTGCCCTCTTCCTTGTTCCCACCCCGACCGAGGAGGACCCCCACCACCACCAAGTCCCCCCCTTTCCCACATCCTCCTTTGTGAGTTCTTTCCCGTCCTGGATTAGGCAATGAGCGTCCATGGTAGTCACTTTAAAAGTTTGCTCTTTTCCTTTAACCTTGCTGACTGATGACGAAGAATGTGACTAAGCAGCAGCAGGGATTGCTGAAGAGATCATGGAAGAAACTCTGGATCGAAGTGAACAAAGTGAAAATACAGATAGTCAAATGAAGCAAATTACCCATTATGTCGCAGTCTAGCGATACTGGTGCCCCTGCCCCCCCCCCCCAAAAAAAAACACTTAAGGGACCATATGACAAGATAGAAGCCAAATGTGAAAAGGAATTGCAGGCTTTTGGAAAAAGTATAAACTCTTACTTGATGAGGTAGGTGTTTGTGCCAACTAGTGCATGTATTAGGACAACCTGCAGTATAATAACTTTAATACACGTAGGGATTACTTCAAATGTTTTGTGAGTTTTGTAGAGTATATTTTTTAAATAAAAAATGAAATATTTAAATATTAAAACAGCATTTAGAAGTATACTTTTCTTCAAGAGATACAGAACACAACAAATTCTCTAAACCATCTTTTCTCATTGCTATGCAGTTTAGTCCTTAGAATTTTTTTTGTATTATAGATTTTAGAGAGTGGGAAAATTATTAGAATTCTTCACTGAAGCTAATATTTACCTGGGGGGGGGGGAATATACTTGGAAAGCCAATCAATTCAAGTATGTGTTTTGTCTCTAGCTCAGAAGTAAAAGAGTTTAAGTCAACTTAGCCCAGGTGTGCCTTTATTATTGTGCTATAAAAATGTGGTTTACTATGATATGGTACCTAACAAAATTTTATCACTTGAATAAAGTAGCATAGAGTTAAGAATTTTCAAAAACACATTAATATCAAGTCTCTGAGATCACTTCTTAAATTTTTGTGTGACACAGGATTTATAAAGAAAAACATAATGAAGCTGTTTTTCCCTGGTAGTGCTGAGAAAAGTTAGTGTTTGCGAGCGTTTTTCTCAGCTGTACTCATGAGTTATGTAAACCAAAGTGATTAATTATATTTTGTTTGAACTGTGCTTCACTGAAAGCTGTAACTTTATTACTGTTGTATTACATCCTCTGATTATAAAGTATGTTCATTATAAAAAATTTGGAAAATATACTGAAAAGCATAAAAATTATTTTAAACAGTTCTGCCTTTAAAGATAACGACAATTTGCACGAAAATGTCTATATCTTTATTAATATTGTTGCATCCACACGACTCCTGAAACACAATGCAACCGGCACCAGTGACAGTCACAACAAAATTTACTGCAGTGAGAGGCAAGGCCAGCCGATCAGGACTAACACTCTTAACAAGAGTGCAGTCCAACAGCCAGGGTACAGAGTTTTTATAGCTGACCACATTGTCTTATCATCACCTGGGGACAGAACAAAGAAATAGTTCCCAGATGGGGGTGGAAACAGTTCAGACGTGCCCTTGCCCCAATCCAATCAAACACTAAACCAGTTGATTTCCCTTAAACTTTTGTTCCCTTGATTGATAGGACAAGGCTGTTATCTCTTAATCTACAATGTTAAAACAAAGCTATTATTTCTTAAAGCTACAGGTTAGCCCTACACTACAATTTAACCCTTACAATATAACTACAATTTTATCACTTTCACTTTTCATTTAATATATTTTGGAGCCCTGTGCATGCAAAGTGTATTCCTTTTAACATATATTAAATGGATATGCCATAACTTATTGTATCTGCTGCTTTTCATGGGCATTTAGGTTAGGAGCATTTTTTTCTAATTGGTTAGTAATTATGAACACTATTTGAATTAAGGAAAAATGTTGCATATGTTGAAACATTTTCGCTTTTGGTTTTGTTCATTTTTTTTTCTTTTTCCCTGCAGAAGAGTTTTAATGTTAATGCAGTCACATTTATCCTTTTTCCCCCTATTATAGATTTTGGGTATTTGGCTTAGATCTTTCCACACCAAGATTATTTTTTTTTTTTACTTGATCATGTTTTCTTACAGAATTATTTAATTTCATTTAAAGCTTTAATCCTTCTGGAATAATTTTGATGTAAAGATTGAGATACCTGTACCATTTTTTTTTCTCAACACAACTCACTAGTTGTTTCAACACCATTTATTATTAAATATCCAATGTAAATAATTGACACCTTTATTATATAATCCATTACCTCATGTGTTTGGGTCTATTCGTGGACTGTTACGTTCAAAATGGTTATTCTTGTGCTAGTATAAATCTTTTTAAAAAAATCTCTGATGTACATTTTAAGATTTTTTATTATACATTTTTAAAGATTTTTTTGGGGAAATTTTCACCTATTTATTTTTCCAGATGAGCTGCAGTATTGCTTTTTTTCACACTTCCTCCCCAAAGCCTATGGATATTTTGATTTGGGGTTTGTTTGAATTTGTAGATAGATTTAGAGAGAATCGGGAATTTCATATTATTCAGTCTTTTTATCCAAGGACAAGATGTGTCTTTCCATTTAATCAAGTCTTTCTTATATCCTTCAGTAGAATGTTAAAGTTTACCTGTTAAAATAGGCTTTTCAAAAATTTTCAGGACCTGTTCCTTAATTTCTTCTTCCTTAGTCTGCCTTTTGCTTATGTTGTTTTGCTTCTTATTTTTAAATCATCTATGCTTAGGGGTTGTCTCATTTTTTTTTTTTCAGTTTTGAATGGGGGCAACTGTTTGCTGAAGTGTGATGTGTGAAGAGGTGGAAAGAAATGAACTCAAGCATCTCAGAAGTTTCAATTCAGGTTTGTATAATATCATTCTCTCTCTAAATTGCTAATATCTCTTGCCTGAGGCCATTTCTATCAATTTATGGTGTTCTCTCCATTGCCAGCTTTGGAATGAACAGCAGATCAGTATGATTCAGTGAAATGTCTTGAGTTAGAAGTGTTCTGTGGCGATCTAGTAGTTAATTTCTGCTCAACTGACTGACCAGCATCTTTAGTTACTTGTTGTTTGTCTTTCTCATATTGAAGCAATCTCCAGAAAATAAAGATGATATACTGGTATAGTTTTCTTCTTTACTTCAGTTCCACTTTTGTTCTGTGTTATGGAGGTGATGAAATTTTGGGGTGATGGTGGGGTTCAGAGCTGATGGGCAAGAAAGAATTCTCGAAGATGTCTTTGGTGTAAAAAGATTGTATTAAAGCACAGGGACAGGACCCATGGGCAGAAAGAACTGCACTGGGGTTGTGAAGAGTGACTGATTATATACCTTCAGGTTGGGAAGAGGTTAGGGACAGCGTAAGTCTCTAAGGAATTTTGGAAGCAAGGTTTCCAGGACCTTGAGGGGCTAGCTGTTGTTAGGAAAACATCATTTATTACTACTTCGTAAAGCCTCAGTCATGAACCCTTCAGATGTGTAAACAGTAAAACTTCAGTCATGAGACCCTTCAGATGTATATCAGGGGTCATATGCTTGGAGTACAATTGCCAACATATACTTGGTGGTTAAAGATAAAGGAGGTTTGCAAAGGAATTTTTATGTGTTCGGGGAGACTCACAGGATCCTGGGGTGTTAGGATAATGTTAAGCCAAGATTCCCTTTTGCCCTTAGAAAAGTGTCATCATCTAGGCAGCTGAGCTCCTAGAGGAAGGTCACTCTACCTGTTTCAAGGACTTGTCAATGGGCTGTAGTCAGTAAGGGAATTTAATTTTTCATTTTCCTTTGTTTCCCACATCACCATGGCAAGGAATTAAACCCCCTTAACATCTTGATAAGGGTGATATTAGGGCTCTAGGGAAAGGAGTGTATAGGCTTCTGGAAATTAGGGTATAGATGACATTGCCTTTTTCTTGCAGTTTACTAAATTATACATAAACTGAAAGAGATTCCTGTCCTGCATGACTGTGGTCTGTATCAGTCAGCCATTTGTTTTCTTTACTTACCTTTGTTTATGGGCAGTCAGGAGTGTCAGAGGAATATCATACATATCCTACCTGGGGGTGGGTGCTTTTAGCATGTACTTTGCCCTCAGCTTGCCCCATGCTTCCTCATCAGAGCTGTTTCCAAAAGGGGTTATTATTTTTTTGCTGCTTTCACTATCTGCCACAGGCCTAAATCAAATATTTAGGGCTTGAGACCTGTGAAACCTGCCTGAGACCTGTGAAAGCAAGCATTGATTCATAGTCTTGCATTTTTTTTTTGGTTAAAATTTCATTGAAACTGAAAGATATTCTTTCCAGTGTGTGTCAGATGATTCTTATGCACATGCAGGATTGAGAACCACAAAGCAATATAGAGAAGAATCTCTGAGAGGGACGCATATAATGCTCTCTAAATGTATTGACCTCAGAAAACTTTTTCTGCAGCACAGCTATTAACAACTCTCCTAATTCAGTAGGAGTACCTGTTTGGTGAATTTGGCTTTGGCTAAATATGTAAATTAGCCCAGATTCATTTATTGGTAAAAGCCTCCCTTAACACTTAAAGGAAAAAAAAAAACTTTTGCTAAAAAAAACCAAAAACTTTTTTTGAGACCTTTAAAGAACCCATAGAAACTTGCAAATACAGTATAGAAAGGTCCTGTATGCCCTACATCCAGCTGTCCCAAATGGTTAACACCTTACATGACTATAGTACTATACCCAAACCAGGATGTTAAGTTGGTACAATTTACAAACCTCATTCAGATTTTGACACATTTTACACGCATTCATGTGTGTATGTGTGTGTGTGCATGTATATGTCCACATAGTTCTATGCAGTTTTACTACATGTACAGATTCATGGAACTACCACTGCAATTAAGATTCAGAAGTGTTCCATCATCACAAATTAATACTAATATACTAATGTTCTCCCTCTTGTCCCTAATGCTTGGCAACCATTAATTTGTTTTCTGTCTTGATATGAAAAAGTTATACAGATGGTTATATAAATGGTATTATACAGTATGTAACCTTTTTTGAGAGTGGCCTGTTTTCATTCAGCAAAATAACCTTAACGTCCATCCAAGTTGTACCTGTACTAATAGCTGTTCTTTTTATTGCTGGGTAGTATTCCAGTGTGTTAATCACTGATCAGTGACTATGCTATAGGAGAATAAAACTGGGTGAAAAGCAAACAGGACTTCCAGTGGCCAGGACCTCCCATAGGGACAGAAGAAGGAATTACAAGGTCTTTCTTTGTAAAATTTGAAAGTTTAATAGTATCAATAGAAAATGCTTATGTGATGCTTACTATGTACCAGGAATATACAAATTATTATTTATGTAATCTTGCTATAATCTTTTTTTTTTTTTAAGAGAGAGAGAGTGCACACATTACAGCAGGGGAGGGGGCAGAGGGAGGGGAAAGAGAGAATCTTAAGCAGGCTCCACGCCCATCACAGGTTCCACTACCCTTGAGATCATGACCTGAAAGGAAATCAAGAGTCTGATGCTTAACGGATTGAGCCACTTAGGCAGCCCTCTTGCTACAATCTTGAATTGGTACAATTATTATTTCTTTCTAACAAATGGAGAAACTGAGGTACAGAGAGGTTAAGTAACCTGTCCAAGTTCACACAAATGGTAATTGACCAAGCCAGGTTTTAAACTTGGCTGTCTGGCTTGAGTCCATGTTTTTAACTGCTCTACTGTACCACTCTCTACCATGCTTTACCACCTAAAAAAGCACCTTCTTTGTCCATACTCAAGACTACACACAAAGGCTCAGGGAAGCAGCAGAGAAAAAATAAGTATAACCTGCAGACAAAGTGGTTGTTCATCTATTGAGGAAAACTAAGAATTTCATCTTGTCTAGCAGTGGTGCCCCCTGAATCCACTTGTAACTCATGTCTGAGTAACTTTGTCAAGGTTTATAGCTTAATTAGACCACTGGGTGGAGCTTAGCCCCTGGGTCATATCCATCATATTCAGGGGTAAGATGAGAAATGGCTTAGTAAATTTATATTTTGGTTAAGTTCAGGATTATCTATTACCATTAAAGATTTATTTTACCTTTCCAACTTCTTATATATTTATCATTCCCTGTTTTCCTGTAGTCAGCAGCAATAAAGAGCCTTTTAAATCAGTCAACGTAAGAAGGGAAGAGAAACTGAAGAGATTTACTCCTAAGCATCCTTGAGCATAACCCAAAGGGACATTTATAGGATTTGAGCATTGTAGAGGATGAAAGCAGGGATTTGAAGTCTGTGATAGGCTTGGTTTGACTCCCACTTTTGTCACTTACTGGCTTTGTGACCTTATGCAAGTTGCTTAATCCCTCTAATCCTCATTTTTCATATCTACAAAATGTGGCTGTTATCTTACTACATCATAGAATTATTGTAAGGCTTAAATGAGATATTGTTTATCAAATACTTAGCATACTTACTGGTGTGCAGTATCCATTCAAATAATAATAATTGTGATTGCTATAATTAGAATAAATTAGTTTTAGTTGGAATTCCAATGAAATATAATGATATTAAAGATTTTACAATAGGTATTCACACATCCAGTTATGTCCATCTTTGAGGAAAAAAATCTTCTTTCATGGGTTTCATGTAATCATTACAGTTTTTTCTTGTCTTTTTCCTCCCTAAATCAGTTCCTGGTAAACACCTACCTGCCTGCATCATTACTATATCTTCAGTCTTTCAAGATCATTTTGAATTTTTATCCATTTCTTTAAAGAGCCAGCACTCTACCCATTCTGTTTTCTTACCAAAAGACTATGAAATAAACACTTTTCTTTAGTAATGTTGAATACAACTGGATCATTTCCAGAACCCAGTTGCCCATTTCTATGTAAAATAGGGATTTGCAAACTATTTCCAGTGTGGAATGCTTTTTATACAACCTCTTCTAGTTTTAGCCAGAGTATTAATAGGGGTCACGGAAAACAGGTTAGTGATATTTTGACGTGGTTTCTAAAAATGCTCTTTTGGTCAGGAAGTTTATTCTTAAGAATTGCTTGTAAAAGTTTTTAAGAGAGCATGAGAGGTGAGAAGTGAAAGGCAACGAACAGCATATCAGATGACATCTACTTAAAACATTTGCACCACATCCCATAAAAAATGAAATTTGAGGAGAGTAAAAATATTTCATGTAATATTTCCCTTCAAATACCACCACTATTTACGACTTCAGGTAAAATATCATGATGTTAGATTTGCTGAATTTGTTATTAACTCACATTAGCCGATCTTGCTTTAAGGAAAAAAAACATCTCTTTAAATCCAATAAAAAAGATTTCAGGAATAAGATGCATTACTTATAATTATTTAAGTATAATTCAAGTTTTAATAGAGTTCTTCACTTTTTGGATTGAAAAACAAAGAAAAGCACAAAGACCAGTAAGTCACTTAAATTTTTTGCTGTTATTTCTGGCTGGGTTCAGGGTGCAAGGAAAGCATTCCAAAAATATAATATACTTTTAAATATTGGAAGAATTGGATTTTCTTAGCCTAATTATCATGTCAGCGGGTTGCCAATTAATTGTTTGATAGTCCTTTATGCAAAGTCTGCAGCTGTATTTAATTAAGGTGAAGAGTTAGAGAAAGAACATAGCTATTTTTTAAAAATCTGTATAAATGATGAGGTTTAAGAAAATGAATTCAGTTTTGTAACTGAATCTATACTAAGCAGTACATGGTAATTTATCAGAAAATTTCTCTAGTTTAGGGAAATCCCTGACTGATTTTCTAGACAATGGTTTTAGAAATAAGTCTTTTCAAATATGTTTAGGTTTGTTTAGCTTGTGTTATTAAATATTCTCACAAGTCTAATAGTGAAAAAGAATAACTTGACAAGACCCAACAAAAAAATGCTATATCTTAAATTACATGTTGGAAGAAGTATTATCCCAACAATTTGATTTTCATTTCATTTTCATGAGGAAGCAAGAGATCAGAAATGATACCTCAATTACCATAATAATTTTATGTGAAAAGAGTATATTTAGTTTTTTTTTATTTGATGCAGAAACACTGGTTTGATATTAAATATGGCTTAAATCTCTGTATTGTTCTAATATTTTCAGTAAACAAAAAGTATTTGTGTATAGTAAAGAGCAGTTGAGTCAGAGTTTTGTTACTCAGGGTAGATTAATTTCCATCCACCAAAAATGCATCATGTGATATTTTTTAAAAATACCAGAATTTATTGATGTTTAAGATTTTTTTCTTGGCATGTCTTCTCTATCTATCAACCTGCTTTGTGGTAGTTATCTGGAGGGTACCTTGTACCTAAGGAAAGGTAGAAGAAAGAGTACTGGGTGGCATTCCTTATCTAATTTTTGGATCTGTCTTGATAGTCTCGACTTAAAATCATATCATTTATAAAACAATATATAGGATGAATGACAAACTTAAGAAAACTTGTAAAAGAGTGAAAGAGGCAATTCCAAAAAATATTTTTATATGTATATTAGCCTTTTGGCTAATAAATATGAGAAATCTTACCTTCACTACGAATAAAAGAGATGAAAATTAAAATAATGATGAGATACTGATGTTTACCTGTTTTGTTGGAAAAATTAACATTTAAAAGTTGCTATCATTCTTCCATAATGTGAAGAAAATTCCATGTCAGATACTGCAATGGAAAGGTTTGTACATATTTCCTGGAATATTATTTGGCAGTAGTTAATAAAAACCTTAAAAAATGTGCATATTCCTTGCTGCAGCTGGGTGGCTCAGTTGGTTAAGCTGTCAACTCTTGATTTTAGCTCAGGTCATGATCTCATGGTTTGGTTAGTGAGATCGAGCCCCACGTTGGGCTCTACCCTGACAGCACTGAGCCTGCTTGGGATTCTGTCCTCATCTCTGTCCCTCCCCTATTCTCTCTCTCTCTCTCAAAAATAAATAAATGAGCATGAAAAATATTTTCTTTTTTTTTTATTTTTTTTAAAACTTTTTTTTTTCAACGTTTATTTATTTTTGGGACAGAGAGAGACAGAGCATGAACGGGCGAGGGGCAGAGAGAGAGGGAGACACAGAAACGGAAACAGGCTCCAGGCTCTGAGCCATCAGCCCAGAGCCTGACACGGGGCTCAAACTCATGGACCGCGAGATCGTGACCTGGCTGAAGTCAGACGCCCAACCGACTACGCCACCCAGGCGCCCCATGAAAAATATTTTCAAAATGTGCATATTTCTGGGGTGCCTGTGTTGCTCAGTTGGTTGAACTTCTTTCTTTGACTCAGGTTATGATTTTGTGGTTCATGAATTCAAGCCCCTTTTCAGGCTTGGTGTGGACAATTCAGAGCCTAGAGCCTACTTCAGATTCTGTGTCTCCCTCTCTCTCTGCCTTTCCCTGATTCTCTCTCTCTCTCTCTCTCTTTCTTTCAAAAAAAAAATAAAAAAAATAATTAAAAATGTGCATATTCCTGTTGTTTAACATAGTGTTGGAGTTCTAGCATCGACAATCAGACAACAAAAGGAAATCAAAGACATGAAAATTGGCAAAGATGAAGTCAAGCTTTCACTTTTTGCAGATGATATGGTATTATACATGGAAAACCCAATAGACTCCAACAAAAGTCTACTAGAACCGCTACATGAATTCAAAGTCACAGGATATAAAATCAATGTACAGAAATCAGTTGCCATTCTTATACACTAATAATGAAGCAACAGAAAGAAAAATAAAGAAACTAATCCCATTCATAATTGCACCAAGAATCATAAAATACCTAGGAATCAACCCAACCAAAGATGTAAAAGATCTGTATGCTGAAAACTATAGAAAGCTTATGAAGGAAATTGAAGAAGATATAAAGAAATAGAAAAACATTCCATGCTCATGGATTGGGAGAATAAATATTGTTAAAATATCATTACTACCCAAAGCTATCTACACATTCAGTGCAATCTCAATCAAAATTGAACCAGCATTCTTCTCAAAGCTAGAACAAGCAATCCTAAAATTTGTATGGAACCGTAAAAGACCCCAAATAGCCAAAGTAATATTGAAGAAGAAGACCAAAGTGAGAGGCACCACAATCTCAGACTTTAGCCTCTACTCCAAAGCTGTCATCATCAAGACAGCATGGTATTGGCACAAAAGCAGACACATAGGCCAATGGAATAGAATTGAAACCCCAGAACTAGACCCACAAACGTACGGCCAACTCATCTTTGACAAAGCAGGAAAGAACATCCAATGGAAAAAAGACAGCCTCTTTAACAAATCGTGCTGGGAGAAGTGGACAGCAACATACAGAAGAATGAAACTAGACCACTTTCTCACACCATTCACAAAAATAAACTCGAAATGGATAAAGGACCTGAATGTGAGACGGGAAACCATCAAAACCCTAGAGTAGACAGCTGGCAACAACCTCTCTGACCTCAGCTGCAGCAGTTTCTTACTTGGCATATCTCCAAAGGCAAGGGAATTAAAACCAAAAATGAACTATTTGGACCTCATGAAGATAAAAAGCTTCTGCAGTGAAAAGGAAGTAATCAGCAAAACTAAAAGGCAACCGACGGGATGGGAAAAGATATTTACAAATGACATATCAGAAAAAGGGCTACTATCCAAAATGTATAAAGAACTCACCAAACTCCACACCTGAAAAACAAATAATCCAGTGAAGAAATGGGCAGAGAACATGAATAGACACTTCTCTAAAGAAGACATCCAGATGGCCAACAGACACATGAAAAGATGTTCAATGTCACTCCTCATCAGGCAAATACAAATAAAAACCACACTCAGATATCACCTCACGCCAGTCAGAGTGGCCAAAATGAACAAATCAGGAGACTATAGATGCTGGAGAGGATGTGGAGAAACGGGAACCCTCTTGCACTGTTGGTGGGAATGCAAACTGGTGCAGCCATTCTGGAAAACAGTGTGGAGGTTCCTCAAAAAATTAAAAATAGATCTACCCTATGACCCAGAAATAGCACTGCTAGGAATTTACCCAAGGGATACAGGAGTGCTGATGCATAGGGGCACTTGTACCCCAAGGTTTATAGCAGCACTTTCAACAATAGCCAAATTATGGAAGGAGCCAAAATGTCTATCAACTGACGAATGGATAAAGAAATTGTGGTTTATATACACAATGGAATACTACGTGGCAATGAGAAAGAATGCAATCTGGCCTTTTGTAGCAACGTGGATGGAACTGGAGAGTGTTATGCTAAGTGAAATAAGTCATACAGAGAAAGACAGATACCATATGTTTTCACTCTTATGTGGATCCTGGAAACTTAACAGAAGACCATGGGGGAGTGGAAGGAAAAAAAAAAAAAGTTAGGGAGGGAGCCAAACCATAAGAGACTCTTAAAAACAGAGAACAATCTGAGGGTTGATGGGGGGGTGGGAGGGAGGGAAGGGTGGGTGATGTGTATTGAGAAGGGCACCTTTTGGAATGAGCACTGTGTGTTGTACGGAAACCAATTTGACAATAAATTTGATATTTAAAAAAATGTGCATATTCCTTGACCTAGCAAATCTCCAAGGAATTTAAGAAAATAATAGCAAAGCCAATTATAAGCATATTAATTTCAGGACACCTGGGTGGCTCAATTGGTTGAGCATCCAACTTAGGCTCAGGTCATGATCTAGCAATTAATGAGTTTGAGTCCTGGGTTGGGCTCTGTGCTGACAGCTCAGATCTAGAGCCTGCTTCAAATTCTGTATCTCCCTCTCTCTCTTCCCACCCCCCCTCCCCCGCTCACGCTCTGTCTCTCTCCAAAAATAAATAAAAATATTTTTAAAAATTTAAAAAAGATGGGTACCTGGGTGGCTCAGTCAGTTAAGCATCTGACTTCGGCTCAGGGCATGATCTTGTGGTTTTTGAGTTCGAGCCCCGCTTTGGGCTCTGTGCTGACAGCTCAGAACCTGGAGCCTGTTTCAGATTCTGTGTCTCCCCCTCTCTCTGCCCCTCCCATGCTCATGCTCCGTCTCTGTCTCTTGATAATAAATAAACATGAAAAAGATTTTTTTTTTAATTAGAAAAAAGAATGTTAATTTCAGTGTTGCCTATAATACCAAAATGTCAGAAACAAGTTTAATGTCCAGAAAAAGGGATTCAATTTATATGTTTACTTTATTCAGACAGTTGAATAATATGAAGGCATTTAAGATAATATTACAGTTCTGTACTGGCATTGAAAGTTAACTACGATAAGTTGTTTAATGAAAACGGTGTCAAAAATATGGAAATACGTGCATATATATGTAAATTATATATAGTACACAAAAATTCTGATACTAGTTAACTATATGTAATGGGTTGTAGGTAATTTATATTCATAATTTTATATAATGGCCAGAACTTACTGTTGTGATCAGGAAAAAATATAGTGGAAGAAAAAGAACATGTTAGAATTATAGACAATTATGTGGAGCTGTAGAGTCAGAAAACAAAGAATTATGAAGGCACATATTTGAGCTATGCAGTATTGGAGACTATTTTTAAAAATAATGTATTAAAATAATTCACATAGTTTATGACCCTTCATAGTGGTCACCTTAAGACCAAACACAAATTCCAGTAATGTTGACGCTAAATGTTAGAGATGATCTACTTTCTCATTTCATAGGTAAGAAATCTTGGGCTCATTGTATCTACTTATTACCCAACGTCACACAATAAGTAACTAGTGGGAAGTTCAGAAAACCATCTGCTTTCCCTTTCAATTTTTTGTGCAATTAACAGTTACTATAAAGCCAAGTTTCTCTAACACTTCTGACTTTCAATGGTTACATTTCCCTTTAATACTCAAATAATGTAACTTCAGCCTTCATTCCCTCAAGTAACTTCACTAGTCTCTGCCTAGTTTCCTTTTCCAAGTATTTCTGAGAAACCTAGAAAATACTTGGTTATATGTTCCAAAAGTGTGTCTGCTTGTCACTTTCTTAGAGCAAGTGCTTTAGACTTTTCCACTGGTCATACTGTGCTGTCTTACAACCACTTCTCCATGCTGCTGCCACTTATCCCAGTCCACATTACATTAAAAATTAACACATCACACCAAAAAAGTAAACCCCTAAAACAGAGCTACTATCTGACTCTTATGCTTAACAAAATTTTAGTGATGATTTGGAAATAGAAGGAAATTATCAGACAAAAAAAGGAAATTTTATTTTTTTTTTAATTTTTTTTTCAACATTTATTTATTTTCTTTGGGACAGAGAGAGACAGAGCATGAACGGGGGAGGGGCAGAGAGAGAGGGAGACACAGAATTGGAAACAGGCTCCAGGCTCTGAGCCATCAGCCCAGAGCCTGACGTGGGGCTCGAACTCACGGACCGCGAGATCGTGACCTGGCTGAAGTCGGTCGCTTAACCGACTGCGCCACCCAGGTGCCCCAAAAAAAGGAAATTTTAAAACTAGCTATCAGAGATTCATTGTCTATGCCTCTGCACAAAGATTCCTTAATGGTAGTCCTTCCTTATGCCATACACGTTGCAAATGCCAACTTATTTCCCATTGGGATAGTCCCCTTCACCCCCTCCTTTAAAGATGACGCTAGAGTTCCCATTTTTCTTGGGGATTAGAGAAAAAATGAATATCTTTCTCTCTTCCTGTCAAAGGCCTGTTGTTTTCCCAGTGAGAAAGTTGAAAAACTCAATTCCTCCAAGATATAGTCCATCATTGCCACAACTGGTCTAGTCACCATGTTCCAGATAAAACCATTGTAATAGCATATTTCTCAGTTTGGATTATTCATTTATATGTGAAGTATGTGAATTTCCCTCTGCAAATGGACAAAAAAAAATTTTAAGTTTATTTATTTTGAGAGAGAGCAAGTGTGAGCAGGGGAGAGGCAGAGAGAGAGAATCAGAGACAGGTTTCTTACACTGTCAGCAAAAAGCCCATTGTGGGGCTCAATTTCATGAACTGTGACATCATGACCTGATCATAACCAACTGAGTCACTCAGGTGCCCCCAAATAATTTTTGATTGCAGGACCTAAACCATCCTTTCAACTGCCTTTCTCTCTCTTTGCTTCAGCTTGTCTTTCACTGTTTTCTAGTGTTCTACTTTATCTGTAGTTTTGTCTGCCTTCACTCCCCCTTCTCTTTTCACATGTTCTCTTACTTTTAATTTCCTGGACAGATGATTAAGTCAGTTAGACTTACCTACTTGTTTTCTATATCTTTTTTTTTTTTTTTTGCAAAGTTAAGTCTACTGCAATCTGTAAAGATGAATTGAAAGTCTCAGGAGGATTGTTTTTAATTTTAATTTGGGTAAGATAAATTTACCAACTAATCTAGTTATAAAAATCCTAGCTGAGAAAATGACTATCCAGCAGAGATTATGTTTTCATAAAGATAAAAAATACATTAACAGCATCACCCTCAGACAATGTATTCAGACAATTTAATTGTATTCAGACAATGCCTGAAAACTTCAAACATCCCCAGTATACACATCAGAATAAATTTTGATGTTGAACATAATTTATACCTTTTTTACATTCTTCACTTTAAGATTTCAAGTTATCTTGTTAGTAATTGACAAGATATGTTTTCTGTAGTTGCTAAACCCTTGAGACAAGTCTATAACTTTCTATTTTAAACAATACTGAAGTTAAAGGAACCCAGCATTTCTCCTGTCTACTCTCTCTCCCATTTTATATTCCCACCAGCACTATATGAACGATCCATTTCTCTATATATTTTCCAATACTTATTATCTCTCTTCATGATTCTAGCCATTCTAGAGGGTGTGAAATGATATCTCAAAATGGTTTTGATTTGAATTTCCTTGATTTTTATTTGATTTGAATTTCAATGGTACTGAACCAGATCTAAAAAAAGATATAGAATTATTGATTATTGATTGACTTTTCAAGGTGAAGAAGAAGAAAGATTAGAAAATATGCTCCCTTTTAATAATAATAAACATCACTTACAAAGCCAAAAAATGTTTTGAATACCCCCCCCTTTTAAAAAATACTGTCTCAGTACTGTTTACATGGCTAATTAAAAGTTGGGAATAACTGAAAGTCTGCACTCAGGACAAATCTTTATTTTCTTTCTCTCCACACCATTTTCGTTTTTTCCTTAAGTTGAAGGATCTATTGCTTGGAAATATCCTTAGACAGAAGAGAGCTGAGTAACATACCCCTCTTCTTTCTCCCTCTACTTTCTGTGTACCACTGGTGTACATTAGTTTTTTTCTTGCTGCTGTAACAAATTACTACACGTTTAGCAGCTTAAAATAACACACATTTATTATCTTACATTTCTGTAGGTCAAAAGTACAGTATGGGTCTTCTTAAGCTAAAATCAAGGTGTCAGCAAAGCTGGGTTCCCTTCTGGAGGCTCCAGGAGAACACTGTTTCTTTGCCCATTTAGGTTGTTGACAGAATGCAGTTACTCATGGTCATAGGATGATATCTCCATTTCCTTGGCTGGCTGTCAGCTCAGGGCTGTTCCCAGCTTCTAGAAGCCACTCACGTGTCTTGGTTCACAAACCCTTTCCTTCTTATTCAGAGCTGACAACTCCTCTGCCTTCCTTTTCCACTTTTATTTTTTAGTTTTTTAGCTTTATTGAAGTATAATTGACAAAAAATTGTACAATTTTTAAAGTTTACATCATGGTGATTTGATATATGTATGTATTGTGAAAGGATTCCCACTTTCTAGATAATTAATATATCCGTTACCTCATGTAGTTATTTATTTACTTATTGTTTGCTAAAAACATTTAGGTTATACCCTCTTAGCAAACTTCAATTCTACAATACAGTGTTATCAACACTTTTTTTCATGAAATTGTTTTTTTCTCTTTTTGTATAGGTCCCCTATTTTAACCTATCTTTTGTTTCTCTACCTACGTTATAGTATTCTGTAGGCTTTGTTTGTTTTATGTCTTGTGTAAGGATCTGTATTTCTCCCTTAAAAAGTTATTAATTGCATGCTTACTTCACCCTGGAGAATGGTAGAGAGGAGAGAGGTTTGCACTGTGGTTGGTGATAATTCTTTCAATGAGAGTTCCCATTTCAATATAGGTCGTTTATTTGGGTCCATCACAGCAATTTCTTACTTCTCTGATATTTTAGGTGATTTACCACCCCCACCATACTCCCATCAGTTGCTTAAGTAGCTCTGGGCTAAAGGAGAGGGAGGTCAGAGATTTACTATTTTGTTGGTTAGTATCTTTCCAATATACTGTGTCAGTGAAAAACTCATTCTGAGAAGCAATATTTAAGGAGTAATTACCCACACAACTCTACTGGGTCTAGTGCTCAGTTGGTTATTATAAGGAACTCTTCTTTAGCAATTCTTTGCAGGGGGAATATTTAATGTCAGAGCTTTAATGGCCTTGTAGTCATGAGTCCATCATGTTACTGTTCTGTCAGTTAGCTTTTGCAATTTTTCCACACAACCTTTTCCTGCCTGCCCTAGTAGTGTTGTGTTAGGAGGACTAGTTGTAGCAACTACCACTTTGATGACATAACCAGTGTGATGGTTAATTTTTTGTGTCAACTTTACTGGGTCATGAGGTGCCCTGATATTTGGTCCAACATTATTCTTGGTGTGCCAGTGAGAGCATTTTGGGATGAGATTCACATTTGAATTGGTAGACTGAGCAAAGCAGATTTCTCTCTCTAATGTGATTGGGCCTTACCCAATCAGTTAAAGGATGAGATTAGAACCAAAAGACTGACTGTCCCAGAAGTAAGAGGGAGTTCCTTCTGCCTCACTGCCTTGGAGCTAGAACATCATTTTTCTCCTGCCTTTGGACTGAAACTGGAATATCAACTCTATCTGGATCTCAAGCCTGCTGGCCTTTGGACTGGAATTGCACCAGCATCTCTCCCAGTTCTCAAGCCTTCGCACTTGGACTGACACTATGCCAATGGCTCTTCTTGGTCTCCAGCTTGGTGACTGAAGGCCTTGGGACTTGTCAGCCTCTAAATTTTTAAGACAATTCCTTATAATAAATCTCTTTGTGTGTGTAATATAAATATATACTTTTATTTTTATTTTTATTTATTTGTATATACATATATACATATATTACATACACGTACATACATACACAAATATAAAATCTCCTATTGGTTCTATTTCTCTGCAGAACCCTGACTACTACAGCCAGTATACTCATTTCTCTTTATGGTAACTCCTCTCCCCACCCCCACCTTGGGAAAACTTTTTTTTTCTCTCATAACTCTTATGCAACCTATAACCACCCTTCTGATAGACGCTAATCTCAGTGAGTCTTGGAGGTACACTATCCCCCACCCTTCTAAGGAATGTTTTACTTTGTATATATGTTAAGGCTCTAGTCTCTCTACCACTACATAAGGAGTAGCCCTCCACTCACTATTTATTTTGCATTTTCTAGGCAATTCCAGTTGTGAAAGCAATATTTGGTCCTCCCTTATGTCTCCTGGCATCATAATTGGAAGTCAACTCTGATTTAGCTGGCATGTTTTCTCACTGAAAAAGAATAAATAAACCACATGTTTCATCATTGCCTTGCTTTCTTCTCTGGCAGTGCCTCTGCTACACATACAAGTGAGAAAACTGGTTTTGGAGTTCAACAGAACTAAATTCAAGGCCAAGATATGTGAGGCACCTTATTTTCTTTCAAAGTCAGTGGTTCATTAATAAATGGGGATAATAATAGCATCTGGCTCATAAATTTGTACTGAATAAACAAGACAATGTGTATAATGCTTAGCACAAAGTCTTTGCCACATAGTAAATAATCAATACATTTTAACTATAATTAGTGCTAATAGTATTATTATTCAGTAGACTAAGGCTATCAATGAAATTCTGTCCCTGTTACTAGATTGTTTCTTTATCTCTAAGATATATTTATTAGTCCTATATATGAAATGATTCTCTGGGAAATCTAGCTCATTTTTTACATCTATCTACAGAGAATACATATATTTATTGACAAGATTTGGAATAGGTTTTTAGTAAACAAAGCTAATCTTTTAGAACCTCTGATGAATCGCGTTAAAAAACAGGAAGAGTTATTTATGGTACTAGGAGAAGCAATATTTCTTTTAAAGTACATGCCTAAGATTTTCTACATGAAAATTCTGATAAAATATGAGGAAATTGCAAATTCAATATTGCAAAATTGACAACTGTATTATTAAGTCTCATAAAACCCCTGTCCTTGAGTTTCTAAGCAAAGAAAAAGTTATTAATGATGTTATATTCTAGTTGTTCAAGTAGATCTTTGCTTGCATTTTGACAAAAGTCAACACTTATGCATGGATAAGCTTTAAAAGTTTTTTTCTTTTTTTTAATGTTTATTTTTGACAGAGAGAGAGGGCGCGCGCATGAGTGGGGGAGGGGCAGAGAGAGAGGGAGACACAGAATCCAAAGCAGGCTCCAGGCTCTGAGCTGTCAGCACAGAGCCCCACGCGGGGCTCCAACTCACAGACCGCGAGATCATGACCTGAGCCAAAGTCAGACGCTCAACCAACTGAGCCAACCAGGGTCCCCAAAAGTTTTTTCTATATACACACACATGTGTTCACAGTATTGAATAGAAATCAAAATGGAACAAATTTTGATGCTGATCATCATTCATACTTTTTTTTTTTTTTTTTTTACTTTCTTCACTCTAAAATGACCCAGACCTGGGATTCAAATACTGCGTCTCTAGTTATCAGTTACATCATCTTAGGCAAGGGAATCACTTTTAAAACAAGGGTATAGTTATGGATCATGTCTGCGTGTCCATATTCTTTATACTATTTATTTACTTTTGCAGTTAAATTGTGCACATATACATAGAGTAAAAGAAGTCATATTTTTAAACTGAATATATTGTGGGGCACTTGTTAGAGGGCAGGTCTTTAGCAAAAAGACAAGATAATTAGAAATTAGTAGCTCACATATTTCTAGACTTCTGGGTTCAAATATGTTTCCAATTGTTATTCAAAAAAATCAGTTTGACTGTAACAGCCCCAAACCATGATTTTGTCTGCTTACATGAAAATATAGAAATGTTGTGATAGATCATCCTCAGGCAAGTAACATACCTGTTGAACAAAACATTTTCATGACTATTTCACAAGAGATACGTTGTCTCTCAAAATATATTTTCTACTATCAATTATCAATTCTGACTAAAGAATGTAACTAGTAGGTCTTATTTACTGTGACCCACTAAGATGACTGGGTAGGGTAAGTGGCATTGTGGTTTTTATCTGTGGATTCTTGCCATCCTCAGGGTTGTGCTGGACCATGGCAAATCAAGACAGCTGAATACATTATTCCTATTCTATTATCCAGTGTGTGTCACTATGCAGATAGAGCTTAATAATAGTAACAGCAACATATTTTCTCTATATCCTCTAATACTTACATGATGAGTATATTCTATTTCACAGAAGTATTCCATTTTATTGAATATACTGGGAGGAAATGAATCTTTTCCTAGAAGCTGGGACTTAGGATCTTTTCCAAAGTTTCTAGAATATAAATCTACGTAGACATTTGCGTGCAAATTGAAGATTTCCAGATTAGAAGTATGTCAGAGAAGCAAGTTCCATCAAATATCACTTTGGCCTTTTCCCCCTTTAACCAACTCTCTGCAAGTGATAAGCTTTTAGTAAAGGGAAATTTTGACATTTAGAGAGAAACATTCATGGAGATGCCTAGTGTGGAGAGGAAGAGTGTTCCAGGCAGTAATTATTATCTAATTTAGTGAGATAGTTCTGGCTTATTTTATATGACTGGATTTATGAGAATGTACACAGGCATTCTGACATGCTGTTTCATATTTGTCAGTCTCTCTAGAAGTCACAATATTCTTGTAATTTCTCTGTAGTAACATTTCTTTCAACCTTGTTGGCCCTTGGATCTGCATATGCAATTTTTGTAAGAACTACTGCATAAGCTTTAATAAAAAGTCATAAGTCTTCCTCAATATCATGAGGAAATAGCATCATTTTGAATCTAGAAAATATATTGGTACAAGAAAATCCTCCATACTCCTGCTGTAGTTTTTACCTACTCCAGCAGTTAACATAAACTTGAATGCCTGGAATCTGTAGAAAAGAATAGTTGTTTGGCAGACATTTGATCCTGCCCTGATTGTGTGAACTTGGCAAGTTTTAACCTCTGAGTGCCAGGAATAGCTTATTAATCTGCTTTGTGTGAGTCTGTTAAGAAGATGAACTTTAGCCAAAAACATCCTACATCTATTATTATTGGTATAACAAAATCCCAGTATTATTTGTATGAGTAATAGAATCATACAGGGAGAATAAAGTAATATTATTTAGTGAGTGATTATGTTTTGTAACTTAAAATTTAAGTCTTCACTAATAACACTTGTTTTCATATTTGCATGGGGAGAACATACTACATATATTTTATTATTTTAGCCTTGCCATCCCAGGTACAGCAGACAAGTTAACTGGTGGATACCCCCAGGTGTCATTACTTCTTCAGGCACAGGGCCACAAGGGGTCTCACTCAAACTTCCTGTCCTTCTTGGCATCATATGTGCATGCCAGTAACTCCAAACTACAGAAAGAGGGATGGATGGGCTGGGGAAGTCTGTATTCACACAAACATAGAGGTGTCAGAATCCCATGGGCAGGAAGTTGGTGAGAAGCAATGAGTGAATTAATTGGTCTTTCTGAACTGGCAGGCAGATTCCCTTGAAATGGTCCCAGGACTTGACTTCTTAGCACAACTTGGGGCACAGAGAGGGACATGTGAGGGAAACAAGGAGTAGCTGGTGTCTATCCATCTCCAAAACAGAGTACCTAACTCCCCTGAGATCAGATCTCACAGGAACTCAAAGTGTCATAGAGACTCCAAAATTGCAGGGACTCCTTAGCCATGTCATTCAGGGCAGGGAATGAGGACATACAATATTGATGTGTGTTTTGAACATAGATCTGGAAATTGTGTCAAATTATTTCCTGACAAATCTAGGCTTGAAACCTCACAATAATTTTGCCTACTTCACTTTCACACACACCCCAACTGAATCAATTGCTAAAACCTCTTCTTATATTTTCTTTATATTCTCAAGCCCATTTCTTTCCTTTGAGGGACCCTAGACTTTGTCTCATTTTAAATCCCAATTTGGCCATCTACTAATTGCATAACCTTGGGAAAAAATCTTTCTAAATCTCAATTTCTTTGTAAAATGTAGATAATAATATGGTTGTGCTTCTGTATATCCCACAAAATGTAGGCAGGCTTTTATTCTGCGCAAATTTGTTAAATTAATGAGTGTCTCTCTACCCAAATTAAAAAAAAAAATGACTCATCTTAATTTGGTACTGTGGCCCTAGGATTATTAACCAATGTCATTACAGACTTTTACTACTTGGCCTTAAATGTTTCCCTGCTTGCTATAACATTTTGCATGGCTTTCAATTTATCCTTTCTTTTTTTTTAAAGAGTCAACAACCATCACAGCTGCAATTATTTTTATTGCATACTTACTAGGTATCCAGCAGAGTTAGAAGTTATGTAGAATATGGAAGTGTATGCTGCTTTTCCTGTATTTAATGAACTCAGAATCTAATTATGGAGGTAGGAAACAAATAATTTATGCATGAAAATTTTAATACAATGCAAAATTGTCTGAAGGATACACAAGAAACTGTTAACAGTAATTACTTGAATGAGGAAGGGGGATTTACTGTTTGTGTATACACTAAGTCATACATTGTTATTGTTCATGTTTCTGTACTGTTATTACATAATTTTTTACATGATGTTTTTACATCAAATTCATTAAAATGTGATATATAAATATAGTTTATAGCTAAACTCAATTTTTTTAGCACAGAATATAAATGCATTTCCAAGGAGGGAGTGAACTCCTTCCCTCATTATTTATATGGAAAAATTTGGGGGTGCCTGGGTGGCTCAGTCAGTTAAGCGTCTGACTTCAGTCATGATCTCATAGTGAGTTTGAGCCCTGTATTGGGCTCTGTACTGACAGCTCAAAGCCTGAAGCCTACTTTTGAGTCTCTTTCTCTCTCTCTCTCTCTCTCTGCCACTCCCCCACCTGTGCACTTGCTCTCTCTCTCAAAAATAAATATAACTTTAAAAAATATTTAAAAAAATTGTGGAGCATTTCACCAATACCATTAATGGGGCTAGACTGTGGGGATGAAAAGGTGAAAAATGTCTTGCTTATTCTTTAATAAAGCCTGTACTGGGGCAGGAAGATAGCCAACAAATACAGTAAAATTGAATAGGGACTATAATTAGGGTATGCACATGTGGGTTCAGCTTTCCGCTTTGTCCTTCAAAGTCAATGGCAGCAGAAAGAATTACTCAGGACCCTACACAAGTCAAAAGAGATGAGAGGGAGGCTAAGGGAAGTCTCCCCAAGCTGCTCTCAAGCTCCCATATTTATTAAGCATACATTTTTGGGAGACAATATATAATACATCAGTGGGCTACATGCCAGTAAGAACATATTGAAAATATTCACAAAACCAAGTTAAGGCATTCCCAAGACATCAAAAGAGCAGATGTAGAAAACAGGGTAGGAAACAGGATAAAATATTCCATGTGATAACATGATCTAAGGAATTTATGAGCACAGGCAGGACCTAACCCCTAGAAATACATTAACTAAATAAGATACTTTCCCTAGATATACAGAACTAGATAGGCAAAGTGCAGCCTGCTGTTTTCAGCAAGACCAGAAAGCAGTGTTCTGCTTTGCAATGGGTTCCCTATAATCTCCTAAGCGAGTATACGGCTGATTGATTTTCCACATGCACATGGAATACATGGGAACACATTTGAGAGTCTTATTCATTAAATCACTTAAAATTTTGTGCTGGGCTCTATACTGAATAGAGAGACTCTCCTCTAGAAGTACATTATAAAAGAGCAGTGCAAAATCTTTGATGTAGCTTGGAAAGCCAGCATAAACAAACAAGACATATTTCACCCTGCCTTACCTAGCCCATATCATTATTCGTCTTAAAAAAAATAATAGCCCAGTTCTAGCATGCCAATAATGTTTTGACCAGGTCACCTGATCACCACAGCAGTTTCATCTAAATCCCACAGCTTACTCTTCTGAAAGTCCCTGCTATTGGCTGATTAGCCTCTGAGGAAGATGAAATACATAGATATTACAAATTCCAGGGAGAGAAATTGGGTTTATCTCATGTACTGGATAATTACATTGACAGCTGTTGCAACAGAAATGTTGATATAATAAAAAAAATTAAGTCCTAGCTAAGAACTTATTTATTTTAGTCAATATCCAGTCCGAAAATGTCTGTTCCAGTGTGCCACAAGATTTAAGCTAGATGAATTGCAATAATTTCTAATGTGTTTTCTCTGAAAATCTAGATACATATATTTTTAAAAGTTTGTTTTATGTTAGTTTTTATACAACTAGTTTGGTTTGACCTATTTATGCTTAAAATAAAGAACAATTATGAATTTTTTCCTGTGGGGAAATGATTTCTGAGATTTTCAGAGCCTAATCACAGTTCCCCACTGAAAGTATACATTGCACATACTTGCCAGAATATTTTTAGAGGCAGAAGAAGATATACAAGGTACTTCAATTGTATAGTGGTTCAATGTTGAAAATGAAGGTTCTAGTCATTACTTAGTGAGAAACTGTCACAGAGGATGAAAGTTAAAACTTGAAATCAGTTAACTCAGTTCAATACTCAGCTATAGTAAGTTTGTTGTTATTGTTGGTAGTAATCTTCTGCACTCTTTTCTCCTACAATAAAACCAGCATGCAAAGCTTTAGTTTCATGAATAAAATAGATGAGAATTTATCCAAACCAGTTTTAGTAAGTACACAATGAATTGCAGATAGACAAAAGTCTGGCAACATACTCTGTTTACATAAATTACAGGAACAAGATTTGTGATTCTCTATATTTCATATATGGTATTCAAAGTTTATTAAACCTTCATCAATGCTGTTACCTACAAAATAGGTAAACAAGAAGTTCTAGAGATAAATCCCAACCTTGAAAACAGAAACTTTATTATAATTGATCCATGGTGCCCGCTCTTAGAGATGGAAAATGTCACCAGTCTTGGCAAGGATGTGGAGAATTTGGAACCCTTGTGCACTGTTGGTGGGAATGCAAAATTGCGCAGTTGCTATAGAAAACGGTATGGAGGATCCTCAAAAAATTAAAAACAGAACTACCATAAGATCTACCAACCCCACATCTCTTTCACTTTCAAAAAATTGAAATCAGGATCTGAAAGATATCTTTGTACTCCCAAGTTTATTGCAACATTATTCACAGCAGCTAAGATGTAGAAACAACCTAAATGTACATCAACAAATGAATGGGTAAAGAAGATGTGGTATATACATACAATGGAATATTATTCAGCCTTAAAAAGGAAGGAAGCTCTGCTTAATGCAACAACATGGATAAAGCTTGAAGTAAAATGTTAAGTAAAATAAGTTAGTCATAGAGGACAAATACTGCATGATTACACTTACATGAAGTATCTAAAATAGTCAAACTTCTAGAAGCTAGAGAATAGAATGCTGGTTGCCAGGGGCAGGGAAATGTAGAAAATGGGGAGCTGCTTATCAACAGGTGTAAAGTTTCAGTTATGCAAAATGAATAGGTTCTAGAGATCTGCTGTACAACACTGTGCATATATTTAACAATACTGTATTATACACTTAAAGGTCTGTTAAGAAGGTAGATCTCATTGTAAGTGTTTTTACCATAATATAAAACATTTTAAAAGGGTAGAGAAAGGCAAGTTTTACTCCAAGTCCATTATAGTACCTTTTCATTAATCAGGTTAATGCTATCAGTATTTTTAATCTTAAAAATATATGTGTTCTCTTGTAGGTATCATAACATATCAGGCATTTTTCCTGTTGTTTTATATGTTAATCTTAATTGTTTTAGAACTCAAGCTTCTTTTTTTTCCTACTTTGTTGAAGTATAATTGACATATTAATTTTAGGTGTACAACATAATGATTTGATACACATATGTATTGTGGAATGATTACTACAGTAAATTTAATGGACATCTATCACCTCACATAGTTACATTTTCTTCTTGTGATGAGAACTCTTAAGATCTGCTTTGTTAGCAACTTTCAAATTTATAATACAGTATTGTTAACTGTAGTCACTATGCTGTACATTACATACATACATACATACCTAGCACTTAGTTATAACTGGAAGTTTTTACCTTTTGACCACCTTCAACCAGGCCTCTTTCTGACTTAAAATGGATCTTATAACAATGGACCAGGATGTTTAGGAATCTCTGTGGCAAGAAATACAAAATTCAGTAATCCAACAGTTTAATTTTACTTAAAATTCTGAAATACAGATATCGAAACAAGAAGAATATGAACACAGTAGCATCCGTCATTTTGGTTTCTAAGAGCTGAATACCTCTATATTCCATACCACAGTAGTCTGAAATAATTTGGACTCAGCCTAAAAGCACACACATAAATAGTTGTCCATAATTTTTATATTGCTAGACCATATGTCTGCTGAATACTGTATGACATTGAACTGTTATATTTCTTTATGTTTTCCTGAGGCATATGTGCATTTAGGTTGCCTAAGTAGAAGATAGCATGTTTAAATTATTTACATATATAAATATACATATATTCCATTGCTAAAAGCGTAAGGTATTAAAAAATCTTTATAATAGGAAGTTATATATTCAGACTAGGTGTGACATCAAACTTGTGAATTT
The DNA here is from genome assembly GCF_016509475.1 of Prionailurus bengalensis. Lineage (NCBI taxonomy): Eukaryota > Metazoa > Chordata > Mammalia > Carnivora > Felidae > Prionailurus > Prionailurus bengalensis. The sequence continues at coordinate 75,485,496 of NC_057361.1, read as the reverse complement.
AGAAAAGTGAAACCTATTTTGAAACCAGATTTAAATGTTTGTTGCTTTAAAGTTTTGTCTTAAAAATGTATGGAAGATGTTTAATATTATACTGAAACAACCTAACAAGCTGAATTATATGACAGATATATAACAGCTGGTGGGAAGTGTTTAATTCTACACAAAAGTAGAATTTATTATTATCTAATATGTGTTTATCTAACATTTATTAAGATGTGCCAAAAGCTCTGTGCTAAGTTCCTAAGACTTTAGCACTTAGCACTTTGCATGCTGTGTTAGTTAAATGGAATATATTGTGATTCTACGGGTAGAAAGAAGTATAGGAGGCATGGATGAAATCAATGTGCCAGAAGTATTGCTTCACTTTCTATAATAACGTAATCTCTGCCTCTTAGCCTCCCATTCCACAAGTTAGTGGAAATTTAAATTTTCATGTTTAGGGTTCCCTACCCTATGGAGATTATGTCACACTTTTAGAGTCTTGTGCCATAACAATATTTTAGGTAAGAGTCTGTTTTTCAGATATCTGACTATTCCGATACCACAGAGATGCCCATTATCCCAGCCTAAGTGACTATCAAGTATTGGGAAAAACACCTGATTTTGTGCCAAATCTGGACACAAACTTTGCAGAGGCTTGAACTCCCGTGCCAGGGGTCACATGCACGCATGCACATACACACATACACACACCAGCAATTCCTCTCCAGGAATTTTTACCTCTTGTACAGTGCTGATAAGAAATAGAACTCAGGGAACCTCAGGAATCTTTCTCTCTCCTCCTCCAGACATTAGAAGTTGTTTTTTTTTTATTTCCTACTTTCTCTGGTTTGTATATATATGGCCATACTTCAGAAGAACCCAGGAATCTCATTTGTTCAGTGCAATGTAGCAGTCAGGTGTTTAGGCCCTTGAATCAGGTAATATCTAAGTTCAAATTCCCACTTCTACCAATTGCTGACTGTATGACTTTAGGCAAGTAATCCTACCTGTCTGGATCCTCATCTTGTAGAGTAAAAAAAAAAAAAAATGCCTACTTCATAGGGATGTTGTAAGGATGAGATAATTCAATGTATGACCAACTTGCTTTTTCACACATTTTCTCACAAAGATCATTCTTCCTTTATAACTATAGTGCTGTGTGTGTGTGTGTGTGTGTGTGTGTGTGTGTGCATCTTTTCTAGGCATAGGAACCTTTTCTTTCTTTGATCCTGATATCTGAATCTGGTTCACACAACCAGGCTGGTCTTTTCAAGCTGTGCTTTCCTCATGTGTATGGACATGGGGATAAAATTTCAAAAAAATGTAGTTTTTGCAGGATCCTTATCATTGTCTACCTATAAATTTCCTTCAGGGTATAACCACCCCAAATTGATCCAAATCAAGTTAAGGATGGTGACCTGAAGTGACAACGTGAGGAGTAAACAAAGAAGTTTCAGAGCCATATGTCAGATCCAGCTGGATAAAAGACCTACTGCCCTGCAAAGTGCAGCTGTAGGTCGCAGCTGTAAGAGATAAGATCCTCTTCCACCCTTGCACTCCAACTGCACATTACAGCTACCCAGATGAGAGCTCTACACACCCCTGTGCATAGCCCCACCACAGCAAGAACACACAAGCAGTTCACATAGGGGATGTCCCTTAAATGCTTGGTGGCTAGTGGGGAAACATGATTCTGAGGCCCATGAGGCTTCTCATATACAAGGCAAATCTTTTAAGACACAAAGAGATAGCTGATTTGCCTAATACATAGGAACAAACACAAAGAAAAAAGCAAAATAAGGAGGCAGAATAATATGCTTCAAATGAATAGATAAGACAAAACCTATGAAAAAGATCTTTATGAAATAGAGATAAGCAATCTACATGAAAAATAATTTAAAGTGATGGTCATGAAGATTTTCAGTGCACTTGGAAGCATAATGAGTGACCACACTGAGAACTTTGACAAAGAGATAGAAATACAGTTCACCCTTCAATGACTCAGAGGTCAGGGTGCTGACACAGAGTTGACAATCTATGTATATCTTTTGACTCCCCAAAAATGTAACTAGTGATAGCACTACTGACCATAAGACTTACCAGTAACAGGAACAATTGATTAAGACATATTTTGCATGTTATATGCATTATATACTATATTAGTACAATAAAGTAAGCTAGAAAAAAGAAAATTGTATTAAGAAAATGATAAAAAAGAAGAAAATACATTTATAATATCATATAGTTCCTTCACAGTTCAAATCCATATTGTTCAAAAATCAGATATAATAAGAAAGTACCAGACAAGTTACAGAGCTGAAAAATACAATAACTGAACCGAGAACCAGCACACTGGATGAAGATGAAGAACAGATCTGCAAGCTGGAAGACAAAACAATGGAACTCACTTAGACAAAACAGCATAAAAGGAAGAGGAATTCTAAAAGTGAAGATACTTAAGGGATTTTCAGGACAACATCAAGCAGAATAACATTCACATTATAGGGATGCTGGAAGGAGAAGAGAGGGAGAGCCAAAAAACTTATTTGAAGAAATGATGCCTGAAAACTTCCCTAATCTGGGAAAGAAAACAGATGTCTAAGTCCAGGAAGCCCAGAGAGTTCCAAATAAGAAAAATCCAAAGAGATCCACATCAAGACACATCATGCTTAAAATGGTAAAAGTTGAAGATAGAATTTTAAAAGCATCAAGAGGAAAACAACTTGTTATGCATAAGGGATACCCTATAAGATTATCAGCAGATTTTTCAGCAGAAACTTTGCAGGTCATAAAGAAGTGGTGTGACATATTCAAAGGGCTGGAAACAAAAACAAAACAAAATTTTTCTAGCCAAGAATTTTCTACTTGGCAAGGCTATCATTTAGAATTGAAGGGGGAGATTAAAAGTTTTAAAGACAAACAAAAACAAAAGGAACTCATCTCTAGGGCAACTGGGTGGCTCAGTCAGTTAAGCATTTTACTCTTGATTTTGGCTCTGGTTGTAATCTAACAATTAGTGAGAGCAAGCCCTGCATTGGGCTCCCTGCTGAGAACACAGAGCCTGCTTGGGATTCTCTCTCTCCCTCTGCTCATCCCCTGCTCATACTCTCTCTTTCTCTCTTTTTCTCTCTCTCAAAATAAATAAATAAACTTTAAAAAAAGGAAGTAATCACCACTAAACCAGTCTTACAAGAAATGTTAAAGGGATATCTTTAAGCTGAAAAGAAATAGCACTAATTAATAACAAGAAAACATATGAAAGTAAAAATATCACTGGAAATGATACATATATAGTAAATATAGTTTATCAATCACTTATAAAGCAAGTATGAAATTTAAAGGACAAAAGTAGTAAAATTAACTAAAACTATAATTATTTAAGGGATCCATAAAATAAATATTTGTGAAATGTGATTAAAAATACAAAATGTAGCAATGGGAGTAAAAATGTAAAGTTTTGGAATGTGTTCATATTTAACTTCCTTTCAACTTAAAATATACTGTTAGAGATGCCTGGGTGGTTCAGTTAGTTAAGCACCTGACTCTTGATTTCTGCTCAGGTCATGATCTCATGGTCATGAGATTGAGCCCCACATTAGGATCTGTGCTGGATGTGGAACCTGTTCAGGATTCACTCTCTCCCTCTCCTTTTCTGCCCCTCCCCTGCTCTCTCTCAAATGTGTTCTCTCTTTCAAGAAAGAAAGAAAGATCAGTCAAATAAAACTGATGTATATATAGGATGCTACTTGGGAACCTCAGGGCAACCACCAAGCAAAACTTTATAGTAATGAGAAACCCATCAAACCACAAGGGAGGAGAAAAGGAGAAGAAGAAAGGAACAGAAGGAAAGTACAAAAACATCCATAAAACAATTAACAAAATTGCAATAAGTACATCCTAATCAATAATTATGTTATATGTAAATGGACTAAATTCTTCAATCAAAAACCATAGAATGTTTGAATGAGCTAAAAAAAGACATCTATATATTACTTACAAGAGACTTACTTTAGAAATGAGGACACTCAGAGACTGAAAGTGAAAGAATGTAAAAAGATACTCCATACATATAGAAACAAAAAGACAGTTGGTATAATAGTCATATCATACAAAATAGACTTTAAAGCAAAGACTATAGTAAAAGATAAAGAAGACCATTACATAATGATAAAGCAATCAATCCAATAAAAGATATACCACATAAATTTATATGCACCTAACATAGGAGTACCAAATATATAAAGCAAATATTAATGGAGATAAGGTGGAAATTGACAGCAATACATTAACAGTGGAGGATTTTAACACCTCACTTACATCATTGGATAAATCATCTAGACAGAAAATCTGTAAAGATAAGTCAACCTTAAAAAAACATATTAAACTAGATGGACTTAATAGACATATGCAGAACACTTTATCCAAAATCAACAGAATACACATTCTTCTCAGGTGCATATAGAACATATTCAAGGAGAGATCAAATGTTAGGTGACACACACACACAAGTCTCAATAAATTCAAAATATTGAAATTATATCCAGCATCGTTTTTGACCACAATGGCATATAATTAATCAATTACAAGAAGAAAGCGAAAAAACACAAAAATGTGGAGATAAAGCAACATGCTACTGACCAGTCATCAAAGAAATCAAAGGAGAAATAAAAAATACCTATGGACATATGAAAAAAAAACACAGCATATAAAAATCTATGAGATGCAGAAAAAGTGGTTCTGAAAGGGAAGTTCATAACAATAAAGAAACAATGAAGGGACACCTGGGTGGCTCTGTTGATTGAGCATCTGACTTCCACTAAAATCATGATCTCACAGTTTGTGAGTTTGAACCCTGCCTCAAACTCTTTGCTTGAGCCTGGAGCCTGCTTTGGATTCTGTGTCTCCCTCTCTCTCTTGCCCCTCCCTTACATGTAATCTCTCTCTCTCTCTCTCTCTCTCTCTCTCTCTCTCTCTCTCATAAATAAACATTAATTTTTTTAAAAAAAGAAAAAATAAAGAAAAAATCAGATAAACAGTTTAATTTTACACTTAAAGGAACTAAAAAAAAAAATGAATAACAAAGTCCCAAATTAGTAGAAGGAAGAAAATAATAAAGATCAATGGAAATATAGAGAGACTGAAAAATCAATAGAAAATGTCAATAAAACAAAGAGCTGGTTCATTGAAAATATAAACCAAACTGACAAACAATTAGTTAGACTCACTATGAAAAAGAGAAGTCTCAAATATATAAAATCAGAAATGAAAAGAAAGAAAGTTAAAACTGATAACACAGAACTACAAAGGATCATTAAAAACTGTAAACAACTCTGTGCCAAGAAATTGGACAACCTAGTAAAAGAATTGATACATTCCTAGAAACATACAATCTTCCAAAACTGAATCATGAAGAAATAGAAAATGTGAATAGATTGATTTCTATTAAGGAGATTGAATATGTAACCAAAGTCTTCCTCCAAAATTGAAGCCCAGAACCAGATGGCTTTACTGGTAAGTTCTGAAAAACATTCAAAGATTTAATACCTATTCTAAAACTGTTCCAATGTATCAAAGTAGAGGAAATGCTTCCAAATTACTTTTGTAAGGTCACCATTACCCTGATACAAAAACCAGACAGGAGGTCACAAAAAGATTAGGAGTCAATATCCCTGATAAATATAGATGTAAAAATCCTCAACAAAATATTAGCAAACTAAATTTAAAAATATATTAAGGGAATCATAAACCACGATCAGTTGGGATTTATTCCAGGAATGCATGAATGGTTTAATACCCATTTTCAATCACTGTGATATACCACATTAACAAAATGAAAGATAGTCATATGATCATCTCAACCAATGCAGGTAAAGCATTTGACAAAATTCAACATCGTGATAAAAATGGCCAACAAAGTGGTTATAGAAGGAATGTACCTCAACATAATAAAAGTCATATATGACAAGCCCACAGCTAATCTCATACTCAATGGTAAAAAACTGAAGGATTTTCATCTAACATCAGGAACTACACAAGGATGCCTACACTTACCACTTCTATTCAATATAGTACTGGAAGCCCTAAAGACAGCAATATAATAAGAAAAAGAAATAAAAGCCATCCAAATTGGAAAAGAAGTAAAACTCACAATTTGTAGATGGCATGATATTATATATAGAAAATTATTTTTTTTAATTTTTTAATTTTTGAGAGAGAAAGAGAGACAGAGCATGAGCAGGGGAGGGGTAGAGAGAGAGGGAGACACAGGATCCAAAGAAGGCTCTAGGCTCTGAGCTGTCAGCACAGATCCCAATGAGGGGCTCAAACTCATGAACCATGAGATCATGACCTGAGCCGAATCTGGTGCTCAACCTGACTGAGTCACCCAGGCGCCCCAATATTATATATACAAAATTCTAACATCTACACCAAAAGAAATTTTAGAACTAATCAATAAATTCAGTAAAGTTGCTGGGTACAAGATCAATATACAGAAATCTGCTATTTCTATGCACTAATAATGAACTATGTGAAAGGAGAATTAAGAAAGCAACCACATTTGCAATGGAACCAAAAAGAATAAAATACCTAGGAATAACTTTATCCAAAGAGGTGAAATTCCTGTATGTTGAAAACCATAAGGCACTGAAAAAAGAAACTGAAGAAGACACAAATAATGAAAAGACATTCTTTGTTCATAAATTGGAAGAATTAATATTGTTAACATGTCCATACTACCCAGAGCAATCTACAGATTAAATGCAATCCCTGTCAAAATACCAACAGCATTTTTTCAAAGAACTAGAACAAATAATCCTAAAATTTGTATGAAACAACAACAAAACCAAATATTCAATATAATCTTGGGAAAGAACAAAGCTGGAGGTATCCCATTTAATCATTTCAAACTACACTACAAAGCTATCATAATCAAAACAGTATAATATTGTCATAAAAATAGACACATGGATCAATGGAACAAAATAGAGGCCCAGAAATAAACCTACATATAGATGGACAATTAATTTATGACAAAAAAGCCAGGAATGTATGATGGAGAAAGAATAATCTATGCATAAATTGGTGCTGGAAAAGCTAAACAGTCACATGCAAATGAAACCAGACCACTCTCTTACCCTATACAAAAAATTAACTCAAATGGATTAAAGACTTGAATATGAACCCTTGAAACCATAAAATTCCTAGGAAAAAAAATCATAGGTGGCAAGCACCTTGACATTGGTCTTAGCAATGTATTTGTGTATCTGATGCCAAAGGCAAGGGAAACAAAAGCAAAAATAAACAAATGGGATTATTTCAAACTACTTCATTATACACAATGAAGGGAGCCATCATCAAAATGAAAAGGCAACCCTCTGAATGGGAGAAGATATTTTCAAACTATGTATCTGAAAATGGGTTGATATCCAAAATATATAAATATCATACAACTGAACAATGAAAATCAAATAACCTGATTTAAAAATGGGCAGATAATCTCAATGAATATTTTTCTTTTTTTTTATTTTTTTTTTATTTATTTTTTTTTTTAAATTTTTTTTTCAACGTTTTTTATTTATTTTTGGGACAGAGAGAGACAGAGCATGAACGGGGGAGGGGCAGAGAGAGAGGGAGACACAGAATCGGAAACAGGCTCCAGGCTCCGAGCCATCAGCCCAGAGCCTGACGCGGGGCTCGAACTCCCGGACCGCGAGATCGTGACCTGGCTGAAGTCGGACGCTTAACCGACTGCGCCACCCAGGCGCCCCTCAATGAATATTTTTCTAAAGAAGACATACAGATGATGAGCACTGGGTGATGTATGGAATTTTTGAATCACTATATTATACACCTGAAACCAATATAACACTGTATTTTAACTAACTGAAATCAAAATAAAACTTTTAAAAATAAGACATACAGATGACTAATAGATACATAAAAGATGCTCAATACCACTAATCATCAAGAAAATGCAAATCTAAACCACAGTGATATATCACCTTACATTAACCAGAATGACTATTATCAAAAGGACACAAAAACAAGTTTTGGTGAGGATGTGGAGAAAAGGAAACCCTTGTTCACTGTTGGTAGGGTTGTACATTGATGCAGCCACTATGAAAAACAATACTGGAGATTCCTCAAAAAAAATAAGAATTGATCTACCATATGATTCAGCTTTCCCACTTCTGGTTATTTGTCAAAAAATATGAAAACACTAATTCAAAAATATATATTCACCCCTATGTTCATTGCAGCATTATTTATAATAGCCAAGATGTGGAAACAATATAAGTGTTCATCCTTAGATGAATGAGTACAGAAGCTATGAGATAAATGTATGTATGTATATGTATATATACACTTACCCATTTATCTATGGATGAATACTTGCATTGTTTTTGTATCTTGGCACTATATATATATATATATATATATATATATATATGTATATATATATATATGTGTGTGTATATATATATATATGTGTATATATATATATATCTTGGCACTATATATTTTGGTACTATATATATATATATATATATATATATATATATATAATTAATACTACTCAGCCATGAATAAGAACAAAATCTTGCTATCTGTGACAACATGGATAAAACTTGAGGGTATTATGCTAAATGAAATAACAGAGACAGTGAAAGAAAAATACCACATTATTTCATGTATATTTGGAATCTAAAAAAAGGAATAGAATTACTATGAAAATATTTTTTCACATAATTAAGACATAAGATGCTCTATAGAGTATGAGGAATACTGAATGCCATGATGGGTAAGCTCCTAACAATAAAGAGCTCAATATTTTTTTAAAAAAATTGTTTATTTATTTTTTAGAGAGAGACAGAGAGAGCACAAGCTGTGGAGGGTCAGAGAGAGAGAGAGGGAGACACAGAATCCAAAGCAGGCTCCAGGCTCTGAGCTGTCAGCACAGAGCCTGATGTGGGGCTTGAAGCCATGAACCCTGAAATCCTACGCTAAACTGACTGAGCCACCCAGGCTTCCTAAGAACTCAACATTCTTAAATGTAAAAAGCTAAAATAACTAAGTGAATGAAGTCTAAACATACTTTTCAATACAAAAAGGCCACATAAATGATTTCTTCAAAGATTTTTTATGTTTGTAAATACATTTGAAATCTCAGAATTCGGATTCATTAGAAATGTTAGTGTCATGTAACCAAGTACTTGGCTGTTTCCCATGGAAATTTTTGAAGAAAATAAAATTCTAACCTATAAAAGATATTATATTTAAATTAAAATAAAATCCTATTATTCTTTTAAACAATTCCAAACAAGTAATTTGTTTTAATATTGTTCCTCCACATTTCTACAAACAATCCCAAATAAGAAACCATTTTTCCCCTTAGGGTAGAAACATAATTCCTCCACAATCTAGGCAAAAAGCAAGACCCTAACTATAACAGTGACACTTTTACTTAACTGCCCTTTTGATCTATGACAAATAAGTTCTCATTTCCTTATATCACATTAAGATAAATGTAGGGGCGCCTGGGTGGCTCAGTCGGTTAAGCGTCCGACTTCAGCTCAGGTCACGATCTCACGGGTCCGTGAGTTCGAGCCCCGCGTTGGGCTCTGTGCTGACAGCTCAGAGCCGGGAGCCTGCTTCGGATTCTGTGTCTCCCTCTCTCTCTGACCCTCCCCTGTTCATGCTCTGTCTCTCTCTGTCTCAAAAATAAATAAACGTTAAAAAAAATTAAAAAAAAAAAGATAAATGTATCCATAACTACTTGAAGTGTTACCAATCCAAGAATATTTTATTCTAGTAAATCAAAGCCCAGTGTTTAGAAGCAAAATTATTGAGCTTCAAGCATTAGGCTTCTTCCTCTAAGCATTGATCTTATTCCCAATCCCTGAATCATATCTTTCAAGTGTGTCACTTAAAAAGTTTACTGATAAGACCAACCCTTCAAAAAAAGACATATTAGCTGCCCTTAATTTTTTTTTTCATTCTGTACCCTGCTTATGGTTGTTTCATATTTGATCACCAGGGATTAATTTAGTTTCTTCCCATTAACAGTTCAGTATACATTATCTTTTATGGAACTGAACAAGTTTGCTTCAGAGTTAGTGGCCAAATGTATATTATACCTATTTGCTCTTGATGAACCTATATTATCACTGCTCGTGAAAAATGCAGAAAAAGTTTCTGAAGAGACTGAGGATGTTATATGCAGTATAATATAGTGGGTACAGGCTTGGTATTGAAATCAGACACATCAAGATCAAAACTAGATTATTGGCCCCCACTGGAGGTATGATATTGAACAAATCATTTTAAGCCTTTTATTTTCATAAGCGGGTTAAACAATGTATAGAAAGTCCTGCACAAATAGTAAGGACTCAGTAAGTGTTAACAAAGATAAAACCAATATACCCCAATAAAAACTTTAGAGTGCACCTGGATTTCATAGCCTCATTATAAGTAGATTGTATCATTAGTCAATTAACCTTTACTTTCCACAGCTAAAATTATATTTTAAAAGTATTTATACATTATAAAATGAAGAATTTAGGTAATGACTGCAACAGACTACAACACAGAACTTAAAGCTAAATTCCCTTGGTTTTACATGTTTGAATTTTTCAGTGAACTTTCTGTGTCAGAACTCTGCCAATGTTTGTGTAAGTCATATGCTTAACTTCTTGGTTCAGTTTTGTTTCATTGATCACTTAATAAATAAATATTTGTCTAACATCTATTATTTACCATGACTATATTATTTGTTACTACTATAAATTTGCATAAGATATTGCTTCTGTTTTCAAGTCTGTTTGCACAAGTCTGGAAGAAGAGGCAGAGATGTAAATAGCTGATAATAATAAAAAGTTATGTGTACACAAATAACTTATTATAGAAATTATGACAAATGTCATAAAGCAGTTTGACATGAATCATGATAAGAATAGGTGTGGAATAGTAAGATTCATAGCACTCATCTCATATACAATGTTAAGATTATAAAGTAAAACATAGGTTTCTTACTCACAGTGGGATGTAACAGAGCCAGACTGTGCTTTGCCAATTATTAGTGATATGATTATGAGCCCTAGTATTCTCTGTTGTAAATTGGGTTAATAAAATTTTCATTTAAATATTTATTTTGAGGACTTGTTCTTTCACCTTGCAAATATTTATTAAATCTTTATTCTTCCAGGCAGTGTGGTAAGTGCTGAATTAAATAAGACTGTGAAAAATGCACTTGATACATGACAGGCTTTCAATAAAAGACAACTATATAAGGGGGGCCTTGAGTAGTAATAATAAGTTAGCAATAATAACAGTTATTATTTATTGAATATTTTCTATGTGATACATGTTATATCACTTTTGAATACTGATAATGACCAAAGAAGATAGTTCATGTATTTGAGGGGCTAGTCTAGCACATACTTTCATTATTTGGATATGTTTCACAAAATTCCAATTCCAAAATGAATATATTTATCATATTAATATATTATTAACATATATTAGATTGATATTATATAATTATAATACATAATAATATTAACATATACATTATATTATGTAGTATAACTATAATACAATATAATACTTTTATATTAAAATAATATTGATGTTAATATATTAAACATATTTAAATATGTTAAATAATATACTTCTTGTATCATTGATATATAAATGATATATTGATTCAATATTTATAATATAAATATTAATATTTCCTTTTTATGATTGCATTAACAGGAAGATGAACATGTCTCCCTAAAGTAACATAGGCTAGTTTGCTAAAGCACTGAGTGAAACATTAGTTTGCTGAAGCTGAGCCTAATATTTCTTCTAAGGAAACATGCTGCTTTTGATTAATACAATTTGTAGTCTTTTAACTAAAGACACAGATTAAATGATTTGACCATTGCTGAAAGCACTTCTATAAGCATTGGGGTACAATTGCCCCTATGAATCAGCACTCCTGTATCCTTTGGATAAATTCCCAGTAGTGCTATTGCTGGGTTGTAGGGTAGTTCTATTTTTAATTTTTTGAGGAACCTTCACATTATTTTCCAGAGTGGCTGTACCAGTTTGCATTCCCACCAACAGTGCAAGAGGGTTCCCATTTCTCCACATCCTTGCCAACATCTGTTTCCTGAGTTGTTAATTTTAGCCACTCTGACAGGTGTGTAGTTGTATCTTAATGTGGTTTTGATTTTTATTTCCCTGACAATGAGTGATGTTGTGCATCTTATTATGTGCCTGTTGGCCATCTGGATGTCTTCTTTGTAAAAATGTCTATTCATGTCTTCTGTCCATTTATTCACTGGATTATTTGTTTCTCGGGTGTTGAGTTTGGTGCGTTCTTTATAGATTTTGTATATAACCCTTTATTTGATATGTCATTTGCAAATATTTTCTCCCATTCTGTTCATTGCCTTTTAGTTTTGTTGATTGTTTCCTTTGCAGTGCAGAAGGTTTTATCTTGATGAGGTCCCAATAGTTCATTTTTGCTTTTATTTCCCTTGCCTTTGTAGACATGTCAAGTAAGAAGTTGTGTGGCTGAGGACAAAGAGGTTGTTGCTTGTTTTTTTTCTCTAGGGTTTTGATGGTTTCCTGTCTCACATTTAGGTCTTTCATCAAAATCATGGAAAGAGCCCAAATGTCCATCAACTGATGAATGAATAAAGATGTGGTTTATATATACAATGGAATACTACTTGGCAATGAGAAAGAATAAAATCTTGTCATTTGCAACAACGTGGACAGAATTGGAGGGTATTACGCTAAATAAAATAATCCAGTCATAAAAAGACAGATATCATATGTTTTCACTCTATGTGGAACTTGAGAAACTTAACAGAAGACCATGGGGAAGGGAAGGGGAAAAAATAGTTTCAAACAGAGAGGGAGGCAAACCCATAAGAGACTCTTAAATACAGAGAACTAACTGAGGGTTGATTGGGGTTGTGTGGGAGAGGGGAAAATGGATTATGGGCATTGAGGAGGGCACTTGTTGGGATGAGCACTGAGTGTTGTATGTAAGCAATGAATCATGGGAATCTACACCCAAAACCAAGAACACACTGTATACACTGTATGTTAGCTAACTTGACAACGAATTATATAGAAGAAGAAGAAGAAGAAGAAGAAGAAGAAGAAGAAGAAGAAAAGACACATGGAGAAAAGATGGTCATGTGACAGTGGAGGCAGAAATTGGAGTGATGCATCCACTAGCCAAGGAATGCCTGGGGCTACCAGAAGCTGGAAGTAAGGAAGAATCCTTTCTTGGAGGCTTCAGCGGGAGCATGGCTTTGCCAACATCTTGATTTCAGACCTCCAGCCTCCAGAACTGTGAGAGAATAAATTTTTTATTGTTTTAAGCCAAAAAAAAAAAAGACACAGATTCAAGTTTAAAATTTACTTGCCATTTTAGGAGCATAAAAATTGGGTTAATTGTTGGTGGTTGAAAATTTCTACCCACTTTTTCTTGAATTTATCATTCAAATGGATGATTCAGAGGAAAGGTAGCTGGAAAAAAAAAGAAAATATTATCATATCCAACATTCTCATTGTGTTTAGGCAATATTATATTGTTTATTTGTTCATTTGCTTTTCTATATATGTTTCAAATAAGAAATTGAAAGTAATTTCTAAACAAAACAGATATTAGTTAACATTTTAGAATGATCCCTTTTTGAAATTCTTGTCCTCAAATATCCTGCTACTAACGGTTACTTTTTGCATGTAGGCAAATCAAAGACTTATACAGCATTTATTTTTTAATACAAAATGTTATTATTGCAAGATATTCATATTGACTGGTGTAAGATAATTTTAATTATGATTTGCAGATGAAATTCTAAATGTCAAAAATTTACACAAGCAAAATCAAAGAACTTCCAGGCTTTCTGAGGATTGATCTCTTATCACTAAACACTCTCTGCTTGAAATAAATTATTGTCAAAAATTTTCTAATTTTATTGTGGTTCTTTATAAATTCATTGTTGCTGATCGGTTGTAATAGTTAAGGAATCTAAATTAGTTACATAAGATTAATTTTAAAATTAAATTCCAATGATTGCAAAAAAAGGTATCAGAAATCAACTTTCTTCACAAAAATGACATGTCATCACAAAATATTTAGAGGTTATTTAATTATAAACTATAAAACATTAATAATTTAAGTCATAAGTTTGGAAACATTTTCTATGAAGAGCCTCACAGTAACTATTCTAGGACTTCTGTACTTCATGGTCTCTTTGGCAAGCTACTACTCACCTCTGTCATTGTAGTGTGAAAGTAACCAGACACAATATATAAAAAGATGGGGGTGCCTGGATGGCTCAGTCAGTTGAGTGTTCGACTTTCAGCTCAGGTCATGATCTCACACTCTGTGAGTTCGAGTCCCATATTGGGCTCTGTGCTGACAGCTCAGAGCCTGGAGCCCACTTCAGATTCTGTGTCTCCCCCTCTCTCTGCCCCTCCCCTACTCATTCTTTGTCTCTCCCTGTCTCAAAAATAAATAAAAACATTAAAAAAATAAAAAGATGAACATGTATATATTCTAATAAAACTTTATATATGCCAAAATTTGAATTTCATATAATTTTCACACAATATTCTTTAAAAAATTTTTTCAATGACTTAAAAATGTAAAAAAAAATGTCAAGGGTTCTTAGGTCAAGGGCTGTATACAAACAGGTGGAGGCAAGATTTAGTTTATAAGCTATAGATTTTTACCCCTTTTTTAGGTAACTTTCACTACCCCTTGCAGAAGAACCTCTGTTTTGGAATATCAATTGATAGGTATTAATATAAGATCATAAAATTAACCACAAATGATTATTAATAAGTATGCCAGCATCTCTTTCAATTATAATCAGAAATAAATTGAAAATATAACTAGTGTTCCAGGGCTAGCAACATGTCCTTCATCAGGACACAAAAGCCTAAATTTCAACTTCAGTTTTTCTATGGACTGGCATGGGTAATGGAAATTTCTAGAATTTTTATTATTTTTTTAATTTAAATTCTGGTTAGCTAACATACAGTGGTGTGATATTGGTTTCAGGAATAGAATTCAGTGATTCATCACTTATATACAACACCCAGGGCTCATCAACAAGTGCCCTCATTAATACCCATCACCCATCTAGACCATCTCCCATCTACATCCCTCCATCAGCTCTCAGTTTGCTATCATTAGAATCTCTTGTGATTTGTTTCCTTCTCTTCTCTTTCCCGCTTCCCATGGGTTTATCTGTTTTGTTTCTTAAATTTCACACATGAGTGAAATAACATATTTGCCTTTCTCAGACTGATTTATTTCACTTAGCATAATATATTCTAGCTTCATCCATGTAATTGCAAATGAGAAGATTTCATTTTTTGATGGCTGAGTAATATTCTATCGTATATTTGTATCACTTCTTTATCTATTCATCAGTTGATAGACATTTGGGCTTTCTCCATAATTTTGCTATTGTTAGTAATGCCACGATAAACATTGGGTTACATGTACCCCTTCAAATCTTTGTGTTTTTTTTTATCCCTTGGGTAAATAGCTAATAATGCAAGTGCTGGATCATACGGTAGTTCTAATTTTTGTTTTTTTGAAGAACCTCCATATGTTTTCCAGAGTGACTACACCAGTTTGCATTCCCAACCACAGTGCAAGAGGGTCCCCCTTTCTCTGTATCCTTGCCAACACATGTTGTTTCATGTGTTGTTAATTTTAGACATTCTGACAGGTGTGAGGTGGTATCTCATTCTGATTTTGATTTGTATTTCCCTGGTGATGAGTGATATTGAGCATCTTTACATGTGTCTGTTAGCCACCTGTATGTCTTCTTGGGAAAACTGTCTATTCATGTCTTCTGCCAATTTATTAACTGGGTTGTCTGATTTTTGGGTGTTGAGTTTTTTAAGTTCTTTATAGATTTTGGATATTAACCCTTTATGAGATATGTCATTTGCAATTATCTTCTCTCATCCCGTCAGTTGCCGTTTAGATTTGTTGTTTTCTTTGCTGTGCAAAAGCTTTTTTATCTTGATGAAGTCCCAATAGTTCATGTTTGTTTTTGTTCCCTTGCCTCAGGAGACATATATAGTAAGAAGTTATAACAGCCAATGTCAAAGAGGTTACTTCCTGTGCTCTCCTCTTGGATTTTAATGGTTTCCTGTCTCACATTTAGGTCTTCCATCTATTTTGAATTTATTTTTGTGGATGGTGTAAGAAAGTGTCGAGTTTCATTCTTCTGTATGTCACCATTCAGTTTTCCCAACACCATTTGTTGAAGAGACTGCTTTTTCCCCCCTTTGGATATTTTTTCCTGCTTTGTAAAAGATTAGTTGGCCTTACAGTTTTGCATGCATTTCTGCGTTTTCTATTCTATTCCATTGATCTATGCACCTGTTTTTGTGCCCATACCATACTGTTTTAATGACTACAACTTTGTAATACCGTTTGAGGTCCGGAATTGTGATGACTCCAGCTTTGATTTTCTTTATAAGAAATGCTTGGGCTATTCGGGGATTTTTGTGATTCCATACAAATGTTATATTATCTTTTCTAGTCTGTGAAGAATGCTATTGGTACCTTGATAAGTATTGCATTAAATATGTAGATTGCTTTGGGGAGTCTAACAATGCTTGTTCTTCCAATCCATGAGTATGGAATGCTTTTCCATTTCTTTATGTCCTCTTTAATATCTTTCATAAGTCTTCTATAGTTTTCAGAGTGTAGAACTTTGAACTCTTTAGTTAGGCCTATTCTTTGGTTTCTTATGGTTTTTGGTGCAACTGTCAATGAGATCAATTCCTTGATTTCTTTTTCTACTGCTTTGTTATTGGTGTATAGAAGTGCAACAGGTTTCTGCATGTTGCTTTTATGTCCTGTGACTTTACTGAATTCATGCATTACTTCTATCAATTTTTTGGTGGAGTCTTCTGGGTTTTCTACATAGAGAATCATGTCATCTGCAAATAATGAAAGTTTCACTTCATCCTTGATGATTTGTATGTCCTTTATTTCTTTTTGTTGTCTGATTACTGAGGCTAATGCTTCTAGTACTATGTTAAATACTAATGATGAGAGTGGGTACCCTTGTCTTGTTTTGACCCTAGGGGAAAGTCTCTCAATTTTCCCCATTGATGATGATTTTAGCATGTGTCTTCCATATATGGCCTTTATCATGTTGAGGTATTTTCCATCTATCCCTACTTTGTTGAGGGTTTTTATCAAGAATTTTGTCAAATGCTTTTTCTGCATCTATTGAAAGGATCATATGGTTCTTAACCTTTCTTTTATTAATGGGCTATATCACAAAGAGTGGTTTGCAAATACTGAACCAGCCCTGCAGCCCAGGAATAAATCCCACTTGATCATGGAGAATAATTCTTTTAACATACTATTGAATTTGATTTCCTCATATCTTGTTGAGAATTTTTGCATCCAGATTCATCAGTGATATTAGCTTATAATTTTCCTTTTTAGTGGGATCCTTGTTTGGTTTGGGAAGCAATATAATGCGGGCTTCATAGAATGACTTTGGAAATATTTCTCCCATTTCTGGTTTTTGGAACAGTTTGAGAATAGTTATTAATTCTTCTTTAAATGTCTGATAGAATTCCCTTGGGAAGCCTTTGGTCAAAGACTCTTGTTTATTGGGAGGTTTTTGATTCCTGATTCAATTTCTTTGCTAGTTATGGGTCTATTCAAATTTTCTTTTTTTTTCTGTTTCAGTTTTTGTAGTTTGTGAGTTTCTAGGAATTTTTCCATTTCTTCCAGATTGCCAAGTTTGCTGGCATATAAATTTTTATAGTATTATAATTGATGGTATTTCTCTGGTGTTGATTGTGATCTCTCCTCTTTCGTTCTTGATTTTATATACTGGAATCCTTTCTCTTTTCTTTTTGATAAATATGGATAGTGTTTTATCAATTTTGTTAATTCTTTCAAAGAATCAGTTCTTAGTTTCACTGGTATGTTCTACTATGGGTTATTTTAGTTTGTTTATTTCTATATTATTTATTTCTGCTCCAATCTTTTTTATTTCCCCTTTTCTCCTGGCTTTAAGCTTTATTTGCTGTTCCTTTTCTAGCTCCTTTAGGAATAACATAGGTTTTGTATTGGGGATTTTTATTGCTTCTTGAGATAGGCCTGAACTGCAATATAATTTCCCCTTAGGAGTGCCTTTGCTTCATCCCAAAGAATTCTCATGTTTTCATTTTCATTGACTTCCATGTATTTTTAAATTTCTTCTTTCTTTTCCTGGTTAACCCATTCATTCTTTAGTAGGATGCTCTTTAACCTCTATGTATTTAAGGGTTTTCCAATTTTTTTTGTTGTGATTGACTTCAAGTTTCATATCGTTGTGACCTAAAAATGTGCATGGTATGATCTCAATCTTTTTGTACTTTTTGAAGCTTGATTTGTGACCCAGTTATGTGATGTATTCCGGACAATGTTCTATTTGTACTCAAGAAGAATGTGTATTGTGCTGTTTTAGGAAGAAATGTTCTAAATATATCTGTTAAGTCCATCTGGTCCAGTCCATTTATTGTTGTATGTGGAGTAGTCAAGTCCCCTACTATTATTGTATTATTATCAATGATTTTGTTTGTTCAACATCAATTTATATACTTGGGTTTTCCAAGTTGGGGCCATAAATATTTACAATTGTTAGATCTTCTTGATGCATAGACCCCTTAGTTATGATGTAATGTTCTTCTTCATCTCTTGTTAAAGTCTTTAATTTAAACTCTTGTTTGTGTGATATAAGTATGGCTGCTCCAGCTTTCTTTTGATGTCCATTAGCATGATAGATTGTTCTCCATCCTCTCACTTTCAATCTGCAGATGTCTTTAGGTCTAAAATGAGTCTCTTATGGGCAGTGTATTGATGAATCTTGTTTTTCTTTTTTTTTTTTATCCATTCTGATAACCTATGTATTTTTATTGGAGAATTTAGTCCATTTACATTCAGAGTGATTATTTAAAGATATGAATTCTGTGCTATCGTGTTACTTGTTAGAGTTGATGTTCCTGGTATTGTTCTGTTTTATTTTTCCTTGTCTTTGTTGCTCTTGGTGTTTTGTTTTATTTTGTTTTGTCTCTACTCAGAGAGTCTCCCTTAACATTTCTTTCAGGGCTGGTTTAGTGGTCACAAACTCCTTTAATTTTTGTCTAGGAAACTGCTTACCTCTCCTATTTTGAATGACAGTCTTGCTGTATAAGGAATTCTTGGCTGCATATTTTCCCATTCAGCACATTGAAAATATCCTGCCACTCTTTTCTGGCCTGCCAAGCTTTCTGGAGAGATCTTCTGAAAACCTGATCTGTCTTCTCTTGTATGTTATGGACTTTTTTCCCTTGTTTATTTTATAATTCTTTCCTTGTCTGTGTATTTTGTAGATTTGACTATGATATGTCTTGGTGATGGTCAGCTTTTGTTGAATTTAATGGGAGTTCTCTGTTTTTCTTGGATTTTTATATCTGTGTCTTTCCCCAGATTTGGGAAGTTTTCAGCTATAATTGTTGACATAAGCCTTCTGCCCTTTTTTTGTCTCTCTTCATCTTCTGGTCTCCTATGACACAAATGTAATTCCTTTTTAATAAGTTACTTTTAATAACTACTTTTAATAAGTCACTGAGTTCTCTAAGTCTTATATCATGATCTTTGGCATTTGTATCCTTCTTCTATTCAGCTTCATTATTTTCCATAATTATCTTTTATATCAGTGATGCACTATTTTACTTTGTCCATCCTCACCACCATGCCATACAGTTGAGACTGCATCTCAGTTATAGCATTTTTAATTTTGCCTGATTAGATTTTAGCTATTTTATTTCAGCAGAAAAGGATTCTCTCGTGTCTACAGTACTTTTTAAATCCCAACTGGGATTCTTATAATTATGGTCCTAAATTCTAGTTAGACATCTTAGTTATGCCTGTGTTGAATAAATCTCTAGTCCTGAGCTCTATTGTCTTTTCCGTCTTTTCAGGTTAGTTTCTCTGTCTCATCATTTTTGTTCAGAAAAGAGCAAAGAAAGAAAACACACAAGGAAGAAACATACAAAAAAACAAAGAAACAAAACAAAACAAACAACTAGATCCTGGGTGTGTTTTGGTGTGCTTGTTTGGTGTGCTTGTTAAAAGAATCTAGATCCAAGGTCACCTGGGGGGCTCAGTCGGTTAAATATCTGACTTCGGCTTGGGTCATGATCTCACAGTTCATGAGTTTGAACCCCACATTGGGTTCTGCACTGACAACTCAGAGTCTGGAGCCTGCTTTGGATTCTGTGTCTCCCTTTCTGTCTATTCCTCCCCCACTGATTCTCTGTCTGTCTGTCTCTCTCAAAAATAAATAAACATTTAAAAAAATTAAGCAAAAGAATCTGGATCCAAAAATAAAATAAAATAAAAAATAAAGGAATATGTGTATATAAAATATGTCTATATAAAAATAATAATAATAGTAAAGAGCAAAAAAAGGAATTAAAAATAAGAAAAAAATAATAGTAAAAAGTGAAAAAAAGGAATTAAAAAACTAAGAAAATAAGTGAAAAAATAATATTTAAAAAAAAAATAAATAAATGGAAGTTAGGTCCTGTTTGCCTAGAGTTGAAGGTTTGCAGTGCTATGATCATAAACTCAGTGCAAAGGGGTTGTTTGTGCTGGTGTCCTGTAAGGAGAGGCTGCTGCACTGACTCTCAGGCTGACTTATTTTAGTGAAAATGCACCTCTGGTGTGCAGGTGGGTGGGGCTTGGTGAAACTGGCTCAGGCCTCTAGTTGGTGGCGCTGTTTTGCTCCCTGATGGCTTTAGCTCTGCAGGATGGAATAAATATGGCTGGGCCCCATGCTATAGTCCCTGAGCTGAATGTTCACACACCCCACTCTTCAGAGAAACTTCACAGAAAAACTGTTAATCACCCTTCTTCTGTCCCCAGTTTCTGTCAGAATCCCGTGTTCACCCAACCTCTGTCCAAGCTTTTTTATTTTAGGCACACGACTGTTTCAAAACTCCAAATTTTAGGGATCCCTGTGGCTTGGACCTGAGCTGCTCCTTTGGGGTAGGGTCTTGCCATGCTTTTGCCAGCTGATGCAAAAAAAGCAGTGGCTGACTGTACTTCTGTTCAGAATTTATGTCAAAACAGAGCAGAAAGCAGGCACCCCTTGTTGCAGCCTTCAGCCCGAGCTAGTCCCCTCTCTTATGCTTGGAAACAGCACAGCATGTTGGGGTGACCCCTCTTTCTTATGACCTAATGGATCCTCAGACCACATCTGGGATTCTACCCTGCTTTACCACTTGAGTACCTCTAGGCCAGATGCTCCCCCCATAGTAGTGGACTGCTAAACTTCAGATTTTGTGCTTAGCTGCTTTTACTACTTTGCAGTAGCCTCCTTAAGTTGGTCCCTTCTTGGGGCCTGACAGAGCAATATCTCTCCCAGTAAATTCTCTGCACCTCCAGCCTTCCAAATGCTTGTCTCTTTTCTACATGTAGTCTTGGAATTTTTGTTCATTCAGACCTGTTGTTAATTTCTTTTATGTTCAGAATTATTTGATAACTATCTGTGTTCAAGGGAGGAAAAAAGCTTATGGTTTCCCTACTCCTCCACCATCTTAACGCTCCCCCACTAGACCTTTTATATTTTTATTACAGCCAAGTATTCAAATAGTTTTCTCAAAACATTATAGAGAAGCTTCCAACATACAGGAAATTAACTGATTCAAATACTTTTTTTGTTCCAATTTTAAAGAGAATGCTATTAAATAATGTAGACAGTAAACAGTATAGCAGAAAATAAAAGTATAGAAATATCTACCAGTAGGTCACTTACTTGAAAAAAATGTGAACTATGTAAGAACATATCTTCAGTAAAACATTTTAAAAAAAGGAGCCATTATGCAACAGTTAGAAGGGTCTTTTATGTTATGTAGTGATGAAGTACTAGCTTGTGTTGTATCAAAACAATCCCCTAATCCCACTGACTTAAAGCAATGAAGTTTCTTCTTGCTTATGTTACAGGCCTATAACAAGTGAGCGACTTCCTAGGCTCACACCTGCCACCACCAACCATGTTGATTGAGTTCCGTAGATATACTCTAAGATGGGAGTTAGCATGTACAAAATTTATTTAAAAATACCTTATCTGTAGTGAAGTAAGAAATAAGAATTGGGTAGAGGGAGAAATCAAGCACAATGCCCTTATAACTGATTCTTCAACTGTTACTATAGTAGCTCTGGGGCTGGGATGGCCCTTCAGGGTTGCTCCAACTGAATCAAGGGTCTGGTCTTTTGTATCCCTGCATTAACCAGCCATGGCTGCAGGCTTTTTCCTTTTTGGGAGCACAATCTAAGCTAGGGCAATTCCTTACAGACAATTTTAATTGCCCATGAAGAAGAATATAGCTGTGACCTGTCAGTAGCTAATTCCCAGCCAGAATCTGGAGAATGGATGCAACAGCTCTGGAAAGGGGATCTGGGCACAACACCATAGTATTCACTGCAATGCTCTACTATAACTACTAGGCTTTAATTAATTTAACTATCTCCCCAACTACAAAGTATCTTATTCTGTTGGTGCAGAACTTAAGATGACCTACAGAATTTAATGGGGTCCTTTGCTTTTTAAACATATAAAATTATGATTAAAATTCTCTCATAATAAGAGAAATGAGAAATAAATTACAATGAGATGTTTTCAGAACTTTTAATAACCCACTCTGTTGGGTAGTGTTAACTTTAAAAATAAAACTGCCAGTTATTTTACAAGCATAAAAAGAGTTTATTTGCCAATGACAGAGAATTGTAATCTGGGACAAGCCAACTGTGGAAAAACCACAAGCAAGACCACAGAACAAAGGAGAGGAATGTTCTTTTATAGAGTAAGAGCAAAAGGTGGGAAGACTAATAACCAAAAAAAGTCTATTGTAATAAATTGGGAATTTGAAATATAGTGGCTTTTCATTGGTTGAGTTGTAACAGTCTTTCATTGGCTAAGAGGAAAGCTTTTCTTCCACTTGCTTGAATAGTAAAGTAGTATCCATGTGTAAGGTCCATCTCTTCCTGTCTGCGATTGACAATGAGTCATAGGGCATGGGATCTCCCCCCTCAGCCTCCCAATTCAAATCTAAATAAAATTTCCCTTTATTGATTTTCACAGTAGTATAAATAAATAATTGGACTGTAATAGTCTTTGGTGGAAGTGTAAGTTTTTACAATTCCTAAGCAAAATATCTAAATTGTTGGACTCAGTAATTCTTCTAATAATTTATTCTATAAATATACCCCTACATATATGCAAAGAAAAACATAAAAATAATGCACTGACAGAACCAAAATATCATAGTATTAGAAAAGTTACACTAACAGAGTTTTGTTTAAATGAATTATGATATATCTTGTCAGTGGAAAGATATTCACTTCTGACAGCAATAGCAAAAAATAAAAAATAAATAAAGAATGAGAAAGTTATTTATTGAGATAGAAAAACAGCCAAGGTAAATTACTAAGTAGAAAAGTAAGGTATTGCAAATCTTGTATGAGATCATTTATGGAATAAAATATATGCTTAAAATTAATCAGCCTATCTCTGGAAGGATATGTAAGAAGTGATAACATTTGTTGAAGTAGGATAACTATTGGGGAGTGATGATTAAATTTAACACCATGTTAGTAAAAGGATCAGAATATTCTACACCAAGATATGTCACAATGGTATAAAAATTATTTTGAGCTGAAGACATCTGAGAAAAACAAGATATGAGAAAAGCTTTCTACACTCCCCCTATCTGCCTAAAAGCAGAGCATAAGTTTTCCTTGTGAAGACATCCCCACCTCTCTCACCAGGAGGGAAAGAATAGCTTTTATCATCAGAGATGGAGATGGTGCTGAGATGCCACTGAATTAATGAAACCTTATTCATGACCTATATGACCCTTATCTTCTATTAGTTTCCCCCATATATTTACCTTCCCACACATTACTGCTCCTAGAAACCCAACTCCTTTTTATTTTGCGTTGTCACTTCTCCAAAATTTTATTGTCCTTTTTTAAGATAGTATATGTTCCCCAAATTTAACCACTTCTTTGGGGCGTCTGGGTGGCTTAGTCAGTAGAGCGTCTGACTTTGGCTCAGGTCATGATCTCACAGTTTGTAAGTTCGAGCCCCGCGTCGGGCTCTGTGCTGACAGAGCCTGGAGCCTGCTTCAGATTCTGTCTCCCTCTCTCTCTGCTCCTCCCCTGCTCATGCTCTGTCTCTCTCACTCTCAAAAATAAATTAACATTAAAAAAAAATTAACCACTTCTTTGTCTTTATTTCTTTCTATGAAGGCCCTTCATAAAATAAATTAAAATATTAACATCAAATAAAATTTGTATGCCTTTTCTTCTCTTGATATGTTTTTTTTTTTTTTTTTGTCAGTCTATTTCACAGGTTCAGTCACAGGACAAAAAAGATAGAAGAAAGATTTTTTTTTTCTCCCCTACAGTTCTAGAGACCATGAAGGGACAGCATTAATTGGGACACCCTGCTCACTCTGAAGAGTGCATCTAAGTTCTCAGAATGCCTGATAAAGATGGAAAAAAGTTAAAATCAATGAGTCAGCTTACTGGATTTCTGTATGTAGGGTACAGTTGAGAGAGGGCAATAACAATTGTCTTTTTCTTTTCAAATTAGATTAGCAAGAGAAAACATTGGGCGAACTAATTCATTGTGTATTGTAACTTTTGTTTTGGCCTTTGCTGTTGATCTATTCCCTCTCAAGAGTAGCCATAATTTTGCTTTATCATTGTCTTTTGTGTCATTTCTCATAGAATAATCATAGGGCAGAACATAGGCATAGGTCCTATAAGCTTATTGTTTGAGCCAGCCTCACAGACTAGTTAATTTATGGTTCTTAGACTAGTGTCCATTTGGGCAAACTTTACTATGGGACAACAATAAAACTTTATTGAGATTCTCCTTCCACCTCCTTTTATATTCTGAGACCTTGGCTTGGATCTAGTGAAAGTGTTCTCTGTTTTTTTTCTGCCTACTGGGAGGTGCAGATTATTAGATCTGCATTTGGTAGCTAATTGTAAGGCTAGAAACCTGAGACATGAGGTTCATAAGCAGCATTGTAAGTCCAACTGTGCCAGCTCTCAGGGAAATTTGTCTAAATAAATTATCTCTGTCCATGAGGTGTCCTTGTGATCTCTCTCCATGGACTTATGAGTACTGAGAAAATTCCCAATCAAGTATTGCCTGCCCAGCATCACAGATGGTGAGTCTGTGATTAGAGGCATCTCACTTTTGTAGGAGACTGATGACAGGAGTTTTCATAAACACCATTCTTACCACCTGGCAACAAGAGTCTTTTCCATAGGGGCTGTGTCTTCTGCATTGGTTCCAGGGATGTCTATTGTGTCCATCATAAGAACTTACTCTAAGACTGAAAAATTTCCCCTGGATCTTTCCATAGAAAGACTTCCTGTTTTCAAGGTGCATTTGTGATGGGTACACCTCTGGAGATACTACTTGTCAATAGCTAGATAATGGATCTTTTGTTTGGAAAACCTTTAATATTGAAAAGGATTTTTAGGGAGCTTTCATCCTAAACAAATTCCTTATTGATACCTATGGAAAGATCAGATTGAAAGAAGGACACAAAAATATTACAACTGGCCTGAGGGACTCCAGTAACAAAATTAAAAAAACCACAAAAATCAGACTTAAAAGTTAAAATCCATACCCCATAAATTTTCCTCCTTTCCCTCCTTCTTATACTCTCCTTCAACCTGAACTCCCTATCCCTGACTCTCCAGATCTCTGGGATCAATGGATCCCTGCTACAAATCTCTTCCCCAAAATCTGGCCCTATCTCCTCAATAAATTCCTTTAATCCTCAAAATTCCCACAACTTCTCCCCAAAATCTCTTAAACATTCAGCTACCATTTTAACTTTATTTACAAGGATTGCAAAACATATTCTGGCTGACCTCCAGGCATAGACATAAAGTTATTTATGTAAGTGCTGATAGCTAGGCAATAACTTTGGCAGAGGCTCCAGGAACCTACAGCAAAGCTTATTTTGCTGTCCTTTATTGTTCCACCTACTTTCCACAGCCCTGTTACCAATCCCATATGCTCCATGCCTTTTCAAGCAACACCATTTGTGAATGTATCCTTAATCCCCACCTCAAAGAATTAATGTTCCCTGGACAGAAACAGATCTTTTACATTACAAAGCCCCTTTACAAACACTTTTAAAAGTTCCTACTAACTGAGAACAAACTGAGGGTTGATGGGGGGTGGGAGGGAGGGAAGGATGGGTGATGGGTATTGAGGAGGGCACCTTTTGGGATGAGCACTGGGTGTTGTATGGAAACCAATTTGACAATAAATTTCTAAAATAAATAAATAAATAAATAAGTTCCTACTAAATTTACACATAAACTAACAAGATTAGTGTTCATTCAAAATCTTATTAATCTTATTAATAAGCACCTCAACTGGCTACTAAGAGATGTCCTTCTCCCTCATGATTATACTGCAGTTATATAGCAAGCCAGATATCCCCCTGAGGAATCCCCCCACCGCTACCATCACCATAGGGGAAAACAGTGGCCCCAGATCTTCTCCCAGGTTCTCCTATAAATGACGAGGGATAGCTCAGCTAGAAGTAAGTATATAAGGCCTGATAAGAATAATCACAGAGGCCTTTTCCCCTAAGATAAGTTGATTTAAGTTTAAATTTTACTCTCAGAAAGGAAGTGAAAGAACCAGGACATTTGTGGAATACATCATACAGATTTTTCCAAAGCACACTACATTAAATCTAGAGACCCAAGAGCATAGAAATATTTTAACTTCTGCCTTAGTCAGAAATTGCCTTCCAGATACAAAAAAAAAAAATCTAAAATAGTTTTGCTGGGTTGATTGGACATCCTCTCAGCGCTATTATTGAGGCTACTACCTGATGATTTGAAAATAGCTTGCAGGAAAGCAAGAAAAGAAATAATTAAAACAGTCTGCCTTGGAAACTTGATTCTACAAAAACAAAGAGTCACTCTGAGAATAACTCAAAGCCCAACCAACCACAGAGCTCCCCCTATTCATCTCAAGATACTTGCAGATTCTATAAAAAGCCAGGACATTGAAAGTGGAAATATTCTGCACTTAAAAGAAAGGAAAGCCCAAATAGCAAATTCCTTAGACCCTAGCATGTTTATTATAATACCCATTTTTCCCATTCTGTGAAACAACTCCTCATAAACTAAACTGATTGACGGAGTCAGCTGATCTGCAGTTACATAACAAAACCCATAATTAAAATTAAAATAGAAGATCAGGGAATGGATTTCTTAACTGATAATGGTGCAAATCTATCTACTATCTGCATAGATTTATCTCTACTTATCATTTCCAGTTCCATTGGAGTCTCTGGGTAACATATTTTGCTGCCCTCATTTCAGGCCATCCTAATATCCTTAAGTTCCCTTAACAGCCACCATGACCTTCTAGTTTCTGACACATCACTCTCTAATCATTTTGGTAGAGATAAGGTATATACATTTTTGTCATTATACACTTTAAGGAGGAAATTTTTATTTCCTTTTCCTCAGACTAAACCTCAAACTTCCTACTTCCCCTAATGTAGACACATCTCAATTCAAAATCTTCTGAAAAGGAACCAACCTTAACAGATGTCCCAGTTAGTCTTTGGATATCACATACACTACTACTAAGGGCAAAACCTGTGCACATTGTCTACAAAATATATATCTTTCCCCTTAGTGGCCTGATACTCTCTCTCCTAAGATGCAGAACAAAGAATTAAACGGTAAGTTTTAGACTCCCTTTTACATGAGGGTGTTCTCATCTTTACTCCCTCACGTTGCAATACCCAAATCTTGCCAGTAAAATTATAAAAAGAAAATTTCATTTAGGAGAGAATTAAATTCATCAACTTGTACAAGATGCAGGGGTCATAATCTATTTTGTAATTCCTCTGCATTTCATAGTCCCTAACCTGGCTATAATTCTTACCTCAATTTCTGCAGATGCAGCTTGATTTACAGTAAGTGGCCATTGTTTAGCTTTCTTAAAGATTCCATTGCACCCTGACTCTGAATTTTTCTTTGCGCTTAATTTTAGAGTAAAACAGCATGGACTTGAATACCTATGGGTTATTGTCAATCTTCCTCAATATTTTCCCCAAATCTTTAAAGTTAATGTAGGTTCAATGGCCTTTATCCAAGTATCCTCAATAGGTTCAATATGTTGATGACCTCTTCCTTTTGAGAGGGAAAAATCTGTTATAAGATCGCCAAAAGGACTGATAGGGGAATTTCAGTCCCTGTCTGAAGACCCTCCTTCCTGGCTCTTCTTCCCACCCTGCTTGCCTCTGGCACCAAATTACTATTAATGAGGAATGCGGAAGTAACAGACTATAAATTGCTCCCTCTGCTTATGCTCAGGTCTCAGACCTCTGGAGAATGATCTCCTCTGAGCCCACTGGTGTAAAATAAACCTCATGCCTTCCAAGATCTCTGAGTGATGTTGGTTCTTCTGCCGGGTGATCCAGACCAGTTTCTGTAACATTTGGTTCCCTGACTGGAAAACCCAACCATGCTGGCCCATTGCTGCCACCAGTTTGGGAGAATGGCGAGGCAGTGATGGAATGATGAATCACAATGAAGAAGGTGCTCCTTGCCTGAATTTCAACGGTCTCCAGCTTGGTTGCCTCAGGCTGGCCCTGCTCTGCTGTTCCTACCAAATTTGAGGAGTCTTGACAGGTGAGGACCTGGACTCTACATCGGATACCAGTAAGGCCTAGGACCCACTTCTATCCTGTCCGGCTGACCCATAGTGGTGGAAGGGGAACCTGATCACTCCCGGGAGACCTCAATGGTCTCACCTGTAGAAATTCTGTGGGAGGTAATGTAATAACCTCTGGTGTGTATGTGAGTGTGAATGTGCAACTCGGTCTGGCTTGCCTGCTGAGTTCAATACTGTGGCTCCATGGGCAGGTACTCTTAAGGTCCCCAAAAGCCCATGGAGTCTGAGTGGGCCCATCTGCAATTCCGTGTTGAATGGCATACAGTCTATGGCAGCATCAGAATAGTTTCTGATCGTAAGTCACAAAGCTGAGACCACTATGGCTAAGCATCACCTAAGTTCCTTTGGGACATGGCCAGACGGGCATCTGACTGGTCTCCTAATTACAGGGGGCACCCCTACCGCTCTGTCTTTGCAACTCCTTCTCATGGGAACATTATGGGGTCGGGACAGAGCAAAGAAGGGGTTTTCAGGAGACTATGGAATTAAGATAACCCCTGGAAAGTTAACGAATGGCCCACTTTTGGTGTAGGATGGCCCTCAGAGGGAACCTTAGATGTCCCAATGGTCCACCGCATCTGGCATGCTGTCGCCAGAGACCCAGGTTACCCTGATCAGTTCCTGTATAAGTCTTGACCTTCACAAATTCTCACGGGTGAACCGGAGGAAGAACCAATCTTGCCCCTACCATATGAACCTCCTGGTTCCTGATACTCTGTCACCTTTGGTCTCCCCACCATCTCTGGACTCAGCAGATCCCCTGTCCCCCAGACCAGTGGCTAGATTGCACCCTCGGCCAGGCACAGGCACTCTCCGGATGCTGGTCCACAGCCACCGGTACCAAGAGTCTAGCCTCCAGGGGATCTGAACAGGGGCTAAGAAGCCCAGGAATATGCCCAGCCCAAGGGGAATCCTCCAAGGATTATTATGAGAAGCTATTCAAGGCTTACACCCTGTTTGACCCCGAGGCACAAGAGAGCCACGACAAAAAGGCAGGGAAGGTCCAGCCACCAAAAGGGGGGAGGCCCAAAACCTCCTTAGCAAGAGATCAATGGTCCTGCTACCAGGAGAAAGGAGATTAAAACAGGAATAGATTCAGATTGAGGGGGACTAGGTTCACGTCTTCTTGGCCCCCATGAGCCCATGGTCAAAATAAAAGTTGGGGGCCAAACTATGACTTTTATGTGAATTCGGGGGCCACATGGTACAGCATGAATTCCTCTACCTACCTGAGTGCCCTATCCCTCTCCTCAGCCGGGATATACTCTCAAAGCTGGGGGCCCAAATAACCATTGATCCAATGAGATTCACCAGCCTCTGATTGGATCCAAATGGAGACTATTCTGCATCCATGCCCAACCAAGTGGCCCACCCAAATTCAGGACTGCCTTCCCCACTGTAAGGCCTGAGGACAATCCACCCCAGACTTACCCACCACAGGGCCCCCGTCATTGTAGAGTTAATCCCAAGGACTCAACCGCAGAGACAGTGGCAATACCTCCTCCCACAAGAGGGAAGGGCAGGCATCCAAGAAATCAGGCATTCTGGGTGAGTGCCTGGAAGACCCTGCTCTTGCCAGTCAAGAAGCCAGGAGGAGGGTACCGACCAGTTTAAGCCTTGCACTGTATGGTCCAGAACCCATACACCCTCCTCAGCCAGATCCCAGGCTCTGCCAGCTGGTTTACCAGCCTAGACTTGAAGGATGCCTTCTTCTGCCTTCGCTTGGCCCTGCATGCCAACCCTTGTTTGCCTTCGAATGGACCAAACCAAACACAAGGTGTAAAATGCAACTGACTTGGACGCACCTCCCACAGGGGTTTAAAAACTTGCCTGCCCTCTTTGGGGAGGCACTGGCCAGAGACCTCGCCTGCTTTCCAAGGGAGGCCACATGCTGCACATGCTGCACCCTTCTCCAGTATGTGGATGACCTCCTCCTTAACAGCAATGCCCGAGAGAATTGTACAGAAGGGCACAACTCCTGTCAGACTCAGGATATCGGGTTTCATGGTAAAAGACACAGATCTGCCAACAGCAAGTCCAATACTTAAGCTTCCTCCTCACCCAAGGAAAAGGAGCACTAGGGCCAAAGAGAAAGAAAGTATATCACCTCCCTACCCCAGCCTCAAACTAAGAGGGGGCTATGAGAGTTCCTGGGGGCTGCAGGATTCTACTGAATCTGGATTCCCAGATTCTCAGCAATAACAAGACCCCTGTATAATCTCCTGGTAGGGTCAGATTGAGAACACCCTGTCTGGACAGAAGAGGCCAAAGCCGCATTCCTAGAAATAAAGGCCGCCTTAGGGCAGGCACCAGCCCTTGGTCTGCAGAATATAGAAACGCCTTTTAATTTCTTTGTTCATGACAAAGTAAATGTTGCCTCGGTGTTCTCACACAGACCTTTGCCTTTGGCCACAGCCGGTAGCATACCTGTCAAAGAAGCTGGACCCAGTGGTGGCAGGATGGCCATCATGCCTTAGGGCACTAGTGGCCACAGTTCTCATTAAGGAAGCAGATAAACTCACTCTGGGACAAGAACTAAATGTCAAGGTCCCTCATGCTGTCGTGTCTCTCATGAACACTCAAGGACACTGCTTCCTCTCCAACTCCCAGCTAGCACAATGCTAGGGGCTCCTCTGTGAAAATTCACGGGTCGCTCCTGAAACAGTGTGGACGCTAAACCCTGAAACTTCCCTACCTTCTGAGGAAGGGAAACCGGATCATGACTGTTCTGAGTTGACTGATGAAGTATTCGCAAGCCTCCCAGATCTGTGTGACCAGGCCCGACAGAACCCATACCTCACTTTGTTCGGTGATGATAGCAGTTTCATCACAGAGGGTGTTCAAAAGGCAGGGTATGCAATGACATGCCTTAATCCTAGCCCTCACCATTAGCAAGGACAAGTGGGTCAACCAACTCCCAGCACACCTTTGCTACTGTATGCATACATGGAACAATCTGCAAAGAGAAGGACCTCTTCACCGTGGCAGGGAAGAAAGCTTCTCAAGGCCATCTGGCTTCCAAAAGAAGTTACAATTCTACACTGCAAAGGACATCAGAATGTAGACAACCCTACAGTATGAGGAAATCATCTAGCAGACAAAGCAGCCAAGATAGCAGCTAATAAGGAGGTGCTGGGCATGATGATTGGGGTTGGAGTCGCAGTGCTGGTCACTGTCATATTCATCCTCCTTCTGGTGCACAGACTGCAAGTGCAGAAATCTTCAGCCCCAGATGGCCCCAGGTATCGATTCTGGAAGAGGGACAAAGTGCTTTAGGGTTGGAAGATTATGTGGAAAGTATCATAATCTACTTCCTCCCTGGTGGATGCGTTGGTCTCCACCACTTCCTGGCCACACGTGGAGTTGTTCAACATTGCCAAGAAGATCCTGTGCATCCAGAAAAAGGCACCAACACTGCAACAGAAGGAGCCCCTGCCCACAGTGCTTGAAGCCAACTTGATGGAGGGTGACCTGGTTAACTCCCACCTGCCCTCTGAGGTGCTCTACATGCTCAAGAATGTCCAGGTGCTGGGTCACTTTGAGACTCTTCTCTTCCTGGAGCTCTTCCTGCCAGGGCCTGATGGGAAAGAATATGTGGTGAAGAAAGTGGTCCTTGGGGACTGTGTCAACAGCCTCCTGAGCATCTTGGACATCATCATCAGCCACCAGCACCCCCAGGGCATTGTGTCTACCCAGGTGGCCCAAGACTCCAATGTGCTGCAACCGCCAGTAGAGGCCTTCTCTGCCGTGTTCACTAAGTACCCCGAGAGCTTGGTATAGGTGGTGCAGACCATCATGGTGAGGCTGTAGTGGGACACCTTTCTGGCACTTCACAACTACCTGGGTCTGACCAATGAGCTCTTCAGCCATGAGATCTAGCCCCTGCACCTCTTCCCCAGCCCCAGCCTCCCAGCCCGCACCAGCCCTGTGCATGGCTCCAAGAGGGTGGTCAGTGCCTCAGCTACCAAGGAGCCTAGGGAGACTCCTGGCAAGCCACCTGACCCCAATTGGGCCCCACTACCTGGACCTTCAGGAGGCCTGGTGACCCCTCCCTCCTGAACAGCCAGGTCTTGCTCCATCATGCCAAAGCTGGCACCATCATCACCCACCAGGGGACCAGGATGTAAGTTTACACTTTGTGCTGTGGGGCTGCCTGCACATCTACAAGTGCATGACACCCCCTCTCACCAGGGGACTCAGTCGAGGTCAAAGACTGGAAAAAAAGACCCTGTCAAACCACAAGGACTGGACCTCATACAGGTATCACTCCATGGGTCTACCACTCCAGAGTCAAGAGGGCCAATCCTGAGGAGTCCCAGACTTGGAAGACTGACCCAAGTCCAATCTTCAGCCCTGCTCCAGACACAACCCAGAAGCTGGCTGGTCTATGCACAGATACTAGCAAATCAAATTCAACAGCACATAAAAAGAATCATTCAGAATGATCAACTGGGGTTCATTCCTGGGCTGCAGGGCTGTTTCAACATCTGTAAATCAATCAATGTGATACATCACATTAATAAAAGAAAAAAAAAGAACCATATGATCCTGTCAATCGATGCAGAAAAATCATTTGACAAAATTCAGCATCCTTTCTTAATAAAAACCCTCGAGAAAGTCGGGATAGAAGGAACATACTTAAACATCATAGAAGCCATTTATTTAAAGCCCACAGCTAATATCATCCTCAATGGGGAAAAACAGAGATTTCCCCCTGAGATCAGGAACACGACAGGGATGTCCACTCTCACCGCTGTTGTTTAACATAGTGTTGGAAGTGCTAGCATCAGCAATCAGACAACAAAAGGAAATCAAAGGCATCAAAATTGGCAAAGATGAAGTCAAGCTTTCGCTTTTTGCAGATGACATGATATTATACATGTAAAATCCAATAGACTCCACCAAAAGTCTGCTGGAACTGATACATGAGTTTAGCAAAGTCGCAGGATACAAAATCAATGTACAGAAATCAGTTGCATTCTTATACACTAACAATGAAGCAACAGAAAGACAAATAAAGAAACTGATCCCATTCACAATTGCACCAAGAACCATAAATACCTAGGAATAAATCTAACCAAAGATGTAAAAGATCTGTATGCTGAAAACTATAGAAAGCTTATGAAGGATATTGAAGAAGACAAAAGAAATGAAAAACATTCCATGCTCATGGATTGGAAGAATAGCTATTGTTAAAATGTCAATACTACCCAAAACTATCTACACATCAATGCAATCCCAATCAAAATTGCACCAGCATTCTTCTCAAAGTTGTAACAAGCAATCCTAAAATTTGTATGGAACCACAAAAGACCCTGAATAGCCAAAGTAATTTTGAAGAAGACCAAAGCGGGAGGCATTACAATCCCAGACTTTAGCGTCTACTACAAAGCTATAATCATCAAGACAGCATGGTATTGACACAAAAATAGTCACATAGACCAATGGAATAGAATAGAAACCCCAGAACTCGACCCACAAAAGTATGGCCAACTAATCTTTGACAAAGCAGGAAAGAATATCCAGTGGAAAAAAGACAGTCTCTTTAACAAATGGTGCTGGAAGAAGTGGGCAGAAACATGCAGAAGGATGAAGCTAGATCACTTTCTCACACCATTCACAAATATAAACTCAAAATGGATAAAGGACCTGAATGTGAGACAGGAAACCATCAAAACCCTAGAGGAGAATGCAGGAAAAAAACCTCTCTGATCTCAGCTGCAGAAATTTCTTACTTGACACATCCCCAAAGGCAAGGGAATTAAAAGCAAAAATGAGCTAGTGAGACCTCATGAAGATAAAAAGCTTCTGCACTGCAAAGGAAACAATCAACAAAACTAAAAGGCAACCAGCGGAATGGGAAAAGATATTTGCAAATGACATATTGGACAAAGGGCTAGTATCCAAAATCTATAAAGAGCTCACAAAACTCCACACCCAAGAAACAAATAATCCAGTGAGGAAATGTGCAGAAAACATGAATAGACACTTTTCTAAAGAAGACATCCAGATGGCCAACAGGCACATGAAAAGATGCTCAATGTTGTTCCTCATCAGGGAAATGCAAATCAAAACCACACTCAGATATCACCTCACGCCAGTCAGAGTGGCTAAAATGAACAAATCAGGAGACTATAGATGCTGGCAAAGATGTGGAGAAACAGGAACCCTCTTGCACTGTTGGTGGGAATGCAAACTGGTGCAGCCACTCTGGAAAACAGTGTGGAGGTTCCTCAAAAAATTAAAAATAGATCTACCCTATGACCCAGAAATAGCACTGCTAGGAATTTACCCAAGGGATACAGGAGTGCTGATGCATATGAGCACTTGTACCCCAATGTTTATAGCAGCACTTTCAACAATAGCCAAATTATGGAAAGAGCCTAAATGTCCATCAACTGATGAATGGATAAAGAAGTTGTGGTTTATATATACAATGGAGTACTACGTGGCAATGAGAAAGAATGAAATCTGGCCTTTTGTAGGAACATGGATGGAACTGGAGAGTGTTATGCTAAGTGAAATAAGTTATACAGAGAAAGACAGATACCATATGTTTTCACTCTTATGTGGATCCTAAGAAACTTAACAGAAGACCATGGGGGGAGGGGAAGGAAAAAAAAGGTTAGAGTGGGAGGGAGCTAAAACATAAGAGACTCTTCAAAACTGAGAACAAACTGAGGGTAGATGGGGGGTGGGAGGGAGGGGAGGGTGGGTGTTGGGTATTGAGGAGGGCACCTGTTGGATTGAGCAGTGGGTGTTGTATGGAAACCAATTTGACAATAAATTTCATATTTGAAAAAAAAATTCTGGATTGTTTATGTTGTAGGAAATAATCAAAGATTATTTATTATATTTTTGTGAATTTCTCTGTGAAACAATAAATTAGTATTTGGACAAGGAGACTGAATCAGGAAAAATAGAACTAAGTTTCTGCAACAACAACAAAAATAAGCCATAGGTAAAAGAAAGTTTAAAAAATATGATTCCCCATAATTGGTCATTTGTATGGAACACCTCCTAACTAAATGTGATCCAAAAAAAAGAAAAGAAAATTAACAATGAAGAAACTATGGGCCTGATTTTAAAAAAAATAAAGAAAAGAAAAAAAAAAGAAAAAAAGAGCTGTCTGTTGGTGCATGAAGAGTGCTGGCTGGCTATCCCAGTTTGGAGGAGAAGCTGTCAGCTGCATTGGCTCAGAGTCAGTCTTACCCCAATAAATAAGCATTTGGCTGGCACAGAGGGGCAGTGTTTGGTGTAAGTGAATTCCACTTCCAGTAGGGAGCTGCTGTGTTGTTCTCTGAAGTTGCGCTGTGTTGGTGTTGGGAGGAAAAGGGTGTCACACCAATCTCTCATCCCTGGACTGGGGATCTCAACTTCTGCTGTTCAGACAGCCCTTGCAGAATAGCCAGGGAAGAAGCTTGCCCTCTGCCAAAACTCTCTTGCATTTTTTCTTTGGTGCGTGGCTGGGAATCAAAACCCAAAGTCTTAAGGACCCAGCACCATGTGGATCCACTGCTCTCCTCTGGAGTTGAGACTCTCCAGTCTGCTGATGAAAGAATCCTTTGGTTGGCACCTGCAGGGTCTTTTGTCCTTGAGGAGGCAATAAAACCTCTTCCAAAAGTACTTCAGGAAGGGGACTGTTCTCTCTCAGTGCGTCCTGGAGATTGCTATACCACACTACGCACTCTGGGGCCAGCTCCCTCCTCTCCAGGAGTGTGTACTGTGGCTCTTCTCTGAAGAAAGTCACACACTTCCAAATTCTCACACTTTGAGCTCCATAATCTGTTTGCAAAGTGAACTGGGACACTCAGTACTTCTTGCTCCCCAGTCCGCGGTCCAGACAGATTTTCTTCTTGTGCTAACTCAATGCCACACTATCTCAACCCCTTTCTCTTTCTCTCTTTTGTCTCTCCATAGAAAGTGTCCCCTCCACTCCGTGTCACCGCTGTTTTTCTCTCCCCTGATTCACATCCACACGCCTCACACCTTCCAACTGTGGAGATTCTTCTGCAACTCTGCAGATTGATTTCCAGGGTGTTCCAAGTAATCTGATTTCAATACAGCTGTGTTTGAAGGACAAGGAAAGCCCAGGGTACTCCTACTTCTCTTAATTTCTCCCTTCTTAACTAAGTTATCTATAAATAAGAGGAAAAAAAAAAAAACAAATGAAAATGTTGGCGGGTTAAACCTTCTGTAGATTTTGTGTCTACACTGATTTTTAAAACTTTGATAGTTGGTAGAGTTTTCTGATCACTGTACTTAAATCTGTTTTAAGCTTTATTATATGGTGTCTGTTCCAAACAAAAGTCAAGGATACATTAAACAATAAAACTATATTGAATACATAATGGTATTTTAATTAAAAAACATTTAAAAATTTTCTCTTTGAAATTTTTGTAGATGACATAGTATTGTTCCAAATTTTGTGGGTTTTAACTTTTTTTATTTAAAATTTCATGTATTAAATTACTTCAGGAATACAAAAAAGTTATCCAAGGAGATGGAAATAACTAGGACAGTGAAAGTGACAATATCAAATGTGATTGAAGGCACAATTTGATAAAAATGTATTATCTTGAGTTAAGTATAAAATTATAGGAAAACTTACTGTTTCCACTTAATTATAAAGTTATAGGACAACTTTCTGTTTCCACTTTGATATAAAGAGCTTGAAGGTCATCACTTGCAACTTTACAACCAGAAAAATCTGAACAAGCTAAAAAGGAATTACTTTTCTTTTTTGAGGAAAATTGCAATTAAAATTTTAATTTCAGAAACTGAATTCACCATTTATAAATACACTAAAACATAGTCAATGCAAATCCAGATTAATAATAGGTACAGTTTTTTTTAACAAAACAACTTTTCTAAAAGGTCATAGG
Source organism: Prionailurus bengalensis (assembly GCF_016509475.1). Lineage (NCBI taxonomy): Eukaryota > Metazoa > Chordata > Mammalia > Carnivora > Felidae > Prionailurus > Prionailurus bengalensis. The sequence goes on along the minus strand of NC_057361.1, from coordinate 75,447,794 downwards.
CAAATGAATTACTTGTTTCATCTAGAGTATTTCATTGATTTGAAATAAGAAAATGAACTTATTTCTAGATTTTGGAGGAAAAAAACTATGAAGACATAGCATTGTTAAAAGAATCTGACAACCTTGGATCTATCAGAAAAGTAAGGTTGCAGGGGAAACTGTCAGACTGAAATCTGGGAAGGCAAAACCAGTCATAGGTAACATTTACATACACGGAGCAAAAGCCACTAGAATCACAAACTGGTGAAAACACTTAAATGATAATTTTGATGAATTGCTGGAGGCTAAGTTTGGACTATACTAAGAGTGAGAATTCTTGAGGACTCATATTTCTCAGGATGATCTCACAATTTTATGTTGTTTGCCTCTATGAAGTCCACTGGGTTCTCACAGTTAAGATATGGAAAGATTCCCTCATGGCTCTGGCAGGGGAGGAGAAGATTTGTCATTGTGAAATACACCAGGATTCTTTCCAATAAAAAAGGCCTACTCTCCATGGGAAAAGACTTTACCAAATATTTATTTCTGCTGAAGGAAGAACATTTCCTCCATTCTAGCCCTCTCTAATCTACCTGTCTCACCTCAGAGGTTAGTGGGAAGAACTATACCACTTAAGAAACACTTGTAAAGGACACAGCCATGAGATGCAGACTCTCTAAAAGACTAAAACATAATGTTGTATGGTGTTCCCACTCTCCCAGAAATTACCACCACAATCAATATACTGGAAATATTCTGGTAAAATAATATTGGATTACACTGGAAAGTGTTTCAAGGCAGTCTCTGAAGAGGAATACTTAGAGAAGTCCAGTGTCAATAGGGGAGACAAAACCAAGGACATTAATTCAATTTGAAGCCTCTGGCAAATATTAAGCACAGCCCAAATCTTAGCCAGTTTACTAGAAAACCTTACAATAAAGGCCTAATTATCTCAGCTTCTATTACCCAATACAACATGTACCACCTTTAACAAAAAGTAACAAAACATGCCAAAAAGCAAGTAAAAACAATCTACAGAGACAAGGAAGTTATCAGAACCAGACTCAAATATGACACAATCAGGAAATTAAAATAAGTGTGATTAATATATTAAGAATTATAATGGCAAACAGTAGACAATATGCAAATATTTAATGAGTTGAATGACTTATTTTCTGGGTGTCAACATTATCAGATACATACTATTTATTTATTTTTTATGTTTCTCACCTAGCACTCACTATAATTCTCCTCCCCATCATTAACCAAAATGAAATAGGTGACGAAACCTAATATATAACTAAGTTAAAGAAATTAAAAGGAGGAAAGTAAAAAAAAAAAGAGAGAGACACACATTTAAATTAACATAGGAATGATAGCAAAGCAACAATTAAATGCTATCTCTTTGTGTTCTATGGGCCACAATTTTGGCTCTGTGCTTTATAGAAATTATAAAGAAACAGTAGTAACGAATGGGATCGGGAGTGGTTAAAGATGTGGCATAGTAAGAGGGCCTTAAGCTCGTCTCATTGAATAACAAATTGCATAACTAGAGGGAAAGAAGAGGCCATATAGAAGAAGGTAGGAAGTGCAAGACATGGTTTGGGGAAGAAACAGATCACAGGTGCTGCTGAGAAATGGATCTTGGGAGGGAGTAGCCCTGGGTACTGAGAGAGGCTGGGGGGGGTTGGGGGGGGGATAGCCCTGGCCACTGAGAGAGGCAAGAGAGAAGTGCACAGGGGAAAGGAGAAGGAGAACACTTCTCCACGCCATTGGCTGGGAAATCTAGAGGGGCTGACTTTTGTAAGTTTTTGCAACCAGCAGGGTTCAAAGACTGGAGTTTTAAAGGTCAGCAGGCTTGGCTAGAATAGAGACCTGGGAGTGCTGCCCTACTCCTGAAAAGAAAGCAGACAAGCAGCCTGGGGACAGACAGCACTATCTGAGGAGGGCCTAAGGCTCACAGGGGAGACATTGTTCACTCTTTTTGGAGCATATCTCTATGAGAGGTGGGGTTCCCAGAGACACCTCTCTGGGGACAGAGGAGGCAGTGGGCACCATTTCCCTCCTTCACCTCTTGGCATAGACAGAACCACATGCTGAAGGCCACTAACCTAGACACTGACTGTCTTGACTGCCTGGAGCACGTCCCACACCCTGCACTCTGGCACAAATTCCCCTCTTCATTGGGTCTGCATCAGTTCCAGGGTAACAAGACCCTCCTCCAGAAAAAAACAAAACAAAACAAAACAAAACAGCACAAACCTCCACCACAGCACGCCCTTAAATTATTGACTTTTTCACCAGGCTTGGGTGAGATAGAGACCAAGGTGCACTGCACTGCTCCCGGCAGGCAAACAGCCTTGAGACAGACAGCATGAAAATGGTAATCTGAAACACACCAGGGATGCACAGAAGATTACTCACGTTCTCCTGGAGGGGGATTATTCACTCCCCCTGAAGGGGGAGTGCTTCACTGGCAGTAGTAACCACAGAGACCCCTTTCTGGGGACAAAGGGGCTGGGGGTACCATTTCCCACCACTACCTACCAGTATAAGCCAGCCTCAGTAACAGCACAGTGCTGACTCTGTGTACCTAACCTGGTTACACCAACTCCTGTCCCCCAGCACTCTTTTGGTACTGCTTTTCTCAGCCAAGTGTGCCTTAGGACCAGCAAGCAGGCACCTCCCCCAAAAGACCAGCACAAACCCTCACATACACCATTTCTACTGACCAGAGAGTTCTGCAAGGCTTCATTTCTAGTGGCAGTAGTATCAGATCTCATTTTACAAGCAGACTAGAGTGCACCTACTTCAAACTCACCACACTCTGGCTAAGACACAAATACTGCCCACTGCAGGCAAGGAGATCCTCTTCAGACCACTGACCTGGAAGAGTAGAACAGCCAGAACACAACAGCAGAGTGCACACAGCACACACCAGAGACACTCCCTGAAGCACCAGACCCTGGACACTATATGACCTCTTCTTCATAAAGCCATTACTCTCAGGAGTAGAAAAAATAACAGGATTTTCTAGCACACAGAAGAAGACACAGACCTAGACAAAATGCCAAGATGGAGGAATTCATCCCCAAAGAAAGAACAAGAAAAAGTAATGGACAGAGATTTAAACCAGATATAACTGATACGCCTGGTGGAGAATTTAAAGCAACTATCAAGAACACCCACTGGGCTTGAGAAAAGAATCAAATACTTCAGAGAGGCCCTTACTTCAGAGATAAAAGAGTTAAAAAGAATCAGAAATGAAAAACGCAATAACTGAGATTCAAAACAGACTGCATGTAAATACCACAAGGAAGAAGAGGAACAAATAAAAGATATTGAAGATAAAATAATGGAAAATAATGAAGCTGAACAAAAGAGAACAAGAGAAATTATGCAAAATGAGAATAGACTTAGGGAACTCAGTTACTCCATCAAAAGTAATAACATTCATATCATACAAGTCCCAGAAGAAGAAGAGAGAAAAAAAGGGGCAGAACATTTCATTGAGGAAATAATAGAGAAAACTTCTCTAATCTGGGGGAAAAAACAGACATCCAAATCCAGGGGGTACACAGAACTCCCACAAAATCAACAAAAACAGGCCAACACCAATAACAATTGTAATTAAATTTGCAAAATATAGTGATAAAAAAAAGTCCCCAATGGAGGAAGACAAAAGAAGGACTTAAATTACAAAGAAAGACATGTAAGAGTAGCTGCAGATCTCTCACGAGAAACTTGGCAAGCCAGAAGGGAGTAGTATGATATACTCAAAGTGCTGAATGGAAAAAATCTGCAGCCAAGAATAATCTATTCAGCAAGGGTACCATTCAGAATAGGAGAGATAAAGAGTTTCCCAGACAAACAAAAACTATTGGAGTTAATTACCACTAAACCAGCCCTACAAAATATATTACAGAAGACACTGTGAGTTGGAAAGACTAAAAGTGAGAAAGATTAGAAAAGAACAGAGAAAATCTTCCAAAACAACAACAAAAAACAAGTAATAAAATGGCACTGAATACACATCTATCAATAATTACTCTGAATGTAAATGGACTAAACACTCAAAGGACATGGAATGTCAGAGTAGACAAAAAAAAATATCCATCTATATGCTGGCTAAAAGAGATTCATTTTAGACCTAAAGACACCTGCAGAGTGAAAGTGAGGGTATAAGGAAATATTTATCATGCAGATAGATGTCAAAAGAAAGACTGAGTAACAACACTTTTATCAGACAAACTAGATATTAAACCAAAGACTGTAACAAGAATAAAGAAAGGCCCTGTATCATAATAAAGGGGACTATCCAACAAGAAGATTGAAAAATTATAAATATTTATGCTCCGAACATGGGTGTGCCCAAGTATATACAACAATTAATGACAAACATAACAGAAATCATTGAAAATAATACAATGATAGTAAGGGACTTTAACAACCCACTTACATCAAAGGACAGATCATTTAAACATAAAATCAACAAGCAAACAATGGCATTGAATACGCAGTGGACGAGATAGACTTAACAGATATATTCATAACATTCCACTCTAAAGCAGCAGAATACACAGTTCTTTTCAAGTGCACATGGGACAATCTCCAGAATAGATCACATACTAGGTCACAAATCAGGTCTCAACAAGTAACAAAAGATTGAGGTCATACCATGCATTATTTTCTGATCACAATGCCCTGAAACTTGAAGTCAACCACAAGAAAAAAATCAAAAGTCCACAAATACATGGGGGTTATACAACATGCTACTAAAGAATGGATGGGTCAAACAGGAAATCAAAGAAGAAATAAAAAGACGCATTGAAAAAATGCAAATGAAAAAACAATGGTCCAAAACCTTTGGAATGAAGCAAAAGCAGGCATAGTAGGGAAGTATATGACAATACAGCATACCTCCAGAAGCAAGTAAAATCTCCAATAAACAACCTAACCTTATATCTAAAGGAGGTAGAAAAAGAACAATAAACAAAACCTAAAGTCAGCAGAAGAGAAATATTAAATTTTAAACCAAAAATAAATGTTATTAAAACTTAAAAGGCAATAAAGAGATAAGTGAAATGACCTGGTTCTTTGAAAAAAATAATAAAATTGACAAATCCTGGACCAGATTTATCAAAAAAAAAAAAGGAGAAAGGAATAAATAAAATCACAAAGGAGAAAGGAGAAATAACAACCAACACCACAGAAATATAAACAGTTATAAGAGAATGTTATAAACAACTATATGCCAACAAATTAGACAACCTATAAGAAATGTATAAATTCCTAGAAACATATAAATTATCATAACTGAAACAGAAAGAAATAGGAAACTTGAACAGATCATAGCCAGCAAAGAAATTGAATCAGTAATAAAAAATTTCCCAACAAACAAAAGTCCAGGGCCAGATGACTTCACAGAATTATACCAAAATTTAAAGAAGAGTTCATACTTATTATTCATGAACTATTTCAAAAAATAGAAAAGGCAATGAAAACTTCCAAATTTATTTCATGAGGCCACCATTACCTTAATACCAGAGGCAGACAAAAACTCCCTAAAAAATAGAACTACAGGCCAATATCCCTGATAAAAATGGATGCGAATATTCTCCATAAAATACTAGAAAATCAAACCCAATAGTATATTAAAAGAATCATTCAGGGGCGCCTGGGTGGCTCAGTCGGTTGAACGTCCCACTTTGGCTCAGGTCATGACCTCACAGTTTGTGAGTTCAAGCCCCGCGTTGGTCTCTGTGATGACAGCTCAGGAAGTGGAGCCTGATTTGGATTCTGTGTCTCCCTCTCTCTCTGCTCCTCCCTGCTCACACTCTGTCTCTCTCTCAAAAATAAATAAAGATTAATAATAATAATAATAATAATAAAAGAATCATTCACCATGATCAAGTGGGATTTCTTCCTGGGTTATTGGGGTGGTTCAATATTCGCAAATCAATCAATGTGATACATCACATTAATAGAAGAAAGAGTAAGAATCATATGATCCTGTCAATCGATGCAGAAAAAGCATTTGACAAAGTATAGCATATGTTCATTGTAAAAATCCTTAAGAAAGTAGGGTTAGAGGAAATATACCTCAACATAATAAAGGCCATAACCAAAAACCCAGGAAAACCTAAGAGCTTTTCCTTTATGGTCACAACAAGACAGAGATATCCACTCTCACCACTGTTAATTAATGAGTGGAAGCCCTAGCTTCAGCAATCAAAAATAATACAAAAAGAAAAAAAAGAATAAAAAAGCTGTATCCAAATCAGCAAAGAAGAAGTGAAACTTTCACTATGTGCAGATGACATGATACTCTTTATAGAAAACATAAAACACTTAACCAAATATTTTAGAACTGATATATGAATTCAGTAAAGTTTCAAGATACAAATTCAACATATACTAGTTTGTTGCATTTCTATACACCGATAATGAAGGAGCAGAAATAGAAATGAAAAAAATCAATCCCATTTACAATTGCACCAAAAAGTATACAATACTTAGGAATATACCTAACCAAAGAGGTGAAAGATCTGTACTCTGAAAACTATAAAACACCGAAGAAAGAAATTAAATGACACAAAGAAATGGGAAATATTACACTCTCATGGATTGAAAGAACAAATATTGTTAACACATCTATACTACCCTATACAATCTATGCATTTATGTAATCCCTATCAAAATACCACCATTATTCTTCACAGAGGTAGAACAACCAATCCTGAAATTTATATGGAACCACAAAACACTCTGTACAGCCAAAGCAATCTGTGCTGTCAGTACAGAGCCCAACGTGGGGCTCGAACTCACGAAACTGTGAGTCGAATCAAGAGTCAAACACTTAACCAATTGAGCCACTCTGGCACTCCCCAAAGCAATCTTGAAGAAGAAAAGCAAAGCTAGAGGCATCACAATTCTGGACTTCAAATTATATTACAAATCTGTAGTGATCAAGACAGTATGGTAATGGCACAAAAACAGACACACAGATCAATGGAACAGAATAGAAAACCCAGAAAGGAACCCACAACTATATGTTAAATTAATCTTTGACAAAGCAGGAAAGAAAATCCACTGGGAGAAACACAATCTCTTCAACAAATGGTTGTGGGAAAACTGGGCAGCAACATGAAAAGGAATGAAAGTGGACCTCCTTCTTACACTTTACCCAAAAATAAATTCAAATGGATTAAATATCTAAATGTGAGATATGATACCATAGAACTTCTAGAGGATAATACAAGTAGAAACTTTGACATAGGCCATAGCAAATATTTACTATATATGTGTCCTGTGGCGACGGAAACAAAAGCAAAAATAAATTATTGGGACTTCATCAAAATAAAAATGTTCTGCACAGTGAAGGGAACAATCAACAAAACTAAAAGGCAAACAATGGAATGGGGGAAGATATATGCCAATGACATATCTGGTAATGGGTTAGTATTCAAAATCTATAATCAACTTATAAAACTCAACATCCAAAAATCAAATAATCCAGTTTAAAAAATGGGCAGAATACATGAATAAACATTTTTCTAAAGAAGTCATAAGATGGCTAACATACCCATAAAAAGATGCACAACATCACTCATCATCAGGGAAATATAAATCAAAACTACAATGAAATATCACCTCACACCTGTCAGAATGGCTACAATTAACACAGGAAACAGCAGGTGTTGGTGGGATGCACAGATAAGGGTAACCTCTTATACTGTTGGTGGGAATGCAAACTGGTGCAGCTACTCTGGAATACATTATGGAGGTTCCTCAAAAAACTAAAAATATTACTACCCTATGATCCATCAATTGCATTACTAGGTATTTACCCAAAGGATACAAAACTCCTGATCTGAAGGGATATATGCACCCTGCAGTTTGTACCAGTATTATCCACAATAGCCAAACTACAGAAACAGCCCAAATATCTATCGATTGATGAATGGATAAATAAGGTTCCATATATACAATGGAATATTATTCAGCCATAAAAAAGAAAACTCGCCATTTGCAATGATGTGGATGGAACTAGAGTGTAATATGCTAAGCAAAATATGTCAGTCAGAGAAAGACAGATATGACATGATTCACTCCTATGCGGAATTTAAGAAACAAACAAATGAACATAGTTGAAAAAAAAAGTGAGGCAAACCAAGAAACAGACTCCTAACTACAGAGAAAAAATTGATGGTTACTGGAGAGGAGGTGGGAGGGGAAATGGGTTAAATATTTGATGGGTATTAAGGAGGGCACTGTTTTAATGAGCACAGGGTGTTGTATGTAAGTGATGAATCACTAAATTCTACATTTGAAACTAATGTGGCACTGTATGTTCACCATCTGGAATTTAAATAAAACATGGGGGAAAAAGGAAACAGTCATAGCATCTTTTGCTTATCCTCAGTTTATCCAATTATGCCTCTCTGTGAACTAGCATATTTAATCTGGATTTCCTCTTAACTTTTAACTGTCCTGAAAAAAAGTGCAATTACATAATCTTGTCAATTTATTCAAACTGAAGTGAAATACATATCTAATATGTCTTCACAGCATTGTCTTACTCAAACTTCCTTTGAAATCTCTTGGAATATATTTGGACTTTAAAATCTTTCTGTTATACGTTTTTATTAGTTTAGTTTTTTTCTGATTCAGGGGCGCCTGGGTGGCTCAGTCAGTTAAGCGTCCGACTTTGGCTCAGGTCATGATCTCGCGTTTGTGAATTCGAGCCCTGCATCAGTCTCATGTGCTGACGTCTCAAAGCCTGGATCCTGCTTTGGATTCTGTCTCCCCCCTCTCTCTGCCCCTCCAATGCTCAAACTCTGTCTCTAAATAATAAATATATATTATTTTTTTTAATTTTCTGATTCAAAACAATTAGGAGTAAAGAAAACATTGAGGTTATTTAAACTGTTATCTGCTAATTTTATCCACTTCAACATCTTAGAGGTAAATGGCTTTTCTTGAATTAAATCTTTTTCTTAGTAATACCACATATACCTACATTGGTTTTTAGGGTTTTCCAGTAATCCCTTATCTCAAAGGCATCATATTTGAAGTCATCAAACACCAGATGACCCTTCTAAAATCCCTTAGGAAAGCAATCCTTACTACTTGTTCACATTCTCTTATTTTCCTTTTGTTCCTTATAAATTTGCAACATTGTTGATTCAAAATGTAACTTCTCAAATCCTAATATTTTCTGCTATATTTTATAGCAATTATTATGCTTGGGCTTGTGAATACACAGGCTATTAAGTCCTTTAAGCTAATTTGACAAAAGTTAATGATAATCACAATTTATATTATCCTTTGTATCTGGAAGTTATCTACTATCTCTCTTTAAAGCTATCTTCTCTTCATTCCCTTTTTATCCTTTCTTTCATGCAGGTGTAGCATTAAAAACTCTTACTTGGTACTGCAAGGACAATTCTGCATGAAAAGTACTACTTAAGTACCAATTTCACCTTGAAAATACCACAAGAATAGATCGTTTGTTGCTGTGCCACTGATTCTCTACATTCACAGTATGTTGCCAAAGAAGCCACTCTATATACACTAAGAAAGTGACTTACTCTATAGCTATACACCTTCAAACAATGGGAGATTCCTACCTTCAAGCAATGGGAGAATTAATCGTGCTAGAATTCCTAAGTGTAATTTCCCCCCCTTAATTATGTTCCTTCTTCTCAATTTGTCAGTAACAATGATGGAAGGGGGACCCTGGAATGCAGAAAAAATGATTTCTTTCAAAACAAATTATACTGGTGCCACTGAAGGAAAGGAAGCCTTTATTCCCATATGGATTCATCCTTCTAAGCTTCTTACAAATTAATTAAAGCTATTACTACAGTCATATTTCTATTTTAAATTTTGCTATCATCATCCCTATGTGTTTGTTAAAACATGTTTGTTTTAAAATATTAAAAGATAGACTTTTAAAGTGCTGGGGAAAGATAAGCATTTCACACTTTAAAGCTTAAGTCTTGAATAAGCAATTGCTTGGCATTGATTTTTCAGTAAATACAAATCTTAAGGGTCCGCTAATTGAAATAGAATAAACACAAGCAAAATGAGGTAGAATAAAGCAATTACTAAGAGTAAGGTGAATCAAATAGACTTAAGCACTAAATCTTCACTTGAGTTTAACCATTGTTACTTTTTAACCCAGTTATTAACAAAGCATGATTTGAGTACAATGTATCTCTTGCAATTTTATGGCCCACACAATTTAAAATTTTTTGTATTCCAGAGCCAATAGAGAAAAATACTGCATGGCTATATCATTTCAACCAAATTATATTCTCTCTCATTATCATCTACTTGACATATCTATGCTATATTTCTATCAATATTCATAATTCACCAACACAAAATTTCTTCATAGATTAAAATGGTTCTGGCAACAAGGAAAACAGTGTTTATAATCCTTCTATTTCTTGAATTCTAAGCAGTCAAGAGTGAACGAAGTTGACCGTTTTGATGTGGTCTTTAAACAGAATGTCAAATGAAGTTTTAGCTTAAATATTGTGTGGCACGGTTATGTCTATATGCGATAGCTACTACTTAAGATTTTCCTCTGTTGCACTATGGATGTCATCAGTCATATTATTGGGTAACATATAATTTGCATTAATTAAAAAACTATTTGGTATTGTAAACCGCATCTCTCAAATTGGACCTTCAAGATTAAAATAAGCATAGCAATCAAAGGGAGTCATGCTAGGAAAACAAATTCTACCACAATACTTTAAACTTATTTTAAATTAGCAAATGATGTCTTTTCCCCCTAGTTTTCAGGAATTATATAATACACTGTATATTAATATAATGCTGACATTTCCCAGTTCAAATTGTATCACTGTAAATATAAGTAGCCAAGTATCTTTTTATGATAATCACTTAAAAATAAATATAAGTAAAAAATAGAAAAAAATAAATTAAATTTAAAAGTTTATGAAGCCGTTGAAAGTAATAATATATATCTGTTCTTTTAAATGTAGAAAATTTTGCAAGGCATATTTTAAGTGAAAATAAAAGGCACATACAACTATGTAGAGAATTTCCATATTTATATAGTATTTAAAAAACATTTATGCATATATACATAAATTCTGGTACATGGATTTTGGGGGGAAGAAAACAGAAAAAAAAGCTTTTAACAGAAGTACTCTGTAGTAAGAGATCACTGTGAGAGGTAGAGAGAGGTACTAAGGTGTGAGGAACACTGATGAAGGTAATTAAAGACAAAGAGAAGACAAAGGAAAGAAAGTAGGGACAGAAAGGAAACAAGATAAAGGAGGAAAAATATGAAAAATAGATAAAAATGTGTAAATAAGATAAGGAGGTTTCAGAAAGAGAAAAATAGATGGAAAGAAGAAGGAAAATGGAGGGAATGGGGGAAAGAGATGGAAAAATGGAAATGGAGGGATGAAAAGGGAAAAAATGAGAAATATGAAAGAAAATGATAGGGAAGCTCTGACTAGCCCTTTCAGAAACGTGAGGTAGGCCAGAAAAGAGGTGGCAAGGGATGGGGGGAGGGAGGCATGTTGCGAACAAGGGGATGAGAGGTGAGGAGAATATGATGGGAACTCAGGGAGCTGGTCTATGGATTTAGAGCGTCTCCAAACCCAAGCCAAATCACTGTGCCTGTCAGGGACACAACACAACACTTGCATCCATCCTCCCCACCACCCATTAACCCTATCCCTTTTTCAATGAAGCAATGTCCTAAAAGGGCAAATTCCTTTCAGAAGATAGATCAGTCTTTGTTTACTGGACTCCATCTTCTCTTAGGTGCAGAACTTTACTCTTTTCTCATTTTATTTGGAACTACTTGAAACCTCTGGTTTAAACCCTCCACCTCAGGGCTGAGACATTAGCCTGAAATGGGACCCAGACCGCTATGGCCGCAAAGAGAAAAATGGAGGAAGAGAGAGATCCTGAGCATGCTCCCTCTCCCATGCCCTCCCCTGACTTCCAACCCTGACTTAGCATCATGTCACTCACAGTTCCCTTGTCTGTCTCATTCATGGACATATCCCCCATGCTAGGAAGGGTACACAGTAGATGCTTAATACACACTTGGTCATCAACCTAGAACCTCTCTGCATCCTGTGAGATCCTATTCAACCTGAGGGCTAATGCCATTGGTTCCGTGTTGGGCACCTCCAGTCCTCAACCACAACTCATATATACAACTGGGACTCCACCTGCAAACACATCTAGGTGGACTCTTGATTCACAGAGCAACTTGGATGAATCTCCAGGAAATTATGCTGAGCGAGAAAATCCAATCTCAAATGGTTGTATACTGTATGATTCTAACTATATGACATTTTAAAGTAGAAAATTTTAGAGACAGAATGATACGGTGGCTGATAAAGGTTGGGTGCAGGGTGGGAGGAAAGGTGAGAGAGTTTTTTTTTTCAATATATGAAATTTATTGTCAAATTGGTTTCCGTACAACACCCAGTGCTCATCCCAACAGGTGCTCTCCTCAATACACATCACCCGTCCTCCCCTCCCTCCCCCCCCCATAAACCCTCAGTTTGTTCTCAGTTTTTAAGAGTCTCTTATGTTTCGGCTTTCAAGGTGAGAGAGGTCTTAAAAGAACTCCAGAGATTCTTGTGGTGTTGGAACTGGTCAGTATCTGACTGTGGTGATGTCTTTAGCAACATAAATAAAGTAAAATTGTATAGAACTGATACAATTGTATAGAACTTAAAACCCACACAAATGAGTACAAGTGAAACTGGGGATATCTGAACATGATCTGCAGATTGTATCAATGTCAACATCCTCATGGTCATATTGTGTTAGTTTTTCACAATATTAGCATTGAGGAAACTGGGCAAAGTATATAAGAGATTTCTCTGTATTATTTCTTTTTTTAAATTTTTTAAAATTTATTTATTTTTGAGAGACTGAGAGACAGAGCACGGGTGGTGTAGAGGCAGAGAAAGACACACACAGAATCTGAAGCAGGCTCCAGGTTCTGCATGGTCAGCACAGAATCCGACCTGGGGCTCAAACTCATACGCCAATCATGACCTGAGCCAAAGTTGGACACTTAACCAACTGAGTCACCCAGGCGCCCCAGTCTCTGTATTATTTCTTATAACTTTGAGTGAATCTACAACTTTCTCAATAAAGAATTTCAATTAAACACACACACACACACACACACACACACATACGACTGTTTCCCCACTTCCACCCTGGCCCACTGTAGTCCAGGCCAATAGCATCTCTCCCTGTACTATCCCAGAGGATCTAACTTTCTAACCTCCACTCTTGCACACCCAGTATCTTCTTCCATATGGACGAAATACAAGGCAGATCATGTCTCAAATCTTCTAGGACCTAGTCCTTGCATTGGCTGCATGACCTGCTCCATCCATTCCTCCCACCTTCACTGTGGCTACAGCAAGATGTCTGTTGCCTTACTGCTCCCTTAGATGCTTGCAACATCTGTACATTCCCTTCCCCACATCCTGTAGGACACTAGTCACCACATGCTTCAGTGTCGCCTTCTTAGTGAGGCCTCTCCTGACCACCTCCCACTCCTAGACACATGTTTCGCAGCCCTTCTTTGCTTTCCTGTCTTCCCTGGGACATGTTATATATTACTCTAGGGAGAGAGAGAGAGAGAAGTGCTGAAGGACTCACTGACTTCCCACTTTGAGCCTTACAATGATGCTTAAATGTTTCACCATGTATATGTATCATTTTATATTTAATATTGCTGGCATTATTTGCTACTGAGATCATGAGTCATTTTATTTTCTTCTTTATTCTAAACCCCATAACAATGTTCTTTAAATGTATCTCTAAAAAAAAAAAAAAAGAAATACAACTAAAGTTCTCTCCATAAGAAAATAATCCAATTGGTAAACTTATTAATTTAGTTAAGCAGCAATTATCTTTTTAAAAAGAACCAGAGAGATCACTTTTTTACTGTAATGGACAGGTCTAAGAATACAAAATAGTCAATAAAGCTTCTTCGAACTGAATAGACTAAAACCTATGATGTTTCCTGTTCAATTCAAAGACAACAGAGTCTCAAAAGGGTTCTTAGGCTTTGAAATCATATGCAAAACATTGTATGTATGTGCATCATTCTGAGAAAGAGGTTCATAGCTTGAATCTGATCAGAAAAGTATTATTAATATTAACACTTAGTGAATTGTTTAGGGTATGTGAGATATGGTGCCAATTGTTTTGCATTGTTTATGTCCTTTGACCCTCAAAACAATACAAGAAGGCTGTTACTATCATTATACACATTTATACAAACGGGAGAACTTAATAGAGCATGAGTATGTAACTTCTTCAAGGTCACAACCAAACAGCATCCTATAATGCACATTTTTATTCTTCATAGGAAGTGTTGGGACAATAATAAGATACTATTTGCATGCATTGAAAATTGCTCTGATGCAACAAATCATTTGTGTCCCTTAAAATTCTTCAGTTTAGTGTTTGCTTAGACAAAATGGCAGATGCCACAGCTGGCTGTATTATATGTAGTTAAGACTATTCTCTATCACTTACCTACCTCACCCACCCACTGGATGGAGTAGTAGAATTTAGGGACTAGTTTCAAAGACCAACCTATTGCCTGGTCACTCACAGTACTACTTAATCTCTGGTAAGAGAAGAGTTCCAAAGTTATGTGAGCAGAAAGACAGTTAAGTTTTAATCTATTTGCAGCTATATTTTATCTATCTCTTTAGAAAAGAATAAAGTTCTTATCCCTATACTTACAACATTAAGATAAATAGCAAATGGTAGTATATTTTTACTACATATTAAAACCTGAATGTACAATAAGGCTAAATTTCCTATATAGATGTTTGTTAATTAGCAAACTGAGTAGTTACAATTGAAAATTTCATTCTATATTTCTATGTGATCTAGTTAAAAACAACTTCTCTATATAGGCAATTTGAACATAAATTAGGGTGGATTGAAAGGTCATTCATTCATTAATTAATTTGTTTCAGAAGACGGTACAATATGTAAGTATTTTAAAATCTGTTTTTGTTTTCTTTCTAACTTTTGACTCCTGTGAGGGTAGCAATATAGTTTTGCGGGGTGCCTGGGTCGCTCAGTCGGTTGAGCATCTGACTTGGGCTCAGGTCATGATCTTGTGGTTTTGTGAGGTTGAGCCCTGTGTCAGGCTCTCTGCTGTACTACAGAGCCCCTCTCTCTCTGCCCCTCCCCCATGTGCATTTTCTCTCTCAAAAATAAATAAACACTTAAAAAAAGAAACATAGTTTTGTTAGATTTCTTATTTGAATGTTAGTAAAAGGAGGTGAGGTAAATTAGAAAATGTAAAAATATTACATGGCATTTGTAAATTTATTTTTTATCAGAAGGAATTACGCTTTCAATATTAAACAGTGAAACTTTAGTGAAGTATTCTTAAATTCTGCTGTCTCTATTGTGCAGAAATAATTCCAATCACCATCTTAAAGATTAGTTGGTGATTTAAATCAAATGATTTACTCAGCCATATCTACCATTTTTGAAAATTATGGCTCAGACTAGAAAAATTAAATCCTACACAAAAGGTGAAAATGTGAGTCCCTTTGATTTTTGGTTAAATTTTATTTAGGAGACAAAGCTTTGCTTATCATTGCGTCTTCTATTTTCCTGATTACAATCTCATTGCACTCACCCTTGATTAAGACATGTTTGTAATGAACTTCATCTTGTTAAATATTCAGCAGAAAATTTATAGCTTTTCCCATAACCTTGATTGAACGCCTTTTGGGAAACTAAATGCTGAAACAAGAACTTTCTTTGAAAAGCAACTTGAGGGGTGCCTGGGAGGCTCAGTCGGTTGAGCATTCCACCAGGTCAGATCATGATCTCAGGGTTTGTGAGTTTGAGCACTATGTCGGCCTTTGGTCTGACAGTGTGAGCCTTCTTAGGATTCTCTGTCTCCCTCTTTCTCTGCCCTTCCCCACCTTTCAAAAATAAACATTAAAAAAAGCATCTTGAGTGCTCTGTGCTGATTTCTGTTTCACTAATAGTACTTATAATCAACAGTCACTAGTATAAGATGAGGTCAGAGGTAATATATGGAAAAGCAAACTTTCTCTTGTTATAAGTTACTGTAGTAACAGTAAATAAGGTATTTACAACTTGATTTAGCAATTGTGAGAGATTTATTTTTAAACTCATGAGAGGAATGCATGAACTACTTACAAATTCACATTCTACAAAATAAGTAGCAAATATATATCTAACACACATCTCTGCACAAACATATAAACAGATACTCAGGTACTCAAATTCATACAACAACTCATTAGGTTTTGAACCAAAATAAGTAGAACATTTCTGGATTTTAAAGTTGACAATGTGGCTGGAAATTAATAATTCAGACTTATTTCAGTTCCTGTAATATCCAGGAAAATTTCTAAGCTGCGAAGAAACTTCATTATCTCAACACAGACAGTAATCCTTAACCTAAATATCTCAGTAAGTCATCTTTATCTTAAACTGAATAAAAATGGACTTGTTATATTTTACTAATGATTGATGTTTATCATTTTTTCAATGTATTAATTTTTTTCTGAAAGCTCTCTATCATTAGTAACTCAAGAGACATTCTATTAAAATTTCTGGAATTTCACTATTCATCTTTATTTAAATCTATGAAAATCTAATACATTTAATCTTCAAACTGCTCTACTTTGAGTCTATTTTGCTTTATTATATGAATAAAATAATTTGCTAAAATCATTCATCATCACTAGATCTCTGCCTTTTATACATACTTACACTGGAAAAGATAATCTAGCTGAGAAGGAAATTTAGTTCTTATATAATGTTTAGAAAATACAAGTCAATATCATAGCTTGATCTTCTTAAAGTATATTTTAGCTATGAGTTTTCTTCATTAACCTGCTTTTCCTTTTAAAAATAAGCTTTCTAGGGAACTTGGGTGGCTCAATCAATTAAGCATCTGACTTTGGTTCAAGTCATGATCTCATGGTTCATGGGTTCAGCCCCGCATTGGGCTGTCTGCTGTCAGCACAGAGTCTGCTTTGAATCCTCTGTCCCCCTCTCTCTCTGTCCCTCCCCCATGCAACTTCTCTCTCTCTCAAAAATAAATACAAAAATAAAATAAGCTTTCTATCCAAGGTATTTATTTCTAACATTATTTATGAATGATTTTTGTCAAGTCAGGTTTTTAATGCAAAATCTGCCACTAGTTTTTTGAATGCGTTATAAAATAAGCAAAAGAAGAGAAACAAAACTTACAGATGATAGGATTTAAGGCATTATGAATATTTTTAATTCCTATGAAATATCATTAGTGATGATCCATACAAATAAAGTTAACATAAGAAGTAAGCCATAATCTCAGAAAAAAATGACTGTTGTTTAATATTGAATTATCAGGAAATGGTGATAGTCTAGCCATAATTCTGTAGTGCACATTTTATTTTTTAAATTTATTTATTTTGAGAGAGAGAGAGAGAGAAAGATAGAGAAAGTGCATGCCTGAGTGTGAACAGGGGAAGGGGAGGGGCAGAGAGAGAGGAGAGACAGAATTCCAATCTGACAACGTGCAGTCAGTTCAAAGCCCAATGTGGAGCTTGAACTCATGAAACATAGGATTATGACCTGAGCTGAAATCAAGAGTCTGATGCTTAACCGACTGGCCCCAGGTGCCCCTATAGTGCACATATTAATATGGAAGGTATTATATCAAGCTAAAATTTATTTACAGACTTAAAAAACCTACTGTCATATGCAGGCCACCATCTTCTTCAGAGAACTTCAGAATGCCTTGGGGCTTAAACATGATGAATAGCTTAACTTGGATTAAAGTCCCAAAATCTTTAAGTACATAAATTACAAATAATCCCTTAAACCAAAATGATGACAATGGGAGTGACCTCTGTATTATTATTATTATTATTATTATTATTATTTAATATATGAAATTTAAATGAAGATCAATTCAAGTTACGTCTGAAGGGAGTTCTCTGTGCCTCTTGGATTTCAATGCATTTTTCCTTCCCCAGATCAGGGAAGTTCTCAGCTATTATTTCTTCAAGTGTACCTTCAGCATCTTTCCCTCTCTGGAATACCAATTATACGTAGATTATTTCTCTTTAATGCATCACTTAGTTCTCTAATTTTCCCCTCATACACCTGGATTTTTTTATCTCTCTTTTTCTCAGCTTCTTCTTTTTCCATAATTTTATCTTCTAGTTCACCTATTCTCTCCTCTGCCTCTTCAGTCTGAGCTGTGGTCATCTCCATTTTATTTTGCAGCTCATTAATAGCATTTTTTAGCCCCTCCTGGCTGTTCCTTAGTCCCTTGATCTCTGTAGCAATAGATTCTCTGCTGTCCTTTATACTCTTTTCAAGCCCAGAAATTAATTTTATGACTATTATTCTAAATTTACTTTCTGTTATATTGTTTAAATCGTTTTCGATCAGTTCGTTAGTGGTCGTTATTTCCTGGAGGTTTTTTTGAGGGGAATTCTTCTGTTTTGTCATTTTGGATAGTCCCTGGACTGGTGCGGAACCGCAGGGCACTTCCCCTGTGCTGTCTTGAATAACTTGCATTGGTGGGGGGGGGGGCTTAGTCAGACCTGATGTCTGCCCCCAGCCCACTGCTGGGGCCACAGTCAGACTGGTGTGTACCTTATCTTCCCCTCTCCCAGGGGCAGGACTCACTGTGGGGTGGCATGGCCCATCTGGGCTACTTGCACACTGCCAGGCTTGTGGTGCTGGGGATCTGGAGTATTAGCTGGGGTGGATCGGCAAGGTACACAGGGGTGGGAGGGGCAGGATCAGCTCGCTTTTCCTTCAGTGATCTGCTTTGGGAGCGGCCCTGTGGCAGCCGGAGTGAGTCAGACCCACTGGAGGGATGGATCCGCAGAAGCACAGTGTTGGGTGTTTGCACGGTGCAAGCAAGTTCCGTGACAGGAACTGGTTCCCTTTGGGATTTTGGCTGGGGGATTGGCGAGGGAGATGGTGCTGGCGAGCGCCTTTGTTCCCCGCCAAGCTGAATTCAGTCATCCGGGGCTCAACAACTTTCCCTCCCGTTGTCCTCCAGCCCTCCCACTCTTCAAGCAGAGCTGTTAACTTATAACCTTCCAGATGTTAAGTCCTGCTTGCTGTCAGAACACACTCCATCCGGCCCCTCCGCTTTTGCAAGCCAGACTCGGGGCCTCTGCTTTGCCGGCGGGCTGCCCCTCTGCTCGGTTCCCTCCCACCAGTCCATGTAGCATGCACTGCCTCTCCGCCCTTCCTACCCTCTTCTGTGGGCCTCTCATCTGTGCTTGGCTCTGGAGAATCTGTTCTGCTAGTCTTCTGGCGGTTTTCTGGGTTATTTAGTCAGGTGTGTGTGGAATCTAAGTGATCAGCAAGACGCGGTGAGCCCAGCATCCTCCTACGCCACCATTTTCCTCTGAAAAATTATAAATTTTAAATTTCAAAATCTGGAAAATCAGTATTTTCTCCAACTAATAAAAACAACTCATGATATCTGTATACAGATATATATATGCATATATATATATCTGTATATATACACATATGTATATAAGCAAATATATGAAATTATACACATGTATAAATGTGATAGAATCAGTTGAAACTACAATGTTAATTGTTCATCTTGCATTTGCCTAAGAAGCAATTGTGAAATATGGTATTATTTCAGAAAGATCTAAGCAAAACGATGTGATCAAAATATCCATGGAAAAAGTCATAAAGAGTCTTAGGCGTTTCTGATAAGATAGATGCAAGTAGGGAAATGGGATGCTTCAAGAGCCAATTTTACATGTCAGATAACCGGTATAGACTATTTAGCATTTCACCAACAACTCTTCCCTTCATTATTGGCACCAAAGTGTCAACTACATTTGTAAATAAATTAAATAACATGAAAAATAATATTTACTTTTTGGATCATTTAAGTTACCTCTTAAAATGTCAAAATGAAGGGCACCTGGGTGGCTCAGTTTATCAAGTGTCTGACTCTTTTTTTTTTTTTTTAATTTTTTTTTTCAACGTTTATTTATTTTTGGGATAGAGAGAGACAGAGCATGAACGGGGGAGGGGCAGAGAGAGAGGGAAGCACAGAATCGGAAACAGGCTCCAGGCTCTGAGCTGTCAGCCCAGAGCCTGACGCGGGGCTCGAACTCAAGGACCGTGAGATCGTGACCTGGCTGAAGTCGGACGCTTAACCGACTGCGCCACCCAGGCGCCCCTCAAGTGTCTGACTCTTGATTTCGGTTCACATCATGATCCCAGGGTCATGGGATTGAGGTGGGATTCTCTTTCTTTCCCTCTGGCCCCTCCCCTACTCATGCTCTCTCTCTAGAATAAAAACAGTAATAAATATTTAATAAAATAAAATAAAATGTCAAAATTAAAAAAATAAACTTTTCTCAAGTTATAATGATTCTCCTTAGGCAATACCTTTAACCTCAAGCACTCTATATTTTATCGGAATTTTCTAGTAAATTTTCTACTATCTCTCCAAATTTATGCATGATTGATTCAGTAACTACGAATCACTGACATTGAATCAATATACTTTAATAATCTTTTAAAAATATTCTTTACTGCTACTGGTGATCATATAAAATATTTCCTTTATTTTCTATAATATTTTAAAAGTTATCTCATACCTATTTGTCTACCAGAATTTCCCTTGAGGATTCAACTGGGTAAAATATTCTAGGAATTTAGCTAGTGAGTTTTTGAGTCATTCTAAAGTTGGTTTTTGTTTTTTGGGTTTTTTGTTTTTGTTTTTGTTTTGTTTTGTTTTGTAAAGGGAGAGAGAAGTTGGAGGAGGGGTGGAGAGAGAGGGAGAGAGAGAATTCCCAGCAGGCTTCATCCTGTCAGCACACAGAGCCCAAAGCTCAAGTCCACAAACCATGAGATTATGACCTGGGCTGAAATCAAGAGTTGGATGTTTGACTGAGTCATTCTGGAACCCCAAGTCATTTTAAGGTTTAACTTTCATTTTGAAATTATTTTTAACACTGCATACGATTTTGTTAGCTCAAAAAGAAACTTCAGATTCAATCCTTTGGAATTAATAACAGGTATTAGTGATAGCTGTTACTCAAAATAAACAAATTAAGGTAGAATAACAGAAAAAAGTAAAGAATTTTAAAATTGCCACTTAGGTGGGATATAATGTTATGTAAGAGAAAATTGAATCACCAGATTCTAGAGCTGTTCTAAGTCTGGTATTTTACAAATATGTAGTGTAGACCTAAAGAGAATAACTGACTTCTTCAAGGTTACAAAGAGTTATAGAAAGAATCTAGACTATATTTCAGGTCCCCTTATCCCTAACCATGTTCTTTCACTGAATGTACAATACCAAGTAGATGTGTGTCTATTAATTTGGTAACAAAATTATTCTTTCCTTCCAAGACAGGAAGGAGTAACTTAGGACACTAAGAATTAATTCTTATATGTATCTAAGGGTCATTTATTGCTTTCATACAAATTAGTATTTCTCTTTACAAAAAAAATCATCCCTATGGGCACCTGTGTGATTCAGTTGGCTAAGTGTCCGACTTTGGTTCAGTTCATAATCTCATGGTTCATGAGTTAGAGCCCTGCATCAGGCTCTGTGCTGACAGCTCGGAGCCTGGAGCTTGCTTCACATTCTGTGTCTCCCTTTCTCTTTCTGCCCCTACCCTGCGAATGCTCTCTCTCTCTCTCTTTCTCTCTCAAAAATAAATATTGATTTTTTAAAAATCATCTCTATATTTGCTTAAAGATGTAGATTCAAGGAGAAGAAAGAATAATAATGAGATATCATTTTATCTGCATCAATTTATTTATCAGAACTAAATTACTGCTTCAAGAACTCTCATGCATGCCTAACACTATCTCCATTAGGTTACTACTCATTATAAATCATCACAGGCTGAAGACTGATAGGAACATTCATCATTCTGGATGTATAAATTTTCTTTACTAACATCAAAATAAAATAATTTAAAACAAATTTCATTGATTAAAAACATATTTTTGTGCCCACTTGTGACTTTTTTTTAGAAAAATGGGATTTTTCATGGAGTTATTTGAAATAAATCACTTGAAAATATTATAATAAAATATATTCAATGTACAGAATATTTTAAATATATAATCTACAATGAAATGCTCCTGTGACAGGAAAAAAATGAAGTTACCATGTTTATACAATAAATAATACTAAAGATTATTTATGCCTCTAAAAATTGTGGAAAGTTACAAAAGTGGCAAGTGTTCTTTTTTATTACTTCATGCTGGGAGTAAGTTAGTTTGCTTTACCTTCAATATGTTCAATATTCACTTTAGAGAGAAATAATTTTTTAAGTTTATCTATCTGTTTTGAGAAAGAGAGAAAGAGCAAGGGGAGGGGCAGAGAGAGAATTCCAAGCAAGATCTGCACTGTAAACTCAGAACCCAATGCAGGGCTTGATCTTAAAACTGTGTGATGTTGGCCTGAACCAAAACGAAGAATCAGATGCTTAAGTGACTGAGCCATTCAGGTGCCCCTGGAGATAAATATTTATTTGTACTCATACCCACAGAGTGTGAGGGTAAGCCTGATTTACAAATTAGCAACAACATTATCAATCTACTCCTTCTAACATATCAATCCACCTACTTGCAAGGAAAAGTATGTAGTCTGTAATTTTAAACATGAACATTTTACTTTTGACTATATGATTATTGCTAATATTGTTATTATAATCCTAAACTTTTAATCTCTGGGAAAAGTTCTGATAGTTACTTTGACAATTCTTAAATAATTTGGAAAATAAAATAATTAATACATTTCAAACTGTGTGAAGTTTTAATTCAAATAAACCATAATGTTGAATAGAAATCGGCTAACTTTGATTCCTACTATGGAATGAAAAAAGCCATGAGTGATGAAAGCACATCTGTCTACAATTTCCTTAAGCATGTATATTCAAAAAGCATTTTGAAAACTAACAATATAAACTTCCTTTCGTTTTACGTCCATTTTCTTTGCAGTCTTTCCCTTTACTCTCCCCTTTCCAGTATGTTTTGGAGGCTTTATGCCTTGAGTCATGTAAAATGGACTTAAAATGAAGGGAAGTCTATGTTGTTAGTTTTCAAAATGCTTTTTGAATATACATGCTTAAGGCATGTAGTGATGATAATAAAACAAGATGTAAGAACAAGTAATCATTCAGTAATTCTCCATTCTTTCAAACAAAACTAGGATATATTATTAAGCAATAAAATAAATAAATAAATAAATAACACACATAATCAGCAGTTACCCAATTAAAGTTCCTATCATAGAATACAACCACATTGAATTGCTAGTAATATATGCTTTCTCAAAACTATTAGGACATTAAAAACAGGACATTTATTTTTTTATGATTCAATAAACATACACAAAAAGCAGGTTCTTATGGATATATGCAAAAGTAGTCAAATAAAACAATTCATCCCACATTCAATGGGAAATTGATATCTTTGCATTTACTTTCTGTGATTTTCTCAGCTTTCTTTATTCATCTTCCCTGTTCTAACAATAGTTCACAGAAATTAGAACACCAACATTGGGAATGACCCAGAAATATTCTTAATCAGCTTGTGTTTAATGGAAAGCATAATGACTTTGTGTGCATATATGTTGTTTGCTGACTCAATTAGTTGACTGTGCAGCTAATACTCTACTTTGCTAATGTCTATCTGCCCTGTTCTCCTGATTAGTTTCCTAGAAATCAAGAGCCCATATATAGCTACACACCTTGAATAAAAATAGTATTTATCCTCATCTAGATGACATGGTGACATAAATGGAATGCATCATTTTTAAATAAGAATTGTTAAAATTAAGATGTGTGCATTTGTGTGTCCATATGTGTACATATGGACATTTCAAGAGACAGTAAGGAAAGAAAATCCTTTGTTGAAGAATCAAATGAGTACATATTAACACTTTGAAACTGTATGGAATGCTTTTCTTTTCTTTTCTTTTCTTTTCTTTTTTCTTTTCTTTTCTTTTCTTTTTAAACTAAACTTCATGCTCAGCTTGAAGCCCAACATACAGGGCTTGAACTCATGACCCTGAGATCAAGACCTGAGCTGAAATCAAGAGTCACATTTTAACAGACTGAGCCACCCAGGTGTCCCATATGGAGTGCTTTTCTATACTTCAGTACAAGACTTATCCCAAAGTATCTATTATATAACCTCCAGTATAGTAAATTTTTGTATATCTTAAAATATAATATCCTTTGAGAATTAATCACAGATAATAAGTAGTTATTTGAATGCCTTAATTCATCACGACCAATTGTTGCACTCCTCTCCTCCTTTATTTTAGTCAACTTTTTTTTTTTTTTTTTTTTTTTTTTTTTTTAGAATTTGGCCATTCAAAGCATGGTTCCCAGACTAGCAGCATTGAAGTTGTCTGAAGTCATGTTAGAATTGTAGAGTCTCAGGTTCCAATAACCAGACTACTGAGTCTGAATTTCACCAAGACCTCCAGATGATGTGTGTGCACATGAAACTTTGAAAAGTACTCTGTGAAAAATATGCATTATCTTTCCTGAAAACATTATAAAATGCTATAAGTTTATGTATATACTCAGATACATGTACACACACTCATTAGATACAACTCTGCTATGAGGCAGCTGTTATTATTATTTCCATTTTATAAATCAGGAAAACTGAAGCACAGTGTTTTACCAAATGTCATACCACTAATAATTGACAGTAATGGGTCTAACCAGGCAGTCTGGACCCAACCATAGAATGCTTCTGTTCATATTTAGTTATTTAATCATACATATTACAACAGCAGCTAAGCTCACTTTTGTAAATGGGAGACTAAAACAGAAATGGGAAAGGACACCATATCTGCACCTTCTACATCTTAATGTATTTTTTAATCTTATGAGGGTGAAAATATTTAATTTCAGAAAAATATCTGGGAATTGGCAAACAAAGAAAATCATGTATTTTAAAATTTTCTTAAGGTCTCATCTTCAATTTACTACATTCTTTTTCCTTTTGCAAAAATAGTATTGTCAAAAGAGCTTTAAAAAATCTCAGTTTAAAATGTGAGATTAATTTCATCTGCACAGTGGTCTTCCACTCTGTGTCCTGAAAACAGGCTGCTTTTACCCTATATTGAGTGATAACATAAAAAAGATTCACTTCAGATTGTTGGGCATTATGGAATATTTCTAGATGAAAAGTGGTTTTGTTTGTTTGTCTTTTACATAGCCACAGTTCATATCTTTTGAAATCCTAAGGGGATATTTCAAAGAATTACGTGGGTCTTAAATCAGGTTTAGTATGTTTAAAATCTTTTCCCATGATATTTGGATTTAAGAAACAGACCCATACGCTGGGAAGTCTGCATGGGGAAGACAATACCCCATAACATTTGGCTTTGCAAAACAGAGGGGCTGAATTTCATGAGTTCTTACAACCAGCTGGACTTAAAACCTGGAATTAAAAAAAAAAACAAACTCAGCAGTCTTGGCTCTGAGAGAGCCAGGAGGGCAGGAGGAAACTGAGTCCCTGCCTTTAAAGAGCACAACAAATGTTCAGAGATGCAACATAAAAGCAGCAGTTTTAAAGGCGACTGGGGCATAAAAAAGAGAGAGTTATTTACTAACTTCAGAGCATGACCCAGAGGGACATAAATCACTGAGTAACTCCTCAAGGAACAAAGTGGTAGTTGTCATTACCCTCTCCCACAACCCAAAGTAAATAAAAGGGCTGCCTGCCAAATAAAATCCCTACCTAACTTGTTAGCACTGCCACTCACACCCACCCCTCCATGCTGTTCCAATCCACTGCTCTGGATAGTCCAACTCAGTTCAGACATTGCAGGGCCCTTCCTGCAGAGGAATTGCAGCACACAAAGCTTACTAACACTGCCCCCTCACTTCAATGCTGCCCAGTGTTGTTCTTCAGATTTTCCCTAATATTCTCTTGGCCAGAGCCCATACAGGGTGTTGCCAAAGGTTTGTCAGTGTGCATGCAGCCTCTACAGTGGCCAGCACCACTTCAAAATGACTCCTGCCCTATAGAGAGGGAAAGATAACCACACACAACAGAGAATGCAGCAGTGGACTGGAAGCAGAGAAGTGGTTCAACTGCAGGCC
The DNA here is from genome assembly GCF_016509475.1 of Prionailurus bengalensis. Classification (NCBI taxonomy): domain Eukaryota; kingdom Metazoa; phylum Chordata; class Mammalia; order Carnivora; family Felidae; genus Prionailurus; species Prionailurus bengalensis. The sequence goes on along the minus strand of NC_057361.1, from coordinate 75,421,632 downwards.
CCACCCACTAATGAAAGCATCACCAGGGAAAATATAAGGAAAGTGTCTGACAGTTTGGTGCTACTAGTCTGACTCAATTCAAGCCTAAGGCATCCACAGACTAGCCCACTGCCACCACAGGAAACAAACACTACCCACAACAGGCAAAAAGAACTATTGCAGGCAACTGGACTGAAGGAAAAAGCAACCCAGGTACAACATCTAGGCTCATGCATCACACATAAGAGACACCCCTGAAGTGCAAGATTATGGTGAATAGAGAACACTACACTGAAGGTCACTACAGAACTCCTTTTTCATAAGGCCCTTAATTTCAAGCGCATGAGACATAGCTGTTTTTACTAACATAGAGAAACAGAAATAGGTAAAATGAGGAAACAGAGGAATATGTCCCAAATGAAATAAGATTATAAAATTACCACAAGCAACATAAGTGAAATGGAGATAAGTAATATGCCTTATATAGGATTTAAAGTAATGATCATAAATATATGCACTGGACTTAAGAAATAAAACGGAGGACATCAGTAAGACTCAAGACTCTTAACAATGAGATTAAAAAGAAACAATGGGGGAGGGGGAGGGGCAAAACAGCAGAACAGCATGGAAGTTATTTTTTGCATCTCTCATCCCTGAAATGCAGCCAGATCAACACTAAACCATCTTGCACACCTAGAAAACTGATTTGAGGATTAACATAACAATATGCACAACCTGAACCACAGAACTCAGCAGGTATGCAGTGCAAAGAGGTGACCTGGGGGAGAGAGAAACAGCAGAGGTCAGGGAGATGTTTTTGCTTGTGGAGAAAAGACGGACATGGGGAAGAGTATGAGAAAAGCACTCCCCATCCAAAAGTAGATGGAGGGAAAAAGGAAGAGTGGAAACAGCCACAAGGGACTGAACAAAAAAGGGAGAAATGAGAAAGGAGACGGTTTAAATTCCATTAAGACTCTATAAACAGGGGGAGCACAGAGTCTGAAACTCCACAGCCCGATGCCTGGCAGTGCTCTGGTGGGAAGAGTGAATCCTCAGGAGCAGAGAGCAAGGTTCTCAGGGTCCTCAGGCCACATAGGGAGATCCCGTTTCCCTGCTGGGAGGACATTTGGTAGAGGCAATGCAGCCTCCCCACAGGCAAAGGTCCTAGCCAACCTTGGAGACTGGCCACATTTGCTGGTGTTGGAGCAAAGATGTTAAGGGTGAAATGTGCCAGATGTGTCTTGTGATTTGCAAAATACCTAAAATGCTGCTGCTACACAATTCTATGGACTTTTTCTGAGGTGGGCTGGCACCCAGCCACTGTCTCTTGGCATTGCACTGAGATTGTCTTGCAAACATTCCTGCAGCTCAGGCTGACACCTGCCATTGCAAAGTGAGACCTTCCCCCAGAGAATCAGAACAGGTCAAAATGACAGTCCTTCAGAAGTGAGGGGTTGTGAAACACAGTCACATTTGAGATAAAACTCAGGAGGGAGGTGCCACCTGGAAGCTTGATGGCTTGGTCATGGACAGTGTAGAAGCAGGGAGTGGACAGAAGCTGGAGACAAAGGAATGGTGATTGACTGCCCATCCAGGAGAGCACAGAGTTCTGATACTAGGGACTGGGTAGCTGGGGGACACCATTTTCACCCCTCCGACGCATGCGCATACACACCTAGACATGCCACAGCAATCCACTCCAGTAAGCTAATCAGCACCATTTAGTGGGAAATGGAGACTTTACAATAAAACTGGCCCAACTATGCCAATGGCGTTCCTGAGGAACACCACAAGTATCTCTGCCTGCTTAGTTTAAGGACTGTAAAATGCTTCAAAGTTTGACTTCTAGGGGAAACCGATGTAATTTCAATCACATTTGATTCTGTTTGCTAGTCCAGCCATTCAATTTTTTTTCTTTTATTTTGTATTCATGAACAAAGAAGATAAAAAATCATAATTTCCATTTTTATTAAAAAGATTTTCATTTATTTTTCTACTGTATTTTTACTTTCTTGTGCATTTTTAAAATTCTATTTTACTTTCATCATTTCATTTTATTCTATTTTATGGTATCCATATTTTCAAATATTGAAACTTTTTCTTTTTTCCTTTTTTTCATTTCTTATATTTCCCTTTTTTTCTCTAATCTATCAAGTTGTTTCAACAATCAAACCAAAACACACCAAAGATCTAGCATCACTTATTTGATTTTTTGTGTTGTTTTTAATTGTTTAATTTTTATATTTTTTACTTTATTAATTCCTTTTCTTCCTTCAAAATGATGAAATGAAGGAATTCACCCCAAAAGAAAGAACAGGAAGAAATGAGAGCCAGGGACTTAAGCAACACAGATAAAGCAAGATGTCTGAACCAGAATTAGAATCACAATAATAAGTGATGGGGGTTAAAACTAATTGGGGTTAAAAATAGATTAGAATCACTTTCTGTGGAGATAAAAGAAGTAAAATCTAATCAGGATGAAACAAAAATGGTATAACTGAGCTGCAGTCTCGAATGGTTGCTGTGGTGGCAAGGATGGATGGAGCAGAGCAGCAATCAGCGTTACAGAGGACAAACTTATGGAGAATAGTGAAGCAGAACAAAAGAAGGAGACTAAGTCAAAAGATCACCATATAAGAATTTGAGAACTCAGTGACTCATTAAAAAGGAATAACATCAGAATCATAGGGCTCCCAGAAGATGAAGAGAGAGAAAAAGGAGTAGAAGGGTTATGTGAGCAAATCATAAAGGAAAACTTTCTTAACTTGGGAAAAGACACAGACATCAAAATCCAGGAGGCACAGAGCACTCCCATTAAATTAAAAAAAAAAAGACCTTCAACAAGGCATATCATAGTCAAATTCACAAAATAGTCAAGGAAAGAATCATGAAAGCAGCAAGGGAAAAAAGTCCTTAATCTACCAGAGAAGACAGATCAGTTTTGTGGCAGATGCATCCACAGAAAATTGGAAGGCCAGAAAGGAGTGGCAGGATATATTCAATGTGATGAGTTGGAAAAATATGCATCCAGGAATTCTTTATCCAGCAAGGCTGTCATTCAGAATAGAAGGAGAGATAAAAAGTTTCCCAGACAAACAAAAATTAAAGTTCATGACCACCATCCAGCCCTGCAAGAAATTTTAAGGGGGAGTCTATGAGGGAAGAAAAGATGAAACAAAACAAAAAAGACCAAAAGCAACAAAGACTAGAGAACATTACCATAAACTCCAACTCTACAGGCAACATAACATAAAGGCAATAAATTCATATCGTTCAGTACTAAATTCATATCTTTCAGTACTCACTCTAAATGTCAATGGACTAAATGTTCCAATCACAAGACACAGGGTAACAAAATGGATAAGAAAACAAGATCCATCTGTATGCTGTTTACAAGAGTCCCATTTTAGACCTAAAGACACCTTCAGATTGAAAATAAGTAGATGGAGAACCATCTATCATGCTAATGGTCTCCAAAAGAAAGCCAGAGTAATCACACTTATACCAATCTAGATTTTAAAATAAAGACTATAACAAGAGATGAAGAATGGCATTATATCATAATTAATGGCTCTATCCATTAATCCAACAAGAAGATCTAACAATTGTAAACATTTATGCTCCAATCTTGGAGAAACCCAAATATATAAATAAATTAATCACAAACATAAAGAAACTCATTGATAATAATACCATAATAGTAGGGGACATCAACCCCCCACTTACAGCAATGGACAGATCATCTAAACATAAAATAAACAGGAAACAATGGTTTTGAATGGCACAATGAACCAGATGGACTTCACAGATTACCAGAACATTTCATCTTAAGCAGTGGAATACACATTCTTCTCCAGTGCACATTGAACATTCTCCACAGTAGATCACAAACTGGGACACAAATAAGCCTTTAAGAAGTACAAAAAGATAGAGATCACAGTGTGCATATTTTCAGACCACAATGCTATGAAACTCAAAATAAACCACAAGAAAAAATTTGGAAAGATCACAAATACTTGGAGACTAAAGAACATCCTACTAAGGAATGGACGGGCTAACCAAGAAGTTACAGAGGAAATTAAAAAGTACATGAAGCCAATGAAAATTATAACACCACAGCCCAAAACGTCTGGGATGTGGCAAAGACAGTCATAAGAGGGAAAAATATATCAATCCAGGCTTTCATAAGGAAGTAAGAAAGGTCTCAGATAAACAACCTAACGTTACACCTTAAAGGGCTGGAAAAATAACAGCAAATAAAACCCTAAACCAGTAAGAGGCAGGAAATAACAAAGATTAGAGCATAAATCAATGCTATCAAAACCAAAAAGAACAGAAGAGCTCAATGAAACCAGAAGTTGGTTCTTGGAAAGAATTAACAAAATTGATAACTCCTTAGCCAGTTTGATTAAAAAGAAAAAGGAAAGGACCCCCAAATAAAATCAAGAATGAAATAAGAGAGATCACAAACAACACAACAGAAATAAAAACAATAATAAGAGGATATTATGAGCAATTATATGCCAATAAAATGGGCAATCTGGAGGATATGGACAAATTCTTAGAAACATATAAACTACCAAAACTGAAACAGGAAGAAATAGAAAACTTGAACAGACCCATAAGCAGTAAAGAAGTCGAATTAGTAACCAAAATCGCCCAAAAAACAAGAGTCCAGGGCAGGACGGCTTTCCAGGCAAATTCTACCAAACATTTAAGGAAAAGATAACACCAATTCTTTTGAAGCTGCTCCAAAAAATAAAAGTGGAAGGAAAACTCATTCTATGAAGTCAGCATTCCCGTGATTCCCAAACCAGACAAGGCCCCACTAAAAAGGAGAACTATAGACCAATTTCCCTGATGAACATGGATGCAAAAATCCTCAAGCAGATACCAGCCAACCAGATCCAACAATACATTAAAATAATTCACCACAACCAAGTGGAACTTATACCTGGGATGCAGGGCTTGTTCAATATTGGCAAAACAATCAATGTGATACATCACATCAGTAAAATAAAGAACAAGAACCACATGATCCTCCCAATAGACACATAGAAAACATTTAACAGAATACAGTATCCTTTCTTGATAAAAACCCTCAAGAAAGAATGGGTCGAAGGATCCTACCTGAATAATAAAATCCATATATGAAAAACATACTGCTAATATAATCATCAAAGGGGAGAAACTGAGAGCTTTCCCTCTAAGGTCAGGAACATGACAGGGATGTCCACTCTCACCACTGTTATTCAACATACTATTGGAAGTCTTAGCCTCAGCAATCATAAAACACAAAGGAATAAAAGCCATCCAAATAGGCAAGGAGGAAGTCAAACTTGCATTCTGCACATGACCTGATACTGTATATGGAAAACCCAAAAAATTAGACCAAAAAACTGCTAGAATTGATCCATTATTTCAGCAAATTCGCAGGATATAAAATCAATGCACAGAAATAGTTTGCATTTTTATACACCAATAAAGAAGCAACAGAAAGAGAAATCAAGGAATCAATCCCATTTACAGATGCACAAAAAACCATAAAATGCCTAGGAATAAACCCAACCAAAGAGGTGAAAAATCTATACAATGAAAAGTATAGAAAGCTTATGAAAGAAATTGAAGAAGATACAAAAAATTGAAAGTATTCCATGCTCTTGGATTGGAAGAACAAATATTGCTAAAATGTCCATAGTAACCAAAGCAATCTACATATTGAATGCAATCCCTATAAAAATAATACCAGCATTCTTCACAGAGCTAGAACCATCTTAAAATTTGTATGGAATCAGAAAGACCCCAAATAGCCAAAGCAATCTTGAAAAAGAGATGAAAGCTGGAGGCATTGCAATCCCAGACTTCAAGGTGTATTACAAAGCTATAATGATCAGCACAGTATGGTACTGGCACAAAACAGACAGATCGAAGGAACAGAATAGAATACCTAGAAATGGACACACAAACATACAGCCAACTCATCTTTGACAAAGTGGGAAAGAATATCCAATGGAAAAAAAAGACAGTCTCTTCAGCAAATGGTGCTGGGAAAAGTGGACAGTGGCATGCAGAATAATGAACCTGACCACTTTCTTACACCACACACAAAAATAAACTCAAAATGGATGAAAGACCTAAACGTAAGACAGGAAGACATCAAATCCTCAAGGAGAAATCAGGCAGAAACGTCTTTGACCTTGGCTGCAGCAACTTTTTATCAGCTTGTCTCCAGAGGAAAGGGAAACAAAATAGGAATGAATTATTGGGACCTCATCAAAATAAAAAGCTTCTGCACAGTAAAGGAAATAATCAGCAAATCTAAAAGGCAACCAACCGAATGGGAGAAAATATTTGCAAATGAAATATCAGATAAAGGGTTAGTATCCAAAGTCTATAAAGAACTCATCAAACTGAACACCCAAAAAACAAAGAATACAATGAAGAAGTGGGCAAAATACATTAATAGACACTTCTCCAAAGAAAACATCCAGATGGCCAACTGACACATGAAAAAATGCTCAACATCACTCATCATCAGGGAAATACAAATGAAAACCACAATGAGATACAATCTCACATCTGTCAGAATGGCAAACATTAACAAATCAGGCAACAACAAATGTTGGTGAGGATGTGGAGAAAGAGGATCTTTTTTTGTACTGATGGTGGGAATGCATACTGGTGCCCTCTGGAAAACAGTATAGAGGTTCCTCAAAAAATTAAAAATAGAACTACCCTATGACCAAGCAATTATACTACTAGGTATTTATCCAAGGGATACAGGTGTGCTCTTTCAAAGGGGCAGGTGCACCCCAATGTTTATAGCAGCACTATTGACAATAGTCAAAGTATGGACAGAGCCCAAATGTCCATCGATAGATTAATTGAAAAGGACAATTTTGTACATATATACAATGAAGTATTACTCATCAGTCAAAAAGAATGAAGTCTCGCCATTTGCAATGACGTGGCTGGATCTGGAGGGTATTATGCTAAACAAAATTAGTCAGTCAGAGAAAGACAAATATTATATGGCTTCGCTCATATGAGGAATTTAAGATAGAAAGATGAACATAAGGGAAGGGAAGGAAAAATAATGCAAAAACAATGATGGGGATAAAACATAAGAGCCTTTTAAATATGTAGAACAAGCAAAGTGTTGCTGGAGGGGTGGTGGGAGGGGAGAATGGGATGAATGGATTAGGGGCATTAAAGAATCTACTCCTGCTGGGGGTGGCAAGATGGCGGCTTAGGAGGACGCTGAGCTCACCGCAGGTCCTGCTGATCACTTAGATTCCACCTACACCTGCCTCAATAACCCAGAAATCCGCCAGAGGATAAGCAAAATGGAGTCGCCGGAGGCAAACGCAGACGAGAGGCCCACGGAAGAGGGTAGGAAGGGCGGCGAGGCAGTGCGCGCTCCATGGACTGGCTGGAGGGAGCTGGGGTGGAGGGGCCGCTCGCTGGCCAAGCAGAGCCCCTGAGTCTGGCTTGCAAAAGCGGAGGGGCCTGATGGACTGTGTTCCCACAACAAGCGCGCTTAGCCTCTGGGAGGTCATAAGTTAACAAGCTCTGCTCGGAAAGTGGGAAGGCTGGAGGACAAAGGGAGGGAGAGCTGCTGAGCCCCCTGACGACAGAGCTCAGTTTGGTGGGGAACAAAGGCGCTCACCAGCGCCATCTCCACCGCCCATCCCCCAGCCAAAATCCCAAAGAGAACCAGTTCCTGCCGGGGAACTTACTCATTCCACGCAAACACCCAACTCTGTGCTTCTGAGGAGCCAAACCTCGGGCAGCGGATCTGACTCCCTCCCGCTGCCACAGGGCCCCGCCTGAAGTGGATCACCTAAGGAGAAGCGATCTAAGCCTGCCCCTCCTGCCCCTGTGCACCTTGCCTACCGGCCCAGCTAATACGCCAGATCCCCAGCATCACAAGCCTGGCAGGGTGCAAGTAGCCCAGACGGGCCACAACACCCCAGTGTGAATCCTGCCCCTAGGAGAGGGGAAGAGAAGGCACACACCAGTCTGACTGTGGCCCCAGTGGTGGGCTGGGGGCAGACATCAGGTCTGACTGCAGCCCCGCCCACCAAATCCAGTTATACAGCACAGCACAGGGGAAGTGCCCTGCAGGTCCACACCACGCCAGGGACAATCCAAAATGACCAAAAGGAAGAAATCCCCTCAGAAGAATCTCCAGGAAATAACAACAGCTAATGAGCTGATCAAAAAGGATTTAAATAATATAACAGAAAGTGAATTTAGAATAATAGTCATAAAATTAATCGCTGGGCTTGAAAACAGTATAGAGGACAGCAGAGAAACTCTTGCTACAGAGATCAAGGGACTCAGGAACAGTCACGAGGAGCTGAAAAATGCTTTAAACGAAATGCATAACAAAATGGAAACCACCACAGCTCGGCTTGAAGAGGCAGAGGAGAGAATAGGTGAACTAGAAGATAAAATTATGGAAAAAGAGGAAGCTGAGAAAAAGAAAGATAAAAAAATCCAGGAGTATGAGGGGAAAATTAGAGAACTAAGTGATACACTAAAAAGAAATAATATACGCATAATTGGTATCCCAGAGGAGGAAGAGAGAGGGAAAGGTGCTGAAGGGGTACTTGAAGAAATAATAGCTGAGAACTTCCCTGAACTGGGGAAGGAAAAAGGCATTGAAATCCAAGAGGCACAGAGAACTCCCTTCAGACGTAACTTGAATCCATCTTCTGCACGACATATCATAGTGAAACTGGCAAAATACAAGGTTAAAGAGAAAATTCTGAAAGCAGCAAGGGGTAAACGTGCCCTCACATATAAAGGGAGACCTATAAGACTCGTGACTGATCTCTCTTTTGAAACTTGGCAGGCCAGAAAGAATTGGCACGAGATTTTCAGGGTGCTAGACAGAAAAAATATGCAGCCGAGAATCCTTTATCCAGCAAGTCTGTCATTTAGAATAGAAGGAGAGATAAAGGTCTTCCCAAACAAACAAAAACTGAAGGAATTTGTCACCACTAAACCAGCCCTACAAGAGATCCTAAGGGGGACCCTGTGAGACAAAGTCCCAGAGACATCACTAAAAGCATAAAACATACAGACATCACAATGACTCTAAACCCGTATCTTTCTATAATAACACTGAATGTAAATGGATTAAATGCGCCAACCAAAAGACATAGGGTATCAGAATGGATAAAAAAACAAGACCCATCTATTTGCTGTCTACAAGAGACTCATTTTAGACCTGAGGACACCTTTAGATTGAGAGTGAGGGGATGGAGAACTATTTATCATGCGACTGGAAGCCAAAAGAAAGCTGGAGTAGCCATACTTATATCAGACAAACTAGACTTTAAATTAAAGGCTGTAACAAGAGATGAAGAAGGACATTATATAATAGTTACAGGGTCTATCCATCAGGAAGAGGTAACAATTATAAATGTCTATGCGCCGAACACCGGAGCCCCCAAATATATAAAACAATTACTCATAAACATAAGCAACCTTATCGATAAGAATGTGGTAATTGCAGGGGACTTTAACACCCCACTTACAGAAATGGATAGATCATCTAGACACACGGTCAATAAAGAAACAAGGGCCCTGAATGAGACATTGGATCAGATGGACTTGACAGATATATTTAGAACTCTATATCCCAAAGCAACAGAATATACTTTCTTCTCGAGTGCACATGGAACATTCTCCAAGATAGATCATATACTGGGTCACAAAACAGCCCTTCATAAGTTGACAAGAATTGAAATTATACCATGCATACTTTCAGACCACAATGCCATGAAGCTTGAAATCAACCACAGGAAAAAGTCTGGAAAACCTCCAAAAGCATGGAGGTTAAAGAACACCCTACTAACGAATGAGTGGGTCAACCAGGCAATTAGAGAAGAAATTAAAAAATATATGGAAACAAACGAAAATGAAAATACAACAATCCAAACGCTTTGGGACGCAGCGAAGGCAGTCCTGAGAGGAAAATACATTGCAATCCAGGCCTATCTCAAGAAACAAGAAAAATCCCAAATACAAAATCTAACAGCACACCTAAAGGAACTAGAAGCAGAACAGCAAAGGCAGCCTAAACCCAGCAGAAGAAGAGAAATAATAAAGATCAGAGCAGAAATAAACAATATAGAATCTAAAAAAACTGTAGAGCAGATCAACGAAACCAAGAGTTGGTTTTTTGAAAAAATAAACAAAATTGACAAACCTCTAGCCAGGCTTCTCAAAAAGAAAAGGGAGATGACCCAAATAGATAAAATCATGAATGAAAATGGAATTATTACAACCAATCCCTCAGAGATACAAACAATTATCAGGGAATACTATGAAAAATTATATGCCAACAAACTGGAAAACCTGGAAGAAATGGACAAATTCCTAAACACCCACACTCTTCCAAAACTCAATCAGGAGGAAATAGAAAGCTTGAACAGACCCATAACCAGCGAAGAAATTGAATCGGTTATCAAAAATCTCCCAACAAATAAGAGTCCAGGACCAGATGGCTTCCCAGGGGAGTTCTACCAGACGTTTAAAGCAGAGATAATACCTATCCTTCTCAAGCTATTCCAAGAAATAGAAAGGGAAGGAAAACTTCCAGACTCATTCTATGAAGCCAGTATTACTTTGATTCCTAAACCAGACAGAGACCCAGTAAAAAAGAGAACTACAGGCCAATATCCCTGATGAATATGGATGCAAAAATTCTCAATAAGATACTAGCAAATCGAATTCAACAGCATATCAAAAGAATGATTCACCATGATCAAGTGGGATTCATTCCTGGGATGCAGGGCTGGTTCAACATTCGCAAATCAATCAACGTGATACATCACATTAACAAAAAAAGAGAGAAGAACCCTATGATCCTGTCAATCGATGCAGAAAAGGCCTTTGACAAAATCCAGCACCCTTTCTTAATAAAAACCCTTGAGAAAGTCGGGATAGAAGGAACATACTTAAAGATCATAAAAGCCATTTATGAAAAGCCCACAGCTAACATCATCCTCAACGGGGAAAAACTGAGAGCTTTTTCCCTGAGATCAGGAACACGACAAGGATGCCCACTCTCACCGCTGCTGTTTAACATAGTGCTGGAAGTTCTAGCATCAGCAATCAGACAACAAAAGGAAATCAAAGGCATCCAAATTGGCAAAGATGAAGTCAAGCTTTCGCTTTTTGCAGATGACATGATATTATACATGGAAAATCCGATAGACTCCACCAAAAGTCTGCTAGAACTGATACAGGAATTCAGCAAAGTTGCAGGATACAAAATCAATGTACAGAAATCAGTTGCATTCTTATACACTAACAATGAAGCAACAGAAAGACAAATAAAGAAACTGATCCCATTCACAATTGCACCAAGAAGCATAAAATACCTAGGAATAAATCTAACCAAAGATGTAAAGGATCTGTATGCTGAAAACTATAGAAAGCTTATGAAGGTAATTGAAGAAGATTAAAGAAATGGAAAGACATTCCCTGCTCATGGATTGGAAAAATAAATATTGTCAAAATGTCAATACTACCCAAAGCTATCTACACATTCAATGCAATCCCAATCAAAATTGCACCAGCATTCTTCTCGAAACTAGAACAAGCAATCCTAAAATTCATATGGAACCACAAAAGGCCCCGAATAAAGTAATTTTAAAGAAGAAGACCAAAGCAGGAGGCATCACAATCCCAGACTTTAGCCTCTACTACAAAGCTGTCATCATCAAGACAGCATGGTATTGGCACAAAAACAGACACATAGACCAATGGAATAGAATAGAAACCCCAGAACTAGACCCACAAACGTATGGCCAACTCATCTTTGACAAAGCAGGAAAGAACATCCAATGGAAAAAAGACAGCCTCTTTAACAAATGGTGCTGGGAGAACTGGACAGCAACATGCAGAAGGTTGAAACTAGACCACTTTCTCACACCATTCACAAAAATAAACTCAAAATGGATAAAGGAGGGGTGCCTGGGTGGCTCAGTCGGTTGTGCGGCCGACTTCAGCTCAGGTCATGATCTCGCGGTCCGTGAGTTCGAGCCCCGCGTCGGGCTCTGTGCTGACAGCTCAGAGCCTGGAGCCTGTTTCAGATTCTGTGTCTCCCTCTCTCTGACCCTCCCACATTCATGCTCTGTCTCTGTCTCAAAAATAAATAAACGTTAAAAAAAAAATTAAAAATAAAATGGATAAAGGACCTAAATGTGAGACAGGAAACCATCAAAACCTTAGAGGAGAAAGCAGGAAAAGACCTCTCTGACCTCAGCCGTAGCAATCTGTTACTCGACACATCCCCAAAGGCAAGACAATTAAAAGCAAAAGTGAATTACTGGGACCTTATGAAGATAAAAAGCTTCTGCACAGCAAAGGAAACAACCAACAAAACTAAAAGGCAACCAACGGAATGGGAAAAGATATTCGCAAATGACATATTGGACAAAGGGCTAGTATCCAAAATCTATAAAGAGCTCACCAAACTCCACACCCGAAAAACAAATAACCCAGTGAAGAAATGGGCAGAAACATGAATAGACACTTCTCTAAAGAAGACATCCGGATGGCCAACAGGCACATGAAAAGATGTTCAGCGTCGCTCCTTATCAGGGAAATACAAATCAAAACCACACTCAGGTATCACCTCACGCCAGTCAGAGTGGCCAAAATGAACAAATCAGGAGACTATCGATGCTGAAGAGGCTGTGGCGAAACAGGAACCCTCTTGCACTGTTGGTGGGAATGCAAATTGGTGCAGCCGCTCTGGAAAGCAGTGTGGAGGTTCCTCAGAAAATTAAAAATAGACCTACCCTATGACCCAGCAATAGCACTGCTAGGAATTTATCCAAGGGATACAGGAGTACTGATGCATAGGGCCACTTGTACCCCAATGTTCATAGCAGCACTCTCAACAATAGCCAAATTATGGAAAGAGCCTAAATGTCCATCAACTGATGAATGGATAAAGAAAATTGTGGTTTATATACACAATGGAATATTACATGGCAATGAGAAAAAATGAAATATGGCCTTTTGTAGCAACGTGGATGGAACTGGAGAGTGTGATGCTAAGTGAAATAAGCCATACAGAGAAAGACAGATACCATATGGTTTCACTCTTATGTGGATCCTGAGAAACTTAACAGGAACCCATGGGGGAGGGGGAAAAAAAAAAGAGGTTAGAGTGGGAGAGAGCCAAAGCATAAGAGACTGTTAAAAACTGAGAACAAAGTGAGGGTTGATGGGGGGTGGGAGGGAGGAGAGGGTGGGTGATGGGTATTGAGGAGGGCACCTTTTGGGATGAGCACTGGGTGTTGTATGGAAACCAATTTGTCAATAAATTTCATAAAAAAAAAAAAGAATCTACTCCTGACATCATTGTTGCACTATATGCTTACTAACTTGGATGTAAAGTAAAAAAAAAAAAAAAAAAAGTAAATTAATTAATTAAAAATAAATAAATAAATGAATAAAAAATAAATAAACAAACAAACCAATCAGAGATGAACACAATAAATGAAACTAAAAATACAATAGATGGAATAAATAGTAGACTAAACAAACAGAAGAACAAATTAACAACCTGGAGGACAGAGTAATGGAAAGTAACTAAGCTGAACAAGTGAAACAAAACAAATATGTAAAATTAGAAGAAATTTAGGGAACTCAGAGACACCATCCAACATAATAACATTCACATTATAGTGATCCCAAGAGAAGAAAAAAAGGGAATATAGAAAATTTATTTGAAAAAATAATAGTTGAAAACTTCCCAAATCTGGGAAAGGAAATAGATATCCATACCTGGAGACACAGAGATCCCTCACCAAAATCAACCCAAGGTGGGCCACACAAAGACACATAGTAATTAAGATGGCAAAAAGTAGTGATAAACACTGAATTTTCAAAGCATCAAGACAAAAGAAAGCAGCTACATACAAGGGAAATACCATAAGGCTATGACCTGACTTTTTAGCAGAAGCTTTATAGGCCAAAAGAAGTGTCATGGTATATTCAACGTGTTGAAAGAGAAATGCCTGCAGCCAAGAATACATTATCCAGCAAAGCTACTATTCATAATTGAAAGGAAAAAGAGTTTACCAGAAAAACAAAAACTAAAGGAGTTCATAACCACTAAGCCAGCCTTGCAAGAAATGTTAAAGGTGACACTTTGGGTGTAAAGAAAAAGAAACCAGAAGCAAGAGGAAGGAAAATAGAAAGCACAAAGGCAATGAAAATAAGTGTATAAAAAATAATCAAAGTATTCACTAAACATAAGAATGTAAAGTATGATACAATATACCTAAAATGTGGGGAAGAGAGTAGTAAATAATTGGTTCAAACTTAAGTAACCATCAACTTAATATACAATGCTTTATACATAAATGTTATATACAAATGGAATGGTAACCACAAATCAAAAATCAGTAATAGATATGTAAAAAATATAAAGGAATCCAAGTATATCACTAAATAAGGCCAACTCATTATGAGAGAAAAGAACTAGAAAATAATGGGAAAAAGAAACCTATAAAAACAACCATAAAACAAGTAACAAAATGGCACAAAATACATACCTATCAATAATCACTCTGAATGTAAATGGACTAAATGCTCCAATCAAAAGACATAGAATGACTTAATGGATAAAAAAACAAGCCTCATCTATATGTTAACTACAGGATAGTAATTTCAGAACTAAAGTAAACGTCTTAAATGTCTTACTTGAAAGTAAAGGCATGGAAAAGCATTGGTCATGCAAATGTATGTGAAAAAGAAAAGCAGGGTAGCAATACCTATATCAGACAAAATGGACTTTAAAACAAAGACTGTAAAAAGACACAAAGAAGGATAACATATAATAATACAGGGGTCAATACAACAGGAAGATATAATAATTTTAAATTTTTGTGTACCCAACTTGGATGCACCCTAATACTTGAAGCACTTAATAATAGCATATAGGAAGTATTGATACTAATACAATAATAGTAGTAGACTTAACACCCCACTTACATCAATGGACAGATCCTTCAAACAGAAAATCAACAAGGAAACAATGGCTTTGAAGGATATATTAGACTAGATTTATCAAAAAGATATATTCACAACATATTATCATAAAACAACTGTATGCACATTCTTTTCAAGTGCAAATGGAATATTCTGCAGAGTAGATCACATATTAGCCCACAGAACAATGTTTAAAAAATTCAAAAAGATCAAAGTCATACCATGCATCTTTACTGACTGCAATGTGATGAAACCAGAAATCAACCACAATAAAAAAAAATCAGGAAGAAACACAAATACATAGAGGCTAAAAACATGCTACTAAACAATGAATGGGTCAAGTAAGATCAAAGGTGAAATAAAAAAAATACATGTAGACAAATTAAAATGAATACACAGCCATCCAAAATATTGAGATGCAGCAAAAGCTGTGCTAAGAAGGAAGCTTATTGCAATATTGGCCCAACTCAAAAAAAAAGAAAAAAGAAAAAAAGAAAAATGTCATATAAACAATCTAACCTTACACCTAAAGAAGGTGGAAACATAAGAAATAAACAAAACCCCAAAACAGTAGAAGGAAGAAAATAATAAGGATTAGAACAGAAATAAATGATATAGAAACTAAACAAAACAATAGAACATATCAATGAAACCAGGATATGGTTCTTTGAAAAGATCAACAAACTTGATAAACTTTTAACTAGACTCACAAAAAAAAGAGAAAGAGGATTAAAATAAACATCAGAAATGAAAGAAGAGAAATAACAATCAACATCACAGAAATACACTGAATTATGAGAGGATTATGAAAAGTTATATGACTACAAATTGGACAACCTTGAAGAAACAGATAAATTCCTAGAAACACATAACTTTCCAAAACTGAATCTGTAAGAAATAGAAAATTTTAACAGATTGACTACCAGCAATATCACTGAATCAGTAATCAAGAAATTCTCAAAAAAATGTAAGTCCAGGACCAGGCGACTTCACAGATCAGTTTTACCAAACATTTAAAGAAGAGTTTACCTATTGCTCACAAACTATTCCATAAAATAGAAGATAATGGAAAACTGCTAAATTCATTCTATAATACCTGCATTACCCTGCTAACAAAACCAGATAAAGACATCACACAAAAAAAAGAAGTACAGGTCAATATCTCCAATGAACATAGAGACAAAAATCCTCAACAAAATATTAGCAAACCAATCCAGCAATACATTAAAAAATGATTCACCATGATGAAGTGGGATTTACTCTCAAGATGCAACGGTGGGTCACTATTAATAAACCAATTAATGTGATAAATCACATCAATAATAGAAGGGATAATAACCATATGATCATTCCAATAAACACACACAGAAAAAAATTTTGAGAAAATATAACATCCTTTCATGTTGAGAATAAAAACCCTCAACAAAGTAGGTTTAGAGGGAACATGCCTCAACATAATATGGGCCACATATAAAAAACCCACAGCTAGCATCATACTCAATGGTTAAAA
Organism: Prionailurus bengalensis; assembly: GCF_016509475.1. Lineage (NCBI taxonomy): Eukaryota > Metazoa > Chordata > Mammalia > Carnivora > Felidae > Prionailurus > Prionailurus bengalensis. The sequence goes on along the minus strand of NC_057361.1, from coordinate 75,405,116 downwards.
ACTGACAGTGATTTTTCTAATGTCAGGAAGAAGACAGGGATGTCCACTCTTATCACTATTACTTAACATAGTACTAGAAGTTCTAGCCACAGCAATCAGACAGGAGGAAAGAAAAAAAAGCCATCAAAATTGGTAAGGAAGAAGCAAATCTTTCACTATTTGAAGATGGCATAATGAACTATATAGAAAGCCCTAAAGACCACCAAAAATCTACTAGAACTGATAAATGAGTTAGGTAGTATTGCAGGATACAAGATAAATGTACAGAAATCCATGCACTTCTATAACCTAAGAATGAAGTAACAGAAAGAGAAATTAAGAAAACCATCCCATTTACAATTGCACTAAAGATGATAAAATACCTGGGAATAAATTTAACCAAGGAGGAGAAAGACCAGTACTTTGAAAAATATAAAACATTGATGAAAGAAACTGAAAATGACACAAACAAATGGAAAGATATTCTATGTTCATAAATTGGAAGAAAAATGTTAAAAAGTCCATACTACCCAAAGCAATCTACAGATTTAATTCAATCCCTATCAAAATACCAACAACATTTTTAACACACACAAAAAACAATGTTAAAATATGTATGGAACCACAGAAGACCTAGAATAGCCAAAAAACCTTTAAAAGGATTAAAAAAAAAAAACCTGGAGGCATCACAAATACAGATTTCAAGTTATACTACAAAGCTGTAGTAACTAAAACAGTATGGTGCTAGCACAAAAATAGGCACATAAATCAATAGAATAGAATAAAATAGAAGCCCAGAAATAAACTCACATTTATATGGTCAATCAGTCTTTGACAAAAGAGGAACAAATACATAATGGGAAAAAGACAGCATTTTCCAAAAATTATGTTGGGAGAACTGGACAGCTACATGCAATAAAATGAAATTAGACCACTAGTTAACACCTTACACAAAGATAAATTTAAAATAGGGGACTCCTCGTTGTCTCAGTCAGTTGAGCATATGACTCTTGGTTTTGGCTTAGGTCATGATCCCATATTCATGGGATTGAGTCCCACACAGGCTTTGCACTGAGCATGGAGCCTACTTGGGATTCTCTCTGTCTCCCTCTGCCCTCTCCCCTTCTCTCTCTCTCTCTAAAAAAAAAAAAAAAAAAACCTAAACTAAATACGTAATAAAAATGGATTAAGGACTAAATACGACACCTGAAACTATAAAAATCCCAGAAGAGAGCACCGGTAGTAGTTTCTCTGAGATCAGACATAGCAGCTTTTTTCTAGATATGTCCCCTGAGGCAAGGGAAACAAAAGAAAAAACAAACTATTGAGATCTCATCAAAATAGAAAGCTTCTTCACAGTGAAGAAAACAATCAAAAACACAAAAAGGCAACCTATGGAATGGGAGAAGATATTTACAAATCACATATCTGATAAAAGGTTAGTATCCAAAATACATAAAGAACTTATAAAACTCGACACCCCAAAACAAATGATTTAATTTAAAAGTGGGAAGAAGACATGAACAGGTATTTCTTCAAAGAAATACAGATGACCAACAGACACATGAAAAGATATTCAACATCACTCATCATCAGGGAAATGCAAATGAAAACCGCAATGAGATATCACCTCACAACTGTTATAATGGTTAAAATCAAAAACAGTAGAAACAAGCGTTGGAGATGATGTGGAGAATTTGGAACCCTCATGCATCCTTGGGAATGCAAACTGGTATAGCCACTGTGGAAAACAGTATGGAGGTTCCTAAAAAAGTTAAAAACAGAATTATCCTACATTCGCTAATGGTACTACTGGGTATCTACCCTCAAAATATGAAGACACTAAATCAAAGTGATATATTCACTCCTATTTTTATTTCAGCATTATTTACAGTAGCCAAATTATGGAAGCAATGCAAGTGTATCTCTATACATGATTGGATAAAAAGGTGTAGTATACACCTTTATTCAGCCATAAAAAGGAAAGAAAATTTGCCATTTGCAAGGACATGGGTGGAGCTAGACAGTTTAATTCTAAGTGAAGTAAATCAGTCAGAGAAAGACAAATATAATATGATTTTACTCATATATGGAATTAGGAAACAAAACAAATGACCAAAGGAAAATAAAAGGAGAGAAACAAACCGAGAAACAGATTCTTAACTGTAGAGAGTAAACTGATAGCTACCAAAGGGAAGGTGATTGGGAGGATGGGTGAAATAGGTGATGGGTGAAATAGGTGATGGGATTTAAAGAGTACATTTATCATGATAAGCAATGATTAATGTATAGATTTGTTGAATCGTTATATTGTACACCTGAAACTTATCTAACACTGTATATTAACTATACTGGAATCAAAAATAAAAACTTAATAAAAAGCAATTGAATTAAAAACAAAGATTCAAGAACTGAGAATGCTTTTGGTAGTTTCATATTTCAAAAATATATCTAACAAGTACTTCATCCTTATAAGTGGAGTCTGAACTAAGCAAAGAATCCTCAGTTCCTTGCTAATATTTAACTTAGTTCCAAATAATCAATTAATTTCCTCCATTCTTTAAAAAGACTGTAAAATTGGTTCCTCCTTCAAATCAAAGCAAGAAGTATTTATGCATTATGGGTACACACATTTTTCAAAGAGATAGGCAGGGTACAGTTAAATAGAAATATCACTTAGGAAAAAGTATTGTGCAGTCCACTTTTGGATTAATTTACATGCAGAAATATAAAAGTAAACACAGTATGGTCCCAACTTTGGGAAATAAAAGGTGTATTGTTCCAGTGAGCCTTGCAATACACTATCAATGAACCAAAGAATAGTGGAATCTTCTCAAATTCAATTAAAAATTGCTATGTTGTACATGATTAGATAATTTTGTGCCTCAAAATAATTCTACTTTTCAGATATAAGGTATTTTTCTAAAATATATATTTTTTAAAGCTTACCTATTTATTTGGAGATGGGGGCAGAGAAAGGGAGAGAGAGAACCCCAAGCAAGTCTTGCGCTGATAGTGAGGAGCCCAATGCAGGACTCAATCTCACCAACTGGGAGAACATGACCTGAGCCAAAACCAGGAGTCGGATTCTTAACCAACTGAGCCACCCAAGTGCCCACAAAATATTTTTAAATTTTAGTATGACTTTCTCAGTCCAGAGATTTTAGATTGCATGTCATCAATTTAGTGTAAATAAAATCTAACAGAATTCCTATATAAGATAAATAGCTTCACATAATTTATTAGTTTGAATAGAGTGCAGTTCCCTTTTAGCTCTTGATGTTATCCTGCTTTCATTTCCACTTCTAATCATGTGGACTTGCCCTAGTGGAGATGTGCCTGGAAGGCACAGGTGGGTGGGGCTTTGTGCAACAGCTCCATTCTCCACTTCGTGGTGCTGCATAACTCCCTGGGGTCGATCCGTGTGGATATGAGGCTGGTGAACATGGATTCATTCCACTCTCTAGTCTCCAGAGTGGAAATTTCATGTCTTCACAGACATGAGCTCAATCACTCTTCTGTGTCTCAGGCTTCTGTCTACTATACACCTTTACCATGTCTGTGTCTGAACTGTCCACCTGACAGGCAACTCCTCCCTCAAGAGTTTTATCTCAGGTGTGGCTGTGTTTCAGAACCCTACACTCCAGAAACCCCATGGCTGGACCTACACTTATCCTCTGGGAGAGGGTCTCACAGATCTATGGCCAAGTACTGACATGTCCCAGAAATCATTCATGCAACCGAAGCATACAGAGCCAGGGGCTAAAATTTATGGTAATTGCAACACACAGCTGGTGCTAGGGTATACTGCCCTCAGCTGGCATCTTTAAACGGGGCAACTGACCCGTCTTTTATCTGTAGAGAGGCCACATTGCCTTTAGCAAATGTACTCCAAGCAAGGGAACTGTTTCTCTTAGTGCCACACAGGGGCCCCTCATCTGCATTGCCCACTCCAGGGAATTTGTTCTGCTTCCTCACCAGAACACCACAAGGCCCCGGGCTTGGAAACTTCAGGTGCTGCTGCACACTGTAGTTTATAAAAAACTAGCCGTATTGAAACCCTCTCCTTGTCCCCTAACAACTGTTTTGAGGAATCGAGTTCTTGTGCAGTCCCCTTTGCGTGTTTTCTCTCTTTCTGTCACTATTTCTCTGTAGCTACTTTCAGGGGAAGTGCTTTTCTTGGTGATCATGACGCACTGCATTCTCTCCTCGTTTTTATTTCTCTCTCTGTCCTTTCGTCATCAAAACAATTCCCTACCCTCCGTGGCACTGATGCATTTCTCTCCCTCAGTTCACCTCTTTGCATTACGTACCTGACAAGTTTTCTTGCTCAAGTAATGTAGATTGTTGCATTAATCCTCAGATATATTTTGTAGGTGTTCAAAATGGGTTTATTTTGATCTAGCTGTGTCTGAGGGACAAAGCAAACTCAGAGTCCCCAGCCATCTTAATTCCTCCTAGGTCTTTAATCCCTTTTGAATTAATTTTTGTCTGTGGTATAATGAAGTGGGCCAGTTTCTTTCTTTTGCATGTAGCTGTCCAGTTTTCCCAACACCATTTGTTAAAGAGAATTTATTTTTCCCATTTTATAGTATTTCCCACTTTGTTGAATATTAGTTGACCATAGAGTTGTCAGTTCATTTCCAGGTTTTCTATTCTGTTCTATTGATCTGTATTTTTAGGTTCTAGTATCATGCTGTTTATATTACTACAATTTTGCAATATAACTTGAAGTCTGGAATTGTGATGCCTCCAACTTTGCTTTTCTTTTTCAAAATTGCTTTGGGTATCCTGGGTCCATTGTAGCTGCATACTTTATGATTGTTTGTTCTACTTCTGTGAAAAATGCTAGTGGTATTTTGATAGGGATTGCATAAAATATGTAGATTACTTTGTGTATTATAGACATTTTAACAATATTTATTCTTCCAATCCAAGGGTATGGGATGTCTTTCCATTTCTTTGTGTCATTTTAAATTTGTTTCATCAATGTTTTAGAGTTTTCAGAGTACAGTTCTTTTACATCTTTGGTTATGTTTCATCCTAGATATGGTATTATTTTTTGTGCAATTGGAAATGGAATTATTTTCCTAATTTCCCTTTCTGCTGCTTCGTTATTGGTATATATAAATGCATCAGATATCTGTGCATTGATTTTGTATCCTGAAAGTTTCCTGAATTCATGTATGTGTTCTAGCAGCATTTTGGTGGAGTCTATCAGGTTTTCTATATATAGTCGTATATCATATACAGATAGTATATCATCTGTAGATAGTGAACCTTTTACTCTTTCCTTACCTTTGAATACCTTTTGTTTCTTTATTTGTCTTATTACTGAGGCTAAGCCTTCCAACACTATGTTGAATAAAAGTGATGAAGGTGATCATCCTTGTCTTGTTCATGGCCTTAGGAGGAAGGCTGTCAGTGTTTCTTCATTAAGGATGATGTTAGCTGTTGGTTTTTCATATATGGACTTTATTATGTTGAGGTGTGTTCCCTCTATCCCTATTTTTTGACTGTGGGAATACAGAGGACAGAAGAGATAAAGAAGGCAAGACCAGTGCATGCTGAACACAGTACACACTGAACACAGTAGCTGCTCAACCAAGGAAAAAACAAGACATGCTGAAGACAGCATATGTTGAAAACAACAGAAGTATTTTTCCCTTCCAAGATGAAATGCTTAGGTTACTGAGGAATGTTGAACCCACCCTTACTCTGCCCTGTGCATTGTTCCTGAGTTTGCTAATGTATATGTGTAAGCAGTCACATAGTTAGAGTTATGGTATGTCTCACATTATTTATTAACTTTTCTGTTTTTATTTCCACATACTATGGTTCACCTCACAATAAATACAAGAGAGCTACCCAGGTTGGGGCTGCCCCCAGTCCTCTCTTGTTTAAGGGGTTTTTTCTTGGTGCAGTCCCTTCAGGTTTCTCCTTGTTCCAAACCATCTGGGCTCTGAGTAATCCTTTCAGTCTCACATCACACTGAGCAGGAAGACAGTTGAGGGTTTTTATCATGAACGGTGTTGTAATTTGTCAAATACTTTTTTGTGTATCTGTTGAAATAATAATATGACTCTCATCCTTTCTCTTATGTATGTGATGTGCCACATTGATTCATTTGTGATATTAAACCACCCTTGTACCCAGGAAAAATCCCCACTTGATCATGCTGAAAGATTTTTAAGAGCATGTGCAAGCGGAGGAGGGGCAAAGGGAGAGGGAGAGAGAATCTTAAGGAGGTTCCAGTCTCAGCATGGAGCCCCACATGGGGCTAAGATCATGACCTGAGCTGAAACAAAGAGATGGACACTTACCCAACTGAGCACATAGGCAGCCAAATATGAAAGATTTTTAAAATGTATTTTTGGATTCTGTTTGCTAATATTTTGTTGAGAATTTTTGCATCTATGTTCATCAGAGATATTGCCCTTTAGTTTTTATTTTTTGAAGTGTGTTTATCTGGTTTTGGTATCAGGGTAATCCTAGCCTCATTTGAGAATTTGGCAGCTTTTATTCTTTTTCTATTTTGGGGAGATAGCTTTAGAAAAATAGGTATTAACTATTTGAGTGTTCAGTAGAATTCGACTGTGAAACCATCTGGTCCTGGAATTTTGTTTGTTGGAAGTTTTTTATTACTAATTATATTTCTTTGCTGGTTATCTCTCTGTTCAAGTTTTCCATTTCTTCCTGTTTCAGGTTTGGTAGTTTGTATGTTCCTGTAAAATTATTGGTTTCTTGTAGGTTGCCCAATTTTTTGGCTTATAGTTTTTATTAATACTTTTATAATTATTTGTTATTTCTCCTTCCTAATTTGTGACTTTATTTATTTGAATATTTTATATATTTTTTCTTTATAATTCCATCTACAGGTTTATCAATTTTACTAATTTTTTCAAAGAACAAGCTTGCGTTTTCATTGATCTCTTGTATTGTTTTTTGTTTGTTTCTATATCATTTATTTCTGGTCTAATCTTTATTATTTCATTCCTTCTGCTGGTTTTAGGTTTCGTTTTTTTTTTATTTTTTTTTTTAATTTTTTTTTCAACGTTTATTTATTTTTGGGACAGAGAGAGACAGAGCATGAATGGGGGGGGGCAGAGATAGAGGGAGACACAGAATCGGAAACAGGCTCCAGGCTCTGAGCCATCAGCCCAGAGCCCGACGCGGGGCTCGAACTCACGGACCGCGAGATCATGACCTGGCTGAAGTCGGGCGCTTAACCGACTGCTCCACCCAGGCGCCCCAGGCTTCGTTTTTTTTTCTTTTTTCTATCTCCTTTAATTTGTAAAATTAGGTTGTTTATTTAAGACTTTATTGCTTATTCAGGTAAGCCTGTATCGCTATACACTGGATTCTAGATTAGAATCCAGTTCTGCAGAGATAAAAGAAGTAAAAAAAACCCAGCCAGAATGAAATTAAACATGCTATAACTGACATGCAATCACAGATGGATGCAGCAGCGGCAAGGATGGATGAGGCAGAACAGAGAATCAGTGATATAGAGAACAAACTTATAGAGAAAAAAGAAGCAGAAAAAGCGAAGGAGATTAAGACAAAAGAGCACTATTTAAGTATTAGAGAAATCAGTGATCCATTAAAAAGGAACAACATCAGAATCATAGGGGTCCCAGAAGAGGAAGAGAGAGAAATAGGGGTAGAAGGGTTATATGAGCAAATCATAGCAGAAAAATTTCTTAACCTGGGGAAAGACACACACATCAGAATCTAGCAAGCACAGAGGACCCCCATTAGATTCAGCAAAAAACGACCATCAACAAGGCATATCATAGTCAAATTCACAAAATACTCAGGCAAGGAGAGAATCATGAAAGCAACAAGGGAAAAAAAGTCCCTAATCTACAAGGGAAGACAGAACAGATTTGCAGTAGACCTATCCACAGAAACTTGCCAGGCCAGAAAGGAGTGGCAGGATATATTCAGTGTGATGAATCAGAAAAATATGCAGCCAAGAATTCTTTATCCAGCAAGGCTGTCATTCAAATTAGAAGGAGAGATAAAAAGTTTCCCAGACAAACAAAAATTAAAAGAGTTTGTGACCACTAAACAAGTGCTGCAAGAAATTTTAAGGGGGACTCTCTGAGTGGAGAAAAGATGAATATATATATATATATATATATATATATATACAAAAACAACAAAGATTAGAAAGGACCAGAGAACACCACCAGAAACCCAAACTCTACAAACATCATAATGGCAATAAATTCATATCTTTCAGTACTCACTCCAAATGTCAATAGATTGAATGCTCCAATCAAATGACATAGGGTAACAGAAGGGATAAGAAAATAAGATCCATCTATATGCTGTTTACAAGAGACCCACTTTAGACGTAAACACACCTTCAGATTGAAAATAAGGGGATGGAGAACCATTTATCATGCTAATGGTCAACAAAAGAAAGCCAGAGTAGCCATACTTATATCAGACAATCTAGACTTTAAAATAAACTGTATCATGAGATGCAGAAGAACACTATATCATCACCAAGAGGTCTATCCACCAAGAAGACCTAACAATTATAAACATTTATGTGCCAAACGTGAAAGCACCCAAATATATACATCAATTAATCACAAACATAAAGAAACTCATAGATAGTAATACCATAATAGTAGGAGACTTCAACACTCCACTCACAGCAATGGACAGATCATCTAATTAAAAAATCAATAAGGAAACAATGGCTTTCAATGACACACTGGACCAGATGGACTTAACAGATATATTCAGAACACTTCATCCTAAAGCAGCAGAATATACATTCTTCTCCAGTGCACATGGAACATTCTCCAGAATAGACCATATACTGGGACACAAATAAGCCCTAAGTAAGTACAAAAAGATCATACCATGCATATTTTCAGATGACAATGGTATGAAACTCAAAATCAACCACAAGAAAAAATTGGGAAAGGCAACAAATACTTGGAGACAGAAGAACATCCTACTGAAGAACGAATAGGCTAACCAAGAAGTTAAAGAGGAAATTAAAAAGTATATGTAAGTCAATGAAAATGATAACACCACAACCCAAAACCTCTGGGACGCAGCAAAGGTGGTCATTAGAAGAAAGTATATAGCAATCCAGGCCTCCTTAAAGAAGGAAGAAATGTCTCAAATACACAACCTAACCTTACGCCTTAAGGAGCTGGAAAAAGAACAGCAAATAAAACCCAAACCAGCAGAAGACAGGAAATAACAAAGATTAGAGCAGAAATAAATGCTATCAAAACCAAAAAAAACCCAAAAAAAAAAAAAAAAACAAACAAAAAAAAAGCAGTAGAACAGATCAGTGAAACCAGAATCTGGTTCTTTTAAAGAATTAACAAAATTGATAAACCACTAGCCAGTTTGATCAAAAAGAAAAAGGAAAGAACCCAAATGAATAAAATCAAGAATGAAAGAGGAGGGATCACAACCATCACAGCAGAAATAAAATCAATAAAAAGAGAATATTATGAGCAGTTATTTGTCAATAAAATGGGAAATCTGGAAGAAATGGACAAATTCCTAGAAACACATACACTACCAAAACTGAAACAAGAAGAAATAGAAAGTTTGAACAGACCCATAACCAGTAAGGAAAACGAATTAGTAATCAAAAATGTGCCAAAAAACAAGGATCCAGGGCCAGATGACTTTCCAAGGGAATTCTATCAAACATTTAAGGAAGAGTTAACACCTATTCTCCTGAAGCTGTTCCAAAAAATAGAAATAGAAGGAAAACTTCCAACCTCTTTCTATGAAGCCAGCATTGCCTTGATTCCAAAACCAGACAGAGACCCCACTAAAAAGGAGAATTATAGACAAATTTCCCTGATGAACATGGATGCAAAAATCCTCAACAAGATATTAGCCAACTGGCTCCAACAATACATTAAAAAAATATTCATCATGACCAAGTGGGATTTATACCTGGGATGCATGGCTGGTTCAATATCCACAAAACAATTAACGTGATTCATCACATTAATAAAAGAAAGAACAAGTACCATATTATCCTCTCAATAGATACAGAGGAAGCATTTGACAAAATACAGCATCTTTTCTTGATAAAAACCCTCAAGAAAGTAGGGATAGAAGGAGCATACCTCGAGATCGTAAAAGCCATATATGAAAGACCCAAGGCTAATATCATCCTCAATGGGGAAAAACTGAGAGCTTTCCCTCTCAGGTCAAGAATAAGACAGGGATATCCACTCTCACCACGGTTATTCAACATAGTTTTGGAAGTCTTAGCCTCTTCAATCAGACAACCAAAGAAATAAAAGGCATCCAAATTGGCCAAGAGGAGGTCAAACTTTCACTCTTCACAGATGACATGATACTCTATATGGAAAACCCAAAAGATTCCACCAAAAAAACTGCTAGAACTGATTCAAGAATTCAGCAAAGTTGCAGGATGCAAAATCAATGCACAGAAATTGGTTGCATTCCTATACACCAACAATGAAGCGACAGAAAGAGAAATCAAGAAATCGATTCCATTTACAGTTGCACAAAAAACCATAAAATACCTAGGAATAAATCTAACCAAAGAGTTGAAAAATCTATACACTGAAAACTATAGAAAGCTTATGAAAGGCATTGAAGAAGACACAAAAAAAAAATGGAAAAAGGTTCCATGCTCCTGGATAGGAAGAACAAATATTGTCAAAATGTTGATACTACCCAAAGCAATCTACATATTCAATGCAATCCCTATCAAAATAACACCAGCATTCTTCACAGAGCTAGAACAAATAATCCTAATATTTGTATGGAGCCAGAAAAGACCCCGAATAGCCAAAGCAATCTTGAAAAAGAAAACCACAGCAGGAGGCATCACAATCCCAGACTTCAAACTATACTACAAAGCTGTAATCATCAAGACAGTATGGTACTGGCACAAGAACAGACACTCAGATCAATGGAACAGAATAGAGAACCCAGAAATGGACCCACAAACATATGGCCAACTAATCTTTGACAAAGCAGGAAAGAATATCCAATGGAATAAAGACAGTCTCTTCAGCAAGTGGTGCTGGGAAAACAGGACAGCGACATGCAGAAGAATGAACCTGGACCACTTTCTTACACCAGTCACAGAAATAAACTCAAAATGGATGAAAGACCTCAATGTAAGACAGGAAGTCATCAAAATACTAGAGGAGAAAGCAGGCAAAACCTCTTTGGTCTTGGCCACAGCAACTTCTTACTCAACACATCTCCAGAGGCAAGGGAAACAAAAGCATAAATGAACTACTGGGACCTCATCAAAATAAAACGCTGCTTCACAGCAAAAGAAACAATCAACAAAGCTAAAAGGTAACCGACAGAATAGAGAAGATATTTGCAAATGATATATCAGATAAAGGGTTAGTCTCCAAAAATCTATAAAGAGCTTATCCAACTTAACACCCAAAAAACAAATAATCCAGTGAAGACATAAGCAAAAGATATGAATAGACACTTCTCCAAAGAAGACATCCTGATGGTCAACCGACACATGAAAAAATGCTCAACTTCACTCATCATCAAAGAAATACAAATCAATACCACAATGAGATATCACCTCACACCCATCAAAATGGCTAACAGTAACAACTCAGGCAACAACAGATATTGGCAAGGATGTGGAGAAAGAGGATCTCTTTTGCATTGTTGGTTGGAATGCAAGCTGGTGCAGCCACTCTGGAAAACAGTATGGAGGTTCCTCAAAAAACTAAAAGTAGAACTACCCTATGACCCAGCAATTGCACTACTAGGTATTTATCCAAGGGATACACATGTGCTGTTTCAAAGAGACACATACACCCCAATGTTTATAGCAGCACTATCATTAATAGGTAAAGTATGGAAAGAGCCCAAATGTCCATCAATGGATGAATAGACAAAGAAGATGTGGTATACATATATATATATATATATATATATATATATATATATATACACACACAATGGAGTATTACTCGGCAATCAAAAAAGAATGAACTCTTGCCATTTGCAACTATGTGCATGGAACTGGAGTGTAGTATGCTAAGTGAAATTAGTCAGAAAAAGTCAAAAATCATATGACTTTACTCATATGAGGACTTTAAGAGACAAAACTGATGTACATAAGGGAAGGGAAACAAAAATAATATAAAAACAGGGAAGGGGACAAAACATAAGGGATGCATAAATATGGAGAATAAACTGAGGGTTACAGGAGGGGTTGCAGGAGGGGTGATGGGCTAAATGGGTAAGGGGCACTAAGGAATCTACTCCTGAAATCATTGTTTCACTATATGCTAACTAATTTGGATGTAAATTTTAAAAAATAAAAAATAAAATTAAAAAATAAAATTAAATAAAAATCTCACTGGCAAAAAAATATAATAAATAAAATTTAAAAAGTAAAATGAATCTCTTTTTGTCAGCATATAGATGGGTCTCTTTTTTATCCACTCTGTACCCTATGTCTTTTAATTGGAGCATTTAATCCATTTATATTCAAAGTAATTATTGATAGATATGTACTTAAAGTCATTTTATAATTTGTTTTGTGGTTATTTTGAAATTTTTCTCTGATTATTTCTTTTCCTTCTCTCATTCATGATTTGTTGATTTTCTTTAGTGAGATATTTTGATTCTTTTTCTTCTTTGTATATTAGTGGTTTTGATATATGGTTACCATTAGGTTAGTATATAACTGCTTCTACAAGTAGCAGTTTATATTAAATTGATGTTCATTAAAGTCTATATCCATTCTTTATTCTTCTCCTCTCCATGTTTATGTATATGTCATCATTTTTTACATCCCTTTTATCTTGTGAATTCCATGTTTCTCTTTTTACATAAATATCTATTTTTGTTGTTTTTGTGTTTCCTACTTTCATACTGTCAGTTTTGGCATCTCCTTTGCACCCAAAGAGTCTCCTTTGATATTTCTTGCAGCGGTGGTTTAGTGGTTACAAACTCCTTTAGCTTTTGCTTGTATGGGAAACTCTTTAGCTCTGTTTCTATTCTAAATGATACCCTTGCTTGATATCCTATTCTTGGCTGCAGATTTTTCTTATTCAGCACATTGACTATATTATGCCACTTTTTCTGGCTTGGAAAGTTTCTGCTGAACCTCTCCTGCTAGCTGTATGAGTCTTCCCCAGAATGTTACTATCTTTTTTTGCCTTCCTGTTTTTAAAAAAAATATTTCTTTATCACTATATCTTGGAAATTTAATTACAATATGTTTTGATGTGTTCTTGATTTTGTTGATTTTGATAGGGGTTTTCTGTGCTTCGTGACTATGTATATCTGTTTCCTTCCCCAGATTGGGGAAGTTTTCAGCTTTTATCTCTTCAAATAATTTTTCTGCCCCCTTTTCTCTTTCTTCTTCTGGGACTCCTATAATATGAATGTAATTATGTTTGGTGGACTCACTGAGTTCTCTAAATCTATTCTCCTTTTGCATAATTCTTTTTTCTCTTTTCTTCAGATTGATTACTTTCCATTGCTCTGTCTTCTAGGTCACTAATTTTTTCCTCTACCTCTTCTAGCCTGCTGCTCAGTGCATCAATGTTTCTCATTTAGTTTATTGAGCCCTTTATCACTGCTATGTTGTTCCTTATCTCTGTGTTAAGGGTTTTATTAATGATCATTGCTTTAAACTTTTTATCAGTCATGTTACTTATATATGTTTCACTCAAATATCTGGCTGTGCCCTTGTCCTGTTCTTTCATTTGGTATAAAATTTCTCTATCTCCTATTTTATCTGCCTCTCTGTGTAAGTTTTTCTATGTTAGGAAAGTTAGCTGTCTTATGCTCTTGAAAGTAGCGACATTATGAATAAAAGGTCCTGGAATCCTCTGCAGTGCAGTGTCCCTTTCCACCCGAATGTGACCATTTAGAAGAGCATCCTAAATATGTTTCTTATGCCCCACTGTGTTTTATGAATCACTTTTCCTTTCAGTGTATTGATCTACACTGACTCTGCCTGTTGTGGGATGTACTTGCTTTCTGTGATATTACTGGGAGCCAGTCAGGCCATCTCTGAGGGAGTGTGTTTGCTAAGGAACTTGGGGGACAGTGTGGTGATGTTAGCTAAATTTGCACTGGGCCACTAGTTTTATGCCAGATCTCCTTCAGCACTGAGGCAGCTAAGGGCTGAGTGACAGGGAAGCTGGTGTCACAAGGCTAGGTGTATCACTTGGCAATGGCTGGGCAAGGCCTGGCACACCATGGTGGTTGGGGGCACATGGCTGAATATGGCACAGTGGATGGGTGCTTCACAGTGGCTAAGTGCAGTGTACTGCAGCAGCAGTGCACTCAATGGTTGATTGTGGCATGCAGCAACATATTTCTCTTTTAACTATTGAATTATTTTAGCCCCCAAATGCTCTTAAGACTCTATTTTTTTTCTTTTGTATTACAGAAATGAGTAATGTTAAAAAAAACTTTAATAAACACTTTAAATATTGATGAAATTTTAGACATATATTGTTACTTTAAGCTCAAATTTTAGAAGAGTTTATTTATTTTCATAAGGAATCTCCACCCAACATGGACATCAAACTCCTTGAGATCAAACATCAAACTCCTGACCTTGAGATCAATAGTCGCATGCTCTACCTACTGAACCAACCAGGCACCCACAAAGCTCAAAATTTAGACACTAGAGAACTTCTAACACTTTCAGATAGGTTGACTTCATATGTGAAATGGTAATATCCGATGAAGAAGTTTTAAAAAATTCAGATGACATAACTATTGCAATTGCAGAAAATTAAAACACTGATTAAGCTCTTTTTCCACTTCATTTAGGATTTTCTTTGAAAATGAATTGTTTTATGGCAGATAAATTGAAGACTGACTTAAATTTCTTTAGAAATATTCTATTTTGCTCTTTCTTTTCTAAAGAAACATGGATGTTATCTACAATCAGTTAAATTATGTCAGAGATTGCCTGAAATTTAGTAGTTATCTATGATCAGTTAAATTATAATATTCCAGTAGATTGCCTGAAATTTAGTAGTTACCTATGATCAGTTAAGTTATAATATGCCAGCATATTGCCTGAAATTTAGTAGTTACTCTTTTGTCTCCAACTTACAAATAGTGGGAGAATAGTAATGCAGTATTTCTTTGAGGGAAAAAACACACAGACATTCTGACCTCATATGTATGAATTATATATAAATTTCTGAAGTTTGATATGGTAGACTTTTGATAATATTTCCATGTTTCTTAGAACATAGTCTGAATTATAATATCAGAGCAATGTTTTACAAAGGAAAGTTGAAAAGCATTTTTAACTCTTTACAAGTTATGTTTTACCTGATGCAATTTGTAAATAAGTAGATATGAACATAGGGCCATATACAGTTTACTGTATTTAAAATGGTCCCAAGAGGATCACACTGTTCCAAGACCTCTCAGGCAATACTATATCTTGATATATAAAATTCCAAGCCCTACACTGTCACACTCTGTTCTCAACTAAGGTCACACTCTTTTGTGTCTCCAAAAAATCCTTTGAAAAATCAAAGACACACCTGTTACAGTATCCATAGAAACCAAGCAGCAACCAATAATTCTGTTTATGATTTGTATTTCTGTTTATGTTTTTACCATATTAGCTAGCTTCAAATAACGGGGTCCATTGGAAATAGTACATATAATTTGTTGAGGTTGTGATGGAAGGAAAGTCCTCAGACATAGGCTTTGGTCCTCATACCAAAGGCTAAAGTCAGGAGATTGAATTGTGAAATTTAAAAATCCAAAAAGCCTTTAAATGGAAAGAGACAGGATATTTTATTAAACTTGTCTTCTGGGGCGCCTGGGTGGCGCAGTCGGTTAAGCGTCCGACTTCAGCCAGGTCATGATCTCGCGGTCCGTGAGTTTGAGCCCCGCGTCGGGCTCTGGGCTGATGGCTCGGAGCCTGGAGCTTGTTTCTGATTCTGTGTCTCCCTCTCTCTCTGCCCCTCCCCCTTCATGCTCTGTCTCTCTCTGTCCCAAAAATAAATAAAAAACGTTGAAAAAATTTTAAAAAAAAAACTTGTCTTCTGAAAGAGAAATAATTGAATCAAGTTTGCTTATTTCCTCTTTAACTTAAAAAGGAAATTTAATTTTCCTGGCAAGAGATTCAAGACCATGGATATCATAATTTCATTTAATATTCAGCAGCTATTTATCAACCTAGGAACTAGAGAAAAATTAATAAATTCCTATAGAAAAAAATGTAGAAAATCTTCTTCATAGAAGTTGTACTTATATAAGTTTTTGTGAACTTGCAAGGAATTTTCAGGACTATGTATTATTTTGAGCAATTCACCAGCAGAAAAAAAAGCAGATTCAGGATGCAATGCATTTCACAGTATGAAATAAGAGCTGCGTAAGTTGATTTGATTGCTTAAGGACAGAATTTATTTACTCTCTATTTACATTCCTATTTCTAGTGTTATTGACTAAAATTACAGTTTATTGGCACCTACTCCTTATCACAACCCCCCAAATTATGCACTATTTAAGACCTGTAGAGTTTCTCTTGAACAAAGTACCCTATCATCTGGTAGTCAAAGAAATTATTTTATTATGGCAAATTTTTATCTGTTTTTTTTTAATCAAAGCACATGCGTGCACTATGTTAAAATGTCACTAGTATGCCATATTAAGATAATAGAATTTAATTTTAAGTGAAATAGTGTGCTTTCTTGAACTTGTAATAATTTATTTGTTATATAGAATAACTCATAACCAAAAAAATTATCTTGGAATATAGTTTAGAGGGACATTACAGGTTCACTGTGAGAGTAGGTAATAGTACTCATAGCAAATATAAAATTTGTTTATTTTTTTAGTTTATCTATTTATTTTGAGAGAGAGAAAGAGAAAATGTGTGAGTGGTGGAAGAGCAGAGAGAGGAAGAGAGAGAATACAAAGCAGGCTCCTCACTGTTAGCACAGAGCCAGATGCGTGCCTTGATCTTACGACTGTGAAATAATGACCTGAGCCAAAACCAAGAGTCAGATGCTTAACCAACTAAGCCACTCAGATGTTCCACGAAAATAAACTTTAAATATTGAGCCACCAATACTTCTAGGCTTATAAAGATATGGACATTTATCTTTAATTATCTGTATCCTTTAGATAAGCTTATTAAAATAAGTAGGGAGACTGGAAGATGGCAGAGGAGTAGGAGGACCCTAGGTTCCTCTCACCCCATAAACACAACCATGTAAATATCAAATCATCCTAAATGATGAAGGAGCATGTGGCAAGCTGACACACTGCAACTACCCCACCACCCAAGTGGGATATGTGTGATATTCCTCAGACATTCCTGGCTGCCCAAGAACAAAGGAAAGTAAAGAAAACAAATGGATAACTTATAGAGATCATAGTCATGAGTCTCCACCAGTTTACAAATACCTTAGTAAATTACAAGAAAAGGCAATCTTATCAATAGCTTTATCTCCAGAAATGTATAACCTCAGTTTTATAGAGCCCCAACATCACTCTCCCCTCCATAATGATGTGGGGAACAAAGGCAATAAGGAAATTAAATTTCCTTATCACCTGCAACCCATTGACAAGTACTTGAGTACAGAGTGTAACGTTTCTCCAGGAACCTCATACAGTCATAATGTTAATCCCTTACTAGAGGAAAAACAACCTTAGTTTGACAATAGCTAGGCCTCAGGTATCTTATCAGTCTTCTTTAACATACCAAAGTCCTTCTGGAGGCCTTTCTTTTGCCTTTACCTCCCCTAATTCCATAGTATATAACCGGTCACTTTTTACAACCCCAGTGCAGCTTGTTCTACGCATGGGTCTTGTCCCCAAGCTTTAACAAAAACACTTTTTTTTTCTTTTTGACCAAAGACATCTCCAGAATTCTGTCTTGGCCACCAGTTCCAACCCCAATCACTCCAGAACCCTATCACTAAATACCCCAGAAATCAACCTAAAGACTGAGAAAAGAAACTCCAAAACAAATGGGAGAGAAAAAAGCCACATCAAAGAAGGTAGGAAGTACAGAAAGGGGGTGTAAGGGAGAAACAGATCATGGATGCTGCACAGGGGAAGGAGCCATGGTCATGGAGAAAGACAAGAAAGAAAGGAGCACACAAGGGAATGCATAAGGAGAATATTTCCCCAAAGCCATTGACTGGGAAAATGAAAAGGGCTGATTTTTTTGACTTCTTGCAACCAGCAGGTCTTAAAGCCTGGGGTTTCAAAGGTAATCAGGCTTGCCTGGGGTAGAGCCCAGAGAGCACTGCTATACTCCTGCAGACAAGGCATGCAAATGACCCAGGGGCAGAGAACATGGAAACAGAAATCTGAAGAATGTCTGGAGTACACAATGGGGAGTTTATTTATTCTTTGAGCATGCCCCTGAGAGGCAACATTCAGGGAGATGCCTCTCTGGGGAAAAATAATTGGCTGCCACCATTCCTCTCCCTAACTCTCAGCATAAATATAGAGCCAATTGTGGGAAGCAGCACAGCACACACACTGGCTGCCTAACCTGCTTACACCAAGTCCCACATCATTGCACTCTGGCCTGACTGCCCTTCTAGGACAAGTTTGCCTCAGTCCCAACATGGCAGGCCATTTCTCTCAGAAGACCAGTATAAACCCCTGTGCAAAACATGTTTTCCCACCATAGAATTCTGCAGGGATTCAGTTCCAATACAGGTAGTATGAGGTCTCATTTAACAAGCAGACCAGAGAACACCTAGTTAAAACTTGTTGACCAAGCACAAAACATTGCACACTACATACAAGGAAATCCTGTGCTGACGACTGGCCTAACGGATAGAGGAGACAAAACAGCAGAGCACACACAACACACACCAAAGTAATTCCCTGAAGCACAAGGCCATCGACAATATATGACCTCTCCTTCATAAAGCCATTAATTTTAGGATCAGGAAACATAACAGGTTTTTCTAACAAAGTGAAGAAGACATAAAACAAATGCAAAGGTGAGGGAATTCATCACAAATTAAAGAACATGATAAGGTCACAGCCAGAGACCTAAGAGAAACAGATATAAGTAACATGCCTGATGGAAAATTTAAGCCACAATCATAACGGTAAAAAAGGGTGTGATAAAAAAATGGAAGACTACAGGGAGACACCACAGAGATAAAAAATCTTTAAAAACATCACTCAGAAATGAAAAATGCAGTAAATGAGATGAGAAACAGGCTTGATGCAATGAACATAAGACTGGAAGAAGCAGAGGAATGAATAAATGATAAAGAAGAAAATTAATGGAAAAACATGAAGCTGAACAAAAAAAAACTAAAAGAAGTATGAAACACAAGAATAGACAAGGAACTTAGAGACTCCATTGCTTGAAGAAAGAGAGACAAAAAGTAGCTGAAAATTTATTTGAGTAAATGATAGCGGAAAACTTTTGTAATCTGGGGAAGGAAACAGATATCCAGTTCAAGGAGTCAGAGAGAACTCCTATTAAAATCAACGAAAGCAGAGAAAAACCTAGACACATTTTAATTAAATTTTCAAAATATAGTGATAAAGAAAAAATTATTTATTTTAATTTTCAACATTATTATTTATTTTTTGAGAGGCAGAGACAGAGCACGAGCAGGGGAGGGATGGAGAGAGAGACACAGAATCCAAAGCAGGCTCCAGTCTCTGAGTTGTCAGCACAGAGCCCGACGCAGAGCTCGAACCCACAAACTGTGACATCCTGACCTGACCTGAAGTCGGACGCTCAACCGACTGAGCCGCCAAAGCTCCTGTAAAGAAAAAAAAATTCTTAAATGCAACAGCACAAAAGAGGTGCTGAACTTATGAGGGAAGACCCATAAGGCTAGCTGGAGATTTCTTAACAGAAACGCGGCAAGTCAAGAAGAGTGGCATGATATAGTCAAAGTGCTAAATGAAAAAAAATATCTGCAGCCAAGAAGACTCTATTCAGAAAAGCTATTATTGAGAATATAAGGAGAGATAAAGAGTTTCCCAGATAAACAAAAGTTAAAGGTGTTCATGACCACTAAAGCAGCCCTGTAGAAAATATTCAAGGGCACTCTTTGAGTAGAAAGAAAAGAGTAAAAGTGACAAAGATAAGAAAGAAACAGAGAAAATCTCCAGAAACAATGACAAAACAAGTAATATAATGCCTACACACACACACACACACACACACACACACAATTACTCTGAGTATAAATGGACAAAACTTTGCATTCAAAAGATATAGGGTGCCAGAATGGATAAAAGCACAACAAAGTATATACTGTCTACAAGAGACTCATCTTACAGCTAAAAACACCTACAGATTGAAAGTGAAGGGATGGAAAAACATTTACAAATAGACATCAAGAGAAAGCCAGAGTAGTAATACTTATATCATATTTGAAACCAAAGATTACAAGAGGTGAAGAAAAGCACCATATCATAATAAAGGGGGCTATCCAACAAGAAGATGTAACAATTGTAAATATGTATGTTCTCAACTTGGAAACACCCAAATATATAAAACAATTCATAACAAACATCATAAAGAAACAAACAGATAATAATAAAATAAGAGGAGAGTACTTTAACATCCCACTGGCATCAATCCACAGATCATCTAAGCAGAAAATCAAGAAGGAAACAAGGGCTTTGCATGTCATGCTGGACCTGATCAACATAATGTTATATTCAGAATATTTCATTCAAAGCAGCAGATTACAAAATTTTTCCAGTGCACATGGGACATTCTCTAGAGTACATCACATACTCAGTCACAAGTCAGGCCTCAAAAAGTAAGAAAGTATTGCAATTATACCATGCATATTTTCTGACCAAAATGCTATCAAACTTGAAGTCAACCACAAGAAAAAAAAAATAAAAGACCACAAATACATGGAGGTTATACAATGTGCTACTAAAGAATGGATGGTCAAGCACAAAATCAGAGAACAAACAAAAAATACATGGAAACAAATGAAAATGAGAGCATGACAGTCCAAAAACCTTTGGGATGAAGCAAAAGCTATCATAAGAGGCAAGTATATTACAATATAGATCAATATCAAAAAGCAAGAAAAGTCTCAAATAAACAACCTAAACTTATACTTAAAGGATGTAGAAAAAGAATAAAAATGAAGCCTAAAGCCAGCAGAATAAAAGAAATAATAAAGATTACACTAGAAATAAATGATTATAGAAACTAAAAAAATACAGCAGAATAGATCAATGAAACCAGGAGATTGTTCTTTGAAAAAAAAAATAATACATTTGATAAACCTCTAGCCAGACTTACCAAAAGAAAGGATAAGAGACACATATAAATAAAATCATAACTGAGAAAAGAAATAACAACCAACACCACAGAAATACAAACAATTATAGTAGAATATTATGAAAAACTATATGCCAAAAAATTGGCAACCTGGGAAACATGGATAAATTCCTAGATACATATAAACTACCAAAACTGAAACAGGAAGAAATAGAAAACTTCAACAGACAAAAAAACCAGCAAAGAAACTGAATCAGCAATTTAAAAAACCTCTCAATAAAAAATAGAGAAAAAAAATCCATGAGTATGAGGAGAGAATTAGAGAACTAAGTGATGCAATCAAATGGAACAATATCCGTATCATAGGAATTCCAGAAGAAGAAGAGAGACCAAAAGGGGCTGAAGATATACTTGAACAAATCATAGCTGATAACTTCCCTAATCTGGGGAAGGAAAAAGGCATTGAAATCCAAGAGGAACAGAGAATACCCTTCAGACGTAACTTGAATCAATATTCTGCACAACATATCATAGTGAAACTGGCAAAATACAAGGATAAAGAGAAAATTCTGAAAGTAGCTAGGGATAAACAGGCTCTAACTTACAGAGGTAGACACATAAAAATAGTAGCACACCTATGTACTGAAACTTGGCAGGCCAGAAACGAATGGCAAGAAATCTTCAATGTGATGAACAGAAAAAATATGCAGCTGAGAATCCTTTATCCAGCAAGCCTGTCATTCAGAATAGAAGGAGAAATAAAGGTTCTCCCAAACAAACAAAAACTGAAGGAATTCATCACCACTAAACCAGCCCTACAAGAGATCCTAAGGGGGATTTTGTGAGTGAAATGTTGTAAGGACCACAAAGTACCAGAGACATCACTACAAGCATGAAACCTATAGATAGCACAAGGACTCTAAACCCATATCTTCAATAATAACACTAAGTGTAAATGGAATAAATGTTCCAACCAAAAGACAAAGGGTATCAGAATGGATAAAAAAAAAAACAAGACCCATCTGTTTGCTGTCTACAAGAGACTCATTTTAGACCTGAGGTCACATTCAGATTAAAAGTGAGGGGATTGAGAACTATCTATCATACTACTGGATGTCAAAATAAAGCTGGAGTAGCCATATTTATATCAGACAAACTACACTTTAAATTAAAGGCTGTAACAAGAGAAGAAGAAGGGCATTATCTAATTACAGGGTCCATCCATGAGGAAGAGCTACCAATTATAAATGTCTATGTGCCAAAAACAGGAGCCCCCAAATATATAAAAAAATTAATCACAAACATAAGCAAACTTATTGATAAGAATGTGGTCATTGCAGGGGACTTTAATACCCCACTTACAACAATGGATAGATCATCTGGACACACGGTCAATAAAGAAATAAGGGCCCTGAATGATACATTGAATCAGATGGACTGGAGAGATATATTTAGGACTCTGCATCCCAAAGCAACAGAATATACTTTCTTCTCAAGTGCACATGGAACATACTCCAAGAGAGGTCACATACTGGGTCACAAAACAGCCCTTCATAAGTATACAAGAATTGAGATCATACCATGCACACTTTTAGACCACAATGCTATGAACCTTGAAATCAACCACAGGAAAAAAGTCTGGAAAACCTCCAAAAGCATGGAGGTTAAAGAACACCCTACTAAAGAATGAATGGGTCAACCAGGCAATTAGAGAAGAAATTAAAAAATATATGGAAACAAATGAAAATGAAAATACAACAATCCAAACACTTTGGGATGCAGCGAAGGCAGTCCTGAGAGTAAAATACATTGCAATGCAGGCCTATCTCAAGAAACAAGAAAAATTTCAAATACCAAATTGAACAGCCCACCTAAAGGAACTAGAAGCAGAACAGCAAAGACACCCCAAACCCAGCAGCAGAAGAGAAGTAATAAAGATCAGAGTAGAAATAAACAATATAGAATCTAAAAAAAAACTGTAGAGCAGACCAATGAAACCAAGAGTTGTTTTTTTGAAAAAATAAACAAAATTGATAAACCTCTAGCCAGGCTTCTCAAAAAGAAAAGGGAGATGACTCAAATAGATAAAATCATTAATGACAATGGAATTATGACAACAAATCCCTCAGAAATACAAGAAATTATCAGGGAATACTATGAAAAATTATATGCCAACAAACTGAACAACCTGGAAGAAATGGACAAATTCTTAACCACCCACACATTTCCAAATCTCAAACAGAAATAAATAGAAAACTTGAACAGACCCATAACCAGCAAAGAAATTGAATCAGTTATCAAAAATCTCCCAACAAATAAGAGTCCAGGACCAGATGGCTTCCCTACGAAATTCTACCTGACATTTAAAGGAGAGTTA
This sequence comes from Prionailurus bengalensis, assembly GCF_016509475.1. Lineage (NCBI taxonomy): Eukaryota > Metazoa > Chordata > Mammalia > Carnivora > Felidae > Prionailurus > Prionailurus bengalensis. Next base: position 75,381,504 of record NC_057361.1, on the reverse strand, counting down.
ATACCTATTTTTCTCAACCTGTTCCAAAAAATAGAAAGATAAAGAAAACCTCCAGACTCATTCTATGAAGCCAACATTTCTTTGACTTCCAAATAAGACAGAGATCCAGAAAAAAAGAGAACTACAGGCTGATATCCTGATACATGAATTTAGCAAAGTTGCAGGGTACAAAATTAATGTACAGAAATCGGTTGCGTTTTTATACATCAATAATGAAGCAACAGAAAGAGAAATAAAGAAACTGATCCCATTCACAATTGCACCAAGAACCATAAAATAGCTAGGAATAAACCTAACCAAAGATGTAAAAGATCTGTATGCTGAAAACTATACAATACTTATGAAGGGAATTGAAGAAGATACAACGAAATGGAAAAACATTCCATGCTCATGGATTGTAAGAATAAATATTTTTAAATGTCAATACTACCCAAAGCAATCTACAAATTAAATCCAATCCCAAGCAAAATTGCACCAGCATTCTTCCCGAAGCTAGAACAAGCAATCCTAAAATTTTATGGAACCACAAAAGTCCCCAAATAACCAAAGTAATATTGAGGAAGAAGACCAAAGCGGGAGGCATCACAATCCCAGACATTAACCTCTACTACAAAGTTGTAATCATCAAGGCAGTATGCTACTGGCATAAAAACAGACACAGAAACCCATGGCATAGAATACAGACTCCAGAATTGGACTCACAAAAGTATGGCTAACTAATCTTTGACAAAGTAGCAAAGAATATCCAATGGGAAAAAGACAGTCTCTTTAACAAATGGTGCTGGGAGAACTGGACAGCAACATGCAGAAGAATGAAACTAGACAACGTTCTTACACCATTCACAAAACTAAACTCCAAATGGATGAAGGACCTGAATGTGAAACAGGAATCCATCAAAACCCTAGAGGAGAAAGCAGGAAAAAAAACCTCTTTGACCTCAGCCACAGCAATTTCTTACTCAACTCATCTCCAAAGCCAAAGGAATTAAAACCAAAAATGAACTTTTGGGACCTCATGAAGATAAAAAGCTTCTGCACTGCAAAGGAAAGAATCAACAAAAGTAAAAGGCAACCAGCAGAATGGAAAAAGATATTTGCAAATGACAAAGGGCTAGTATCCAAAATCTATAAAGAACTCACCAAACTCCACACCCAAAAAAACAAATAATCCAGGAAGAAATGGGCAGAAAACATGAATAGATACTTTTCCAAAGAAGACATCCAGGCACATGAAAAGATGCTCAACAGGCACATGAAAAGATGCTCAACGTCACTCCTCATCAGGGAGATACAATTCAAAACCACACTGAGATATCACCTCACACCAGTCAGAAATGCTAAAATGAACAAACCAGGAGACTATAGATGCTGGCGAGGATGTGGAGAAATGGGAACCCTCTTGCACTTTCAGTGGGAATGCAAACTGGTGCAGTCACTCTGGAAAACAGTGTGGAGGTTCCTCAAAAAATTAAAAATAGAACTACCTTATGACCCAGCAATAGCACTGCTAAGAATGTACCCAATGGATACAGGAGTGCTGATGTATAGGGGCACTTGTACCCCAATGTTTATAGCAGCACTCTCAACAATAGCCAAATTATGGAAAGAGCCTAAATGTCCATCAACTGATGAATGGATAAAGAAGATGTGGTTTATATATACAATAGAATACTACTTGGCAATGAGAAAGTACTAAATCTGGCCATTTGCAGCAATGTGGATGGAACTGGAGTGTATTAGGTTAAGTGAAATAAGCCCAGGAGAGAAAGATAGATACCATATGTTTTCATTCATATGTGAATTTGAGAAAGTTAACAGAAGACCATGCGGGAGGGGGAGGAAAAAAAAAAGTTAGAGAGGGAGGGAGCCAAACCATAAGAAACTTTTAAAAACCTAGGATAAACTGAGGTTTGGTGGGGGTCAGAGGAGGGGAAAGTAGGTGATGGACATTGAGGAGGGCTCCTGTTGGGATGAGCATTGGGTGTTCTATGGAAACCAATTTGACAACAAATTTCATATTTAAAAAAGTCTCAATAAATAATAGTCCAAGGCCAGATGGATTCACAGGCAATTCTCCCAAACATTTAAAGAAGAGTTAATACCTATTCTTCTAAAACTATTCCTATTCCAAAAATACAGATAAAAAAGGAAAACTTCTAAATTAATTCTATGAAGGTAGCATTACTGTGATACCATAACCAGATAAAGACACTACTAAAAAAGAAAACTATTGGCCATTATTTCAGGGGAACATGGATGAAATAATTCTGAGTAAAATATTAGTAAACCAAATCCGACAGTACAATAAAATAATCATTAACCATGATCAAGTGGGATTTATTCCTGGGCTACAAGGGTAGCTAAATATTCACAAATCAATTAAGTGGCACACCACACTAATAAAAGCAAGGGTAAGAATTCTATGATCCTTTCAAAAGATGCAAAGAGATCATTTGATAAAGTAGAATTCATTCATGATAAAAAACAATTCAACAAAATAGGTTTAGAGGGACTATACTTCACCGTAATAAAGGCCATATATGAAAAACTCACAGCTATTATCATCCTTACTAGTTAAAAACAGAACTTTTCCTCCATAATCAGGAAAGAGAAAGGGATCTCAGCCCTCACCAGTGTTATTTGACCTAGTACTTGGAAGTCCTAACCTCTTAAATCAGACAACAAAAAGAAATAAAAGGCATCCAAATCAGCAAACAAGTCAAACTTGCACCATTTGCAGATGACATGATACTCTATATAGAAAACCCAAAAGATTCCATCAAAAACTGTTAGCACTGATATAGGAATTCAGTAAAGTCACAGGATACAAAATCATCATACAGAATTCTGTTGCATTTCTATACACCAATAATGATTCAGGACAAAGAAAAATCAAGAAATAAATCCCACTTACAATTTTCCCCAATCCATAAAATACCTTGGAATAAACCTAACCAAAAAGGTAAAATATCTTTACTTGGAAAAGTATATAATACTGATGAAAGAAATTAAAGATGACACACAAAAAAAGGAAACATATTCCATGCACATGGATTGGAAAAACAAATATTGTTAAATGGTCTATATTATCCAAAGTAATCCACACATTTTTTTGCAATCTGCATCAAAATACCAACAGAATTTTTCATATATAGAACAAACAATCCTAAAATTTGTGTGGAACCACAAAAGACCATAAATAGCTAAAGCAATCTTGAAAAATCTTCACAATTCTGGACTCAAGATATGTTACAAAGGTGTAGTGATCAAGATAGTATGTTACTGACACAAGATTAGACACGTAGATCAATAGAACAGAATTGAAAACCCAGAAATGAACCCACAACTATATGCTCATTTAATTTTTGACAAAGCAGAAAAGAATATCCAATGGAAAAAAGACAGTCTCTTCAACAAATAGTGTTGGAAAAACTGGACAGCTACATGAAAAAGAATGAAACTAGACTAGTTTTTATTCACCATACACAAAGATAAACCCAAAATGAATTAAGGACCTAAATCGGAGACCTGAAAGCATAAAAATCCTAATAGAAAACTCAGTAATTTCTCTGACATGGGCTGTAAGAACATCTTTGTTGATATGTCTCCAAAGGGAAACAAAAGCAAAAAATCTTTTGGGACTTCATCAAAATAAAGATCTTTTCCAGAGCAAAGGAAACAATACAAAAACCTAAAAGGCAACTTACTGAGGGAAGACATTTGCAAATGACATATCTGATAATCCAAAATATATAAATAACTTACACAATTCAACTCCAAAAAATAAACAACCCAATTAAAAAATGGGCAGAAGACATAAAAAGACAGTTCTCCAGTGAAGACACACAGCTGGCCAACCGACACATGAAAAGATTTTCAACATCCCTAATCATCAGGGAAATGCAAATCAAAGCCACAAGGAGATATCATCTCATATCTGTCAGAATGGCTAAAATCAACAACACAAGAAACAGCAAGTGTTGGTGAGGATGTGGAGAGAAAGGAACCCTTGTGCAATGTTGGTGTGAATGCAAACTGGTACAGTTACTATAGAAAACAGTTTGGAAGTTGATCAAAAACTAAAAATAGAATTACCAGGGGTGCCTAGGTGTCTCAGTCAGTTAAGCATCTGGCTCTTGGTTTCAGCTCAGGTCATGATCTCAGTTTCATGACTTCAAGCCCCACACTGGACTCTCCACTGGCAGCATGGAGCCTGACTGGGATTCTCTCCTTCTCTTTCTGCCCCTCCCCCACTTGTGCTGTGTCTCTCAAAAAGAAACAAATAAACTTAAAAAAATAAAAAAAATAGAATTACCATATGATCCAGTAATTCCACTACATGATATTTACCCAAAGAATATGAAAACACTAATTTGAAAAGATATATGCAGCCTTGTGTCTGTTCCAAAGTTATTTACAAAAACCAACTTATGGAAGCAGTCCAACTGTCCACTGATAGATGGTTGGCGTAAAGAAGATATGGTATACCTAGTCAATGGAATATTACTCAGTCATAAGAATGAAATCTTGGGCGCCTGGGTGGCGCAGTCTGTTAAGCGTCCGACTTCAGCCAGGTCACAATCTCGCGGTCCCTGAGTTCGAGCCCCGCGTCAGGCTCTGGGCTGATGGCTCGGAGCCTGGAGCCTGTTTCCGATTCTGTGTCTCCCTCTCTCTCTGCCCCTCCCCCGTTCATGCTCTGTCTCTCTCTGTCCCAAAAATAAATAAACGTTGGAAAAAAAAATTAAAAAAAAAAGAATGAAATCTTGCCATTTGCAACAACATTGATGACACTAGAGGGTTTCATGCTAACTTAAATAAGCCTGTCAGAGAAAGACAAATACAATATGCTTTCACTCATAAATGGAATTTAAGAAACAAAACAAATGATCAAAGGGAAAAAGAGAGAGAGGCAAACTAAGAAAAAGACTCTTGAATGTAGACAGCAAACTGATGGTTACCAGAGGGAAGATGGTTGGGAGGATGGTTTAGGTAATGGTGATTAAGGAGTGCACATGTTATGATGAGTACAGGGCATTGTGTGTAAGTATTAATCACTATATTGTACACATGAAACTAATGTTACGTTGTATGTTTCCTAACTGGAATTTAAGTGAAAAACTTAAAAACACAATAAAAAGTAGCAAAAATGTATTATTTGTGTTAATATTATTGCCTATACCCACTGAAATTTTAAAATAAAACATACTTAATAAAGAACATTTTTAACTTTGTATTTACCATTCCTTCATCCTGTATAGTAATTATCCACAAAATATTTAATGATTTAAATAATAATGTCAATGACCAAATAAGTAATAAAATGGCAATAAATACATATCTATCAATAATTACTTTGAATGTGTATAGAGTAAATGCTCCAAACAAAAGACATATGGTATTAGAATGGACTTAAAAAACCCAGATCCATCTATATGCTATCTACAAGAGACTCATTTTAGAGTTGAAGATACATGCAGAATTAAAGTGAGGGGGTAGAAGGGTGCCTGGGTGGCTAAGTCAGTTAAGCATCTGACTTCAGTTCATGTCATGATCTTATGTTTTTGTGAGTTCCAGCCCCACGTTGGGCTCTCTGCTGTCAGCACAAAGCCCAGTTTGGATGCTATGTCTCCCTTTCTCTCTGCCCCTCCTCCACTTGTTCTGTCTGTCTCAAAAATAAGTAAATAAACTTAAAAAAAATTGAGGATGTGGAGAAACATTTATCATGCAAATGGATGTCAAAAGAAAAAGTAGCAATTCTTATATTGGACAAATCAAACTTTTTTGTTCTTGTATTGTTTTTATCCTGCTTTAGTATCAAGGCAGTACTGGACTCATGGAATGATTTTGAAGTTGTTCCCTCTGTGCCATTATTCATAAGATATTGATAAAGATTGTCATTAATTGTTTTTTCAAATGTTTGATAGAATTCACCAATGAAACCATGTGTCCTTCGGCTTTTCTGTGCTCAGAGACTTTTTTATGCCTAATTCAACTTTCATTCTTGTTATTGGTCTTAGAATATTTTCCATCTCTTGGATTCATGATTCAATCTTGTTAACTTGAGTGTTTTTAAGAATTTTTTTCAAAGTTATCTGATTTATTAGTATAAAATTGTTTATAGTAATCTGTTATCATACTATGTATTTGTTATATTGTATCATACTATGTTATTTGTTGTATTGTTTCTCTTCCATTTCTCATTTTGGTTTTTGAGTCTTTTCTCCTTGTTTCCTTGTTAATGTAGCTAAAGTATTGCCAATTTTGTTTAGTTTTTTGGAAAAATTGGTAATTACTTTCAATGTTGTTATTGTTTATTCTGGTCTCTTATTTTTCATTTTTATTTATTATTTATTTCTTCTACTGTATTTTATTTAAGTTTCTTCCTTTTTTTAATGTTTATTTTTTAGACAGAGAGACACATACACATAGTGAGAGTGGGGGAAGGGGAGAGAGAGAGGGAGGCACAAAATCCCAAGCAGGCTCCAGGCTGTAAGCTGTCAGTACAGAGCCCAATGCAGGGTTTGAACTCAAACCAAGAGATCATGATCTGAGCTGAAGTCAGACACTCAACCAACTGAGCCACACAGATGTCCCTTGTTATGTCTCTTTTTATGTGATTTAACCAGTGGGTTCTTCTGTGTGTACTTAAAGGAAATGTGTGTTTTATTTTTCTTGGATGGAATGTTTTATATATCTTTCAGAACCATATATTTTGAAGTATACTTCAAGTAAAAAATGTTGAAAGTAAAATAGTTTTACTTGAGGGTACTCATTTATTTTTTTTTAATTTTTTTTTTTCAACGTTTATTTATTTTTGGGATAGAGAGAGACAGAGCATGAACGGGGGAGGGGCAGAGAGAGAGGGAGACACAGAATCGGAAACAGGCTCCAGGCTCTGAGCCATCAGCCCAGAGCTTGACACGGGGCTCGAACTCACCGACCGCGAGATCGTGACCTGGCTGAAGTCGGACGCTTAACCGACTGCGCCACCCAGGCGCCCCTTGAGGGTACTCATTTAAAATAAAGTATATCAGGGCCCCTTGGGTGGCTCAGTTGGTTAAGCATCCGACTTTGGCTCAGGTCATGACCTTGTGGTTAGTGAATTTGAGCCCCGTGTGAGGCTCTGTGCTGACAGCTCAGAGCCTGGAGCCTGCTTTGGATTCTGTGTCTCCCTCTCTCTCTCTTTCTGCCCCTCCCCTGCTCAGTCTCTGTGTCTCTCTCTCAAAAATGAATAAACTTAAATAAATTAAAAAAAAAGAAAGCATATCAGGGGTGCACCTGGGCGGATCAGTCGGTTGAGCATCAAAACTCTCTTTGTTTCAGCTCAGGTCAGGATCTCACAGTCCATGAGTCTAAGCCCCAAGTTGGGCTCTGTGCTGACAGTGTGGAGCCGGCTTGGGATTCTTTCTGTCTACCTCTCTCTCTGCCCCTCTCACTCTCTCTCTCTCAAAATAAATAAACTTTAAAAATATTAAAACAGTAAAGCATATCAGAGGGGAGGTGGGTGGGGGCATAGGTAAAATAGATGAAGAAGATTAACAGTATACTTAACAAGATGAGACTGAGTAATTATGTATAGAATTGTTGAAATTTCTATATTGTACACCTGAAAGCAATATAACACTTTATGTTAACTTTACCAGAATTAAAATTAATAAAAACATAATAAGTAAAAACAAACCAACCAACAAATACATACATAAATAATAGTGCCAATATAATGAGTGGAGAGAAACAAACTTTAAAAATAAAGCTCTTAAGCATGCCAGGTCATGCACTGTTGCAAACACATGCACTCTTAACTTTAAATAAAATCAGGTCCAATAAAGTACTCTGCATTTGAATAATTTTTGAACAACTACTTATTACTAGATACAATTAAGATCAATAAAGTTGTATTGAATTTTAATTGTTTTATAATTCATCATGAATACCAATCTGTCCCTATTACTAACAAAAATGTACCATCTTAGTCTAATTCAGCTTTAAAGTTCATTTAAGGATTAGATTCACACTGTGGATGCTTGCTCTGAGTTTATTCTTTAATTCTTGCTATACAATCCTCTAAAAACAGGGCTTAGAAATACACGTTATAGGCAAAGGAAATAATTCTCTCTACTTGTATATAGTAAATGAAAGGTAGATTAGTGTTGTATGTTATAGGAGAATTTTTCATCATCAGAACAAATGTTTATAAATTATTCTAAGCATAAAATTAAATATAGAGATAGCAGATGTTTAAGACTTTCTGAATTTGGTGACTAAAAAGTCTTTAAACTGTTTATATTGAAAGCAGTTGATATCCTCTTATAGAGTGGAAAAAAAAGTTACAGACAGGGAGGGAGGCAAACCATAAGAGACTCTTAAGGACTGAGAACAAACTAAGGGTGGATGTGGGGTGGGGGAGAAGGAAAGTGGGTGATGGGCAGGGTGGAGGGCACTTGTTGGGATGAGCACTGGGTGCTGTATAGAAACTAATTTGACAATAAATTATATTTAAAATAATAATAGAAAAATAAAAATAAATAAAGAATTTTTTTAGACCAAAGGAGAAAAAAAAAGATGTACAATAAAAGTCAATTTGTTCTAAAACAAGAAGCTGTCAGACTTTATACACATTTGAGTAGGTTGGAAATTCTGATCATCATTCAAACATGGATTTATTTAGCTATTACTTGACAATAATTCATTTTTTAAATAATAAGTATGACTAAATATAAAAAAAATTATTGCTATATCTGTAGGATTCTGCTGGGCTGAAACAGTAAATAATAGCAGAAATTTATTCCATTATGTAGGTTTAGATATTTAAAAGTAAAAATCAGTTTTTTCAAGAAGTTTAGGGGCAGGGGCGCCTGGGTGGCGCAGTCGGTTAAGCGTCCGACTTCAGCCAGGTCACGATCTCGCGGTCCGGGAGTTCGAGCCCCGCGTCAGGCTCTGGGCTGATGGCTCAGAGCCTGGAGCCTGTTTCCGATTCTGTGTCTCCCTCTCTCTCTGCCCCTCCCCGTTCATGCTCTGTCTCTCTCTGTCCCAAAAATAAAATAAACGTTGAAAAAAAAAAAGAAGTTTAGGGGCAAAATTTTGTATTGGAATTAATTTAAATAGATTCTACCCTCTACAAAATAAAAACAGGTATGTGGTATGGATAACTGTTAATGGTAATTATAAAAGCAAACTAGGGGGGCCTGGGTGGCTCAGTCAGTTATGTGTCCGACTTTAGCTCGGGTCATCATCTCATGGTTCATGAGTTTGAGCCCCGCATCGGACTTTGTGCTGACAGCTCAGAGCCTGGAGCCTGCTTCTGATTCTGTGTCTCCCTTTCTCTCTGCCCCTCCCCCACTTGCACTCTGCCCCCTCTCAAAAATAATAAATAAACATTAAAAACTTTTTAAAATCAAACTTCAAGTATTTTAAATGATAATTACAGTGGAATACAAAAAATATATATATTCCAAAATATAAAGATGAAGAAATTGTTTCCAAAACAAGAGATTCATAATGTCTGGTAAGGTTGTTTACTCCACTCTACCAGATATAGTAGTATTTTTGTTTGCAACATTGCTATATGTAGTAGCTAATCTCCAAAGTTAGCCCCTTGATGGGCCTCATCTCTTATAATTAAGGTTCATATTGTTCTCTACCACACTGAATATGGGTAGGCCCTCCACAACCAAACTTTGCAGCCTCTCCCTTGCTCCCTTGGAATATTCACCCTGGGGAAAACCAGCTTCATTGAAAGAAGTTTGACTACCGGGAGACTTCCATACCACGAAGAAGCTCAAGCCAGCCACGTGAAAAGACTGCATAGAAAGAAAGTACAATACCCAGAGAGGCCTAAGTATTTCAGTCTCTCTAGTCCAGGTGCCAGATATTTGTGTGAAGAATCCATTCTGGACATTACAGATTATGGCTTCATATGAGCAATCCCAGCCATCTCCAGACATTTGAGCTACCCCAGAAGCACCAATCATTCTGGAGCAGAGATAATCTCTGCTGTGAACAACCCAAATTCCTGACTTAAAAAATGTAAGGTACAATTGGTTTTTGTTTTATGCTCCAAAGATTAGGGATAATTTACTATATAATAGATCAACCCAAATACCTAACTACTAGCCACATGAAAGATGCAATTTAGAGATAATTATTTAAGAAATTTATACATACCAAAGTCACAAGAAATTATATACTAAGAATTTCCATGACAGAATGAGTATACATTCATAAATTTAGTTCTGACGGTCATTTCTTCAGATGGAGATATGAAAACTGTTGAAGACCATTACTGTATAATGAATGTTTGTGTACCCTCAAAACTCATATGTTGAAAATCAGCCCTCAGTATGATGGTATTTAGAGATGGGGCTTTTAGGAGATCATGAGGGTGAAGCCCTCATAAACAAGGTTAGTGTCCTTATAAAAGCAGTCTCAGAGAGCTCCCTCTCCCCTTCTGCCATATTGAGGACACAGTGAGCAATTTTTTTCAGTCCAGCAAAGCTGAATTTCACTGTTCTCTCTCAAAGAAGCCATAAGTTCACTTAATTATAGGTTAAATATCATTTAATTCCAAACTTATTTTTAGTTGTTCATATAATTTTAGTCACTTCAAATAAAATATAAACATTTATATTCACAAACCTTTTGAATATACAAGACCTGGATAATTAGCAGTTTAAAATGCCTGAAGCATTATATTGTAGACATCTATCTATAATTAGCTGTTGTATATAACTTAAAGTCAAAATAATACTTAATGCATAGATTTAAGAAATTGTATATAAAATAAAAGCATAATATGTTGCTCCCACAATAATGCATAACTGCTAAAATATTTTAATTTTCTATTAAAACCAAGTAATGTACTTCAAGTATATATATTTATATGTAATTTATCCATAATATATGTATATTATGTGTCTAGTGTGTGTATAAATGCTTTTGTCATTTAGATTTTTTAAAGAATTAGACCTAAATAAGAAAACATATGAATAAGAAAACAATTACTGTTGAAAAAAGTAAATGAATCTAGAATTTAACATGTGTTGGTTAAGCATGGAAACATACAACTAATAGAACTAAAATTGCCAGTGAATAGAAGGGAAAGGTTTGTCAAATGACAAGCAGGGGATATATATATATATATATATATATATATATATATATATATACACATATATATATATATATATAAAACTTTTTGAAGTTAGAGAAATGAAGTTTTATATTCATTTGTTTATCTACACAGAGAAGTACAAGGCAATTTAAGTAAAAAATTTATTATACCATCCTAGGAAACATGTGCTATAACTTGACTAAAAACCCTTCCAAAGAAATGCCCTAGAATGAATCTGTAATTGGCCTGGCCATATACTCATCCTTAACCTTCTTGACGCTCATAAATCAAATTCTCTTAGGGATGAATCATAGAGAATGAATGGGTTTGTAAGTACTCCTTTTAGTGAATATAACTGTATTTTGTTCTTTTTTCAATGCACAATAATACACCTCTAGCAACCGTACCTTGTTCCTGAAATGCAGTTCTACTATTTGATATACACACTTTAAAAAGGTTTCAGAAGTGGAACAGTTATCTTAATAAACTCCCTTGTTTATATGACCTTCAACAAATATCAGAATGGCTCAAGCAGCAGTTAAGGTATGTTGTTTTGGTCATTAAATGTTGTGTCTAAATCATTTTAAAATGGTCATTAATGGCTCTATATCATTTTTTTCTTTTTTTCTACATCATTTTAACATAGTCTAAAGTTTAACAACATATTGGGAATTTGATTTCCTTCTCAATCCATGGTATCAAAGTTTACTGTCTGAAACAATGTTTTATCTGTTTTCATAATTCAAAGAAGACATTAAAATATAAAATATAGAATTCTATTTATTGAGTGAATTCATAAGAGGCTTTATAGTACATATGTGATTAACTAGGTTGTTCATCATTTTATAAAATCTACATGAAATATATTTAAGTGAAATTGTTAGAATTTAATGTTTAATAAATTGTTTTAAAAGCCTTCTGAAAGTTTAACTTTTAATGGAAAAAAAAAACAGTTAACCATTTTTCCTGCGGTTACTTTTATGATTCCTACTTAACTTTGCATTTTTTAATTTGTGACACTTCCAGATAGAACAGAACATAAAATAATTATATAAAATTAACAATTTATGAATCCTTTGTAGTAAATTTTGGAAATAGGGTTTAGCTCATTTGTCCTTTACTTGTTAATGTATGAATCCTTAATCTCTGATGGTACTTTTCTGCTCAGATTCATTATATGGAGGTATTCAAAATAGATATTTTTTCTCATCTAGCATATTTAGAAATATTAACTACTTCATGAAAATTATTGCCTGATCTCTCAAAGAGAAAAATAAATAATTCTATTTTTTCATGTTGAAGGTGATTGCTGTGCAATAAAAAAAGAACTATTACATTAATGCCATGTCATAACTAGCTCATCTGCAGTCCTTCAAGGAAGCAGTGAAATACAAATTAAAACAATCTAGTGACTGTAATGGTGACTTTATAGGATGAAAATTAATCTTGGATTATTTATGAATAAGTGTACTGAATATCTAATTATTTTCCTGCCACTAAGAGAAAATTTCACAGGGTGCCTCTCCCTATAATCTACATGCCATGTTTTTTAGAGTAAATCAATAAGAATACCAGAACGTATGAATGCTCAGAAATAATACTGGTGTCACCTGGATGAATAATTTACAGGCAAACTCTCAAATTCCCAACATTCGTGTGCCCATTATACCTAATGAAGGTGTAATTCCATAGCAAATATCAGGTGGATATTATTAAATTTCTATAACATGATGTAAGTGGTATTTTAGAAAGGTTAATCTGGCAGCAGAGAAGCTGAATGCAGATAGGGCACCCTGTGAAAATACTTATGGAACATTTGAGTATCATGTTCTAGAGGGCTCATTAGAATTACCTGTCAAAGTTTTCAAACTAATCATACAACCTTGCACACACCCTGACTCCAATTCTAAAGCACGCTAACCCAGACTATCTTAGATTCACTGCCATCACCAGCCAGTAACACTGGTTAGAAGGGTCATCATTGGTGGGGTTATTTTTTTTTTTCGATTACTACATGGAGGGTTGTTTTTAATTCGTATATAAAACATTATTGATATCATACTATCAAGTATACTTTAACCTTCTGAGTTCCCATATTTTATAATAATCAACAGCCTCAAGCTGGATGTTAGAGATTGTCTGCATTTTCACATAGGTACTGTCTTTTAGCAAAATAACTTATAATTATACACTCTATCATAAAGTAAAACATGAACATATTTTAGTTATAAACTCAATTTGAGATATTCATGTGCATTATATGGCCAACATACATATCCTATTTGGAGTTCATAATTCCCAATGTAAACACTCCCAGATGACACATTTTATAGTAGGCCTTAAATAGTTGAGCCTATATTTGTAGTCATATAAATTTCTACTTTTCCAATTCAAGTAATCTTGTAGGATAGATCAATTCACTTAATTGTATTTTCATTGTTTCATTTCATAAAATTTGAATAGTTTGTCTCATTTTTCATTTTCCATTTCACATTCTATTCATAAAGTTTTACCCTTCAAGTGTTTCATTATTTTAATATCATAACTTATCACTAGCATGTGCAGAAAGTTCATGATGCTCAATTGTTCCAGAATCAGATCAGATCTTAGCTCTATTTTACCATTATACATCATCATAGCACTTGGTCATTTTTCATTTTATTTTACTTAAAATTAAATAAGTAATTCTGGCAAGTAAGAAGACGTATTCATTTGTAAGTAATTCTGGCAAGTAAACATATTCCTTTGATGGTTAGAAGAACTATGTGGCGCTACATAAGGACATCTTTCCTTCAGTAATGATTCATTTCAGCTCAATCTAAATGTAAATAATCTATTTGAAGATAAGCATAATGAATTTTTTTCCAGAGTGTTGTGGATTATAAATTCTTAAATTGACAATTTCCAGAGTTTTCTGAATTTTGTAAATGAAAGAATTATTATAAATGTTTGAGAAACTACAATTATTGACCAAGGATTAAAATAGGACAAAACTGTGTTGGTGAGATAATATGACAGCATAATCAAAGAATCCTAGGCTTGCCTCCTCACTAGAACACAGCTAGATAACTATCCAATCATTCTGAATACCCAAGAAATTAACCTGAGGACTGAAAGAACAAATTGCACAACTATAGGGAGAGAAGAGGACACGTAAAGGAAGATAGGAAGTGCAGAGATGTGCTTTGGGGGAGAAAGGGATCTTGGGTGTTGGACAGGAGAGGAAGTTCTGGTCACAGAGAAAGGCACAAGAAAGTGGAGTGCACAGGGATAAACACAAGGATAAAACTTCCCAAAGCCACTGGCTGGGAAAATGAGAGGGGCTGATGTTTTCATGAGGTTTTGCAATCAGCAGAGCTCAAAGAATGGAGTTTTAGAAATCCACAGGCTTGGCTGGGATATAGCTCTGAGGTTGCTGCCCTACTCCTGTAGAGAAGGCAGGCAAGCAACCTTAAGGTAGACAATACAATCTGAGCATCCCCTAAGGCACACCTGGAGAGAATGCTCCCTCTTCTTGGAGTGCATCTGTGAGAGGTGGCATTACCTCTCTGGGGACAAAAGAGCCTGTGGATGCCATTTCACTCCCACGCCACTCAACATAGGTGCAGACACATCTGCTGAGGCCATGTAATCCTGACATTGGCTATTTAGCCTATTTTTCTCCAAATCCCACACCCCTGCCCTCTGATGCAACTGTCCTTCTGGGTCAATGTGCATCAGTCCCTGTGCAGCAAGACCCTCCCACAGAAGACAAGTGCAGGCCCTGGCCAGACAAGGTCACTAGAGATTGGAGTTATAAAAGTCAGCAGTCTTGGCAGTATACAGTAGTACCAAAGTGCACCACAGTGTTCCAGGTAGGCAAGCAACTCAGAGACAAACATTGTGAAAAGAGCAAACTGAAAAATGCCTAGGGTGCACAAGAAGAAATTATTTACTCTTCTGGGAATGCTTCCCTGATAAAAGCAAGAAAGAATTCCCCTGACATGGACAAAGCTGGCTGGTGTCATTTACCTTTCCCAGCCCTCATCATAAACCAACTTCAGGAAACAGCATACCACCAACACTGGCTGCCTAGCCTGCTTGTACTAAGTTCGGCCCTCGTGCATTCTGCAGGTACTGATTTTCTCAGGTAAGTGTGCCTAAGGACCAGTGCACTGGACCTCTTCCCCACAAGACCATCACAAAGCCTCACATGCACCACATCTGCTGACCATAGAGTTCTTCAAGGTTTCAGTTCTAGCTGAAGTAGCACCAAGTCTCATTTAACAAACAGACTAGAGCACATATAGTTAAAATTCACCACACTCTGGCCAAGGACCAAACACTGCACACTGCAGGCAAGGAGAACCTCTGCAGACCACTGACCTGAAGGATAGAACCACCAAAAAATAATAGCAGAGTGCATGCAGTGCACATCAGAGACACTCCCTAAAGCACCAGGCCCTGAACACTATATGACCTCTTCTTCATAAAGCCAATACTCTCAGGAACAGGAAACATAACAGCTTTTTCTAGCACACAGAAGAAGACAGAGAGCTAGACAAAATGCCAAGACAGAGGAATTCATTACAAAGGAAATAACAAGACAGAGATCTAATAAAACAGATACAAGTAAGATCCCTGATAGAAAATTTTAAACAACAATCCTTAGGATGCTCCCTGGGCTTGAAAGGCATGGAAGACATCAGGGAGACCCTTACCACAGAAACAAACAAACAAAAAAAAAAGAGTTAAAAAAACAATCAGGAATGAAAAATGCAATATCTGAGATTTGAAACCGAATGTAGGTAATATCCCCAAGGATGGAAGAATCAGATGAATGAATTAAGTGATTTAGAAGTTAAAATTATGGAAGATAACGAAACTAAATGAAAGAGAGAAAGACGAATGGTGTACCACAAGAGTAGACTTAGGGAAATCAGTGACTTTATCAAATGTAATAACATTCATGTGATAGAAATCCCAGAAGAAGAACAGAAAGAAAGGTAAGTGGAAAATGTGTTTGAGGAAATAATAGCTGAAAATTTCCCTAATTTTGAGAAGGAAACAGACGTCCAAATTCAGGAGGCACAGAGAACTCCCATTAAAATCAGCAGAAGCAGGCCAACATCAAAACATTTCGTTGTTGAACTTGCAAAATAAAGTGATAAAAAAAAAAGTCCTAAAAGCAGCATGAAAAAAGAAGTCTTTAACTTACAAGGAAAGATCCATAAGGTTAGCAGCAGATCTCTCCACAGGAACTTGGTAAGCTAGAAGCAAGTGCAATGATATATTCAATGTACGGAATGGAAAAATCTGCAGCCAAAACTACTCTATCCAGCAAGGCTATCATTCACAATATAAGGAGAGATAAAGAGTTTCTCAGACAAAAACTAAATGAGTTAGTTGCCAGTAAACCAGCCTTGCAAGTAATATTAAAGGAGAATCTGAGTGGGAAGGACAGACAAAAATGACAAAGACTAGAAAGGAATAAAAAAAATCTCCAGAAGAAATGACAAAACAGGTATTAAATGGCAGTAAATACATATAATAATTACTCTGAATGTAAATGGAATAAATACTCTAATTACTCTGAATATAAATGAAATAAACACTCCAATCAAAGGACTTAGGATCTCTGGAACTGTGATGCCTCCAGGTTTGCTTTTCTTTTTCAAGATTTTTTGCCTATTTGGGTCTTTTGTGGTTCCATACAAATTTATGGATTGTTTCTTATAGCTCTGAGAAAAACGCTGGTGGTATGTTGGTAGGGATTTCATTAAGTGTGTAAATTGCATTGGATACTAGACACACTTTAATAATATTTGTTCTTCCAACCCATGAGAATGGAATGTTTTTCCATTTTTTTGTCTCATCTTCAATTTTTTCATAAGTTTGTTTTTTTTTTAATAGTTTTCAGAGTATATGTCTTTTACCTTTTCGGTTAGGTTTATTCCTAAGTAGTGTATGGTTTTTGGTGTAGTTGTAAATGGGATTGATTCCTTTATTTCTTCTTTTGTTTCATTATTGGTGTATAGAAATGCAACATATTTCTGTACGTTTATTTTGTATCCAGTGATTTACTGAATTCATGTATTAGTTCTAACAATTTTTTGGTGGAGTCTTTCAGGTTTTCTACAGAGAATATTATGTCATCTGCAAATAGTGTAAGTTTGATTTCTTTCTTGCTGATTTGAATGCCTTTTATTTCTTTTTCTTGACTGCTTGCTGAGGCAAGGACTTCCAGTACTATGATAAATACCAGTGGTGAGAGTGGACATCCCTGTCTTGTTACTGACCATAGAGGAAAAGCTCTCAGTTTTTCACCACTGAGGATGATATTAGCTGTGTATTTTTCATATATGACCTTTATGATGTTGAAGTATGTTCCCCCATCCCTTTGTTGAATGTTTTTATTAAGAATGGATGTTGTACTTTGTCAAATGCTTTTTTATCATCAATTGAGAGGATCATATGATTTCTTGTCCTTTTATTTTATTAATGTGGTGTATCATGGTGATTGATTTGTGAATATTGACAAGCCACTCCTGCAGCACAGAAATAAATCTCCCTCGATCATGGTGAATGATTTGTTTAATGTACTGTTGGATTTGATTTGCTAGGAATTGTTGACAATTTTTGTATACATGTTCATTAAGAATATTGGCCTGTAGTTCTCTTTTTTAGGGAGGTCTTTGTCTGGTTTTGGGATCAGGGTAATTCTGGCCTTGTTCAATGAGTTTGGAAGTCTTCCTTCCATTTCTTTCTTTCTTTCTTTCTTTCTTTCTTTCTTTCTTTCTTTCTTTCTTTCTTTCTTTTGAGACTATATAGGCATTATATCTTGTATATAATGAGTATATTTTGAGAAGAATAGGCATTGAGTCTTCTTTAAATGTTTAGTATAATTCCTCTATGAAGCCATCTGGCCTCAGACTTCTGCTGGTTTGGAGATTTTTGATGACTGATTCAATTTATCTCTGGTTATCAGTCTGTTCAAGTTTTCCATTCCTTCCTATTTAAGCTTTGGTAGTTATTATGTCTAGGAATTTATCCATTTTTTTTCAGTTTATCTGATGTGGTAGCATATAATCTTTCATAATATTCTCTTATATTGTATTTCTATGGTGTTGGTTATGATTTTTCCTCTTTCATTAGTGATTTAATTTATTTGGGTCCTTTCTCTCTCTTTTTAATAAGTATGGATAGAGGTTTATCAATTGTATTAATTTTTTTCAAAGAACCATCTCCTGGATCCAAGATATGTTCTGCTATTTTTGTAAATTTCTATATCATTTATTTCTGGTGTAATCTTTAAATTTCCTTTTTTTCTGCTGGCTTTAGACTTTGTTGTTCTTTTTCTATCACCTTTATGTTTAAGTTTAGATTATGTATTAAAGATTTTTCTTGCTTCTTGAAAAGGCCTGTATTGTTATTCACTTCCCTCTTAGGACCACTTTTTTAAAAAGTTTATTTATTTAATGGGACACCTGGGTGGCTCAGTCGTTAAGCATCTCACTCTTGGTTTCAGCTCAGGTAATGATCTAATGGTTTCCTAAGTTTGAGACACACATCAGGCTCTGTGCTGGCAGTGTGGAGCCTGCCTGGGATTCTCTGTCTCCCTCTCTTTCTCCACTCGTGCGCTCTCTCTCTCAAAATATTCAGTTTTAATTTTATGTTTTTTTAAAAATATTTATTTTGAGAGACAGATACAGAGGCAAAAAGAGTAGACAAAGAATCCCAAGCAGGCTCCACGTTATCAGCATGGAGCCTGATGTAGGGTTTGAACGCATGAACTATGAGATGATGACCTGAGCTTAAGTTAAGAGACAGATGTTTAACCACCTAAGATATCCAGGTACCCCAGGACTGTTTTTGATATATCCCAAAGGTTTTGGACCATCGTGTTTTCATTTTCATTTGTTTTCATGTATTGTTTTATTTATTATTTAATTTCCTGGTTAACCCATTCATTTGGTAGCACGTTATTTATCCTCCATGTATTTTTGGTCATTCCACATTTTTTTCTTGTGATTGACTTCAAGTTTCATAGCTTTGTGGTCAGAAAATATGCATGGTATGATCTCAATCTTTTTATGCTTGTTGAGGCCTAATTTGTAACCCAGTATGTGATCTATTCTGGAAAATTTCCCATGTGAACTTGAAAAGATCAAGTATAACCTGCTGTTTTGGGATGAGATGTTCTGAGTATATCTGCTAAGTCCATCTGATCTAGTGTGTCATTCGAAACCATTGTTTCTTTGTTGAGTTTTTGTTTAGATGATCAATTCATTGATTCATTAAAGTATCCTATTATTATTGTATTTTTATCAATGAGTTCCTTTATGTTTATTATTGTTTTATATATTTGAGTTATTTCTAGTTGAGGGCATAAATATTTGCAATTCTTAAATCTTCTTATTGGATAGTCTGCTTTATTATGATATAGTGCTATTCATCAACTCTTGTTACAGTGTTTGGTTTAAAATCTAGTTTTTCTGATATAAGTATTGCTACTCCAGCATTCTTTTCACATCATTTGCAAGACAAATGTTTTTCCATCCCCTCACTTTCAATCTGCAGGGATCTTTACGTCTAAAATGAGTCTCTTGTAGGCAGCATAGAGATGGGCCTTTTATATATATATATATATATATATATATATATATATTTATATAGTGACACCCTACATCTTCTTTTTTGTTTGTTTCATGTTATTATTTGAATTCTAGTTAGTTAACATACAGTTTAACATTAGTACCGGGTGTATAAATTAATTTTTCATCATTTACATATAACATGTAGTGCTCATCACAAGGAGCCTCCTTAATACATGTGACTCATTTAACCCATACCCCTGCCAATCTCCCCTCCAGCAACCCTGTTTGTTCTCTATGGTTAAAAGACTGTTTCTTGGTTTGCCTCCCCCTCTTTTGTTTACCCTGTGTTCATTTGTTTTGTTTCTTAATTTCCACACATGAGTGAAATATATGGTATTTGTCTTTCACTGAATGTCTTATTTTGCTAGCATAATACACTCTAGCTCCATTCACATCATTGCAAATGGCATTATTTCATTATTTTTAAGGGTTGAGCAATATTCCAATGTAATATATTCCACATATTCTTTATCCATGCATCATTTGATGGACATTTGGCTTATTTCCATAATTTGGCTGTTGTTGACAATGCTGCCATAAACAGCAGGGGGCATATATCCTTTCAATTCAGTATTTTTGTATCCTTTGGGTAAATACCTAGTAGTGCAATTGCTGGATCATAGAGTAGTTCTATTTTTAACTTTTTGAGGAACCTCCATACTGCTTTCCAGAGTGGCTGTACCAGTTTGCATTCATGTCAATAGTGCATTGTCATCATTTGTTGCTTCCTGTGTTGTTGATTTTAGTCATTCTGACTGCTGTGAGGTGATATCTCTTTGTAGTTTTGATTTGCATTTTTTTGAGGATGAGTGATTTTTCTGTGCCTCTGTTAGCCACCTCTATGTCTTCTTTGGAAAAATGTCTACTTATTTTTTCTGCCCATTTTTTAACTGGATTTTATGGGCTTTGTGGGCATTCAGTTTTATAAGTTCTTTATACATTTTGGAGACGAACTCTTTATCAGATATGTCTATTGCAAATATTGTATCCCATTATGTACGCTGCTTTTTAGTTTTGTCTTTTTAGTTTTATCTCCTTTCCATAAGCTTTTCATCTTGATGATGTCCCAATAGTTCATTTTTGCTTTTATTTCTCTTGCCTCAGGAGATAAGTAGTTGCTACAGCCAATACCAAAGAGGTTACTGCCTGTGTTCTTCTCTATGATTTCAATGGTTTCCTGTCTCACATTTCAGTCTTTAATTCATTTGAACTTACTGTTGTGTATGGGGTAAGAAAGTGGTCCAGTTCCATTCTTTTGCATGTTGATGTTCCCAACACCATTTGTTGAAGAGATTGTCTTTTTATCCATTAGATATTCATTGCTACTTTGATGAAGGTTAGTTGACCTTATAGTTGTCAATATATTTCTGGGTTTTATATTCTGTTCCAGTAATCTTTATGTCTGTTTCTATGCCAGTACCATATTGTCTTGAATGCTACAGCTTTGTAATATGCCATGAAGATCCAAAGGTATATTACAAAGGACGCTAAAGAACATCCAACTAAAGAATGAATGTGTCAACCAAGAAATCAAAGAGGAAATAAAAAATATATATGGAAAAAAGTGAAAGTGAAAATACAAATGAAATCATCAAGACAATACAGAATGTATATGTGTGTGTATACACACAGACACAAACACATACACAATGGAATATTTTTATTAAATTTTCAATGATGTGGATAGAACTAGAGTGTATTATGCTACATGAAATAAGTCAGTCACAGAAAGAAAATACCATATTATTTCACCGATGTGTGGAATTTAAGAATCGAAACAGATGAACAAAGGGAAAAAAGAGGCAAACCATGAAACAGATTAGTAGCTGTACAGAACAAAGTGAGGTTACTGCAGAGAAAGTGGGCAGGGGGATGGGTTAAATAGGTGATGGGTATTAAGGTGGGTGATTGTGGTGAACACTGGGAGTTGTATGTAAGTGATGAATCAATAAAATGTACACCAGAAACTAATATTTCACTTTCAGTTAACTGGAATTTAATAAAAACTTGAAAAAATAAGATCAAAATTGAATTTTAATACTTTGAAACTGGAAACTGTCCAAAACTACATTAAATAATATTAAAACCAATATTCAAACTAAAAGTAGGCCATTGCAATGGTCTGTAAGATGAAATACAATTATCATATAAAAAGAACATAGAAAAACTGCCTAAATTGTTTTTGATGTTAACAACATCTAAGTTTAGTGACTTATATTTAAATTTATGAATTTCCCTAGGATCTTCATTATCCAAAAGCAGTTATCTGGCAGCTTCAAATTATTAAAAAAAAAAAAAAAACGTTATACTTGGAATTAAGGGAGGGGTAAAAAGGGCTTATGAAATGTTAAAATATTTATGACTAAGTTCATGCTCAGAATCATATCTACCTTACTCTGTTTTTATGTATAATTTTAACAGTTTTGATTATTTGGTTTTCCAGATCAATGTGTATCTGGAGGTTTAGTAGCTGTTAGAAATGGAAATATTCTCAGAAGGAGATATTTCCACTAAGTATCCCTGGGTGTATTTTCCATAGCTATATAGAGTAAGTGTAATTCTTCTATATGACAAGCCTTCCAGTGTTTGAAGATAGTTAAGCTTCATGTACTAATATACCTATTTTAAGCTCAAATCCCCATCTTAATTTGGCGTGGTTTTCAGACCTTTTAACACTCTACTAATCCTTTTCTTTTTTGTCTATGCAGTTTATTTACATAATTAACAAAGTCACACTTTAAGTATTTAACACTGTACTATAAGTGATAATATGGGCTTGGGAGATGATTGATTTATAGATCACAAATGATAAAAGTAATCCTTATTTTTTATAGTAATAATCAGTGTTTAAAATAGTCTAGTTAAATTATTTGAAAATTCATTTCCATGAAAGAATCCAAAAAAAGTTTTTAATATGAAATTTATTGTCAAATTGGTTTCCGTACAACACCCAGTGCTCATCCCTACAGGTGCCCTCCTCAATACCCATCACCCACCCTCCCCTCCCTCCCACCCCCCATCAACCCTCAGTTTGTTCTCAGTTTTTAAGAGTTTCTTATGTTTTGGCTCCCTCCCTCTCTAACCTCTTTTTTTTTTTCTTTCCTTCCCCCATGGTCCTCTGTTAAGTTTCTCAGGATCCACAAAAGAGTGAAAACATATGATATCTGTCTTTCTCTGTATGGCTTATTTCACTTAGCATAACATTCTCCAGCTCCATCCACGTTGCTACAAAAGGCCATATTTCATTCTTTCTCAGTGCTACATAGTATTCCATTGAGTATATAAACCACAATTTCTTTATCCATTCATCAGTTGATGAAGAATCCAAAGTTTTTATGTGAATGGTGCTTTGTTTTTGGCATGACTTTCCTTATATTTGCAAAAAGTTTTCATTGCCATAGTTATACAACATATCTATTTAATTGATGCAATTTACACAAACCAAATGTCATTCATGCAGCAGACTTGCACTACGAGTGTGTGTGTGTGTATATGAATCATTAGTATACAGTGAAAAATGAAAAACCTGGCATTGTCAGTTACATAAGCACTTGGAATAGGGGTGCCTAGGTAGCTCAGTCGGTTAAGCTTCTGGCTTTGGCTCAAGTCATGATCTCATGGTTTGTGGGTTTTAGTCCCACATCAGACTCTGTGCTGACCTTCAGAGCCTGGAGCCTGCTTCGGATTCTGTGTCTCCTCTCTCTCTGCCCATACTCCTCTTGTACTTTGTCTCTCAAAAATAAATAAACATTAAAAAATAAAAATAAAAATAAATAAAACACTTGGAACAAAATATTATCTTGTTTAATGTTAGCATAAATCATAATAAGGATGTATGTGATGGTGATCAAATACCAGTTTCAAAATAATAATGGCTAGAATATTTTATTAATAAATTCTGAGCAAGCACATCAGTAGCCATGATAATAATTTATTAACTGTGTGGTACCAAACACTGATAATCTGCTTGTTTTGAACCCTTTCTACCATACATAAAACATCTTTAACTTTATCTTCTTTACCTACTATTTATCAGCACATCAAAAACAACTACCATTTATATAAAATATGTCACTTCCTAGAATTAATAGGAAATTAAAAGACCACAGTTTCTTTAGAATTTTTCATACATTTTAAAGAAAGTATTTGCAGTTTTATAATTCCCATTGGTAAGGAAAAAGAAAATTAAAATAGCTGCATCTTCCAGCAACAATATTCAGTGATGGATCAAGCAATGTAAGGGCAAATATAGTTGAGGCTTGCAAGGACAGGAGTTGCAAACAATTAGTATCTGTAATACTATTGTATTGCCTTATAGTGGAACTCTTCATACAGATGTATTGTTCTAAAAACAGATTTTCTTCATTTATTTTACAAACAAACAAGAACAATACTACGTTCTGCCTACCACACCCACCTACACTACACAGACACACAAAAAAGACATTAAAAGTAACCTCAAAGTGATATCACAATCCCAGTTTTTGAGTTATATTACAAAGCTATGGTCATCAAAACAATATGGCACAGTACAAAATGCAGACACATAGATTAATGGAACTGGATAGAGAGCCCAGAAATAAGTCCACAATTATACAATTAGTCTATGATGAAGGAGGCAATAATATACAATGAGGAAAAAGACAGTCTTTTGTATAAATTATGTTGGAAAAGTTGAACCACTCTCTTATACCATATACTAAAAGAAAGTAAAAATGTATTAAGGATTTAAATGTAAGACATGAAATCATAAAACTCCTAAAAGAAAATATAGGTAGTAACCTCCTAGACATTGGCTTCAGCAACATTTTTCTGGATATGTCTTCTTTGGCAAGAGAAACAAAAGCAAAATGAAGTACTGGCCACTTACCAAATAACAAACAAATAAACCTTTTTATTAATTTTATTTTATTTTATTTATTTTTTTTTTCTCACGATCTGTGAGATCATGAATTAATTTTATTTTAAAAATTATTTTTAATGTTTATTTATTTTTGAGAGAGACAGAGACAGAATGCTAGTGGGTTAGGGGCAGAAGGAGAGGGAGACACAGAATCCAAAGCAGGTTCCAGGCTCCGAGCTGTCAGCACAGAGCCCAAGGCAGGGCTCGAATTCATGAGCTGTGAGATCATGACCTGAGCTGAAGTCAGAGGCTCAACTGACTGAGCCACCCAGCCACCCCACAAATAAACCTTTTTTATAGCAAAGAAAACCATCAACAAAATGAAAATCAACTTACTGAAAGTGAGAAGATATTTGCAAATGATATATTCCATCATGGGTTAATAGCCAAAACATAAAGAGAATTCATACAAATCAATGCCAAAAAACTCCAAATAATCCATTTAGATATGGGCAGATGACCTGAAGACATTTTTCCAAACACGACATACAGATGGCTAGTAGGCAGAGGAAAACATGCTTCAACATGACTAATTATCAGGGAAATGCAAATCAAAGTCACAATGAAATATTTCACACCTGTTGTAATGGCTAGTATCAAGAAAACAAGAAATAACAAGGGTTAGTGAGGATGTGGAAATAAAACAACTCTAACACATTGTTGGTGGGGATGCAAATTATGTGGCCACTGTGGAAAACATAATGGATGCTTTTCAAAATATTAAAAATAAAATTACCATGTCATTCAGTAATTCCACTCTTTACCCAGAAAACAAAAACATGAATTTGAAAAGATATATGGACCCCCATGTTTATTGCAGTATTATTTACAATAGGCAAGATATGGAAGCAGCCTAAGTGTCCATCGACAGATGAATAGGATAAGGAAAATGTAGTGTGTGTGTGTATGTATGTGTGTGTGTATGTAATGAAATATTTCTCAGACATAAAAAAATAATGAACAATTGTATTTGTGAAAACATGGATAGATCTAGAGGGTATTATGTGAAGTGAAATAAGTTTCAGACAAATGCCATATGATTTAACTTATATGTGGAATCTATAAAACAAAACAAATGAGGGGCGCCTGGGTGGCTCAGTCGGCTAAGCCTCCAACTTCAGCTCAGGTCATGATCTCGCGGTCCGTGAGTTCGAGCCCCGCGTTGGGCTCTGTGCTGACTGCTCAAAGCCTGGAGCCTGTTTCGGATTCTGTGTCTCCCTCTCTCTCTGACCCTCCCCCGTTCATCCTCTGTCTCTCTCTGTCTCAAAAATAAATAAACGTTAAAAAAAATTAAAACAAAACAAAACAAAACAAAACAAATGAACAACCAAACACAAACAGAAAGAGGCCCATAAATATAGACTCATGAATACAGATTACCAAAGGGGATGGAGTGGGAGGGAGAAGGGTGAAATAAGTCAAGGGGATTAAGTGGTAGAAACTTCCAGTTATAAAATAAATAAGTCATTGGAATGAAAAGTACAGCACAAGAAATACAGTCATTAATATTGGTAATAACATTGTATGGTGATGGTAACTGTGGTAAGCATTGGATAATGGATACAATTGTTGAATTACAATTGTTGAATTATGTTGTATACCTGAAGCTATACTATACTTCACTAATAAAATAATATACTTCAATAATATAATAATGACTTCAAAGTGATTAACAAAGTAAGGAGTTTTTTTCAAAAATTACTGTTATGCTACATTCCCAGGAGACAATTAATGTGGCACTATCTTTTCCATTGTTTTTAAACTTCATTGTATATGAATTTCTTATATATATCTAAACTGAGGATGAAATAGATACTAATAGAAAGATTTAGTCTCCTAACCTAAAACCCTCAAACCTTATACACTCACATTAAGCATATTATATAGGTTATTATTGTAATATTACTTTTGTTGCCTTTCATTATATTTGCGAATTAGGGATAAAAAGGCATGCATTTTTGATAAAACTGATAGCTAACTAATGTAACAACCCATCCAGTGGTTTTGAAAACACTAGACGCAAACAAATCATCTGTATTAATAGTGAGGATTCCTGGGCTCCAACCCTTAAATATTCTTTTTTTTTAATTAATTTATTTATTTTGAGAGACGGAGACTGCTGAATGAGGGAAAGGAAGAGAGAGAAGGAGGCAGAGAATCTCAAGTACAGATTGAACTCACGAAACCATGATATCATGACCTAAGCCGAAACTAGAAGTCAGACACTCAACCAACTGAGCCACCCAGGCACCCACAACTCTCAAATATTCTGAGTAGATATAAGGTAGGATTAGATATTGAGGCATATGATCCCTTGACCACAACTTCAGGAAAAAAGAGGCAGGAAAGGTGTACTGATAAATTTATCTAAATATTTTTAAATAGACAGTTTGACATTTTAAAATAAATTAACCTCAATGGAATAATGAAATTCTAATTCCAGACTGTATTCTAATTAGAAAAAAAATTAGAAAATCATTATTTAATAATTTTTATATAAAGACATCTTTTTTTGACACAATATTGTCTTTAATTTCATCTGCTACCTTGACACTCGTGGAAGGAACAATAAACAGTGATGACTCATACTGAATCTATCAAAGAAAAGCAGAATATACCACACCAAAACATGCCTCTTGGGCATAGGGTTATTTCTGGCTGACTATTTTTATGAAATAGCCGTCATAAGAAAAGCTGTGAAAATCAAGTGAATTTGCCCTTTTGTAAGAGGAATTTATAAGGGATGTTTTTATTTGTAAAAGTGTCTCCCTCTCATGCCTCTTTTTCTGTACCAGGAAGAGAATGACTAAATAGGCAGACACTTAAATCTGCATAACTATAATCTCCTTTACTGTGCTTTATCTGAAAACTTCCCATAATTGGACCCTCTTCTCCCAAATCTTTTGTATTTAGTTGAAGATAGTATTTAAGGTGGCTTTCTGGGTCATTTGGATGAGTTACTCAATTTTTCTGGTTATCTTCCTTGTATACATATTATTAAGCTTCTGCTTTCCCCCTATTAATCTATCTCTTACTATAGGAGCTCTCACCAAGAACCTAGAAGGCTAGATGGAAAATTATGTCTTCTCAAACACTACAAAATAAAAACTCTTAAACATAAATCATTATTTTTCCTGTCAAAAATAAACATACATAAAAGAATATCTTTTTAAACTTTACAATATTAATCTTTCAAAGGAATTTGAAAGTACTAGTAACACATCTGAGATTTTTATTTTCCATTTATTCTCTTTGTAGGTCATAAATGTGTATTGTATTATTAAATCACAACTACAAATTGTTATCTATTGATGAATTAAGTTCTATAACACACAAGAATGATAAGATTATATTTAAAACCAATGATTGACTCTAACACATGAATATATTCACTCTTATTTAGAAATTTCATGAATTATCTTTGGATATATTTATAGTTTCATATTTTTAAGCCACTCTATTTAACAACAGCTTATTTTTTTAAAATCCATGTAGCACCAAAGACATGCCACCTTTTTTTTAAGTTTGTATATTTTTAAGAAAGAGAAAAAGAGAGACAGTGGGGGGGCAGAGAGAGAGAGAGAGGGAGAGAGACAGAGAATCCCAAGCAAGTTCCATGCTGTCAGTACAGACCCCAATGCAGGGCTCAATCCCACCACCCTGGGATCATGACCTGAGCCAAAAATCAAGAGTCGAATATTTAATTGACTGAGCCACCCAGGTGCCCTCAGCTTATTTTTATTCATTTTAGTTAGTATCTATTCCTAGAATAATTTTGCAACCAGAAACTGTTCTTACTCACTTTGATAAATAACACATATGAAATAGTTGACATTGTTAACATAGAGACGATCATGGGATAAAATGATGGAAATGTGTGTGTGTGTGTGCGCGCAAACTTCACATATAAAATTATCTTTCTATAACCTGATCATAGTAACATACATCACCATTCAGAATTAAAACAAAGATAATTCCAATGTCAGTATATGTATTAAAATAAAAATATTAAAATATATTTTAAGATTATATGTATGAGTGGATGATAGAATTTTCACACATTTTCTATTTATTGAGCATTAATTATTATTTGGGAGAGGGTCTTTATAACACAAAATTACTATTTTATTGGCCACAAAAATAAATTCAATGAGAGCTAATAAAATAGATTTATGAATCTATTGCCATTGAAAAAAAATGTTGCTAAAAATATTTGTACTTAGAAGCTCTACAAGTTCGTCAGTGTTGGAACAAGTTCATGTATAGTACTGTGAACTATGACGTTAAGTCTAGTACCAAATTCAATTAATTTTCAAATTCAATGAGTTTTCCAAGATTTCTTATTTCTTTTTAAAAAAATTTTTTTTAAAAACAATGTTTGTTTATCGTTGAGTGAGAGAGACAGAGCATGAGTAGGGGATGAGCAGAGAGAGAGGAAGACACAGAATCCAAAGTAGGCTCCAGTCTCCGAGCTGTCAGCACAGAGCCTGACATGGGACTCAAACCTTTGAATCATGAGATCATGACCTGAGTTGAAGTCCGACGCTTAACCAACTGAGCCACCCAGGTGCCCCGATAAGTTTTCCAAGAGTTTTTATTTCTAAGTGCATTATATGATTTGACTTAAGGTATACGAATTGAAAAGATCAGATTCTACAAAATATAGCAGGTCGTATTTCACAATTCTAAATGAGAAGTGTTATCTCTAGATCCTTGAGGTTCCTAGTAGATTTCAAAATATACCTTTTAGTGCTTTCCACTTATATTTTAACAATTCTTCAGTAAGTGAACAAAACATAGAATAATTACAATTGTATTTAGAAATTATATAGACTATTTCCTTGGATTTCTGAAGATGTTTTTAGTATTACTGATTCCTAACATCACTAAGTACTGAGCAAGGATCTGTGTTGAAAGAAAAATTTGAATATATATTTTTTCAAACCTGTAAGTAAAAGTCAAATGATTCATAAGTAAATAATGCAAAGAAGGGTTAGAAGTCAGAACCGGTGACACTTTAGGAAATGCCATTAGGTAATAGTGTTTAAATTTCGAGAAAATGTTGTAGTTAAAGATACTGGACATTAAGTTATTGTTATAAATAAAGAGATTTCTTTCTTCCCAAAAAGTAATACTGAAAAGAGTTAGGAGAAACCAAGTGCTATTTCTTTTGCTAATAGATAAACAGTGTAGAGGACTCCTAATATTTGCTTACAGTTGACATCAACCCCTGGAAAATAAGGTCACTTTCACTTTGCAACCACAGGCAAACACACAACTTAAAATCCTTCACATTTTCCTGATAGAAAAAAGGCACAAAATAATTCATTTAGATCTATTGTTGAAAAATGGTTTTGCTGGGGCGCCTGGGTGGCTCAGTCGGTTAAGCGACCGACTTCAGCTCAGGTCACGATCTCACAGTCCGTGAGTTCGAGCCCCGCGTCAGGCTCTGGGCTGATGGCTCAGAGCCTGAAGCCTGCTTCCAGTTCTGTGTCTCTCTCTCTCTCTCTGCCCCTCCCCCGATCATGCTCTGTCTCTCTCTGTCTCAAAAATAAATAAACGTTAAAAAAAAATAGAAAAATGGTTTTGCTGTATATTAGTGCTGCTGGATATTTTTCGTTCAGTAGCTTCATGGAACTGCAAATCTTCAAATCTGCTTAGTGTGTTTAGGTTAATGTTCTTCTAAAATTTTGTTGTGGCAATAAAGCAAAGTAATTACACCACTTTGAGAAAAGAACGTAAATAACTTGAAAGTAAATGGCTAACTCTAATGTTGAAAGTAGGTCATAAGAAATGGGAAAAATTCAAATTAAAGGCAATTGCTCACCTCACAGCTGATTTTTTTCTTTGATTTGCTGTGGGACATTTATTGGAAGAGGTAAAAGTACTTAGTAAGGTGGGCCAAATAATTGGGATGAACATACTTCTCTCCCAACCATGTTCACTGTCCAAAATTTAAGGTAATAAACCATGGAGAGAACAGTTGAGATAGTGATTGAAGCTTGTGGGGGGGAAACATGGAACACACGTCAGCAGTGAATAGATCATGTCTGTGATAAGAGGCCCACAAAATAGTGATCACACAATGTGAGCGCATTTTCTGAATTGTTCATGAATGAATGTGTATACATGTATACAATTAACTTGTTCTCTCTTTTTCCTCTTCTTTTCCTTTTGCTCTATTCTACTTATCACAGTCCCAGTTTCCCTTTCCGTAGGAGGGGAAAGAAAAAGGAGCTAAAGAAACCACCACCAAATTGTGATCAGACCCACATTTGTCAGCTTTGGAGCTAGTAGAAGACCCTTTTAAGTATTCACTGAGTGCTTAGGGGTCATTCTGCATTCATTTTAGGGTGTACCATAGGTACATTAGGAGTTACTGGATAACTCATTAGACTTCAGGTCAACTATGCTCTTTCACTTCACAGCCTCCAGGCTGTCATGTCAGATGAGCTGGACCATCATATGACACTGATAACATATCTAGATCTTTCTCTTAGACACTGTTAGCTTTTGTGCCATCCCTCATGAAAGATTGTAGGACAGCTGCTTTCCAAATGTAATCCTTGATGAGGTTTGTTCTTGCTGGATATATTTCTCCTAGTCCTTGAGCACCAGCCTTACACTTGATTTAAAAAAAATTTAAATGTCTGTTTCTGATTTGTTTTAAGAAGAGATTTTACTCTGGGCTTCATGATAACAAAAATGTGTTGCAGTGTTTAAATTTAAAAATATGACCTCGGAATAATAGACTATGGGGTAGACAAAATAGAGATAATCTTGAATTTCATAGGACACACACACACACACACACACACACACACGTTTTACAAAAATCCGAGTACATTGATATCTCTTATTTCCTTTCTGGGGTTATTTTTTAAATTATCTTTAATAAGTATGACATTAAAAGTCACTTAACGAAATATTAGTGAGCAAAAACAAAAAAAGAGGATATTATTTAACTAGATACTATTTACTATATTGTTAAGAGTAATAATTTAAAATAAATGTAAATGCAAGGTAATTCTTTTTATGTAGTTTTTAATTTTGATTCCAGGATAGTTAACATACAGTGTTATATTAGTTTCAGGTATACAGTATAGTGACTCAACAGTTCTATACATTACCCAGTGCTCATCATTATAAAGGTACACTATAATACCCATCACCTATTTCATCCAAACCCCCATTCACCTCACCTCTGGTAACTATCAGTTTGTTCTCTGTAGTCTGTTTCTTAGTTTGTCTCTCTCCCTCTTTCCCCTTTGTTCATTTGTTTTGTTTCTTAAATTCCATATATGAATGAAATCATATGCTATTTGTCTTTCTCTGACTTCGCTTAACATTATACTATCTAGCTGCATCCATGTCATTGAAAATACCAAGATTTCATTTTTTATGGCTGAATAATATTCCATTATATATATACATACATATATATATATATATATATATATATATATATATATATAATTTGGCTATTGTAAATATGGAAGCAACCCAAATGCCCATCAATTGATGAATAGATAAAGAAAATTATATATATATATATATATATATATATATACAATGGAATATTATTGTAATAATTATAAATAATGTGGCCAATAATCATAGAGGTGCATGTATACATTTGAATTATTGTTTTTATAGTTATTGGGTAAATATCCAGTAGCATGATTACTGTATCATAGGGTAGTTCTATTTTTAGTTTTTTGAGGAACCTCCATACTGTTTTCCAGAGTGGCTGCACCAGTTTGCTTTCCCACTAACAGTGCAAGAAGGTTATTTTTTCTCCACATCCTTGCTTGTTGTTTCTTGTGTTTTGTGTTATTTTGTTTTGACTTTAGCCATTCTGAAATGTGTGAGATGATATCTCATTGCAGTTTTGATTTGCATTTCCCTGATGATGAGTGATGTTCAGCATCTTTTCATATGCCTCTTGGCCATCTGGAAGTCTTTTTTGGCAAAAAATATCTATTCATGTCTTCTACCCATTTTTAATTGGAATATTCATGTTTTGGGGTGTTAAGTTTTATATATTCTTTATATATTTTGGATACTAACCCTTTTTCAGATATGTCATTTACAAATATCTTCTCCCATTCAGTAGGTTGTCTTTTAATTTTGTTGATTTTTCCATGTGTTGTGTAGAAGCTTTGTATTTTGATGTAATCACAGTACTTTATTTTTGCTTGTTTCTCTTGCCTCCAGAGACATATCTAGAAAAACGTTGCTATGTCTGATGTCAAAGAAATTACTACCTCTGCTTTATTCTAGGATTTTTATAGTTACAGCTCTCACATTTAGGTCCTTAATCCATTTTTAATTTATTGTCATGTACAGTGTAAATCAGTGGTCCAGTTTCGTTCTTTTGCATGTAGCTGTCTAGTTCTCCCAACAACATTTCTGAAAAAGACTGCTTTCTTTTTCCCATTGCATACTCATTCTTCCTTTGCCAAAGATTGATTGACCATATAAATATGAATTTATTTCAGGGCTTGCTATTCTATTCCATTGATCTATGTGCCAGTACTATACTGTTTTATTTACTACAGCTTTGCAGTAAGCTTGAAATCTGGAATTGTGATAGCTCCAGTTGTGTTTTTCTTTTCAAGATTGTTTTGGCTATTCTGGGTGTTCTGTGGTTCAGGAAAAAATTTAGGATTACTAGTTCTAGTTATGTGAAAAATGTTGTTGGTATTTTGATAAGGATTGCATTAAATTTGTAGATTGCTTTGGCTAGTTTAGACATTTTAACAGTATGTGTTTTTTTAATCCATGAGCATGGAATATCTTTCCACTTGTTTGTGCCATCAATTTCTTTCATGAATGCTTGGTAATTTTCAAAGTATTTGTCTTCCACCTCCGTGGTTAAGTTTATTCCTATATATTTTGTTATCTTTGAAACAATTGTAAATAGGATTATTTTTTAAATTTATGTTTCTGTTTTTTCATTATTAGTATATAAAAACACCATGGACTTCTACACATTAGTATGGTACCCTCTAAACTTAGTGAATTCGCTTACCATTTTTGGTAGTTTTTTGGTAGAGTCTTTAAGGTTTTCCATATATAGTATCATGCCATCTACAAACAGTGTAAGTTTTACTTCTTCCTTACCAGTTTGGATGCCTTTCCTCTTATCTGATTGCTGTGGCTAGGACTTCCAGTACTATGTTAAATAATGGTGATAAGACTGCACATCACTCTCTGGTTCCTGATCTTAGGGAAAACACTCTCAGTTTTTCACCATCGAGTATGATGTTAACTGTGATTTTTCATAAGTGGCCTTTATTATGTTAAAGTATGTTCATTCTAATCCTACTTTGTTGCAGCTTTTTACCATGAATGGATGGTGCCTGTTGTCAAATACTTTTTCTGCATATATTGAAATGGTCATATGGTTTTTATCCCTTCCTTTATTTAAGTGATGTATCATCGATTTGCAAACACTGAACCATCCTTGCATCACAGGGACAAGTCCCACTTGATTTTGGTAAAATATTTTTTTTAATTTATCATTGGATTTGATATATTAATAGTTTGTTGAAGAGTTCTGGCATCTCTGTTTACCAGATATATTGTCCTGTTATTCTATTTTTTTTGTAGTGTCCTTATCTGTTTTTGGTATCAGAATAATGCTTCCCACAAGGAGGATTTGAGATGGTGGAGAGGTAGGGGGACCCTGGGTTTTCCTATCCCTCAAACACAGTTTTATTGAGGTCAGGTTATTTAGAACACCCAGGAAATAGATTTGCAGACTGGCACAAGGATTCCACAGTTGGAGGAAGACAACTTGGCAGATGCAAGGTGCATGGATGTGAATTGGGGGAGAAAAAGACTGAAGCTGTGGAGGGGAGAAAACACTTTCCATGGAGAGACAAAAGGGAGAGAAAGACAGAAGGGTGGAGAAAGTGCAGCACTGAGTTAGCACAAGAGGAAAACCTCTCTGGACCATGGACTTGGGAGTGAGAAATACTGAGTATCCCAGTTTTTTTGGGCAAATAACTTTTGGAGCCTAAACCCTGAGGTTTTGGAAGTGTGTGACTGTCTCTGGAGCAGAGCCATGTTACAGGCTCCTGGGGAAGAGGGAGCTGACCCTGGAGTGCATAGCATGGCGTTGCAATCTCTAGGGTGCAATGGGAGAGGACAGTCCCCTTCCTGGAGTACTTTTGGAAAAGGGTTTATTGACTTAAGTACAAAAGACCCTGAAGGTGCCAGCCAAAGGCCTTTCATGAGCAAGGTAAAGAGGCTCTACTCCGGAGGAGGGGAGTGGATCTGCACCATGCTGTTCTGATAAGACTTTGGCTTTTAAATCCCAGCTGCACTCCAAGAGCCAGGTCTTTTAAGACTTTGGGTTTTGAATCCCAGCTGCACGCCAAAGAAAAAATGCAAGAGTGTTTTGGCACAGGGCAAACTGGCTTCCCTAGCTAATCCATGAGGGCTGCCTGAACAGTGGGGGATGAAATCCCTGGTCCAAAGACAAGAGATTAAGGTGGCAACATCCCCCCACACACACACCAGCACAGTAGGATTTCAGAGAGCAATACAGCAGACCCCAGTTAAGGCAATGTCCACTTACACCAAACACTGCCCCTTTGTGCCTCACTACTGCTTGCTTATTTACTGGGGCAAGACGGAAAGTGAGCCACCATGGCCAGCCTATTCTCCAGACTAGCATAGCCACCACCACCACCACCACACCCTGCCCCCCCCCAACCCAGGCACCATGAAACAACTCTTTTTTTGTTCTTATTTTATCTACTTCTTTTTTTCCCCCCCTTTTGGAATCAGGCTCATAGTTTTGGATTTGTTATTTGTCACTTCCTTTTATCTTCTTCCTTTTTTTTTGGATAAGGCTTTTTTTAGTCTTTTCTTTTTCCTTATTTTCTCTTTTCTTCTGCCTCTCCCCCCCCCCTTTCTTCTTTCCTTGGAATCAGCCTGAGTATAGGCACCAAAGTCCAAGAGGCACAAAGAAATCCTTCCAAAATCAACAAAATCACACCAACACCATGACATATCATAGTGAAACTTGCAAAATGCAAGTATAAAGAGAGAATTCTGAAAGCAGATAGGGACAAAAGGCACTTAGCCTACAAAGATAGATACATAAGGTCAGTAGCAGACCTGTCCGGTGAAACTTGGCAAGCCATAAGGAAGTGGCATGATATATTCAATGTGATGAATAGGAAAAATGTGCAGTCAAGAATCTCATATCTAGCAAGGCTGTAATTCAGAATAGAAGGAGAGATAAAGACTTTCCCAGATGAACAAAAAAACTAAAGATGTTCTTAACCATTAAACCATCCCTGCAAGAAATTTTTAGGAGGATTCTCTGAGTCAGGAACAAAAACTAAAGATGTTCTTAACCATTAAATCATCCCTGCAAGAAAATTTTAGGAGGATTATCTGAGTCGTGAAAAAAAAATCAGCAAAGATTACAAAGGACCAGAGAACATCACAAGGAGCACCATATCGACAGATAAGACAATGGCACTAAATATATATCATTCAATAATTGTTCTTAATTTAAGTGGACTAAATGTTCCAATCAAAAGACAAAGAATATCGGAACATGTAAAAAAAATCCATCTATATGCTGCCTACAAGAGACTCATTTTAGACCTAAAGACACCTGCATATTGAAAGTGATGGGGTAGAGAACCATCTATCATGTTAATAGACATAAAAATAAAGCCGTATTAGCCATACCTATAGCAGGCAAACTAGATTTTAAAACAAAGACTGCAGTAAGAGATGCAGAAGGGCATTATATCATAATTAAGGTGTCTATCCATCAAGAAGATCTAACAATTATAAATATTTATGCTCCCAACATTGGAGGACACAAATATATAAATAAAATAATCACACACACAAATAAATTCATTGAAAATAATAGTAGTAGAAGAATTTAATACCCAACTTACAGCAATGGAGAGATCATCTAAGCAGAAAATCAACAAGGAAACAATGCCCTTGAGTGACACAGTGAACCAGATGGACTTTATGGATATATTCAAAACATTTCATCATAAAGCAGCAGAATACACATTCTTCTTGAGGGCGCATGGAACATTCTCCAGAATACATCACATACTGGGTCAAATATCAATCCTCAACAGGTAAAAAGATCAAGATCATACCATTCATAGTTTCATATCACAAGGCTATGAAACCTGAAATCAACCACAAGAAAAAAATTGAAAAGGACTCCAATACATTGAAGTTAAAAAAACATCCTACTAAAGAATGAATAGGTAAACAAAGAAATTAAAGAAGAAATTAAAAAAATACATGGAAGGAAATGAAAACTAAAACATGACAGTCCAAACCCTTTGGGATACAGCAAAGGGACTCCTAAGGGGAAAGTACATTGCAATTCATGCCTATCTCAGGAAACAAGAAAGTTCCCAAACACACAAGCTAACCTTACACCTATAGGATCTCGAAAAGGAGCAGCAAATAAAGCCCAAAGCCAGTAGAAGAAAGGAAATAATAAAGTTTGGAGCAGAAGTAGATTATATAGAAACAAGCAAAAAAAAAAAACAGTAGAACATATCAATGAAACTAAAAACTATTCTGGTTTTTGACAGAATAAACAAAATTGATAAACCCCTAATCAGACTTATCACAAGAAAAGAGAAAAGACACAAATAGATAAAATAATGAATGAAAGAGGAGAGTTCCCAACCAACATCACAGAAATACAAACAATTATATGAAAAATTATATGCCAACAAACTGGGCAATATGGTTGAAATGGGCAAATTCCTACACACACACTACCAAAACTCAAGTACAAAGAAATATAAATTTTGAATTGGCCTATAACCAGCAAAGAAATTAAATCAGTTTTCAAAAACCTCTAACAAACAAGAGTTCTGGTCCAGATAGCTTCCCAGGGAAATTCTACCAGACATTTAAAGAGTTAATACCTATTTTTCAAAAACTATTCCAAAAAATAGAAATGGAAAGAAAGCTTCCAAACTCATTCTATGAAGCCAGCATTACCTTGATTCCTAAACCAGACAAAGACCCTACTAAAAAGGAGAACTACAGGCCGATATCCCTGATGAAGCTAGATGCAAAAATTCTCAACCAGATACTAACAAATAGAATTCAATAGTACATTAAAATAATTATTCACCATGAACAAGTGGGATTTATTCCTGGGCTTCCGGGTTGGTTCAATGTTCACAAATCAATCAATGTGATACACCATATTAATAAAAGAAAGGATAAGAACCATATGATACGCTCAATAGGTGCAGAAAAGTATTTGACAAAATACAGCATCCTTTCTTGATGAAAAACCATTAAGAAAGTAGTCATAGAGAGAACATACCTCACGTCACAAAAACCAAATATGTAAAGCCCATAGCTAATATCATCCTCAATGGGGAAAAATTGAGAGCCTTTCCCCTAAGATCAGGAACACGACAGTGATGTCCACTCTCACCACTGTTAAGTTT
Organism: Prionailurus bengalensis; assembly: GCF_016509475.1. Lineage (NCBI taxonomy): Eukaryota > Metazoa > Chordata > Mammalia > Carnivora > Felidae > Prionailurus > Prionailurus bengalensis. The sequence continues at coordinate 75,343,374 of NC_057361.1, read as the reverse complement.
AATATGGTTTTGGAATTCCTAGCCTCAGGAATCAGACAACAAAATGAAACAAAAGGCATTCAAGATGGCAAAGAAGTCAAAGTTTCACTCTTCACAGATGACATGACACTTTACATGGAAAACCCAAAAGACTCCACAAAAAAAACTGCTGGAACTGACATGTAGCAAAGTTGCAGGATATAAAATAAATGTACAAAAATCAGTTGTATTTCTGTACACCAATAATGAATTAGCAGAAAGAGAAATCAAGGAATTGATCCCATTTACAATTGCACCAAAGACCATATGATACATAGGAATAACCTAACCTAACTAAAGTAAAACATATGTACTTTGAAAAGTATAGAAAGCTTGTGAAAGAAAATAAAGATATAAAGAAATGGAGAAACGTTTCATACTCATGGATTAGAGGAACACATATTATTAAAATGTTGATACAACCCAAAGCATTAGAGGAACACATATTATTAAAATGTTGATACTACCCAAAGCACTCTACACATTCATTACAATCCCTATTAAAATAACATCAACATTCTTCACAGAGCTAGAACAAACAATCCTAGAATTTTTATGGAACCAGAAAAAAACTCTGAATAGGCAAAGTAATGTTGAAAAAGAAAACCAAAGTTGGAGGCATCCCAATTCCAGACTTTAAGCTGTATTACTAGCTGTAATAATCAATACAGTATGGTACTGGCAGAAAAACAGGCACATAGATCAATGGCACAGAATAGAGAACCCAGAAATGGACCCACAAATGTATGTCCAAATAATCTTTGGCAAAGCAGGAAAGAGTATCCAATGGAAAAAATACAGTTTCTTCAGCAAATGGTACTGGGAAAACTGGACAGTGACTTGATGAAGAATGAAATTGGACCACTTTCTTAAACCATACACAAAAGTAAATTCAAAATGGATGAAAGACCAAAATATGAGAAGGAAACCATCAAATTCCTAGAGGAAAAAACAAGAAACAACCTCTTTCATCTCAGCCAAAACAACTTCTTACTAGACATGTCCCAGGAGGCAAGGGAAATGAAAGCAAAAATGAACTATTGGAGCCTCATCAAGATTAAAATCTTCTGCCCAACGAAGGAAACAATCAGCAAAACTAAAAGGCAACTGATAGAATGGGAGAAGATATTTGCAAATGACATATCAGATAAAGGCTTTGTATCCAAAATCTATAAAAAACTTATCAAATTCAACACCGCCCCCCAAAAAACCCAAATAATACAGTGAATAAATGGGAAGGAGACATCAATAGACACTTTCCCAAAGAAGACATCCAAGATAGCTTACAGACCCATGAAAAGATGCTCAACATCACCCATCATCAGAGAAATACAAATCTAAATCCTAATGAGGTACCACCTCACACCTGTCAGAATAGCTAAAATTAACAACTCAGGAAACAACAGATGTTGGCACAGATGCAGAGAAAGGGGAACCCTTTTGCATTTTTGGTGGGAATGCAAACTGGTATAGACACTCTGGAAAACAGTATGGAGGTTCCTCAAAAAATTAAAAATAGAACTACCCTATGACCCTCCAATTGCATGACTAGATATTTATCCAAAGGATACAGGCATTCTGATTTGAAAAGGTACATGCACCCATATGTTTATAGCAACACTATCAACAAAAGCCAAACTATGGAAGAAGCCCAAATGTCCATTGACTGACAAATGGATAAAGAAGATGTGGTGTATATATAATGGAATATCACTTGGCAATCAAAAGGATGTAATCTTGCCATTTTCATCAATGTGGATGGAACTAGAGTGTTTTATGCTAAGCAAAATAAGTCAGTCAGAGAAAGACAAATATATGATTTCACTCATATGTGGAATTTAAGAAACACAACACATGAACGAACACAGGGGAAAGGAAGGAAAGATAAGATAAAAACATAAAGGAAGACAAACCATAAGAGACTCTTAAATACAGAGACAGACCAGGAATTGTTAAAGGGGAGGTAGGTGGTGGTTGGGCTAAATGGGTGATGGGCATTGAGGGCACAAGTCAGGATGAGTGTTATATGTAAATGATGAATCACTGAGTTCTATTCCTGAAATCAATACAATCTGTATGTTAACTTACTTGAAAAATAAAAAAAAATAATAATAATGTTGGCCTTATAGCTTAATTACAGAGTTTTCCTTTCTCTTCTATTATTTGGAATAGTTGAGAAGAATAGGTATTAGCTCTCCTTTTAATGATTTTTAGAATTCACCTGTGAAGCTGCGTGGTCCTGGACTTTTGTTTTATGGGAGTTTTTTTATTATTGATTCAGTTTCACTGCTGGCATTCCATCTGTTCAAATTATCTTTCTTTCTGATTAAATTTTCTGATCTTACATGTTTATAGGGATTTATGCATTTTTCTAGGTTGTCCACTTAGTTTACATGTAATTTTCATAATATTCTCTTAAAATTTTGCACTGTTGGGAAAATTTTGTTTATTTCTGAGGTGGTGTTTGTGACTTCTCCCTTTTTATTTTTGATTTTATTTATTTCAGTGCTCTCTTTCTTTTTTGATGAGTCTGGCTAAAGGTTATTCATTTAGGTGATTCTTTCAAAGTACCAGCTCCTGGTTTCATGATCTGTTCTCTGTCTCTGTCTCTGTCTCTCTTTCTCTCTCTCCCTCTCCCTCTCCCTCCCTCCCTCTCTTTAGTTTGTATTTTGTTTATTCCTGCTCTTTTATTATTTCCTTCCTTCTACTAGTTTTGGGTTTTGTTTTTGTTGTTCTGTTTCTATCTCCTTTAGGTACAAGCTTAGGTTGTTTGGGACTTTTCTGGCTTCTAGAGGTAGGCCCTTATAACTATAAACTTCCTTCTTAGAATTGCTTTTGCTGCATTCCAAGGATTTTGGAATATTGTGTTTTTATTTTTATTTGTACCCATGTATTTTTTTTATTTTGTCTTTGATTTCTTGACTGACTTCCTCAATATTTAGTAGCATGTTATTTGACCTCTGTGTATTTGTGTGCTTTCCAGGTTTATCTTATGATTTATTGCTATTTCATAGCATTGTGGTCAGAAAAGATACATGGTATGACTTTGATTTCTTTGATTTTTTTGTGAATTGTTTTCTTACCTAATTAATATGTGATGTATTCTCCAGAATTTTCTATGTGCACTTTTAAAAGAATGTGTATTCTGATGTTTTAGGTTGGAATGTGCTGGATATATCTGTTAAATCCATTTACTCCAGTGTGTCATTCAAAGGCATTGTTTCCTTTTGATTTAGATAATCTACCCATTCATGTAAGTGGGGTGTTAAAGCCTTTTATTATTATTGTATTGCTATCAGTTACTTCCTTCATGTTTGTTATTAACTGCATTATGTATTTGCTCCATGTTGGGTGCATACATATTTACAATTGTTATATCTTCTTGTTGTATTGTACCATTTATGATTATATAATATCCTTCTTTGCACTTTCTTATTGCCTCTGTTTTAAATTCTATTTTTTATGATATCAATATGGATACTTTCTTTTCACTTCCATTTGTGTGATAAATGTTTCTCCATCTCTTCACTTTCAGACTGAATGTGTCGTTAGGTCTTAAAAGCATCTCTTGTAGGCAGGATATAAATGGGTCCTGCTTTTTCATCAATTCAGTAACCCTATGTTTTTATAATATGTATGTATTTATTTATTGCCATTTTGTTACCTGGTTTATGATTGTTTTTATAGTTCCTCTCTGTTCCTTTCTTCTCTTATTCTCTTCTCTCATGATTAGTTGTGTTTATTTATTGAAACAAATGGATGCCTTACTCTTTATTTTTTGCATATCTATTAGTATTTTTTTTAATTTGTTGTTATCATTTGGCTCAAATCTAACATCCACTACATATGGCAGTCTATGTTATCCAGATGGTTGCTCAATTTTTAACTCATTCTTTACTCCTCTCCCTACACATTTCAGATATTTGGCATCATATTTTACATCCTTTTATTTTGTACTTCTCTTGACTGATTTTTACATATAGTTAATTTTATTGTTTTGCTTTTGTGCTTCCTAGTTTCTTACACTTATTTCTTTTTCCACTCATAGAGTCCCGCTTAAAATTTCTTGTAGGACTGGCTTATTGGTCATGAATTCCTTTAATACTTATTTGTCTGTGAAAATGTATCTCTCCTTCTATTCTGAATGACAGCCTTGCTGGATAGAGTATTCTTGCCTGCAGATTTTTCCTTTTTAGCACTTTGAATATATCATGCCAGTCCCCTCTGTCCTGCAAAGTTTCTGCTAAAACTTCAGCTGATATACTCATGGGGTTTCCTTTTTATGTAACTGTCTTCTCTTGCACCATTTAAAATTGTTATTATTATTATTATTATTATTTGCCATTTTAATTACTGTGTCTTGGTATGGACCTCCTTGGGTTGAATTTGTTGGAAGATGTCTCTGCTTCCTGAATCTGAATCTGTTTCCCTCCCCAGATTTGGGGCGTTTTCAGCTATTATTTCCTCAGATATATTTTCTTCCCCCATTTTTCTCTCTTATAATTCTGGCACCTTAAAAATGTGAATGTTGTCATGGTTTATGGTGTCACTGAGTTCTCTAATTATATTCTCATTATGCAGTATTAGTTTGTCTCTCACCTGTTCAACTTGATTTCATTTTCAATTACTCTATCCTCCAGGTCACTGATACATGACTCTGCTTCCTGTAGCCTACTATTTATTCCTTCTTTTGTAATTTTAATTTCATTTATTGAGTTATTCATTTCATATGTTATTTTTTATCTCTTTATTAAGGGTCTCACTGATGTCCTCCACCCTTGTTGAAGTCCAATGCCTATCTCTATGATCATTACTTTAAATTCTGTATCAGTATCCCAATGTTTATAGCAGCACTCTCAACAATAGCCAACTTATGGAAACAGCCTAAATGTCCATCAACTGATGAATGGATAAAGAAATTGTGGTTTATATACACAATGGAGTACTACGTGGCAATGAGAAAGAATGAAATATGGCCTTTTGTAGCAACGTGGATGGAACTGGAGAGTGTGATGCTAAGTGAAATAAGCCATACAGAGAAAGACAGATACCATATGTTTTCACTCTTAGGTGGATTCTGACAAACTTAACAGAAACCCATGGGGGAGGGGAAGGGAATAAAAAAGAGGTTAGAGTGGGAGAGAGCCAAAGCATAAGAGACTGTTAAAAACTGAGAACAAACTAAGGGTTGATGGGGGGTGGGAGGGAGGGGAGGGTGGGTGATGGGTATTGAGGAGGGCACCTTTTGGGATGAGCACTGGGTGTTGTATGGAAACCAATTTGACAATAAATGTCATATATTGAAAAAAAATAAATTCTGTATCAGGCTTATTGCTTATTTCTTTTTTGCACAGATCTTCTGTGATTTGTCTCATTCTTTCATTTGAGACAAATTCCTTTGTCTCATTTTGTCTGCCTCTCTGTGACTGCTTCTGTGTGTTATGAAATTTGGTTATGTCTTCTGCTCTTGAAAGTAGTGGCTTTATGAAGAAGAGGTCCTGCAGTTCTTTGCAGGGCAATGTCCCTTTGCATCAGAGCCTGACACTTCAAGGAAGTCTCCTGTGTGTGCTGTATGCATCCTTCTAATGTGTCTGAGTTGCTTTTTCTTTCAGTCCAGATACCTGCACTGACTGTCTTCCTGTTGTGGGCTGTGGTTGCTCTTTGTGGTCTTAGTGAGACCTAGGCAGTCCATATCTGAGGGTGTGTGACCACAGAAGCACTTGGGAGTGTGACAGTGGTATTAGAAAAAATTGTGATGAGCTTCTAGTCCTAGGCGGTATACCCCCAAAGCATGGTGGCCATTAACATCATGTGGAGTCTGTGTGCATTATAGCTGAGCAAGGTGAGTGCAGTGATAACAAAATTTGCATTGAACCCTGGGCAAAGGCCAGCAGGCTAGGAGTGAGTGAGTCCTCAGGAGAACTCAAATTTGGGACATACTGCAAGCAGGTTAGGAATCAAGTGCCTGTGCAGCACTGCCTCCTGCAGGTGGCTCTGTGTTTATGTTGGACAGTGACGGGAAGAAAATGGTGTCTGCCAGCATCTTTGCTCCCAGAAAAGTCCCCCAACAAGTTCCAAAGTCAGTATAAACAAAGCTCCTTCCCATTTTCCCTAGGCTTTGTGCAAACTGTTGCTTTTCTGCTGCCATCCCCCAAGCTGGTATCTTTTCAAGAGTAGGGACCCAGCTACCACTTGCCTCCTGGTTATCCCAGTGCAGAGTCAGGTGACCCTAAATGCTTCAGATTCTAAGTCCCAGTGGCTATACAAACTCTTGGAGTTCAGTCCCTTTTGTTTTCAAAGCCAGAAGTTATAGGAATTTGTATTTCCCATGTGGGGTCTCTGATGTTTTCCCTTCTCTGTGACTACAGCTCCCTTCCTCCTGCAGGCACCATCATTTTTGCCCTTTCTAACTCCCTGATGTGGCTTATTATCTAGATTTGGTTGTGGAGTTAATTCTGTTAGTCTTCAGATTGCTCTCTGATTTATTTACTGGGATATGAATGATATCTCATTGTAAATGTGGGATAGGATGACTTTGGGGTCCTCATACTAACCTAATTCTTAAAAATATAAACAAATGGAATAAATCAAAAGAAAGTGAGGTTAACTCTAAAAAAGTGCATGTTAAATTTAATATTTAAATATTTTATTTTTATTCTCTTTTTAAAAATTTTGTGATGATGTTTTACGAAGAAATCACATCTTATTTTGCTCACCATTGCATTAATAATAACAGAAAGTATGAGAATATTTCATATCAATTAGCCCTTTTGGAAAATATTTTATTTATTTATTTATTTTAAATTTTATTTATTTATTTTTGAGAGAGAGAGAGAGAGAGCACAAGCAGGGGAGGGGCAGAGAGAGAGAGAGAGAGAGAGATGAAGACACAGAATCTGAAGCAGGTTCCAGGCTCTGAGCTGTCAGTGCAGAGCCCGACAAGGGGCTTAAAACCCACAAACCATGAGATCATGACTTGAGCCAAAGTCGGATGCTTAACCAACTGAGCCCAGGCACCCCTGGAAAATATTTTATTCTTATACACACTTTAAGTAAGAATAAAGAAGATCCATATCACCTTCTACATATACTGATATTCATTATCATTTTAAACATCCCATTCAATTCAATTCCAAAGATATTTGTTAAATGTCAATAATATACTAGGTATTTTGCTAAGTACAAGGGACAGAAATATGAATAAAGAATAGTCCTGACCGTCAAGGAATTGCAGAAGCCCACACTTCATGATGAGTTTCCTCTGGTAAACTTATTATACCTGAAAATAGCTCAGATCCAAAGGATAAGCCATTAAACTTCCTGTTATTCTCAAATGAATCAACAAAAGTCTCACTTGCAAGAATTGTAATTGTGTTTCAAGTAACCTAAAGCCTATATACCTCTAACTCATTGACCTATGCCCTCTAGCTTATAGTCTAATTATAGCTTTTTTGAGATTTTAATAGAACACTGACCCTGGGGAAACAAGGAATCACATATTCCTAGAAGATTGTGTTTGACTACACTAGAAACTAGCCTTCCCTGACACCAGCAAGTCTGTTTGACATCATAATGAGAATGATTAACCACTGTACACTGCTTCCCCTTGCACATTAACCCTCAACACTCTCCTCTTCCTCTCTTCTTGGTCAGGGACTTTCGAGATGGTCTTTGGACATTAGTTCATTATCTCCCCAGGCTGCTGGCCTCCTGAATAAAGCAATCTTTCCTTTACAAGCAACACTTGTCTCTGGAGTAGTGGCAAGCAGCCAAACTTGGGTTTCAGTAACAGAATCATTCTTTAGTCAATCAGATGAAATAAATTAGTTCAAGTTAAATCAATTAAAGTAGAAAGATAGTATAGTGTGAAATTTGCATATCTAATAGTTACTTGCTAAGGTGAAATTAAAAAAGGAACTTTTCATTGGTATTCTAAATTATTAGTAAGGGTGTTTCTGGTTGTTATAATCTTAGAATTAAATATCTATAGACAAGGAGGAAACACGGGGAGAGAGTGGATAAACCATTTTTGGATAAAAGATAAATTAGAATAATAGACTTGTGCTATGGAAACCTGAGACAGTAACCTGGGGAATAATATGTAACGAATAAATGTGGTTTATAAATTAATTAATTGATAATAATCTTCAAAAATTTGGAATTTGGTGCATCTATTTTAAAACAGTTGAACTTATTTGACTTTTAAGATTTATATAATAAAAAATACTCAGGAAAATATACAGTTTCATGGCGTATTTTGGAAGGAAAAAATAACAAATATAAAAATGAGGTTTTGAAAATCCAATGAAAAAACAACACAAAAACTATATAAAAGTTTCTTATAAAAGCTATAGTTTCTCCTTCATTACTAAATAAAACCTTACCTTAAAAGTTCAAAATAGGGGGGTTGCGGCAAGATGGCGGCTTAGGAGGACGCTGGGCTCACCGCACGTCCTGCTGATCACTTAGATTCCATCTACACCTGCCTAAATAACCCAGAAAACCGCCAGAGGATTAGCAGAACAGAGTCGCCGGAGCCAAACGAAGACGAGAGGCCCACAGAAAAGGGTAGGAAGGGCGGCGAGGCGGTGCGCGCTCCACGGACTGGCGGGAGGGAGCCGGGGCGGAGGGGCGGCTCGCCGGCCAAGCAGAGCCCCCGAGTCGGGCTTGCAAAAGCGGAGGGGCCGGGCGGACTGTGTTCCGACAGCAAGCGCGAATTAGCGTCTGGGAGGTCAGAAATTAACAGCTCTGCTCGGAAAGCGGGAAGGCTGGAGGACAAAGGGAGGGAGAGCTGCTGAGCCCCCTGACAACAGAGCTCAGTTTGGTGGGGAACAAAGGCGCTCGCCAGCGCCATTTCCCCCGCCCATCCCCCAGCCGAAATCCCAAAGGGAACCGGTTCCTGCCAGGGAACTTGCTCGCTCCGCGCAAACACCCAACTCTGCGCTTCTGCGGAGCCAAACCTCCGGCAGCGGATCTGACTCCCTCCCGCTGCCACAGGGCCCCTCCTGAAGTGGATCACCTAAGGAGAAGCGATCTAAGCCTGCCCCTCCTGCCCCCGAGCACCTTGCCTACCCACCCCAGCTAATACGCCAGATCCCCAGCATCACAAGCCTGGCAGGGTGCAAGTAGCCCAGACGAGCCACACCACCCCACAGTGAATCCCGCCCCTAGGAGAGGGGAAGAGAAGGCACACACCAGTCTGACTGTGGCCCCAGCGGTGGGCTGGGGGCAGACATCAGGTCTGACTGCGGCCCCGCCCACCAACTCCAGGTATACACCACAGCACAGGGGAAGTGCCCTGCAGGTCCTCACCACGCCAGGGACTATCCAAAATGACCAAGCGGAAGAACTCCCCTCAGAAGAATCTCCAGGAAATAACAACAGCTAATGAGCTGATCAAAAAGGATTTAAATAATATAACAGAAAGTGAATTTAGAATAATAGTCATAAAATTAATCGCTGGGCTTGAAAACAGTATACAGGACAGCAGAGAATCTCTTGCTACAGAGATCAAGGGACTAAGGAACAGTCACGAGGAGCTGAAAAACGCTTTAAACGAAATGCATAACAAAATGGAAACCACCACAGCTCGGCTTGAAGAGGCAGAGGAGAGAATAGGTGAACTAGAAGATAAAGTTATGGAAAAAGAGGAAGCTGAGAAAAAGAGAGATAAAAAAATCCAGGAGTATGAGGGGAAAATTAGAGAACTGATACACTAAAAAGAAATAATATACGCATAATTGGTATCCCAGAGGAGGAAGAGAGAGGGAAAGGTGCTGAAGGGGTACTTGAAGAAATCATAGCTGAGAACTTCCCTGAACTGGGGAAGGAAAAAGGCATTGAAATCCAAGAGGCACAGAGAACTCCCTTCAGACGTAACTTGAATCGATCTTCTGCACGACATATCATAGTGAAACTGGCAAAATACAAGGATAAAGAGAAAATTCTGAAAGCAGCAAGGGGTAAACGTGCCCTCACATATAAAGGGAGACCTATAAGACTCGTGACTGATCTCTCTTTTGAAACTTGGCAGGCCAGAAAGAATTGGCAAGAGATTTTCAGGGTGCTAGACAGAAAAAATATGCAGCCAAGAATCCTTTATCCAGCAAGTCTGTCATTTAGAATAGAAGGAGAGATAAAGGTCTTCCCAAACAAACAAAAACTGAAGGAATTTGTCACCACTAAACCAGCCCTACAAGAGATCCTAAGGGGGACCCTGTGAGACAAAGTCCCAGAGACATCACTATAAGCATAAAACATACAGACATCACAATGACTCTAAACCCGTATCTTTCTATAATAACACTGAATGTAAATGGATTAAATGCGCCAACCAAAAGACATAGGGTATCAGAATGGATAAAAAAACAAGACCCATCTATTTGCTGTCTACAAGAGACTCATTTTAGACCTGAGGACACCTTTAGATTGAGAGTGAGGGGATGGAGAACTATTTATCATGCGACTGGAAGCCAAAAGAAAGCTGGAGTAGCCATACTTATATCAGACAAACTAGACTTTAAATTAAAGGCTGTAACAAGAGATGAAGAAGGACATTATATAATAGTTACAGGGTCTATCCATCAGGAAGAGCTAACAATTATAAATGTCTATGCACCGAATACCGGAGCCCCCAAATATATAAAACAATTACTCATAAACATAAGCAACCTTATTGATAAGAATGTGGTAATTGCAGGGGACTTTAACACCCCACTTACAGAAATGGATAGATCATCTAGACACACGGTCAATAAAGAAACAAGGGCCCTGAATGAGACATTGGATCAGATGGACTTGACAGATATATTTAGAACTCTGCATCCCAAAGCAACAGAATATACTTTCTTCTCGAGTGCACATGGAACATTCTCCAAGATAGATCATATACTGGGTCACAAAACAGCCCTTCATAAGTTTACAAGAATTGAAATTATACCATGCTTACTTTCAGACCACAATGCCATGAAGCTTGAAATCAACCACAGGAAAAAGTCTGGAAAACCTCCAAAAGCATGGAGGTTAAAGAACACCCTACTAACGAATGAGTGGGTCAACCAGGCAATTAGAGAAGAAATTAAAAAATATATGGAAACAAACGAAAATGAAAATACAACAATCCAAACGCTTTGGGACGCAGCAAAGGCAGTCCTGAGAGGAAAATACATTGCAATCCAGGCCTATCTCAAGAAACAAGAAAAATCCCAAATACAAAATCTAACAGCACACCTAAAGGAACTAGAAGCAGAACAGCAAAGGCAGCCTAAGCCCAGCAGAAGAAGAGAAATAATAAAGATCAGAGCAGAAATAAACAATATAGAAACTAAAAAAACTGTAGAGCAGATCAACGAAACCAAGAGTTGGTTTTTTGAAAAAATAAACAAAATTGACAAACCTCTAGCCAGGCTTCTCAAAAAGAAAAGGGAGATGACCCAAATAGATAAAATCATGAATGAAAATGGAATTATTACAACCAATCCCTCAGAGATACAAACAATTATCAGGGAATACTATGAAAAATTATATGCCAACAAATTGGACAACCTGGAAGAAATGGACGAATTCCTGAACACCCACACGCTTCCAAAACTCAATCAGGAGGAAATAGAAAGCTTGAACAGACCCATAACCAGCGAAGAAATTGAATCGGTTATCAAAAATCTCCCAACAAATAAGAGTCCAGGACCAGATGGCTTCCCAGGGGAGTTCTACCAGACGTTTAAAGCAGAGATAATACCTATCCTTCTCAAGCTATTCCAAGAAATAGAAAGGGAAGGAAAACTTCCAGACTCATTCTATGAAGCCAGTATTACTTTGATTCCTAAACCAGACAGAGACCCAGTAAAAAAAGAGAACTACAGGCCAATATCCCTGATGAATATGGATGCAAAAATTCTCAATAAGATACTAGCAAATCGAATTCAACGGCATATAAAAAGAATTATTCACCATGATCAAGTGGGATTCATTCCTGGGATGCAGGGCTGGTTCAACATTCGCAAATCAATCAACGTGATACATCACATTAACAAAAAAAGAGAGAAGAACCATATGATCCTGTCAATCGATGCAGAAAAGGCCTTCGACAAAATCCAGCACCCTTTCTTAATAAAAACCCTTGAGAAAGTCGGGATAGAAGGAACATACTTAAAGATCATAAAAGCCATTTATGAAAAGCCCACAGCTAACATCATCCTCAACGGGGAAAAACTGAAAGCTTTTTCCCTGAGATCAGGAACACGACAAGGATGCCCACTCTCACCGCTGCTGTTTAACATAGTGCTGGAAGTTCTAGCATCAGCAATCAGACAACAAAAGGAAATCAAAGGCATCAAAATTGGCAAAGATGAAGTCAAGCTTTCGCTTTTTGCAGATGACATGATATTATACATGGAAAATCCGATAGACTCCACCAAAAGTCTGCTAGAACTGATACAGGAATTCAGCAAAGTTGCAGGATACAAAATCAATGTACAGAAATCAGTTGCATTCTTATACACTAACAATGAAGCAACAGAAAGACAAATAAAGAAACTGATCCCATTCACAATTGCACCAAGAAGCATAAAATACCTAGGAATAAATCTAACCAAAGATGTAAAGGATCTGTATGCTGAAAACTATAGAAAGCTTATGAAGGAAATTGAAGAAGATTTAAAGAAATGGAAAGACATTCCCTGCTCATGGATTGGAAAAATAAATATTGTCAAAATGTCAATACTACCCAAAGCTATCTACACATTCAATGCAATCCCAATCAAAATTGCACCAGCATTCTTCTCGAAACTAGAACAAGCAATCCTAAAATTCATATGGAACCACAAAAGGCCCCGAATAGCCAAAGGAATTTTGAAGAAGAAGACCAAAGCAGGAGGCATCACAATCCCAGACTTTAGCCTCTACTACAAAGCTGTCATCATCAAGACAGCATGGTATTGGCACCAAAACAGACACATAGACCAATGGAATAGAATAGAAACCCCAGAACTAGACCCACAAACGTATGGCCAACTCATCTTTGACAAAGCAGGAAAGAACATCCAATGGAAAAAAGACAGCCTCTTTAACAAATGGTGCTGGGAGAACTGGACAGCAACATGCAGAAGGTTGAAACTAGACCACTTTCTCACACCATTCACAAAAATAAACTCAAAATGGATAAAGGACCTAAATGTGAGACAGGAAACCATCAAAACCTTAGAGGAGAAAGCAGGAAAAGACCTCTCTGACCTCAGCCGTAGCAATCTCTTACTCGACACATCCCCAAAGGCAAGGGAATTAAAAGCAAAAGTGAATTACTGGGACCTTATGAAGATAAAAAGCTTCTGCACAGCAAAGGAAACAACCAACAAAACTAAAAGGCAACCAACGGAATGGGAAAAGATATTCGCAAATGACATATCGGACAAAGGGCTAGTATCCAAAATCTATAAAGAGCTCACCAAACTCCACACCCGAAAAACAAATAACCCAGTGAAGAAATGGGCAGAAAACATGAATAGACACTTCTCTAAAGAAGACATCCGGATGGCCAACAGGCACATGAAAAGATGTTCAGCGTCGCTCCTTATCAGGGAAATACAAATCAAAACCACACTCAGGTATCACCTCACGCCAGTCAGAGTGGCCAAAATGAACAAATCAGGAGACTATAGATGCTGGAGAGGATGTGGAGAAACGGGAACCCTCTTGCACTGTTGGTGGGAATGCAAATTGGTGCAGCCGCTCTGGAAAGCAGTGTGGAGGTTCCTCAGAAAATTAAAAATAGACCTACCCTATGACCCAGCAATAGCACTGCTAGGAATTTATCCAAGGGATACAGGAGCACTGATGCATAGGGCCACTTGTACACCAATGTTCATAGCAGCACTCTCAACAATAGCCAAATTATGGAAAGAGCCTAAATGTCCATCAACTGATGAATGGATAAAGAAATTGTGGTTTATATACACAATGGAATATTACATGGCAATGAGAAAAAATGAAATATGGCCTTTTGTAGCAACGTGGATGGAACTGGAGAGTGTGATGCTAAGTGAAATAAGCCATACAGAGAAAGACAGATACCATATGGTCTCACTCTTATGTGGATCCTGAGAAACTTAACAGGAACCCATGGGGGAGGGGAAGGAAAAAAAAAAAAAAGAGGTTAGAATGGGAGAGAGCCAAAGCATAAGAGACTGTTAAAAACTGAGAACAAACTGAGGGTTGATGGGGGGTGGGAGGGAGGAGAGGGGGGGTGATGGGTATTGAGGAGGGCACCTTTTGGGATGAGCACTGGGTGTTGTATGGAAACCAATTTGTCAATAAATTTCAGAAAAAAAAAAAAAGTTCAAAATATCACTCAGTGTTACTGTGAAGACACACATCTTTGATCTTAAAAATGTCTAGTTTAATAATGTACCATTGATAATCAAATTATATTATTATTATTATTAATTACTTTAATTTCCAGACAAGTTAGGGGTGAATTATGGTTTCCTGAAATAGGATGAGTGCTGTGAAGACAGAATAATAAGATACAATTTCATTTATATTAAAATCAACTCAATTTACTTGCCATGTCTAAACACTGTCTTATGTTTAAATATTCAAGTAATTCAGTAAAATATTACCCTTTACTATAAAATATATGGGTTCACAGTATATACAAATATTGAGTTATTATGTTATACAACTCAACTGAAACTAATAAAATGTCATAATTATACATATATAGACACATTTATAAGGATCAAAGATATTTTTTTCTGGTATGATGGATTATAGAAAAAAACTATTAGAAAACATTCAAGTGGTTAATACCTCTTAGTCTCATTAAGAAAAAAGGCTATTTCATAATTTGTCAGAGATTTGAATATTCAAAACCACCACTTAGAGTAATAATCTGATCTTCTTTTTTTTATTTTAAAATGTAATGCAGTCTCCAAAACATTTTTCTTATCTCCCATTAGCAATGTGTAAATGCACCACTATTAAAAAAAATTGAAATCCATCTGAGTGATCTATACTAACTTGAATAAGATTATAGAGGAAAATGTGGTTAACTTTAGAGGTGGTAAATCAAAACAGCTAGCCCTTCAACTAGCCACCAGAATCTGCATTAAACCCCTCAAAAGTACTGAAGGGAAGCAGAATTTGCTGTCTCAAAATAGTGTCTTTGGCACAAAGATTATTTTAGGCTGATTAGTTTTAAGAAACAGCAAACAAAGGAAAAGCTTTTAAACTTCATAGAGTTACCCTTCCCTAAGAGATATTTACATTTATAAGGAAATCTCTGTACAGATGTTCTTCCTCTCTGTACCAGGAAGAGGAGGATGATTAAATATGTAGAAACTCTTATCACTGGAGAAGACATTGACTTAAGTCTGCAAAACAACCATATCTTTGTTTACTGTGCTTTGCCTGTTATCTTGGCTGTCCCCAGCCCAACATCATCTTCTTTTGACTATAACTGAAGATATTTAAGGCGATTTCTTTGGCCATTTCAAGGAGTTACTTAGTTTTCCTGGGTATCTTCCATGTATACAGGAGTTATTTTTTTTATTAAACTTCTGTTTATTTTTCTTCTGTCTTTTGTTACAGAGAGATCACAGCCAAAAACCTAGAATGGTAAAGGGAAAATTATTTTTCCTCCCTGATGGTAACATGAAGCTTGCATAATTTAAACCATTATTTATCATTACATGGTCTGGGGATAGTGGGAATAGTGGTTGTGGTAATAAGACTGAATTAAATATTCAAATTACTAGTCCCCATTACAGATCTACTAAATCAGAATTTCAGTTGTCATAACTTAGAAATAGACATTTTATTATACCCTGCATGATTTTATATTCTTTATGATCTTTGAGGGCCACTAATTTTAAACTCTTACTACTGATAAATCATTAAAAACTATATTATTAATTGAACATTTATGGTCAGATAATTGAAGAAAAATAGAAGTATGAAAATGTTTAGCATTTAAATTTGACTATGAAAAATTTTAAATGAATATTCACTAGTGCAAGAGCCAAGGGTAAGCCATTCCAAATGTGCAACTTTGTCATATTGATTATTTAAAAAAAACGTTACTAAAGAGACAACCCATGCAAAAAGAACGCTCAGACACTCCTCTGTCCTCCTAAAGCAGGAAATAAATATCTCATGGGAAAAATGCCCTCCCTGTACCAGGAGGTAGAAGACATCTTTATCACCAAAAGCAAGAAATTTAGGGCCAAGTATGCTGTATAAACAATCCTTGTTACTTTTTATTAATTTACTACCTTAGCCCAAATTCTATTTAGAATTCATTACTAATTGAAGCTCTCAAAGTTAAGTTATTTGGTCCTGTCAATTTTGAACAGAGTTATTATCTCTTTGTTTCAAAAGTATATAATCTACTTGCTTTGGTCATTTATTTATGTCTCAATTTCATTATGTCTCAATTTCATCGTAGGGCTTTTGCATGCACATAATAAAACTGTGAGTTTTTTTTCTCTTTCTTATGTAAATTTAATTCTTACTCCATCTGGAAGACTTTGAAGGGTAGAAGAATTTCTCCTTTACACCAGATTGATCAAAATAATTATTGAATACTTAGAAATAACTTCTACTACATTGAAGATGCACAATATAAGCCAGGAAACCTAACGTAGCCAATAAAAGCTAGAAGAACCAGATGTTCATATAGTTGTATGTAATTCTTCCAAATAATCCACTCTCTTGAGGTTGATGCAAATCTCACATAGTGTATCTTACTTACAAAGTAGTAATGCCCACTAAAAGCTATGGCTTCGTGACATGGAGACAAGATGCACATTAGGGGAATCGAAGACTAAATATATACCTAATGTACTTACATTAACAAGAAACGGCAAACTTGATGCCAGTAACACTATGATATTTAATAATTTCTCATATAGACCAATGGGATAAATATGACCTCAATATACCTGACAGTAGGTAAAATTTTCTTGTAAATAAATGCAAGAGGCATCTGCTTCACTGAAAGGAAAAAACATTTTGTTTCAAGACACATGCACATACATTCTTATGATTTAAAATCTAGAATAGAAGCGATCAAAAGATTCAAAACACCTCATTATTAATCTTTGAGAATAAAGTGACAACAGATCAATCAAAGTTACATTAGAAATACTAGAAGAGTTAGATATTTATCTCTGAAATTATTTAGTCAATTAATATGCATATGGATATGTAGCATTTATTTATGCATTTACCTTTATGTATCTGCAGTCATATATACTAACAATAAAAACACACATATACAAGTGAATGCAAATAAATATTTAATAAATAAACTTTAGCTCTAAGCAAACATACTAGATGAAAAGTTTTTATGTCATATGTATCTTCTAGGCTATTTTGTGACATAATAGAAACTAGTGAAAATCCATTATCAAAGAACACTTTGATCAATACTATGGAAATAGTTTATTTTAAATGATTATCATACTTAGAATTAAAGTTGCCTTAAATTCCCTTAATAAATACCCATATTTATGGACTATCAGAACTCCAGAATCAAAATCAAGCAATATTTTAGGTCTGTACAATTTTTTGAAGATTATCAGTTTTCCATGGCTTCAATTATTAGGTGATAATTTGATTTTATCTAATAAATACACATTATTAAAAATTCTTATAAATGTGACTGTATAATAAATTATGAAATGGTCATATAATCAACCTAATCATTATTTCCTCCTCTTTAACATGAATATGTCAGCTTATAATAAAGAATCTCATATGCTGGCTGTACTAAATTACCACTGCTCTCTCAGTATCATATATTATTCTCTGTAAAGGAAAATCAATCTGATTTTAGAGTACTTTTTTTGGAAAAAAACTGTGATGTAGAAAAGGAATCAGAACAATAATGAAATATATACATATGAGAGTTGAGTGAGAAAATATGTACAAAATATTTTAAATATAAATTGAAGTAAGTTTGCAACTATCAAGGAAGTAATTTTAACTTAAAATTGTTTCTATGATTTAACTTAAATGGAATAGAAATCTTCTGGTTCTTACTGCATTTACAAGATATTTCCTATGATAACAGTGTCATGAGTACAACCAAGCTCTGTTCTCTGTTCTATACATAATTAGGACCAGGATCTTTCTGACTTCTTTTGTTATTACCCATCTCCATTTAAATTACATGGTATGTAGCCCCTTATCAAAGTTAAGTATTATAATTAATTTCAATATACTACCAAATAAATGTACATGTATGGCGTTACAAGGAAATATAGCTGAAATAATTACAATAAACAATACAGTGAATTGGAAACTTACTGGGATTTATGTCCAAATGCAAAACAATGTATCAAAAACATCTATATGAGTTATATTATATGAATTATGTTCTAAATTTGAAAGAATACACATTTATTAATATTTAAAACTAATATTTTATCATTATATTGGTAATACTTGGTTGCATATTTATGTACATGTTTGTGTCCTCCAAGTAAATTGTAAACTTCTTGTTGGCAAGAGTAGATAATAATATATTGATCCCAGTGCACAGTGCCTGGCACATAATTGGTAGTTAGTGAGAATTTTAAAAATAAATGAGCCACTCCCTTCACAGTGGAAATGAAAACAGTGCAAGGAACAGTAAATTTTCATTGTATTCTTTTTTTTGTGATGTCTTGCCTAAATTAAATCTAACTAACACTGATTATTTTGATAACATTCTATCATCCCAGAAAAATATGTTCGTACTCCTGAAGTTATTCTTCACTTCTGTGATGGATATGTGTGCTAAATCCGGTGTTGAATTTCACCAGTTTCTCAGTACCACATTGGATGGCTTCATCCCTTGAATTTGTTGACTCAGTGGCAGGTTTATTGTCTAATAATTTAATTTTACTGAAAGATATTACAAAATAAATGATAGCCCAAGCTAATTAGTATTCTGCACAGACCTTAAGGGTAACTGAAAATAAATGGTAATGTACCCAAAGTGAAAGACATTGGTGTCAAAGTGTGTCATAACTAATGGGGACACCGAAGTAACTATGATGGCTTCTGTGCAACTCTCTTGCAACTCATTTAGAATGTTAGTATAATTGACCTTTGAACAACATGGGTTTGGGCTGCATGGGTCCATGTATATACTTTTTTAAACATTCTAATGCTATAGATGTATTATAATACATATAGTGTAAAAATACATGTTAATCAAATGTTTATGTTATCAGTAAGACTTCTCATCTGCAGTGAGCTATTAGTAGTTAAGTTTTGGGGGAGTTAAAATTTATACATGGATTTTTCACTGTATGGTGCAAACTAACCCCCACACTGTTCTAGAGTCAACTATACTTTCAAGACTGGACACATGCACAAGACAGGTTGTTCCCTAACTTTTTTTTTTTAATTTATTTGAATTCCACCAGCAAATTGGAAAGTAATAATCTGTGAAGATAAAGGTTGTTAACACCTTAGTCAGTTGATTCAGTGTTGTAAATTGAAGTATCTTTCATTCTTCTATCAAACTGAGACAGAATCCAATAAGAAGAGTTGGAGAAATTCATGAGAAAAATCTGTATAAGAAAAAAATGATCAACCAAATCTAAAGTTAACAACAAAAGGAAATCATTTAGGATCTGTAATAATATTAACAGTAATTTTGAGTTATATAGTTTCTGATACAAATAAGAAGTAAAGTGAAGTTTTCTCTATCATTTCTATAATAGTTATTAAACAAATCAATATTTAACATAAAGCGGGGAGTCTATTAGTGAATTCACATTTTGCATTATACTAGTTCAGTTCATGTTAATATAATACATATTCTTCAAAACAGTTTAAAATTTAAAGTTGATTTTTGTCCTCTATCAAATGAAAACAACAAGAATTGCTTATCACAAAAGATAGAACAGTGCCTAACGAAAGAATATTTTACTTTTCTTCATGATGTCTATCTGCATATTTTTGTGATAGTCTTCTAAAGGAGATTCTGATATTGATAATCATTAATTCCTCATTGTCCAATATGGGCTATGGCTTTAATTTCTTTATTCATGAGCATACATCGATTGCATTTGAGATTAAGAGAGAGAGACTTACTCAGCTAACTATCAGATTCTAAGAATCATAACTTAATCAATGTGCCTCATAAAAGGAAAAGATATATAACATCATATATTGCATGATAAAGATAATTCAAATCTCCTCAGTGTTTAATAATGTAATTATGATCACCAAATACATAGGGCCTTTTTTTTCACTATATCCTAATCCAGCTGATAGTCTTCCTTGTATACACAAAAGTATCTAAAACTTTACACTCAAGAACCAGCAACAGAAGAAAACATTTTCCACCATGTTTTCAAGGCTTGCAAATTAAAAAAAAATAATGATGCTTGTAAAAAATAAGAAATATTTCTTTTATTGATTTACAACATAACATATTAATAACATGACATATTTATTTTACATATAGACATTTGCACACTATAAAAAAGGAAATTCTCTTTGTATTCCCACCCACAGTACAAGAGAGTTCCCGTTTCTCCACATTCTCTCCAACATTTATTGTTTCCTGAGTTAATTTTAGCCACTCTGACCGTTGTGAGCTGGTATCTCAATGTGGTCTTGATTTGTATTTTCCTGATGATGAGTGATGTTGAGCATCTTTTCATGTGTCTCTTGGCCATCTGAATGTCTTCTTTGGAAAAGTGTCTATTCATGTCTTCTGCCCATTTCTTCACTAGATTATTTGTTTTTTCAGATGTGGGGTTTGGTAAATTCTTTATAGATTTTAGATATTGACCCTTTGTCAGATATGTCATTTGCAAATATCTCCTCCCATTAGGAATTTATCCAAAGGATACAAGAGTGCTATTCCATAGGGGCACATGTACTCTGATGTTTATAGCTGCGCTTTCAACAATACCAAATAATGGAAAAAGCCCAAATGTCCATCAACTGATGAGTGGATAAAGAAGATATGGTTTATATATGCAAAGGAATACCACTTGGCAATGAGAAAGAATGAAATCATGCCATTTGCAACAACATGGTTGGAACTGGAGGCTATTATGCTAAGTGAAATAAGTCAGTCAGAGAAAGGCAGATATCCTACGTTTTTACTCATATGTGGAACTTGAGAAACTTAACAGAAGACAATGGGGGAAGGGAAGGGGAAAAAATAGTTTCAAACAGAGAAGGATGGAGGCAAACTATAAGAGACTCTTAAATGCAGAGAACAAACTGAAGGTTGATGGGGGTGGAATAGAGGGGAAAATGGGTGATGCACATTGAGGAAGGCACTTGTTGGGATGAGCATTGGGTGTTGTATGTAAGCGATGAATCACGGGAATCTACCCTTGAAGCCAAGAGCACACTGTATATACACTGTATGTTAGCTACTTTGACAATAATTTATATTTAAAAAAAAAGGAAATTCTGTCTGCTTTCACTAATTCACCTATACTAGAAAACATTTAAAATAAAAACACACCCATTTACTATACTTTAATAATTAGCTTAGTTATACATTTATGGATGTATAAAAATGTTTTTTCATTGTGCGTTATCATACCTTAACATGCAAATTACCTTCTGATGGGAAGTCAATAATTATTATTGGGTGTATATACAGAATCTGAACACTCTCATTGTCTCTACTGATAGCACGCAAGCCCTTGCCACCAACATCTGTTGCCAAGAATATTGCATTAGCATTCTAACCTTCTTAATGTCAGTTCATTTCTTTTTTTTAATTTTCAACATATCAGACAAAGAGAGTCTATTAAAACCAAAGTTAAATTATGTCAATTCTTTTTTTACAATACTTCATTGCTTTTCTGTTTCACTGAGAGTAAAAGTCACAATTCTCAAAACAGCCTTCTAATCCCTACGTGATCGTGATCTGACCATTTGATATCACTCAGATCCATCATATTATCTGTATCCTCTTCAGATTCCTCAGCCATAATGGCCTCCTGCTGATCCTTATACACACAAGGACTGCTTTTGCTCATAGACTTTACCCAGTGTGTTTCCTGTGAATGGAATGCTCTTCTCCCAGTTAACTGAAAGACTCATTTCCTTCAAGTTTTTGCTCAAATATCACTTTATAAATAAAGCTTACTTTAAGTATGCTATCTAAAATGTGACTTACCCACCCCAAAGTGGTGCTTCTATTCCCATTAATTCTTCTTTATCTTTTTTTCCCACAGCACGTGAATAACTGCTAACATACTATATATATTTATTATCTGTGTTTTCTATCTCCATAGAGGCAGAGGTTTTAGTCTACCTTGTTCACTGTAATATGCTCAGTTCCTATAACAAAGCCCAGAACTTGTAGGTGGAGTCAATAAATATTTGTTGAATTAAAAATAAATTAATGAATTTAAGGATTGATGTTTATAAAAGAGAGAAGCATAATACTTGATTTAAGTGAAATGTTTGAGGAATGTAATCTTCTAATGAACTGAATTCTCTAGCTTGTACCTTAAATAATGAAAATAGATTTTTTTTAATGTTTATTTTTGAGACAGAGAGAGAGTAAAAGCATGAGGGGGGAAGGGCCAATACAGAGGTGGACGGAGTATCTGAAGTGGGCTCTGTGCTAACATGATCTGTGCCAAAGTCGGAGGCTTAACTGACTGAGCCACCCAGGCATCCCAATGAAAATTGATTTCAAAAGTACATCTTTTTTCCTATTTAAGTCAGTTCAGTAGTGAATACACAGATAGAGATGCCAAACATGCATATGGAAATTCTCTTCCATATCTCATAAAAGAAGTCACCTACACTTTAACTGTCAGATTCAATACAGGGAATATATGGGGGGTATCATTTTGTAAATATCTAATATCTATTGAGTACTAAATTGCAGAGTATTTTTAATTGAACATTTTGAAAATACTATAGAAGATAGGAAGGGAATCAAAGATAGAAGAAGGAGTAGTCAAAGAAGGAAAAAAATTACAATGGAGGCTGTAGATGATGATTTCAGATGTCAGCAGAATGATGAACTAAGCTGTTCCAGTTTCTTATTTCCCCAATGAAATACCAAATAAATAACAACATACTCACCGAAGTAGCTTTGTGAGAGTTCTAGAAAATAGTTAAGAATATGCACTAAACAAGAGAATGGCCAACCAAGAAAAACCCACACTCAAAACATTAGAACATTTTATGACATTTTTACTTGCTTTTGTCTCCTCCCTTTCCCAGCAGTGCATAGTAAAGAAGAAGAAGCATAACTCTCACTTTCTCCCTCAGGAAGAAAGGAAAAATGTCAAAATTGCTTGCAACATTTTGGCTTGTTTGGGGGATTCCCAAAAGATTGCATTCTGTCTTGCTTGACTCAGAGCACTGATTGGAATGATGAAATAGTTGTATATCAAGTTGGAGGCCGCTAAAAGCAGCAGAGGGAGCCATGATACAAGAGAATTGCAGGGGTACTGTAGAGTCACAGACACCTGGAGGAAAGATATTGTGAGCATAAGAATAAAATAGAATATCTAAGGCCCAAGAAAAGCAATGGTGAGACTAAAAAGGGAAAATAAGACGTTTAAAAGCAACTATATATATGGCAAAGTGGGGAGAAACACACATACACACAGGACCAGGATACACAAGCTTAGAGGGGCCTGAAGAGACCTTAAGCCATTATATTAGGCTGATTAATGAAGGTCTTTGGCTGGATGGAATAATTCTGCAAAGACTGGGAGAAGTGGCTTTTTTTCAAATGACAAATTTTCAACAAAATATCACAAGGTATACAAAGAAATGGAAGTATGTCACATTCAAAGAAATGAAAGGAAATATATAATTTGGATCTAGTTGAAAAATACTTTAAAATAAATCTTATAAATATGATCATCAAATTAAAGGAGAACATGGGCTGACAACAAAAATAAATCAGGAAAATTATATATAAACAAAAGGAGAATAGTAAGAGAGAAAATTAAAAAAAAAGAACCAACTAGAGATTCTGGAGCTAAAAAATACAATAACTAAATTGGAAAATTCATAAGAAGGATTCAACAGCAGACAAAAAAACAGGCAGAGTAAAAATCGGAACTTGAAGAAAGGTCTTTTGAAATTATTGAGTCTGAGGAGCGAAAAGAAAAAAAAATGAGTGAGAAAAGTGAAAAAAGCCTAAGTGGTTTATAGGGCACCATGCCACAGATCAATATATGCATTATGGTAGTCACAAAAGGAGAGAAAGGGGAAAGGGCAGAGAGCTTAAGAAACAATGGCCTAAAATGTCCTAAGTTTGAGAAAAAACATGGGACAAAATATACAAGAAGCTCAACAAATTCCGAGATGGATAAATCAATAAAGACACACACACAGAGAAGCAGTATCATTGAACTCTAGAAAGTCAAAGATAAAGATGGAATATTGAAAACAGCAAAAGTGACTTGTAAGACATTTCCTTAATACGATTATTAGCAGATTTTTCAGCAAAAAACTTGGAGGACAGAAATAAGTGGGATGATATATTTAAAGTATAAAAAGAAAAAAACTTGTCAGTTGAGAATTCTTCATCTGGCAAAACTGTCCTTCAAAAATGAGGAACAAAGTTAGACATTCCCAGTAAAACAAAAGCTAAGGGGGTTAATCACCATGGGACCAGCCCTGAAAGCACACTAAAAAGAGTGCCTCAATTTGAAACAAAAGGATGCTAGAGAGTAACCTGAAGCCATATGAAAATATAAACTTCTCAGGTAAAAGTAAATAATGGACAAATATGAAAATCTGCATTATTGTAATTTTAGTTCATGATTCTACTTTTAACTCTTTAAAATAGAACTTAAAAGACAAAAGCATAAAAATAATTATAAATACATATATCAGTGCTACACAATATATAAAGATATAACTTTGACATGAGTGACATAAAGTGGGAAGTGGAGCTATAAAGGAATAAAATATTTGTGTGCAAAGTTAATTTGCTATCAGTTTAAAATAAATTGTTATATCATTAGGCTGCTATGTAATCCTCATGGTAGTTAGAAAGAAAATATCTCTAGAATGTACACAGAAAGATTTGAGGAGGGAATAAAGATACACCACTACAAAAAAAATGAAATAAGTACAGAGGAAGGTGATACAAGAGATAAAAGTAATAAGATATACAGAAAAAACACAATATAATGGCAATAGTAAGTCCTCCTCAATTAGTAATTATTTTACATGTAAACATATAAAACATATAGTTTGGGAGAGTGATGTCAACATCGTGGGACCTGGCTGGAGAATTTTACCAAATATTTAAAGAATTCACACCTCCTCAAACTCTTCCATAATACTTAAGAAAAGGGAACACTTCCAAACTCATTCTAAAATGGCAGCATTATTTTGATGCCCAAATCAGATAACCATGTCACAAAAAAGGAAAACTATAGTCCAATATCCCTGATAAATATAGATGCAAAGATTTTTAACAAAATATCAGCAAACCAAGTTCAAAAACACATTAAAAGGGTTATACACCATGAGCAAGTGGGATTTATACCTGGGATGCAAGAATAACTCAATATACAAAAATAAATCAATGTAATATACCACATTAACAAAATGAAAGGAAAACAAATATATGATGATCTCAATTGATTCAGAAAAAGCATTTATGAAAATTAAACATCCTTGCATGGTGAAATCAGTCAACAAACTAGGAATAGAAGGAAACAATCTCAGTGTTATAAAGGCCATACATAAAAATCCAATAATTGACATCATATTCAATGGTGAATGTCTAGAAGTCCCCCCTTTAAGATCAGGAAACAGACAAGGATGCTTATTTTCACTGCTTTGAGTCAATATTACTGGAAACCCTAACTAGAGCAATTAGGCAAAAAAAAAATGTAAAAAGGTAAGCGCCTCCAAATTAGGAAGAAAAAGATAAAATTATCTCTGTTTGAGGATGACATGAACTTATATTTAAAAGCTATAAACTCTCAAAAGTAAACATTAAGAGAAGTGGGGGGTGTGGCTCAGTCAGTTAAGTACCAACTTTGGCTCTGGTAATGATCTCATGGTTGGTAAATTCAAGCCCCACATAGGCCTCTGTGAAGAGAGCCCAGAGCCTGGTTCCTGCTTCAGATTCTGTGTCTCCCTCTCTCTCTGCCCCTACCCTGCTCATTCTTGGTCTTTCTTTCTCAAAAATATACTTTAAAAAAAGCCATAAGGATCACACACAGAAAAAAAAAATTAAAACTAACAAACGAATTCAGCAAAGTTGCAGGATACAAAAACATGAAAATCAGTTTAGTTTTTATATACTAACAATGAACAATCCAAAAAAGGAAATTAAGAAAACAATTCCATTTCCAATAGTATGAAAAACAATAAAATACTTTTGTATAAACTTAACCAAAGAGGTGAACACTTATACACTGAAAACTATATAACTTGGCTCAAAGAAATTAAAGACACGAAGTAATGAAAAGACATTCTGTGTTCATGAACTGGAGACTTAACATTATTTAGATGCCAATACTACCCAAGGTGACCTACAGATTTAATGCAACCCCTATCAAAATCCTCATGGTGCTTTTGCAAAATGGAGAAATCCATCTAAAAATTTATATGAAATCTCATGGGACCCCATGGAGTCAAAACAATCTCAAAAAAGAACAAAGTTACAAGTCTAACATTTACTGATTACAACATATTAGAAAGCTAGTATTCAAACAGTGCATTAACATAAAGACAGGTACAATACCAATGGAATAGAATAAATAAGACCAGAAATAAACCATGGCCAAATGATTTTTAACCAGGGCATCAAGGCCATTTAATAGGGAAGAGTCTTTTAAACACATGATATAGGAAAATATTGATATCCACATGGAAAAGCATAAAAGGCATGTCCTTCCTTACATTACACCATATACAAATGGATCAAAGAGCTAATCATAAGAGACCTAAACTATTAAACACTTAGAAGAAAACATAGAGGAAAATTTCATTACCTTGGATTTGACAGTGTTTTCTTGGATATGGCAGCAAAAGCAAGTCAACAAAGGAATAACACATACATTAGATTATATCAAAATTGAAAACTTCTGTGCATCAAAGGGCACCATCAACAACAGAGTCATAAAGTAACCCATGGAATGGAAGAAAATATTTATAAAACATATATCTGATTAGTTAATATCCAAAATATATAAAGAACTCCTACAACTCAATACCAAAAAAAAAACCCTACACACACACACACACACACACACACACACACACAAAACAAACAATTCAAACAAAACATGGGTAAAGTACTTGAATGTACATTTTTCCAAAGAAGATGTACAAATGGTCACTAAGTATTATGGAAATGGAAATGTGCATCAAAACCACAATGAGATACCCATTAAGATGGCTGCTACGAAAAAAAAAAAAAACAAACATAAAACAAGTGTTCATAAAAATATAGAAAGATTGCAATCCTCTGCATTATCCACAAGAATGTAAAATACTGCAGCTCTATAGAAAATAGTATGACAGTTCCTCAAAAAAAATTAAACATTAAATTACCATATGATACAGAAATTCCACTTTTGAAATATGTACCCAAAAGAATTTAAAACAGGATCTCTAAGAGATATTTGTACATTCATAGTCATAATAAAATTATTCAAAATAGCCAATAGGTGGAAGCAACCCAAATGCACATCAATAGATGGATGGATAAAGAAAATGTGCTATGTACATACAATGAATTCCTATTTTACCATTGAAAGGAAATTCCAACACATAGCACAAGGCAGATAAACCTTAGGAACATTATGCTAAGTTAAATAAGCCACTCACAAAAAGACAAATTTGGTATGATTCCACTTATATGAAGTACTTAAAGTATTGAAGTTCATTGAGACATAAATTAGAATACTGGTTGTCAAGGGTTAGAGTAAGGGAAGAATGGGTAGTTATTGTTTCATAGGTACAAAATTTTAGTTTATCATGATGAAAATGTTCTGAAGATAGGTGGTGAAGGGGGCTGCAAAACTTAAGATGTTTATAATTTTTTGTTTTTTTAAAATAATGGAGACCTGATTATGCATAAATATATAGGAAGACTAAATAGAAAAATGACTTAAAGATGCAAAATGGAAAAATTGAAAGGAGAAATATACATCTTCAAATATGGGAACAAGAAAGAGAGTGAAAGGAAAGATTCAATAATATTGTGAAGTATAGGGGAGCCTTGGTGCCTCAGTCAGTTAAGTATCCAACTCATGGTTTCAGCTCATGTCATGATCTCATAACTTGTGGGTTCAAGACCCACATTGGTCTGCACTGACAGTGTGAAGCCTGCTTGGGATTCTCTGTCTCCCTCTCTCTCTGCTCTTCACCTGCTCTCTTTCTTTCTCTCTCTCTCTCTCTCTCTCAAAAATAAATATTTACAAAAACATATTCTGAAGTATAGTGGAGGGAAAGTGAGAAAACCCAGGTTGAATTATTTTAATATCTTTTAGAAAATAGTAATTGAGAAAATATCTGCCAAATTGTTAAATGGCGTAGTGTGGGACTAGGAATTTGAAGAGACTGAAAAAGTTTTTAATGAGTTTCTGAGGATAATGTGATAAAATATAGGGGCACCTGGGTGGCGCAGTCGGTTAAGGGTCCGACTTCAGCCAGGTCACGATTTCGCGGTTCGTGAGTTCGAGCCCCGCGTCGGGCTCTGGGCTGATGGCTCAGAGCCTGGAGCCTGTTTCCGATTCTGTGTCTCCCTCTCTCTCTGCCCCTCCCCCGTTCATGCTCTGTCTCTCTCTGTCCCAAAAATAAATAAACGTTGAAAAAAAAATTTAAAAAAAAAATATAATGAAAGAACTAATAACAACATTGACTAGAGGTACCAAGAACCCTGATAGTTAAAAAGCATGAATTTATAGTAATCCCAGACAAGCCATTAAAAAAAAAACAACATATTTTTCCAGCAGTTCTTGGAAATTTGGGAGCAGAAGAGCAAAATAGTCACTTGGCATAATGCAGCCAATTTTAATATGAATTACATTTTAGTGACCTAATGACCTACAGTGCACAAAATGATGCCTATACAGAAAAAAACAGATTTTGTTAATTGATTAATGATGCAATGTCTTTCTAAATATTCATGATGCAGGAGTCAACAATTAAAATGAAAAGCTAGGGGCACCTGGATGTTTCAGTCAGTTGAGTGTCCAACTTTGGTTCAGGTAATGATCTCAAGGTTCATGAGTTCAAGCCCCACATCAGGCTTGTTGCTGTCAGTGCAGAGCCTGCTTCAGACTCTCTGTCCCTCCCACACTTGAGCTCCCTCTCAAAAAAAATAAATAAATAAATAAATAAATAGCTAGACAAAAGAAGATTTTTTGATACTAAAACACAACAATAACAAAAAAATTACAAGATAGAGGGGAGTTATGTAAACCTTAGGTTAGACAAGAAATACTACAACAGCATTTTGAGTTGAATGATGTCCGATTTTTTTATCATTAAATTTTATTTATTTATTTATTTATTTAATTATTTTTCTTATTATTTTTAAATAATCCCTATCTCAGAACTATTTATCTTATTTATGAATGTTAAATTTAGATAAGCTTACTTCTCAGAAAAGATTATTCTATTCATTTATCTCATGTGCAATATACTCCATAAATTAAAATTATCTTGAGTATTAAAATGTTCCAGTCTTCCAAATGTTGTAGAAAAATTTTCCTAAAGTAGTTTTCCAGTGTAAGAAAAAAACAAAAAAACGTGTAAAATAAAGATTTCCTAAAGAGTGAGAAAATAAGTGTCCTAGTAACAAAATTTGATTGAGGGATATATTTTTTTTATGCTTAGACACAGGATTGTTTGCTCTTCCAGGTAACTCATTAAGATAGATGTATTAGGTATGTTAAGTGAAAGGCACTGAGGAGAATCAGAGTGACCTTTTTTTTAAGTGGAGTACTAATGGGTTTTTTTAATGTTTATTTATTTTTGAGGGAGAGAGAGAGCATGCTAGCAAGGGAGAGGCAGAAACAGAGAGGGAGGGAGAATACCCCAAGCAAGCTCCACACTGCCAGCACAGAGCCTGACATGGGAATTGAAGTCACTAACCACGAGATCATAACCTGTGCCGAGATCAAGAGTCAGACACTTAACTGAGCCATGCAATCCTGGAGCAATAATGTTTTAAGAAACATTTATAAAATGAAGAGAAGCTTTAAATAATTCTATGATAGAAAACCCAATTTGTAGTTTCCTTTTATCTATCTGTTTATTTATTTTTAATTCCCAATTTATAGTTTTCTATCTATAATAGAATAATTCGGTTTACATGATGCTACTAGGGAATACTTTTGCTTGCTTGTGCCAATAACATATAGTTACCATGCACGTAGCCCAATATGCAATGATGGAGAAATTGATTTCTTATACTTGCAGCCACTGAATTATACATATTTCAGTTCATTTGCTGTCTGTATATATCTTAAATGACAGAGTCAATCAAATATATTGTGTCATGAAATGAATCAGATGTTAAGTCACACTTGTCTCTGATCCATTGAATTTTAAGATAGAGACATGAAGCTTGCTTTGAACTAAAGTTTTACTTCAATTAGTTTGCTTTTATTGTACCATATAGGATACCAAACACAACAATCCATAATTCATTGTGTACATGTAACAAGGGACACGTTTATCCTTAATTGCTACAAGTAATCTCTTTAGATGATTTAAGCTAATGTAGTACCCTATAAACTTATTTTTTTGAAATAAATACCAAAAGGTTTTATTGCTAGCTCATTTTGTGGTAACATCAAAGCAGCAATTACTATAAAAGATAAAATAATTATTTATTTTTATCTACTATAATTATTACAAAATGTTTAACAGATGTAATGTTTTATGACATACTAATTTTATTTCATTTTATATATTTTTTTGTAGTTTCGATATTTTATTTAAATTTCAGTTAACAGAGTGTAATATTAGTTTCAGGTGTAGAATTCAGTGATTCATCACCTACATATAACACCAAGTGCTCATCAAAACAATTGCTGTCCTTAATACACATCACCTATTTAACCCATCCCCTGGCCCATCTCCCCTCCAGCAACCCTCAGTTTGTTCTGTAGTTAACACCCAATTTTATGGTTTGCCTCTCTCTCTCTTTTTTCACCCCTACATTCATTTGATTTTTTTTCTTAAATTCGACACATGAGTGAAATCATATGGTATTTCTTTGCTGCATTTCACTTAGCATAATACAATTGAGATCCATCTATGTCGTTGCAAATGCCAAGACTTCATTCTTTTTTATGACTAATATTCCATTGTATGTATACATACCACATCTTCTTTACATATTCAGCAATTGATGGACATTTAGGCTCTTTCCACAATTGGCTACTGTTGATAATACTGCTATAAACAGCAGAGTACATGTTTCCTTTTGGATCAGTATTTTTGTATCCTTTGGGTAAATACCTAGTAGTGCAATTACTGGATCCTAGGGTAGCTCTATTTTTAATCTTTTGAGAAACTTCCATGCTGGTTTCCAGTGACTGCTCCAGTTTGCATTCCCAACAAAAGTGTAAGAGGGTTCCCCTTTATCCACATCCTTGCCACCATCTATTGCTTCCTGTGTTGTTAATTTTAGCTATTCTGACAGGTGTGAGATGATATCTCATTTTAGTTTTGGTATTTATTTCCCTGCTGAAGAGTGATGTTGAACATCTTTTCATGTGTCTGTTACCTATCTGGATGTCCTCTTTGAAAAGATGTCTATTCATATTTCCAGTTGAGTTTGATTATTTTTCTTCCTCTGCTGGTTTAAGTATCATTTGTTGTTCTTTTTTTAGAACCTTTAGCTTTAAGGTTAGGTTGCATATTTGAGATTTGTCTTACTTATTAAGTAGGCCTGTATTGCTATATTCCTTCTTATGACCTCTTTTGCTCTACCCCAAAGGTTTTGTAGTGTCGTTTTCATTTTCGTTTCCATGTATTTTGTTATTTATGTATGTTTATTTATTTTTTACAGATGGAAAGAAAGCATGAGCAGGGGAGGGACAGAGAGAGGGGGACAGAATCCCGGGCCAGCTCCATGCTGTGAGCACAGAGTCCAATGTGGGATTCCATCTCACCAACCATGAGCTCATGACCTGAACAGAAATCAAGAGTCAATCACTTAATCAACTGTACCACCCAGGTGCTCCAACCCATTTGCTGTTTAGTAGGACATTATTTAACCTCCGTATATTTGTGGTATTTCAAAACTTTTTATTGTGTTTGACTACAAGTTTCAAAGTGTTGTAGTCATGAAAGATGTATCGTATGATCTCAATATTTTTCTTATTTCTGAGGCCTGATTTGTTACCAAATTCATGATCTATTCTGGAGAATGTTCCATGTGGACTTGAAAAGAATGTGTATTCTGTTTCTTTAGGATGGAATATTCTGAATACACCTGGTAAATCCATGTGTTCCTGTGTGTCATTCAAAGCCATTTTTTCCTTGCTGATTTTCAGATTAGATGATCTGTCTATTGATGTAAGTGAGGTGTTAAAGTACCCTATTATATTGTATTATTATCAATGAGTTTTTAAGTTTGGAATTAATTGATTTATATATTGGCTGTTTCATGTTGGGGGCATAAATATTTGCAATTGTTAGATCTTCTCATTAGATAGACACTTTTATTATGATAAGGTGTCCTTCATCTCGTGTAACAGTCTGGTTTAAAATCTATTTTGTCTGATATAAGTATCACTACTCCAGCTTTCCTTTGATTTCCATTTGCATGGTAAATGGTTCTGCATCCTCTCACTTTAAATGTGCAGGTGTCTCTAGGTCTAAAATGAATCTCTTGTAGGCTGCATATATTTGAGTCTTATTTTTTATCCACTTTGACACTCTATGTCTTTTGATTGGAGTGTTTGGTCCACTTACCTTCAAAGTAATTATTTACATATATGTATTTAGTTCCATTTTATTACCTATTTTTTCATTGTTTCTATAGATTTTCTCTGTTACTTTCCTGTCTTTGTCACATTTTGTCTTTCCTTCCCACTCAAAGGGTCCCCTTAGTATTTCTTGCAGGGCTGGTTTAGTGGTCATGAACTCCTTTAGTTTTTGTCTGGAAAACTCTATCTGTCCCTCTATTCTGATAGCCTTGCTGTATACAGCATTCTTGGCTGCATATTTTTGCCATTCAAAGCATTGAATATATGATGCCACTCCCTTCTTGCCTCCCAAAATTCTGTGGAAAGATCTGCTGCAAACCTTATTTGTCTTCTCTTGTAAGTTAGAGACTTCATTTTGTTTTGCTGATTTTAGGATTTTTTTTCTTTATTCCTATATTTTGCAAATTTAACTATAGTATATTTTGGTGTTGGATAGTTTTTATTGATTTTAATGGGAATTCTCTCTGCTCTTGTATCTGAATGTCAGTTTCCTTCTTCAGATCAGGGAAATTTTCAGCTATTATTTCTTTAAATAAATCTTCTGCCCCCTTTTCTCTCTTCTTCTTCTTCTTTTTCCAGGACTCCTGTAATATGAATGTTATATTTGATAGAGACACTAATTTCTCTAAGTCTATTCTCATGTTCCATATTTCTTCTTTTTCACCTTTATTATTTTTTATTATATTTCTTCTATATAACTTATTCATTATTCTGCTTGTTCCAACATTTTGGTCATTGTCAAGCCTGTTTCCAATCTCAGTTATTACATTTTTCATTTTTACTGATTGTGTTTTAACTATTATATCTGTGGTAATGGTCTCTCTGATGTCTTCCATGCTTCTCTCAACCCTAGCTAGTTTTCTTATAATTGTTGTTTTAAATTCTGAGCTATACATATTACTATTATCTGTTTTGATTAGATCCCTGGATGTGGCCTTTTTCTTGTTCTTTCTTTTGGGATGAATTATTCCATCTTGGCATTTTATCTAGGTCTCTGCCTTTCTCTGTGTTAGAAAAGCCTGCTATGTTTCCTGCTCTTCAGAGTAATGGCTTTACGAAGAGTATGTCATATAGTGTCCAGGTTCTTGTGCTTCAGGAAGCATCTCTTGTGTATGCTGCATGCACTCTGCTGCTGTTTTATGGCTGGTCTATCCCTCAGGTCATTCCTCTGCAGAGTTTCTCCTTGCCTGCAGTGGGGAGTGCTTGGACCTTGGCTGGAGTATGGTGAGTTTTAACTAGGTGTGCTCTGCTCTGCTTGTTTAAAAAAGCCTGATACTATTCCCACTAGAGATGAACTTTGCAGAACTCTGTGGTTAGTAGACTTGGTGTGTGCAGGGGTTTGTGTTGGTTTTATGGGGAAGGGTACCCCTTCTCTGGTTCTCTGGCACACTTGCCCAGAGAAAGTAGTACCAGTAGAGTGCAGGGTGATGGGACTTGGCATAAGCAGGTTAGGCAGCCAGTGTTGGCACTATGCTATTTACTGAAGTTAGCTAATGATGAGGGGTGGGGGAGGGAAATGGCACCAGCCAGCTCCTTTGTCCCTAGAGAAGCAATACTACCTCTCTCTGATGCACTCCAAGGAGGAACTGTCTCTCCCGGTGAGTCTCAGGTGATCCTTAGATGGCATTGTCTACCCCTGGGTTACCTGCATGTCTTCTCTACAAGAGCACTACAGTGCCCTCAGGGTTCTATACCAGCCATGCCATGGACCTCTAAAACTCCAGGTTTTGAGCCCCAGTAGTTGTGAAAAGTCATACAAATCAACCCTGCTCATTCTCCAAGTCAATGGCTTTGGGGACGTGTTTTCCTTGTGCAATTTCCTGTGTGCTCCTCTTTCTCTTGCCTCTCTGTGGCTAGGGATTCCTCCCTTCGGTAGCACCCATGATCCATTTCTCCCCCAAATCATGTATCCACACCTTCTACTTTCCATGATGTGGTCTTCTGTATCCCTCTACTTGTGTAGTTTGTTCTATCAGCCCTCAGATTGACTTTCTGGATATTCTGAATTATTTGATATTTATCTAGCTGTGTTTTGGGACAAGGCAAGAATGGGGTCCTCCTAGTACATCACAATCTTAGTGAATCCTCCCACTCCACTCTAGACTTTTAATTACAATTTGTTCTCACAGAACTTTTTCCTTCCTGGTGATCAATAAGTTTAAATAATGAGGTACAAAATTTGACTTTATTCGTGGTGATTACAAATAAGCAGACCATCCTCCTGAACAACCCAAAAGTCAAGATAATTTATACACATGAAATATATGTTCATTCCTTTCATTTCCAAACTAATAATTGAATATATACATGTTTTTTTCTAACAAGGGCAGTTGTATCAAAGAATGAGATGAGATGAAAAATAGCTATTCTTGCCCCAGGCATGAAGCACCACTACTGAACAATATGTGATAATAAATTTCCAGGGAAAATGTACACTTTAGTTACTGCCTTTAGATGACAGCTATTCACAGAAATCAGATTATAAGGCTGAAGGACTGCAGGTTACTGAGAATTGTTGAAATTGTGAATGTCCTTGCTTTATTAAGATTCTACAGCCTGAAGTAAAAACTTCTTGTGAGGCTAGTGATAGCTCTTTTATTTATTTATTTTTTTAATGTTTATTTATTTTTGACAGAGAGAGAGACAGACAGACAGAGCATGTGTGGGGGAGGGGCAGAGAGAGGGAGACACAGAATCTGAAACAGGCTCCAGGCTCCAAGCTGTCAGCACAGAGCCCGATGCAGGGCTTGAACGCACAGCTGTGAAATCATGACCTGAGCCAAAGTCAGACGCTCAAAGGACTGAGCCACCCAGGCACCCCTGATAGCTCTTTTATAAGCGGAATTTGCAATAAACAAATATAAGAATCTATAGATATCCTATTCTAGATGCTAAAAGAAAATAGGAGGTGGAATAAAATGTTATTCTGTTTGCCCAGTCACACTTTTTTCTCTTATCTGTGAGTCAAACTGATAGAAAATTTTCTTATGTTTGTGTACCTCCAGATTGTCAATGATAACATTTGAGCCAGGAGGAATACTGAGTTTCTTAAAGTCACAGTATAAACCATGTGTGATTGTGGAGAAACAAAGAAATATCCAAATAATTAAATTCCTGTGTTAAGGTTCAGTGAAACAACCACAAGTTGAGGTTTTCAAAGTTTGAGTTTTTTCAAATCTTGCTCCATCTTGAGTCACCTACTTTTGGCACTCAGTACTTAGGGCATTTTCAGTGTTCCCTGCAAAGGGAGCATTTTCTGTTGCCTCTCACAGTGGTAATCTCCGTTATGGTCACTAAATCGTTCAGAGTGGGAATCTTTACAGAGACCATCTTTGGATAATAGTAATTGACATAAATGACATTCACTTTAAGTAGATAACTAGGGGGACTGACATGGGCAAAGACCCCACTCTAAAGATCACAGAAATTACCTATTAAGATATGCTGAGACACATTCCTTAAAAGTTTGGCTTTATTTACCTTTTAGGGTTGAAAGACACATTGTTTAAGCTATTTCATTTTCATACTCAGTAATTATGGAAATAATACCAAATGGCAATACAAAAAACAAATGTAATTACCTCATTTATAAAAGAACCCCCCAAAACAAACTTGTTTTCTATTTTTACTATATATATATATATATATATATATATAACATATAAATATATATATATATAAAACATATAAAACATATGTTACCAGAAATATATATAACTTAACAGAGTATTGTGAGACTTTTCCATAAAAACTTAAAGTATAAATCTAGGACCTAAAGGATCTGGCAATGACAAAATATTATAGATTCTACTTTAAATGAACGCATACTTTCTATATTTTTGTGTTTTCAATAGAATGAATGGTATATCTTCTTACCATTTTGTGTGTGGCACATAATAGACACTCAAAATTATTTGTTAAATATATGAATAAACATGTACATTGAGGCTCTAGAATCCGTTTCCACTCACAACTTCAGTTATCACCTTTATACAATGATTTTCAAATATTTACCTTCAGCCAAGTCTAATGTTTCTTCTGAAATTTAGAGATTTTTTTTTCAACTGCATCCTAAGCATTTCCAATAAACTCTTCATAGACATTTCAAAAATCAACATATCAAAAAATAGTATCCATATTACTTTTACCTCAGTCTTTACCTTGTACCTCCTATTTTATATCCCTTGTAGTTTCTTGTCCTCAACACCATATACAAGACATCACCAATTCTTGTCCATTCTGTACTGTATACATGCCCCAAAATTTCTCCCTTCCCCTCCACTCCAGACCTCTTGCTTTAATCTTACAGTCAGCTGGCAGTGACCAAAACTCTTTACATGGGGAAAATAAGTAAATAAAAAGTAAAAAAAAAAAACATTCTGAAAATTAGCTGTCAACATCTTCAATTCTAAGTAGTAAAAGACAGGCAAAAGACTGAAAAGCTACAAAATAAAATGAAAACATACCTGTAGTTATTGAGATTAATACAGGAAGTATAGGGTAACAGAAACACAAGATTTTCCTTTCAAAACTGGGTAGCTGAGGTAAGAATTACATCTTCAGATATAAGAATTAATGACAAAGAAAAAAAATTGGGACATTGAGGATAGGGGGAAGATGGCGGCGTAGGAGGACTGGGCTCACCGCGCGTGCTACTGATCACTTAGATTCCACCTACACCTGCCTAACTAACCCAGAAAACCACCAGAAGACTAGCAGAAGAGAGTCTTCTGAGCCAAGCGCAGACGAGAGGCCCACAGAAGACGGTAGGAAGGGCTGAGAGGCAGTGCGCGCTACATGGACTGGCGGGAGGGAGCCAAGCAGAGAGCCAGAGTCTGGCTTGCAAAAGCAGAGGGGCCGGATGGAGTGTGTTCCACAGCAAGTGGGACTTAGCATCTGGGAGGTCATAAGTGTACAGCTCTGCTTGGAAAGTGGGAAGGCTGGAGGACAAAGGGAGGGAGAGCTGCTGAGCCCCCTGACGACAGAGCTGAGTTTAGCGGGGAACAAAGGCACTCGCCAGCGCCATCTCCCTCGCCCATCCCCCAGACAAAATCCCAAAGGGAACCAGTTCCTGCCAGGGAACTTCCTTGCTCCGCCCAAATACCTAACAATGTGCTTCTGCAGAGCCACCACTCCGGCAGCGGGTCTGACTCCCTCCGGCTGCCACAGGGCCCCTCCTGAAGTGGATCAACTAAGGAGAAGCGAGCTAAGCCTGCCCCTCCTGCCCCCGTGCACCTTGCCTACCCACCCCAGCTAATATGCCAGATCCCCAGCACCATAAGACTGGCAGTGTGCAAGTAGCCCAGACGGGCCATGCCACCCCACAGTGAATCCCACCCCTAGGAGAGGGGAAGAGAAGGCACACACCAGTCTGACTGTGGCCCCAGCGGTGGGCTGGGGGCAGACATCAGGTCTGACTGCGGCTCCGCCCACCAACTCCAGTTATACACCACAGCACAGGGGAAGTGCCCTGCAGGCCCACACCACTCCAGGGACTATCCAAAATGACCAAAAGGAAGAAATCCCCTCAGAAGAATCTCCAGGAAATAACAACAGCTAATGAACTGATCAAAAAGGATTTAAATAATTTCACAGAAAGTGAATTTAGAATAATAGTCATAAAATTAATCGCTGGGCTTGAAAACAGTATACAGGACAGCAGAGAATCTCTTGCTACAGAGATCAAGGGACTAAGAAGCAGTCAGGAGGAGCTGAAAAACGCTTTCAACGAAATGCAAAACAAAATGGAAAAGACGACGGCTCGGATTGAAGAGGCAGAGGAGAGAATAGGTGAACTAGAAGATAAAGTTATGGAAAAAGGAAGCTGAGAAAAAGAGAGATAAAAAAAATCCAGGAGTATGAGGGGAAAATTAGAGAACTAAGTGATGCACTAAAAAGAAATAATATACGCATAATTGGTATCCGAGAGGAGGAAGACAGAGGGAAAGGTGCTGAAGGAGTACTTGAAGAAATAATAGCTGAGAAGTTCCCTGAACTGGGGAAGGAAAAGGGCATTGAAATCCAAGAGGCACAGAGAATTCCCTTCAGACGTAACTTGAATCCATCTTCTGCACGACAAATCATAGTGAAACTGGCAAAATACAAGGATAAAGAGAAAATTCTGAAAGCAGCAAGGGGTAAACGTGCCCTCACATATAACGGGAGACCTATAAGACTCGTGGCTGATCTCTCTTTTGAAACTTGGCAGGCCAGAAAGGATTGGCACGAGATCTTTAATGTGCTAAACAGGAAAAATACGCAGCCGAGAATCCTTTATCCAGCAAGTCTGTCATTTAGAATAGAAGGAGAGAGAAAGGTCTTCCCAAACAAACAAGAACTGAAGGAATTAATCACCACTAAACCAGCCCTACAAGAGATCCTAAGGGGGATCCTCTGAGACAAAGTACCAGAGACATCACTACAAGCATGAAGCCTACAGACATCACAATGACTCTAAACCCGTATCTTTCTATAATAACACTGAATGTAAATGGATTAAATGAGCCAACCAAAAGACATAAGGTATCAGAATGGATAAAAAAACAAGACCCATCTATTTTCTGTCTACAAAAGACTCATTTTAGATATGATGACACCTTTAGATTGAGAGTGAGGGGATGGAGAACTATTTACCATGCTACTGGAAGGCAAAAGAAAGCTGGAGTAGCCATACTTGCATCAGACAAACTAGACTTTAAATTAAAGGCTGTAACAAGAGATGAAGAAGGGCATTATATAATAACCACAGGATCTATCCACCAGGAAGAGCTAACAATTATAAATGTCTATGCACCGAATAACGGAGCCCCCAAATATATAAAACAATTACTCATAAACATAAGCAACCTTATTGAGAAGAATGTGGTAATTGCAGGGGACTTTAACACTCCAGCACATAAATGGATAGATCATCTAGACATATGATCAATAAAAAAACAAGGGCCCTGAATGACACATTGGATCAGATGGACATGACAGATCTATTTAGAACTCTGCATCCCAAAGCAACAGAATATACTTTCTTCTCAAGTGCACATGGAACATTCTCCAAGAGAGATCATATACTGGGTCACAAAACAGCCCTTCATAAGTATACAAGAATTGAGATCATACCATGCATACTTTCAGACCACAATGCTATGAAGCTTGAAATCAACCACAGGAAAAAAGTCTGGAAAAACTCCAAAAGCATGGAGTTAAAGAACACCCTACTAAAGAATGAGTAGGTCAGCCAGGCAATTAGAGAAGAAATTAAAAAATATATGGAAACAAACGAAAATGAAAATACAACAATCCAAACGCTTTGGGATGCAGCGAAGGCAGTCCTGAGAGGAAAATACATCGCAACCCAGGCCTATCTCAAGAAATAAGAAAAATCCCAAATACAAAATCTAACAGCACACCTAAAGGAAATAGAAGCAGAACAGCAAAGGCAGCCCAAACCCAGCAGAAGAAGAGAAATAATAAAGATCAGAGCAGAAATAAACAATATAGAATCTAAAAAAAACTGTAGAGCAGATCAACGAAACCAAGAGTTGGTTTTTTGAAAAAATAAACAAAATTGACAAACATCTAGCCAGGCTTCTCACAAAGAAAAGAGAGGTGATCCAAATAGATAAAATCATTAATGAAAATGGAATTATTGCAACCAATCCCTCAGAGAGACACACAATTATCAGGGAATACTATGAAAACTTATATGCCAACAAATTGGACAACCTGGAAGAAATGGACAAATTCCTGAACACCCACACTCTTCCAAAACTCAATCAGGAGGAAATAGAAAGCTTGAACAGACCCAAAACCAGCGAAGACATTGAATCGGTTATCAAAAATCTCCCAACAAATAAGAGTCCAGGACCAGATGGCTTCCCAGGGGAGTTCTACCAGACGTTTAAAGCAGACATAATACCTATCCTTCTCAAACTATTCCAAGAAATAGAAAGGGAAGGAAAACTTCCAGACTCATTCTAGGAAGCCAGTATTACTTTGATTCCTAAACCAGACAGAGACCCAGTAAAAAAAGAGAACTACAGGCCAATATCCTTGATGAATATGGATGCAAAAATTCTCAATAAGATACTAGCAAATCGAATTCAACAGCATATCAAAAGAATGATTCACCATGATCAAGTGGGATTCATTCCTGGGATGCAGGGCTGGTTCAACATTCGCAAATCAATCAACATGATACATCACATTAATCAAAGAAAAGATAAGAACCATATGATCCTGTCAATCGATACAGGAAAGGCCTTTGACAAAATCCAGCACCCTTTCTTAATAAAAACCCTTGAGAAAGTCGGGATAGAAGGAACATACTTAAAGATCATAAAAGCCATTTATGAAAAGCCCACAGCTAACATCATCCTCAATGGGGAAAAACTGAGAGCTTTTTCCCTGAGGTCAGGAACACGACAGGGATGCCCACTCTCACTGCTGTTGTTTAACATAGTGTTTGAAGTGCTAGCATCAGCAATCAGACAACAAAAGGAAATCAAAGGCATCAAAATTGGCAAAGATGAAGTCAAGCTTTCACTTTTTGCAGATGACATGATACTATACATGGAAAATCCGATAGACTCCACCAAAAGTCTGCTAGAACTGATACATGAATTCAGCAAAGTTGCAGGATACAAAATCAATGTACAGAAATCAGTTGCATTCTTATACACTAACAGTGAAGCAACAGAAAGACAAAGAAACTGATCCCATTCACAATTGCACCAAGAAGCATAAATATCTAGGAATAAATCTAACCAAAGATGTAAAAGATCTGTATGCTGAAAACTATAGAAAACTTATGAAGATAATTGAAGAAGATATAAAGAAATGGAAAGACATTCCATGCTCATGGATTGGAAGAATAAATATTGTCAAAATGTCAATACTACCCAAAGCTATCTACACATTCAATGCAATCCCAATCAAAATTGCACCAGCATTCTTCTCGAAACTAGAACAAGCAATCCTAAAATTCATATGGAACCACAAAAGGCCCCGAATAGACAAAGTAATTTTGAAGAAGAAGACCAAAGCAGGAGGCATCACAATCCCAGACTTTAGCCTCTACTACAAAGCTGTAATCATCAAGACAACATGGTATTGGCACAAAAACAGACACATAGACCACTGGAATAGAATAGAAACCCCAGAACTAGACCCACAAACATATGGCCAACTCATCTTTGACAAAGCAGGAAAAAACATCCAATGGAAAAAAGACAGTCTCTTTAACAAGTGGTGCTGGGAGAACTGGACAGCAACATGCAGAAGGTTGAAACTAGACCACTTTCTCACACCATTCACAAAAATAAACTCAAAATGGATAAAGGATCTGAATGTGAGGCAGGAAACCATCAAAACCCTAGAGGAGAAAGCAGGAAAAGACCTCTCTGACCTCAGCCGTAGCAATCTCTTACTCGACACATCCCCAAAAGCAAGGGAATTAAAAGGAAAAATGAATTACTGGGATCTTATGAAGATAAAAAGCTCTGCACAGCAAAGGAAACAACCAACAAAACTAAAAGGCAACCAACGGAATGGGAAAAGATATTTGCAAATGACATATCGGACAAAGGGCTAGTCTCCAAAATCTATAAAGAGCTCACCAAACTCCACACCCGAAAAACAAATAGCCCAGTGAAGAAATGGGCAGAAAACATGAATAGACACTTCTCTAAAGAAGACATCCGGATGGCCAACAGGCACATGAAAAGATGCTCAACGTCGTTCCTCATCAGGGAAATACAAATCAAAACCACACTTAGATATCACCTCATGCCAGTCAGAGTGGCCAAAATGAACAAATCAGGAGACTATAGATGCTGGAGAGGATGTGGAGAAATGGG
Organism: Prionailurus bengalensis; assembly: GCF_016509475.1. Lineage (NCBI taxonomy): Eukaryota > Metazoa > Chordata > Mammalia > Carnivora > Felidae > Prionailurus > Prionailurus bengalensis. The sequence goes on along the minus strand of NC_057361.1, from coordinate 75,300,584 downwards.
AACCCTCTTGCACTGTTGATGGGAATGCAAATTGGTGCAGCCACTCTGGAAAGCAGTGTGGAGGTTCCTCAGAAAATTAAAAAGAGACCTACCCTATGACCCAGCAATAGCACTGCTAGGAATTTACCCAAGGGATACAGGAGTACTGATGCATAGGGGCACTTGTACCCCAATGTTTATAGCAGCACTCTCAACAATAACCATATTATGGAAAGAGCCTAAATGTCCATCAACTGATGAATGGATAAAGAAATTGTGGCTTATATACACAATGGAGTACTACATGACAATGGGAAAGAACGAAATATGGCCCTTTGTAGTAACGTGGATGAAACTGGAGAGTGTGATGCTAAGTGAAATAAGACATACGGAGAAAGACAGATACCATATGGTTTCACTCTTATGTGGATCCTGAGAAACTTAACAGAAACCCATGGAGGAGGGGAAGGAAAAAAATAAAAAAGAGGTTAGAGTGGGAGAGAGCCAAAGCATAAGAGACTCTTAAAAATTGAGAACAAACTGAGGGTTTATGGTGGGTGGGAGGGAGGGGAGGGTGGTGATGGGTATTGAGGAAGGCACCTTTTGGGATGAGCACTGGGTGTTGTATGGAAACCAATTTGACAATAAATTTCATATACTGAAAAAAAAATTGGACATCAATTTTTTTTCAATTCTTCCTGATCTTCAATTTTGTTAATCACAGTCACCTGCACTATTATTTATTTAAATTTTGTAATGTTTATTTTTGAGAGAGAGAGAGAGAGAGCAGAGGAGGGTCAGAGAAAGAGGGAAACACAGCATCCGATGTAGGCTCCAGGCTCTGAGTTGACAGAATAGAGCCCAATGCAAGGCTCCCACTCACAGACAACAAAATCATGACCTGAGCTGAAGTTGGACACTTAAATGACTGAGCCACCAAGACACATCATGGACTGCATTTTTAGAATGAAGTAAACAATACGTATTCTAATTAATGGCTTAAATTTTCTGTTTTGAGAAAAATCTAATAAACTGTGCTTTGGTGATTCATTCAGCAAAAACTGACTATACTCCACTGAGAATCAAAGTGAGTTTTTCAAACGTTACTCCATCTTGAGTCACCTACTTTTGGCACTTGCTACTTTTTGCATTTTCAGTGTTCCCTGCAAAGGGAAGCATTTTCTATTGCCTCTCACAGTGGAAAACTCCATTATGGTCCTTAATCATCCAGAGTGTGAATATTTATGTGGACCATCTTTGGATAATAGTAATTGGTATATAAATGACATTCACTTTAAGTAGATAACTAGGGGAACTGACATGTGCAAAGACCCACCTAAAGATCACAGAAATTACCTATTAAGAGACATTATGCCACATTCCTTAAAAGTTTGGCTATATTTACTCTCTTAGGGTTGAATGATGCATTGTTTAACCTAGTTCATTTTCTTAGTAAATATGGAAACAATACCAAAATGGCAATACAGAAAACAAATGTAATTACCTCATTTATAAAAGAAACTCCCTCAAAATAAACTTGTTTTCTATTTTCACTATGCTATTCTATTCTTATTTACTGTGTCAAGAAGTGGGTAAAAAACAAAAAGAAGTGAGTACGTTGTTTTTTAAATTTTATTATTACAAGATGATCCTGGTCTAAATTATATTGTAACTTGGGAATCTGAGTGGTCCAGTCAGTTGACTGTGCAACTCTTGATTTTGGCTCAGGTAATGATTACAGGGTCGTGGGACTTAGCCCCACATAGGGCTCCATGCTGAGTGTGGTTGGAGCCTACTTAGGATTCTCTCTCTCTCTTGTCCTCTCCCCCTCTGTCCCTTTCCTCCACTCATGCTTTCTCTTTCTAAAATAAAAAAAAATGAAAAAATAAAAATAAATAAATGAATTGTTCTGTAACTGTACCAAAAATATTTTAGAGTGAATGACTTAATAATTGTAAGCTTAGGATAAATACTTAACTTAGTGGAATTTATATGACGCATAACCAAGCATATTAGAGCTAAATTTCTGCATTTATATGTTTTTTTTAATTCACCATTAGGTAATTACATACTACTTTTAATTTTTTAATATAATTTATTGTCAAGTTAGCTTACATACGGTGCATACAGTGTGCTCTTGGCTTCAGAAACAGATTCCCGTGATTCATCACTTATATCAAACACCTAGTGCTCATCACAAGTGCCCTCCTCAATGCCTATCACACATTTTTCCCTGCCCCCCTGCCCCCCACACCCTTCCACCCTCAGTTTGTTCTCTGTATTTAAATGTCTCTTATGGTTTGCTTCCCTCTCTATTTGTAACTTTTTTTTTCTTTTCCAACACTTATGGTCTTCTGTTAAGTTTCTCAAATTCCACAGATGAGTGAAAACATATGATATCTTTCTTTCTCTGACTGACTTATTTCATTAGCATAATACCCTCCAGTTCCATCCACATTGCTGCAAATGGCAAGATTTCATTATTTTTCATTGCCAAGTTGTATTCCACTGTGTGTGTGTGTGTGTATATATATGTATATACATACATACATATATATACATATATATGTATATATATACACCACATCTTCTTTATCCATTCATCAATTGACGGAAATATGGGCTCTTCCCATAATTTGGCCATTGTTATTTTTTTTTGAAAAATTTTTTAATGTTTATTTATTTTTGACAGAGAGAGAGAGAGAGAGAGAGAGAGAGATCATGAGCAGGGAGGTGCAGATAGAGAGAGGGAGACAGAATCCGAAGCAGGCTCCAGTCTCTGAGCTGACAGCTCAGAGCCCGATGTGGGAGCCGATCATGAGATCATGATCTGAGCTGAAGTCGGACACTCAACCAACTGAGCCACCCAGGTGCCCCTATAATTTGTCTATTGTTAATAGCACTGCTATAAACATTGGGGTACATGTGCCCCTATCAATCAGCACTCCTGTATCCTTTGGATAAATTCCTAGAAATGCTATTGCTGTTCATAGGGTAATTCTATTTTTAATTTTTTGAGGTAACTCCACACTGTTTTCCAGAGTGGCTGCACCAGTTTGCATTCCCACAAACAATGCAATTGAGTATTTCCTGCTGCCCCCTTCTGGTCTGCTGAGTTTCAGTGGACAAGTCTGTTACTACTCTTATGTGTCTATCCTTGTAGGTTAAGGCTCGTTTGTCCCTAGCTGCTTTCAGAAATCTCTCTTTATCTTTGTATTTTGTCAGTTTCACCATGCTATGTCATGGTGTTGACCTGATTTTGTTGATTCTGAAAGGAATTCTTTGTGCCTCCTGGACTTGGATGCCTGTTTTGTTCCCCAGATTAAGGAAGTTCTCAGCTATAACGTGTTCAAATAAACCTTCTGCTCTTTATCTTTCACTTCTTCTTCTGGAACTCCTATCATATGGATATTAATTAATTTCACTGAATTACTTAGGTCTCTAATTCTCCTCTGGAGGTCTAGTAATTTCCTTTCTCTCCTTTTCTCAGCTTAATTTTACCTTTCTCAATGATTTCACCTTCTATTTCACCCATTCTCTCCTCTGCTTCTCCCATTCTTGCTGTCACTACAGCTAGTTTATTTTGCACCTCATATACAGCATTTCTGAATCATCGTGACTATTTCTTAATTCCTTGATCACTATAGCAATAGATTCTCTGCTGTTTTCTGTCCTTTACATATTTTAATAGTTTGTTATGTGTCCTGCACCTTTGAGTACTACAATATTAAAAAAAGGGTCATAAACTGTCCAGGGCCTGGAACTTCAGGAAATTTTTTTGGAGTGTGTTATGTGCACTCTGTTGTTGTGTCTTGGCTGCTTTACCTCACTACTCATAGTGGTGGATTGGTGGAGTGGTGGATTGCACCAAGTGTGCTTTGATTTGCTTGTTGAAGTAACCCTGGAAAAGAGGAGAAGGAGAGGGGGAAATAAACCTTATTCCAAACTGAGACAGAAATTATAGGGGTGGATAGAAAAACCAGGCAAAGAATCAAAAAAATTACAGGGCTTAATACAGAGAGAGAGGAACATAAACAAGAAGGAGATACAGAAAAGGTCTAAAAATAATATAGCAAAATTGCCTGATTAAAGAAAAGACAGGAACAGCATTAAAAAAGGACAGAGAGAGAGAGAGAGAGAGAGAGGATATATATATATATATATGACCAAAAATCAAATCAGAAACTGTAAGAAAAACCACAGTACAGTTGCCCCTTGGTACCTTGAAAATGGTGGTTATGTTGGTCTTGAGAAGGGGCTTAACTGGTTCAGTGTCAATCACACTCCAGTAGATAAGCAGTTAGTAGGCTTTGAGGGGCGGCATTTGCTGTAAATGATCCTGCCTCCACTGGGGGCCGCTGTCCTGTTCTCTGAAGCCCCACCGCATTGGTGATGGGGAGTACACACCAGTCTCTCCTTCTTGGACTGAGTGTCCTAAACCACTCTGTTCAGGCAGCCCTCCCAGAACAGCACTGGCAAGGGTGGGCTGCTTTTCCCTGCTCCACAGTCTCCCCTGCCTCCCCTGTGCTGGACTAGGATTCAAAACCCGATGTCTTAAATGATGCTGCTGTGCACTGACCAGGAATAGAACCATTCCTTCAAGCTGACAAAGGGCCTTTGGCTGGTGCCTGCAGGGTCTTTTGTACTTCGAGAGTCAGTAAACCCTCTTCTCATAGAACTTTATGGAAGGGATGGCTTTCTCATAGTGCATCCCCAAGAGTGTTATCCAGTTCGGGGTTGGCTTTCCTCCCCACCAGACATGTGCAGGTTCAGTGGCACAGGCTTGCACACCATCAGTGGCTCTGGTCAGGAGATAGTTGTAAAACCCTGAAATCTACAATCTTCATTCCTAAGGCTGTTTGCAAAGTAGAAACTGGTTCTCTTCTTATTCTTCATTTTCCAGACCATGGTCTGGAGAGGTTTTTCTCTTATCCAAATACAATCCCAGAAAGCTTCCCTTTCTCTTCCTTTTGTTTATCCACCAAAGGGGATTCCCCCTCTTCTATGTCTATGCTGTCACCCATTTTCTCTCCCCCAATTCACAAACACACACTTCTGAACCACTAAGCTGTCTCCTAGGTCCCTGGAGATGTTGCTGTCAGACTGTAGCCTAGATTCCTGGAATTCCAAGTGTTTTGACTACAATACTGCTATGTTTCAGGGATGAGAGGAATCCTGGTAACCCTACTTCTCCGCCATGTTGACTCCTCCTCCTCACATATCACATTTTTAGAGACATGAAATTTTTTAATGTTGCTAATAGATCCTTTTTACAAAGCAATATAAATTGTAGCTTCTTTGCTGAAAAACCAAGGGTAGTCCATACATAAAGTAAATAAATTCTTAGTGCATCAAAGAAACAAAACAAAAAGTTACAAGTTTTGCTTTTCTCACTAAACTATTTCATAGGGTTCCCTCTAGGGAATTAAGTTTGAAGTATTTCTCATTGGAACAGATTAGAAAGCCCAGAAATAAACCCAAAATCATGTGGTCAATTAATCTTCAATAAAGCAAGAAAGAATATCCAATAAGAAAAAGATGGTCTCTTCAAAAAATGGTGTTTGGAAATCTGGACAGCTACATGCAAAATAATGAAACTGGACCAGTTTCTGTTTTTTTTATTATTTTTTTAAATATTTATTCATTTTTGAGAGACAGAGAGAGACAGAGCATGAGTTGGGGAGGGGAAAAGAAAGAGGGAGACACAGAATTTGAAGCAGGCTCCAGGCTCTGAGCTGTCAGCACAGATCCCAATACAGGGCTTGAAACCACAGACTTCGAGATCATGACCTGAGCTGAAGTCGGATGCTTAACCAACTGAGCCATCCAGGCATCCCTGGACCACTTTCTTTCACCATATGCACTCAAACAAAAAAAAAAAAAATCAAAATGGATTAAAGACCCAAATATGAGACCTGAAACCATAAAAATCCTAGAAGGGAGCACAGTCAGCAATATTTTTACATCAGCTATTGCAACATTTTTTGAAATAAGTCCACCTAGGCAAAAGAAACTAAAGCAAGGGGGCACCTGGGTGGCTCAGTTGGTTTAGCATCTGACTTCAGCTCAGGTCATGATTTCACTGCTCACGTGTTCAGGCCCCATGTCAGGATCTGTGCTCACAGCTCAGAGCCTGGAGCTTGCTTCAGATTCTCTGTCTCCCTCTCTCTCTGCACCTTTTCACTCATGCTCTGTCTCTTTCTCTCAAAAATAAATAAACATTAATTTTTTTCTAAAAAAAAGGAAACTAAAGCAAAAATAAACTATTGGGACTATATAAAAAAATCTTCTGGACAGTGAAAGAAACAATCAACAAAATGAAAAGACAACCTACTGAATGGAAGAAGATATTTACAAATGACATATTAAAAAAGGGTTATTATCTAAGATATATATACTGATACAACTCAACACCCCCCAGAAATAATCCAATTAAAAATAGGCAGAAAACATGAATAGACATTTTACTAAAGAAGACATCTAGATGACCAGAAGAAACATGAAAAGATGGTTAACATCACTCATCATTAGGGAAATGCAAATCAAAACTGCAATGAACTATTGGGCACCTGGGCAGCTCAGTTATTTAAACATCTGACTGGTTCAGGTCATGATCTCATGGTTCATGAGCTCAATCCCCATGTCAGGCTCTGTGCTGACAGCTGGGAGCCTAGGGACTGCTTCAGATTCTTTGTCTCCCTCTCTCTCTGCCCCTCCCAGCTTGCTCTCTGTCTCTCTCTCAAAAATAAATAAACAAAAAATTCTTAATACAAATACAATGAGATATTACGTCACACCTATCAGAATGGCTAAAATAAAAAATATAAGAAAAAAATATTGGTGAGGATATGGAGAAAAAGACACCCTCTTGCACTGTTGGTAGGAATGCAAACTGGTGCAGCCACCCTGGAATACAATATTTTAAAAAGCTGAAAATAGGAGTATGCCATGATCCAGTAATTACACTACTGAGTATATACTCCCAAAATACAAAAACACTAATTCAAAGGGCACCTGGGTGGCTCAGCTGGTTGAGTGACTGACTTCACCATAATCTCATGATTCTTGAATTCGAGCCCCATGTTGGGCTCTGTGGTGACAGCTTGGAGTTTGGAGTCTGCTTCAGAGTCTGTGTCTCCCTCTCTCTCTGCCCCTTCCCAACTCTCTCTGTCTCTCTCTCTCTCTCTCTCTCAAGAATAAATTAACATTAAAAAAAAATTTAGTGGCTCCTGGGTGGCTCAGTCGGTTAAGCGTCCGACTTTGGATCAGGTCACGATCTCACAGTTCATGAGTTCGAACCACACGTTGGGCTCTGGGCTGACAGCTCAGAGCCTGGACTTGGTTCAGATTCTGTGTCTCCCTCTCTCTCTGCCCCTCCCCTGCTCATGCTCTGTCTCTCTCAAAAGCAAATAAATAAATATTAAATTTTTTTTTTAAAAAAAGCACTAATTCAAAAGGATACATGTACCCTGATGTTTTTGGCAGCATTATCTACAAGAGCCAAGTTATGGAAACAGCCTAAGTGTCCATTGACTGAGGAATAAAGATTTGGTATATGTATACAATGGAATATTATTCAGCCCTAAAAAATAATGAAATCTTGCTATTTGCAACAACATGGGTGGAGCTAGGAAGTATAATACTGAACAAAACAAGTCAGTAAGAGAGACAAATACCACATGATCTCATTCATACATGGATTTTAAGAAACAAAACAAATGAGCAAAAGAAAAAGAACAAAAGAGAGAGAAGCCAAGAAAGAGTCTTAACTATAGAGAAGACTTTTAACTATAGAGAACAAACTGATGGTTACAGAGGGGAGGTGGGGAGCAGGATGGGTGAAATAGGTGATGGGGATTAAGGAGGGCACTTGTCATGAAAAGCAAAGGTTGATGTATGGAATTGTTGAATCACTATATTGTACTCTTGAAACTAATATTATATTATATGTTAGTTATATTGGAATTAAAATTAAATTTTAATTTAAAAATTTTAAAGGGGCTCCTGGGTGGCTAAGTTGGTTGAGCTTCTGACTTCAGCTCAGGTCATGATCTCACAGTTCATGGGTTCAAGCCCCGTGTTGGACTCTGTGCTGACAGCTCAGAGCATGGAGCCTGCCTTGGATTCCGTGTCTCCCTCTCTCTCTCTGCCCCACCCCTGCTCTCTCTCTCTCTCTCTCCCAAATAAACATTAAAAAAAATTTAAAAATTAGAAAAAAAAGGTTGAAGCATTTACCATGAGCACTGACATAGAAGGAATTCCTGGTGGTCTAATCAAGAGACAACAGGAGCTAGTTTTTCATTCTACATATGGATTGTTCAGCCTGCTGAAATATAATACTATAGAAATAACAACACTTGGGTGTATTTAAAGCAACATTTAAAGTATTTTTTAAATTCACAACGATTACATGAAGATTTCTGAAAGAGTGTATATTTGCACAGTTTCAAGATCAGGTAGCACATTTCTGTAATAGCAGTGATCAGTTACAAATGTTCAAAAAATATTACTATATGAATCTATACTCTCTCCCTGTGTCCTTCTAAATGGGTCCTTAAGCTGCTAATGCTTAGTCATGATGTAACTAGGTATCTTTGAGCCACATACAGAACACAAAATATCTATATGAGATCATGTGGTATTTGCAAAACATGAAAAGATGCTCAGAAATTTATAATAACAATTTAAATTATAGTTAATAATTGAAGAAACAATTCACAATGTCATGTTCAAATGCATTGTTAAATGCATCATAATAGTAGTACTAAAAAGTGTTTCTTTTTTTGTAGGCTTCAGATATCATAAAGAGATTTTGTTGTTGTTATTGCATTAGTTTTAATAGGGATGATTTTCCTTCAACAATTCTTTTTTTTTTCCCTAAAAAGTAGCAAGACTAGATTTTATTGGATACTAAAGAGATAAAGATGACAAAATAGCAGCTCCTTTTAGAAAGGGAAATCGGGGCACCTGGGTGACTTAGTTGGTTGAGCATCGGACTCTTGATTTCTGCTCAGGTCATAAATCTCATGGTTCCTGAGTTTGAGTGCCATGTCAGGCTCTGCACTGTTTGTGTGAAGCCTGCTTAGGATTCTTCCTCCATCTCAAAATAAATTAGTAAAATGTAAAAATAAAATTAAGAAGAAAAGGAAAATCTATAAAAATTACTAGTTAATTAGAATTCTAATTATAGACTAGCATAAATAGGGACTATATCTTTTATGATCCTGCTATTATTCACAAAATATTACTGTTTCTCTTTCATATTGATCTTCAGTGCTGGTTTATAAGCCATAGAAGAAGACCATGTCATTATTTTACTGGTTAATGTCATATTTATCAAAATTTTTAAAAGTTTACCACGTTGAACTCCCTTTTTATCCATTGAGTACCTACTAATGTTTGACCATTTTCCTTGTTGTCTTTATTCTAAATTCAGCTAATTTCAAACATTTTATTTTCTCTTTGACTACATATGTCAACACCAACACTTGTTTTAGTGAAGAAAAGACCTATTGAATTATTTATTGTTAGTAAAATTTTGAAGATATAGTTCATAATAAGGGGTGTTTGAAGTAGAAAAGAAAACCCATGTTGTGAACTGAGGGACACACATTCCAGTTCATGTAAATCTGTGTAATCAAACCTCGCTTGGTATCTGTTTTCTTATCTGTCAAATGAGATGGTTGGGTTGTTCTATAATTTCTTTTTAATATTTCTTTTCTGTCTATAATTCTATGGCTTTTTAAGGAAATAGACTAACACTAGATACAAACCCCAACTAATTTATGATGTAAAATCAATATGTGGGATATGAAAATACCATATTGCACCTTCAAAATTAATATATTTATTGTAAAGTACAAAATCTTGATGATAAAGAAATTGCCTTGTCCGTTGTAGGGCAACTGAAAATAATTTTCTCTCCAATTGATGGTGTTGTCATCTAATTGGGAGTTACTTCTCCCGATTTCCCACTGCTTGAAAATAACAGAGATTTTCATATAAAAATTTCACAGCTCTTATCTATAATCTATTTGATGCTTTATAGACAACATCTAGGTGTGGAATGATTATCTTAAGGAACCATAACATCCTTTCAGTAAGTCAATAGCTGATGTGTGGGTAAATCAAGGTGAATGAACCTTTCTTGTACTCAACACCATATAAGCTCCACTTTAATCATATTTTCTCTGATGAATAGAGAAATCACAGTGGAAAATTATGATAGCAGTTGAAAAATGCATTTAACCTCATTGTGACACATATGATATTTGCAGAAATGATCATGTGAAGTTTAATTGCTGTGTTAGATAACTTGCTCCAAGCCAAGTGTATCCTATTAAAATGTAAAAGTAATATAATTAGTGTTATAGAATAAATAACATAAATAGCACTTAAGAAAATTACTCAACTTGAACTTTAAATATAGTGAAATAAATGGAAGAAAACAGTATTAATTGTACTTCATAGATTTAATTAAAAGACATTTTTTAAGTTTATTTATTTATTTTGAGAGAAAGAGAGCACAAACTGGGGAAGGGATGAGAGAAGGAGAGACAGAATTCCAAACAGGCTCCACACCATCAGCACAGAACCTGATGTGGGTTTCAAAGCCTTAAACTGTGAGATCATGATCTGAACTGAGATCAAGAGTTAGACACTTAACCAACTGAGCCACCCAGGTGCCCTGAAGTGAAATATTTTTTTAATGTTTATTTATCTTGAGAGACAGAGAGAGAGAGAGAGTGCAAATGGGGGAGGGGCAGAGAGAGAGGGAGACACAGAATCTGAAGCAGGCTCCAGGCTCTGTGCTAACAGCGGGGCTCGAACCCAAGAGCGGTGAGATCATGACCTTAGGTGAAGCTGGATGTTTAACCAACTGAACCACCCAGGCATCCCATGAAAGATTTTTAATTTTTTTTTAACGTTTATTTATTCTTGAGAGATAGGGAGAGACAGAGCATGAGTAGGGGAGGGGTAGAGAGAGAGGGAGACACAGAATCTGAAGCAGGCTCCAGGCTCTAAGCTGTCAGCACAGAGCCCAATACGGGGCTTGAACCCACAAATCATGAGATCATGACCTGAGCCAAAGTCAGACACTTAACCAACTGAGCCACCCAGGCGCCCCCCATGAAATAATTTTTTTTAATGAAATTGAATATCATTAGTTCACATTAAGCTAAATTAGGTCATCCTTTAGTTGAGCTTAGTCTGAGCTATTCTTTTTTTTTTTTTTTTTTTTTTTAGATTTCATATACCGCTCTTATTGTTTCTGCTAGGAAGTTTCTTTTTTTTTTTTATGAAATTTATTGATTAATTGGTTTCCATACAACACCCAGTGCTCATCCCAAAAGGTGCCCTCCTCAATACCCATCACCCACCCTCTCCTCCCTCCCACCCCCCATCAACCCTAGTCTGAGCTATTCTTAAGCAATTTATTCTGAAGGCAAAGAAATTTGAAATTTTTGTGAGCCAACACAAAAAAGCTTCACAGGGGAAGAATTCAGTTTAAAGGATGGTTCAAATGAAATGAATCTTGTAACACAGAGGTAATTTTAATTCTTAAAATAGATGTACCTGATTAGGGATTATTGTCTCCAAGGACTGAAGAACAATGAACCTATGATCACATTAAGTAAACATCATAGTGAACAGAAGCTACTCATAGGTTTGAAAACCATTTGCAAACTATTTTTCTCCATTTGAATTGCAAAGTAGTCTGTATAAGTTTAAAAGCTGCCAGCAGTGAAACGGAAAACCTAGAGAAAAATGGCAATTTTCATTGTCCATCAGTGAACAAATATTTAATGACAAAAGAAGAGAATAATGGATATGAGTAGAAGGGACATTTTTGAACTACATTAGCATAAAAATAAGTGTAACAACAAAACAAATGGCCACAGGTCTATAGTTTTTACATACATACTTAAAGCTATTCTGCTTCATTTGTATTCAAGTTATAAAGGTAGGTCTACAGGAATTTGTATGAAGTACAATTTTTTATATGAATTTAGGAAAGAAATACCAAACTTTTTAAACGTTAATCAAATCATTATATAGACACAAATTACATTTGCCAGACAGGATAGGGAATGGTTCCAATTATACAATCTACTCTTGAGTCAGTTTTGAGATTTCTTTATATAATTAACTTAATCAAATAAAATCTTTAAAAAATAATTCATATTCATTCAACAAATATTTATTCAACATGTACTGTGTGTTAGAACCTTGATTCAGTGAAGATACATCAGTTAAAAACAAAACAAATCAAATATTCCTGATCTGATGGAACTAATATTCTGGTGGAGAAAGACAAATCATAACTATAGATATATATCTTCGTTTCTATATCAGTATAAATATGTGTATAGATACAGTGTAGATAGTGGCATATGGTATGGAAAAAATAGAGCAGAAGAAAATCATGTAATAAATATAAGGAACAAAAATTGTAAATTGGATCTATAGGACAGATTTTACTGAAAATGTGACATTTTTTAGTAAGACTGGAAAGAGCTGAAGGTAATATATTAGTTTCCCATGGCTGCTGTATACAACAGGCCACCAAACAATGTGGCTTCAAATAATACAAATGTATTACATTACAGTTCTATAGGTCATAATTTCGACATAGGTATCACTGGGCTAAAATCAAGGTATCACCAGTAGGACTGTGTTCCTTTCTGGAAGCTCTATGGGAAAATCCCTCTCCTTATCTTTTCCATCTTTTACTTTTTAAAAAGTTTTTGTTTTAATCTCAGTTAAAGTGTTGTATTAGTTTCAAGTGAACAATACAGTAATTCAACAATTGTGTACAGCACCAGTGCTCATCATGACAAGTGTACTCCTTAATCTCCACCACCTATTTAACCCATCCCCCAACTCACATTCCCTTTGGTAATCATCAATTTGTTCTCTATAATTAAGAGTCTGTTTCTTGGTTTGTCTATCTTTGTCTCTCTTTTTTTTTCCTCCTTTGCTTAAAGGCTGACGGAATTCCTTGGCTCATGGCCTCTTTTTTCCATCTTCAAATCCAGTAACATTTCTGAACTTTCACCCTTGCATCTCCTCACTGCAGCCAGAATAGGTTCTCTGCTTTTAAAAATTCTTGCGATGCAATTGGGTCTACCCAGTTAATACAGGATGATTTCCCACTTTAAGTCCTTGCCTTAATCACATCTGCAAAGTCCATTTTGCCATGTAAATTAACATTATTTACAGGTTCTAAGTATTAGGACTCAGACATTTTTGGAGATCCGTTATTCTACTATCACAGATATAACTATGCATGTATCTGAGGGCAAAATATTCTGGAGAGAATGAATATAGTGAACAAAAGCCCTGAATTTTCAGTGTGTTTATTAAAAATAGCAAGTAGCTTAGTGTAGCTGGACCTGAGTGAGGTCAGGAGAAAGTAGTAGAAAAGGAAGTCAGAAAAAGAATGGAAAGGGGTAGGGGCAAATTGTAGAGGGCTTTGTAGGTCCTTATAAAGTATTCCAACTCTCTTTGAGAAGGATGGGAAGCAGTTGGTGGTTTGTGAGAAGTGTGATGTGATCTGACTTTGGTTTTTACAAGATGGCTTTGGTGAGTTTATTGAGAAATGACTTCAAGAAGGCAGCGCTAGATTCATTGTGATAATTCTTACGTAAGTATATTCTAAAATATATTTAGTTTTAAGTAAGTAGATGAATTTCAAGCAGGAAAAGCTCATGGTTTTATTACTTGCCTTCTATCAAAATTTTTGTTGTATTAAAAGACTATAAAAGCATCTGAAGGGAAAAAAATCCTCTTTTATTAACTATCAATGTCATGTTTAAGATCAAACATGTCATTCACTCAAACTATGTGAATTTATAATGGCATCTGATGTTCTAAAATTAAATTACTGAATGGGCTACTTGTCTATAAGTAAGTTATTTATATGCTTGTTGGTTAATTTTACATTTACCACTAGCAGTAACAGGATTGGTTCATGGCTGAGCTTGAGCACACACACATGCACACACACACACATATGGCCACTTATGTAAATAACTAAAACAATATCTTTTACAAAGCAAGGTACAGCTGTAATTCAATATATACTTAAAAATGTAAAAGGATTTTTAAAATACCTAAACATAGAAAAAAATGTTAGCACAAAAGACACGTTATATAAGTAGATATTTCAAGTGAATAATTTAAAAGTAATTTAAGAAAACCTATTCTTTTTTACCCCTCATTAACATAAAATTAGCACAAAAACAATTAGGAAGAATCATGTCTTAGTCGATGCTACACAAAACATTTTCCGGGGGGGAAAATATGCTTTATATCATCTTCTCTAAGGTTTGACTACCTGTAGAAAGAGATGTTAAAAACTGATAGGACAGTGAATTAAAAGTATTATGTATTCATATAACTAAATATCTCTGGTTGCCCCCATAAGGATGGACTAGTGTAGGCCTCTTGACTAGAATAACTTATTGAATATCAAGTAAATAAACCCAATACAATTTTTTGGAATCTATAATTGTTTTTTAAGAAGTCAAGACACACATCCATTTGTTTTTAAATGTTTATTGTAGTCTACTATTTATGTTTATGTTTTTAATTGAACATATAATTCTATGTGTCACTAATAAAATTTTTAATACAAAGCCTTACTATTTCAGAAGACAGTATTCAATATGACTGTTGCTTTTTTGGATCTGGGCAGATTTTATTCACATTATGGGAGGAGAAGGCTTGGAAAAGTTAAATAATGTATCTTTCATGGAGAATCCATCTAGTAAGTGACTATTTTATTATTACTGAGTTTAAAGGGTTGTAAGTCTTTAGATGTAAGATGAAGTACAGATGCTTTGTTCCAACAAATAACCCATGAATCCCCACTTGAGGTGTTCACTGACATTAAACAGAGATTTCTGTTTTACAGGACAATATGGTTGACTGATAAGATTTCTATGAACTTTTCTTTTCTCTTTCTCACAATAAAAATTGTCTACTTCAAAATGTAAATGGAAGTTAATCTTGAATCTTTCATACAAGTTGATAGATTAATTGCCAATATAGTGTTGGTAGTTTTTAATGTATATGCAAAAATCTCATTAATATTTGTTATTCAAAACATTTTATTTTAAAGATGGAGTTCTATGTGTTTTCTCCTTGAATGTCATATTTTAGGAATCTTTTGAAATATGTTATTCACACATTGGAAGCTAGTCATTTTATCAGGATAAAATACAGATACTAAACCTTTGATGTTATGCTGACATATGCTTAGGATTGACTAATTAGCTATCAATACCACATCTACTGTGCCTACTTATTCTGAAAAACAATATAAAAGAGCTTATTTTGGTGAGTTGCAAAATAACTCCAAAGAATAGATGCAAATGACAGAAATACCTTGTTGAATCTATAGTATGAGCAAGAAGATAAATAGCTATTAAGACTATAAGCTAATTTTATAAAGCAATTCTGTTTTGAGATTTCTTCTTCTGTGATTGCTACAGCTAAAATTAAAATAATAAACTAACAGAATCCTGAGTTGAATTCAGTCATGATACTAAAAGGCAAGTAGCTAGTTAAAACAGGAAACTATCTTTTTTAGCTTTCTTACTAATAAAATTATATAATTGTATCTTCATATTTCCCATTGTTTAGTTAATAGGATGTATATACTCCTTGTCCTTCAAAGAGTTCAAAAATCAAACCTAGTGGAACATACTAAAAATCCAGAAACATGGAAAAATCAAAAGAAGGAAAGTGGAGAAGGAACAATAAAAAAGAGAAGATGAAGGGCAATCTTTTATACCTCTACATCATATAAACTGAGAGCAATATATTGGAGGAATTTGTTCTACTCGTGCTTCCTAAAGAGGTAGTAGATAGACCTCTGTTAGGTTCAAGATTTCTCTTCCCAGATTTATGCCCATTATTTCATGCTTTTCTTTCCATTAACACTATTATCTTCACTATTCTTTGCTGTTATTACTTCTGCTATTTGTCCTTTTTTTCATTTCTTATTCAAAATTGAATATATTGCACAAACTTTGATGTGGGGAGATAACAAGAAATTCTTACAATTAAAATGTATTTGACAAATAAATCCATTTGTTTTCCTTATCAAATGCGGTTAGTTTTCTTTGTCATTGTTATATACTTATAAAATTTATAGAAATTATTATGATCAATAGAATTTCTAAAATATGATTCTATGGCACAATTTTGGAAAATGTAAAAAATATGATTTTATTTTTATAAGTGTTTAGCACTACATATGAATTTCTTTTGACTTAATCTAACCATCTACCTTAGGCAGAAGAAAATAGCAGCTTATTATAAGAGAGAACTGAGACTGAAAATAAAATATATAGATTATGCTTCTCTATCTGCCTTGACTTGCTATATGACCTTGATAAAATAATACAGTTGCCATATTGTTAATTGGCTTATAAAAATAGAATTTACAGTACTTTTTGCTTCTTGCTGCCTCATCATTAATTAAATACCTTCGATTTTCTTCTAAAGGTGTGAGGCAAAGGCCATATGGATATAATTCCCAGATATCATCATTTCTTAACTTCATATTCTACAACTCAGAAATTACCCATTTACTGAGTCTCTGCTATGTGTCGAATATTGTACTAAAACATGTGGAGTCAAAGAACTTGTTGATCATGAACCAAAAGACAGTCATTTAACCAACCTTCAAGGAATTTATAAGCTGAAGCAGAGGTAGAAGTCACAACTTAAAGTTTTCTCATGTTGTTAAGTTCTTAAACACTCACTTATAATCACATGGTTCTGACTCAAAATAAGATCCAACTTATTTTATACATAATGTGAAACTGATGTACAAAAATAATATTGAATGCTATGGAGTTAGCAATTTGAAGGCATTATTTTCTTGATTAAAAAATATTTCCTAAAAATCATATGTTATTCTTCTTGATAAGAAACCATTTAAAAAATGGGAATGCTAAAAGGGCACAAACAATGGATTTTTTTAAAATTATGGACTGACAAGGTCCATCAGATAACTCAAAACTAGTTCGATAACATTAAAAATCTTATTTTTTTTACTCTAAAAACAGTGTCTTTTTACAAGAAGAATTATACCCAGAGGTATAGCCTTAGATAAAACATTTCATGTATGATCCCTTATCTTCATAATCAATACAAATGATTCTGAAACAAAATGTAAAGTGTCACTACAGGTTTAAGAAATGCTATTTCCTGAAGAGTTAAGATAGCAGAGTAGTAGGGAGACCCTGGGTTTGCCTCATCCCTTGAACACAGCTAGATCAACATCCAAATCATTTTGAACACCTAGGAAATCAATCTAAGGATTAAGAGACCAATCTGCATAATTAGAGGGAGAGAACGTGGCATGTTTGAGATTAGAAAACATGAATTAGGAGGGAGAAAAGCCATGGTGCTGTGGAGGGGATGGCACACTTTTCACAGAAAGAAAGCAGACAGGGAGAAGGAGAGAGGAGGAGAGAGAGCAGCATGTCTAGTTTGTGCAAGAAAAACACTCTTCCAAAATCATTGACGGGGGATCCAGAGGAACTATTGCCAAGTTTTTGCAAACAGTGGAGTTCAAATTCTGAGGTTTTAGAAGTCCATCCAGCCCACTCACCAGAGTCAAACTGGGCAGGCAGTGGTGCTCCTGGGGAGAAGGATAGCAGAGGCCTGGGAGTGGACAGTATGGTGTGGGGATCCTTTGGGTTGTATTGGGAGAGAACTTTCCCCTTCCTGGAGTACATTTGGAAGAGGACATATAGTATTGCCTCTCCAAGGACAAAAGATCTGGTGCACATCAGTGAGCAGCTATTCAACAGCAGGGGACAGAGGTATGCACAGAGGGCAGATAATCTGGATGTAGCTTTTTGCTTTGCTTTACCATAAACTGCAGGCACCTGGGAAGCTGTGTGACTGCTTTTCTGAGACAGAAGGGTGCCAGGTGCAGGCAGACCTGCCAGGCTCTCCTGCAGAGAAGGAGAGTGGGTCTGCATCTTGCAGGGTCTTTTATGATTTGGAATTTTGAATCCCAGACACACACCAGAGATAAAACACAGAACTATGGTGTCAGATGTGTCAATGGCCCAGGCACAAACATATTGAGGGCTGGGATCTGACAGAAGCCTGGGACAAAGGAGAGGAGATTTTTTGCTTTTCTGTGAGGGTTTCCAGAACAGTTGCAGGCACCAGCTCCCTTACCCAGGGACAAAAGTGCAGGGTCGATTCCATACTCCCCACCCACCAGTGGTAGGACTTCAGTGATGAATACAGCGCCCCCAGTGGAGGCTGGATTCACTTAACATTAAACCCTGATACCTGAGCCCTGCAGAGGCATCTTTACCAGGGGAGATCTGACTGTGAGCCAGCACAGCAGGCCTCTCTCCAAGAAGAGCAACACAGGACCCCCACATGCATGAAGTTTACTACTTATGGAGTGTGGAGTGCTCCAAAGCATCAGCTTCAGTTCTGGTGTAAATAAGACAAGTTCCCCCACCCCTCCCCAGGCCTATAGTTTTTTGATTACCTGTTTTTGGTTGTTGTTGTTCCTTTTCCTTTTCTCTATTTTGAATCAGGCCTTTTTAAAATCAGACTTATTTTAACAAACAAATCAAAGCACATCTAGTTAAAAGTGCAAATACTCCCCATTGCAAGCAAGGAAGAATGTTGCAGAGGACTGGTCTGTGACAAAGAGCAGCCAAAACACAATAGCAGAGTGCACACAGCATACACCAGAAACACTTCCTGAAGCACCAGACCCTGGACAGTGTATCATCCCATCTTAATATAGCATGACCCTCAGGAACAGGAAAAAACAAACTTTCATAACACACAAAAGACAGAAACCTAGACAAAATGAAAAGATGGAAGAGTTATCTCCAAAAAGAAGGTCAAGAAGAAATCTCAGCTAGGGATTTGCTCAAAACATATATAAGCAATATATCTAAAGAATTTAGAACAGCAGTCATAAGAATAATAGCTGGGTTTGAAAAAATCATAGAAGACAACAGAGAAACCCTTGCTGCAGAGGTAAAAGACTTAAATACTTGTCAGGCAAAAATAAAATAAAATGTTATAACTGAGATACAAAACCAACTGGTGTCATAACAACAAGGACGGAAGAAGTATAGAAATGAATAAGTGATATAAAATATAAAATTATGTAAAGTAATGAAGCAAAAGGAAGAGGGAAGGAAAACTATTAGATCATGAATATAGACTTAAGGAACTCAGGAATTCCATAAAGAACAGTAATATCCATATCATAGAAGTCCAAGAAGAAGAGTAGGAAAAAGGGTCAGAAGGTTTATTTAAGCAAATAATAACTTAGAACTTCCCTAATCTGAGGAAGGAAACATACATTCAATCACAAGAGGCACAGAAGCTCCCTTCAAAATCAACAAAAACAGTTCAACACCAAGACATATTATAGTGAAACTTATATAATACAAAGATAAAGATAAAATTATGAAAGCAGCTATTAATCTACAAGGGTAGACACATAAGTTTAGCAGCAGAGATATCCACAGAAACTTGGCAGGCCAGAGGAAGTGTCATAATATATTCAATGTGTTGAACAGGAAAAATATGCAGCCAAGAATACTTTATGCAGCAAGGCTGTTATTTAGAATAGAAGGTGGGATAAAGAGTTACCAAGACAAACAAAAGCTAAAGGAATTCATGAACACTAACTAAACCAGCTCTGACAAAAATATTAAAGGAGATGTTTTGAGCAGGAAAGAGAGACCAAAAGCAACAGAGACTTGAAAGGAATATAGACAATCTACAGAAACAGTGACTTTTCATGTAATACGATAGCACTAAATTCATATCTATCAATAATTACTCTGAATGTCAATAGACAAAATGCTCCAATCAAAAGACATAAGGTATCAGAATGGATAAAAAAAATACCCATCAATATGTTGCTTAAAAGAGGCTCATTTTGAACCAAGGCACCTCCAGATTGAAAGTGAGATGGGGGAGAACCATTTATCATACTAATATACATCAAAAAGAAAGCTGAAGTAGCCATACTATATCAGATAAACTAGATTTCAAACCAAAGATTGTAATAAGAGATGAAGAAGGGCACTATATCATAATATAATATCATAATAACAATATATCATAAATTTCTTGCATCCAACAAGAAGTTCTAACAATTGTAAATATATATGTCCCCAAGTTGGAAGCAGTCAAATATATAAATAAATTAATAACAAATTAAAGAAACTCATTGTTAATAACACAACACTTACAGTAATGGAGAGATCATTGAAGCAGAAGACCAAGAAGGAAACAATGACTTTGAATAACACACTAGACCAGATGGACTTAAAACATATATTCAGAGCATTTATTCCTAAAACAACAGAATACACATTCTTTGTGAGTGCATGGGGAACATTCTACAGAAAAGATCACATACTGGGTCATAAATCAAGCCTTAACCAGTACAAAAAGATTGAAATCATGCATATATCCAGAATGCAACACTATGAAAGTTGAAGTCAACCACAAGAAAAATATTGGAAAGACCACACATACATAGAGATTAAAGAACATCCTACTAAAAAAATGAATAAGTTAACCAGGAAATTAAAGAAAAAATAAATAAATACTTTGAAGCAAATAACAATGAAAATATCTGTACCTTGAAAACTATAGAACACTTGTGAAAGAAATTGAAGAACACAGAATGAAACAGAAAACCATTTCATGCTCATGGATTGGAAGAACAATTATTGTTAAAATTTTGATACTTCCCAAAGCAATCTAGACATTTAATGCAATTCATATCAAAATACCACCAGCATTTTTCACAGAGCTAGACCAAACAATTCTAAAATTGGTAGTGAATGATAAAAGACCCTGGATATTCAAAGTAGTGTTGATAAAGGAAATGCAAAGCAGTAGGCATCACAATTCTGGACTTCAAGCAGTATTTCATAGCTGTAGTCATCAAGACAGTATTGCACTGGCACAAAAGCAAGCAATACATCAATGGGACAGAATACAGAACCCAGAAATGGACCCACAACTATATGGTCAACTGATCTTAGAGTAAGTAGGAAAAATGTTCAATGGAAAAAAAAACAGTCTTCAACAATTAGTGTTGGGAAAACTGGACAGCAACATGCAGAAGAATAAAACTGTACCACATTCTTACACCATACAGAAAAATAAAATAAAAATGGATGAAAGAACAAAATGGGACACAGGAAACCATCAAAATCCTAGAGAAGAACACAGGCAGCAACCTCTTTGACCTTGGTCATACCAAATTCTTACTACACACATCGCCAGAGGCAAAAGAAATCAAAGCAAACATGAACTATTGAGACTTCACCAAAATGAAATGCTTCTTCACAGTGAAGGAAATAATCAACAAAACTAAAAGGCAACCTGCAGAATGTGAGAATATATTTGCTAATGACATATCTGATAAAAGGCTAGTATACAAAATCTATAAAGAACTTCTCAAACTTAACCCCCCCCCCCAAAATAAGTACTCCAGTTAAGAAATGGGCAGAAAACGTGAACAGGTGTTTCTCCTAAGAAAATATACAAATGGTTAACAGACACATGAAAAAATGCTTAACATCACTCATCATCAGGGAAATACATACCAAAACCACAAAGGGATACCACTTCACACCTGTCAGAATGGCTAACATTAGCAATTCAGGAAACAACAGATATTGGTGACCATGCAGAGAAAGGGAAACCCTTTGACACTTTTGATGGGAATGCAGACTGGTGCAGCCACTTTGGAAAACAGTTTGGAGGTTCCTCAAAAAGTTAAATATAAAACTACCCTATGTCCCAGCAGCTTCACTAGTCAGTATTTATCCAAAGGATACAAAAATACTGATTCAAAGGGGCATATGCACCCCAATGTTTATAGCAGCACTATCAAACAATAGCCAAATTATGGAAATAGCCCAAATGTCCATCAACTAATGAATGGATAAAGAAGATGTGGTATATATACATACAATAGAATATTACAAGCCACCAAAAAGAATGAAATCTTGCCATTGGCAGTGACGTGGATGGAGCTAGAATGTATTATGCTAAGCGAAATAAGTCGGTCCCAGAAAGACAAATATATGATTTCATTCATATATGGAATTTAATAAATAAAACAGATGAACATAGGGGAAAGGAAGGAACAATAAAATAAGATAAAAAAAACAGAGGTCCTCCTCTGGCAAACCAGAAGAGACTCTTAACTATAGAGAAAAAACTGAGGGTTTCTGGAGGGGAGGTGGGTAGAGGATGGTTTAAATTCTTGATGGGCATTAAGGAAGGCACTTGCGATAAGCTCTGGGTGTTATATGTAAGTGATGGATGACTAAATTTTACTCCTGAAACCAATACTACACTATATGCTATTTTACTTGAGTTTAAGTAAAATCTTGAAAGAAAAAAAAAATCTTCCTTTCCTCACCCTTCACTGTAACCTTACCTACCTTAGTAAGTAATGAGCTAAAAACCTATTTTGAGAAGAAGTCTGTATTTCTAAATGTTTTCGGTTGATTTTCCAAGTTGTAGAAAATTCCTGGTTTGTATGATTAGTGTTCAAGTAATTTGTATTAAATTCTTTTCTACCCAAATCTCAACAAGGCAGAAAGAATTTCCAAAATGAATCAAATTTAAAATTTTTGTCTTCCAAATGGATCTAATGCAAAACTAGGTCAAAAATGGGAGTTCGTCTGAACTCTATTACACATTTACAATGAGATAATGGGTTTCAAACAAAGGTGTTTTGCTCCAAACTAGCTTTAGCAAATAATCTTCATGATTTTTATTAAAAAAGCACTATTTAATTATAAACATTCTTACATCTAGACAGTTGTTTATCTGGGAAAATGTTTTAGATTAGCCACTAAAGGGCATGGGATAGAAATAATTAATAAGGAGAAGATATAAACAGAATACTGTAATTGCCTTCAAATATTTTATTCAGTTTATTTTTAATTTCTTATCAATGTAAATATAGTCCCATTTGTAGCTTTCATCATCCTACTAGTGATTATGAATAGAGAGAAAGGAAACTTAACACTTCAAAATCAGCATTAATATCTGAACTTCAAAACATCAACCAACATGGTCCAGCCACTTATAATGCAGGTGAATTGGAACTAATATAAATTAAAAATTTGATATAATTGAGTAAGCGTTCTTTATAAGCATTTAACGTGCTTGTGTGTTTCTATATTTCTAAGCTACTTGAAGACCAGTATAATAGGGTCTAAATACAATAATTATTCAAGGCAGGAAAATAATATTATGTGGTAGAATACTCCAATATTTGGTAAAGAAAACTAATTTTATTCATGAATTTGTTTATGGTAGAGAAAATTAACAACAGATTCTCTAATTAAAAGTGCTTGTAATTATTATTATTACACTTATTTCTGTCTTCATGTCTAAATTATTAATTTTTTTTAAAAAAAGTAATATTGTATAAGCCCTCCATAGCTGCAAATTCCACAACAACATCCCAACATGGATTAAACTATACAATGTAGCCTAAATTCTCTAAAACAGAAGATAATTTTTTAACTTTACTTAATTGAGAAATGAGAAATTCATATAATAGGTTAATTATGGTAGTTTTTTGAATAAGAAGCTTCTATCTGAAAAGATTGTCAACATGGTTTGTTGTTGTTGTTGTTTTTTTAAGTGATGTGAAGTTGAATAAGGGTCTAAGAAAATTAAGTTATGCCTTATTTGTGTGAATATAGTCTTTTCAACTATGGACACGTTTTAAGCAAATTGCTTTATATCTACATTCCTTAGTGGGTTTCCAGAACCCACTAAACACTATAAGTGGTGGATATAGATATAGTTATTAATTTTCCCATAGTAAATCACCACCTTTTATACAATTAACCATATTTAACAACCGTAAGAAACCTTTAAGATGATCTCTCTGGAATCAAGGCCTGTTATATCAATTAACTCTAGGAATCTAATTTAATTGCTCAGATTTACTTGTTTTTTCCTCTGTTATCGGGTAGGCTCTCATATAAATTAATATCTCTATTGCATAATTTATTCTTATTGTATTATGTCTTCCAATTTTCATGTCTCTCTCTTGAATGATTATGAACGTCACTCCAACTGGAAACTTGTCTTATTCAACTCTATATCACCAGGACTGAGAACGATGAGTGCAAGGAGAACATTCAATAGTTTGTTGAATGAATGGCATATAGATGTCATTATTGTTTTCATTGATGTTAAAGAGGATAATGTAGTATGTCTCTGAAAGTTTAATGACTGAAACCATAAGAAGTTTGTTAACTTTCCAAAGGGGAAAAGAACTTACATTTACTTATCTACCATGAGCCACACAGGGCTAGATTCTTCATAAAAAACCTTATGGAATTTATTAATAGTCCAGAAATAGTGCAAGGCATTGGGATCTTGAAGAGCAAAGTGAGTGTTTCCTGGTGAACAAATGCAAATTTCTTACCTTAAAAGACAAGCTGTAAGGGTGTCTGGGTGGCCCAGCTGGTTAAGCATCTGACTCTTGATTTCAGTTCAGGTCATGATCTCACAATTTATGTGATTGAGCCCCGCATTTGACTCTGTTCTGACAGTACAGAGCCTGCTTGGTATTCTCTCTCTTCCTCTCTCTCTGCCTCTCCCCCATTAACACACATGCACGTTCCTTCTCTCTCTCAATCTCTCACAATAAATGAACTTTAAAAAAATCAAAAGGCAAAAAGTAGAAATTGCATCAACCTGCTCACAGATGGAGTTTCAGTGTTCCACCTATTTCCAGTCATTTTTTTCAGCTTTATAAAAATAATCACAGATGTTTCTACACAATGCCAAATATGAATAGTTTAAATAAGAGCAAACTCATTATTTGTGCAAAGGGTAAAGAATATGTTCACATCAAAATTTATTTTTGAAGAAAACCACAGTCACTTGAGATGAGATATCAAAATTTTTAAGCTCATCAATCCCTGCTTATGTAAATATAAAGCTAAAAGATAGCATTGCAAGGAACTGAATCCAAAGTGTGATGTATGAATTGTTTGGTAGAATTGCATTAATTAATGATTTCTCAGACTCTATTTTCTTAAAACAATTTATGTTGAACACTTTGCCATAAACGAATTAGCCTATAATTTTACTGAAAGAGACAGCTGTGAAAAGATAAGCATGTTAATGAAGTTGTACATGTATTGCGCATCTAATAAATATGTTAATGTTTGTTAAACTTGAAAAGTTTGAATGAATTTGATATATAGCAATTGTGCAGCATACAGTTCTCACTACAGCACACATGGCAAAAGTCAATGAATTCAGTTTAACCAAAAAAAAAAAATCCTAGCAAAAACATATTGGAAATATATTCTTGAATTCAAATGGAAAATTTTTCATATGTTGTGATAAAATAAATTTTGTTATTTACAAATTTGAGATGATATGTGCAACTAATCATTAATCAATTAAAGTTTTGGATATATATGTCATGCATATAAATAACTTTTTATGTATTTATTTTCAAAATCATGGAGTACCTATGGTTTGCTTTAATAAATGTTAGCTACTTCAGCATTACAAATAAATCTTGCAAATATCTCAGGATTCAATATGAATATGACCTTGAAGTCAGTCACCTTTGTATCCAAATATTTTTGCATGTGCATGTTTTTGACAGATTTAATTAGAAAATGGGCCTTCCTTGCATTTGATAAATAGTGTAAGGGTAAATTAAACTATTTTTATAATAATCATATAATTGTGACATATTTAGATGACAGTTTCCTTATAACTGTAATATAATGACCACAAGCAAAATCACTAAGACAATTTCAGTAGTTGTTCTCTTATGGCAGGTGTCACCTACAATTATCTAAAATATAGTTCATTAGTTAATTTCCAAATCGTAACAAAGCTTTGCTAATATGACCAATACTGGCTTATATGAAGATTATAGTCTATTTTTATACCACCCACTGCACAAGGATAGGTCAACTAAAATAAAACTTAGTGATATTAAATAGAAAGATTAGATATTAACTGTCAAATAATAATCACTTATTTGAATGTTTTATAAACACACCCCTACACTCAGTGTTTATCTATCTATCTATATCTATCTATCATCTTTCTGTCATCTACCTATATCTAGCTAAACATTTACAAGATACAGTATAGAAATAATTGATCTCATTGTAAAGTTTCAGGCTAACAAGAAAAGGTACATTTAAAGAAACTTTTCTACACAATGCTCCTAGTAGGTATTTTCTGTTACTCATTTTAAGTGAGATTTTCACATAGTTTGGAAAACACAAGAGTGCTGGCTTGCTCTATGAACAGGTGGAGTGTTATTGATCCAATACTTGCAGATTAGAGAGGAGGTAATTTTTTGACTCTTAAGATTTGTTATCATTTGGCTACTTTTAGTCCAACAATGAATTGGAAAACATGCCTATGCATGCAAAGCCTGTTCAAGATGAATGCATTTTGATTTCCTACAAATCCCTTGATTTTCACTTATTTTCAGACAACTATCAGGAATCAAAGCCTGGAGCACATTATTTTAGATTCCTAATTATAAATTCAAGTATGATTTAAACAAAATAAGCTATTTACAAGTGAACTGAATAGAAAAACAATCTCTCATGTTGGATTGATATTCATTCCAGGTCTAAAATTATGGATTTTGGTGCACATCTGGAACTGAAAGTAGTTATTTTTATGTTTTTGACTCTGCAAAAAAAATTGATTTAATATAGAATCAAGTTGGTTACATGCATCCAATGTTGGGAAAATAATTATTGTCTTCAAACTGAAAAAAAGGAGGGGATTGTAGCTCGTTAGGAATAGATAACAAATTTTGTTTCTTCCTTAACTGATAGTGATTGACCTTAACTCTTAACCCTAAAAGACAGAGCAAAATGGTCTGAAAGCAAATGCTATTCACAGTATCTGAAATATTTACTGAAGCTTTACGATGCAGTTGAATCTCAAAAGCACAAAATTAAAATAGATTTCAAGTTCAATTTTCAGTACTGATGATAATTTGCAGATTGTTTATGAAAACAAAGAACCGTAAGGTTTTTTGGTCACCAAAAAAATTAATAAATACATCTTGATTAATTAAACTTTATATTCTATAAATATCAAAGATAATTTATAAATGCCTAATTAATATCAAAATATTAAATGAAATAGAAAGTATTTAAACCAACTGGGCAAATTGTTAAGTGAAACTAAACAAGCGATCTGTGCTTGATTTAAGTTATAGATATAATGTAAACAAGCAGATTCACTTAGAAAAACTGAGCTCAGCATGCATGAAAGGGTGTCTATTACTGCCTGATGATGAGTGACAGATTAATCAGGGAAAGATTTATTCAGGATATGGTTTTAAAATCAAGTTTTTAAGAAAAGCATAGATTGGTTAAGAAGGAAAAGGACCATTTGAATAAAATATGTGATAATAGAATTTCCTCTGTGAAATTTCCTCAAGCCATTATGATATATAAGAACATTTCTTTTTTCAGAATTCAAAATATTACTGTAGCTTGTAACACAAATTTGGCACTTAAATGTGTACTGCCTTGTGTAGATTATATTATTTTATTTCTTGAGGGTAGATACAAATGTGTATATACATATATATAATTATTATATATTATATACATATATTCTACTATATTTTAACATATATGTATATATACACACATATATGTGTTTATTCTAACACACACATGTGTGTATATATATATATATGTGTGTGTGTGTGTGTATGTGTGTGTGTGTGTACATACACTCACATATCTTCCACAGCTAGCACAGGCAGCTAGCACAAGACTCAGCACATTCTAGGAAATTTTTAAAAAATAGATAAAGGAAAAAAAGAGAGGCCATGGGTGATATCAGGAATGAAACAGGTATCTGGTAACAATTATTTGCAAGGGATTTAGGCCCTCCTAAGACGCCAAATTGTGAAATTGATGATAATATTATTTACAATGTGGCATACCAGAATCAGTTGCACTAAATATTTTAAACTGCTTTATCCAGGTATAATTTACATACAACAAACTGCACATATTTGAATTTCACAACATAAGATGTGACATATGTATATACTTGGGAAATCATCACTACAATCAAAATATTTAACAGATCCACACCCTCATCAATTTCCATGTGCCTCTTTGTAATCCATCCTTCCTACTCCTCCTCATTCACCTCCTTCAGAAAAGTACTGATTGGATTTCTGTCACAAAAGTTTAGTTTATATTCTTTAGAGTTATACATATATTGATTCATACTGTATGCACATATTTTGTTTGGCTTAGTTTACTCAGAATAATTATTTTAAAATTCATGCACTTTGTTGCATGTATCAGTGGAATATTACATTTGTTGAGGAGTAGAAGTCCATTGTATTGATTCACCACAATTCGTTTATCCATTTCCCATTCATGGACATTTGGGATGCTTCTAGAAATTGACTATAAAAAAACAAAGTTATAATAAAACTATCTGCACAAGTCTTTTTATGGACATATACTTTCATTTCTCTTAGGCAGAGTAGAATGACTGGGTCATATAAGATTTTGTTTAATTTTTAAAGAATTGTCAAACCACTTTCCAACATGTTTCCTAGCAGTACCAGTTGCTTCACATCCTCAATAAGGCCTAGTATGAAAGTTTTTAATACCAAATATTCTAAATGTTGTTTTATTTTGCATTTCCCTAATGATTAAGGGTGTGTATATTTTAATGTGGTTGTGTGCCACACAGACATCGTTTTGTTGAAGAGCTATTCACATTGTTTTAGCCATTATCATCATCATCATCATCATTATTATTTTAATGTTTATTTTTGAGAAAGAGAGAGAGAGCCTGAGCTGCAAAGAGAGAGAAGGAACAGAAGATCCAAAGAGAGCTCTGCACTGATAGGAGAGAGCCCAATGTGGGGCTCGAACTCACGAACTGCAAGTTCATGACCTGTGCTGAAGTCAGATACTCAAATGACTGTCACCCAGGTGCCCTGTTTTGAGCATTTTTTAATTAGCTGTTTGTTTTCTTATTACTAAGTTTATATATAGATAGATAGATAGATAGATAGATAGTATTTTCTGGATATAAGTCCTTTGTCAAATATGAGATTTGCAAAGAAATTATCTTTCTGTGGCTTATTTTTTTATTCTCTTAAAAGTGTCTTTAAAAAGCTGATTTTGGGACTTTCGGCAAGATGGCGGCTTAGGAGGACGCTGGGCTCACCGCACGTCCTGCTGATCACTTAGATTCCATCTACACCTGCCTAAATAACCCAGAAAACAACAGAGGATTAGCAGAACGGAGTCGCCAGAGCCAAACGCAGACGAGAGGCCCGCGGAAGAGGGTAGGAAGGGCGGCCAGGCGGTGCGCGCTCCACGGACTGGCGGGAGGGAGCCAGGGCGGAGGGGCGGCTCGCCGGCCAAGCAGAGTCCCCGAGTCTGGCTTGCAAAAGCGGAGGGGCCGGGCGGACTGTGTTCCGACAGCAAGCGCGACTTAGCGTCTGGGAGGTCATAAGCTAACAGCTCTGCTCAGAAAGCGGGAAGGCTGGAGGACAAAGGGAGGGAGAGCTGCTGAGCCCCCTGACAACAGAGCTCAGTTTGGTGGGGAACAAAGGCACTCGCCAGCGCCATCTCCCCCGCCCATCCCCCAGCCAAAATCCCAAAGAGAACCAGTTCCTGCCAGGGAACTTGCTCACTCCACGCAAACAGCCAACTCTGCGCTTCTGCGGAGCCAAACCTCCGGCAGCGGATCTGACTCCCTCCTGCTGCCACAGGGCCCCTCCTGAAGTGGATCACCTAAGGAGAAGCGATCTAAGCCTGCCCCTCCTGCCCCCGTGCACCTTGCCTACCCACCCCAGCTAATACGCCAGATCCCCAGCATCACAAGCCTGGCAGGGTGCAAGTAGCCCAGACGAGCCACACCACCCCACAGTGAATCCTGCCCCTAGGAGAGGGGAAGAGAAGGCACACACCAGTCTGACTGTGGCCCCAGCGGTGGGCTGGGGGCAGACATCAGGTCTGACTGCGGCCCCGCCCACCAACTCCAGTTATACACCACAGCACAGGGGAAGTGCCCTGCAGGTCCTCACCACGCCAGGGACTATCCAAAATGACCAAGCGGAAGAATTCCCCTCAGAAGAATCTCCAGGAAATAACAACAGCTAATGAGCTGATCAAAAAGGATTTAAATAATATAACAGAAAGTGAATTTAGAATAATAGTCATAAAATTAATCGCTGGGCTTGAAAACAATATACAGGACAGCAGAGAATCTCTTGCTACAGAGATCAAGGGACTAAGGAACAGTCACGAGGAGCTGAAAAACGCTTTAAACGAAATGCATAACAAAATGGAAACCACCACACCTCGGCTTGAAGAGGCAGAGGAGAGAATAGGTGAACTAGAAGATAAAGTTATGGAAAAAGAAGAAGCTGAAAAAAAGAGAGATAAAAAAATCCAGGAGTATGAGGGGAAAATTAGAGAACTAAGTGATGCACTAAAGAGAATATACGCATAATTGGTATCCCAGAGGAGGAAGAGAGAGGGAAAGGTGCTGAAGGGGTACTTGAAGAAATAATAGCTGAGAACTTCCCTGAACTGGGGAAGGAAAAAGGCATTGAAATCCAAGAGGCACAGAGAACTCCCTTCAGACGTAACTTGAATCGATCTTCTGCACGACATATCATAGTGAAACTGGCAAAATACAAGGATAAAGAGAAAATTCTGAAAGCAGCAAGGGGTAAACGTGCCCTCACATATAAAGGGAGACCTATAAGACTCGTGACAGATCTCTCTTTTGAAACTTGGCAGGCCAGAAAGAATTGGCACGAGATTTTCAGGGTGCTAGACAGAAAAAATATGCAGCCGAGAATCCTTTATCCAGCAAGTCTGTCATTTAGAATAGAAGGAGAGATAAAGGTCTTCCCGAACAAACAAAAACTGAAGGAATTTGTCACCACTAAACCAGCCCTACAAGAGATCCTAAGGGGGACCCTGTGAGACAAAGTCCCAGAGACATCACTACAAGCATAAAACATACAGACATCACAATGACTCTAAACCCGTATCTTTCTATAATAACACTGAATGTAAATGGATTAAATGCGCCAACCAAAAGACATAGGGTATCAGAATGGATAAAAAAACAAGACCCATCTATTTGCTGTCTACAAGAGACTCATTTTAGACCTGAGGACACCTTTAGATTGAGAGTGAGGGGATGGAGAACTATTTATCATGTGACTGGAAGCCAAAAGAAAGCTGGAGTAGCCATACTTATATCAGACAAACTAGACTTTAAATTAAAGGCTGTAACAAGAGATGAAGAAGGACGTTATATAATAGTTACAGGGTCTATCCATCAGGAAGAGGTAACAATTATAAATGTCTATGCGCCGAACACCGGAGCCCCCAAATATATAAAACAATTACTCATAAACATAAGCAACCTTATTGAGAAAAATGTGGTAATTGCAGGGGACTTTAACACCCCACTTACAGAAATGGATAGATCATCTAGACACACGGTCAATAAAGAAACAAGGGCCCTGAATGAGACATTGGATCAGATGGACTTGACAGATATATTTAGAACTCTGCATCCCAAAGCAACAGAATATACTTTCTTCTCGAGGGCACATGGAACATTCTCCAAGATAGATCATATACTGGGTCACAAAACAGCCCTTCATAAGTTTACAAGAATTGAAATTATACCATGCTTACTTTCAGACCACAATGCTATGAAGCTTGAAATCAACCACAGAAAAAATTCTGGAAAACCTCCAAAAGCATGGAGGTTAAAGAACACCCTACTAACGAATGAGTGGGTCAACCAGGCAATTAGAGAAGAAATTAAAAAATATATGGAAACAAACGAAAATGAAAATACAACAATCCAAACTCTTTGGGACGCAGCGAAGGCAGTCCTGAGAGGAAAATACATTGCCATCCAGTCCTATCTCAAGAAACAAGAAAAATCCCAAATACAAACTCTAACAGCACACCTAAAGGAACTAGAAGCAGAACAGCAAAGGCAGCCTAAACCTAGCAGAAGAAGAGAAATAATAAAGATCAGAGCAGAAATAAACAATATAGAAACTAAAAAAACTGTAGAGCAGATCAACGAAACCAAGAGTTGGTTTTTTGAAAAAATAAACAAAATTGACAAACCTCTAGCCAGGCTTCTCAAAAAGAAAAGGGAGATCACCCAAATAGATAAAATCATGAATGAAAATGGAACTATTACAACCAATCCCTCAGAGATACAAGCAATTATCAGGGAATACTATGAAAAATTATATGCCAACAAACTGGACAACCTGGAAGAAATGGACAAATTCCTGAACACCCACACTCTTCCAAAACTCAATCAGGAGGAAATAGAAAGCTTGAACAGACCCATAACCAGCGAAGAAATTGAATCGGTTATCAAAAATCTCCCAACAAATAAGAGTCCAGGACCAGATGGCTTCCCAGGGGAGTTCTACCAGACGTTTAAAGCAGACATAATACCTATCCTTCTCAAACTATTCCAAGAAATAGAAAGGGAAGGAAAACTTCCAGACTCATTCTAGGAAGCCAGTATTACTTTGATTCCTAAACCAGACAGAGACCCAGTAAAAAAAGAGAACTACAGGCCAATATCCCTGATGAATATGGATGCAAAAATTCTCAATAAGATATAGCAAATCGAATTCAACGGCATATAAAAAGAATGATTCACCATGATCAAGTGGGATTCATTCCTGGGATGCAGGGCTAGTTCAACATTCGCAAATCAATCAACGTGATACATCACATTAACAAAAAAAGAGAGAAGAACCATATGATCCTGTCAATCGATGCAGAAAAGGCCTTCGACAAAATCCAGCACCCTTTCTTAATAAAAACCCTTGAGAAAGTCGGGATAGAAGGAACATACTTAAAGATCATAAAAGCCATTTATGAAAAGCCCACAGCTAACATCATCCTCAACGGGGAAAAACTGAGAGCTTTTTCCCTGAGATCAGGAACACGACAAGGATGCCCACTCTCACCGCTGCTGTTTAACCCAGTGCTGGAAGTTCTAGCATCAGCAATCAGACAACAAAAGGAAATCAAAGGCATCCAAATTGGCAAAGATGAAGTCAAGCTTTCGCTTTTTGCAGATGACATGATATTATACATGGAAAATCCGATAGACTCCACCAAAAGTCTGCTAGAACTGATACATGAATTCAGCAAAGTTGCAGGATACAAAATCAATGTACAGAAATCAATTGCATTCTTATACACTAACAATGAAGCAACAGAAAGACAAATAAAGAAACTGATCCCATTCACAATTGCACCAAGAAGCATAAAATACCTAGGAATAAATCTAACCAAAGATGTAAAGGATCTGTATGCTGAAAATTATAGAAAGCTGATGAAGGAAATTGAAGAAGATTTAAAGAAATGGAAAGACATTCCCTGCTCATGGATTGGAAAAATAAATATTGTCAAAATGTCAATACTACCCAAAGCTATCTACACATTCAATGCAATCCCAATCAAAATTGCACCAGCATTCTTCTTGAAACTAGAACAAGCCATCCTAAAATTCATATGGAACCACAAAAGGCCCCGAATAGCCAAAGTAATTTTGAAGAAGACGACCAAAGCAGGAGGCATCACAATCCCAGACTTTAGCCTCTACTACAAAGCTGTCATCATCAAGACAGCATGGTATTGGCACCAAAACAGACACATAGACCAATGGAATAGAATAGAAACCCCAGAACTAGACACACAAACGTATGGCCAACTCATCTTTGACAAAGCAGGAAAGAACATCCAATGGAAAAAAGACAGCCTCTTTAACAAATGGTGCTGGGAGACCTGGACAGCAACATGCAGAAGGTTGAAACTAGACCACTTTCTCACACCATTCACAAAAATAAACTCAAAATGGATAAAGGACCTAAATGTGAGACAGGAAACCATCAAAACCTTAGAGGAGAAAGCAGGAAAAGACCTCTCTGACCTCAGCCGTAGCAATCTCTTACTCGACACATCCCCAAAGGCAAGGGAATTAAAAGCAAAAGTGAATTACTGGGACCTTATGAAGATAAAAAGCTTCTGCACAGCAAAGGAAACAACCAACAAAACTAAAAGGCAACCAACGGAATGGGAAAAGATATTTGCAAATGACATATCGGACAAAGGGCTAGTATCCAAAATCTATAAAGAGCTCACCAAACTCCACACCCGAAAAACAAATAACCCAGTGAAGAAATGGGCAGAAAACATGAATAGACACTTCTCTAAAGAAGACATCCGGATGGCCAACAGGCACATGAAAAGATGTTCAGCGTCGCTCCTTATCAGGGAAATACAAATCAAAACCACACTCAGATATCACCTCACGCCAGTCAGAGTGGCCAAAATGAACAAATCAGGAGACTATAGATGCTGGAGAGGATGTGGAGAAACGGGAACCCTCTTGCACTGTTGGTGGGAATGCAAATTGGTGCAGCCGCTCTGGAAAGCAGTGTGGAGGTTCCTCAGAAAATTAAAAATAGACCTACCCTATGACCCAGCAATAGCACTGCTAGGAATTTATCCAAGGGATACAGGAGTACTGATACATAGGGCCACTTGTACCCCAATGTTCATAGCAGCACTCTCAACAATAGCCAAATTATGGAAAGAGCCTAAATGTCCATCAACTGATGAATGGATAAAGAAATTTTGGTTTATATACACAATGGAATATTACGTGGCAATGAGAAAAAATGAAATATGGCCTTTTGTAGCAACGTGGATGGAACTGGAGAGTGTGATGCTAAGTGAAATAAGCCATACAGAGAAAGACAGATACCATATGGTTTCACTCTTATGTGGATCCTGAGAAACTTACCAGGAACCCATGGGGGAGGGGAAGGAAAAAAAAAAAAAAGAGGTTAGAGTGGGAGACAGCCAAAGCATAAGAGACTGTTAAAAACCGAGAACTGAGGGTTGATGGAGGGTGGGAGGGAGGAGAGGGTGGGTGATGGGTATTGAGGAGGGCACCTTTTGGGATGAGCACTGGGTGTTGTATGGAAACCAATTTGTCAATAAATTTCATAAAAAATAAAAAAAAATAAACAAATAAATAAAAATTAAAAAAAAATTAAAAAAAATAAAAAAATAAAAAGCTGATTTTTTTATTTTGATATAATATAAATATTTTTTGGTGTTGCATATAAGAAATTACTGTATAATCCAAGGTCAGAAAGATCTCACATTTTTTTCTTCTAGGAGATTTATAGTTTTAGGTTTTAAAATTACGTTAATGATCCATTTTGAGTTAATATCTATATATTAGTATATGGTGTAAAGTATGAATCAAAGTTCTTTCTGTCACACATGGATATTCAAATATAATTGATCCCTTAGCAACCTGGGAGTCAAGGGCATTGACTTCCTGTCCTGCACAGTCAAAAATCTGCATATTACATTTGACTGTCCCAAAATTTAACTACTAATAGCCTACTGTTAACTGGAAGTCTTATGAAAAACATAAATGGTTGATCCACACATGTTTTATGTGTTATGTATTTTATACTGTATTCTCACAATAAAGTAAGCTAGAGATTCAGAATCATCAAAATTGTGTCTAGAATATTTTGTTATATTTGTGAAGAAAAAATGTTTAGAGAACTTAACTTATATACATCTTAATTACAATATCCTAATTGTGCAAAATAAGTCTTTTTGTTAAAGAAATATTCCTCAAAGAGGACAAAAATATATTTTGATGATATATCCCACTTGAAAGAAATCTCATCATATGTATAATTTTAGGTGCATACTATATGGACACTTTAAAATGTCTTCAATAATTAAATTCTGGAAAAGCCACAATTAGAAACTGCCAGGACCCATAGTAAAATGAAATCAAATATTTATTTTCATTCTGAAATTTTTTGATTATCACACACTGGATGTTATTTTCTCAAGTAACACAAGCACATAGAAGACTTGCAGGTAGTCTAAAGGAAGACTTTATGAGTTCTTTCCAATAAACACTTGTAAAGCTTCAGAATAGAGCTCAGTATGCAGTCACTTAGACTAAGTGACAAATGAGAAATTTTGAGAGCAATTGAGCACTGCAAAGCCTCAGAATGGATCAACAAAAACCTGCTTATTACAGTTGCTTTTGAAATGATATAATTCAAACATTCAAAGTGTTCAAGGGCTTCCAAATTCATTCTTTGGTCCTCTAATGTAAGATTTTCAGATCTAACTCTAAGCACTCTATACAATGTAATGATTTCCTTCAGATATGGCATTTGAATGCATATAACTATGGGCTGAAGGTATATGTTACATACATGCTCTAGTTTTTCAAGCCATTAAACAGATACCTAAGAAGACTGATGAGGGAGTTCATATTGGAATGTTTTTGCAACTTTTCACTATATTACATTTACAAATTATGAGATTAAGTCTTGGTATTTCTAACGGTGTCCACAAAGTTTTCTTATATTTTTCAAGGAGATTCTTTTTGCATATTGATATATGTAATAGGTAATAATATAGGTAATTAAGCATGCTAACAATAAATAAGAGTTTACATGTTTTGGGGTAGTCTTCCTGGGGAGGTAAATAGGAAATGAAAATAAAAATTCCTGTGTAGTATTCAGTGAATGCTTCTATCATTTTATTTTTTTTATATATTGATAAGCATGTATCAAAAATAATTGAATATGACATGTTATAAAGTAAACATAATTAAAACCACAAAATGCCTACTTAAGTCATTTTGGAAAGTTGTTATTTGTCAAAGATGGCTACAAAAATATCTCTTATTCTAGATGTTCTAGAACCTTGCCACTCCAACAAGCTGTGGAGTCTGTTTTCTCTCTTCCTAAATCTGGGTGGGGGAGGGGGCTTTTTAATTGCCTTGACTAACAGAATATAGCAGAAATGATGCTATAGGAATTCCAATGTTAGGTCAGAAAGTGTGCATTTTTACTTGCTTCATTCTTGGATCCTTCAGCCTGCTGTCAGGAGTGTGATTTCCCAGAGGCTACTACACTGCAAGAAGGTCAAACTACTCCACATGGAGAAACCTGGAGTCTACATGAAGACCCATCCTGCCAGTCTCCAGCTTTTTCAGCCACCTGTTGTTCCAACTGTAGCTAAATTCCATCTGCAACCACATGAGGAGCCCTAGGCCAGAAATACCCAGTCCTGCCTTTCCTGAATTCCTGACTCATGGATACTGTGCGATGTAAAAAATCTAATTGATATTGTTTTAAGCCACTGAGGTTTGAAAATAATCAGAATACTCATTCTTTTGATTTATTTTAAAACACTGACATCTGAAAGGAATAGCATGTTTTGCTGTCATGAGTTTTTAACATTGTGGTATTTCTCTGAGCAGCAGTTGACTATAGAAGGAAGTAATGGGCAGTAGGTTAGTTTTGAAAACAAAGTAGAGCTCAGAAAAATTCCCGGTGAAACTAATATAAAATGCCTTTGGTCAACCAGGGTACAATATGAGGACAAGTGCAAGATAAATGGATGTACTGGAGACAAAGGTAAACTTTGCTGAATCAAGGCATTATTAAAACATGCCAGAGTTGTGCTGATTGTGACATTTACAAAAGCGGTAAGGATACTCAGGGCACAGTGACAACCTGCTTTCTCTATAGCACAGGGGAGAAATTGGAACAATATAAGAAAAATAATACTTTTTTCTCTCATTTAATTGAGGATATCAGTTAAAATCAATTTTGCTACTTAAATTGGAATTATGTATTTACTAAACTTTGTTTTTAAAGTATTGTTTTCCTTGATGTTAGAATTATTTCATGTAGAGACTATCTTTTTTTTTCAAATTTTTTTTTCAACGTTTATTTATTTTTGGGACAGAGAGAGACAGAGCATGAACGGGGGATGGGCAGAGAGAGAGGGAGACACAGAATCGGAAACAGGCTCCAGGCTCCGAGCCATCAGCCCAGAGCCTGACGCGGGGCTCGAACTCACGGACCGCGAGATCGTGACCTGAGCTGAAGTCGGACGCTTAACCGACTGCGCCACCCAGGCGCCCCGGGAGACTATCTTAATATAATTTTGTTTGCACTGTTACTACTTTTTGAAATTTAAAATTTGTATATAATTTTGTAAGGAAAACACACACACACACACATATATATGGTTTTATAAGCAAAACATATATAAATTTTGTTGCCTACTATCATTCCCATTTTGTTTTCATCTATTTACTTTGAGATCAGAGAATGTGTGGTATGAACAAGGGTAAGAGTCATTGCTTCTGAAATTCTTAGTTATAAAATGTCGCTAAGTTTGGGAGTGTACAAGACTATCCCTAAAGACTTTGGTTGCTTAGTTTCTATCCTTTTCAACTAGATATACTTTTGTTCCAAAGAATTTCAGTATGTTAATAATGGCACTCAAAGTGATGGTGATAAATAATATTATGTACTACTTTGTTACCCTTTCTATAATACAAGTTTAAGTCAACAACAAATTGTATATAAACATTACTCAGGATAGTGTATCTTCCTTTTATCTGAAGGCATTGAAAGGAAAATAGAAGGTCACTGAGTTATTTCAATGACTCTACAGAGTTTCATAAAGTTTTAAAGTTTTAAAAGAAGGTAAATTTATCTGACCTATGAAGTCAGATTGTTCATTCTATTGACACTGCAGAAAGGGATTGCCAAGTTAATTTATAAATACTGTGGACATCACCAAATTAAATTACTGTCTTCCAGCAACAGGTTGTCAGGTTTACACAGAAGACCATGTGATTTAGAATAGCCTCATGTGTGACATAAGTGCTCTAGCCAACAGGGCAGAGCAGGTACCAGTGACTTTAGCACAGCTCGTTAAAACCTGAAACTATACTAGAAATATCATACATTCCTACTCATAAAACAAAGTATACAACTTTTTTATTATTCTATCTTTTTTAAGTCCTACTCTGAACCACTATCTTAAAGCAGAAACACACTAATCACTGTTCACAAAATAATTTTAATAAAGAAATACAGAATTTTTTAGCTAGGACTAGATCATGACTTAAAACTACTCTCTTAAATATTGGTTGAATTTTATTTTAATGTAATTAATTTCTCCTGGATTAGCAATAAGTATGTTATTAAACTCCGGAAAAAATGAAAAATTTATAAAATAATCCAATTTAGTTTCTATTATTGACAAGAAAAGAAATCCAGATATCCAAAAGCACTGGATGTGACACTTTTAGAAACTAGGTGAATCTGATGAGAGAGTGTTATGGTATGATAACAAACCTTCCTTCTACAGAAGCACACATCTGTATTCCTGGTAAAATATCAGTACCTAAAAGTTGAAGGGAATGAGCTATACTCCAAGATAAACACAGAAAATGTTCCTCTATAGAGAGTCACCAGGATAACAATGAAGAGACATATATGGAAGCCAGGGTTCAAGAATGGATCTGAGGAGTGCCTGGGTAGCTAGTTGGTTAAGCGTCTGACTTCAGGTTAGGTCATGATCTCACAGTTCAGTTCGAGTTTCAGCCCTGAATCAGGCTTGCTGCTGTCAGCACAGAACCTGCTTCGGATCCTCTGTCCCAGTCTCTCTCAGTCCCTCCCCGACCTGCGCTCTCTCTCTCAAAAATAAACAAAAAACATTAAAAAAAAAAAAGAATGGATCTGCGAATGTATCGCTTCCTTATTCATCTTATTGTAGAAGGTAAATAACAAATGCTATACTTACCACTCTTTCTGGTCTTGCAACAGTTTGAATACTAGTCAATCTAAATAGTATAATAGGGAAAAAGTCACAGTCTGATTGTCTTTTTGATCAGTTTTTATAAAGTATCATTCTTTTAATTGAATCTATGAAAAAAAGATTTATTTTCCTTTCAAAACAAAAATCTTAACATTTTCTGTTTGCATAAACATAATGATAGCATTAAATAGAAATAACCTTTTTTCCCCATGAAACCTTTTTGAAGTATTTGTTTATTACAAAGTAGCTGCTTCTTAATTGGTTAGTTTTTTGCTTAGCAAGCAAATAACCTAGAAAGGATAGTGTTATTACTCAACAACTAAAGGCAGTAGCTGTAAACCTATCATTGATTTCAAGTTAATAGTCTTTGCCAGTGGTTCCAATGAAAGGACAATATTGGAAACAAGAGGAACCAAGCTATTTGACAGATGTAAAGTATAAAACACCACTAACAGAGAACTGAAACTTGTTGAAATAGTATTGATTAGCATGTTCTTCATCACGTCAGTTTTACTAAAGCTCTGGTTTCAGGATATTTTTCTTCATGTTAGTCTTTTATCCTTAAAATGACAATATTCCCCTTTTAATGGGTTTTATTAATGTTGTTAATAGTGCTGCTATTAATAGCATTGTGGTAATAATTGAATTAGTATTGATACCTTGGAAACAACTCTCCTAGCTAATTTTCTTTGTCAAGAGTTATTTTCAGGGGCACCTGGATTGGCTTAGTCAGTTAAGCATCCTGTCTTCGGCTCAGGTCATTCAGTTCATGTGTTCGAGCCCTGTGTCAGGCTCATTGCTGACAGCTCAGAGCCTGGAGCCTGCCTCGGATTGTGTCTCCCTCTTTCTCTGCCCCTTCCCCACTCACACTCTGTCTCTGTCTCTGTCTCTGTCTCTCTCTCAAAATATAAATAAACATTTAAAAATTTTTTAAAAAGTTATTTTTAGAGTTACCTGCTTATATGATGTGTCAAATGTTTGTGCTAGGATAACTAGAAACTTGATCTAATTAAAGCAATAAGACTATGCTCATGTCTCCATGATTAAGCCCACCGTTTTCATATATTCTTTCATTGTACTTAACTCCTCTCACCCTCAGTTTTGTCAATAACTGTACTCTCTGGTTAGTTTGGATTATAGGAAATAATAAAAATACCTTTAAGATACTGAATAAATGTTAATTTTTATTTTTGGTGTTACTGTTATTAGTGTTTTTTCTTATACCTATTTGATTCAGCCCCCTGTCCATTTGGAGAACGTTGCATATAATTCTGGAAAATGTTGGTAGTGATTACCTAGAATCGAGTTAGTTATATTTTAGGTCATACTGGATTTTTAGTACTCTTTGTTTTTGATTAGTAAGTATGTGTATATGCACGTGTGTTAGGTGTGTAAGATCAAATTCGTATAGTA
This sequence comes from Prionailurus bengalensis, assembly GCF_016509475.1. Taxonomy (NCBI): domain Eukaryota; kingdom Metazoa; phylum Chordata; class Mammalia; order Carnivora; family Felidae; genus Prionailurus; species Prionailurus bengalensis. The sequence continues at coordinate 75,259,374 of NC_057361.1, read as the reverse complement.
TATAACTGACTAAATTTGTCACCAAAGAATATTTTTTAAGTCTATTTATTTATTTTGAGGGAGAGATAATGGGGAAGTGGCAGAGAAAGAGGGAGAGAGAGAATGCCAAGAAGCCTCCACACAGTCAGCAAAGAGCCTGATGTGGGGTTCATTCAAACCTGAGCCAAAATCAAGAGTCAGATGCTTAATCCACTGAGCCACCAAGGTGCTCCTCTGATCAGAGAATATTAATAGAAAGTTATACAAACATTAATTATAATTTAAAAGGTTATACATCAACAAAGCATGTATTTTTCTGCTATGAAAGCTTAAATATAGAAAATACTTTGTGCTATGGGTGCAATTGTATAAAAGCTACATGTGAATATAGTTTAAACTGAACCTAGAAAAAGATGATTCTTGGGTAATAGGTATAAGAAGATTGCAAGTAATTTTTTTTCCTTTCATCCTAATGTCTTCATATATTTTTATAATTATATATGAGTCATAATAAGGAATTTAAATACCTGTAATCCATTTACTTGCTAGATACATGAGTAAGTTCAATGATTTTTGGTCATATATTCCCCATATTATTGATTTGGGTGGGAAACAAAGTGTGTGGGGGTGGTAGGAAGTAATATTTGTTTCTCTGTTATATCTGGCCATTTCCTCTCAACATTGCAAGTTTTATAACAGGGGCAGGATTAAGAAAGGTAAATTTCAGAGACATTCCATAGACAGGTGCAAAACTCAGAAGAATGTGAGCCAGAACTTTTGTCTATTACAATGATTGTTCATAATTTATTTTTTCTCATAGCCAATTGCCATAGATACATACTGCATTTGTGTACTGTCAATAAAACAGAACAGTATGAGAACAGGTAAAATGGTATTTTCTTTGTCTTGTTTCAGTGCATATAAAATTCTATATCAGTTTTTTGTAATCAACATAAACCCATTAACTGTGGTAGCACTTGTAGTGGTGCATGATACCTTTAAATTGCTAAAATACATGAACATTGATTGGAATTATAACATGATGCTTTCTTAACAAAATGAGAAATAAAATTATGTAATATTTTAAGAAAGCATAAGGAACATTACAAATAAATTGCAACATTTTAAAATGTATTGTGTATCAATTAGTACACAATTAAAAAGTATTCCTCTACTAACCAGTATTATTTTGCATTTACAATTTTTAATTTATCATTGACAATAATGACAGCTTTCATCTATTCAGTACTCATAAAATGTCATACCGTGTTAAGCACTTTATGTTTAAATTTCATTTCATTCTCCTGATAGCTGTATTTGAGGTATATATGACTATCCATATCTGGCATAGAAAATAAATGAGGTACATAAAACTTAACTATGTGACCATAGTCTCATTCCTAGTAAGCAGACTAACTTGAGCTTAAAATTCAATCAAAATTATTTAATTCTTTACTATGTTCCTTTATGTATTTTTAAAACTCCACGTTCAAAGTCCTAATACATTGATATTTCTTTATCTTAAATAATCAAAATTTAAGTTGACAATTTTACAGGATGATTTCAGGATATATATTGTAGACATGCACATATGATAAATGACCAACTAATAAAAGAAGGTGGACTCACCAAACACTCTGAAAATAATCAGGAGCAAGGAACAGAAAGATGTCAGTGGAGTAGGAGGAACTTATGCATGCCTTATCACATGAACACAAGTAGATAACTATCAAATCATCCTAAATACCACAGAGATTGACCTGAAGACTGACAGAACAAACACCACAGCTAAAGGGAGAGAAGATATCACATCAAAGAAGGTAGGAAGTATAGAGATGTGGTTTAGGGGAGAGAGGGATAATGGCTGCTGCAGAGGGAAGGGAGCCATGGTTGTGGAGAAGAGTAAGAGAAAGAAGATAAGACACTGGAATGCACAGGGAGAACATTTCCCAAAGCAATTGGCTTGGAAAATGAGAGGGGTTGAAATTTGTGAGTTCTTACAACTGGCAGGACTTCCAACCTTGAGTTTTAAGGATCAGAAAACTGGCTGGAATAGAGCCTAGAGGGGACTACACTGCTCCTGGAGAGAAAGTTGGCAAAAAACCCAGAGGCAGACCACAATCTGATGAACTGGTGCATACAGTGGGGAGATTATTTGCTTTTGTGGGAGTAAGTTCCTGAGAGTCAGCTTTAACAGAGACAAATTTCCGGGAACAAATAGGCTGGCCCAAATCATTTCCTTCCCCCATCCATCAACAAAACACATAGCCACCTACAGGAAACAGCACAGTGCCAACACTGGTTGCCTAACTTGTTCACACCAAGCCACACTCCCCTTTACTCCAGTGGAATGGCCCTTTTCATTCACACTTGCCTCAGTCTCAGGAAGGCAGGCCCCTTACCCAGAGAACACACAGCACACATTGAATAGACTCCCTGAAGTGCCAGGCCCAGAGCACTAAATTATTTCTTCTTCATAAATCCATTACTTTCAGGAGCAGGAAACACATTCAATGCAATCCCAATCAAAATTGCACTGGCATTCTTCTAAAAGCTAGAACAATCCTAAAATTTGTGTGGAACTACAAAATACCCCAAATAGACAAAGTAATATTGAAGAAGAAAACCAAAGTGGGAGGCATCACAATCCCAGACTTTAGCCTCTACTACAAAGCTGCAATCATTGAGACAGCTTGGTGTTGGTACAAAAACAGACACATAGACCAATGGAATAAAATAGAGAACCCAGAATTGGATCCACAAATATATGGCCAACTAATCTTTGACAAAGCAGGAAAGAGTATCCAATGGAATAAAGACAGTCTCTTTAGCAAATGGTGCTGGGAGAAATGGACAGCAACATGCAGAAGAATGGAATTAGACCACTTTCTTATATCATACACAAAAATAAACTCAAAATGGATGAAAGAACTTAATGTGAGACAGAAACCATCAAAACCCTAGAGGAGAAAGCAGGCATCAACCTCTTTGACCTCAGCCGCAGCAATTTCTTGCTCAACACATCTCCAAAGGCAAGGGAATTAAAAACAAAGAGGAACTATTGGGACCTCATCAAGAAAAAATGCTCCTAAACTGCAAAGGAAACAACAAAAGTAAAAGGCAACTGACCTAATGGGAAAAGATATTTACAAATGACATATCCGATAGAGTTAGTATCCAAAATCTATAAAAACTTACCAAACTCAACACCTGAAAAACAAATAATCCAGAGAAGAAATGGGAAGAAGGCATGAATAGGCACTTTTCCAAAGAAGACATCCAGATGATCAACAGACACATGAAAAGATGCTCAATGTCATTCATCATCAGGGAAATACAAATCAAAACCACCTTGAGATATCACCTCACACAGGTTAGAGTGGCTAAAATGAAAAACTCAGGAAACTACAGATGCTGGCAAGGGTGTGGAGAAATGGGAAACTTCTTGCACTGTTGGTGGGAATGCAAATGCAAACTGGTGAAGCTGCTCTGGAAAACAATGTGGAGGCTCCTCAAAAAATTAAAAATAGAACTACCCTATGACCCAGCAATAGCACTACTAAGAATTTATCCAAAGGATAGATGGGTGCTGATGCATAGGGGCATATGTACCCTAATGTTTATAGCAGCACTTTCAACAATAGCCAAATTATGGAAAAAGCCTAAATGTCCATCAACTGATGAATGAATAAAGATGTTGTTTATATATACAGTGGAATACTACTTCACAATGAGAAAGAATAAAATCATGCCATTTGTAGCAATGTGGATGGAACTGGAAGATATTATGCTGAGTGAAATAAGTCAGTCAGAGAAGGACAGATATCACATGTTTTCACTCATGTGGATCTTGAGAAACTTAACAAAAGGCCATGGGGGAAGGGAAGGGGAAAAATAGTTATAAACAGAGAGGGATGGAGGTAAACCATAAGAGACTCTTAAATACAGAGAACAAACTGAGGGTGGATGGGGGGTAGGGGAGATGGGAAAATGGGTGATGGACATTGAGGAGGGCACTTGTTGGGATGAGCACTGGGTGTTGTATGTAAGCAATAAACCACAGGAATCTACCCCAAAAAACAGGAACACACTTTCCACACTGTATGTTAGCCAAGTTGACAATAAATTATAGTTAAAAAAAGAGAAAAAAGTAAAAGAGATTATATACAAACCTAATGGTAATCATATATCAAATTCCACTAATAAACATGCAAAAATGAAGAGAAAGCAATTTACATATATCACTAAAGAAAATCAGCAAAACATGAAAGAAAGATAAGAAAGGATCACAGAAAATCTCCAGAAATAACAAAAAAGCAAGTATCAAATTGGAAATAAATAGGTATCTATTAATAATGACTTTGTATGTAAATAGCTCTAATCAAAATATACAGAGTGACAGAATGGATGAAAAAACAACACTCATCTATATGTAGCCTAAAAGAGACTCACTCTAGACCTAAAGACACCTGCAGATTGTAAGTGACGGAATGGAGAAACATTTATCATACAAATGGAATGCAAAAGAAAGCCAGAGTATCAATACCTATATCATAGGAATGAGAAGTCAAAACAAAGACTGTCACAAGGGACAAAGAAAGACACTATACAATGATACAGGGGATAATCCATCAAGAAGATATAAAAACTAAATATTTGTGTACAAAATATGGGAGCAACCAAATATATAAAAATAATAACAAATATAAAGGAACTAATTCATAATAACATAATGATAGATGGGATATTAATGCCATACTTACTTCAATGGACAGATCATCCAAACAGAAAATAAATAAGGAAAAAATGGCTTCGAATGACACACTGGACCAGATGGACTTAATAGATACATTTACAACATTTCATACTAAAACAGCTGAATATCATTCTTTTCAAGTGCACATGGGACATTCTCCATAATAGATCACATGTTAGGTCACAAATCAAACCTCAAAAAGTACTAAATGACTGAGAACATATCATGCATCTTTTCTGAACACAATGATATGAAACTTGAGGTGAACCAAAGAAAAAATCTGGAAAGAACACAAATACATAAAGGTTAAACCACAAGCAACTAAAAAATAAATGAGCCAACAAGGACAATAAAAAATACATAAAAACAAATGAAAATGAAAACACAATGGTCCAAGCCCTTTGGGATGCATCAAAAGTGGTTCTAAGAAGGAAATACATAGCAATACAGGCCAAACTCAAGAAGTAAAAACCAACCAAACAAAAAAATCTCAAATAAACAACCTAACATTAAGCCTAAAGAAGCTAGAAAAAGTACAATAAATAGAGCCTAAAGCCAGCATAAATAGGGAAATAATAGATTAGTGTGGAGATAAGTGATATAGAAACTAATAAAACAATAGAATAGAGCAAAGAAATCAGGAGTTGGTTCTATGAAAAAATTAGCCAGATATATCAAGAAGAAAAGAGAAAGGACCCAAATAGATTAAAGGACAAATGAGAGAGGAGAAATCACAACCTACACTACAGAAATACAAACAATTACGAGATAATATTGTGAAAAAAAATAAGCCAAAAAATCGGACAACTTAAAAAAATGAAAACATCCTTAGAAACATAAATTACCAAAACTGAAAGAGGAACAAACTGATAATCTGAATATATAATCAAAAATTCCCAATAAACAAAATTCCAGGACCAGATGGCTTAACAGATGCATTCTACCAAACATTTAAGAAGAGTTAATACTCACTCTTCTTTAACTATTCCAAGAAATTGAAAAGGAAGGAAAACTTCCAAATTCATTTATGATGCCAGCATTACCCAAACCAGATACCAAAAACAGATAGACTCAAATGAAAAAACAGAACTAAAGGCCAATATCCCTGATGAACAAGAATGCAAAAATTTTCAATTAAATAGTAGCAAACCAAATCCAACAATACATTGAATACATCATTCACCATGATTAAGTGGGATGTATTACTGCATTACAAGTGTGGTTCAATATTTGCCAATCAATCAATGTAATACATCATATTAATAAAAGAAATGATAAGAATCATATGATCATCTCAATAAATGAAGTAAAAGCATTTGGAAAAATACAACTTTCATTCATGATAAAATCCCTCAACAAAGCAGATTTAGAAGGAACACACCTTCAACATAATAAAGGCCATATTTGAAAATCCCACAGCTAACATCTTCAATGAGGAAGAAACTGACAGCTTTTCCTCAATGGTCAGGAATAAGACAAGGATGTCCAGTCTCATCATTTTTATTCAACATACTACTAGAAGTCCTAGCATCAGATGTCAGGCAGGAAAAGGAAATAAAAGGCTTCCAAATAGGTAATGCAAAAGTAAAAGTTTCCCTATTTGCAGATAACATGATTCTCTTTATAGAAAACCCAAGACTCCACCAAAAAACAGCTAGAACTGATACAGGAATTCAGTAGAGTCACAGTATACAAAATCAGTGTACACAAATCTTTTTCATTTTTATACAGCAATAATGAAACAGCAAGAAGAGAAATCAAGTGATCAATCCAATTTATAATTGCACCAAAATCTATAAGATACCTAAAAATAAATCTAACCAAAGAAGTGAAAAAACTGTACTCTGAAAGCTATAAAACACTGGTGAATGAAATGGAAAATGATACAAATACATAGAAAGATATTTTATGCTCTTGGATTGGAAGAACAAATGTTTTTAAATGTCTATACTACCCCAAACAATCTACACGTTTAATGCATTCCTTGTTCAAAGTAACAAAGGCATTTTTCACAGAGCTAGAGAAAATAATTCTAAAACTTGTAGTGAACTATAAAAGGCCCTGAATAACCAAAACAACCTTGAAAAAGAAAAGCAAAGCTGGTAGAATCTCAATTCCAAACTTTAAGTTATATTACAAAGCTGTAGTAATCAAAACAGTAGGGTACTAGAACAAAAATAGATCAAAATAAAATAGGAAGCCCAGAAATGAACCCACAACTCTATGGCCAATTAATCTTTAACAAAGCAGGAAAGAATATCCAATGGAAAAAAAACAGATTTCAACAAATGGTGTTGAGAAAACTGGACAGCTACATACAAAAGAATGAAACCGGACCACTTTCTTACAACATACACAACAATAAATGCAGAAGTGTATTAAAGACCTAAATGTGAGACCTGAAACCATAAAAATCCTAAAAAAGGAACACAGGCAGTAACCTCTTTTATATTGGCATAGCAACTTCTTTGTAGACATGTCTCTTGAGGAAAAGGAAATAAAATAAAAAAATAATCTACCAGGACTAAATCAAAATAAAAGGCTTCTTCACAGAGAAGGAAACAGTCAACAAAACAAAAGCAACCTACAGAATGGGAGAAGATATTTTCAAAGGACATAAGTGATAAATGGCTAGTTTCCAAAATATATAAAAGTTTAACACCCAAAAAACAAACAATCCAGTTAAAAAATGAGCAGAAGCCATAAACAGACATTTTCCAAAGAAAACCTACAGATGGCCAACAGACACATGAAAATATGTTCAACATCAGTGATCATCAGGAAAATGCAAATCAAAACTACAATGAGATATCACCTCACACCTGTCAGAATAGCTGAAATCAACAACACAAGAAACAACAGGTGTTGGCATGAATATGGAGAAAGGGGAACCCTCTTACACTGTTGGTGGAAATGGAAACTGGTGCAGTCACTCTGGAAAGCAATATGAAGTTTCCTCAAAACTTTAAAAATAGATCTACCCTATGAACAAGCAATTATATTACTAGGTATTTACCCATAGAATACAAAAATATTAATTAGAAGGGATACATGCACGTGGATATTTAGCAGCATTATCTACAATAGTCATTATGGAAACAGTCCAAGTATCCATGGATTGATGAATGGATAAAGAATAAATGGTATATATATGCAATGGAATATTATGTTACTCAGCCATAAAAAATAATGAAATATTGCCTTATGCAATGACATGAATGGAGCTAGAGCATATTATGCTAAGTGAAATGAAGCAGAGAAAGGCAAATACCATATGATTTCACTCATAGGTGGAATTTAAGAAGGAAAACAGACAAGCAAAGGAAAAAAAAAAGAGCAAGAGGCAAACTGGGAGCCAGACTCTTATGTATAGAGAACAAACTTATCAGTAACAGAAAGGACAGGGTAGTGGGATGGGTTAGTTATGGACATTAAGGAGTGCACTTCTGATTAGCACCAGGTGTTGTATTGAATCACTATATTGTATACTTGAAACTAATATTATGCTGTATTTTAACTAACTGGAATTAAAAAAAAACTTAAAAAAAAGGTCAGGAGCACAATCTAAAGCTCTACCACACCAAACACACAAGTAATATTAAACATAATGGAAAATTCAGTAGTTATCTAAATTATCTAAATATTTTTACAAAACATTTTGATGGTTAATGGAATCTTCTGGTTTACCTTATTGTTTGGTCCACACAGTAATGAGTATGCTTGCAAAATTTGTGCAAAATTAGACTACTTTTAGAAAGTATTTACATTATTTTTATAAAGTAGACAATGTCTATTCTGTGAGGATAAGTTATATAAAGATAACAATAACTAGTTTCATTGAATATGACTTTTGATGGCATAGTGCCTGTGAAGTCTGTAAATGACTGTGGATTTTTTGCTCTTTAAAGATAACATTTTTCATAACCTCTAACTGATCTGTAAAACTGATGAGAAAATGACACTTACAGTGGATGGTATTCCTTCATTTTGTTCTAGAAGAGTAAATTTCTCTCTAATTAGAGAGATAATGAAATACTTACTGAAACATTAGGCAATTGTACATTAAATTAAGCCATTACTATGCCAAGTTTTGAAATAATAAGGTGCTGACCTATACCCATGAAGAGGATGTCAAACACTAATCTTACATCATTGCAAAACTGAAAAGTATTCCACAAGAGAAGCAAAATATTTATGTAAATAAACTGAACTACCCAACTTCTGTGTTTCAAAAGACAAACTTTGAGACTGGCTATGCAATCATGGAGAGAAAAAAATTCTGAGCAAAACTTCTTCCTATTGTCTATTCCTATTTTATGTCTTTGTGTTTACATGTGGGTTCTTTTTTTTTTATAGCTAGATAGCACTGCAAGACTTTGTTGGTTGATAACTGTCCAAAAGCATGGTCAAGTCAAGTTTAGCTACAAAATATGGAATTCTTAGAAATGTGGCAAATTCCAAATCAAGGGATAAAAAAGTTGAATTGGAGACAGTCAATAAATGACTACTATCATTACTATTAATAACTAGCATTTAATAAGAATTATTGTGTGTTGGGGTGTTTTACATCTATTAATGCATTTAATATTAACAGTAACCAGAGTTACCATTATCAAATGGGAAAACTGAATTTAATAGAGACTATGTAACTTGCTAAATTTCAAATATCTAGTAAATGGTGGTATCCAGGATTTAACTCTAGGTATTTATAATGTTGAATGTATGAATTTTCATACTAAAATGACTTTTACACAAAAATATTAGAAAGACAAAAGAAAATAACTCACGAAAGAGTTTAGAATTGTAATAGATTTTAAATTTTGGTTCAAAACACTCTCTAGATGTTTATTCACTGCTTTTGTATCCAATGATTCCAACTGAGAAATGATTTATATTTTACAGACCAATGGAAAATACTCTTAATAGTTATTGTGAGTTTATGACCCTGTTCAATATATTATGAACTGAGGAACAGTATTAGAGAAAAAGAAAAGATTTTTATTTTTTATTTTTTTACTATTACAAAAGTTTATTTTAACAAAAAAGCTGAATATGAAAATGCATGCTACCTGTTTTTTATATTGTAGTAAAACAGGTACTATGAAGAGGAGAGATATGTAGAAGCAGTTGGTTTCTTCCAGTGATTACACCCATTGTTTATACTCGTTCAAAGGCTTCTATCATGGTGATACTATTTCCTTGTATTACCAATATTCCAATACTTCTGGGCCACTAGTTGTCATCTCCACACATTCACCTGTCACAAGATTCATAAAGGGATTGAACCCTCGCAATGTTCCTTGGATATGTCTGCCACCATTTAATTTCAATGATAATTTCTTGTCAATAAATGTTTTCAACTGAGGAGGGTGAGCTTGATTCATGGTGTCTATGCTGCAAGATCAAAGATGCCTCCAAAAGGGAGAGAAATTTTTAAAAAGAACTGTTCTTTTAGTGAACAGAAATGTCTGTATTTGTAGAGCCCAGAGTTTGGGCTCTTTAAAGAAATTAGTAGAGGGGTGTCTGGGTGGCTCAGTCAGTTAAGCGTATGAATTAGGCTCAAGTCATCATCTCACAGTTTGTGAGTTTGAGCCCCGCATTGGGCTCTGTGCTGACAGCTCTGAGCTTGGAGCCTGCTTAGCATTCTGTGTCTTCCTCTCTTTCTCCACCGCTCCCCAACCCGTGCTCTGTCTCTCTTTCTCTTAAAAATCAATAACCATTAAAAAAAGAAATTAGTAGAATGACAAAAAAAAAATCTGAGACAGGAATGTGGAAATATCCTTTATAGATTAAAAAAATGAATAAGAAACCTTTAAAGACATATCAAACTATTTTTGTCTATCAGTATGTCTTCAACCAAATGTTTCCTGAGGGTCAAGGGTGGGGAACAATTTCAAAACAACAGATAATAACATATTGTTTCCAATTAACATTTCCTCACTCTTGTCTGTATCGTATTTCCACTCTCTAATTCCAAAGTTTAAAACCTAGCAGTTTTACAGATCACTTTCTTCTTTTCTGTCCCTAACTGCAATTTCCACTGACTGTGTGTTTGCTTGTCTTTGAGACATGAACATTTTATTTCTATTTTTGGCACTGAACCCTAAATTGAACTTTTCAATGTAGAAGATACAGTGAATAAACATCTATCAGAGATTTGTTCTTTCTTTATTTATTTTAGAGAGAGAGAGAGAGAAAGAGAGAGAGACAGAGAGAGAGAGAGAGGGAGAAAGAGAGTGGGGGAGAGGGGCAGAGGGAGAGAGAGAATCTCAAGTAGGCTCAGCATGGAGCCAATTGCAGGGCTCAATCCCATGACCCTGGGAACATGACCTGATCCAAAATCAAGAGTCAGACAGTCAACCAACTGAACCACCCAGGCACCCCTACATACTGGTTATTTGATGACTATAGGGACTTCATGAAATTAAAAATTCAGAAATAAAGTTCCTTGGTTTAGCAGAACCAAGAGAAGAGTTTACAAAATCTTCCTATTCTAAATATCTTAAAATGTGAAGTGCAAAGTAACTTCACTTTTCTAAAAATTCTTTCTGATATTGGTCTCAGAGCGGTTTTGACCCTAGTAGAGTCCCAAATTAAAGGAACTAATAATACCAATTCACTAACAGAAAAACAAATCACTTTTTCATAATTTCATAATCATGTCTTTCAGAATGACCTAAAAATTCCTGATAATGTTTAAATAAGTTTTTAAAGTTTATTCATTTTGAGACAGAGAGAACACATGCAGGGGAGGAGCAGAGAGAGAGGGAGAGATAGAATCCCAAGCAGGCTCTGCACTGTCAGTGCAGAGTCCAGTGCAGGGCTTGATCTCAGGAACTGCAGGATCATGACCTGAGCAGAAACCAAGAGTAGGATGCTTAACCGACTGAGCCACCCAGGCATCCCTGTTTAATTACATTTCTAAGTGAAATGAACTATTGAGTACATAATCACAGATAATGTCGTTTTATGAAATGAAGTTTCACATTATTTTAGGAAAAGCATTACATCATATTTTAAATTGTCTTGGATATAAAGAAGAATCTAATCTGGGAACTTCTTTGGGAAAGTAAGTTTTGAATGACTAGTAAAACTCAACATTTACTGTTTACTATTTAGCCAGGTTTCTAGATTTCTCTGCATCTTAAGCAATTTTCTTATGGTACTGTGGAAACTAGTTTCATTCAATGTGTTAGCAGAGGTAAAGAATGATTTATAATAAACATATCATTTTTGGGTGCCTGGGTGGCTCAGTTGATTAAGCAGCTGACTTCAGCTTAGTTCATCTTGTGGTTCAGGAGTTTGAGCCATGAGGGTTCTGTACTGACAGCTCGAAGCCTGGAGCCTAGTTTGGATTCTGTGTCTTCCACTCTCTCTCTGCCCCTCCGCTACTCATGCTCTGTCTCTTTTTCTCTCAGAAATAAATAAACATTTAAAAAATAAAAGAAACATATTTATTTTGTTTATAAAATGTTTACTTTCTTTTTAAAAATGTTTATTATTATTTTTTGAAAGAGAGAGAGTGCAAGCAGGGGCAGGGCAGAGAGGCTCGGTCCCATGACCAAGACCTGAGCTGAAATCAAGAGTCAGATGCTTAAATGATTGAGCCAACCAAGTGCCCCTATACAATGTATACAATGTTCCTTTAAAATAAAATCAGAGGACATTGCTGGAAGTGAGTAAAAGTTTTTAAACATATGACCTAAGTGCACATGTTCAAATTATAACTTCCATAAAAATGGCTTAGAAATAATGTAATTATTCAAAAGTAATTCAAAAGGTCATTCATGTGTGTGGGCATGTGTGTAGAGAAATAGAGAGAGAGAGAGAGAGAGAGAGAGAAGAGACAGAGGACAAATTTTTTCTTTCCTCTATTGAAATATCTTTACTTTTACCTGCCCTACCAGGGTAGTTAATTTCACCTACCAGAATAGGTAAAAGTAAAGATATTTGCTCTTTAAAAATATTAAACAGAAAGAATATTACTCTGTTCCTTACATCCCTCATACTCCCTCGTGTATATCAGTATATTGACCTCAACTGATAAAAAAGCAAAATTCTAGTTAATTACAGAGTAAGCCAAGCACTGTCATACCTGTTACTTTGGTTTTAATGTCCTTTCCTCTGCTTCTCTTTCTAGAAAATGCTTAACCACTCTTTAAACTCAACTGACATATTCATTGTTTCATAATTTTTTTCAGTTATTCTCACATTATTATTTTCCTACCATTTTGTAAATTTTAGACAAAACATTAAATTATTTTCTGATTCATAGTTTCCTCCTCTTACTCCCATACTACTATGAATTTGGCTAAAGGAAACACTATCACCAATTTATAATCTTCAGCATCTAGCACAGTTTCAGGCACAACAGAGTCTCAGAGAATTTGATGACTAAACCATATCAGGTTCATTACTTCCCTTAGGAACTAAAATTTGGGCATTAATACCAACAGGGTACTAATAATTTGTTCTATCAATAAAAGCAACAGGGGCACCTGGGTAGCTAAGTCAGTTAAGGGACTGACTCTTGATTTTGGCTCAGGTCATGATCTCATGGTTCATGAGATCCAGCCCTGTGTTGGGCTCCACACTGATAGCACAGAGCCTGCTTGGGATTTTCTCTCCCTCCCTCTCTCTCTCTCTCCCTCTGCCCCTCCCCAACTCATTCTCTCTCTCTCTCTCTCTCTCTCTCTCTCTCTCTCTCTCTCTGTCTCTCTCAAAAAACTAAATAAACATTAAAAAAATAAAAGCAACATTTACACTACACTCATTTTCCAAGTTCATCTGAATAAAACAAAGAGAAGTAAAGTGCATTCTTATTTTGATTGCTATACTTTCATTAATTGTCTGAGTTGTTTTCTCAACTCTCCATTTTTTTAAAGAAGGTATAGCAACAATAAGTGAAAAACAATGCCCTGAAACTAAATGATTCTATTATTTCCAACATGGATATTATGGATCAAGGTCACTTCTCTGAGGCCAGTTCTGTGAAACTTAAATTATTCAGATGACTCCAGTCAATAATTAAGCAAGTAATCTAGCTAGCAAACAAATAAAAAGACGGTTGTTAAGAAAAGAGGGTTCATGGTGAGGAGTCAACATGGCAGAGAAGTAGGAATACCAGAATTTCCTCACCCCTCAAACACAGCAGTATTAAGATCAGAACACCTGGAATTCTAGGAATCCAAGCTACAATCTGACAGAAACATCTCCAGGGGAGTTCATAGACAGCTTGGCAGGAAAGTGGTGTGTGTTTGTCAATTGGGAGAGAGAAAATAGGTGGTGATCTAGGCATAGAACAATTGGGGGATCCCCTTCGGTGGACAAACAAAATGAAGAGAAAGAGAGGCTGTGAAAGTGTGGGATTGTATTTTGAAAAGAGAAAAACCTCTCTGGACCATGGTCCAGAAAACGAAGAATACAAAGGGAGCCAATTTCTAATTTACAGCCTTAGGAGTGAAGACCTGAGATTTCAAGATTGCATAAGTATCTACGGACCAGAGTCACTGCTGGTGCATGAGCCTATGCTGCTGCCAGTGCACCTTTGCCACTGCCTGTATGTGCGCCTGTGGGTAGATGAGCTTGGTAATGCTCTCTGGGGGGACACACTGCGAGAAAGCCGTCCCCTCCATCCAGTACTGTGAGAAAAGAACTCTTGAAGAACAAAAGATCCTGCAGGCACAAGCCAGAGGCCCTTTGTTGGATAGGCAGAGTGGCGCTATTCCTGGTCCACGAGGAATGGGATCCTTTAAGCATCCAGTTTTGAATCCCAGTTGAGTGCTGGGGAGGCACAGGAGACTATAGAGCAGAACAAACCAGCCCACCCTCGGCCATGCTGCTCTGAGAGGGCTGCCTGAACAGCATGATTTGGGACATGATTTGGGGAGGAGAGATTAGGGTGTCACCATTTTCCTCCCCATAACCAACATGGTGGGGCTTCAGGGAACAGGGAAGCAGCCCTCAGTGGAGGCAGAACCACTTACACAAAACTCCACTACTCTGAGCCTAGTAACTACGTATCTACTGGAGGGAGATTGACACTCACTGAACCAGTCAGCCCCTCCTCCAGACCAGAACAACCACCATTTCCAAGGCACCAACAGGCAAATGTCCTGTGGATTTGTATGTTAGTCTGTTTTATTGTTGTTGTTGTTGCTCCTGCTACTATTGTGGTTTTCTTTTTATTATTATTTTTTTTTTCTTTTCTTTCTTTCTCTCTTTTCCCTGCCTTATATTTCTACTCTCCTATTTTAAGTCTGTTCTTTTGTTGTTGTTGTTTAATCAGGCACATTAACTCTATTCTTTTTACATCATTTATGTATCTCCTTATTTTCTTCTCTCTCTTTCTGGATTAAGCCCTATAGTTTCTTTGATTCTCTGCCTGGTCTTTCTATCTGCCTCTATCATTCGTCTCGTAGTTTAGAATAAGGTTTCATTTCCTCCCCTTCTCCTTTTTTCCAAGGTTACTTCAATAAACAAATCAAAGTACACCTGGTGGATGTTCCAATCCACCTCTATGAGTAGTGAGATAAAGCAGCCAAAACACAACAGCAGAGTGCATGTAACACACTCCAAAACCAGTTCCTGAAGTTCCAGGTCCTGGCCAGTGTATGTATGACCCCTACTTAATATTGTAGTACTCACAGGTGCAAGATATGTAACAAGCAATTAAAACATGTAAAGAACAGAAAACTAGCCAAAATGACCAAACAGAAGAGCTTTTTGCAAGAGAAATTCCAGGAAGAAATTATAGCCAGAAAATTGTTCAAAACAGATATAAACACTATATCTGATCAAGACTTTAGAATCATAGTTATAATACTAATAGCTGGACTTGAAAAAAGAATAGAAGACACAAGAAAAATTGATTGCTGCAGTGACTGAGAAACTAAGAAATAGTCATGATGAATTAAGAAATGCTATATATGAGGTGCAAAATAAACTGGTTGCAGTGGCAGCAAGGACGGGAGAAGCAGAGGAGAGAATACGTGAAATAGAAGATAAAATTAAGGAAAATGGTGAGGCTGAAAATAAGGAGAGAAAGAAAATTAGTAGGCCATGAGAGAAGAATGTGAGACCTAAGTGATTCAATGAAATGAATTAATATCCATATCACAGGAGTTCCAGAACAGGAAGAAAGAAAGAAAGGGGGAAAAGATTTATTTGAACAAATTATAGCTGAGAACTTTCCTAATCTGGGGAAGGAAATAGGCATCCAAGTCCAGGAGGTACAGAGAACTCCTTTCAGAATCAACAAAAACTGGTCAACACCACGACATTTGATAGTGAATCTGGAAAAATACAAAGATAAAGAGAAATTTGAAAGCAGCTAGGGAAAACAGGATTTACCCTACAAAGATTGACACGTAAGTGTAGTAGCAAATTTATACACTGAAACTCAGCAGGCCAGAGGGAGTGGCAGGAAATATTCAATGAGCTGAATAGGAAAAATATGCAGCCCAGAATCCTTTATCCAGCAAGGCTGTAATTTAGTATAGAAGGAGAGATAAAAGTTTTCCAGACAAACAAAATCTAAAGGAGTTCATGACAACTAAACCAGCCCTGCAGGAGATCCTAAGGGGGACTTTATCAGTGGAAAGCAGCAAAGACTACAAAGGACCAGAGTCAACATCACAAGCATGAAACCTACAGAAAACACAATGATGCTAAATCCATATCTTTCAATAGTCACTCTGAATGTAAATGGACTAAATGCCTCAATCAAAAGACATAAGGTATCAGAATGGATTAAAAAAAAAACAAGATCCATATATATGATGTCTACAAAATACTCATTTTAGATCTGAGGATAACTTCAGATTGAAAGTGAAGGGATGGAGAACTGTCTGTCATGCTATGGGATATTAAAAGAAAGCTGGCATAGCCATACTTATATCAGACAAACTAGATTTTAAAATAACTACAGTACCAAGAGATAAAGAAAGACATTATATCATAATTAGGGGGTCTATCCATCAAGAAGAGCTAACAATTATAAATGCTTAAGCCCCCAATGTGGAATTATAGGGGACTTTAATAATCCACTTACAACAGTGGACAGATAACCTAGGCATAAATAAATAAATAAACAAAACCTAACTTCATACCTTAAGGAACTAGAAGCAGAGCAGCAAAGAAACCCCAAAGCTAGCAGAAGAAGAGACATAATAAAGATTAGAGCAGAAATAAACAATATAGAATCCAAAAAAACAATAAAAAACAGAACAGATCAATGTATGTAAGAGCTTTTTTTTTTGAAAGAGTAAACCAAATTGAAAAACTCCTAGCCAGACTTCTCAAAAAGAAAAGAGGACCCAAATAGATAAAATCACAAATGAAAGAGGAGAGATCACAACCAATACCACAGAAATACAAACAATTATTAGAGAATACTATGAAAAATTATATGCCAACAAATTGGATAAAATGGACAAATTCCTACACACCCACACAGTACCAAAACTCAAATGGGAAGAAATAGAAAACTTGAAAAGACCCATAACCATGAAGAAATTGAATTTATAATAAAAAGTCTCCCAACAAATAAAAGTCCTGGTCCAGATTACTCCCCAGGGGAATTCTACTAGACTTTTATTTATTTATTTATTTATTTATTTATTTTTAATTTTTTTTTCAAAGTTTATTTATTTTTGGGACAGAGAGAGACAGAGCATGAACGGGGGAGGGGCAGAGAGAGAGGGAGACACAGAATCGGAAACAGGCTCCAGGCTCTGAGCCATCAGCCCAGAGCCCAACGCGGGGCTCGAACTCACGGACTGTGAGATCGTGACCTGGCTGAAGTCGGATGCTTAACCGACTGCGCCACCCAGGCGCCCCTCTACTAGACTTTTAAAGCAGAGTTAGTACCTATTCTTCTGAAGCTGTTCCAAAAAATTGAAACAGAGGGAAAGCTTCCAGACTCATTCTATGAAGCCAGCATTAGCTTGATTCTGAAACAAAGACCCCACTAAAAAGGAAAATTACAGGTCAATATCTCTGAAGAACACTGATGCTAAAATTCTCAACAAGATACTAGCAAATCGAATTCAACAGCATAAAAAAAGAATTATTCACCATGATCAAGTGGGATTCATTCCTTGCCTACACGGCTGGTTCAATATTTGTAAACCAATCAATGCAATTCATCATATTAATAGAAGAAAGGGTAATAACCATATGATCTTGTTAATATATGCAGAAAAAGCATTTGATAAAATACAGCATCCTTTCTTAAAAAAATCCTCAATAAAGTTGGGATAGAAGGAACATACCTTAACATCATAAAAGCCATATGTGAAAGTCCCACAGCTAATATCATCCTAAATGAGGACAAACTGAGATATTTCCCCCTGAGATAAGGAACAGGACAGGGATGTTCACTCTCACCATTTTTGTTTAACGTAGTGTTGGAAGTCCTAGCCTCAGTAATCAAACAACAAAATAAAATGCATCCTTGGGGCACCTAGGTGGTTCAGTCGGTTAAGCATCCAAGTTGGGCTCAGGACATGTCCTCACAGTTTATAAGTTTGAGCCCTGCATTGGGTTCTGAGCTTATAGTTCAGAGCCTAGAGACTGCTTTGGGTCCTGTGTCTCCCTCTCTCTCTGTCCCTCCCCGTTTGCCCTCCGTCTCTCTTTCTCTTAAAAATAAATAAACATTAAAAAATGCATCCAAATTGGCAAAGAATTCAAACTTTCAGTTTTCACAGATGACATGATACTCTACATGGAAAACCCAAAAGACTCCACCAAAAAACTTCTAGAACTGAAACATGAATTCAGTCAAGTTGTGGGATATAAAATCAATTGCATTTCTATACACCAATAATGAAGCAACAGCAACAGGTATTAAGGAATCCATCCAATTTAAAATTAAATCAAGAACCATAAAATACTTAGAAATTAACCTAACCAAAGGTCTGTATGCTGAAAAGTATAGAAAGCTTATGAAAGAAATTGAAGAAGACACAAAGAAATGGGAAAACATTCAATGCTCATGGATTGGAAGAACAAATATTGTTAAAATGTCGATACTACCCAAAGGAATCTACACATTCAATCCAATCCCAATAAAAATAGCATCAGTATTCTTCTCGAAACTAGAACAAGCAATCCTAAAATTTATATGGAACCACAAAAGACCCCGAAGAGCCAAAGTAATGTTGAAAAAGAAAACCAATGCTAGAGGCATCACAATCCCAAACTTTAGCCTTTACTACAAAGCTATAATCATAAAGGCAGTATGGTATTGGCACAAAAACAGACATATAGACCTTTGGAATAGAATAGAGAACCCAGAATTGGACCCACAAATGTATGGCCAACGAATCTTTGATAGAACAGGAAAGAGTATCCAATGGAAAAAAGGCAGTCTCTTTAGCAAATGGGGCTGAGATAACTGGACAGCAGCATGCAGAAGAATGAAACTGGGCCACTTTCTTACACCACACAAAAAGAGAAATTCAAAATGGACGAAAGACCTAATTGTGAGACAGGAAACCATCAAAGTCCTAGGGGAAAAAAAAAAAAAACAGGCAACAACGTCTTTGACCTAGGCCACAGCAACTCCCTGCTTGACACGACTCCAAAGGCAAGAGAAATAAAAGCAAAATGAACTATTGAGACCTCATCAAAATAAAATCTTCTGCACAACAAAGGAAACAATAAACAAAACTAAAAGGCAACCAGCGGAATGGGAGAAGGTATTTGTAAATGACATATAGGGTAAAAAGAGTTAGTATCCAAACTCTATAAAGAACTTACTAAACTCAACACCTGACAAACAAGTAATCCAGTGAAGAAATAGGCAGAAGACATGAACAGACATTTTCCCAAAGAATATACCCAAGTGACTAACAGACACATGAAAAGATGCTCAATATTGCTCATCATCAGGAAAATACAAATCAAAACTACCGGTACTATTGAGATACTACCTCACACTAGTAAGAGTGGCTAAAATTAACATCTCAGGAAACAACAGATGCTGGCAAAGATGTAGAGAAAGGGGAACCCTCTTGCACTGTTGGTGGGATTGCAAACTGGTGCAGCCACTCTGGAAAACAGTGTGGAGGTTCGTCAAAAAATTAAAAATAGATCTACCTTATGACCCAGCAATAGTACTAATAGGAATTTATCCAAAGGATACAGGAGTGCTGATTCATAGGGGCACATGTACCCCAATGTTTATAGCAGCACTGACAACAATAGCCAAGGTGTGGAAAGAACCCAAATGTCCATCAACTGATGAATGGATAAAGATGATGTGGCATATATATCTACAATGGAACACTATTTGGCAATGAAAACAAATGAAATCTTGCCATTTGAAACAATGTGAATGGAACTGGAAGGCATTATACTAAGTGAAATAAGCCAGTCATAGAAAGACAGATATCATATGTTTTCACTCATATGTGGATCTTTAGAAACTTAACAGAAGACCATGGGGTAAGGGAAAGAAAAAAAAATAGTTACAAATAGAGAAGGAGGCTAACCATAAGAGACTTTTAAATACAGAAAACAAACTGAGGGTGCAAGGAGTGGAGGTCGCGGGGAGGGGGAAGGAAATGGGTGATGGGCATTGAGGAGGGCACTTGTTGAGATGAGCATTGGGTGTTGTATGTAAGTGATGAATCACGGGAATATACTCCCAGCGCCAAGAACAGACTGTACGCACTGTATGTTAGCTAACTTGACAATAAATTATACAAAAAAAGAGAGAAAAGAGAGTTTGAAATATCAAAACTACCTCCTTGTTGATTGAAATTTGTGAGACAAATGTCAATCTTGCACCGCACTTCATGCTGTATAGTCTGGTGTGAGTAAATATTACATGCTATAGAATATTTTATGGGATAGATTACATAGCTAGTATTATTGTACATCAATGTGCATCTATAAAAGTTCAAAGATTTGAAAGGTATGTAGCAATTCAACATGTTCGGGGATTTCTGAAATGTGTATATATTGATTGAACTCTTCCTGTGGCATTCATTTCCCAGGGGCATGGGCTGAGATTCACAAAACTCATGCTAGTATTTGAATGTAAAATAGATTAAATGGAAACCATAATCATACATATTATAAAGCATTCAAATTTAAACATATTTGAGCCTGAACTTCTAGAGGCTTTTAGGGAGACATTAATTTACCCTGGTCTCTAAACACTGTACTTTTCATTCTTCATAGACTAATAAACAGTCTTATGTTCTCCTTATATAATTATCATATATTGCATATTTCAATGTTTTAAGTATTGAAAAAAATTCAATATTCTGTGTTGATGCATTTAATAAGATTGTGCAGAGAACAGTATTGTACATGTGAAAATCAGTATCATTCAAACGAAACGTTTATAATTATAGTTTGTCTGAGAAAAAATTACTTAGCAGGTATTCAAATACAAAGACTACAAGAGATTAGTCCTATATCTTCTTTAATGTTAAGTCTGTGCGTAATGATAGAAAGCACATAGCTTTTGTCCAGATAGATGTAAATTTGTCTTCTCCATCAGTCACTGACTGTGTGGCCTTGGCCAAGCTTCTCACCCACTCTAAGGCTCTGTTTCTTCATTTGAAAAGAGAGCTTAAAGTACTTACCATTTTGATGAAGCCCCAATTGTTCATGTTTGTTTGTTTTTTTCCTTTCCTTCAGAGACGTGTCTAGTAAGAAGTTGCTATGGCCAAGGTCACAAAGGTTGCTGAGTTTGTTCTCTAGGATTTCGATGGTTTTCTGTGTCACATTTCAGCCTTTCATCCATTTTGAATTCATTTTTATTTTTGTATATGGTATAAAAAGTGGTACAATTTCATTCTTCTGCATGTTGCCAGTTTTCCCAGAACCATTTGCTGAAGAGATTGTCTTTTCTCCATTGGATATTGGTTCCTGCTTTGTTGAAGATTAGTTGACCATATAGTTGTGAGTCCATTTCTGGGCTTTCCATTCTGTTCCATTGATCTATGTGTCTGTTTTTGTGCCAGTACCATACTGTATTGTTGACTACAGCTGTGTAATATAGCTTGAGTCCAGAGTTGCGATATTGCGATGCCTCCAGTTTTGTTTTTCTTTTTCAGAATTGCTTTGTCTATTTGGATTTTTTTTTGGTTCCCTACAAATTTTAAGGCTTTTTGTTTTAGCTCTGTGAAGAATGGTGTTTTGATAGGAATTGCATTAATGTGTAGATCTCTTTGGGCAGTATAGACATTTTACCAATATTTGTTCTTCCAATCCATGAGCATGGAATTCTTTTCCACTTCCATGTGTCATCTGCAATATCTTTCACAAGTCTTCCATAGTTTTCAGACTACAGATATTTTACCTCTTATTTAGGTTTATTTCTAGATATATTATTGTTTTTGGTATAATTGTAAATGGGATTTATTCCTTGATTTCTATTCCTCTGCTTTGTTAGTGGTGTACAGAAAGGCAACAGAGTTTTGCACATCAATTTTACATCCTGAGACTTGGCTGAATTAATGTATTAGTTCTTGCAATTATTTGCTGGAGTCTTTTGGGTTTTCTACATTGAGTATCATGCCATCCGCAAATAGTGAAAATTTGAATGCTTATTTGTATGCTCTTTATTCCTTTTTTTTTTCTGATTGTTGAAGCTTGTACTTCCGTAATATGTTAAATAGTAATGGTGAGAGTGGGCATCCTTGTCATGTTACTGACCATAGGAAAAAGGTGTTCAGTTTTCCCCACTGAGGATGATATTAACTGTGGGTCTTCCATATATGGCCTTTATCATGTTGAGTTATGCCCCATCTATCCCTACTTTGTTGAGGGTTTTTATCAAGAAAAGATACTTTATTTTGTCAAATGCTTTTTTTCTGCATCTATTGAGAGGATCATGTTTCTTATCTTTTCTTTTATTAATGTGGTGTATCACATTGAATGATTTGGAAATATTGAACCAGTCCTGCAAGCCAGGTGTTCCTGGTGAATGATGCCTTTAATGATTTGCTAATATCTTGTTGATAATTTTTGCATCCATTTTCATCAGGGATATTGACCTGTAATTCTCCTTTTTAGTAGGGGCTTTGTCTCTTTTGGAAACAAGTGAATGCTGGCTCTCTAGAATAAGTTTGGAAGTTTTCCTTCCATTTCTATTTTTTAAAAAGTTTGAGAAGAATAGGTATTAACCCTTATTTAGTTTTTTAAATTTTTTAATGTTAATTTATTTTTGAGAGAGAGAGAGACAGACAGAGACAGAGTATGACTGTGTGTGGGGGGGTGCAGAGAGAGAGAGAGAGAGAGAGAGAATCTGAAACAGGGTCCAGGCTCTGAGTTGTCAGCATAGACTGGCACAGGGCTCAAACTCGGAACAGTGAGATCATGACCTAGGCCGAAGTCAGATGCTTAACTGACTGAGGCACCCAGGCACCCCAGTATCAACTCTTCTTTACAGGTCTGGCATAATTCCCCTGGGAAGCCATCTGGCCCAGGAATCTTGCTTGTTGGGAGGTTTTTGATTAGTGATTTAATTTCTTTGCTGGTTATGGGTCTGTTCAAATTTCCATTTCTTTCTGTTCTGCTTTCATAGTTTCTGAATTTCTAGGAATTTGTTCATTTCATCCAGATTGCCCAGATTGCTGGCATATACTTATTCATAGTATTCTCTTAAAATTGTTTGTATTTCTGTGATATTGGTTGTGATCTCTCCTCTTTGAATGGTGATTTTATCTATTTGGGTCCCTTCTCTTTTCTTTTTGATAAGTCTTACTAGGGGTTTATCAATTTTGTTTATTCTTTCAAAGAAGTAGGTCTTAGTTTCACCAATCTGTTTTGCTGTGGGTTTTGTTTGTTTGTTTGTTTCTATATCATTTATTTTTGCTCCAATCTTTATTATTTCCTTTATTCTGGTGGCTTTAGGCTTTATTTGCTGTTCATTTTCTAGCTCCTTTAGGCATAGGTTAGGTGTGTATTTGGGACTTTTCTTGCTTCTTGAGATAGGCCTGAATTGCAATGTATTTTCCTTTTAAGACTGCCTTTGCTTCATCCCAAAGGGTTTTGACTGTCAAATTTTTATTTTCATTTGCTTCCATGTATCTTTTTCATTTCTTCTTTAATTTCCTGGTTGACCCATTCATTCTTTAGTAGGATGTTCTTTAATCTTCATGTATTTGAGGGCTTTCTAACTTTCTTTTTTTCTTGTGGTTGACTTCACATTTCATAGCGTTGTGATCTGAAAATATGCATGGTATGATCTCTATCCTTTTGTACTTGTTGAGGGTTCATTTGTGATCCAATATGTGATCTATTCTGGAGAAAGTTCCATGTGTACTTGAGAAGAATGTGTGTTCTGCTGCTTAAAATGAAATATTCTGAATATATGTGTTAAGTACAATTGGTCTACTGTGTCATTCAAAGCCATTGTTGTTTATTGATTTTCTGTTTTGCCGATCTGTCTGTTGCTGTAAGTGGGGTGTTAAGGGACCCTAATATTATTGTATTATTACCAAAGAGTTTCTTTATGTTTGTTGTTAATTAGCTTATATATTTGGTTTATTCCAAGTTGAAGCCATAAATATTCACAATTGTTAAATCTTATTGATGGATAGATCCCTTAATTATGATATAATGTCCTACTTCAACTCTTATTACAATCTTTGTTTTAAAGTCTAGTTTGACTACATCAAAAAAAAAAAACAACTTCTACATTGTGAAGGAAACAATCAATAGACCAAAAGACAACCTACTGAATGGGAGAAGATATTTGTAAAGAACATATCTGATAAAGTGTTAGTATCCCAAATCTGTAAAGAACTTATTGAACACAATACCCAAAAAACAAGCAACCTAGTTAATAAATGAAGAGAAGATAAAATAGACACTTTTCTAATGTAGGCATTCAGATGACTAGCATACACATGAAAAGATGCTCAACATCACTCATCATCAAGGAAATACAAATTGAGACCACAATGAGAGATCACCTCACTTGTCAGAATGGTTAAAATTAACAACACAAGAAATAACAAGTGTTTGTGCAGATTCAGACAATGGGGAACCCTCTTACACTATTGGTAGTGCAAATTGGTGCGGCCACTCTGGGGAACTATATGGAGGTTCCTCAAAAAACTAAGAATATAACTACCTTATGACCCAGCAATTGCACTATTAGGTATATACCTAAATGATACAAAAATAAATATTTGAAGAGGTACATGCACCCAATGCTTATAGCAGCAGTAGCAACAATAGCTAAATTATATAGAGAGCCTAAATGTCCATCAATTGATGAATGGATAAAGAAGTGATACACACACACACACACACACACACACACACACACAGGAATATTACTCAGTCTTCAAAAAGAATGAAATCTTGCTCTTTGCAACCATGTGGATGGAGCTAGAATGTTATTATCCTAAGCAAAATAAGTCAATCCGAGAAAGACAAATACCATATGATTTCACTCATATGTGGAATTTAGAAAACAAAACAGATGAACACATGGGAGAGGGGAGAAGAAGAGAGGGAAACAAACCACAAAAGTTTCTTAATGATAAAGAACAAAGTGTTGATAGAGGGAGGTGTGTGTGAGGTTGGCTAGATGGAGATAGTACTTAAGAAGGCGCTTGCAGTGAGCACTGAGTGTTGCACATAAATGATGAATCATTGAATTCTACTCTTGTAACCAGTATTGCATGGTATGTTGGCTAACTAAAATTTAAATCAAATTAAACGAAATTTAAAAGTACCTACCATTAGGCAAAGTATTTTGTATTATCCCTTTCATATAGAAGGAACTCTTGCAAAACAACAGCCAAACTACTATATTCTATGGAATACAGACCACAGACATGCTATCTTTTTCCCTCTTTTGCTACTATCACTGAATTGCTTTTGAGTATTTGGAGATTGTGCCAGATACGCTCCTTAAAATAATAATTATCGAGGGGTGCCGAGTGGCTCAGTCGGTTAAGCATCCGACTCTTGGTTTCAGTTCAGGTCATGATCTCAGGGTTCATGAGATTGAGACCTGCATCAGGCTCTGCACTGACATCTCGGAGCCTGCTTGGGATTCTTTTGCTTCTCTCTCTTTGTTCTTCCCTGTCCTCACTCTCTCTCCCTCTCAAAATAAATAAACATCTTAAACAATATTTATTGATGCAATTTGTTAAAATATTAACCTGCACAATCAAGTAACAGGTATTTAGAAAGCAACAGAAAGCACATCTAGATAAGTATTAAATAGAAAATAGAGGCTGCATAGGTAGTTGCATTTTATACCAACTGTTACTAGCTTGGGGAAATTTCCCTGGCAGTGAGAAGTGCACTGTTAACAAGTGATTTCCTTTGTTTCCTTTGTAGAGAGAGAGTCCTATTTTATTACATAAATAGTAGGAGTTATAGGTTTACATTTTGGTTTTATTTATTCAAAATTGTTTCTTTTACTGTGGTAAAACATAATATAAAATTTAACATTTTAACCATTTTTATTGTGGTAAAATATATATGAAATAAAAATTTACCATTTTAAACATTTTAAGTGTAAATTTCAGCGGTATTAAGTGTGTTTACATTGCTGTGCAACCATCCTCACCAACCATATGCAAAAGAATAAAGTTGTACCTTATCTTACAACATATGCAAAATTAACTTTTCATCTTCCCAAACAAAACCTCATACCAATTAAACAATAATTCCTCATTCCTCTATCCCCCCAGCTCCTCACAATCACCATTGTACTTTATCTATGAATTTGACTACTCTAGGTACTTCATATAACTGGAACCATGAGGTATTTGTCTTTTTGTGGATGGCTTACTTCACGTAGCATAATGTCTTCAAGGCTTATGCATGTTGTATTATGTGTCAGAATTTTATTCTTTTCAAGGCTGAATAACCTTCAATTTTAAGTGTATACCACATTTTGTGTTTCCATTTATCAGTTGATAGTTTTTCTTTTTCAGCTTTTGTGTACTGCAGAGGTACTGCCATGAACACAGGTGTACAAATACCTGTTCAAGTCCTTGCTTTCAATTATTTTGTGTATAAATCCAGAAGTGGAATGGCTAGATCATATAGTAATTCTGTTTTTAATGTTTTGAGCAACTATCATTTGTTTTCTATGGGTGCTGCAGGGTTTTACATTTCCACCGACAATATACAAGGGTTCCAAATGCTCTACAATTTTACCAACATTTGGGGTTTTCTTCTTTTTTTTCTGTTTTTTTTTTAAATAATAGCCATCCTAAAAGTATATGAGTAGTATCATATTGTGGTTTTGACTTACAGTCCATTTCTCTAAGGAATAGTGATGTTGAGCATCTTTTCACATACTTATTCACCATTTCTACACTATTTTTGGAGAAATGCTTATTCAAGTCTTCTACCCATTTTTTAATTGGGTTGTTTAGGATATTTTGTGGTAATTGTTGTTGAGTTGTAGAGATTCTTTGTATATTCTGTATATCAACCCCTTACCAGATATATGATCTGTAAATATTTTCTCCTATTCCATGGGTTGGTTTTTCACTCTTTTTATAGTGTAATTTATCGCAAAGAAGTTTTTAATTTTAATGTAGTCCCATTTACCTATTTTTTGTTGTTACTATTGCTTTGTGTAATATGCAAGAAATTATTGAAAAATTCAATGTCATGAAACATTTCCCCTAGTTTTCTTCTTAGAATTGAATGCATTCTCTTACATTTAGGTCTCTAATTCACTTTGAGTTGATTTTGTATATGATGTAATATAAGGATACAACTTCATTCTTTTGCATATGTTTATCTGGTTTTCCCCAACATTTTTGTTGAAAAGACTATTGATTCCTCAATTAGTGGTCTTGGCGTCCTCGTAGAATATCATTTGACTATACATTTGAGGATTTCTTACTGGAATTTATTATATTCCATTGGTCTATATATCTATCTTTGTATCAGTAAAACTCTCTTTTGATTTCTATAACTTTGTAGTCCGTTCTGAAGTCAGGAAGTATGAGACTTCCAACTATGTTCCTCTTTTTCAAGATTGTTTTGGCTCTTCAAAGCCCCTTGAGATTCTGTATAAATTTTAGGATACATATCTGTATTTATGCAAAAAAAAGATTTTGCCAGTGACTGTATTGAATCTGTATATCACATTGGGTGGCATTGATATCCTAACTATATTAAGTCTCCTATTCCATAAACATAGGGTATATTTATTTTTGTCTTCCTTAATGTCTTCCACACCATTTTTTAGTTTTTAGTCTATAAGTTCTTCACTTCCTTGGTTAGGTTTATTTAGGAGTAAATATTCTCAAATTTTATTTAATTTGAATATTTTATTTTTAATTTGTATTTTTATTTTTGACACTATTGTAAATTAAATTGTTTTCTTAGTTTCCTTTTCATATATGTCAGTTTCAGTATATAAAAACTGATATTTGTGTGTTGATATTGTATTCTGCAACTTTGTTGAATTTATTAGTTATATCACATTTTTATATGAAATCTTTAGAGTTTTCTACATGAAGATCACTTTGAGAACAGAGATAATTTTACCTCTTCTTTTCCAATTTGGATGCCTTTTGATTTGTTTCTCTTGCCTAATAGGTCTAGTTAGGATGTTCAATACTATGTTGAATAAAAGTGACAAAATTAGCCTAGGAGTTAAAATGATAAGGTAGAAGATAATCTCTATGTTACTTGATGTTTGCTGCCAGACAGTCTTAGTAATGATGAAAATCAAAACTCTGATCAAAATTGCAAATAAAAACCTCCTACATTCAATATTAAGGACTAGTTCTACATACAGAAGGTAATGGATGCATAAGTGATACATGGGAAGAGTTTAGGGTGGAAAAACAACTTATCAAATAACCACCATTTCCACTTCTACACTTTCACACCCATGGTGTCTCATGACAATTACTAACTACAGTTATTAAAGAATTATTCTTTCTATAAGCCAATGTATTAAGAGCAATACTTGAATAACATAATTTTACATGAGGGGGGGAACCAAAAATATGAGGCATGGGATCATTATGAATAAGCTAAACAGCTAGAATCCCATGAAATGTGTAAGTAAGATAAAGACCATTATAAAAGGAAGAGATAGGATAGAACTAAAAAAAATCTGTTCTAATTCAAATTTTGTATTATCTGAGAGGAAATGTCATTGAGCTTCCAATCAATAGATTTGGTTCTAGTCTTGCCTCTGAAATAAACAAGTTGTTATCTTCCCTTTCTAGGTCTTAGGTTCCTCATATGTAAAATTATGTAGATGGAGTATATGATCTCTAAATTATCAGCTAGCATTAATGTTTCAGAACAGAAATCTCAAAAAAAAAACCTTTATTACATAATTGGGTTAAATATGCTTCATGGGAGGTGAACATACTCTAAAGTGAATAGGCTTCATCAGTTTACAATCTGCTTTTGTAACTACAGCTCTCCCTCTAATGTTCAACTCAGCAGGTCGATGAATGACAACAGATGTGCAATAGCCTACAATAATATATTTTCTTTTTCTATAATAAGTGTTCCTTTAGACATTCAAACAAAAGTTTTTTGTTGGTTTGGTTTTTCCAGGTGAGGAAGGACAATTTAAAGCTATTCTTAATTTCTCATTCTTATATTACTTATGCTTTCCACCTTTGAGCTTTCAAATTTAATTATACTGGTAAATTGGCAGAATAAAGGGGTGTAGAATTAAGGTTTTGACTTTGAAGAAGAGCTGGGCTAGCAAATGTGTAATAAGCCCTGCATTTGAGGCTGAGAAGATTACATATATGTTATATCAAAAATTATAAATCAAAAATCATAAAAAAACGTTGTTCCTCAACAAGTAAGACCTGCTCACTGAAGAAGTCCTTGCTGGAAAATCAAAAATGAAGACTACTTTCCAGAATTTGCTCTCTACACTAGTCCTGAGGATGCTACTCCTGAACCCAGAGAGGACCCACTCGTGACCCTGGCCAAGTACTTAATCGGTGATGAATTTCTGAGATTCAGCACTGCTAGTGGAAATGGTGCCACTACTGCCACCCCCACTTCACTTGTGCTGTGGACACCAAGAACATTAGCTGTGTGTTCAGCCACTGCTGTGACATCTTTCAGCGCATGCACCTTCCTCAGCACAAGCTGCTCTAAGAAAGGAACACCCAAATTTATTTAAAGTCTCAAGCACAATTAATTAAGAGTGAAACATAATTGTACCCGCAGTTGATCCCCCATCATAAGGCATGATTAACAATGCAAAGTTTTATTCCCCTCCCCCGGAGTGATTTTGTGAAACCCCCTCTTCCCTTCTGCTTGCTTAAATTTTTTAAATTTAGAAAGTTTAAGGCAGCCTACAGAGAAAATGAAAAAGGCCACAAAAGTTCCCTCTCTCTTTCAGTAAATGAAATAACAGCAGCAAACAGAAATAATGAAATAAAAGAAATAAATGGAATAAATATTTTCTTGTGCAGCATTAAAAAATCAAAATAAACACTAAATTTGAGGGAGAAAAAAGACCTCCCTGTATTGGCTTCTCCTCAGGAGAAAGTAAATAATGTTTTTCAAAATATTTGAGAATGTTCTATTCTACTTTTCCCAATAAGGAATACACATAAAGAGACAATCAAAAAAGTAATCCATTTCAGAATATTTATGACAGGGCTTGAAAGCTTATTGAAAAGCAAACTTATCCCCTACAGTTTTGAATAAAACCAGAAGGTCACTCAATTATTTTTGCATATTGGGAAGCCAATTAGAATTACAATGATCACTTTGTTACATCTTAACTTACTGAAAATTGGTCATCTATATCCAGAAGCAGTTGGGGAAATGTACCATATGTTTACCAACGTGTAATGAAACTTATTTTAGAACTAAGAGTGACAATGGAGATTTAAAAACAAAACAAAAAAAAAAAACTGGGATCGAATTCAATTGTAGAAAGGGAGGATAGTGTATCTATCAAAGTATTTACAAATAGGGAAAATACCAGTTAACAATAATTGATATTCCAAAGACAGACATTTTCTGAGATTTTGAGGGGCTTTTATCTGTTTTCGAGGAAAAAATTTACTGTGACAACATAAGAACGATTTTAGTATATTCACAAAGTAAATAGAGTAAATTGCAAAACTTGTCTGTGCTAGCCTATCATCTCTCTTATTTGGCTATAATTCCCCAAATATTAGTCCCACGTTTAATACTGATATCTCCAAACAAAATAATAAAGATTTCTGAGAGATAAATAAGCTACTATGAAAGACTAAGGTAAGACTCAATTTTTCTTAACATTTTATCACAGCTATTAATTATTCAAGGCATAGATCAAGGACTGACAATGGAACACAGACAGAAAAATAAAGATAAGAAGTTGAGGGAAGCACAAAGAACCATGCTTGCCATGAGAAAGCAGAGACAAAGGGTCATGCTTGCCATGAGAAAGCATGATTCTAATTGTCTTTGCATCCAAAACAGTTACATGAAAGCATAAGGCAGATTCAAGGGAGGCTTTGCCAGAGACAAAAAGCATACTTGGATCAAATTTTCCCAGAATGGGTCATAATCTTTTTAAAGGTTCCAACAAAAGGTTATTAAAGTTTATATTATACACATTTCCAACTTGTTATTGTTTGCAATAGGATGGATTATAGTATATAGGTAGCATGTATTATTTTTTCAGATATACCTCTGACAACTTGTTCTAAAGGTTTAAACTTGTTCTAAACTTTTACTGTACTTGTAAAGTTACTATTGATTCTTAGACACGAAATGGTTCCATGTTTTTTTCCTGTTATTTCTATAATAAGCTTCCTTTTTCTGTTCTCTTTCTTATTCTTTTGTGTCCCCCTCCTTATAAAGATTCATTAGTCTTTTTCATAATCAATCCAGTAACAACAATAGAAAACTAGAAAAGCATAATTTAGTAATGTGAATATTTATTTTCTCTTATTGAGGAAGGAATGGAGGGAGGAAAAGAAGGGTAATGTAAAGAGAGGTATTGATGCTTTTGAAAAGAAACTAGAAAGAAATGGAAGGCAAATCAGGAGAAGAGAATGAAAGGAAAGAAGGGACCTCAGATTGTCAGTGTTGTTATACATCCATTTCCACCCTTGCCATTTATCCCATGATATATATATATATATATATATATATATCCTATCTACAGTTCAAACCCAAATATCACAATAGCTTTATTGCAGCAACTATGGTTAATAAAGATTTCCAGTAGACAGAATTATAAGCAAGCAGCTTTTGGTATAAATTTTGTCCAGAAGTTTTGGCAAATGTCTTTTTCTTCATTCCATTTTTCTGAGGTAAAACTTCAGCATGAAAAAGGATCATGGTAACATAAGATCATATAAAGGCCAGAGATAGAAAGTATTCTTCTTTTCTTACAATTCCAACATGAGAGCCAAGGAAGGAATTGCTTCCTAAATAATGGAAAAAGATCATTCTATCATGTAAAGAAAATCTCTTCTTTCACCTATCATTTCCATCCATTCTTTCAACACCGTATCTGTCATCCCCCTCTCCTAATCTCTTCCTTGGATTTCAGTTTGAGAATGTGAGGGGGAAAAAAAAGATACTTTCCATCCTGAGCCTTTGTATGACTCTAAAGTACCGTGTTCTTTTTCCAAGATGAAGCTTCGCTGCCTTCTTTCTGCTCAGAACTGAAACAAAAAATGGGACTAAGAGACATTTGCCAACACTTATGCATGAAATTTATAGTAAAGTATGCTTGCTTGCAACTCTACTACTGAAAATATCTGTTAAATACAATTTATCCATTTTGCCAGTTGAGGGATTATTGATGTTTATGATTCTCAATTACAGAAGTTCTTATTGATCTTCTGAACTATTAGGAAAAGTTTTAAATTATATTTGCTATGGTTTTAGAGTCAATAACTCTATATTGTATTGTAATGCTTTAGAAAATGATCATTAAATAATGGGATATATAAGTTTAAGCAACCACAATTCCTTTCTTTTTCATGATGATTAAAAAAGAGCAGCTTTACTGTACAAAATCCTCACTCACTGATGTAAAGAGTCAGTTAAAAATAGCAGGGGCAAAACAAAACAAAGAAACAAAACAAAAAACAGATAACCACTGCAGTATCTGATAAATGCATGACTTCAGATCTTTCTCTTTTTCAAACCCTGTTACATTCACAGAAATAAATGGTGCAGTGCAACCATACTTTCAAAGAGCTCAATATGCACACAGTAAAGAAGGCTGAATTAATCTGTGTTCCACACTGTTTTTTACTTAGAAAGCTATATTTTGTTGCCTCAAAAATATGTCGTTAGCATTCTTTAAAGTCTAGTATGTAATATTTTCAGCAATTTACACTTTTATAATGCCACACAATAGGCTAACTCATGATTTTAAAGTTTTTTCAAAAGTCATAAATCATATTTCTGATGCTTTGGTCCAAGACAGGATTTTTCAAACAAATGAGAACAAATGCATCCTAATAAAATTATAACTGTTATTAAATAATAAAATCTATAGCTATAATTAATGGCAATTTAAATGCCATCCTTGTTATTGCTACTTCTACCCTTATGTAAGTGTTTTACTTTTTAAAAATTTTATTCATTTATTTATTTGTGTTTTTATTTATTTTTTGATACAAGTACAGAATTTAGTGATTCAATACTTACATGCACCCATGTGCTCATCACAATAAATGTCCTCTTTAATCCCCATCACCTATTTAACCTATCTCTGACCCACCTCCCTCTGGTAACCATAAGTTTGTTATGAACAGTTAAGATTCTGTTTCTTGGTTTTCCTTTATTTTTTCCATGTTCATTTGTTTTGCTTCATAAATTCCATACATGAGTGAAATCATATTGGATTTGTCTTTCTCTGAATCATTTATTTCACTAATCATAATATTCTCTAGCTCTATTCTTGTCATTGCAAATGGCAAGATTTCATTCTTTTTATGGCTGAGTAATATTCCCTGTGTGTGTGTGTGTGTGTGTGTGTATACACATACCATATGTTCTCATGCATTCATCAGATGATAGACATTTGGGTGCTTTCCACAATTTGGCTATAGTTTACAATGCTGCTATAAACATCAGGGTGCATGTAACCCTTCAAATAATTATTTTTGTATCTTTGGGTAAATCCCTAGTAGTGCAATTACTGGATATTAGGGTAGTTCTATTTTTAACTTTTTGACGAACTTCCATAATGCTTTCCACACTGCACCAGTTTGTATTTCCACCAACAGTGCAAGAGGTTTCCCCATTCTCCACATCCTCGCCAAAACCTGTTGTTTACTGTGTTGTTAATTTTAGCCGTACTGACAGATGTGAGGTGATATTTCATTGTAGTTTTGATTTGTATTTCCAGGATGATGAGAGATGTTGAGCCTCTTTTCATATGTCTGTTGGCCATCTGTATGACTTCTTTGGAAAAATGTCTGTTCATGTCTTCTGTCCAGTTTTTATCTAGATAATTTGTTTTTGTGAGTGTTGAGTTTAAGTGCTTTATAGATTTTGGATCCTAAACCTTTATCAGATATGTCACTTGAAAATATCTTCTTCCATTCTGAAGTTTGCCTTAGTTTTTTTGATTGTTTCCTTCACTTTGCAGAAGCTTTTTAATTTGACCAAGTCCCAATAGTTTATTTTTGCTTTTGGTTTTTTTTGCCTCAGGAGACATATCTAGTAAGAAGTTGCTACAGCCAATGTCAAAGAGGTTACTACCTGTGTTCTTCTCTAGGATTTTAATGGTTTCCTCTATCACACTTAGGTCTTTAATCAATTTTGAATTTACTGTTGCATATGGAATAAGAAAGTGGTCTGGTTTTATCATTTTGCATGTTGCTCTCCAGTTTTCCCAACACCATTTGTTGAAGAGATTGTCTTTTTCCCATTGCATATTCTTTCCTGTTTCATCAAAGATTAATTGACCATAGAGTTGTACATTCATTTATAGATTCTATTCTGTTCTATTGATCTATGTATTTATTTTGGTACCAGTATCATACTGTCTTGATCAGTAAAGGTTTGTAATATGACTTGAAGTCCACAACTGTGAGGACTCCAGCTAAGTTTTTTTTTTTCACAAGATTTATTTAGCTATTTAAGTTATTTTGTGGTTCTATACAAATTTTAGGATTGTTTATTCTAGCTCTGTGAAAAATGCTGGTGGTATTTTGATAAGATTGCATTAAATGTGCAGATTGCTTTGGGTAGTACAGACATTTTAACCACATTTTTTCTTCCAATACATTAGTATGGAATGTTTTTCCATTTCTTATATATTGTTTTAACTTATTTCAACAGTGTTTTATAGTTTTCAGAGTAGAGACCTTTTATCTATTTGGTTAGGTTTCTTCCTACATATCTTATGTTTTTGGTGCAATTGTAAATAGGATTGATTCCTTTATTTCTCTTTTAGCTTCTTCAGTATTGGTGTATAGAAATGCAACAGGTTTCTGTACATTGATTTTGTATCCTGTGAATTTATTGAATTCATGTATCATTTCTAGCAATTTTTTGGTGCAGTCTTTGGGTTTTATATATAAATTATCCTGTCATCTGTAAATAGTGAAAATTTTAGTTCTTCCTTACTAATTTGGATGCCTTTCACTTCTTGTTGTCTGATTGCTGTGGCTAGGATTTCCAGTAGTGTTAACTAACAGTGATGAAAGTGGACATCCCTGTCTTGCTCCTGACTGTATAGGAAAAGCTCTCAGCCTTTCCCCATTTAGATTATATTAACTGTGTTTTTTTGTCATATATATCTTTTACTCTACTGCTGTATGTTCTCTCTAGATTTACTTTGTTGAGGTTTTTTATCATGAATGTATGTTACACTTTGTAAAATGCTTTTTTTATATATCTGTTGAAATGATTATAGGATTTTTATCCTCTCTTTTATTAATGTGGTGAATCACATTGATTGATTTGCTAATATTGAACCACTGTTGCAGCCCAAGAATAAATCCCACATGATCATGGTGAATGATTCCTTTAATGTACTGTTGGATTCAGTTTGCTAGCTTTTTTTGTTGAGAATTTTTGTATCCATGTTGATCAGGGATATAGACCTATAGTTACCTTTTTTAGTGGAGCCTTTGTCTGTTTTTAAAATCCAGTAATGTTGGTCTCATAGAATGAATTTGGAAGTGTTTGTTCCTTCTCTGTTTTTTGAAATATTTTGATAAGAATAGGTATAAACTGTTAGTTTGATATTTGGTATAATTCTCCTGTGAATTGGCCCTGTACTTCTGTGTGTTGGCCCTGTACTTCTGTGTGTTGGTAGATTTTTGATTAGTAATTCAATTTCTTTGCTAGCTATTGGTCTGTTCAAATTCTCTATTTTTTTCCTATTTTTGTGGTTTATATGATTCTAGGAATTTATAAATTTCTTCCCAGTTGTGTAATTTGTTGGTATATAGTTGTTCATAATGTTCTTTTATAATATTTTGTATTGCTGTGGTGCTGATTGTGATTTCTCCTCTATCATTTGTGATTTTATTTATTGGGGTCCTTTCTCTTTTCTTTTTAATAACTCTGGATAGGGGTCTATTAATTTAATTATTTTCTAAGGAACCAGCTCCTTGTTTCATTTATCTGCTCTATTGTTTTAGTAGTTTCTGTCATTTATTTTTGCTCTAATATTTTTATTTCCTTTCTTACGCTGGCTTTAGGCTTTATTTGTTGTTCTTTTTCTGTGTACTTTAGCTGTAAGTTTAGGTTGTTTATTTGAAAATTTTCTTGCTTCTTAGGTTGAACTGTATTTCTATGTACTCCCCCCATGGCCCCTTTTGCTATATCACAAAGGTTTTGCATTATTGTGTTTTTATTTTAATTTTTCCATGTATTTTGTTTTTTCTTCTTTGATTTCCTGCTTTGTTCATTAATTGTTCAGTAGGATGTTGTTTAACTTCCATTTGTGGTCTTTCCAATTTTTTTCTTTGGTTGACTCCAAGTCATAGTGTTGTGGGCAGAGAATATGCATGGTATGATCTCAATCATTTTGTACTTGTTGAAATCTGATTTGTGATCCAGTATGTGATCTATTTGGAGAATGTCCCATGTGCACTTGAAAAGAATGTGTATTCTGCTATTTTAGGATGAAATGTTCTTAATGTATCTCTTAAGTTTATCTCATTCAGTGTGTCATTCAAAGCCATTGTTTCCTTCTTGATTTTCTCCTTAGATCATTTGTCCATTGATATAAGTGAGGTGTTAAAGTCCCTTAATGTCATTGTATTATTATCAATGAGTTCTTTTATGTTTGTTGTTATGTTTGTTGTTGTTGTTGTCTTATATATTTTGGTGCTTGCGTTTTGGGTGCATAAATATTTACAACTGATAGATCTTCCTGTTGGACAACCCCATTGTTATGATATAGAGGTGTTCTTCGTCTCTTTTTACAATCTTTGATTTAAAGTCTAGTTTGTGTAAGGTATGTATGACTACTCTGTCTTTCTTTTGATTTCCATTTGCATGATAAATGTTTCTCCATCTCCTCACTTTCAATCTGCAGATGTTTTTAGGTTTAAAATAAATCTTTTATAGGCAGCAAATAGATGGGTCATTTGTGTGTGTGTGTGTGTGTGTGTGTGTGTGTGTGTGTGTGTTTATCCATTCTGCTACCCTATATCTTTTGTATGAAGTTCGTTATCCATTTACATTCAGTGTAATTATTGATGGATATGTATTTAGTGCCATTTTATTACTTGTTTTGTCATTGTTTCTGGAATTTTTTTCTGTTCCTCTCTTTTCTTTGTCATTTTGGTCTGTTCCTTTCACTCAAAGAGCTCCCTTTAATATTTTTTTCAAGGCTGGTTTAGTGGTCATGAACTTCTCTGGTTTTTGTTTGTCTGGGAAACTTTTTTTCTTTCCTTCTGTTCTAAATGGTAGTCTTACTGAATGGAATATTCTTGGCTGCAGATTTTTCATTCAGCACATTTAATATATCATGCCACTTCTT
The DNA here is from genome assembly GCF_016509475.1 of Prionailurus bengalensis. NCBI lineage: Eukaryota > Metazoa > Chordata > Mammalia > Carnivora > Felidae > Prionailurus > Prionailurus bengalensis. Next base: position 75,221,728 of record NC_057361.1, on the reverse strand, counting down.
TCTGGGTTGCCAAGTTTGTGTTGAGAAATCTACAGCTAGCCTAATGGGTCTTCTGTCATAAGTTAGGGACTCTTTTGTCTTGCTATTTTGAATATTGGAGTTTTTTTATTACTATATTTTTCAAATTTAATTACAATATGGCTTGGTGTTGTCCTGCTTTTGTTGATTTTGATGGGAGTTTTTGCTGTGCATCCTGGATCTGGATGTCCATTTTGTTCACCAGATTAGGTAAATTTTCAGCTATTATTTCCTCAAATAAATTATCTGCCCCCCCTTTCTCTCTCTCCTTCTTCTGGGACTCTTATAATATGAATGTGTTTACATTTAATGATTTCACTGAGTTTTCTAATTCTATTCCCATGTTCCATAATTCTTTCTCTCTTCATTTAGCTTTCTTATTTTCATTATTTTCCAATATCACTTACACATTCCTCTGCTTTTCCATGCTGTGCTCCTTGCATCAAGTCTATTTCATGTCTCAATTATTGTATTTTTCATTTCTGATGGATTGGTTTTTAACTCCATTTTATGTATATTAAAGATCCCCCTGAATTCTTCTATTCTCTTCTCAAGCCCAGAAAATACCCATATGATTTTTGCTTTAAATTATCCACAGGCATGGGGAAACTGGTGGCTCAGTCATCTAAGTGTCTGACATTGGCTCAGGTCATGATCTCATGGTTCATGTGTTCGATTCCTGCCTGGGGCTCTGTGCTAATAATGTGGAGCATGCCTGCAATTATCTCTCTCTCCCTCCCTTTCTGCTCATCCCCCACTTGTGTGCTCTTTCTCAAAGTAAATAAACTTAAAAAAAATTAAATAAATTATACACAGGCATGTCACTTAAATCTGTTTTACTTAAATCCCTGTGTGTGACCTTACCTTGTCCTTTTATTTGGGAAGAATTCCTCCATATTGTCATTTTATCTAAGTCTCTGCTTTTTTCTGTGTGTGTTATTTTTAAGTTATGTGTCCTGCTCCTGAGAGTAATGGCTTTATAAAGAAGAGGTCATATATTTTCCAGGGCCTGGAACTTCACAGAGTGTCTCTGGTGTGTGCTGCATGTGCTCTGCCGTGGCGTTTTGGCTGCTCTAGTCTTTAGGCAAGTAAGTTACAGAGACTCTCCTTACCTACTGTGGGCGATGTTTGGTCTTTGGCCAGAATGTGTTGAGTTTTAATTATGTTCTGATATGCATGTTAAATGAGACCTGATACTTCTTCCACTAGAACTGAAGCCCTGAGATATGGTGTAGACAGGTTTCAGCTGGTGTTGGGGAAGGGGTCAGCTGCACTGTGAATGAGGCAAGCTTTACTAAGTACTATCAGAGTTTAGGGACGTGGGACCTTGGGTAAGGAGGCTAGGCAGCCAGTGTTGGTGCTGTGCTGTTTACTGTGGGTGGCTCTGGGTTTGCGCTGAGGGGCAGGGTACAGAAATGGCACCAACAAGCTCCCTTATTTCCTGAGAGGCATCTCTGTGCACACTGCCTCTCAGGTAAGTACTCCAAGAAGAGCAAATAATCTCTCACCATGTGTCCTACACTTTTCTCAGATCACTATTTCTAGACTGTTGCCTCAAGATTGTTTGCCTACCTTTTCTGCAGGACCATTGCATTGCCATCCAGGCTCTTTCCCTGTCAACACTGCTGGCTTTTAAAACTACAGGCTTTTGGGGGCACTGACTCTTGATTTTGGCTCAGGTCATGATCTCATGGTTTCTGAGATCAAGCCCCATGTCATCTCTGTGCTGACAGCAAAGAACCTGCTTAGGATTCTGTGTGTGTGTGTGTATGTGTGTCCCTCTCCCTTTCTCTCTCTCTCTCACTCTGTGTGTGTGTGTGTGTATATATATATATATATATATGTATATATATACTTTAATATATATATACCTTAAAATATATATATACATATATAAATATATATATACATATGTAAGTATATATGTATATGTATACATATGTATAAGTATATATATGTATATGTATATATATAAATGTATATATGTGTGTGTGTGTGTGTGTATATATATTTATATATATTACAGGCTTTAGGGAAGTGGTTGGGCAGGGGCCTGAGCTGGTTTTCTGGAAGAGTGTTTTGCCATGCTGGGACTGAGCAGGTTTGATTGAGAGGAACCATCACGCCAGAGCACAATGGTGTAAAACATAGGGTAAGCAGGTTAGGCAGCCAGTCACATGATTGAACTGCTTTTTGCAAGTGTCTCTGCATTTATACTGTGGGATGGTGGAGGGAAATGGCACCAGCCAAATCCTTTGTCTCCAGAGAGGCATCTTTGTGAATGCTCTACCTCAGGGATGGGCTCTAAGAAGAGCAATCTCCTCCTCTATGTCCCAGGCATTCTTCAGATTGCTGTTTCCAAACTGTCTACCCCTGGGTTGTTTACCTGCCTTCTCTCCAGGAGCAGGGTAATACCCTCAGGGATCTATCACAGCCAGCCCCATTGACCTTTAAAATTCTAGTCTTTAAGCCCCACTGCTGAAACAACTCACAAAAAGCAGCCCTCTCATTTTCCCATCTGTACACAGTCTTCATAGAAGACACCTTACACAAGACCATTCTTTCAACTTTAGAAATAGCCATTTCAACTAATCCACAGAAATACAGAAGAAACTCAAGAAAAATGGGGAGAGAGAAGAATATGCTCCAAGAGAAAGAACAAGAAAAACCCTCAGAAAAAGAACAAAATGAAACAGAGATAAGCAATATGTTTAATAAAAAAATTTAAAGTAATGATCATAAAGATACTCATGGGTCTGGAGAAAAGAATAAAAGAACTCAGTAAGATCTTTAATAAAGAGATAGCAAATATTAAAAAGAAGCAATCTGGATATGGAGATAAGATGGCAGCATAGGAGGACGCTGGGCTCACTGAGTCCTTCTGATCAGATTCCACCCACATCTGCCTAAATAACCCAGAAAACTTCCAGAAGACAAGCAGAAAGGACTCTCCAGAGTCAAGCGTAGATGAGAGGCCCACAGAAGGGGGTAGGAAGGGCAGAGAGGCGGTGCACTCTACACAGACTGGTGGGAGGGAGCGGGGGCAGTGCAGGGGCAGCCCACCAGGCAAGGCAGAACCCCCAAGTCCAGCTTGCAAAAACAGATGGGCCAGCTACATGAGTTCTGACAGCCATCAGGACTTAACATCTGGAATGTTATAAGTAAACAGCTCTGCTCAGAGAGTGGGAGGGCAAGAGGACACATGGAGGGAGAGGTGTTGAGCCCCGGAAGACAGAGCTCAGCTCGGCAGAAACAAAGTCGCTGGCCAGCACCATCTCACTCGCCCACCCCCCAGCCAAAATCCCAAAGGGAACCAGTTCCTGTCACCAAACTTGCTTGCACCACGCAAACACCCAACGCTGTGCTTCTGTGGATCCATCCCTCCAACGGATCTTCCTGCCTCCCTACTGGTGCTGCAGGACCCCTCCCACAGGGCCACCAATGGCAAAGTGAGCTAAGCCTGCCCCTCCCACCCCATGCAACTTGCGGATCCACCATGGCTAACATGCCAGTTCCCATAGAAACAACACCACAAGCCTGGCAGTGTGCAAGTAGCCCACACAGGGCCCACACCAATCCACAGTGAATCCTGCCCCTGGGAGAAGGGAAGTTAAGGTACACACCAGTCTGACTGTGGCCCCAGTGGTGGGCTGGGGACAGACATCAGGTCTGACTTCGGCCCTGCCCACCAACATAAGTTACTCCAGACAGCACAGGGGAAGTGCTCTCTAGTTCCATGCCACTCCAGGGACTATGTAAAATGATGAAACAGAAGAATTCTCCTCAAAAGAAACTCCAGAAAGTAGCGACAGCTAACGAATTGATCAAAAATGATTTAAGCAGTATAACTGAAAACTAATTTAAAATGATAGTCATAAAATTAATTGCTGGGCATGAAAAAAGCATAGAGGACAGCAGAGAATCTATTGCTAACAGAGATCAAGGGACTAAGAAACAGTCAGGGAGCTAAAAATGCTATAAATGAGGTGCAAAATAAAATAGAGGCGACCACAGCTCGGATTGAAGAGGCAAAGGAGAGAATAGGTGAATTAGAAGATAAAATTATGGAGAAAGAGGAAGCTGAGAAAAAGAGAGATTTAAAAAATCCAGGAGTATGAAGGGAGAATTAGAGAACTAAGTGATGCAATCAAATGGAACAATATCCGAATAATAGGGATTCCAGAGGAGAAAGAGAGAGAGAAAGGGACTGAAGGTGTACTTGAACAAATCATAGCTGAGAACTTCCCTGATCTGGGGAAGGAAGAAGGCATTGAAATGCAAGAGGCACACAGAGCTCCCTTCTAGAGTAACTTGAATTGATCTGCATGACATATCATAGTGAAACTAGTGAAATACAAGGATAAAGAGAAAATTCTGAAAGCAGCTAGGGATAAATGTGCTCTAATATATACAGGGAGACTGATAAGACTAGTGATGGATCTATCTACTGAAACTTGACAGGCCAGAAAGGAATGGCAGGAAATCATCAATGTAATGAACAGAAAAAATATGCAGCCGAGAATCCTTTATCCAGCAAGTCTGTCATTTAGAATAGAAGGAGAAATAAAGGTCTTCCCAAACAAACAAAAACAGAAGGAACTCATCACCACTAAACCAGCCCTACAAGAGAACCTAAGGGGGATTCTGTGACTGAAATGTTGTAAGGACCACAAAGTACCAGAGACGTCACTACAAGTATGAAACCTACAGACATCACAAGGACTCTAAACCCATATCTTTCCATAATAACACTGAATGTAAATGGACTAAGTGGTCCAACCAAAAGACATAGGGTATCAGAATGGATAAAAAAAACAAGACCCATCGATTTGGTGTCTACAAAAGACTCATTTTAGACCTGAGGACACCTTCAGATTGAAAGTGAGGGGATGGAGAACTATCTAATCATGCTACTGGAAGTCAAAATAAAGCTGGAGTAGCCATACTTATATCAGACAAACTGGACTTTCAATTAAAGTCTGTAACAGGAGATGAAGAAGGGCATTATATAATCATTACAGGGTCTATCCATCAGGAAGAGGTAACAATTATAAATGTCTATGTGCCGAATACAGGAACCCCCAAATATATAAAACAATTTCTCAAAACATAAGCAACCTTACTGATAAGAGTGTGGTCATTGCAGGGGACTTTAATACTCCACTTACAACAATGGATAGATCATCTAGACACAGGATCAATAAAGAAACAAGGGCCCTGAATGAGACATTGGATCAGATGGACTTGACAGATATATTTAGAACTCTGCATCCCAAAGCAACCGAATATACTTTCTTCTCGAGTGCACATGGAACATTCTCCAAGATAGATCACATACTGGGTCACAAAACAGCCCTTCATAAGTATACAAGAATTGAGATCATAGTATGCACAGTTGCAGACCACAATGCTATGAAGCTTGAAATCAACCCCAGGAAAGAGTCTGGGAAACCTCCAAAAGCATGGAGGTTAAAGAACATCCTACTAAAGAATGAATGGGTCAACCAGGCCATTAGAGAAGAAATTAAAAAATATATGGAAACAAATGAAAATGAACATACAACAATCCAAACTCTTTGGTATGCAGCGAAGGCAGTCCTGAGAGGAAACTACATTGCAATCCAGGCCTATCTCAAGAAACAAGAAAAATCCCAAATACAAAATCTAACAGCACACCTAAAGGAAATAGAAGCAGAATAGCAAAGATATCCAAAACCCAGAAGAAGAAGAGAAATAATAAAGATCAGAGCAGAAACAAACAATATAGAATCTAAAAAAAAAACTGTAGAGCAGATCAACGAAACCAAGAGTTGGTTTTTTGAAAAAATAAAAATGATAAACCTCTAGCCAGGCTTCTCAAAAAGAAAAGGGCGATGACCCAATTAGATAAAATCATGAATGAAAATGGAATTATTACAACCAATCCATCAGAAATACAAGCAATTTTCAGGGAATACTATGAAAAATTTTATGCCAACAAACTGGACAACCTGGAAGAAATGGTCAAACCATAAGCGCCCATACAGAGTTTGCACCCTAAACACCCACCCAAAGAGTTTGGATTGTTGTATGTTCATTTTCATTTGTTTCCATATATTTTTTAATTTATTCTCTAATTGCCTGGTTGACCCATTCATTCTTCCAAAACTCAAACAGGATGACATAGAAAACTTGAACAGACCCATAACCAGAGAAGAAATTAAATCAGTTATCAAAAATCTCCCAACAAATAAGAGTCCAGGACAAGATGGCTTCCCAAAAGAATTCTACCAGACATTTAAAGCAGAGATAATACCTATCCTTCCCAAGCTACTCCAAAAAATAGAAAGGGAAGGAAACCTTCCAGACACATTCTATGAACCCAGCATTACTTTGATTCCTAAACCAGACAGAGACCCAGGGGACAAAAAAGAACTAAAGGGTCAATATTCCTGATTAATATGGATGCAAAAATTCTCAATAAGATACAAGCAAATTGAAATCAACAGCATATAAAAAAATATTCACCACGATCAAGCAGGGCTGGTTCAACATTTGCAAATCAAACAATGTGATACATCACATTAATAAAAGAAAAGAAAAGAAACACATGATCCTGTCAATCAATGCAGAAAAAGCATTTGACAAAATTCAGCATCATTTCTTAATAAAAACCCTCGAGAAATTTTGGATAGAAGGAACATACTTAAACATCATCAATGCCATTTATGAAAAGCCCACAGCTAATGTCATCCTCAAGCGGAAAAACTGAGAGCTTTCTCATAAGATCAGGAACATGACAGGGATGTCCACTCTCCCTGCTGTTGTTTAACATTGTGTTGCAAATGCTAGCGTCAGCAATCAGACAACAAAAGGAAATCAAAGGTATCAAGATTGGCAATGATGAAGTCCAGCTTTCGCTGTTTGCAGATGGCATGATATTACACATGGAAAATCTGATAGACTCCACCAAAAGTCTGCTAGAACTGATACATGAATTCAGCAAAGTCGCAGGATACAAAATCAATGTACAGAAATCAGTTGCATTCTTATACACTAATAATGAAGCAACAGAAAGACAAATAAAGAAATTGATCCCATTCACAATGTCACCAAGAAGCATAAAATACCTAGGAATAAACCTAACCAAAGATGTAAAAAATCTGTATGCTTAAAACTATAGAAAGCTTGTCAGGGAAATTGAAGAAGATATAAATAAATGGAAAAACATTCCGTGCTCATGGATTGGAAGAATAAATGTTAAAATCTCAATACTACCCAAAGCAATCTACACATTCAGTGCAATCCCAATCAAAATTGCACCAGCATTCTTCTCAAAGCTAGAAAAAGCAATCCTAAATTTGTATGGAACCACAAAAGACCCTGAATAGCCAAAGTAATATTGAAGAAGAAAACCAAAGCAGGAAGAATCACAATCCCAGGTGTTAGCCTCTCCTACAAAGCTGTAATCATCAAGACAGCCTGGTATTGGCACAAAAACTGACACACAGACCAATGGAATAGAATAGAGACTCCAGAATTGGACCCACAAAAGTATGGTCAACTAATCTTTGCAAAGCAAGAAAGAATATCCAATGGAAAAAAGACAGTCTCTTTGACAAATGGTGCTGGGAGAACTGGACAGCAATATGCAGAAGAATGAAACTAGACCACTTTCTTACACCATTCACAAAAATAAACCTCTTGGGCATTCTAACTTGCTCTGTTGGCAACTTTCCTTTGAGGATTTTGCCTTTACCCTGAATGGTGCCCCCAGCTCTAGGTCCACCTAAACCTGAAGTTTATTCCTCTCTCATGTACCTTACATTTAATTTCCAACATGCTTTACTTGTGAGCCCACATGACAAATCAAGTGACATGCTTTTAGCAATTTGATTTCAGTGTCATCAAAAAGGTTTCATCAGTAATTACTAATAAGTTGCTTTGCTTGGGTGCAAGGCATTGCTACAGAACTCATGTGCAGGCTGATGAGTCACAATCCAAATTTTATGTAAAAAAATAATTTGTATAATAAAAGTTGATTCATCCCTGATTTCTTCCTTTCTTCCTTATATTTTGAATACTAAGAATCTATGTATTATTCATGTGAATTACTATTATATCAAATAGCATTTAAAATGTGTATTTTTTACTTCAAAGACTAATAACTAGTAAATATTAACAACATAGTTAGCAACTTATATTCAAAATAAGTTGCCAATATTTTGTAGTCCAAGAGCTCCAGAAGATTGGTTCCCATTTGTTCCAATGTATATTCATCTGTTGTGGGTGCTCACAAAACTTTTATATGTGAGATGGCACAAATCTTCTATGCTGCAATACTAGTATTGACCCTTAGCTTGAGTATATAAACTTTCCTTTGGGGTTGTTTACTCAAGAACAGAAAACAAAACAAAACAAAACACACACACACACACACACACACACACACAAACTCAAACTTGTGTTTGAGTTACCCTGTCAGTAATTGTAGGTTATTTAGAATATAAAATAATTATAAGAGCTGATATTACTTTATGAAAACTAATTAGCCAAATCCTTATAGACTTCTTAACCTGCTATTGTAAAATATAAGATTAATGTAGAAATTCCTTCATCAAATAAATTTACTGCTAACATATTGATCCTCTGAGGCACTATTCCAAGAATAAAACGTAATTCTTGAAAACTGTGGGAATTCTAGCATTCTATCACTGTTAATTAGCCTGTCTCAATCTATAGAAAGATTTCATTATGGTTTATCATACTAGATTTAATATTTCTAAAAATCATATTTTATGAATACTTTAGCACTTCATATTCTTTATAATCCATGTCTTATTGTTCTTTTATTTTCACTCCAGTATTATAAAAGAGTCATCTTATTCTATAATATGCAAATATGTGCATGTGTTCTAGTTGAGGAGAAAATATTGTTAGTTCAACACCAGAATGAGACTTCTTTCAAAATGTCTTGTCCCAGGGACCACCTTCCATTTTTGTTGTTCATTCTTGCTATTCATTTCATACAGTTGAAAAAGAGTAGCTTTGGAGCCAGAGACAAGAATTTTATAGCCTATCTTTGGTATTTACTAGCATCTCTCTGTGCCCCAAATCCATCATCTATAAAGTAGAGTTAATAATAATAATACATTTAATCATAATGATAAGTTTGTAATGAGAATTTAATGAGTTAATATTTTAATTGTTTATGAGACTACTTGGTACATAGTAAATTGATATGTGTTGTTAAATAAAAGATATCAATTCCATTGTCACATATGACTTCCATCATCTTTTGAAAGTAAAAATTTGTTCTATTTTCATTTCTTTTTCATCACCTCAGAGTTTCTGTTCTATTTTATTTACTTTCTGTGCCAGAGGTCAGCTATGTTCTTTTCCAGAGACATGAGTCACTAGATGTGGGCCATAATATTTGGGGAAATAATGTCAAACAACAAGGTCCCTTCTCTACTCTTAAGTATTCTACAACAGTTGCCTAGTATGTCACTCTGAGCTACTTATTTCCCAATGAATATAAGTCATGGTCGCAATATAGCTGTATTTAATGAAATACAGTGGGAGCCAAATTAATGTTTACATTCATAACCAGACTGTGGTCTTAGTAGAATAATTTTTTCATAAACAAAGTAGTTGGCTATTGAAAATAATAGAAAACCATGAGAAAGCTCCCAAAATATACTAGCTTTATTTTGTTCCAATTTTTTGAAAGAATGTTATTTAGTTTTAGACTTACTAGCTCACTGAGCATTGTAATTACTAAGAAACAAAGGCCTAGTAGGTGGGGAAGATAATTTATTATGCAAGGGGAAAAGACCAAATCATGAGAAAATACTGCATTAAAGGGGCACCTGGGTGGCTCAGTTGGTTGAGTGTCTGACTTCGGCTCGGGTCATGATCTAGCAGTTGATGAGTTCAAGCCCTGCATCAGGCTCTGTGGTGACAGCTTGGAGCCTGGAGCTTGCTTCTGATTCTGTGTCTCCCTCTCTCTGCCTCTCCCCTGCTCATGTTCTGTCTCTCTCTGTCTCAAAAATAAAGATAAACATTAAAAGAAATTTAAAAATGCTGCATTAAAAAAAATTCCACATCAACTAGCATATGTATTCAGCATGTAAAGATCTTATCAATGACTATTTTTGAGTAGCTATTTCCTATAAGAAGCACACAGATGTTCAGATGTTAGCTATGTAAGAAGCAAGGGAGACCTGCCCCCAGGTGTATCACTCTGGCATATTATAGTTTTTTAAAAAGTGACTTAAGATAAAACCTATTTAGGATGTGCACACACACCCTCTTCTGTGCCCCTGAAAGTAGAAAATAAATCTCCCATGTGAAATGTACTCTTCCTGTACCAAGAAGTAAAGTAACATCCTTATTGCCACAGATGAGAAATTTAGAGCTCAGAAGCCTGTATAAACAGCCTTTGTTACTTTTTACTAATTTACTCCAACAGCCAAAATTTTGTTTAAAATCCCTTAGTAAGTGAAGCTCCCAAAGTTAAGTATTGTTTGTCCTGTAAATTTCTCACAGATTTGTTGTCTTTTTGTCTAAAATGTATAAAAACTGCCTGCCTTGCTCATTTCTTTAGTTCTAAATTTCATAATTGGATCTTTGTGTGCATGTAATAAAACTTTCTTTTTTCTCCCATTAATCTGTCTTAAGTAAATTTAATTTTTAGCCAACTGGAAGACCTTAAGTATAAAGAATAATTTTTCCTTCCTTTCAGCTATAGTGAGTGCTTATGATCCCATTGGCCCCTGCACATTGAAAAGGTGCTATAGGTAATTTCATTTATTTTCCAATGATATTTTATAAGTTTGTCAATTTTTAAAAGTTTAATTTGGAGCTTCAACATATATACTCCAATTGTGTACATGAATATTTTCTAAATATTCTAACAAAATTCTGAAGGAAATGAATTTATAAGAGTATTTCTTATAAGGAAAAGGACACTTCCATTGTAATTTTCCTTACTCAAAGAATAAGTTGACTTATGGGTACATGATTCATAACTTTTATAATTATTTGAGTAGTTGGCTTTTATAATTAAGAATTATTCTAATTTATGGGAAATAACTGTAAACTTTGCCCACATTTAAAAAATAAACCTTCAAAGTGGCAGGAAATATTCAACATTATAACTGGGAAAAATATGCAGCCAAGAATTCTTTATCTAGCAAGGCTGTCATTCAGAATAGGAGAGATTAAGAATTTCCCAGACAACCAAAAACCAAAGGAGTTCATGACCACTAAACCAGCCCTGCAAGAAATTTTAAGGGGGACTTTTTGAGTGGAGGAAAAAAAAAAGACAAAATCAACACAGATTGGAAAAGACCAGAGAACATCATCAGAAACACCAACTCTATAGGTAACACAATGACAGTAAATTCATAACTTTCAATAATCACTCTGAATGCAAATGGACTTCATAATCCATTCAAAACACATAAGGTATCTGAATGGATAAAAAACGAACAAACAAACAAAACAGAAACAAGATCCATGTCAACACTGCTTATAAGAGACTAATGTTAAACCAAAAGCCTCCTGCAGGTTGAAAGTGAGGGGATGTAACACCATCTATCATGCTAATGGACATAAAAGAAAGCCAGAGTAGCAATTTTTATATCAGACTAACTAGATTTTAAAACAAACAAGAGATGTAGCATCTATAACAAGAGGTGGAGAAGGGTATTATATCATAATTATGTGGACTATCCATCAAGAATATCTAACAATTGTAAATATTTATGCTCCCAACTTGAAATAGCCAAATATATGAATTAGTTGATAACAAACATAAATAAACTTATTGACAATAATACACTAGGAGTAGGGGGCTTTAACACCCCACTTACAGGAATGGACAGATCATCTAAGCAGAAAATCAACAAGGAATCAATAGCTTTTAATGACACACTGTGCTAGATGGGCTTAACGGATGTATCAGAACATATCATCCTAAAGTATCAGAATACACATTCTTTAAAGTGCACATGGAACATTCCCCAGAATAGATTATATACTGGGTCACAAAGCAGCCCTCAACAAGTACAAAAGGATCGATACCATGCATATTTTCAGACAACAACACTATGAAACTTGAAGTCAACCACAAGAAAAAAAAATTGGAAAGCCCCCAAATACATGGCGGTTAACAAACATCCTAATAAAAATAAATCTGTTAACCAGGAATTAAAGAAGAAAAAAATACATGGAAGCAAATGAAAATGAAAAGCCAACAGTCCAAAACTTTTGGGAAGCATCAAAGGCAGTCATAACAGGGAAGTACCTTGATATTAAGGCCTATCTCAAGAAGCAAGAAAATTCCCAAATAAAAAAAATCTGATCTTACATTTAAAGGATCTAGAAAGAGAACAACAAATAAAACCAAAGCCAGCAGCAGAAGGGGAATAATAAAGATTAGAGCAGAAGTAAACAATATAGAAACAAACAAACAAAAATCAAGAACAGATAAATGAAACTAGGAACTGGTTCTTTGAAAGAATTAAGAAAATTTATAAACCACTAGACAGATTTGTCAAAAGGAAAAGAGAAAGGACCCAAATAGATAAAATCACAGATGAAAGAGAGATCACAACCAACATCACAGAAATACAATTATAAGAGAATACCATGAAAAATTATATGCCAACAAATTGCACAATCTGGATCAAATGGACAAATTTCTAGACACTCATAAACTACCAAAAATTAAAAAGGAAGATAGAAATTTTGAAGAGACTCATAACAAGCAAAGAAATTGAATCAGTAATCAAAAATCTCATAAGAAGAGCAAACCAGGTGGCTTCCCAATGAAACTCTACAAGACATTTAAAGAACAGTTAATACCAATTCTTCTCAAACTGTTCCAAAAACTGGAAATGGAAGAAAATTTCCAAATTCATTCTATGAAGCCAGCATTACCTTGATTCCAAAACCAGACAAAAACCCTCTACAAAGGAGAATTACAGGCCAATATACCTGGTGAACATGGATGCAAAAATTCTCAACAAGCTACTGCAAATCGAATCCAATACTACAGTAAAAGAGTTATTCACCATGATCAAGTGGGATTTATTCTGGGGCTGCAGAAGTGGTTGAATATTTGCAAATCAGTCAATGTGATACACCACATTAATAAAAGTATAAGAACCATCCTATCCTCTCAATGGATGTAGCAAAAGCATTTGTCAAACTATAGCATCCATTTTTGATAAAAACCCTCAACATGGTAGGTATGGAACCTACCATGGTAGGTAAATGGTAGGTAGATGGAACATAACTCAACATCATAAAAGCCATATAAAAAAGACACACAGCTAATACCATCCTCAGTGGGGTAAAACCTAGGCAAAACAAAGAACCTAGGAAACAAGAAAACCTAGGAAAAACAAGGCAGGGTTATTCACTCCCACCGTTACTATTTGACATATTACTGGAATTCAGACTCAGCAGACAACAAAAAGATAAAAAGCCATCCAAATTAGCAAGGGAGAAGTTAAACTTTCACTATTTGCACATGACATGATAGTCTATGTAGAAAACCTGAAGGACAACAGCAAAACATTGCTAGAAATAATACCAGAATTCAGCAAAGTTACAGGATACAAAATCCACAGTCAGATGTGTTGCATTTGTATACACCAATAATGAAGCAGCAGAAAAAGAAATCAAGGAATTTGGTCCTATTTTCAATTGCACCAAAAAACACAAGATACCTAGGAATTAAACCTAACCTAAGAGATAAAATATCTGTACTCTGAAAAATATAGAACACTTATGCAATAGATTCTTAATCAACGGTATGGATGTATATTATATTACCTATATTCCACATCCTCATCAATTTTCTTGAGACTGAGTCAGAGGTGAAAGACTTAAATGTCAGTTTGTAATTTTGCAAAACTTCACTAATTAAAAATTGATTTATTTAAAACTTGTAACAATTTGGACAGCTCCCAAGTTGTAATGTACCTTTATTTAGCTAAATATTTCTTCCCAGTGTGAATATATTAATTCTGTACCTTTTCCCCAAGACCATAAATTAGATTTGTAAAATATTATATAATGTTATTTTTAAAGAATACATGACTCATAAATTGCAGAAGCACAGATAAAATGGTAAATAATAAACAAATGTTATTGTCTTTTCACTTGGATGAGGGAGAGAAGCAGAAAAATGTTCACCTTTAGCCCAGTGACAGACCTATCGCTTCATCATTTTGATAAGGATCGAATAATGCTCCTTATTACATTCTTAAAGGGTCTTATGACAGCCTGTGTATCTCATCAATAGTTAATATCAAACTGAATGATAAGTACTGAGAAGTACTGCAAAAATAGTTTTATGAGTAGAAATTTGAAGAAGGCATTTATGATCTACTACTCCATGCATGTCCCCTCCCACTTGAACACTAAGCATATAACCGCAAGGTTTATACAGCAAAAGTGCAGCACTTTCTGTCCATGGGTCTTGTTCCTGTGCTACTTGAAAAAAAATTACTTGCACCTTAAAAGATCTCAAGAATTGTTTCTTGACTGTCATGGTCAATGATGTTGCAACAATTCCATTTGGATTTTTTTCCTAGCATTGTACTTAAGAATTATTTTTCTACATTTCTAAAATTATAAGTTTTGTAAAAAAATGAAAGGCATATGAAAATGACTGGGTAGAAGACAATTTATAGTTATTAATTTGGCACCCAAAGGATCAGATTCAAAATCTATATTTTATTAAAAATAGTAAGTGTGGGGAATAAGCTTAGGAATTCCTTGAGCCTGCACTGATGGGTTAACAAGGCATAAAGAATTAGAAAGCCATAGGATGCTCACACCTAAGTTTGGGTAAACAAGATTAGGTAAATAAGTGTAAAGAAGGCAGGGCAGAAGCCCCAGTATAGAGAAGGTGGGTGAAAGGCTCCAATATAGAACATAGATATATTAAATAAACGAGATTGGGTATTCGGGGTGAAAGTGCCCCCAACTTAGTACTATAGCAGAGAGCTGCTTTCACAGGAAGGAAGGACCAAATTAGGTAAACAGGTAAATAGGACTATAGACCTCTGCACCATGGGTGAAGCTGCCCAGAGTAGAGCTAACAAAACAAAGGTGCCTTGTAAACCCTGAGGTTACATGCTTTATCTGTCTTATCCCCTAGGTTAGCTAAGATAAACAGAGGTGGTACCTCCTGTCTGCTGTAAACAACCTTCCACCTGGCCACCAGGCACCAAGATTTTGATTTGTATTAACCCAAAACCCTAACCCCAAATATCTTCAAGACCCCCTTTCCCTCACACCTTTGAGTTAATGTTCACAGTTTCTTTGTCTCTTTGCGCACGTCCATCACTGTTTGTAAGCCTTCTGATCTTAATAAAAACGGGGCAAGTACCCTTAATCAGGCCTCTTGTCTTCTCCTGGACATTAGCCATGTCTCATATTTTAATCCTGTGTCCCACTTTCTTGCTGGCCAAGAAAGAACTTTAGACTTAGAGTCTATGACAAGTAAGTTAATTAGCCACAAAATAATAAATGGCATAAAAATATTTAGATATTGGTGTGATCACTCCATATTTTAGGTTCTCTTACAGTTTCTATGAAGGAAAAAAAATCGGACTTGTTAGTCACATTTTAACCTGTCCTGATTGAAATGAGTAAAAGTGGGTTTTTTAAAAGTATCTTATAACTTATTTTTTTTAATATTCAAAATGCTTTCCCCCAAACTTATTTTAGTTAGCTTTTACTAAAATTTGCCTAATAACCATAAAAACAAATTTCCTTATACTAAATCATGTTATAAAACAGCAGTTGTCAATTTTTTTTAAATCCATAATTTCAGAAGTAGACTTAAACATCAGTGTAATAGACAATCATTTAGAACATACTTTTTGAGAAATGCTTGTTCCTAATTCAACAAATTAACTCCACTACTATTATCAAATGACATTAGGAAGAAACATTTATCTACTGTCATATTTTTACACTAGAGTCTGGCACAAAAGCATCTAAAGAAACTTCATGGAACACACAATTGAGAAAAACTCTTAAGAACATTTCTTGCACATTCATAAAAATAATAAAGGTAATAGAAAAGAAACATGAAATATTTCCTTTCATACCTGTGGTTGGACATGAATCCATATCTCCACAGTTGTTGACTGTTTCATGGGAGTGTGAGATCATACAATCTCTTTCACTGGCTTTAGAAGGAGGAAAAAATATATATAAGTATTTTTTCAGTGGTTTGTTAAAGGTGAAAAACAGTGTATTTTACACACGCATGGAACATGGTTAAATAAAATAGTTCCTGGGTTAATCGTTCTACTACATATCATAGTCATTGAAGAATTATAATATGACAGGCAAAACTCTAGGCCCCAGGAATAGAAGAGAAAAAAAAAAGAAAAAAAATTATTTTCTCATGGAGCTCAAATTTCACTATTACTTTTAAGTGTTCCATTAACTATATTAATGGAATTGTAGAGGACAATTTAAGATATTTAAATGGCTGAAATTTAAGCTGGAGGCATTTTCACTCCAATGCTGCTTTAACTCAATGTCAACAGCTGCCTAACATAAAAATATATATTTAATAGATCTTATAAATGCCAAGAAATTTATGAACCAATACACAGATACTAATCTACCAACCTAAAATAATTATCAAAGTCTTGAAAAGAAAATTTTTTTTATCCATTTAATTTTCTTCAGGACACAGAGAGAGTATTTTTTTAAAATACTGAATGTAGAGGCACCTGGGTGGCTCAGTTGGTTCAGCATCTGGCTCTTAGTTTTGGCTCAGGTTGTGACCTCAGGGTTCCTGGGTCCAAGCCCCATGTTGGTCTCCATGCTTACAGTCTTGGGATCTTCTCTTTCCCTCTCTCTGCCCCTCCTCCCTGTCAAAATAAATAAATATACTTAAAAATTGAAAAAAATATCGAATGTATACTGATGAGGGAGCATAAGGCAAGCTGACACTCTGTAAACTGCCCCCCCCAGGTGTGACATTCCTCAGGCATTCTTGGCTGCCCTAAAGCAAAGAAAAGGATAAAACAAAAGGTTAACTGATAGAGATCACACTCATGCAGGACATGAGTCTCCACCAGTTTATAAATGTGCTAGTAAATGACAAGAAAAAGGCAATCTTAACAATAGTCTAACCTCCAGAAACCCATAGACTGAGTTTTCTGGAGCTTTAACATCACCCTCCCCTCCATAGTGATGTGGGGAACAAAGGCAAGAAGGGAATGGCAAGTAAAATTAAATTTCCTTATAATCAGCAGCCCACTGACAAATAGTTGAGATAGGCAGAGTAAAACATTCCTCCAGGAACACCCTCTGTCTTAAGGTTAATGCCTCGCTAGAGAGAAAACAACACTTAGCTTGACAATAGCTGGGTCTCCAGTATCTTAGGAGTCCTCTTTAGCATATGAAAGTCCTTCTGGAGCCTTCCCTTTTGCCTTCACCTCTCCCAACTGCATAGTATATAATCAGTCACTCTTCACAAGCCCAAGGCAGCTCTTTCCACCCATGGGTTCCTGTCCTAGTGCTTTAATAAAATCACCTTTTTGCTACAAAGATGTTTCAAGAATTCCTTTTTGGCCGTTAGCTCTGGACCCCTACCACTCCAAAATCCCATCATATACTATACACATTTTCTGTATATTTGATTTAAGTATATGGGGTAAAGGATTTGGTAAAAAGTTATCATTTGATTTATGAAAGGGAAAGATTTTTCAAGGAAGCTGAGAAAACCCAAATCAATGAGTGTTGGAAGATTTCATGCTATGATAGCATAGTTGAGTAGTATAACAAATCTTATATCACACTCTCAGGACTCCATACTGCTTTTTGGTGTGCTTCAAATTACAGTGATACAATTATTGGTTGACAGTATTTTGAAGGAGAACATATTTTGCCACCCCAGAATGTGTCTTTTTGGTAAAAGATTATTTTAGGCTAATCATTTTTAAGAAAAGGCAGACATAGGAAAACCTCTGAAATCTGAGAAGTTACCCTTTTATAGGAGACAATACATTTATAAGGAAAATCTCTATTTGTAAGGGTGTCTCTTTGTACCTGGAAGAGGAAGAAGACCAAATTTTTAGCAACTCATCAATGGAGAAAGCAACAAACCTAAATATACATAACAATCTTACCCTTGTTTACTATACTCTACTTTCTTTAACTATTTTACCTACCCACTAACATCTTTTGTCTTTAGCTAAAGATGATATTTAAGGTAATGGCTTGGGCAATTTCAGAGAGTTACTCAGTTTTCCTGAGTATCTTCCATGTATACAGGAGGCATACATGTTATTAAACTTCTGTATTTCTCCTGTTAATCTGTCTTTTATCACAGGGGGATCCCAGCTGAGGATCTAGAAGGGTAGAGGGAAAATTATTTTTCCTCACCCACAGTTTCAAATGCCCTACACACATCACCTTAATGTGACAGTTTATTTATTTTTATTACTAGTGCATGCCCATTATGTTAAATCAAGAAATGAAGAGACAATCAGACTTGGAACATACACCTTTAAGGCTTACTTGAGCAAGAATTATTTCATTATCAAATTCAATGGCAAATCATATTTATTATACAATGCCTGTATGGCTGTGACAAAAAGAATACAATACACACTGTTATTACCAGATTCATCACTCATCACAATATTCCAACTCACAGAAAAGCAATATTCAAAATAATTTAACAATTAAAATGGAACATCTTATCACAGCAGAATTTCTTTGCAATTTTTTTTAATGAAAATAAGGCTGTGACTAATGTAAATTTCCAAAAGTCTCATTTGTTAGCCAAGGGGAAAATTCGATTTACTGATGGTGAGTTGATTACATTGCTTCCAATAGCCAAATAAATGTATCTAGAGAAAGTAAACTTAAGACTGTTAGCTTTTCAACAAGTACATTTACTCAAAAAGTTGAGGACATTAAGAACATTACTACTGAATTTTTAAAAGTAAGGGTAAATAATTTCAAGTGTTTTTTTTTTCCTTATCTTCTTAATATGTTAACAGATGTTAGCAACAATGTTTGGTTGTTATTTACTTGAGGAAGCAATGCCAAGTTTGGAGTGACTAAAGAATTACCCTCTATAAATGAATAGTCTGTGTGGAATAGAACAGACAAAAATACTTCCAATGAAGCTGAGAAAACACTAATTCAGTAAAACCTGAAGTGGGATCGTCTAAGAAGTGTTACAATTAATGGTGGTTAAAATATATGTGGCACAGAAAAAAGTTTAGTTGGGCAAATTTACAAGGCTTGGAAAAATATAAGATGACCAAAGCCTATAGTTATTTATTGTATTACACATCAGCAGGTATCATGTGTCTATCACGTGTTATTGTACTGGTAGTGTCAACAGTGGGCTTCCTTCACTATTGTTAATGGAGCCATTATCATTCTGTGAACTTTTGTCAAAAATGGAAGGTGAATATTCTGACTTGCCCTACCTCACAAGCAGTTGGATGATTTAGTGGTGGTGAAGTTTTACTGACATTTTTTTGAGCTCAAAGTCAAGACTGAAATTTTGCCAAATGAGAAGAAGCACCCTTGACCACTATTATAAACATGGAATTACTTTGGAAATTAGTTTTTGCTATAAACTTGATAATGTCTCTTAATAAATCAACATAAAATTATAAGGTGAAATAGTGTTTATATGTAAGACCTATACTGCTATAAAGTCATTTTGATGACAACTAGAATTGTTTGAATTACAAGTGACATCAAGTTACTTTATATACTCCAGCACTGCAGAAGTTAAAACAAGAAGCAAAATCTCCATCCCCACACGAATTTGCAGTGGGTTGCAACAAATATGCAGTTGAAGAGCTTTTACCTAAATTTTATTTAGAAATCATTAATCTTCAATGCGATGACAAGATAAATAGAAAATATTAAGAAAAGAATCTAATAGAGTAGTTTGCATGCCTTTTAAGAAATAGTTATGTTGAAATAAAACTATATGCTTATGGATTGATATCAGTATTTGGCAGTAACTATCTTCATGAAAAGATATTTCCAGAGATCAGATATACACGTCCATTCATTTCATTAGGAGGTGTATAATACATAACAAATTGTACTCAGTATTATCATAATTGATATATGAATATCAATTGAAATTTTGTGGAAATTTGTTTTCTCATTTGTTATATAAATATCTAATCTAGCCCTTTACAGAAAAAGTTTGCTGACCCCTGATCTAGGAGAAAAGGAAAGACAGATTTATTACTGTGACTAATGGACAAGTTTATAAAATAAGTCTGGTGGACGTTAGAGGCAGAGAGTGAAGAGGAGTTTTGTAGTTTTCATTTTGCATAAAAAGCAATATGGTCAAAGGCAGAAAAAACACAGGATGTGGTTAGTATGACTGGAGTGTCATAGAAATATAGCTTCATATTGGGACAAATATATAAAAAAAGTGAATTAATCAGATACTCTTGATGGACTTGCAAAATTAGCTGGTGATTTTATAGTCATACAGTAAGCAAAGTAGAAACATTCAAATGTAATTGAACAGTGTGTTATGTGTCACGGAAGTTTCTAAGCAGATTTGTTCTCAGCTCTCAGACTTAACTTTATTTTTAAATCAAGTCTATTAGAGCTGCATTTCCCATGCACATTTTAAGTATCTGATTTAAACATTTTCTGTCAAGTGTGAGAAGTTTTATGTGTCTGGGCTGCTGTCTGTCAAATATATAATGCCATATTCAAATGTCCACTGAATTAACTAGAGATGGTATTTTAGGTGGCTAAATGTTTAAAGCTATGTGGATATAGCCATTTAAATTTGCCATTTAGTTGCCAGGTAATTTGGCAAGTAAACATCCCTATTGTATAATACACTTCAATATTCAAATATTAGGAGAAACTTACTGAATTTTGTTTTTTACAAAAATAACAACTTAAGGGATGCCTGGGTGGCTCAGTCAATTAAATGTCTGATTGAGGTTCAGGTCATGATATCATCATTTATCAATTTGAGCCCCACATTGGGCTATCTGCTGTCAGCATGGAACCCACTTCAGATCCTCTGTCCCTCTCTCTCTCAGAAATAAACATTAAAATAAAACAAAAAATAAGAGTAAAATAATATTCCCATCCATGACAATGTTCTTCCAATTATTCCTCCCCTTTCAACCAAACCCCAGAGTTATAAGACTAATAAACAGGAAGTCATCTGATAAAATAGCTCCAATAAAAAGAACTGCTGAGGATTAACTATAATACAAGTAAGAGAAATGACAATTCTAGGAAATATTGATGGTCAAATACATTGATGCTTCATTTCTTTAAGAAAATATAGTTCATCATTGATACCTGAGAAATACAATGTGCATATGCATTTGTATTTCCTTACATGGACCACATACTGAACCAAACTGTATTTTTCTTTTTATGGAATCAGATGTCAAGCTATCAAGAAAAGGGTAAAGTGCTTTATAATCACAATTTTTACAGACTTAAGCCTTATTTTAATCCAGTTCATATTAAGAGTGCTTAAATAGTGAAAAGTGAGAAGTGGATCTTACCATTGCTCTTAAAGAGTTTTGAGAAGTGTCACTGGTATTGCTGCTAAAAATAAAAATACTACTACTACTAATAATAATACTTCCAAGAGAAGGATGGATAGATATTGAATCTTATTATTCCTGAGTCAAATATTACTAGTCCATAGATTAGATATTGGAAGGAAATTTGATATAGTTTAAACATGTATTAAATCCTTCAGCAATAATACATTATTTCACCAGTGATGCCTTCTTGGCCTAATTAAATAGACACATATGAAAGAAAGGGATTTTCATTTATATTATTTTACCTTTCAGAATCCAGAAATTTCATGACTTAAAAAATTGTATATATTCTATTTGAATGATTTTATTTATCAATGTGAGAAGAGGTGGCCCATAAGGATCACTGATTCAGAGTAAATGTGAAAAATTCTATGAAATATCCCTCAAGTTCTTTGTTTGAGACAAGAAGGAAATTTTCAGCCAAATTTCCATTCATAGATATGTGAATTATAGCTCAAAATATGCACAGTGATAGAGCTTTTGTTATAAATGGGAAAATATTTTCAGCTTCTAAAGTCTTTCAGGAAAATCATAATAAAGTATTACAGGTGACATTAAAAGGTAAAAATCATTTCCCAAAATATAACTGCCTTGCAAACAAACACAAAAGCATCATAATATGATTGAAACTTCTAAATCTGGCAGGACCTTCCAACTATTCTAAAATGTTTTCCTGACTTTGTCATACACAGAATCTGAGCTTAATGACTTGATGTATTAACTGCATTTCTTAACTTGACTAATGCTGAAACTACTGGATGAGGTTAACCCAGACTGATTCAGTGATCATTTTAAGGAGAAATGTGGATTATATCCTTTCTTCTCCCACTTGGAAATGTTACTGTCATTCAGACATAATGGTGAGAAAATCATAGTTAGAATAAGATCATGATATTTCTGACCACAGTCTCAAAATTACATTATTGTTTCAAAATGTGGCAAAAAGAAACAATTTAACATTAGGTTAATCTAAACTAAAACTTATTTTAAGACTACACTTTTTTCTAGGATAACTGCCATCATTAAAACTAAAATGATGAGGTCTTAAGGAAAACGGTGCTGAGTTATTCCATAGGCTGTTTAATATTTGCCACATTGGTCTGAGTCTCTCTGAAATGGTTCAGCATGGTAAGAATATGCTGTTCCTCCTTCTGGATGTAGTAAGACCTCAGATAAATATGTCAAAAATAGGGCATTACTTTAGGAGGAACATATTCATTTATCCACAGTGATTCCAAGTATTCTGCCAAAATCAAACAGCTATTTTGAAACTGTCCTCAGGTGTAACAAATCACCAGGTAGAAAAATCAACAAGATTGGAGCACTTAATTAGACCTTTTACCTTAATCATCAACATGTCAAGTGTATGCATGTGTGTTTAGAGAAGGGGGCATGCTATAGAAAGGGATGAATTAACACTTAAAATACTCAGAGTTTTAACAAAACCTGACATAAGATTTGCCAGATGGTTTGGTACTGGATTATAAAACTAGAAACTCATCTTCATTTAAGAGTTTTAATGGTTGTATTTCCCTTATAAAGCCTCTTACTCTCCTGCTAGGTTGATCCTTCAAAATTATACATCAGGCTTTAAAGAACAGCTTCTATGAACAGTCCCCTCAAATCTCAGCTAAACTAAGCAAGAAGATTACATGTTATTATGATGTAGCACAGGAGGATTTTTCTCCAGCAAACATAATGATGTGAAAAAGGATAAAGCTAGTATTCTGTGCAAAAAGGTTATCCATACAAGAACAATACTTTTCACACAGACTATCTATACCTGTTGAAATGTCCATATTGAAAAAAAACTATTCCTTAATGCTTCTGTGAAGAGCTCTGATTTTGACAAGCTTTCAGGTCTAGATAGCAAGACCCAGTGATCATATACCTCTATAAAGTGGCCTATTTTGGGGCACTTAGAGAGATTAAATCTGTCACTGGCATCATTAGAAAAAAATAAAGTATAATATTTATTTCTCAAGTAATTTATATTTAGTTCTAGCTTATCAAATTTATTTGAAGGAGTAGATATCTCATTTTTTCATAATTTAAGTTTACTAAACTTTACAATATGTATTCTAATTAGCACAGGAAAAAACAAGAAGTAACTAAACAGAACTATAATTCTGTATATATTTTCACATTTCAATATTCCTACTGAAAGCCAATTAAGGTATATGCCATAATAATGAACCTCAAATACTCAGCAAAAGAATTATGTAGTCATCAGATTATATAACATCAGATCATCTGAACTTCCATATGTGAAATATCAGGCCCTATAAGAAAATATCAGTAAATTATGTTTAACTCCTTAAAATAATAATTTATATTTGCTTATTCATTAGATTATTTTTTGATTTCACCTCTCTGAGATTGGCTGGGAATGGCTCCTCAAAGTAGACACAGAAATTTGAAACTAATGGCTGCCAATTATTTTTTTTACAAACTAGATCCAAATAAAGACAAAATGTATGCTTGTACACACACATGCACATGCACACACTCCTATAAACTTCATTTAGTGTTCATTTTCAAATTATGTTCATTGCTATTATTTTCATAGTAATTGTGTTCATTGCTATTACCATAAATTCCTAAGAATACATTATGTATGTAGTATATGGGCTAATCTCTTAAATGGCTTCTAATTCCTTAAAATTGGCTTATGAAAGTATTAAAAATATTCTAAATATATAATTCAGAAATAGCAGTAATATATCTTGAAAGATTTTATAAATTGTTAGAGCAGTGGTAGGGATGGTGGTAAACCTTTGCTTTAAAATACCTTTTTCTGGGGCACCTGGGTGGCTCAGTTGGTTAAGCAGCCAACTTCGGCTCAGGTCATGATCTCACGGTCTGTGAGTTTGAGCCCCGCATCCGGCTCTGTGCTGACAGCTCAGAGCCTGGAGCCTGTTTCAGATTCTGGGTCTCCCTCTCCCTGACCCTCCCCTGTTCATGCTCTGTCTCTCCCTGTCTCAAAAATAAATAAAAAAAACGTTAAAAAAAATTTTTTTAAATACCTTTTTCCAATAGGAATTAAAAGAGTTCAAAAAAAAAGTGAGATCAACTGATTGTTCAGCAGCTTGACATAAGGTGATTTTTAAACAATTTTATTTTTAAAATTTTCTAGGAAGTGTGAGAATAGAAATAATTTGTATGTTTGCTGCACATTTTAAAAGTGTGTCTTTCACTTGGAAAACTTTCCATGCATAATCTCTTTAATGGAGAAATATACAATAATGTATTACATGTTGCAACAATGTTTAATTGAAAATATAAAAGTATTATTTGAAATTTGAAAGAAAAATATAGCAATAGTTTAGCCAAATCGGTGCTCAAAATAGTAAATGTAATTGCAATTAATCAAAACTTATAATGTCCCCATTATTCAGAGAAATAAATACAACATAGATGAAGCTAAAGTGCTAAAGATTTAACTACTTCCTGCAATGAGAGACATAATACAATGAGGACAGATTAGGTTATTGGCTTCATTCTTGTCTCCACTAAAAAAAAATAATAATAATAATAAAGGGACTCTACTGTATAATAAACTAGATATCACCCTGAAGAGGATCTGCTGAATATCAATAATACTAGTATTATTCACACCCTCCAATCTGTGGTAAAGATTACTTAACCTTTCTCCAGTACATACAAACAAATAATGTCTTTATCACTACCATTAGTCTGTAATCTTGCTTGTAGGAAGCTTCCTAATGATTATGTCAAATGAAAAACCTTTCTTTTAGTTACATATGATTATGTTCACTTGATTATGCCAAATGAGAAATCTCTATTTTAGTTACATATTAAAATAGGGATTGGTAATTTCTAAGTGTTAAACAGATCTTCCCTTAACTATAAATGAATTATAATAGTCTAATCTGTCTATTCTCATTTGCCATCATTCAGATATCAAAATGATGATACCAATTATTTAAGTAGAGAAGGGAATTATGGATTTATAGTTGATCTTCTTCCAATGTGAACACAAAATATTTACAAAAAAGGTTTGTCTTAGAGCTGGTGGCAATAATTATGAATTGTCTTTCTTTACTAAAAATCAATTACAAGTCTAGAGTTAAAGAATTATTTATTTTCATCTTCTAATATCAGGACAATGGGTTCAAGTATGGGCAAGGAAGAGGAAAATTCCTATTTCATTATTGAAATTATGACTTACTTTAAGATTCATATTTTAAGACACAAAAAAGCACTGCTATCCAATCTTGAGTATTTGGTAAAGGAATGTTAAAGATTTAGAAAATCTATGTTTTCAAGTCCAGTCAAGATTCACATACCAGGTACAAATTTCACTAGATTTATTTTTCAAAAGATAACTATCCTGTGAGGTTTTTGTACTGAAAATCTTCTGGTTTTCAAAGATGCTACTTACATTGAAGTATTTGTCAACACAAACATGGTCAAATAGGGACCCTCATTGCTATTTTGAGAATTTAGCTTTGTAAGTTTAAATTCAATATTAAAAACCTAAAACAATCCATGTAGATACACTATTTAAGATATTAATTAAAATTAGTATTCAGCACAAAAAAGTTACCAATTAACTCTGTTTGAGTTCACTCATATGTGTAATTTATGAAACACAACAGATGAACATAGGGGAAGGGAAGGAAAAATAAGGTAAAAACAGAGAGGCAAACCATAAAAGGCACCTAAATATGGAGAACAAACTGAGGGTTGCTGGAGGGGAGGTGGATGGGGGATGGGTTAAAGGGGTTATGGGCATTAAGAAGGACAAGTTTAGGGATGAGTTCTGGGTATTATATGTAAGTGATGAATCACTGGGTTCTACTCCTGAAACCAAGATTACACTGTATGTTTGCTAACTTGAATTTAAATAATTAAAATAAATAAACAAACAAACAAACAAACAAACAAATAAATAAATAAATAAAATTATATTAAATAAAAATTATATTAAATATATATTAAATATAATATTATATTAGATAAGTAAATAAAATATTTTTAAATAATTAAAAAATCATCAATATTGCTTTCTAAACATACATAATCTGCAATTCCTGAGTTGAAGTTAAGAAACCAATAATAAACTGAGTTAACGATTATTTATATAGTTTTTAAAAAAGTGCTGGACTAGCTATTAGTAAATCTAATGTTCTCTTGTAAGAACCTACAGAATTATAATTATGTTAAAGCCCTTCATATAATAATGACATTTCTCATTCTCAAGAGATCCTACTAAGAATCTGGAGTGATATGCTAAGAAAATATTTTGACCTGAATTAATCTACCACCTACATTAATCAGCAAAGCCTATTACTGATATAACGCACCTAAAATAAAGAGTAAACATAGGAATAGAAAGTAATCCAATTAAATAAAGATGGAAATATAATAAATATAATTAGTAAGAAAAAAAATTAGCTGTATGAAATATGACTGGAAAAAAGTAGGTAAAAAAAAAAGATGTAACCAATATAATTGCACCCCTATTCTGAGGAATTATCGTGATTTTAGGAGAGTAGTTGAAGAAAGGGATAATATTCCAATGTAAACAACAAAACAAAAATAAAGTCTATATCAGCTTAATTAGAGTAAATTTACCTTGACCAAAACAAGATGAATAACAAGCAAATATTAAAATGGAATTTTAATATTGAGGTTTAATTGAAGGGTAGAAAAATTAACACTTGCTATTTTTGCATTAAGTCAATGGGATAGATTTTCATATTATATCATAATAAAAAAATATCAAAAACATCAAGAAAACACCAACACGATTGTTTATTTATATTAGATTTTCTAATTTAAGAAACTAGGTTAAAATCTCTTCAGTTTATTACATAGCATATTTTATAGTAAATGGTCTTTAAGGAGTAGTTAAAATGGAAAAAAAAGTAAAAATGAATGATCTATATTTTTGAAAAGCAAGTATTTCATAAATAAAAACATTATGATTGCTATTATTACTTTTCCATCAAATACATTGAGAAGATATTAATTTATTTATTTACTAGACTCATTGGAATATTATTTTAAAATAAAATCTCATTCATTATTACATGAGACTATATATTATTCATAAGACCTATTATTAATCAGTGTATATAAGTATTATGTATAGTATATATAAGTATTATTCATTAGAATAATCTTGATATTGAGGAGAAAGACAAGGATATTGAAATCCCTTTGAAGTCAAGGGAAAAGGCAAGCGATTGATAATGTCAATTGGGAATTTGATTGCAGAAATAAACTAAATTAATAGCAAAGGTTTTAAGCTTATTTCTTAAACTGCCTACCTTACTCTAGGTCTAATATGGTTAAATAATATGTCAAATAGAGGTTTTCCAACAACCTAAGAAAATAAAGATTCTCCTAGTACCAGACCAATCTGTTGTATTCTAAGTTTTAAATATCTAATCATTTTCGCTTTTTATTTGTAATGTTTTTTAAATAAATTATTTGAGTAGAGAGGTAAAAATAACACAGAATTTATAAACATGTGCTTTAGAGTCACACAGATCTGAATTCAAATGTGTGAATATGAATTTGAATTTGAATTTGAATTTGTGCAAGCTATCTTGTTCTAGAACCATGTACATGTTAGTTAACTAACTTGAGTCTCAGTTTCTTCATCCTTAAAAAAGAGAATGAAAATACCTCTCCTATGAGATTGTTGTGAGGATTAAACAGATCTGTGTGAATGATTAGAATAGCACTTGGCATATTGGCATATATCATTACTACTCAATAAATGCTATCATCTATTTCATGTGAGTCCAAAGCAAGTATAATCACCTTGATTGACAATCAGGATTTGGACATAAGAATTTATTTTAGTTTCTTATAGATTCCCTGAAGAAAGAAAATCATAGTCCAATACAACACCTAAATTATAACACATCGATCTCTTCTTTTTGCATGGCCTTCTAACAATTTACATCTCATTGTGTATAACATCATCTACAAGATACCCAATGAAGTAGCTTCAGATTATGTTACTGGTCTTATTTCTGTCTGCCCTATTTCATACTGTGAGCCCCCTCCTAATTCACAGACACACACACAGACACACACACACACACACACACACACACACACCATCCTCTTTGGTGTTCCTTCAATGCAGAGCCATGTACTGGCCCCTTATTCTTTGCATTTGAAAATGTTTTCCATTAGATTTTATATGGCTCAGTCTCTTAATTCTTTCAGATCTTTGACCAAATATCATATCTCACATATTTAAATTTGCAATTTCTTACTATACCCTCACAATTTCAAACATCCTTCTCTATTTTATTCAAGAGTATTCTCAGCAACTTGACTGTATTAGTTTTTAAAGGCTGCCATAACAAATTACCACAATCTTGGCTACTTGAAACAACAGAAAATTATTTTTTTCACAGTTTTGGAAACCATAGGTACCAAATCAAGGCACCCACAGAATTACTCCCCTCTGAAGGCTCCGAGGGAGAATCTGTTCCATGCCTCCTCTCTCCTAGCTTCTAGTAGCTGACTAAAACTTTTGGCATTTCTTGTTTTGAGGCTGGATAACTTACATATATATATCTCCTCCATATGACATTCTTTTTGTGTCTCTGTGTCTTCTCTTATTTTTTTTAAATTTTAATGCTTATTTAGTTTTGAGAGACAGACAGACAGACAGACAAAGTGCAAGTGGGGAAGGGGCAGAGAGAGAGGGAGACACAGAATCCCAAGTAGGCTCCAGGTTCTGAGCTGTCAGTAAGGAGCCCGAGCCCCATGTAGGGCTCAAACCCACAGACCACAAGATCATGACTTGAGCTGAAGTCAGATGCTTAACCAACTGAGCCACCCAGGCACCCCTCTTCCTTCTTATAAAGACACTTGTCATTGGATTTTGACCTCCTTCCCCCATACACAATGATCTAATCTAGAGATTCTTAACCTAATAATAGCTGCAAAGATTCTTTTTTCAAGAACAATCACATTTATAGATACTGGGGATTAAAATTTGGACATATCTTTTGGGGGACCACATATAATTACACTATATTAACTTAATATAAACTTATTTATAATTAATTAATTGATTAACTTACTTATCCATTTTTTACAATAAACAAAAATGCAAATGTATTATTTTTTTGCAGTTTAAAATTTTTATTTAAATTCCACTTAGTTAACATAAACTGTAATATTAGTTACCGGAGTACAATTTAGTGATTCATCACTAACATGCATCACCCAGTGCTCATCACTACAAGTGTCCTCCTTAATGCTCATCACCTATTTAGCCCGTTCTCCTGCCCACTTCCCATGCAGTAGCCTTCAATTTGTTCTCCTAACTCTTCTTTAAATAGCTGGTAGAATTTCCCTGGGAAGCCATCTGGTCCTGGACTTTTCTTGTTGGTATATTTTTATTACTGATTCAATTTCTTTGCTGATCATCAATCTGTTCAAGTTTTCTATTTCTTCTTGTTTCAGTTTTGATAGTTTATATATTTTTAGGAATTTACCCATTTCTTCCAAATTGCCCAATTTTTTGGCATATATTTGTTCATAATATTCTCTTATAATTTTATTTCTGTGGTGTTGCTTGTGATTTCTCCTCTCACATTCATGATTGTTTTTATTTGGGTCTTTTTTCTTTTTGATAAGTCTAGATAAGGGTTTATCAATTTATTAATTTTTTCGAAGAACTAGCTCCTAGTTTCATTGATCTGTTGTACTATTTTTATTTTATATATCATTTGTTTCTGCTCTCATCTTTATTATTTCCATTTTTCTGCTGGCTTTACACACCATTTGTTGTTCTCTTTATAGCTCCTTTAGGTGTAAGTTTAGGTTGTGTATTTGATTTTTTTCTTGCTTCTTGAGGTAGGCCTGCATTGATATAAATGACTCTGTTATTACAACTTTTGCTTCATCCCAAGGGTTTTGGACCATTGTGTTTTCGTTTTCACTTGTTTCCATGTTTTTTTTTTTACTTCAATTTCCTCGTTGAACCCTTCATCTTTTACTAGGATGTTCCTTATCTCCATGTATTTGTAGTCTTTCCAAATTTTTTCCCATGATTCACTTCAAGTTTGATTGTGTTGTGGTCAGAAAAGATGTATGGTATTAACTCACTCTTTTTGTGCTAGTTGAGGCATAATTTGTGACCCAATATGTTATCTATTCTGGAGAATATTCCATGTGCACTTGAAAAGAAAGTGTATTCTACTATTTTAGGATGAAATTTTCTGAATATATCTGTTAGTTCATCTGATCCACGGTGTCATCTTTAGCCACTGTTTCCTTTTCTGTTTAGATGATCTGTCCATTGATGTAAGTTTGGTATTACAGCACCCTACTGTTATTGTAATATTATCAATAAATTCCTTTATGTTTGTTATTGTTTTATAAATATGGGGGTTTCATGTTGGGGTTATAAATATTGATCATTGTTAGATATTTTTTGGACTGATCCTTTTATTTTGATATAATGTCGATCTTCATTTCTTGTTATTGTCTTTGGTTTAAAATCTAGTTTGTGTGAAATAAGTATTGCTACTCTGGCTTTCTTTTGATGTCGATATTTATGATAAATGGTTCTCCATCCCCTCACTTTCAATCTGCAGGTGTGTTTAGGTCTAAAATGAGTCTTTTGTGGGCAGTATATAGATGTCTTTTATTTTTATCCATTATGACATCCTATGACTTTTGTAGTGTTTATTACATTTACATCCAGAGTAATTATTGATAAATATGAATTTATGCCATCGTATTATTTCTTTTGCCCTTGTTTCTGTAGATTTTCTCTGTTCCTTTCTAGTCTTTGTTGGTTTTGATCTGTCTTTTCCACTTAAAGAGTCTCCTTTAATATCTATCTCTTGCCTGGATGGTTTAGTGGCCAGGTACACCTTTTGTTTTTGTCTGGGAAAATATCTCTTATTCTATTCTGAATGATAGCCTTGCTGGATAGAGTATTCTTTGTTGCAGATTTTTCCCATTTTCATATTATCATGCCATTCCCTTCTGGTCCACCAAGTTTCTGTGGAGTGTGTTTCTAATCTTATCTGTCTCCTTTTGTAAGTTAGGGAATTCTTTTGTCTTGCTGATTTTAGGATTTTTCCTTTATCTCCATATTTTGCAACATTAACTACAATATATATTGGCATTTCCTGCTTTTGTTGATTTTGGTGGGAGTTCTCTGTGTCTCCTAGATTAAGATGTCTGTTTCCTTCACCAGAGTAGGAAAGTTTTCAACTATAATTTCCTCCAGATAAATTTTCTGTCCCTTTTCCCTCACTTCTTCTTCTGGGACTCCTATGATCTGAATATTATTAAGATTTATGGAGTTACTGACTTCCCAAAATATGCATTCATGATCCAAGATTTTTCTTTCATTCTTCCTTTTAGTCTCATTATTTTCCATAATTTTATCTTCTATATCACTTATTCATTCCTCTGCTTTTTCCATCCTTGTGGTCATTACATCCAACCAGTTTTGAATCTTGGATATTATATTTCTCATTTGGCCTGACCAGTTTTTAGGGCTTTTATCTCTGCAGTAAGGAGTGTTGGTGTATTCTATGCTTTTCTCAAGCACACTTATGATTGTTGTTTTAAATTCTGGATCAGGCATATTACTTATACCTATCTGTTTCGATTAGATGCCTGGCTATGTCATTTTGTTGTTCTTACTTTTGGGATGTATTCCTTCTTTTTGACATTTTGTCTAGTTCTCTCTCTTCTTCCACGTGTTACAGAAGGCTGTTGCATTTCATGCTTCTGAGAGTAATGACTTTATATGAAGAAGAGGTCATATAATATCCAAGGCCTACCACTTTCAGAATTGTGTTTGTTATATGCTGCTTGCACTCTGTTGCTGTGTTTTGGCTGCTCTATCCTTCAGGTCCGTTCTCTGCAGAGTTTCTCCTTGCTTTCAGTGAGGAGTGTTTGGACCTTGGGCAGAGTGTGGTAAGTTTTAAGTAGATGTGCTTTGGTCTGCTTGTTAAAAGAGACTTGATGCTATTTCCACTCGAGCTGAAGCTTTACAGAACTCTATGGTTAGTAGTCCTGGTGCATGCAGGGGTTTCTGCTGGTCTTCTGGGGGAGGGTGCCACTGCCCTTGTTCTCAGGTACACTTGCCCAAGAAGAGCAGTATCAGCAGAGTGCAGGGTGGTTGGAACTTGGTGTAAGCAATTTAGGCATCCAGTGTTGGAACCATGCTGTTTACTGACTTTAGTTTATGCTGAAGGGCAGGGGAAGTATATGACATCAACCAGCTCCTTTTTCCTTGAGAGGGGAATTTTTACTTGTTCCTGTCAGGGAAGCACTCCCAGCAGAGGGAATAAATTCATCCTAGGTGCTTTTCAGATTGCTGCTTACACACTATGTGTATCTGGGTTTTCTACCTGCCTGCACTTTGTACTCTATCCCGTCCAAGCTTGCTGAGTTTTTACACTCCAAACTTTAGGGTACTGGTGTGGTAGAAACCTGCACTTGTGTTCTGCAGAGAGTCTCACTGTACTGGGATTGATGCAGGTTTGCTCCAGACAGGCAGTTGCATCAGAACACAGGGGTATGGGATTTGGAGCAAAGCCGACTCACTAAGTGGTCCAGGTTAGCCACCCTCAGCAGGTGTCTCTACACCTATGCTGAAGGGCAAGGGAGAGAAATGGCACCTGCTGGCTCTTTTGTTCCTGTAGAGGCAATGCCACCTCTCTCAGATGTTCTCTCATATGTGAAACCATCTCTCCCAGTGCATCTCAAGAAATCCTCAGATTGTGCTGTCTTTTCCCCAGGTTATCTGCCTGTCTTCTCTACAGGAACAGTACAGTATCCTCAATGCTCTATACTAGCCATGCCAAAGACCTCTAAAACTCTGGTCTTTGAGTCCAGCTGGTTGAAAAAACTCAGGAAAATCAACCCTTCACATTTTCCCACTCAGTGGCTTTGGGGGAAGTGTTTCCTTATATGATTCCCTGTGCACTCTTCTCTCTCTCTCTCTCTCTCTCTCTCTCTCTCTCTCTCTCCTCTCTCCATGACATGGACTCCCTCCCCTTCACAGCACTTATAATCCATTTCTTCCTCACACATATCTTCGCACCTTCTACCTTCTATGGTGTGGCCTATTCTTTCCCTCTAGCTGTGCTGTTTGTTCTGTCAGTGCTTATGTCTATTTCTCGTGTATTTAGAATAATTTGATATTTATCTAGCTGTGTTCAAGGGACATGACAAGACTAGGGTATTCCAAATACTCAGGCATCTTTGCTCTTCCTTATTCATATTTCTTAATTCTGAGTGTCCCACAACAAGAATGTCAAGTTCATGACAAGGACTAAATATGTTTTGTTTATTATATTTGTGCCCTAACCAATTTTTGGAACTCAGAGTGAGTTTGATACATATTTATTAAATAAGTAAAAGAAGAAAAGTTGAATGGGTCATAGGGGTTTTCAATATAATTGGAACCAAAAGTAGAAAAAACAGGGAAGAAGAAATTAAAAAGAGGTCTTATTTTGGGGAAGAAATACAGAAAAGAGTGGTGCCTTTGAAGTCAAGAGTATTTGAATAAAAAGAGAATAGTAGAAAAGAAAAGAAAAATCATAGTTACTTCATTCTTTGGAGTAGCAACTGATATTAGTAATTTATTTGTTAGATATGAGTTGTTCCCCGATACCATTTCTATAGAACTTTAAGACAAACTGTATGTTTATGGCAAGTGCTAAGATAATTTAATATTTAAACACTAGTTTTAAGAATCTTAGTCTTGTTGCTAGATTAAAATTGCTTATATTTGTACCTTTATGCCAACCAAATTTGACTATGCTAAATTATATACCAAGTATACATAATCATGTTAAAATTGCATAAATATACGGTTACATTAAAGGTGTAATATTGCAAATGATGATTTTCCATTGTTCAAGTTTCTCCTTTTCAATGTCATAAAATTAGTTCCTTTGCAATCATCTTTGGGATCTCTTTTGTGTATAAATTTAATAAATGTGGATGTCTTAGTAAGTTCTCTTTCAGAGTAGAGGTTTGCAAAGATGCTTCACTTACTTTCTTAAGTACTTTAAGATTCTTCAGAATACCTTTTATTATGATCTCATCTACCTTCTCCCATGGCCATATATAAAAAAAAATAAATGAAATAATGGGATTTCTCCTTCTTATGTAATCTTCTCTACCCACTTTCGATGATACCATTTTCTTCTAATCATGACAAAAATGACTTGAACAGCTGCCCTATGAATGACTGCCTTAGAATTTCCTTCATTATAATACTCTATTTAGACTTATTATCCCTCAGCATATCTCCAACATTAAATTTCATTTCTCTGTTATTACATTGAATAAATTTTGTGCTTTGTTTTCTAAAGCTCTTCCATAGGGAATGACAAGCTAATTTGAATGACATATCTTAAAACTTTCAGGGCTTATTATGCCGATTTTTCTTATGTTGATTTTGCACTTGTGGAGACCTAAAGTGTTAATCCAATGGGATAACTGTAATAATGAGAAATGTTAAGGCTGGAACAGGGCAATGAGAGAAGAGTCTACAAATAAGAAAGAGGTAGGCAAAGGAAGTTGTGAAGGTAGCTCCTCACAGCCCTGCCTCATCATTTTCCTGGTCACTCCATTCATGTTATCCAGCCACAGCTTTCTCAACCTTTGCTGCATAGATTATAGGAATTCCTGCTATCTCCAATGGGTAAATACAAGTATAAAGCTCATTTTGGGAAGATGAGAATTATCTCAATTAGATGTTTGGCCTTCTGGGCTTTCCAAGAACTTTGTAATTGGTTCTCAAATATGTTTAACTCTCCTTAGGCAGTTCTTGCAAGTCTTCACCATTAGCTTCCTATTTTTACTGACTGTAAAATCAATACAGAGGATTTTCAAATCTATGATAACACAGAGAAGAACAAATAACTCCATGTTTATAGTCCAGAATAACCAATGTTTAGAACAAATAAAAGTAACTTGAACATTTATCCCAGACGAGAAACAAACCAGTTATGCTATTTAATAAGGACTGGTAACATTTTATTTTTATTTTATTGTTTTAACGTTTATTTATTTTTGAGACAGAGAGAGACAGAGCATGAACGGGGGAGGGGCAGAGAGAGAGGGAGACACAGAACCGGAAGCAGGCTCCAGGCTCCGAGCCATCAGCCCAGAGTCCAACGCGGGGCTCGAACTCACAGACCGGGAGATCGTGACCTGAGCTGAAGTCGGACGCTTAACCGACTGAGCCACCCAGGTGCCCCAGGACTGGTAACATTTTAAATCAAAATTTAAAAGTATTTGAGTTTCCTTCTTTGCTATGATGAAAACCTGAACTTACAGACTACTTTGCAGCATCTATCCTTTTAACAGTACTGGCAGAATTTTATAAACAGCACAAAAATTATTTTATATTTATTGTTTTATCTTCATATTAAGATCCATGTATTACCTTGGAAAATATTTTATTATTTGCTTAGATCTTGACATTGTTTCCTATCACCACTGTATAGCCATTTCGCTAACAATTTAACCCTATATAGTAGGCAGAATAATGATACCTCAAGAATGTCCACATCCTAAACATGGAACTTCTGAATATGCTAACTTGCAGCATATTCCGTGATTAAATCAAGGACCTTGAAGTGGAGAGACTATTCTGGATTATCCTGCTGGGTGCAATGTAATCACAAAGATCTCTATAAGGAAAGAAGAATGAAGGAGAGTCAGAGAAAGACATGTAAAGAGAAAAGCAGAAGTCAAATTGATGTGGCCATGAGCGTAGGAATGCTGTCAGGTTTAGAAGTGAAAGAGTCAAGAAAATGAATTCACAGCAAGAGCCTCCAGAAGGAATGTATTTCTGCCAACATCTTGATTTTAGTCTCATAAGAATTATTTTGGACTTCTTATCTCCAGAATTATAAAACAATAAGTTTTTTGTGGCTTTAAGCCACCAGTTTTGTGGTATACATTAGAAAAGCAACAGGGAAATAATATACCGAAAAAATTTGTAATTAAATTTAAGCTGTAGACATACTGAAATATGTAAATACATAGTTAAGATACAAAAACTCAAATGGCAACCACAGCTTGAAAATAACAACTAGTGCTAAAATATCAGGGCCTAAGAAAACTCAGTGGATTTTTCAGTACCTACATCCACCAAAGCTCAAAATATATAAAATCTCATGAGAATAGATCACCAATGAGCTGTTCAGGACACGGAAGACAAGAATACTTCAGATAAACATTAGTTTACTAATTTATTCAATAAATATTTAATAGGCATCTCCTACATAATATACCCTGTTCTACATACTGGGACTATAGCTGTTAATAAAACCATCAAAATCTTTGCCCTCATGGGGATTATATTTTGTAGGAGATGTAAAAAGACAATCAGCAAAACAAATAAACAAAATGAATAATCTATTATACAGTGATCATTGCTGTGGGGAAAAAATTAATACAAACCAGGGGGATAGAAATCTCTGGAAAGTGTAGTCACTATTTTATATAGAGTGATCAAAGAAGTTCTCAGTAAGGATGTGAAATTAAAGAAACCTA
Source organism: Prionailurus bengalensis (assembly GCF_016509475.1). Classification (NCBI taxonomy): domain Eukaryota; kingdom Metazoa; phylum Chordata; class Mammalia; order Carnivora; family Felidae; genus Prionailurus; species Prionailurus bengalensis. The sequence goes on along the minus strand of NC_057361.1, from coordinate 75,184,556 downwards.
AAGGAGGTTAAAAAAAGCAAGACATAGGAATATCTGGGAAAAGAGGATTCCAGGAAAATAAAATAGCAAGAACAAAGTTTCTAATACAGAAATGTTTGGTATGATTAATGTGTGTAATGAATAGCAAGGAGGCCAGTGTGGCTACAGTGGAATAATCAAGAAAGATAGAAGCATATGAGATTAGGGAAGAGGCACAAAACCTATCAGATTATATAGGGTCTTCCAGAGCATTATGAATATACTCACATTTATTATAATTGAGAAGGTAAGAAATTGGAAAATTTTGAACATAGGAGAAATGTGATCTGACTTGAGTTCTTAAAGATTTCTCTAGATGTCATGTAAATATATTAAGGACAATAGGAAATGTTAGGGTCACTTACTAGAAAAAAATTTTAATAATCTGGGAGAGAGATGATGATGGCTTGGAGAAGAATGGTATTTCTGCTCTGATCTTTATTATTTCTCTTCTTCTGCTGGGTTTAGGCTGCCTTTGCTGTTCTGCTTCTATTTCCTTTAGGTGTGCTGTTCAATTTAGTATTTGGGATTTTTCTTGTTTCTGGAGATAGGCCTGGATTGCAATGTATTTTCCTCTCAGGACTGCCTTCGCTGCGTCCCAAAGCGTTTGGATTGTTGTATTTTCATTTTCGTTTGTTTCCATATATTTTTTAATTTCTTCTCTAATTGCCTGGTTGACCCACTCATTCGTTAGTGGGATGTTCTTTAACCTCCATACTTTTGGAGGTTTTCCAGACTGTTTCCTGTGGTTGATTTCAAGCTTCATGGCATTGTGGTCTGAAAGTATGCATGGTATAATTTCAATTCTTGTAAACTTATGAAGGGCTGGTTTGTGACCCAGTATATGATCTATCTTGGAGAATGTTCCATGTGCACTCAAGAAGAAAGTATATTCTGTTGCTCTGGGATGCAGAGTTCTAAATATATCTGTCAAGTCCATCTGATCCAGTGTATCATTCAGGGCCCTTGTTTCTTTATTGACCGTGTGTCTAGATGATCTATCCATTTCTGTAAGTGGGGTGTTAAAGTCCCCTGCAATTACCACATTCTTATCCATAAGGTTGCTTATGTTTATGAGTAATTGTTTTATATATTTGGGGGCTCCGGTATTCGGTGCATAGACATTTATAATTGCTAGCTCTTCCTGATGGATAGACCCTGTAATGATTATATAATGCCCTTCTTCATCTCTTGTTCCAGCCTTTAATTTAAAGTCTAGTTTGTCTCATATAAGTATGCCTACTCCAGCTTACTTTTGGCTTCCAGGAGCATGATAAATAGTTCTCCATCCCCTTACTCTCAATCTAAAGGTGTCCTCAGGTCTAAAATGAGTCTCTTGTAGACAGCAAATAGATGGGTCTTGTTTTTTTATCCATTCTGATACCCTATGTCTTTTGGTTGGCGCATTTAATCCGTTTACATTCAGTGTTATTATAGAAAGATACGGGTTTAGAGTCATTGTGATGTCTGTATGTTTTATGCTTGTAGTGATGTCCCTGGTACTTTGTCTCACAGGGTCCCCCTTAGGATCTCTTGTAGGGCTGGTTTAGTGGTGACAAATTCCTTCAGTTTTTGTTTGTTTGGGAAGACCTTTATCTCTCCTTCTATTCTAAACAACAGACTTGCTGGATAAAGGATACTCGGCTGCATATTTTTTCTGTTTAGCACACTGAAGATCTCGTGCCAATTCTTTCTGGCCTGCCAAGTTTCAAAAGAGAGATCAGTCATGAGTCTTATAGGTCTCCCTTTATATGTGAGGGCACGTTTATCCCTTGCTGCTTTCAGAATTTTCTCTTTATCCTTGTATTTTGCCAGTTTCACTATGATATTTCGTGCAGAATCGATTCAAGTTCCGTCTGAAGGGAGTTCTCTGTGCCTCTTGGATTTCAATGCCTTTTTCCTTCCCTAGTTCAGGGAAGTTCTCAGCTATAATTTCTTCAAGTACCCCTTCAGCACCTTTCCCTCTCTCTTCCTTCTCTGGGATACCAATTATGCATATATTATTTCTTTTTAGTGTATCACTTAGTTCTCTAATTTTCCCCTCATACTCCTGGATTTTTTTATCTCTCTTCTTCTCAGCTTCCTCTTTTTCCATAACTTTATCTTCTAGTTCACCTATTCTCTCCTCTGCCTCTTCAATCCGAGCCGTCGTCGTTTCCATTTTGTTTTGCATTTCATTTAAAGCGTTTTTCAGCTCCTCCTAACTGTTCCTTAGTCCCTTGATCTCTGTAGCAAGAGATTCTCTGCTGTCCTCTATACTGTTTTCAATCCCAGTGATTAATTTTATGACTATTATTCTAAATTCACTTTCTGTTATATTATTTAAATCCTTTTTGATCAGCTCATTAGCTGTTGTTATTTCCTGGAGATTCTTCTGAGGGGAATTCTTCCTTTTGGTCATTTTGGATAGTCCCTGGAGTGGTGAGGACCTGCAGGGCACTTCCCCTGTGCTGTGGTGTATAACTGGAGTTGGTGGGCGGGGCTGCAGTCAGACCTGATGTCTGCCCCCAGCCCACAGCTGGGGCCACAGTCAGACTGGTGTGTGCCTTCTCTTCCCCTCTCCTAGGGGTGGGATTCACTGTGGGGTGGCATGGCCCATCTGGGCTACTTGCACACTGCCAGGCTTGTGGTGCTGGGGATCAGGCGTATTAGCTGGGGTGGGTAGGCAAGGTGCACGGGGGCAGGAGGGTCAGGCTTAGCTCACTTCTCCTTAGGTGATCCACTTCAGGAGGGGCCCTGTGGCAGCGGGAGGGAGTCAGATCTGCTGCAGGAGGTTTGGCTCCACAGAAGCACAGAGTTGGGTGTTTGTGCGGAGCGAGCAAGTTCCCTGGAAGGAACTGGTTCCCTTTGGGATTTTGGCTGGGGGATGGGCGGGGGAGATGGCGCTGGCGAGTGCCTTTGTTCCCCACCAAACTGAGCTCTGTCATCCGGGGGCTCAGCAACTCTCCCTCCCTTTGTCCTCCAGCCTTCCCGCTTTCTGAGTAGAGCTGTTAACTTATGATCTCCCAGAGGCTAAGTCACGCTTGCTGTCGGAACACAGTCCGTCAGGCCCCTCTGCTTTTGCCAGCCAGACTCGGGGTCTCTGCTTGGCGGGCGAGCCGCCCCTCCGCCCTGGCTCCCTCCCGACAGTCCGTGGAGCGCGCACCGCCTCGCCGCCCTTCCTACCCTCTTCCTTGGGCCTCTTGTCTGCGCTTGGCTCTGGAGACTCCGTTCTGCTAATCCTCTGGCGGTTTTCTGGGTTATTTAGGCAGGTGTAGGTGGAATCTAAGTGATCAGCAGGACGCGCAGTGAGCCCAGCGTCCTCCTACGCCGCCATCTTCCCTCTATCCTCGCCAAAATAATTTCATTGAAGCAAGGATTATTTTCAGTTCTCCATATAGGGCGATCTGGAGAGGAGAGCTTGATCCAGGGAGACCAGATAGAATGTTCTAACAAAACCTCCAGAGTAATTAACAGGCGTTATCTACCCAAGGAATGGAACAAATAGGAAGTTCAGGTTCTAAGGAGCTGCCTTGTTTGTGCCAGTGGCCCCATGCTAGCTCTTTATTAATTGCACCACCTGGGATGCTGATAGCGAACTGAGCTTTGGAACATTTCAGGCCTGGCATGGAATGCAGTTTTTACACAAGCTGCACTGACGCAGCAGTGAGATACCAGGGAGAGAGCAAGAAACAGTTTTTTTAAAAATATTCAGCATTAATTTAACAACCATTTTGTGAATATCTATGTTAGACTTCTCAACCTTGAGTGCATATTAGAATCACCTACAATTCACTTAAAATGCCAATATGCAGACTGTTTCAAACCACAGCAATTCTATCAAAATCTCTGAGTTTATTACCATGGCATCAGTATTTTAAAGATTTTAGGCAAATATTTGTACAGCCAAGGTAAGGAAACAGTGTAAATGTAAAAAAAAAATATTCTGGACACTGAACTAAGTGACTCTGAATCTCAGTTTCTTTAATTTTTTAATCTAATGTTTACTTATTTTTGAGAGAGACAGAGACAGAGTATGAGCAGGGGAGGGACAGAGAAAAAGGGAGACAGAATCTGGACAGCCTCCAGGCTCTGAGCTGTTAGCACAGAGCCCGATATGGGGCTTGAACTCACAAGCCGAAGTTGGACGCTTAACAGATGAGCCACCCAGGTGCCCCCACTTTCCTTATCTGTAAAATAAGCACAACAGCACCTGCCTTTTTATTAGAAATGAGTATTTGTATGAGAAAAGGTTTTTGACTATAAAAAATAACTAAAAAACTCAAATTTTAAAGTGAAATGTTAGTGGTAAAGTCTAGGTGTTAGGTATATTGATGTCTGCTGTTAAGTGCTCAAATTCACTGTTAAATTCTTTTCTTTCGTTTGAAATTTTCATTTCCGCACACTTTGAACAAATTTTGAGAACAGATTCTTTCACAGGGACTACTATATTTTCTTAAATGTTTTCACTTTTATTTGAAATGTCCTTTAGTAATCTGAGACTTTCTATTCTTTAACAACAGAACTAAACTTCTATAGATGCACAATTCATATATGCATATTTTAAGTATATGATGTTTGGCTAGAAAAACAAAAATCATAAAATATTAATAAAATTAGCATTTTTATTAAATTTATTCTTAATATTAGGTAGGAGGAGATAGAGACGATTTCAGTGAAAATTGTCATGTCATGAAGCTAGTTATAAGGCTGACCTCATGGAGCACTGGATGGCTCAGTGGGTTAAGCGTCAGACTTTGGCTCAGGTCATGATCTCTCAGCCTGTGAGTTGGAGCCTTGCATCAGTCGCTGTGCTGACAGCTCGAAGCCTAGAGCCAACCTCGGATTCTGTGTCTCCCTCTGTGTCCCTCTCCCAATTGCTCTCTCTCTCTCTCTTTCTCTCTCAAAAATAAATAAACATTAAAAAAAAAACTTTTAAAACGGCTGACTTCAAACTAGCTAGAAAGTATACTGAACCAAATAGAACTGCCATTCTTCTTTTAGTTTGGCTTTGTTCAAGTATGGAGATTTAGAAAGTTTACTCTCTGAACCTAAAGTTTTACATCTTTTAAATGAGATTATTGGCCAGATAATATCTTAAATAACTTTCATTAGTACAACTCAATGGTTTTAGGGTAAAAAAAATGGAAACCTTGTTCTTTGTCCTAATAACTACAAAGAAAGAGCACACTCATAAGTTTATTAATTTTTCTGCCAAAATTTTAGCATTTATATAGTTTAAAGGATTATCGTGTACTTTAAATTTGTTGGCAATGTGAGGCAACAGTATTAACCCTTTGATCACAGGCTAAACTAGTTCTCATCCTAGAAGCTCTAACTTGTTTTCTTTCTTCAATAATCACAATCATAATTCATGGAATATGTACATACTCATTTTCTAGTATAAAATGTATAATTTTATTTAAACATTTATAAAGTAGACTGTAGTGATATTACACTTTAAATTTTGCCAATTGTCCCTTTTTTAAGACAAAAAAATAGATGACCAGAAACTATAATAAGAAACTACAAAATAAACTACAAAATAAAACGAGTAGTGAGATCTTGCCAGAGATTTAACTACATGGCGAAAGTCACCTACGATTGAAAACCAAAAGAGGGGCACCTGCGTGACTCAGTCAGTTAAGCATCCAACTCTTGATTTTGGCTCAGGTAATGATCTCATGGCTTGTATTATGGAGCCCCACCACAGACTCTGTGCTGACAACATGGAGCATGTTTGGGAATCTTTCTCCCTCTCCCCTTCAAAATAAATAAATAAACTTTAAAAAAGTAAAACTAAATCTATAACCATTTTCTATGACTTAACTTCTGTTTTTACCATAAGGTGACATGGGAAATTAGTAGTTACAGAGACAAATGACATGAATAAGAGGTAAGATCTGGAATGCAAATTTTGATTTTGATTTTTTCAAGAACTACACGATTTCCTGAAATTAAATATCATTAGATATTTTCCCATAAAATGGGCACTTACACATAAAAACCTTTAACTAAAATGAATTATTATATTGGTATTTTCAATTAAAACATGAACAAATATTTCTCTTAATAATTCTATGGCTTGATAGCCCCTAGGTTGCTTATTTTCTGGTTTAAACTAAAACTATTCATCTCCAGTGTCATTCAATGTCTACTTTAAAAGTTCTTCAGAGATGATTCCCGGTCAGCAATATAATTTTCAATTTAATAGCTTTCAGACAATCCTTTAAATACATACTTTAAGGATTAATATAGCAGTTCATACTGAGTGAAAAAATGGAAATAAAAATTAGCAAGTAAAACTACAGTGTACAGTTGAGGTTAGGATATTCTAGTAAAGGGAAATGCAGGTGTAGGTTTAAATGACAAGAAAGTGATCATTAGGAAGTCTCAGAATTTCTTTGAAAATCCAAGAATACAAATAAGAATCACCTATATAAGTAAGCTACTGGATTCATGGAATGTAATATAGTTACACAAAAAGAAAGGAAAACATTCTGTGTTTGTAGATATTTTCTTTCTAATTGTATTGATATGGGCTTTCGATGAAAAAAAAATCATTCTTCTGAAGCTTCTTCCCTAACGAATTAAAATACATCTTGAAGATACCATATAAGTTATAAGGAAAAATGTCATTTACAATTAAAACAAAACATAGTAAGAGAAACTCTTTGTTGTCTTTTAATGCACCAATTCTTTTTTATTAGGGTTTTTATTTTAATTCCAGGATTGTTAATATACAGTTTCAGATGCACAATGTAGTGATTCAACAATTCTATACGTTATTCAGTGCTCATCATAAGTGTTCTCTTTAGTGTTTTGATTATGAATAGAATCATCAATTTACAGCCATCAGTGACATTTCTTGTTGTCATTCACCAAACTAATTGCCTCTTTTGCCAGATGAATTTCTTGTAACAGAAATGTTACAGGAAATTCTATTTGGGTAAAAATAGTTCTAATATTTAAAAGCTTTTGCTTAGACAATTTGTTTTCATATATGAATAGTGTTCAGATGATTGAAGTGAGAATTATTAACAAGAGCTCCCTGTGAAATATTATACAAGTTTGAGGATTATGAGATCTGTGGAAAATCCACATTTTAAATAAAGGGTTTATAATTTTAGAAATTATATTCTAATATTCAAAGGCATAATAGTCATAACTGTACATGTATTGAAAATTGTTACTTATCAGAAATAACATCAAACTATAAGTAGAATATCATTTTATAATAATAAGATTATCTATCTTAGGAAAATAAGATTGATACAAGAATTGCATTAACAGAATAAAAGTGAATTGTGTGTATTTTTTCAAACAATCTTAAAGGGACTAAAATATACCAATGATAACATTTTTCTTTTAGTGTGTTGAAAATATATTTTATTATTATGATAAAACAATACAGTGGTTTGATTTAGAACTTTAATAAGAGAAACAGATGATAAAGAAGTAATGGGAACTCAACTTATAGTTAAATATTAAGATTACTCTATATTATATTTAGCTATACATTATTTAAGACATTTTCATAAGTTTACACAATAGAAATGGTGTTATTCACAAATCCTACCAATACACTAATTAAAAGACTAAGATAAAGGCCCCTGGGCCAGTATTGATCATTCAAGCTTTTTCATAATGCAAATGATGTATCTTTATTAGTTTCCCTTTTTTGGCCAAATTCTCCTTGCAGATTCTGTATACCTGCTAATTGTGACATAATCCTTTCAGAAATTTCATGAAATATATTTTCTGATGTGGAAGATCCATTTATAATAGGCAGTACTAGAAATGCAAAAGTGCAAATAATGATTTATCATTAGCTGTAAAGCTACCCTTAAGCATTTAAATATAATGCAGACTCATTACCAAAGCAATTACAGTGCACATAACTACTCAAATCTGAACATAGAACAGTTCTAAATCACTTTATAATTAATAATACATATCATTGGTCATAATTCTGGAACATCAGAGAGAATCTAGGGTTGTATGTAATTATGGTACATCTATCACTTTACAACAAAGCCATTAGCCTCTTGAACACTTCTGCTGCCGAATTGTGTTTAAGTGGGGCATTACATATGTAATACAAAAAAAAAAGATTTCATAATGACAAGTGCCCTATTCACAGATCAAAATTCCAAGACAGGGTGACTTGAGAATATATTAAAGGTATCACATAGGCTTCTTTATTTGATGGTGTCCATGTTCATTGTCAACAGTACCAATCAAATAGAAAACCAGACTGTGATCTCAACTTATTTTCATCTTTAAAAATATACATAAAGATTGCTACTTATCAGAGCATCTTTTAAGTTACAAAATTTTTTATGTTTAGTCTTCCATAAGACTCTTTTTGTGTTAATATACTATATAAATAACTCTTTGTTGTATCTATTAATGATACTTTAAAACTATTTTTATTAAGTCAATGACTCAATCCTAAAATACCCTAATAAGGATAATTTATTTATGATACTATAAATGAAGTTCTTACATCAAAGTTAAAAGAATGCCACTTTTTCATTTAACTCAAGAATTCTTTGTGGTGAAATATATTGATATTTATTTTAACCTTGTCTTTATTTTCAATCTTACATTTTCACTGTTTTCTTTTTTTTAAGTTTATTTATTTTGACAGAGAGAGAGAGAGAAAGAGATAGAGAGCAGGGGAGGGGCAGAAAGAGGGAGAGAGAGAATCTCAAGCAGGCTCCACACTGTCAGCACAGAGCCCGACTAGGGGCTCAATCCCACAAACCATGAGATCATGAACTGAGCCAAAATCAAGTCAGATGCTTAACCAACTGAGCCACCCGGGCGCTCTTTCACTGCTTTCTTATATATGTGCATATTCCTTTCTAAAGCTTGAATTCAAGAGAATTCTGGATACACCATTCATTTATCTCATATCTCAAACCATTTCTAATTAAACACTACACAGCAAAATATAATTACTTATAATTAGAAAAACAAATGAAGAAAAAGTAATTATCTTAGAGTTTTCATAACATCAGTTTTTTTAGAGGGTGGTATATTCATCCCTAGCCAATTTTCCACTTTTCCCTCTTTATATGAATTAAACTCTACTTTTCTAACATTCTGAGTTAATAATAAAGTCCTTCTGTGTAGTAAGCCAAAACAAAACACAACAGAAAAAACAACAATAGAAAAAAAAACACAATCAAATTCTTCATTAGTATATCACATTAAACAGAAGAATAGTGTTATAGGTGTTCTTTCTAATTTTCGGCAAGGTGGAGGTTCGAGGGTACTAGGAAACTAGATAATAATTCTAACTAAAAAGTATTTCCCCACAATCTTGTTAAGTTAAATTTGGAAAACACTACTTATTACTAGGTTCAATTTTACAGGATTGTAAAGATGGCAATATAATTCAGTTATTAAAGTTTCCTCTTTGATGATTCATTTATATTTAGAAAGTGAATTTTGTTTAGAAGATAATTTAATAAATCCTTGGAATGGCTAAAACTTTTGATTATTCTGACATGTAATATTAAAATCAGTCTACTACATTGCCATCTTTTTGCTCCTGAGATTAAGTTATCCACCAAATCCCTTTGTATTTGCCCTTTGTATAAGGGTAATTCCTCTTTATACCAAAGAACATACAGACACTTTTGGTTTTTATTCTTCTGAGCAACAAAACCCTTTCTATGGAGTTTATAAAGCTAAATGATATAGACTGTTAACCCATAAGCCGTGAAACCTTTTAAAATGATGTGATGAGTTTATACAAACCAATAATTCATACATATGATTCTTCCTAACTATGAAGACTATTTTTTTCTCTGTTCAACACCTGTTGAATCTTTTGCAGTGTCTCACATGAGAAAGAGCCCAACAAACACACCCTCCTACATCTGTATCTGAAAATAAAACATACTGAAAGATTCTACCTATGCATCAACCCACTAGCCAGTGTTTTCAAACTATTCAAACATTATTATTTTATATGTTCTTGTATATTACTTAGCTTAAGTCTCTTCTAAAGTTTCTGTATTTTTAAATATTTATATTAGGAAAGCAAGAATTTGTTTACTAACATGTTAATATGGTAAAAGTTACAAAATCCATAAAATACTAAATTCTTTTTATAATGTGAACTTGATTTTATCCTTGAAATCTCAGAAGCATTCAGTACAAAACAATGAAGGAAAATGAAGTGAGTGTAGTTCACTAAATGTAAAAATTATCTTTTCTAGAGAAAATATTGGAATGGATTACTATTTTGGGAGTCCTAAAATCCAAGATAATGATCACAAAGATAAATAAAGTGAATAAAGTCAACTATCCATAAAATACATTTTCTGTGAAGTGTACCCATGTTAGGATTTAAAAATTAAAAACTATTAAAAGTATTCTTGATATTTCCTAACATAGAATAGAAATACATTGATGAACTGGGTTTCAACATATAACTAATTATTTTCTATATTATAAGGAACAAGTATTATTATTGATATTATTCAGATATTTATTTATATTATTAAAAATAACAGAACACAATTCTAAAAGAAAATTGATATGATGCAAATACAAACCTAGTAAGAGTAAAGTATGTCAAAATTATGCAAAATTAAGCTTCTTATAGGTGCTGATTATGAGATCAATATCAGAAAAAAGACAAAAAAAGAATGTTTGAGTCTATAAACAATTATTTATTTCTTTTAATTTAATTATTATTTTTAACAGATATAAGCATATGCCTCAAACCATTTCATCTTATTCTATTATTATAAAAAATAAAGGCAGATAAAATTGCTTTCCTTTCTATTTCACCAATTATTTTATTTGTTTTTACTATTTATATTTTTATTTTTTAAGTTTTATTTAATTCCCAGTTAATGTAATGTAATATTACTTTCAGATGTACAATATAATAATTCAACACTTCCATACAAGAACTGTTACTCATCACAACAAGTACACTTCTTAATCCCCATCACCTGTATAACTCATTCCCCACCCCTGCCATCCACCTTCCCTCTGGTAAACATCAGTTTGTTCTCATAGTTAAGAGTCTGTTTTTTGATTTTTCTCTATCTCTCTCTTTTTTTTTTAATTTTCTAATAAGCTTTGTTTCTTAAATTGTACATATGAGTGAAACAATATGGTATTTATCTTTCTCTGACTGACTTAGTTCACTTAGCATAATACTAACTAGCTCCATCCAAGTCATTGCAAGTGGCAAGATTTCATCCCCTTTTCTATGGCTGAGTAATATTTTATTTGTATATTTATACCACACCTTCTTTATCTACTCATCAGTTGATGGACACACAGGCTGTTCTCATAGTTTGGCTATTGTAGATAATGCTGCTATAAACACTGGGATGCATGTATCCTTTTGATATAGTATTTTTGCATTCTTTTAGTAAATAAAATGGTAGTGCAATTGCTGGAACATAAGATAGTTTTATTTTTAATATTTTGAGGAACCAATACTGTTTTCCAGAATTTCTGCATCAGTTTGCATTCCCACCAAAAATTTTAGAGGGTTCCCCATTCTCCACATTGCTAGCACATGATGTCTCTCTGTTGCTGATTTTAGCCATTGTGATAGGTGCAAAGTGATTTCTCCTTGTATTTTTGATTTGTATTTTCCTGATTATAAGTGATGTTGAGCATCTTTTCATGAGTCTGTTGGTCATCTGTATATCTTTTGGGGAAAAAAAAAGCCTATTCCTGTATTCTGCCAACTTTTAATTGGATTATTTGTTTTTCAGATGTTGAGTTTTATAACTTCTTTATATGTGTTGGATACTAACCCTTTATCAGATATGTCATTTGCAAATATCTTCTACCAATCTGTAGGTTGCCTTTTCATTTTGTTGAATGTTTTCTTTGCTGTGCAGAAGCTTTTTATTTTGATGTAGTTCTAATAGTTTATTTTTGCTTTTGTTTCCCTTGCCTCAGGAGACCCATATGGAAAGAAGTTGCTGTGGCTGATGTCAGGAGGCTACTGCCTGTCTTCTCCTTGCGGATTTTATTGGTTTTATGTCTTACAATTAGATCTGTAATTCATTTTTAATTTATTTTTGTGTTAGGTGTAAGAAAATGGTTTCATTCATTTCATTCATTCAGTTTCATTCGTTAATATGTTGCTGTCAAGTTTTTCCAACACCATTTGTTGAAGAGACAGTCTTTTTCCCATTGGATATTTTTTTTTCTGCTTCATTGAAGATTAATTGGCCACATAGTTGTTAGTTCATTTCTGGGTTTTCAATTGTGTTCTATTGATCTATGTGTCTATTTTTGTGCCAGAACCATAGTGTTTTGATTACTACAGCTATGTAATATAACTTGAAGTCTGGAATTGTGATGCTTCCAGCTTTGTTTTCCTTTTTCAAGGTTGCTTTGGCTACTTGGGGCCTCATGTGGTTGTATAAAAATTTTAGAATTGTTTGTTCTAGGTCTGTGAAAAATGCTCGTTGTATTTTTTTTTTTTACATTTTTTAATGTTTATTTAGTTTTGAGAGAGAGAGAGAGACAGGCAGACTGACAGAATGCAAGCATGGGAAGGGCAAAGAGAGAGGGAGACACAGAATCTGAAGCAGGCTCCAGGCTCTGAGCTGTCAGCACAGAGCCTGATGCATGGCTCGAACTCATGAGCTGTGAGATCATGACCTGAGCCGAAGTCAGATGCTTACCCACTGAGCCACACACGTGTCCCATGCTGGTTGTATTTTGATAGGGATTGCATTAAATATATTGATTACCTTGGGTACTAAAAACATTTTAACAATATTTGTTCTTCCAATCCTTTAGCATGGAATGTCTTTCCATTTCTTTATGTCATTTTTAATTTCTTTCATCAGTGTTTTTTGTTTTGTTTTCTTTTGTTTTGTTTGTTTTAAGAGTACAAGTTTTCACTCGAATAGCTATTAATTCTTCTTATATGTTTAGTAGAATTTGTTTGTGAAACCACCTGGCCCTGGAGTTTTGTTTGTTGGAGGATTTTTGATTACTGATTCAATTTCTTTGCTGGTTATTAGTTTAAGTTTTCTATTTCTTCTTGTTTCAGTTTTGGTAGTTTATGTGTTTCTAGGAACTTATCCATTTCTATGGGTTGTCCAATTTGTTGGCATATAGTTTTTCATAATATTCTCTTATAATTGTATTCCTGTGCTGTTGGTCATTATTTCTCTTCTCTCATTTGTGATTTTATTTATTGGGGCATTTTTCCTTTGTCATAAGTCTGGCTAGAGGTGTATCAATTTTGTTAGTTTTTTCAAATACCAGCTCCTAATTTCATTGATCTGTTCCATTGTATTTTTTTTTTTAGTTTCTATAAAATTCATTTCTGCCCTAATTTTCATGAATTTCCTACCTTTTGCTGGATTTACGCTTTGCTCATTGTTCTTTTTCTTGCTCCTCTAGGTGTATGGTCACGTTATTTATTTGAGATTTTTCTTAATTCATAAGTTAGGTCTGTATTCCTTTCTACTTCCCTTTTACAACCACTTTTGCTACATCCCAAAAGTTTTGGACCATTGTGTTTTCATTTTCGTTTGTTTCTATGTGATTTTTAAAATTTCTTCTTTGATTTCTTGACTGACCCATTCATTCTTTAGTAGCATGTTGTGTAACCTTCATGTATTTGTAGTCTTTCCAGAGATTTTCTTATGGTTGGTAGCATGTCATACCATTGTGGTCAGTAAGGACGCATGGTATTATTCCAATCTTTTTGTCTTTGTTAAGGTCTGATTTGTGACCTCATGTGTGATCTCTTCTAGATATTGTCCTATGTGCACTTGAAAAGAATGTGTGTTCTGCTTTTTTAGAAAGGAATATTCTGAACTTATCTGTGAAGTTCATTTGGTACATTGTGTCATTCAAAGTATTGTTTCCTTATATAATTTCTGTTTAGATCATCTGTCCATTGATATATATATATATATATATATATATACACACACTAGTATTATGATTATAATAATAGTGCTATTATTATCAAAGAATTCCTTTATGGTTTTATTAATTGTTTTATATATTTGGGTTCTTCCAAGTTTGGTGCATAAATATTTACAATTGTTATAACTTCTTGTTCAATTCTCCCCTTTATTGTGAATGTAATGCCCTTCTTAATTGCTTATTGCGGTCTTCGTGTTAAAGGCTAGTTTCTTCTGATGTATGTTTTGCTACTCCAGTTTTCTTTTGAGATCCATTTGCATAGTAAATGTTTCTGCATCCCCTTAGGTTCATTTTGCAGGTGTATTTAGGCCTAGAATGAGACTTGTTGGCAGAAGATAGATGGTCTTTCTTTTTAATCCATTCTGGCACCCTATGTTTTTTTATTGGAGCACTTAGTCCATTTACAATCCTAGTAGTTATTGACAGATATGAATTTATTTTCACTTTATTACTTGTTTTGTTGTTTGGAGATTTTCTCTGATCCTTTCTTGTCTTTGTCACTTTTGGTTTTTCCTTTCCACTCAAAGCATCCTCTTTAATATTTCTTGCAGGGCTGGTTTAGTGGTTACAAACTCCTTTTTTTTCCCCTTTGGAAAACTATTTCTCCTTCTATGCTGAATTTTAGCCTTGCTGTATAGAATATTCTTTGCTGCAGATTTCTCACTTTTAATATAACATGACAGTCCCTTCTGGATTGTGATATTACTGTTGAGAAATCTGCAGATAGCCTTATGGGTCTTCCCTTATAAGTTAAGGATTCATTTTTCTTGATATTTTAAGATTTTTCTTTATCATTATATTTTGCAAATTTAATTGTGATGTCTTGGTGTTGGCCTGCTTCTATTGATTTTGATGGGAATTCTCTTTGCCTCCTGGACCTGGAGATGTGTTTCTTTCCCCAGTTTAGGGAAGTTTCATCTATGATATCTTGAATTAAATCCCCACTCCCCTTCTCTCACTTCTTTTCCTCGGAGTTCTATAATATGGATGTTATGACCTTTCATGGAGTCATTGAGTTCCTAAGTCTATTCTTATATTCCATAATTCTTCTTTCTATATTTTGTTCAGCTTTATTATTTCCAATTATTTTGTCTTCTAGGTCACTAATTCATTCCTCTGCTTCTTCTAGCCTTGTGTTCATTACATCAAGCTGGCTTCCAATCTCATTTATTGTTTTTGTCATCTCTGATTGATTCTTTTTTTAACTCTTCTATCTCTGTACAAAAGGTCAAACTCATGTTTTCTATTCTTTTCTCAATCCCACTGAGTAACCTTATGATTGTTGCTAAATTCTCCATCAGGCTTGTTTCTTATATCTGTTTCACTTAGATATCTGGCTCTGGCTTTATCTCGTTCTTTCATTTGGGATAAATTTCTGTCTTAGATTTTGTTTAAGTCTTTGCCTTCTTCTGTGTGTTAGAAAAGCCAGTTATGTTTCCTGATCCTGAAGGTAATGACTTTATGAAGAAGAGGTCATATAGTGTTCAGGGCCTGGTGCTTCATGGAGTGTCTCTGGTGTGTGGGGCATGTGCTCTGCTGTTGTTTTGCCTACTCTGTCCTTCAGACCAGTCATCTGCAGAGGTTCTCATTACTTACTATGTGCAGTGTTGGGTTCTTGGCCTGAATGTGATGAATTTTGTCTAAGTGTGCTCTGATCCACTTGGGAAATGAGACCTGATTAATATTAAGCTAAGTATTTGAATCTGAGTATAATACTAAAAATTATTATAATTATAGTAAATGCTCATTTAATTTCAGGGTTCTGATACATTGGACACTTTTTTAAGTGAAGACTAGTGTAAGAACTAACAATTACAATGTGCTTTGATATTCCAGGAAGGTCTTTGAATATTCAGAGTATATTACAGGCAACATTAGATAATATATTTGCAATGCATTATTAAGGAATATTTTCCAAGTGCCTATACTGCAGCAATATATGGAGATGAAAATAGATTCTGATGCTAGAATAAAACTGAAGTCATGCCAGTTTTTATAAAATGGCATGCCACTAAAAAGACTTCACAAAACATTACACTAAGTGAAAGAAGTCAGTAACAAAAGATCACATATTTATATGATTTCATTTATATGAGATGTTGAACATAGGGAAATTTATAGATCTAGAAAGTAGATTAATGGTGGTCTACAAATGGATGAGGGGATAGAAGAGTTACTGCTAGTGGTTATTCTGTTTCTTTTTCATAATAAGAACACATTCTAAAATTAATTGTGATGATGATTGCACAACTTTGTGAGCATAACAACCATTGGATTATACACTAAATGGGTAAATTGTGTGGTATGTGATTTATATCTCAATAAATAAATATCTCAATAAATCTGTTACCAAAAGAGGACTTTATATACTCAAGCATATATGGAAATATTTTATGAGATCCCTGTATGCTTCACTGCCTGCTGGAACTAAGGACTACATAATTTGCAACCACCAATGTCACTTGAAGTTGATGTTTGCAGTTGTAGACATCCTTCAACTTGAATTTCAAATTCTCCAAGGTGACTTTTATTTTAAAAAGAATGTTTACTTCATTCTACAGTTTAACAAAAATCAACATATATGTCTAAGTATATGTTTGCTTGGTGTATAAGAAAATTGGCCAGTATAGGGAAGAGGAAAACCTATTTGAAAATCTGTTTTTCTGTTATGAAGATAAACATTTTAAGGAAAAATGAAAATAGAAAACTACTCCTCCTACCCCAAAGTTATTAACCTAGCACGCAGCAAAGGGATCCTGGTTTAACAAGGAAGTATACTGATATTACTCTGCTCAAAAACATTCCACAGGTTTTTCATCTCACTCTATTTAAAAGTTGAAGTCTTTAAAATGACTACAAGGGCCTACAACAGGGTTAGGTTAGCAAACGGTTTTTGTAAAGGGGCAGATAGTAAGTATTTCAGGCTTAATAGGGTACTAAGGTGTATGTTAAACTGCTCAATTCTGCTCTTGTGGAGCAAAACAGCCACAGGTAGTACATAAATGAATGAACATGACTGTATGCCATAAAACCTTATTTATGGAACTGAAATTTGAATCTCATAATATTTTCACATGTGAATTAATATTATTTTTCTTGAGTTTTTTTTTTCAATCATTAAAAAATGGGGTGCCTGAGTGGCTTATTTGGTTAAGCGAATGACTTCGGCCTAGGTCATTATCTTGCAGTTCCTGAGTTGGAGCCCCGTGTCAGGCTCTGTGCTGACAGCTCAGAGCCTGGAGCTTATTTCAGATTCTTTGTCCCTCTCTCTCTCTGCCCCTTCCCTACTAGTGTGTTCTCTCTCTCTTTTTCTCTCCCTCTCTCTCTCCAAAATAAATGAATATTTTGAAATTTAAAATAGTAAAAACATAAAAACCATTCTTAGCTCTTGGACTGTCTGAAAATAGTTTGCTGACTCCACTCTCTCTGTCCTTATCTCCTACTTCTTTTCTCTTGGCTAGGTCATGTTAAGAAGACAACCAGAAGCCCAAAATGGAATCACTTATGTTAGGCCACTTCACAAAACTGGTGTTTAATACCTAACCTATTTGCACTTTCAACTTCCCCCAGAAATGTAGTTTTAACTGGTCAGTAAGTAATTTTCTTGTAAACAATGAGGTAATTTGTCACTTGGGCTTTCTCCATCTTCCAAAGGAAGATGAGGTAATCTACCTAATGAGACTCTTACCACCAAATGTGACCTCAACCAAAATAATTATTTTTTTTCTCACTTCCTTGTCCTGTCTTTAAAAGCCTTGCACTTCTTTTAGCCCTTTGGTATTACTCTCTACTTGCTAGATGGGATGCTGCCTGATCCATGAATTATTAGATATTCAAATTTACTCAGTTGAATTTTATTTTTTTCACAGTTGACTCCAGAGATGCTAATTTTGTTATCTACATCAGGCATACATCTTGTACCTTTGTAATTTTGTTCCTTCTGTATGGAATCAGCTTGCCCCAGATAGTCACATGGTTTATTCCCTCATCTTTTTCAAATCTTTGCACAGATATCACCTACAATATCCACAACAAAACATTTTTTTTACTTGTATTTCTTTGCTTTGCTAATGAATACTGCTCAAGAGCAAATGTGGGACTAATTAGCATTCCAGTGTCTTAATTTGAACATATAAAAAGACTTTTTTGCTATATCTTATAATTTGTAGATGAAAACCAATTATTGACTGAATAATTGGAAGTGAGCAACCTCTTGACTCTGTTATTCCTTTCTCATTACCAAAGATTGGCAGTCCAGATTTTCTCCACCAAGATTATAATTCTTATCTAATTACTGTACTCAAAAGGCCTACAACTTACTTAATGTATTCCTCTGTACACATACACATGCAAACATACACACATATGCACATCATTAGCATAGAAATAAAATGTGAACTACGCAGTAAGTCAGTAAGTACAATTTGTTTTTTTTTTTTCCATTAAGCTTTCTTATTTTAATTCCAGTATAGTTAGCATACAGTGTTATATTAGTTCAGGTATAATATAGTGAGTCAACAATTCTATACATTACTCAGTGCTCCTGATGTTAAGGATACTCTTTAATCCCCATCACCTATTTCACACTTCCTTCCACCCATCTCCCCTCTGATAACCATAAGTTTGTTCTCTACAGATGATCTTTTTTCTGGTTTGTCTCTGTCTTTTTTTTCCTTTGCCCATTTGTTTTGTTTCTTAAATTACACATAGAAGTGAAATCATCTAGTATTTATCTTTCTCTGACTGATTCATTTTACTTAACATGATATTCTCTAATTCCATCCATATAATTGCAAATGGCAGGATTTCACTTTTTATGGCTGAATAATATTCCAGAATAATATATACTACACCTTCTGCATCAATTCATCTATTGACAGACACTTGTATTGTTTCCATAATTTAGTTATTGTGAGTAATGCTGCTATAAGCATAGGGCTGCACATATCCTTTCGAATTAGTGTTTTTGTATTCTTTGGGTAAATACCCAGTAGAGTGATTACTAGATCGTAATGTAGTTATATATTTTTATTTTTTTGAGGAACTTCCATACTGTTTTCCACAGTGGTTGCACCAGTTTGAAGTCCCAGAAACAGTGCAAGAGGGTTCCTTCTTTTTCACATCCTCCCAATGTTTGTTGTTTCTTGTGCTTTTGATTTTAATTATTCTGACAGGTGTGAGGTGTGTTATCTCATTGTAATTTTGATTTGAATTTCCCTGAAAATGAGTAATGTTGAGCATCTTACTTGTGTCAGTTGGCCATCTGTATGTCTTTTTTGGAGAAATGTCTATTCCTGTCTTCTGTCCATTTTGATCAGATTATTTGTTTTTTTGAATGTTGAGTTGTATCAATTCTTTATATATTTTGGATGCTAACCCTTTATTGGATATGTTATTTGGAAATACCTTCTCCCATTCAGTAGGTTGTCTTTTGGTATTTTGATTGTTTCCTTCACTGTCCAGAAACTTTTTGTTTCGCTGTAGTCTCAATAGTTTATTTTTACTTTTGTTTCCCTTGCCTCAGGAGACATATCTAGAAAAATAGTTCTATGGCTGATGTAGAGAAACTACTGCCTATGCACTCTTTTGTGGTTTTTATGGTTTCAGGTCTGTAATCCATTTTTAGTTTGTTTTTGTGTATGGTGTAAGAAAGTGGTCTACTTTCATTCATTAGCATGTAGCTGTCCAGTTTTGCCAACTCCATTTGTTGAGGAGACTTTTTCCCATTGCATATTCTTGCCCATTTTTTAGAAGATTAACTGGCCATATAATCATGGATTTTTTTCCTGGGATATCTGGCTCCTTTCTTTCTTTCACTCATCTATGTATCTATTTTTGTGCCAGAACCATACTCTTTTGATTGCTAGTGCCCTGAAATATTACTTGAAATCTGGAATAGGGATACTTCCACTTTGTTTTTCTTTCTCTTGATTGTTTGGGCTAATCAGGGTCTTTTATGGTTGCCTACAAATTTTAAGATTCTTTGTTCTAGTTCTGTGAAACATGCTATTGGTATTTTTATAGGGATTGCATTAAATCTATAGATAGCTTTCGGTAGTAAAGACATTTTAACAATATTTTTTTTCTTCCAATCCATGAGCAAGGAATGTCTTTCCATTTCTTTGTGTCATCACCAATTTATTTCATAAATGTTTAATAGTTTTCAGAGTACAGATCTTTCACTTCTTTGGTTAAGTTTATTCTAAGGTATGTTCTTATTTTTGGTGCAATTTTAAATGAAAGTGCTTTCTTAATTTCTCTTTCTGTTGCTTCATTATTAATGTATAGAAATACAATGGATTTCTGTGTACTGATTTTGTTTCTTGTGACCTTACTGAATTCATTTATCCATCATAATAGGTTTTGGTGGAGTCTTTCAGGTTTTCTACACATAGTATCATGTTTTCTGCAAATAGTGAAAGTTTTATTTCTTCCCTAAGAATTTGGATGCCTTTTATTTCTTTTTGTTGCCTAATTGTTAAGTCTAGTGCTTGCAGTGCTGTGTTGAATGAAAGTGGAGAGACTGGACATTCTTGTATTGTTATTGACCTTAGGGGAAAAGCTGTCAATCTTTTTTTTTTTCCATTGAGGATGATATTAGCTGTGGGTTTTTCATATATGGCATTTATTACATTGGGGTATGTTCCCTCTAAACCTATTTTGTTGAGGGTTTTTTTTATGAATGTATGCATTACTTTGTCAAATGCTTTTTCTGTATCTAATGAAATTGAATCAGTAGCCAAAAAACTCCCAACAACCAAAAGTCCAGGACCAGAGGGCTTCAGAGGTGAATTCTACCAAAAATTTTAAGAAATGTTAATACATGTCCTTCTCAAACCATTCTAAAAAGTAGAATAGAAAGGAACACTTCCAAATTCATTCTATGATGCCTGCATTACCCCAATACTAAAACCAGATAAAAACACTACAATAAAAAAAGAGAACTATAGGCCACTAGTTCTGATGAAAATAGATACAAAAATTGTCAATAAAATATTAGCAAACAAATCCCACAATATATTAAAAAATCATTCACCATGATCAAGTAAGATTTATTACTGGGATGCAAGAGTGTCTCAATATTTGCAAAGCAATTAATGTGATACAACACATTAACCAGAGAAAAGATAAAAACCATATGATAATTTTAGAAGATACAGTTTTTATTAGTATACTATTCTTTCCAAGAGAAGTGATAATTTCTTTATACGGTGTTCAAATGTTATTTATATTGAAACATAATCCCTATTCTTGCATAAGCACTAGAGGGACATATTCTTTCCCTCTTTTTGGAATAATAAAGCAGAATCTTAGTGAGATTTAATTAAATCTCTCACAATACCTTTTATTGCACAAATCATCATTGCCCATATAGTTAAGAGCTGACACCTGAAAAAATTATTCATTCTTGGATAAGATAAATATTGAATGGAAATAATGCACTTAATTAAGCTACCATTGTGGCAAATTGTATGTGATAAGACAATGAATGATGTTAATTTCCTTCTTAATTAAGCTACATTGAAAAGAGGGACATATACAGGATAATAAACTCTTGACTCCGAAGCCCAATAACAAAATTAAACTATAAAATACATTAAATATGCTGTTTTATTAGTTCATAGTAACATGGGGAACCATAATCAAAGAAGGCTACCTTTTTTAATATAATGAAAACATTATCAGGTATTTTACTTTTACTTTCAAATACTTATTACTTTGTAATATCTAGATACTTCTCCTCTGAGAACACATTTGTTTCTTTTTATTTCTTTTTCTGTAAATGTTATTTTAGTAATAAGTTCTATTATAAATAAATAGAATATACATTCCAAATTGTGTATATTCTGTTCTTCTCTGAAATAGTCCATCTTACATGCACAGACCACTTGTACTGTCCTTGTATCCTAAACAGTGTGGTTTTAATAAAAATACAACTATTACAAAAGCAAATAATGTCAGATATTCAAATCCACAAAAAAGTTAGCCTTACCTTAAGAATTTAGATAAATTGGGGCGCCTAGGTGGCTCAGTCAGTTGAGCATCCGACTTCAGCTCCGGTCATGATCTCGCTGTTCATGAGTTCCAGCCCTGCGTCGGGCTCTGTGCTCACAGCTCAGAGCCTGGAGCTTGCTTCAGATTCTGTGTCTCCCTCTCCCTCTGCCCCTTCCCTGCTCATGCCCTGTCTCTCTCTGTCTCTCAATAATAAACGTTAAAAAAATAAAGAATTTAGGTAAATTATATATACATATTTTTAAACTCAATAAATATTAATCACAACTAAACATAATAGAATAAAACTATTCACTTTTTTTAAATTTAATTTTATTTTTTATTTATTATTTTGAGAGAGAGCGAGAGTGCATGTGCAAGTTGGGGAGGACCAGAGAGAGAGGGAGAGAGAGAGAATCTCAAGCAGGCTCTGCACTATCAGTGCACTATCAGTACAGAGCCTGATGTGGGGCTTGAACTCACAAATACAAGATCATGACCTGAGCTGAAGTCAGATGCTTAACCAACTGAGCCACCTAGGTGCCCCAAAACTATTCATTTTTAAATGGTGTGGTATATGATATTAGAAAATCATCTTGTCTGGACAATGATTCAATAAGATCAATTCAACTATATATTGTGCTTCAGGTGTGTATTGCTTTCAAAATTATTAGGGCATTCTATTAAGTGGTAATGTATTTTGCACCCATAACTGAAATTTTTCCAGAAAGTTCATAAAAGCATAGGAAATATTGTAGCTTGATACTTGAACACCATAATTGTTTTAGCTCTAAAAATCTGAAAATGGCCTCAATTTCTTCAGCCCCAAAACTACTTTCAGATTTATATATGAAAAACATGATACTTTTGAAATCACATTTATTTTCCCAAATCTCTATGGAAACCATATAATCATTCATTCATTCATTCATTCAACAAATCTTTAATAATACCTATTATGTATCAGGTGTTCTGCTTGCTCTTAGAGATTTAGGGGTAAACCAGGTAGATATTTTTCTGGTATTAATGAACTTTTTTTTTAATCAAACAAGGGAATATATTTATTCACATTAGGATAGGAGAATTCATTCCAACATACCATCCACATAAGCAGATGTATGTTTCTTCATGTTTCCACTGATAATTATACTCTACAAGTAGTAGTAGGGAATCTGTGTATTAAACGATGTAACATCATTTTTATAGGTCATTGTACCTACTGAACCACAAAAAGAATGTTGACCCCATCAAACAATAATATAGTTTTGATGAACATAAACATGCATATTCTGATCACAAAGCACTGTATGTGTCAATCATAATTAATGTGATACAGATAGGAAAGCTCAGTATTTCAATAAAAATGCCTATTTTTTAAAATAATATTAAAGCTGATTCAATAATAAATGTTCTTGAAGTATGTACACTGATAACAATTTGTCTATGGGTCTAATGGGAAGATATTAAAATGTGTTTTTGGGGCGCCTGGGTGCCTCAGTCGGTTAAATGTCCGACTTCAGCTCAGGTCATGATCTCACACTCCGTGAGTTCAAGCCCCGTGTTGGGCTCTGTGCTGACAGCTCAGACGCTGGAGCCTGCTTCAGATTCTGTGTCTCCCCCTCTCTCTGCCCCTCCCCTGTTCATAATCTATCTCGCTGTCTCAAAAGTAAAAATAAGGGGCGCCTGGGTGGCGCAGTCGGTTAAGCTTCCGATTTCAGCCAGGTCACGATCTCGCGGTCCGTGAGTTTGAGCCCCGGGTCGGGCTCTGAGCTGATGGCTCAGAGCCTGGAGCCTGTTTCCGATTCTGTGTCTCCCTCTCTCTCTGCCCCTCCCCCGTTCATGCTCTGTCTCTCTCTGTCCCAAAAATAAATAAACGTTGAAAAAAAAAATTTAAAAAAAAAAAAAAGTAAAAATAAAAACATTTTTAAAAATTTAGAAAAAATAAATAAAATGTGGTTTGGACTAGATGGGTAGTCAAGGGATTTTTTTTTTAAGAAATAGAAGCAACTGAAGGTTGATGGGAGGTGGGAGGGAGGGGAAAGTGGGTGATGCCCATTGAGGAGGACACCCATTGGGATGAGCACTGGGTGTTGTATGGAAACCAATTTGACAATAAATTTATTATTAAAAAAACATTTTGTAACTTCAGATGGTGACAGATGGCAACTGGACTTAGTGTGGTGATAATTTTGCAGTATATATAAGTGTCAATCACTATGCTGTACACCTGAAACTAATATAATATTGTATGTCAATTATACTTCAATAAAACAATAAAAAATAAAATATAAATAAATAAATAAATAAATAAAAGCATAGAAGTAAATATGTGAAATGGTTTGTAATAATAATACAAAGGAAGAATCTTGGCAATATGTACAACATTTTTATTTAATGAATAGATTATCAATGTTCAAAATTTTGTTCTAATTTTCCTAATATTATATCATATATATATTCTTCTAGAGATGTATGCATTATTAAAACCACACCTTAAATTGAAAATGAATAAAAATATATATGAACTATATTACTCATAAAATCGTTACATTCTAACAGTACAAAATTATCTTATAAAATAATGTTAAAGGATTAATTAGACATATGCACTAATTAGGGTATTAATTTCTATAGAAGAACTGGATAAAAAGAAGAATTCATTAACTTTATTAATTTACTTAATTTCTGGAAATATATGGCAACATCAATTCCAACAATGAAAACTGTAGTAGCAATAATGTAGTCTATGTGCTCATAGGTATGTATTTTGGAACATTAATCTCTTCTAAATTGATTATATTATCTGCAAAAAGTAATCTAATAAGAGCAAGTCATTGCCTTAGAAAATGTAAACAGAATTTCGACAAATAATCTTTGTTTAATTATTTAATTTATGAAGACATATTTTCTGACGAACTGGAAACTTAAAGAAATAACTAATACTGAGACGGACTCCAGGGTGGCTCAGTCTGTTAAGTGAATGGCTCTTGATTTTGGGTCAGGTCATGATCTCACGGTTGGTGGGATTCAGCCTCGCACTGGGCTCTGTGCTGACAGCAGGGAGCCTGCTTGGGACTCTTTCTCTCCTCTCTCTGTAGCTCTCCCACTCATGTTTTCCCTCTCTCTCAAAATAAAGAAACAAAAAAAACTAATATTGAGAGATTTCATGTAAGAATCGTTTTTTTTTGTTATGTGTCTCTTCCTTTCCAGTTGAAGGCATGCACAATTCCTACAACATTACTTCCTCACCAAGTATGTTGCTGAATGACATCCACGGAGAATGAAATCAGGGACGTCAGATTATTTCTTTTCTCTTTCTCTAAATACTATTAGCTCATACTTTCACCAGAATAATGTTTTACATTTGTATAGTATCTTAAAAATTTCTTAAAATGCTTCTGCATTCATAATAATTAACAGTAACACCTTACTTGGTAGATCTCTTCATTGGTGCAGGAGTTTGGAGAGACTGGAGATTTTTTTTTATTTTTGAGAGAGACAGCATGAGCAGGGGAGGGGTAAGGGGAGAGGCAGATAAAGAACCTGAAGCAGGCTCCAGGCCAGATGCAGGGCTGGCATTCACAATTGTGAGATCATGACCTGAACCAAAACCAAAAGTCAAGTCAGAAACCTAAGCAAGTGAACCACCCAGCTGCCCTGAGACTGGAGATTTTAAGTAGCTACTTAACAAATCTTCACATTCCAAATACAGAGCTAGCCTAATAATCAAAGTATCCTGTACTGAGACCAAATTGTTCTTTTGGCTATTTACTCTTTTCTAATAACCAGATTCCCACTTCTGTGTGAGAATAATCTGATTCAATAATCACAACAATAACAAAATAGCTCTGTATTGACAATATTTTACATTTGGATTGAGATATTGAACGAGAAGTGAAAACTATGTGGTTGCTTCTGATGTAACACTTAAGTTATTTATTTAAACCTTGTCTTATTTCAAAAGGACTTAAGATTGGTGTTTCAATTATCAAAATAAAATATAACTAAATATAATATAGGTAATCAATATAATTCAGCAGTGGAGAATAAAATAAATGAATCCAGGAATAGGGAGATTCAAAATTCTTGCAATTTAAGTAAGTCAGTCAGCATCACCTTATATATTAAAGAAAAATGAGAACACTAGTAAATTAGATGGAATATTATAGATACCTATTAATATTTATAACAATTTAATAAATGTACACTTTAATAATAAATATACTTGAGGTTTTGACAGTGAACATATCAGATAAAGCATATATGCTTCCTACCAGTAGCAATTAATTAGGCTTATTATTTCATTTTATCACTCCTTGAAAAAGTTTTCATTTGTTATACATGGACTCAGGTTTCTTTTTTTTTTTTTTTTAATTTTTTTTTTCAACTTTTATTTATTTTTGGGACAGAGAAAGACAGAGCATGAACGGGGGAGGGGCAGAGGCAGAGGGAGACACAGAATCGGAAACAGGCTCCAGGCTCCGAGCCATCAGCCCAGAGCCTGACGCGGGGCTCGAAACTCACGGACCGCGAGATCGTGACCTGGCTGAAGTCGGACGCTTAAACCGACTGCACCACCCAGGCGCCCCATGGACTCAGTTTTCAAACAATTATGAGCATTTCTGTATCAGATATGCATGTTAAGAAAAGTTAAAATGAAAAAAAAAGACTTATCTTGGATTAGAACTGAATCAAAGATGTATTTAATAAAAGTTTTGCTACTTGGCAAAAAAAAAAATGAAGCTTTCCTTGTTTATAATACTGAAATCATTAGCAATGAAACTTTTTAAAACATATTCTAAAAAAATCAGAAAAAAAATATTCCAATTTTAAGATAATATTTTTTTCATTTACATTCTTCCACACTTTAGATTTTTCTGTTTTTCCTTAAAACCTAACACATACACACACACACACACACACACACGTCTTCATTCTGGCAAAAATTCTATTCCAAATCAAAAGAAGAAATGTTTATATTTTCAATATTTAATTTAAAAATCTGTGATTTTAATGACATATTTAACTAAATGTAAGATTTTTTAAAACAATAGAATAAAAATGCAGGTGTTCTTAGAAAATAGTTATCCTTTTTTTTCTTTAGTTATGCATGAATTTTTTAAAATCACTTTATGGAGGTGTATATATACATACACACACACTATTCCTCTTGTTAAGAATTTGTCTGGTGCCTTCTTGAATGAATTCAGAAAGATCAGATTAAAATTAAGTTTTTTTTTTTTACTGAGCAAGTATTTTTATGAATAAATATTAGTTTATTATAATATCTTCTGTAAAGATCAGGTATATAACTTTAGGTTAATAATAGTTTTGTTTGTTTCAAAAAGCTCTATTATAAGATGTTTGTAATAAGCACTGTTGCCTAGTACTACATGCTTATAAAGCAATGATACAGCATTCAATAACTATGTCATCAAAACCAGTCACATTATTTATACTGATACCTTACGTAATAATGACAAACAACTTTCCTTTGTTTTTGAATACAGAACAGTATGCCTGTGGCAATGTCAACTTTTTAAGACATTTATAGGAATTAAAACTACATATAAGTAGAATAACTTTCTTTTAAGCATATACCATTCCAATTTTACCAATTCCACTGTTTTGACTAAGAAGGCACAATATTGTTTATGTTGAATATATCATATTGATAAACATTATCATGTTGCTATATTTTTATATATAACCAGAACTGTCTATAATGGATCATGATACTAAATGTTGCCTGCATGTACTACATTGTTCTTTTCAAATAACTCAATATTAAATTTCATTTTCTATTTACTCAATCAGGAAACATGATTAATCAGTATATGCATTCAAATATATTCATCAACTCATGCAATAAATATTTTCTGAGTTCGTATTATGTGCCAGATACTTATTAGGCACTGAAGATACAATTATAAACAAGACAGACATGTGTCCTGACCCACAAGGAGTACACAGCCTATCATGTAAGACAGGCCAAAAACAAACAAAAAACAAATGAATGAAGGAATTAGAGGTTACAAACTAAAGATTCAAGGCCAGATATAGACAACACATGTTTTGCTTAGTCCACACATTGTTCCACAAATTTTGTTTTATCACATTAAAAATATGCAATATTTACATAAAAATTTAGACTCATACTTTTTACCAAGGACCTTAGAATATTTCCAACTTTACAGCTCTACTTCCAAATGACCTGGTACCAAATAGCTATTGTCCAATCTAAATGCAAAATGTGATCTCTGATTAGCCAGAGTCCTTGCAATACCTCATACAGCTTTATAGCAGGTTCATTTACCCATTTATTTACCTGCCTGGTCCCTGTAGCACTTTAGTTTGTAACCCCTGAAGTAGATCTTAATTACAATTTGTGACACATACAATAGAGGGAAAAAATGAATGAAGTATAAAAACCAGATCTGCTTAATAGATAGTAGTGCTGTGGACAGCATCTCTGAGGGTGCTGACAGTTGAAGTATGAGAGGAATGGAGGGCGCAGTGTCTTAGGCAGAAAGTAAAATCAAGTTTGTGTTTTTCATAAAAAAAGGAGGCCAGTGTGACTGGAATATATATTGAGCAAGAAGGAAAAAGAAATGAAATGAGTTTAATGACATAAACTACAATCAAATCATGTAAGGTATTGTAGCTTATGGTAAATATTTGGCACTTATTCTAAATGCACTGGGAAGTCATAATAATCTGATTTATAGTTTTCAATATTACTCTAGCAATGTTTGTGACTTGGAGCCCCAGGTGGGGTTCTGTGCTGACAACTCAGAGCCTGGAGCCTGCCTAGGATTTTGTGTCTTCCTCTCTCTCTGCCCCTCCCCCACTTGTGTTCTCTCTCTCTCTCTCTCTCTCTCTCTGCCTCTGTCACTCTCTTTCAAAGATAAATAAACATTAAAAATTAAAAAAAAGAAACATTGAGTAACATATTACATACAGATTAAGAAAAATGTGCACTATTAGCAAACACACCCTAGTGTGTTTGAACACTATATGTCTACATATAGTGTAGAACTTGAACACAATATGTCTACAAAGACCTAAACTACTTAATGGAGTTCCAAGGCTAGTTAAAAAAAATAGAAGATATGTCTGAAAATATACATGTTGTTATTGAAATTTAAAAAGTATAACTCAAAACAACTAATTATCATATAATAGATTAAATAAGCTTGCTTGTTGGCTGACACTACACGTTCATACTATCAAGTTAATGAAGTAGGGTGAGAAAATCTAATAGCTGACTAGAACCAAAAATTACATGAAAGTGTACTAAACCACTGAAATACCTTAAAAAAATAAAGACTACATGATATAAAGGCATCATAGTAAAGTGTTCACACAGTACATATAATGAATGTATATGGAGACACATGTTATTAATTTTGTACAGCTAAAATATTTATGCCTGAGAAGACAAAGTCATGTTCAAGTAAATTTTATTTTTACCTATCATAGTCATAGTATGATTGTCTCTTTGTGAAGGACAAACCATTTTCTTCATTAAGACATCATATTCAAATATATGTGGTCTGCCTTCATTCATGGGTCTTAAAAGGTATCACTCTTTCACTACAATATTACTGCAGTGATAGGTTTAAGACAAAAAAAGTTGACAATATGATTTTGGCAATGAACATCTAAAATAACTTCATCAAGAGGATCCTGGGAAGATGGCTGCGTAGGAGGAGGCTGGGCTCACTGCGCGTCCTGCTGATCACTTAGATTCCACCTACAGCTGCCTAAATAACCCAGAAAACTGCCAGAAGACTAGCAGAACTAAGTCTCCAGAGTCAAGCGCAGATGAGAGGCCAGGAGAAGAGGGTAGGAAGGGTGGAGAGGCGGTGCACGCTCCATGGGCTGGCAGGAGGGAGCCAGGGTGGAGGGGCAGCCTGCCAGCCAAGCAGAGCCCCTGAGTTTGGCTTGCAAAAGTGGAGGGGCCGGAGGGAGTGTATTACGACAGCAAGCGGGACTTGACATCTGGAAGGTTAAAAGCTAACAGCTCTGCTAGGAGAACGGAAGGGCTGGAGGACAACAGGAGGGAGAGTTGTTGAGCCCTGGATGACAGAGCTCAGCTTAGCAGGGAACAAAGGCGCTCTCTAGCGCCATCTCCCTTGCCCATCCCCCAGCCAAAATCCCAAAGGGACCAGCTCCTGCCAGGGAACTTGCTTGCACCGCACAAACACCCAAAGCTGTGCTTCTGCAGATCCATCCCTCCAGCAGGTCTGACTCAGTCCAGGTGCTGCAGGGCCCCTCCTGAAGCGGACCTCCAAAGGAAAAGCGAGCTGAGCCTGCCCCTCCCACCCCTGTGCACCTTGCTGATCCACCCCAGGCAATACGCCAGATCCCCAGCACCACAAGCCTGGCAGTGTGCAAGTAGCCCAGACAAGCCACACCACCCCACAGTGAATTCCACCCCTAAGAGAGGGGAAGAGAAGGCACACAGCAGTCTGACTGTGGCCCCAGCGGTGGGCTGGGGGCAGATATCAGGTCTCACTATGGCCCTGCCCACGAAGGCAAATTATTCAAGACAGCACAGGGGAAGTGCCCCACAGTCCCGCACCACTCCAGGGACTATCCAAAATGACGAAATGGAAGAATTCCCCTCAGAAAACCATCCAGGAAATAACAACAGCTAACGAACTGATCAAAAATGATTTAAACAATATAACAAAAAGTGAATTTAGAATAATAGTCATAAAATTAATCTCTGGGCTTGAAAACAGTATAGAGGACAGAAGAGAATCTATTGCTACAGAGATCAAGGGACTAAGGAACACCCAAGAGGAGCTAAAAAATGCTATCAATGAGCTGCAAAATAAAATGGAGACAACCACGGCTTGGATTGAAGAGGCAGAGGAGAGAATAGGTGAACTAGAAGATAAAATTATGGAAAAAGAAGAAGTTGAGAAAAAGAGAGATAAAAAAATCCAGGAGTATGAGGGGAAAATTAGAGAACTTAGTGATGCACTAAAGAGAAATAATCTATGCAAGATTGGTATTCCAGAGGAAGAAGAGAGAGGGAAAGGTACTGAAGGCATACTTGAAGAAATAATAGCTGAGAACTTCCCTGAACTGGGGAAGGAAAAAGGCATTGAAATCCAAGAGGCACAGAGAAGTCCCTTCAGACATAACTTGAATCGATCTTCTGCACAACATATCATAGTGAAACTGGCAAAATACAAGGATAAAGAGAAAATTCTGAAAGCAGCTAGAGATAAATGTGCTCTAACATATAAAGGGAGACCTCAAAGAACCGTGACTGATCTCTCTACTGAAACTTGTCAGGCCAGAAAGGAATGGCAGGAGATCTTCAATGTGATGAAGAGAAAAAATACGCAGCCGAGAACCTTTATCCAGCAAGTCTGTCATTTAGAAGAGAAGGAGAGATAAAGGTTTTCCCAAACAAACAAAAACGGAAGGAATTTGTCACCACTAAACCAGCTCTACAAGAGATCCTAAGGGGGATCCTGTGAGACAAAGTACCAAAGACATCGCTACAAGCATAAAACGTATGGACGTCAGAATGACTCTAAACCCATATCTTCCTATAATAACACTGAATGTAAATGGACTAAATGCGCCAACCAAAAGACATAGGTATCAGAATGGATAAAAAAACCAGACCCATCTATTTGCTGTCTACAAGAGACTCATTTTAGACCGGAGGACACCTTTAGATTGAGAGTGAGGGGATGGAGAACTACTTATCATGCTACTGGAAGCCAAAAGAAAGCTGGAGTAGCCATACTTATATCAAACAAACTAGACTTTAAATTAAAGGCTGTAACAAGAGATTAGGAAGGGCATTATATAATCATTACAGGGTCTATCCATCAGGAAGAGCTAACAATTATAAATGTCTATGCACCGAATACCGGAGCCCCCAAATATATAAAACAATTACTCATAAACATAAGCAACCTTATTGATAAGAATGTGGTAATTGCAGGGGACTTTAACACCCCACTTACAAAATGGATAGATCATCTAGACACACGGTCAATAAAGAAACAAGGGCCCTGAATGAGACATTGGATCAGATGGACTTGACAGATATATTTAGAACTCTGCATCCCAAAGCAACAGAATAGACTTTCTTCTCGAGTGCACATGGAACATTCTCCAAGATAGATCATATACTGGGTCACAAAACCAGCCCTTCATAAGTTTACAAGAATTGAAATTATACCATGCATACTTTCAGACCACAATGCTATGAAGCTTCAAATCAACTGCAGGAAAAAGTCTGGAAAACCTCCAAAAGCATGGAGGTTAAAGAACACCCTACTAACGAATGAGTGGGTCAACCAGGCAATTAGAGAAGAAATTTAAAAATATATGGAAACAAACGAAAATGAAAATACAACAATCCAAATGCTTTCGGACACAGCGAAGGCAGTCCTGAGAGGAAAATACATCACAACCCAGGCCTATCTCAAGAAACAAGAAAAATCCCAAATACAAAATCTAACAGCACACCTAAAGGAAACAGAAGCAGAACAGCAAAGAGAGCCTAAACCCAGCAGAAAAAAAGGAGAAATAATAAAGATCAGAGCAGAAATAAACAATATAGAATCTAAAAAAAATGGTAGAGCAGATCAACGAAACCAAGAGTTGGTTTTTTGAAAAAATAAACAACATTGACAAACCTCTAGCCAGGCTTCTCAAAAAGAAAAGGGACATGACCCAAATGGGTACAATCATGAATAAAAATGGAATTATTACAACCAATCCCTCAGAGATACAAACAATTATCAGGGAATACTATGAAAAATTATATGCCAACAAATTGGACAACCTGGAAGAAATGGACGAATTCCTGAGCACCCACACGCTTCCAAAACTCAATCAGGAGGAAATAGAAAGCTTGAACAGACCCATAACCAGCGAAGAAATTGAATCGGTTATCAAAAATCTCCCAACAAATAAGAGTCCAGGACCAGATGGCTTCCCAGGGGAGTTCTACCAGACGTTTAAAGCAGAGATAATACCTATCCTTCTCAAGCTATTCCAAGAAATAGAAAGGGAAGGAAAACTTCCAGACTCATTCTATGAAGCCAGTATTACTTTGATTCCTAAACCAGACAGAGACCCAGTAAAAAAAGAGAACTACAGGCCAATATCCCTGATGAATATGGATGCAAAAATTCTCAATAAGATACTAGCAAATCGAATTCAACGGCATATAAAAAGAATTATTCACCATGATCAAGTGGGATTCATTCCTGGGATGCAGGGCTGGTTCAACATTCACAAATCAATCAACGTGATACATCACATTAATCAAAGAAAAGAGAAGAACCCTATGATCCTGTCAATCGATGCAGAAAACGCCTTTGACAAAATCCAGCACCCTTTCTTAATAAAAACCCTTGAGAAAGTCAGGATAGAAGGAACATACTTAAAGATCATAAAAGCCATTTATGAAAAGCCCACAGCTAACATCATCCTCAATGGGGAAAAACTGAGAGCTTTTTCCCTGAGATCAGGAACACGACAGGGATGCCCACTCTCACTTCTGTTGTTTAACATAGTGCTGGAAGTTCTAGCATCAGCAATCAGACAATAAAAGGAAATCAAAGGCATCAAAATTGGCAAAGATGAAGCCAAGCTTTCGCTTTTTGCAGATGACATGATACTATACATGGAAAATCGGATAGACTCCACCAAAAGTCTGCTAGAACTGATACATGACTTTAGCAAAGTTGCAGGATACAATATCAATGTACAGAAATCAGTTGCATTCTTGTACACTAACAATGAAGCAACAGAAAGACAAATAAAGAAACGGATCCCATTCACAATTGCACCAAGAACCATAAATATCTAGGAATAAATCTAACCAAAGATGTAAAAGATCTGTATGCTGAAAACTATAGAAAGCTTATGAAGGTAACTGAAGAAGATATAAAGAAATGGAAAGACATTCCCTGCTCATGGATTGGAAGAATAAATATTGTCAAAATGTCAATACTACCCAAAGCTATCTACACATTCAATGCAATCCCAATCAAAATTGCACCAGCATTCTTCTTGAAACTAGAACAAGCAATCCTAAAATTCATATGGACCACAAAAGGCCCCGAATAGCCAAAGTAATTTTGAAGAAGAAGACCAAAGCAGGAGGCATCACAATCCCAGACTTTAGCCTCTACTCCAAAGCTGTCTTCATCACGACAGCATGGTATTGGCACAAAAACAGACACATAGACCAATGGAATAGAATAGAAACCCCAGACCTAGACCCACAAACGTATGGCCAACTCATCTTTGACAAAGCAGGAAAGAACATCCAATGGAAAAAAGACAGTCTCTTTAACATTTGGAGCTTCATTGGACAAGCATAGCCAGCTTAGTTGATTTCTAGAAATCCTAAGAACATTTCCTGTACTTTAACCACAGGTGAGATTTTAACTAGTGGCCCAACTTTCAAAAAATATGATGAGCAAATTCAAGCATGATTCAATTTAGCCCTTTTGGTTTAAGTGACCAACTACATGTTTATTTAAATAAGAATTTATAATATTTAACAAAAACAAAGGAGAAATTAATATGCATGATAATAATTTATTGTATTAGTTCTACATGTCTACTTTAGAAACATATTTATTGAGAACTTAGTTATCATTGAAATTGAATAAAAATCCATTTAATTTGTTCTTTCGTTCAAGCTATGATCACACAACCTCACACCATAAAATGTCGTTTTTGACTACTTTGATTAGTGTAGATCAGAAAATGGCTGGTGAAGGAGGGAAAAAATTAAATCTTTAGGATCAATGAGACATCATCAGCAACATTATTTTTTTCTTAAATATTTCCGCTTTAGGGTAGATTTAATTGAATATATGTAATATACTTATATATACAAATGTATACATATATACATATAAAATAAATAACATAATTAATAAATATATATTCGTATATCAATATATTTTGAATATATATTTTATGTATGGAAGGATAGCACATCCATAGATAAAATGAAGATTGGTGTCGTGAAATTTTGTGCAGTTCTGCTTAACTCATTTTAGCTATATATTCATAATCTGTAACTTGGTATATCAACTGTTAATTCTGCTAAATAACACATTTTAACATGAATATACACCATTATTAGAGATGTAAAAATAAAGAAAAAAAATTGTTCATGTTGGAAGAATCATGTAGTGAAAAGTATTTCCTTGCTTCTTCCCCAAGGACTGTTTAAATTTTGCTTTCTAGTATGAGAGGAGAAAATAATTACAATTAAAGAAAGATGGTAGTGACATTATCAATATTTTACACATTCGTATTAAAATGTTGTCAAGGGGTGCCTGGGTGGCTCAGTTGGTTAAGTGCCTGACTCTTAATATCCACTCAGGTCGTGATCTTGTGATTGTGGGAATGAGCCCCACCTCAGGTTCCATGCTGGGTGTGGAGCCTTCTTGGGATCCTCTCTTTCATTCTCCTTCTCTGTCTGCCTCTCCCCCACTCATGTTTTTTCTCTCTCTCTCTCCCAAAATAAATAAACTTAAAAAAATAAAATGTTATCAAAGACAGACAGACATCTCTGTGTAATAGTAATTGATTTGCATTTGGCAGATCTAGTAAGTTCAGTTTCTGTGTTAATTCCAACATCTCCTAGATATTCATTCAATACATATACTCACACTAGAAATCACTCTGAGTCTTCTAAATTGACTGAGGCTAGCAGTTCATTCAGTCCTTTTATATAGAGTCTGTGAGAGCAAATGGACATAGTATCCCCTAATGTCCCATGTGTCCAAATTGCTTTGTGTATTAGCTCATAATGGTGAAGGCATCCTTTATGGCCTTCCATTTTTTTCAGTTCATGAATGAGGTGATGCTCCCTTGCTTACTTCAAGTTTGAAAGAAGATCAATTTTTTAGGAAATGACTTACATTGTAGAATATATTAAACATTTCAATTCAACTTTACTGTTCTTTTCAAATACGTGTAAGAAAAATACCTTGTCCTTGATGCCCTCTGTGATAACATATGTTAGTGACTAATCTTATTATTTGCAATTTTATAATCTTTTTTATTGCAATACTGCTTTCAAGAATTTGTCAAAAATTATTTTTTTAAATAAATATGCATAATGATCAGGCCTAAAAGCACTCAGTGATCCTCCTTGTCCAGAAAATTATATAGCAAAAGTAATGCTGAGTCAACTATACTGTCATTTGAAGAATATTTCAAAGATTTTTCAGGAAAAGGAAAATCCCAAGGTAAAGATTTATGGCTTGTCAATATCCATAAGCAATTTCAAAATGTGTATTTCACAATTTCACAAATTTAATTATTAAAAAGCACAAAATCATTACCATTGATGTGTAAGGCCCAAGGCTTAAGGAGCATATCTTTTTGTATTATGTATCATTTAAATTTCACACTTAAACAGGAAGAACTGTCAAATAATCACTTGATTAAGATTTCTCATTGTTTTAAACTTTTAATTAAACTTAGTTTAGGGCTACAGAGATCCTACCTGAAAAAGAGTTTACTTCTAGATGAGAAACACCACTAAAATTACATTATGGGGGTGAAATGCAAATTTTATCCTTTGGGATGTGCCACACTAATGCCAGAATGAAATATTTTAATATTAAATAAACATTAAAAAGCATAATTTATTTAAGTGTATATACTTTTAAACAACAACTTAGAATATTCTGAAGTAAATTATTTTTAAAGAATAAAAACATGTTTTGTGTTAGGAATTGAGTTCTATAGACATAAGTTACAAACTTTTATGGAAGTAACCAGAGAAGAAAAATTCAGGGAAAGAGGCAAAGAGAGAATATGAAATGCAGAAAAAGACTGAAATATACTAGGCAATGGAAGAGCAAAATCATTACCTTTATCAAAACACTAATGGCAACCTGGATATTTTTGTAGTGAGAATGCCATGGGAGCAGGGGAGGAATTAAAAAGATACTAACTTTTTTTTTTGGGGGGGGGGACAGAGAGAGACAGAGCATGAATGAGGGAGGGGCAGAGAGAGGGAGACACAGAATCGGAAACAGGCTCCAGGCTCCGAGCTATCAGCCCAGAGCCTGACGCGGGGCTCGAACTCATGGACCGCGAGATTGTGACCTGGCTGAAGTCGGATGCTCAACCGACTGCGCCACCCAGGCGCCCCCAAAGATACTAACTTTTAAGTAAAATGACTTTTTGGTACAGATTTAGAATTTGATCTTGCATTTCCACTAGAATGAAATCCTCACAAAATCTTTTTTTTTTTTTTTTTTTTTTTTTTTATAATTTAAATTCAAGTTAGTTAATATACACTGAAGTCTTGACTCAGTAGAACCCAGTGATTCATCTCTTACATATGACACCCAGTGTTCATCCCAAAAAGTGCCCTCCTTAATGCCCATCACCCATTTAACCCATTCTCCCACCCATCCCCCCCTCCAGCAACCCTTAGTCTATTCTCTGTATTTAAGGGTCTCTTATGGTTTGTCTCCCCTTGTTTTTGCTTCCCTACCCATGTTTATCTGTTTTGTATCTTAAATTCCACATGAGTGAAATCATACGATATTTGTCTTTCTGACTGACTTATTTTGCTTAGCATAATACACTCTAGTTCCATCCACATTGTTGCAAATGGCAAGATTGCGTTCTTTTTGATCACCAAGTAATATCCATTGTGTATATATATATATATATATATATATATATACAGCATCTTCTTTATCCATTCATGAGTCAATGGACATTTGGGCTCTTTCCATAATTTGTCTATTGTCAATGAAGCTGATATAAACATTGGGATGCATGTGCCTCTTCGAATCAGCACTCATGTATCCTTTGGATAAATAGTAGTGAAATTGCTGGGTCATAGGGTAGTTTTATTTTTAATTTTATTGAGGAACTTCCATACTGATTTCCAGATTGGCTGCACCAGTTTGCATTCCCACCAGTAGTGCAAAAGGTTTCTTCATTCTCTGCCTTCTCACCAACATATGTTGTTTCCTGAGTTGTTAATTTTAGCCATTGTGATAGGTGTGAGGTGGTATCTCATTGTGGTTTTGCTTTGTATTTCCTGATGATGAATGATGTTGAGCATTTTTTCATGTGTATGTTAGCTATCTGGATGTCTTTTTAGGAAAAGTATCTATATCATGTCTTCTGCCCATTTCTTCACTGGATGATTTGACTTTGGGGTGTTGAGTTTGGTAAGTTCTTTTTAGATTTTGTATGCTAACCTTTTATGCAATATGTCATTTTCAAATATCTTTTCCCATTCTGTTGTTTGCCTTTTAGTTTTCTTTATTGTTTCATTTGCTGTGAAGAAACATTTTATCTTGATGAGGCTCAGATAGTTCATGTTTGCTTTTATTTCCCTTGCCTCTGGATATATGTCAAGTAAGAAGTTGCTGCAGCCTAGGTCAAAGAGGTTGCTGCCTGTTTTCTCTGGTAGAATTTTGACAGTTTCCTGTCTCACATTTAGGTCTTTCACTCATTTGGAATGTATTTCTGTGTATGGTTTAAGATAGTGGTCCAGTTTCATTTTTCTGCAGGTCACTATCCAGTTCTCCCAGCACCATTTGCCAAAGAGACTATCCTTTTTCCATTGGAGACTCTTTCCTGTTTTGTCAAAAATTAGTTGGTCATATATTTGTGAGTCCATCCCTTGATTCTCTATTCTCTTCAGTTGATCTACTTGTCTGTTTTCGTGCCAATACCATACTATCTTGATGATTAAAGCTTTGAAAAACAGCTTAAAGTCCAGAATTATGATGCCTCCAGCTTTTGTTTTATTTTTCAATATTACTTTGGCTATTTCAGATCTTTTCTGGTTCCATTCAAATCTTATGATTGTTTGCTCTGTGAAGAATGCTAGTGTTATCTTGACAGAGATTGCATTGAATATGTAGATCGCTTTGGGTGGTATCAGCATTTTAACAATATTTATCCTTCAAATCCATGAGCATGGAATGTTTTCCCATTTCTTTGTGTTTTCTTCAATTTCTTTTACAGAATTTCTATAGTTTTCAGCTTACAGATATTTTCCCCCTTTGGTTAGGTTTATTCTTAGGTATTTAATGCTTTTTGTGCAATTGTAAATGGAATCAATCACTTGATTTTTCTTTCTGCTGATTGGTGTATATAAATGCAACCAATTTTTGTACATTGATTTTATATCTTGCAACATTGTTGAATTCATGTATTAGCTCTAGCAGTTCTTTGGTGGAGTCTTTCAGGTTTCCCATGTAGTGTATCATGTCATCTGTGAAGAGTGAAATTTGACTTCTTCCTTGCCAATTTTGATGTTCTTTTTTCTTTTTGTTGTCTGACAGTTGAGGCTAGGACTTCCAGTACTATGTTGAACAACGGTGGTGAGAGTGAACATCCTTGTCGTGTTCCTGATCTTAGGGGAAAAGTTGTCTGCTTTTCCCCATTGAGGATGATATTAGCTGCGGGTCTTTCGTATATGGCTTTTATGATGTTAAGATATGTTCCATCTATCCCAACTTCCTTGAGGCTTTTTATCAAGAAAGGATGCTGTATTTCATGAAATGCTTTTCCTGAATTTATTGAAAAGATTATATGGTCTATCCATCAAGAAGAGCTAACAATTATAAATACTTATGCCACCAATGTGGAAGAACCCAAATATATAAATTAATTAATCACAAACATATGCAAACTTATTGATAATAACACTGTAATTGTAGGAGACTTTAATGCTCCACTGACAACAATAGATCATCTAAGCAGAAAATCAACAAGGAAACAAGGACTTTGAATGACACACTGGACCGGATGGACTTATCAGATATACTCAGAACATTTCATCCAAAAGCAGCAGAATGCACATTATTCTTGAGTGCACATGGAACATTATCCAGAATAGATCACATACTGGGTCACAAAACAGCCCTCAACAGGTACGAAAAGATTGAGATCATACCATGCATATTTTCAGATCACAATGCTATGAAACTTGAACCCAACTGCAAGAAAAATATTGGAAATGCCTCAAATACATGGAGGTTAAAGAACGTCCTACTAAATAATGAATGGGTTAACCCGGAAATTAAAGAAGATATTTAAAAAATACATGGAAGCAAATGAAACTGAAAACACAGCAGTACAAACCCTTTGGGATGCAGCAAAAGGAGTCCTAAGAGGAAAATACATTCCAATTCAGACCTATCTCAAGAAGCAAGAAAGGTCCTAAATACAGAACCTAATGTTACACCTAAAGGAGCTAGAAAAGGAGCAGCAAATAAAGCCCAAAACCAGCAGAAGGGAAATAAAAAAGATTATAGCAGAAACAAACACACACAAAAAAAACAGTACAACAGATCATTGAAACTAAGCTGTTTTTTTTTGAAATAATAAATAAAATTGATAAGGCCTTAGCCAGACTTCTCGAAAGGAAAAGAGAGATGACCCAAATAGATAAAATCACAAATGAAACAGGTGAGATCACAACCAACAGCACAGAAATACAAACTATTATTAGAGAATGCTGAAACAGTATATGCCAGAGTGCATGGGTGGCTGAGTCAGCTAAGTGTCTGACTCTTGATTTTGGCTCAGGTCATGATCTCAATGTTCATGGGTTCAAGCCCTTCATCTGGGCACTCTGTCAGAGCAGACCCTGCTTGGGATTCTCTCCCTCCCTCTGTCTCTGCCCCTTCACTGCTCATGCTCTCTCCCCCCCTTCAAAAAGTAAGATTAAAAAAATAAATATAAATATATGCCAACAAACTGGACAATATGGAAAAAATGGACAAATTCTTAGACACTCACACATGACCAGAAGTCAAATGGGAGGAAATAGAAAATTTAACAGACCCATAACCAGCAAAGTCATTGAATCAATAATCAAAAATCTCCCAACAAATGAGTTTTGGGCCAGATGGCTTCCCAGAGGAATTCTACCACATGTTTAAAGCATTTTTAATATCTAA
Source organism: Prionailurus bengalensis (assembly GCF_016509475.1). Taxonomy (NCBI): domain Eukaryota; kingdom Metazoa; phylum Chordata; class Mammalia; order Carnivora; family Felidae; genus Prionailurus; species Prionailurus bengalensis. The sequence goes on along the minus strand of NC_057361.1, from coordinate 75,143,655 downwards.
TCTTCTCAAATTGTTCCAAAAAAATAGAAATGCAAGGAAATCTTCCAGGCTCATTCTATGAAGCCATCACTACCTTGATTCCAAAACCAACGACCCCACTTAAAAGGGGGATTACAGGCCAAAATCCCTGATGAAACTGGATGCAAAAATTCTCAACAAGATACTAACAAACTGAATGCAACAGTACATTAAAAGAATTATTCACCATGTTCAACTGGGAGTCATTCCTGGGCTGCAAGCTTGGTTCAATATTTGCAAATCAATCAGCATGGTGCCCTGCATTAGTAAAAGAAAGGATAAGAACCAATATGGTACTTTCAATAGATAGGGTGCCTGGGTGGCTCAGTCGGTTAAGTGTCTGACTTCGGCTCAAGTCATGATCTCATGGTTTGTGAGTTCAAGCCCCGCATCAGGCTCTGTGTTGACAGTTCAGGGCCTGGAACCTGCTTCAGAGTCTGTGTCTCCCTCTCTCTCTCTTTCCCTCCCCTGATTGTGCGCTCTCTCTCTCTCTCTCTCTCAAAAATAAATTAACATTAAAAAAGAACCAATATGGTACTTTCAATAGATGCAGAAAAAGCATTTGACAAAATACAGCATCCCATAAATGCTTTTGTTACTCTATGTTCATTAGGTGATATTTAAAATGTAATTATGTGTACTGGAATGAAAAAAACTTTACTCTTAGGTATATTATCTTTAACACATTTAGGTGTTGATAATGTGTGTGTGTGTGATTGTGAACAATCAAATCAAAGGAACATTTTAATATTTTTAATCCCTAGATTTTAGAAATTACTATGATACTTATTTCAAAATACTCTCCAAGTATGTTTAAAAACAAAACAAAAACATTAAACTTCTTCTTTCCAAAGCCAGGAAGTATTCATGATGGCAGAGCATATTATCCTGGTGAATTCTGTTGACAAAATCAAACTGTCCTAAGTGGTGAATTGCTAGGGGCTAGGAGAATTTGAATGCATGATCATCCAATTGGCAGACAGCCTAGTAATGGAGCTGTTGAAAGTTAGGAATCTCAAATTGCCCTAAGGTATAAAATAAGGGAGACCTAAGACTCATTTCCACACCTTAATCCTTTTTATGTTTATTTATGAAGAAAGAAAAAAAGTGGGCTAGTACTTAAATGTAGCTAGGCAAAGTTAGATATAAACTATTAAATCTAAGTGACACATGCACATTTTAGGGCATCAGAGGATTTTTTAAAGGTACGATGGTTCAAAATAAAATTGTTATTTCAAATATCTATCAGAAATATATTCTGTAATAATGGTTCATCTTATCACTACTTAATTTATGTATATATTTAAAATGTTTTTCAAAGGAAAGTTTAGATAAAATGTTATCCACTTTTTCAGTTATTTCAGCCAATGTGTGTGATGTTAGCCAAATAGCTATGCTGAAAATTTGTGAATAGTAATATGTAAATAAGTGGAAAGGATTGAAGCTTTAAAATAAAAAAAATCATATACAATTTATGTTTACTCAAAATGGTAGATTTAGAATAAAAATGAAGTCATGAGTTTAAGCAAATGTGTATTAAATTATTTACACCATGTAATAACTAAACGAAGAATCTGGACATGTTAACATACTGGAACAAAATAATTTTTTAAATATTTTAAAAAGCTAATCTCTTGTATATCTCTATATACTTGCCCTGTGAACACTGGTACACTGGAAAATTGAATCACTTTGATGAATCTGAAGATGCCCTATGATTCCTTTTTGCTTCACTAGACACTCATCATTCTTGGTGGGAAATCTATGATGAATTTGCCACAGCTACTGCTTTCCACATAGATGTCTTCCTGAAGAATTTATAGTACAAGATCAGAGTACACGTGGATTAGTCTATAGAAGGAACAGTGATAAGGCATGAAATCATATGAGACCTTTGTGTTTATTCATTTCTTACCAAAGAACTCTGTCCCAAGAATCAGGATAGTCTCATTTGAGGGTTCCTTACTACCACTGTGGAACCCATTTATCCATATCATAAATGATCTATTCAAAGATGGTCCAGTTCACACTGACTTAGTAATAAATTTCTTTTAAAGATCAAACTGTACATAATATCATTCATAACTAATACTGCTTCCTTTTGATAAAATGATTACATGGTTTAAAACATACAAATTGTGATAAGGAGGGAAGATGGCGGCGTAGGAGGATGTTGGGCTCACCCCGCGTCCTGCTGATCACTTAGATTCCACCTACACCTGCCTAAATAACACAGAAAACCGCCAGAGGATTAGCAGAACGGAGTCTCCGGAGCCAAGCACAGACGAGAGGCCCACGGAAGAGGGTAGGAAGTGCGGCGAGGCGGTGCGCGCTCCACGGACTGGCGGGAGGGAGCCGGGGCAGGGGGCGGCTCGCCAGCCAAGCAGAGCCCCAGAGTCTGGCTTGCAAAAGCGGAGGGGCCTGACGGACTGTGTTCCGACAGCAAGTGCGACTTAGCACCTGGGAGGTCATATGTTAACAGCTCTGTTCGGAAAGGGGGAAGGCTGGAGGACAAAGGGAGGGAGAGCTGCTGAGCCCCCGGGAAACAGAGCTCAGTTTGGTGGGGAACAAAGGTGCTCGCCAGTGCCATCTCCCCCGCCCATCCCCCAGCCAAAATCCCAAAGAGGACCAGTTCCTGCCAGGGAACTTGCTCGCTCCACGCAAACACGCAACTCTGTGCTTCTGCGGAGCCACCCCTCCAGCAGCGGATCTGACTCCCTCTCGCTGCCACAGGGCCCCTCCTAAAGTGGATCACCTAAGGAGAAGCGAGCTAAGCCTGCCCCTCCTGCCCCCGAGCACCTTGCCTACCCACCCCAGCTAATACGCCAGATCCCCAGCATCACAAGTCTGGCAGTGTGTAAGTAGCCCAGATGGGCCATGCCACCCCACAGTGAATCGCACCCCTAGGAGAGGGGAAGAGAAAGAACACACCAGTCTGACTGTGGGCCCCAGCGGTGGGCTGGGGGCAGACATCAGGTCTGACTGCGGCCCAGCCCACCAACTCCAGTTATACACCACAGCACAGGGGAAGTGCCCTGCAGGTCCTCACCACGCCAGGGACTATCCAAAATGACCAAGCGGAAGAATTCCCCTCAGAAGAATCTCCAGGAAATAACAACAGCTAATGAGCTGATCAAAAAGGATTTAAATAATATAACAGAAAGTGAATTTAGAATAATAGTCATAAAATTAATCGCTGGGCTTGAAAACAGTATAGAGGACAGAAGAGAATCTCTTGCTACAGAGATCAAGGGACTAAGGAACAGTCACAAGGAGCTGAAAAACGCTTTAAATGAAATGCAAAACAAAATGAAGACCACCACGGCTCGGATTGAAGAGGCAGAGGAAAGAATAGGTGAACTAGAAGATAAAGTTATGGAAAAAGAGGAAGCTGAGAGAAAGAGAGATAAAAAAATCCAGGAGTATGAGGGGAAAATTAGAGAACTAAGTGATACACTAAAAAGAAATAATATACGCATAATTGGTATCCCAGAGGAGGAAGAGAGAGGGAAAGGTGCTGAAGGGGTACTTGAAGAAATAATAGCTGAGAACTTCCCTGAACTGGGGAAGGAAAAAGGCATTGAAATCCAAGAGGCACAGAGAACTCCCTTCAGACGTAACTTGAATCGATCTTCTGCACAACATATCATAGTGAAACTGGCAAAATACAAGGATAAAGAGAAAATTCTGAAAGCAGCAAGGGATAAACATGCCCTCACATATAAAGGGAGACCTATAAGACTCGTGACTGATCTCTCTTTTGAAACTTGGCAGGCCAGAAAGAATTGGCACGAGATTTTCAGTGTGCTAGACAGAAAAAATATGCAGCCGAGAATCCTTTATACAGCAAGTCTGTCATTTAGAATAGAAGGAGAGATAAAGGTCTTCCCGAACAAACAAAAACTGAAGGAATTTGTCACCACTAAACCAGCCCTACAAGAGATCCTAAGGGGGACCCTGTGAGACAAAGTCCCAGAGACATCACTACAAGCATAAAACATACAGACATCACAATGACTCCAAACCTGTATCTTTCTATAATAACACTGAATGTAAATGGATTAAATGCACCAACCAAAAGACATAGGGTATCAGAATGGATAAAAATACAAGACCCATCTATTTGCTGTCTACAAGTGACTCATTTTAGACCTGAGGACACCTTTAGATTGAGAGTGAGGGGATGGAGAACTATTTATCATGCGACTGGAAGCCAAAAGAAAGCTGGAGTAGCCATACTTATATGAGACAAACTAGACTTTAAATTAAAGGCTGGAACAAGAGATGAAGAAGGGCATTATATAATCATTACAGGGTCTATCCATCAGGAAGAGCTAACAATTATAAATGTCTATTCGCCGAATACCGGAGCCCCCAAATATATAAAACAATTACTCATAAACATAAGCAACCTTATGGATAAGAATGTGGTAATTGCAGGGGACTTTAACACCCCACTTACAGAAATGGATAGATCATCTAGACACACGGTCAATAAAGAAACAAGGGCCCTGAATGAGACATTGGATCAGATGGACTTGACAGATATATTTAGAACTCTGCATCGCAAAGCAACAGAATAGACTTTCTTCTCGAGTGCACATGGAACATTCTCCAAGATAGATCATATACTGGGTCACAAACCAGCCCTTCATAAGTTTACAAGAATTGAAATTATACCATGCATACTTTCAGACCACAATGCTATGAAGCTTGAAATCAACCACAGAAAAAAGTCTGGAAAACCTCCAAAAGCATGGAGGTTAAAGAACCCCATACTAAAGAATGAGTGGGTCAACAAGGCAATTAGAGAAGAAATTGAAAAATATATGGAAACAAACGAAAATGAAAATACAACAATCCAAACGCTTTGGGACTCAGCGAAAGCAGTCCTGAGAGGAAAATACATCACAACCCAGGCCTATCTCAAGAAACAAGAAAAATCCCAAATACAAAATCTAACAGCACACCTAAAGGAAATAGAAGCAGAACAGTAAAGGCAGCCTAAACCCAGCAGAAGAAGAGAAATAATAAAGATCAGTGCAGAAATAAACAATATAGAATCTAAAAAAACTGTAGAGCAGATCAACGAAACCATGAGTTGGTTTTTTGAAAAAATAAACAAAATTGACAAACCTCTAGCCAGGCTTCTCACAAAGAAAAGGGAAATGACCCAAACAGATAAAATCATGAATGAAAATGGAATTATTACAACCAACCTCTCAGAGATACAAACAATTATCAGGGAATACTATGAAAAATTATATGCCAACAAATTGGACAACCTGGAAGAAATGGACGAATTCCTGAGCACCCACACGCTTCCAAAACTCAATCAGGAGGAAATAGAAAGCTTGAACAGACCCATAACCAGCGAAGAAATTGAATCGGTTATCAAAAATCTCCCAACAAATAAGAGTCCAGGACCAGATGGCTTCCCAGGGGAGTTCTACCAGACGTTTAAAGCAGAGATAATACCTATCCTTCTCAAGCTATCCCAAGAAATAGAAAGGGAAGGAAAACTTCCAGACTCATTCTATGAAACCAGTATTACTTTGATCCCTAAACCAGACAGAGACCCAGTAAAAAAAGAGAACTACAGGCCAATATCCCTGATGAATATGGATGCAAAAATTCTCAATAAGATACTAGCAAATCGAATTCAACGGCATATAAAAAGAATTATTCACCATGATCAAGTGGGATTCATTCCTGGGATGCAGGGCTGGTTCAACATTCGCAAATCAATCAACGTGATACATCACATTAACAAAAAAAGAGAGAAGAACCATATGATCCTGTCAATCGATGCAGAAAAGGCCTTCGACAAAATCCAGCACCCTTTCTTAATAAAAACCCTTGAGAAAGTCGGGATAGAAGGAACATACTTAAAGATCATAAAAGCCATTTATGAAAAGCCCACAGCTAACATCATCCTCAACGGGGAAACACTGAGAGCTTTTTCCCTGAGATCAGGAACACGACAAGGATGCCCACTGTCACCGCTGCTGTTTAACATAGTGCTGGAAGTTCTAGCATCAGCAATCAGACAACAAAAGGAAATCAAAGGCATCAAAATTGGCAAAGATGAAGTCAAGCTTTCGCTTTTTGCAGATGACATGATATTATACATGGAAAATCCGATAAACTCCACCAAAAGTCTGCTAGAACTGATACCTGAATTCAGCAAAGTTGCAGGATACAAAATCAATGTACAGAAATCAGTTGCATTCTTATACACTAACAATGAAGCAACAGAAAGACAAATAAAGAAACGGATCCCATTCACAATTGCACCAAGAAGCATAAAATACCTAGGAATAAATCTAACCAAAGATGTAAAGGATCTGTATGCTGAAAACTATAGAAAGCTTCTGAAGGAAATTGAAGAAGATTTAAAGAAATGGAAAGACATTCCCTGCTCATGGATTGGAAAAATAAGTATTGTCAAAATGTCAATACTACCCAAAGCTATCTACACATTCAATGCAATCCCAATCAAAATTGCACCAGCATTCTTCTCGAAACTAGAACAAGCAATCCTAAAATTCATATGGAACCACAAAAGGCCCCGAATAGCCAAAGGAATTTTGAAGAAGAAGACCAAAGCAGGAGGCATCACAATCCCAGACTTTAGCCTCTACTACAAAGCTGTCATCATCAAGACAGCATGGTATTGGCACCAAAACAGACACATAGACCAATGGAATAGAATAGAAACCCCAGAACTAGACCCACAAACATATGGCCAACTCATCTTTGACAAAGCAGGAAAGAATATCCAATGGAAAAAAGACAGCCTCTTTAACAAATGGTGCTGGGAGAACTGGACAGCAACATGCAGAAGGTTGAAACTAGACCACTTTCTCACACCATTCACAAAAAGAAACTCAAAATGGATAAAGGACCTGAATGTCAGACAGGAAACCATCAAAACCTTAGAGGAGAAAGCAGGAAAAGACCTCTCTGACCTCAGCCGTAGCAATCTCTTACTCGACACATCCCCAAAGGCAAGGGAATTAAAAGCAAAAGTGAATCACTGGGACCTTATGAAGATAAAAAGCTTCTGCACAGCAAAGGAAACAACCAACAAAACTAAAAGGCAACCAACGGAATGGGAAAAGATATTCGCAAATGACATATCGGACAAAGGGCTAGTATCCAAAATCTATAAAGAGCTCACCAAACTCCACACCCGAAAAACAAATAACCCAGTGAAGAAATGGGCAGAAAACATGAATAGACACTTCTCTAAAGAAGACATCCGGATGGCCAACAGGCACATGAAAAGATGTTCAGCGTCGCTCCTTATCAGGGAAATACAAATCAAAACCACACTCAGGTATCACCTCACGCCAGTCAGAGTGGCCAAAATGAACAAATCAGGAGACTATAGATGCTGGAGAGGATGTGGAGAAACGGGAACCCTCTTGCACTGTTGGTGGGAATGCAAATTGGTGCAGCCGCTCTGGAAAGCAGTGTGGAGGTTCCTCAGAAAATTAAAAATAGACCTACCCTATGACCCAGCAATAGCACTGCTAGGAATTTATCCAAGGGATACAGGAGCACTGATGCATAGGGCCACGTGTACCCCAATGTTCATAGCAGCACTCTCAACAATAGCCAAATTATGGAAAGAGCCTAAATGTCCATCAACTGATGAATGGATAAAGAAATTGTGGTTTATATACACAAAGGAGTACTACGTGGCAATGAGAAAAAGTGAAATATGGCCTTTTGTAGCAAAGTGGATGGAACTGGAGAGTGTGATGCTAAGTGAAATAAGCCATACAGAGAAAGACAGATACCATATGGTTTCACTCTTATGTGGATCCTGAGAACCTTAACAGGAACCCATGGGGGAGGGGAAGGAAAAAAAAAAAGAGGTTAGAATGGGAGAGAGACAAAGCATAAGAGACTGTTAAAAACTGAGAACAAACTGAGGGTTGATGGGGGGTGGGAGGGAGGAGAGGGTGGGTGATGGGTATTGAGGAGGGCACCTTTTGGGATAAGCACTGGGTGTTGTATGGAAACCAATTTGTCAATAAATTTCAGGAAAAAAAAAATCTCCGAACAAATAAGAGTCCAGGACCAGATGGCTTCCCAGGGGAGTTCTACCAGACGTGTAAAGCAGGGATAATACCTATCCTTCTCAAGCTATTCCAAGAAATAGAAAGGGAAGGAAAACTTCCAGACTCATTCTATGAAGCCAGTATTACTTTGATTCGTAAACCAGACAGAGACCCAGCAAAAAAGAGAACTACCGGCCAATATCCCTGATGAATATGGATGCAAAAATTCTCAATAAGATACTAGCAAATCGAATTCAAAGGCATAGAAAAAGAATTATTCACCATGATCAAGTGGGATTCATTCCTGGGATGCAAGGCTGGTTCAACATTCGCAAATCAATCAACGTGATACATCACATTAACAAAAAAAAAAGAGAAGAACCATATGATCCTGTCATTCGATGCAGAAAAGGCCTTTGACAAAATCCAGTACCCTTTCTTAATAAAAACCCTTGAGAAAGTTAGGATAGAAGGAACATACTTAAAGATCATAAAAGTCATTTATGAAAAGCCCACAGCTAACATCATCCTCAACGGGGAAAAACTGAGAGCTTTTTCTCTGAGATCAGGAACACGCCAGGGATGCCCACTCTCACCGCTGTTGTTTAACAGAGTGTTGGAAGTTCTAGCATCAGCAATCAGACAACAAAAGGAAATCAAAGGCATCAAAATTGGCAAAGATGAAGTCAAGCTTTCGCTTTTTTCAGATGACATGATATTATACATGGAAAATCTGATAGACTCCACCAAAAGTCTGCTAGAACTGATACCTGAATTCAGCAAGGTTGCAGGATACAAAATCAATGTACAGAAATCAGTTGCATTCTTATACACTAACAATGAAGCAACAGAAAGACAAATAAAGAAACGGATCCCATTCACAATTGCACCAAGAAGCATAAAATACCTAGGAATAAATCTAACCAAAGATGTAAAGAATCTGTATGCTGAAAACTATAGAAAGCTTATGAAGGAAATTGAAGAAGATTTAAAGAAATGGAAAGACATTCCCTGCTCATGGATTGGAAAAATAAGTATTGTCAAAATGTCAATACTACCCAAAGCTATCTACACATTCAATACAATCCCAATCAAAATTGCACCAGCATTCTTTTCGAAACTAGAACAAGCAATCCTAAAATTCATATGGAACCACAAAAGACCCCAAATAGACAAAGTAATTTTGAAGAAGAAGACCAAAGCAGGAGGCATCACAATCCCAGACTTTAGCCTCTACTACAAAGCTGTCATCATCAAGACAGCATGGTATTGGCACCAAAACAGACACATAGACCAATGGAATAGAATAGAAACCCCAGAACTAGACCCACAAACGTATGGCCAACTCATCTTTGACAAAGCAGGAAAGAACATCCAATGGAAAAAAGACAGTCTCTTTAACAAGTGGCGCTGAGAGAACTGGACAGCATCATGCAGAAGGTTGAAACTAGACCACTTTCCCACACCATTCACAAAAAGAAACTCAAAATGGATAAAGGACCTGAATGTCAGACAGGAAACCATCAAAACCTTAGAGGAGAAAGCAGGAAAAGACCTCTCTGACCTCAGCCGTAGCACTCTCTTACTCGACACATCCCCAAAGGCAAGGGAATTAAAAGCAAAAGTGAATTACTGGGACCTTATGAAGGTAAAAAGCTTCTGCACAGCAAAGGAAACAACCAACAAAACTAAAAGGCAACCAACGGAATGGGAAAAGATATTCGCAAATGACATATTGGACAAAGGGCTAGTATCCAAAATCTATAAAGAGCTCACCAAACTCCACACCCGAAAAACAAATAACCCAGTGAAGAAATGGGCAGAAAACATGAATAGACACTTCTCTAAAGAAGACATCCGGATGGCCAACAGGCACATGAAAAGATGTTCAGCGTCGCTCCTTATCAGGGAAATACAAATCAAAACCACACTCAGATATCACCTCACGCCAGTCAGAGTGGCCAAAATGAACAAATCAGGAGACTATAGATGCTGGAGAGGATGTGGAGAAACGGGAACCCTCTTGCACTGTTGGTGGGAATGCAAATTGGTGCAGCCGCTCTGGAAAGCAGTGTGGAGGTTCCTCAGAAAATTAAAAATAGACCTACCCTATGACCCAGCAATAGCACTGCTAGGAATTTACCCAAGGGATACAGGAGTACTGATGCATAGGGCCACTTGTACCCCAATGTTCATAGCAGCACTCTCAACAATAGCCAAATTATGGAAAGAGCCTAAATGTCCATCAACTGATGAATGGATAAAGAAATTGTGGTTTATATACACAATGGAATATTACATGGCAATGAGAAAGAATGAAATATGGCCTTTTGTAGCAACGTGGGTGGAACAGGAGAGTGTGATGCTAAGTGAAATAAGCCATACAGAGAAAGACAGATACCATATGGTTTCACTCTTATGTGGATCCTGAGAAACTTAACAGGAACCCATGGGAAGGGGGAGGAAAAAAGAAAAAAAAAAGAAGTTAGAGTGGGAGAGAGCCAAAGCATAAGAGACTGTTAAAAACTGAGAACAAACTGAGGGTTGATGGGGGGGTGGGAGCTAGGGGAGGGTGGGTGATGGGTATTGAGGAGGGCACCTTTTGGGATGAGCACTGGGTGTTGTATGGAAACCAATTTGACAATAAGTTTCATATATTAAAAAAAATCATATAAATTGTGGTGAAAGAAAGCAGTGAAATGATACCTATTAATCAAAGCATATTCTCAGATGGATTCTTTTTTTTTACTCCTTCACATCTGAAGGTAAAACCTATTCCTCTGACACAATATTCACATTTTTTTCCAGTCAGTGGAGATCACTACTATCTCCATTTGTACTCCTTACATAAAGACTGATATATTCAGTTCATTATCTTCTCAGGTCCTGGAGGATATAAATTACATTTTATCATCTGCTGACTTGTTGGTCAGTTATATAACTACATCAATCAACCTAGAGTTGAGAATAATTATGTAGAGTTGAAAAATGCAAAGATAGACATATCTGACAATAAAGAAGACAAGAAGTCTGAGATCAAATCTATATGGGAGCCTATACTGGGAGTATAAAGGGAATATGCAAACAATTGTAAGGATGAAATTTACAGCTTTCTGCTATTATTGTAGTTAGGTTCTTAACTCTGCAGTTTTCTAGGTTGACTTCCTGTTTTAAGAACTAGAAATCCCTGAACCACTTAACTGCAAAAAAGATAGAAAAAACAAACACCTCACTAAAGTATCACTATTTATGTTAATATGATAGCAACTCAACTTATTCAAGTGCTGATTAATGCTAAACAAGAAGAGTTTCATTAACTATGTATTTCAAAAGAAACTGGTGCTTTTTATTGTAATGTCACAAGGTTAAACAACTGGTAGACATGGGTTTCCTTGGGAACAATTTTAGCTGCAGTGCTTATTACTCTGTTAATAGAAGAACAATAGCAAAGTACAGCTTTGTTTGAAACATATAATAAACGGCTTTTATAAACCCCAATATTCAAAAATCATTATATATGTGAGCTAGAAAGTGCAGACAATTGTCAGGACTACATTTGTCTGGTAAAATAATTTTTTGTTGTTTTCTCTGTTCCTTAATCATGTTTTGGTAATTATTGATAGCACAATTGTCATATATTGCCCTGTTAATACAAATGCATTAGCAGTTAAAACAGATTGCTGTATTTTTCTTACATCAGTGTTTTATTGTATATCTCAAGTCAGTCTCCACATCTCAGTAATGCTAACTTTTGAAAAAGCAGAAGTGTTAGCTTCCACTTTCCTTTGTCTGACTCATTCATATAAATATTTCCCCATATTTATTTTTATTAATATTCATGTCAGTATCCTTTTACCTTACTCTTTTAGAATGGATAACAATTACCTTTGAAGCTAAAGTTGGAGTATCACTATCAAAACTGTTTTTTCTTTTTTTTTTCTTTTTTTAATGTTTATTTGAGAGAGAGAGAGAGAAAGAGAGAGAGAGAGACAGAGAGAGAGCATGAGTTGGGGAGGGGCAGAGAAAGAGAGGGATACACAGAATCCAAAGCAAGCTCCAGGCTCTGTCAGCACAGAGCCTGATGCGGGGGCTCAAACCCAAAACCAGGAGATAATGACCTGAGCCAAAGTCAGACGCTTAACTGACTAAGTCAACCAGGCACCCCAAAACTGGCATTTTTCTATGTGTTTGCAAAATATGCCTACACTGCTGATGAGGTTAAAAACTTAAAACTCTAAGAATATTTGAAAGCCATGTTTTCAAGGAGTTCTTCTTATGAAACATTTTTAATTAAAAATATTACCAGGGAAGAGCAACATGGCAGAGAAGTAAGGGAATCCATACTTCCTGCGTCTCTCAAAGAAGGGCTGAAGCCAAAGACTTTGAACTGTGAAAGTCTGGGAGGAAGAGACTGAGTCTAAAAGGGAGACACCGGGGCAAATTTGATGGGTGATAGGTAGGTGGTTGCAAACTGAGGAAGATAAAACAGGCCATGTAGGAACAGAGGGGAGGTATCCCTTCTGCAGAGAGACAAAGGGAAGAGAAAGAGTGGCTGGGGATGTGTAGGACTGTATCTGGACGAAAGAAAAACCTCAGACTGCAACTGATAAGGATCCCATTGCTGACTGGGGGGGCTTTCTTTGGACTGTGGCTGCTGCCCCATTCTCTCACCTGGAGACTAAGGGTGCCACCCCTGGGTTCAGTGGTAGGTCAGGGGTGCAGTCCACAGTAGGAGAAAGAGACCCCCTCCCTAGAGTGCTGCAGGATAGGACAAAGCCTGACTGTGTCTGCCACCCGTCTGCCCCACCCCACCCTGCCCCAGGATCAGTGGCTAGGTGGAGGGTGCATTTCACAATAGGAGAAAGTGGTTCTCTCCCTGAGGTGCTGTGGCACAGGCAAAGCCAGCCAGAACCACATATCAGCTGTATGGAGAGGTGCTTCCCCAATGCCAGAGCCCACTGATGGGGAGTTTGAATCCTAACCAAGTGCCAAGTCAGGGGAGTTGTTGGAGCAAGAAGGACCACCACATCTGCACCCACAGCACAGTGAGGATGACTTGAAGCAAGTCGACCAAGTCCGTCCAGAAGAGACTGTGGGGGAGTTGCCATTTTTATTCCCACCACCACCAAGGTGGGGCCTCAGGGATTGGTCCTAAGGGCCCACAATGGAGGGGGGAGCAGCCTACACCAAACCACACTCCTCCATGCTTGGAAATTATGTATACTGGAGCAGGAGAGACACTGTGGAACCAGATGGCTCCATCCTCCAGACCAGCACTGTTGCATACCCTGGATTAATTCTAGGACAATTCTTGTTATTTAGATATATTCTCCCTTCCTTTTCTCCTTCTTATCTCTTCCCTCCTGTAGGCTGGATACTCTGGTTGTTGGTTATTTAAGCAGACATATTTAATCCATTCTCTTCATTCATGTTTTACACCTCCTTCTTTATTTTCTTTTCTCTCTCTCTGGAATAATCAAGCCCTATAGTTTCTCAGTCTGGATAACTTTATCTTTGTTTCTTTTTTCCTGCCACCTTCTTTATTTTACTTTCTCTCTCTCAGGATTAAGACATTTAGTCTCTCTGTCTGGTCAATGTTTACTTTCTCTTTGTCCCCGCCCCTTTCATTTTTCTCTCTGTATGTGCTGTTTCATCAGCACAGCCTCCACCGTGTTATTTACTTGTAGCTGATATTTCAGGTTTTTTGCTTTTGGATTTTTTTTTTTTTTATTGTTTGCGTGTGTGGGTTCTTTTTTTTTTTTTTTGGTCTGTTTCTTTGTTTTATTTGTCTGTGTGTTTGTGTGGTTTTGTTTCCTGGTTTTTTGTTGTTTTGTTGTTGTTGTTTCCTTTACAAGGCTACTTCAAGAAACAAATCAAAGCATACTATGTGAAGGGTCCAAAATATCACTATAAGTAGAGAAATAAAATAAAGTCACAACAATAGAGAGGAAGTAACACTCTCCAAAAACACCTCCTGAAGGGCCAAGTCCTAAACAGTGTATGACCTCCCTTTAATATAGCAGTGTTCACAGATGAAGAGCACATAAGATTTTTAAAGTCAAAGGGACAGAAAACTAACCAAAATAATGAAACAGAAGAATTCTCCTCCAAAGAAATTCCAGCAAAAACTGACAGCTAAACAATTGATCAAACAGATATAAGCAATATAACTGAACAAGAATTTAGAATAATAGTAATAAGATTAATTGCTGAGCTTGAAAAAGGCATAGAAGACAGCAGAGAATCTACTACTGCAGAGATCAAGGAACTAAAAAACAGTCATGATGAATTAAAAAAAATGCTATAAATGAGGTGCAAAATAAAATGGAGGTGGCCAAGCATGGACCAAAGAGACAGAGGGGAGAATAAGTGAATTAGAAGATAAAATTATGGAAAAAGAGGAGGCTGAGAAAAAAAGAGATAAAAAAAATCCAGGATCAAGAGGGAAGAATTAGAGAACTAAGTGATGCAATCAAATGGTACAATAACTGTAATATAGGAATTCCAGAAGAGGAAGAAAGCTAAAGGGGCTGAAGTTGTAGTTGAACAAATAATAGCTGAGAACTTCCCTGATCTGGGGAAGGAAAAAGGCATTGAAATCCAAGAGGCACAAAGAACTCCCTTCAGACATAACTTGAATCGATCTTCTGCATGACATATCATAGTGAAAATGGAGAAATACAAGGATAAAGAGAGAATTCTGAAAGCAGCTAGGGATAAGCAGGCCTTAACATACCAAGGTAGACACATAAGTCTAGTGGCAGACCTATCTACTGAAACTTGGTAGGCCAGAAAGAAATGGCAGGAAATCTTCAATGTGATGAATAGGAAATATATGCCGCCAAGAATCCTTTATCCATCAAGCCTGTCATTCAGAATAGAAGAAGAAATAAAGTTTTTTCAAACAAACAAAAACTGAAGGAATTCATCACCACTAAACCATCCCTACAAGTGATCCTAAGGGAGACTCTGTGAGTGAAATGCTGCAAGGACCACAAAGTACCAGAGACATCACTACAAGCATGAAACATACAAATACACAATGACTCTAAACCCATATATTTCTATAATAACACTGAATGTAAATGGACGAAATGCTCCAATCAAAAGAATAAGGTATCAGAGTGGATAAAAATAAAATATGACCCATCTATTTGTTGTCTACAAGAGACTCATTTCAGAGCTGAGGACCCCTTCAGATTGAAAGTGAGCAGATGGAGAACTATCTATCATGCTACTGGCATGATAGATACTAGCATCAGCAATCAGACAACAAAAGGAAATCAAAGGCATCAAAATTGGCAAAGATGAAGTCAAGCTTTCACTTTTTGCAGATGACATGATATTATACATGGAAAATCCGATAGACTCTACCAAAAGTCTCCTAGAACTGATACATGACTTTAGCAAAGTTGCAGGATACTAAATCAATGTACAGAAATCAGTTGCATTCTTCTACACTAATAATGAAGCAAAAGAAAGACTAATAAAGAAACTGATCCCATTCACAACTGCACCAAGAAGCATAAAATGCCTAGGGATAAATCTAACCAAAGATGTAAAAGATCTGTATGCTGAAAACTATAGAGCGCTCATGAAGGAAATTGAGGAAGATACAAAGAAATGGAAAAACATTCCATGCTCATGGATTGGAAGAATAAATATTGTCAAAATGTCAATACTACCCAAAGCTATCTACACATTCAATGCAATCCCAATCAAAATTGCACCATTATTCTTCTCGAAACTAGAACAAGCAATCTTAAAATTCATATGGAACCACAAAAGGCCCCAAATAGCTAAAGTAATTTTGAAGAAGACCAAAGCAGGACAATCCCAGACTTTAGCCTCTACTCCAAAGCTGTCATCATCAAGACAGCATGGTATTGGCACAAAAACAGACACATAGACCAATGGAATAGAATAGAAACCCCAGAACTAGACCCACAAATGTATGGCCAACTCATCTTTGACAAAGCAGGAAAGAACATCCAATGGAAAAAAGACAGTCTCTTTAACAGATGGTGCTGGGAGAACTGGACAGCAACATGCAGAAGGTTGAAACTAGACCACTTTCTCACACCTTTCACAAAAATAAACTCAAAATGGATAAAGGACCTGAATGTCAGACAGGAAACCATCAAAACCTTAGAGGAGAAAGCAGGAAAAGACCTCTCTGACCTCAGCCGTAGCAATCTCTTACTCGACACATCCCCAAAGGCAAGGGAATTAAAAGCAAAAGTGAGTTACTGGGACCATATGAAGATAAAAAGCTTCTGCACAGCAAAGGAAACAACCAACAAAACTAAAAGGCAACCAACGGAATGGGAAAAGATATTTGCAAATGACATATCGGACAAAGGGCTAGTATCCAAAATCTATAAAGAGCTCACCAAACTCCACACCCGAAAAACAAATAACCCAGTGAAGAAATGGGCAGAAAACATGAATAGACACTTCTCTAAAGAAGACATCCGGATGGCCAACAGGCACATGAAAAGATGTTCAGCGTCGCTCCTTATCAGGGAAATACAAATCAAAACCACACTCAGATATCACCTCACGCCAGTCAGAGTGGCCAAAATGAACAAATCAGGAGACTATAGATGCTGGAGAGGATGTGGAGAAATGGGAAGCCTCTTGCACTGTTGGTGGGAATGCAAATTGGTGCAGCCGCTCTGGAAAGCAGTGTGGAGGTTCCTCAGAAAATTAAAAATAGACCTACCCTATGACCCAGCAATAGCACTGCTAGGAATTTACCCAAGGGATACAGGAGTACTGATGCATAGGGGCACTTGTACCCCAATGTTTATAGCAGCACTTTCAACAATAGCCAAGTTATGGAAAGAGCCTAAATGTCCATCAACTGATGAATGAATAAAGAAATTGTGGTTTATATACACAATGGAGTACTACATGGCAATGAGAAACAATGAAAATGGCCCTTTGTAGCAACGTAGATTGAACTGGAGAGTGTGATGCTAAGTGACATAAGCCATACAGAGAAAGACAGATACCATATGTTTTCACTCTTATGTGGATCCTGAGAAACTTAATAGAAACCCATGGTGGAGGGTTAGGAAAAAAATAAGTGGTTAGAGTTGGAGAGAACCAAAGCATAAGAGACTCTTAAAAACTGAGAACAAACTGAGGGTTGATGGGGGGTGGGAGGGAGGGGAGGGTGGGTGTTGGGTATTGA
Organism: Prionailurus bengalensis; assembly: GCF_016509475.1. NCBI lineage: Eukaryota > Metazoa > Chordata > Mammalia > Carnivora > Felidae > Prionailurus > Prionailurus bengalensis. Next base: position 75,126,366 of record NC_057361.1, on the reverse strand, counting down.
GGAGGGCACCTGTTGGGATGAGCACTGGGTGTCGTATGGAAACCAATTTGATAATAAATTTCATATATTGAAAAAAATAAATATAAATAAAATAGAAATAATGAAAGTAAAATAGAATTTTAAAAATTTACAGAACAGTAAAAAATAGAGTATAAAAATATTATCAAAAATATTTTAATAAAAATGGAAAATAAAAAAAAGAGCTAAATAATGTACATTCACATTTAGGATCTTTATTGCCACTTTGGTTAATAAATAAAATTTTAAGATTTTTAATAATTTATAATCCTATTTAGTATATGTTTTATGATAACTTCCTAAGGTTTTAACAAACTTCCCAGGATTTAAATGGTAAATAATACATATTTAGTATTTAAACTAATTTAAATTTGTTGGATTTGTTTTTAAAGTTATCAACATTAAATATAGAACTGTATTTTACTAAAGTTTATTAAAGGTCAAATAAACTCACGTTATATCTGTTACAATCTGTTAACAAAAGGATGACTTAAAGTAATGGTTAACTTTATTTGCCTCATAATTTTCGTGGGTAATTGTTAAGATAACTTTCAAAGTCTTTGGTAACCTATAACATTTAAGTTTTGTTTGCATGATGAATTGAGATAAATTCATTGGATATCTAATGAGATAAAATGCTAAAACACTAATTATTAAATATGGGCCTTTGGAGAAAGGCACAATAGGGCTTAATTTTGGACAGAGTAGTCTGATACTTATAGGTGTTCATGTGTATTCTGGTGTTATTGATTGTGATTATGAAAAGGAAATTCAAGTTTTGATATCGGCCAATAACCCTTATACTATTCAACCAGGAGACAAAATTGCTCAATTACTTATTCTTCCTTATATAGAAGGCCAAAACAATCCTGTTATCAGACCTGGAGGTTTTGGCAATCCTAGAAAACAATTATATTGGCAAACTTTTTTGAAAGATCCTTACCCAAAATAAATCTTAAAATTAATAATAAATCTTTTATAGGATTAGTAGACATTGGAGCTGACGTTACCATCATATCTGAAAAGTTTTAGCCTTCATCTTGGCCTGTTGAAAACATACTTGTAATTTTTACAGGACTTGGCTTCTTAGGGGGAATAAAAAGAAGTCAACAGATTATGAGATGTGAAGGACCCAAGGATCAGATAGCAACTCTCAAACCTTATGTGGCTAACATTGCCATTAATCTATGGGGTAGAGATTTACTTCAACAATGGAGTGCATATATTAATATCCCATCTGTATCTACTCGAAGTAAAAATATAATGTGTGCCATGGGATATGACCCACTGAAGGGATTAGATAAAATCAACAAGGCATTAGAACACCTCTCGATATTTTCCCCAAAACATAAAGCCACAGGGCTAAGATATCTAAATTTATCTTAGTGGCCTCTGCAAGAGAACAAAAATATGTGCTCCCTTTAGAATGGCTTATTGATGGTAATGCAAGCTGGTGCAGCCACTCTGGAAAACAGTATGGAGCTTCCTCAAAAAAACTAAAAATAGAACTACCCTAAGACCCAGCAATTGCACTACTAGGCATTTATCCACAGGATAGAGGTGTGCTGTTTTGAAGGGACACATGCACCCCCATGTTTATAGCAGCACTATCAACAATAGGCAAAGTATGGAAAGAGCCCAAATGTTCATGGATGGATAAATGGATAAAGAAGTGTGATATATATATATATATATCTATATATATATATATATATATATATATCTATGTATATATAATGGAGTATTACTCAGCAATCAAAAAGAATGAAATCTTGCTATTTGCAACTACGTGGATGGAACTGGAGGGTATTATGCTAAGTGAAATTAGTCAGAGAAAGACAAAAATCATATGACTTCCCTCATATGAGGACTTTAAGAGACAAAACAGATGAACATAAGGCAAGGGAAACAAAAATAATATAAAAACGGGGAGGGGGACAAAACAGAAGGAATGCATAAATATGGAAAACAAACTGAGGGTTATGGGAGGGGTTGTGGGAGGGGGGATGGGATAAATGGGTAAGGGGCATTAAGGAATCTACTCCTGAAATCATTGTTGCACTATATGCTAACTAATTTGGATGTAAATTAAAAAAAAAATTAAATTAAAATTAAAAAAATAAAATGAAATTTAAAAAAATTAAAAATTATGAATTTTAGAGTCACCTATCAGAGAAAGGAAGGCAAATACAATATAAAAGTGTTTGAGAAACATATAAGATGATTATATTTGTCAACCATTTCATTTCTATCACCTTTCAGGAAGAAAGGTGATGTTTGTTATAAAGTTCCATGATTTGGAAAATAATAACCAAATGAGCAATATTGTTTTGAATGTATCCAGTGTATAAGTATGTAAAAGATATAAATACATATCAATGTCTTCTCTGAAGCTTAAACGAGCCTATACATTTTGGAAGCTAATTTATGAATGTTTCCTAACTTTTATGATAAAAGGTTTACATACAATTTCAACTAGCTAGCTAAAAATAAATAAATAAATACTGCACATTTTATTGCTTTCCATCTTAAAATATATTGTCAGTGGGCTTTTAAAAAAGTCATACCATGGGGCGCCTGGGTGGCGCAGTCGGTTGAGCATCCGACTTCAGCCAGGTCACGATCTCGCGGTCCGTGAGTTCGAGCCCTGCGTCGGGCTCTGGGCTGATGGCTCAGAGCCTGGAGCCTGTTTCCGATTCTGTGTCTCCCTCTCTCTCTGCCCCTCCCCCGTTCATGCTGTGTCTCTCTCTGTCCCAAAAATAAATAAACGTTGAAAAAAAAATAAAAAAAAGTCATACCAAAAGTGATATCACCAACTACCTAAAGTCAACAAATTCCACTAAACTAGAATTTATATTTCAGAGAGGAGATGGATAACATCTCACAATTCAACCTCAGAAGTCATTAAGCCAGGCACACATGTGAGGGCTGTATTTCTCATTGGATTACAAATCCAGTAAGAGATTTGCCTTTGAGTTACTAGCACTACAAAGATTAAATCAAAGTATTGTCAGAGAAAAAAAAAAAGCTCTTGGATGCGTGGAGATTTCTAGAATAAAACATTTATGATTTTTTTTAGCTCAAATGGATAAGAAAAGAAGTCATTTAGTCCCATTTTTTCATTATACAAACTACCTACAAGGCTTTTGCAAAAAAGCTATCCTTCATTCTTGACCCCTTCCAATCCTGTACCCACTGTATTTAGCTTAATATTCTAAATTGTTAGTATGGGCTACAAGGCCTAGCATGATCTCTGCTCTGCTACATCTCACACTACAGATTCCTTCAATCTCAGTACTGAAGTCACTCTGACCTTTTATCAGGTCTTCATAGACACTGAGCTCTCTGCCACTGTAGAATGCATAAACAATTATATTTCTCTAAAATGTGTTTTCCATCTCCACCTCCACCTAGATACGGCTAAAATCTACTTATTCTTTAGGCCTCTAACATAGAGAGGACTTCCATCATCTCTCCTCCTTTAATTTCAAAGTTGGCCCTCTTTCTTAAGCATCCTGTACATTTCTTTCATTCCTATACCAGTTTGTACTTTACATTAATTTGGGAGACTATTATTTTATTTCTGTGTCACCAGTAGGTTGTTGGCTTCCAAAGAGCATGGGACATGGCTTGCTAGTTCATCCTTATATCCTCATCTTTTAAAAGTCAGGCGCATAACAGATGTTCCATAAATATTGAATGAATGAATCAACTGGATACTAAAGGAGAGTGATTAAGAGCAGACGTTCTAGAACCAGGTGGTCTCAGTTCAATCATTGGTTCAGCTACATAGCGGTTGTCAATTCTTTCACCTCTAAAATAAGAATGATAGGGGCGCCTGGGTGGCGCAGTCGGTTAAGCGTCCGACTTCAGCCAGGTCATGATCTCGCGGTCCGTGAGTTCGAGCCCCGCGTCAGGCTCTGGGCTGATGGCTCAGAGCCTGGAGCCTGTTTCCGATTCTGTGTCTCCCTCTCTCTCTGCCCCTCCCCCGTTCATGCTCTGTCTCTCTCTGTCCCAAAAATAAATAAAAAAAAAAAAAAAAAAAAAAACTTTAAGAATGATAATGGTAGTATGATTAAATAACAATAAGTAAATTATCTAGAACAGAGTATCAAATAAATATTAGTTATAATTAATAATTATTATTACGACACAGGTAATAATTCATACCTTATGGTATTTAAGTTTATGTATGATATATATATGTATATGTATATATGTGTATATATACATATACATATATATGTATATATGTGTGTGTATATATATATATATGTGTGTGTGTGTGTGTGTATGTATTTTTTCCATTTCTTCTTTTTGTAACTAAATAATCCCATCATATAGATTGGGATATTCTGCTTTATCCATGATTGGCTTCTGTTTCCCTTATCAATATTTTTTTTCTAAATTTTCCTATTATAAAGTAAAACTTGCCAAAAATTAATAAATAAAATGGCTTATTGATGAGCCCATATGGATAGAGCAGTGGCTGTTTTCTCAGGAAAAACTGGCAACTTTAAATCTTTATTTTCTCAACAATTAGAAGCAGGACATATTGAACTTTCAACTAGTCCCTGGAATTCTCCATTTTTTTTGTCATAATAAGAAATCTGGAAATTGGAGAATGCTGACTGATCTCTGAGCCATAAATAAAATCATAAAACCTATGGGGGATCTACTGTCTGGCCTTCCGACGCCTGCTGCTATCCCTCGAGATTGGAAAATTATAATTATTGATCTTAAGGATTTTTTTCTCCATTCCCTTAAACCCTAAAGATTCAGAGAGATTTGTGTTCTTCATTCCTGTAATTAATCATGAGGAACCCTTAGCAGATTTCAACGGAAAGTTTTACCCCAAGGAATATTAAATAGTCCCACTCTGTCAAGCTTTTTGTTGCAGAACCTCTCCGATATTATGATCTCCGTTTCCTCATGCTAACTTCATCCATTACATGGATGACATCCTATCAGCTTTACCCAAACGACATGATTTACATGAACTCTTTTGAGCAGCACAGGCAACCCTCTCAGAATATGGCCTTATTATTGCAGAAGACAAAATTCAGTTTGAAGATCCCTTATTCTATTTAGGTCAAAAATTAGTACAAAATTCAATAATGCCTCACAATGTTCAAATTCGTAGAGATACTTTGCATACTTTAAATGATTTCCAGAAGTTATTTGGAGATATTAACTGGCTATGTCCAACTCTAGGTATACCTGCTTATCAACGGACTCAGCTTTTTGATGTACTAAAGGGGATCCAATTTAAATAGCCCTAGAAAATTAACTCTGGAAGCATCCTAAGAATTACAATGGATTGAACAAAAAATTGCTTCCAGTCAGTTTACTCGAATAAACCCCTCGCTACCTGTTTCCTTGTTAATTTTACTGTCACCTCATTCTCCTACAGGAGTGCTTTGGCAGGCTAATGGAATCATAGAATGGATATTTATTTCCAACAAAGCCTTTAAAAAATATCTACATATTTAGACAAAATAGGAATGTTAATTTTTAAAGGTTGGGAAATAAGAGCCCAAGACCCTGAGACAATTATAGTACCTCTGTCTCATGCACAAATATCCATGGCATATTGGCAATGAATTTCATGGCAACTTGGAGTTGCAGGTTATATAGGTCACATCGACAACCATTATCCTAAATCCAAATTAATTGAATTTATCAAAACTACCTCCTTCATCATGCCTCAAATTGTACAATCGGTACCTGTAAATTGACGTAATTATTTCATAGATGGCAACAAATCCAGTTATTCTGCATATTATTGTCCTACTTCTAAATATGTAAAATCCCCATATGCCTCAGTACAAAAGGCTGAACTCTTTGCCATATTTCAATTGCTTGAGGATTTTCCCTCCTCCATCAATATCTTAATGGATTCAGACTATTCTAAACAAGTGATTGAAAATTTAGAAACCATTAATATTTACTCAGATGGCTCAGAATTACCTGACTTATTTTTTCAGGTCCAACATTGTCTCCAAAACCAATCCCATCCTATATACATTACTCAATACAATCTCATTCTGGCCTCCCTGGCCTCTTGGCAGAAAGAAATGCTACAACAGATTCCTTATTGGCAGCTCCTGTTATTACAACACAAGATTTTCACAATCTGACTCATCTTTTTTTTTTTATAAATTTTTTTTCAACGTTTATTTATTTTTTGGGGGACAGAGAGAGACAGAGCATGAACGGGGGAGGGGCAGAGAGAGAGGGAGACACAGAATCGGAAACAGGCTCCAGGCTCTGAGCCATCAGCCCAGAGCCTGACGCGGGGCTCGAACTCACAGACCGCGAGATCGTGACCTGGCTGAAGTCGGACGCTTAACCGACTGCGCCACCCAGGCGCCCCAGCACAATCTGACTCATCTTAATGCTAAAGGCTTAAGTAAATGCTTTTCTATTTCCCTTAACCAAGGTACAGAAATTATGACACACTGCCCAACTTGTGGGCCCTCCCTACTCTCAGGGGGTTAATCCCAAAGGTCAACAGCCTAATGATTTATAGCAAAGGAATGTTACTCATGTTCCAAAATTCGGTCGCCTTGCCTATGTACCTATGTAAATAGATACATATTCTGGTTTTATATGGACTACACTGTTATCAGGAGAAAAAAATGTTCATGTTATTCAGTACCTTTTAGAAGCATTTGCCACCATGGGGACTCCCCCAGAATCTTAAAACTGACAATGGCCTGGCTTATACTTCTCACACTTTTCTTATATGTTGCCAAAAATGGGGCATTCATCATACTACAGGCATTCCTTATAATCCACAGAGTCAAGCCATTATTGAACATGCTAATCATACATTAAAAACCATGTTACAAAAACAAAAACAGGGGGTTATGGCCTTGAATCCAAAGAATCAATTAATGAAAGCATTATTTACACTTAATTTTTTGGATTTAAGAGGTGAACAAGAGCTCACTGCAGCTGAAAAACATCACACAGTCTCTAATACCAGACCCCTTTCACAAACAATATTTTGGAAAAATCATGATAACCAATGGTGCCCTGGGTATGTTAAATTGTGGGGTCGAGGATTTGCTCTTGTATCCACAGATAGTGGAGATATCGGGCTCCCAGCCTGGTGATTAAAACCACAATATGAACAGTTGGGCAAGGAGAAAAAAATTTGACAATTTTCGACTACTGGATAAACATATGGAAGAATTAAGCCTGGAACAGGAGCTAAAAAGAAGAACAGAATAAACAATGAAAGCCAAACCTCCAACATGGGGACAGATGAAGAAGATGACACTAGAAGCAGAACAGATCCTCAAAAAACAGGAACACCTAAGACTTCTACTTTGTTTATTGCCATGATGTTGGCTCTTTAACCGTGAGTGCTAATCACACATATTGAGTTTATAGTCCAAATCCACCCCTTAATAGAGTAATTGCATGGGATTATCCCTCTTTCCAGGTTTATGTAAATGATTCAGGCTGGTTGCCTGGACCTTATGATAATAGAGGTCCATTTAAACCAGAAGAAGAAGGAAAAGTAATCCCTGAATATTCTATAGGTGCAAATGGGCCACCTATATGCTTTGGAAAAGGCAAACACTGTGTTACATTTTGTTCACAGGCATGTATAGCAAAAATACCCAATGGGACTAATGTCTCTATATTGTACTTATTACAGGGAGTCTCCATGAGAAGTCAAAGAATTACATATGATCACCCTCCTAAATTGCCTCCATGTCAATTAAGAAAAAACATAAATGCTGAAGAATGGGTTAATTGGGAGCTCTGTAGAGGAGAGGTTGGTAGAGTTCTTAATACTTCCAAAGGAAGTGTCATTAATTGGGCCTCTGTAGGCTTTGCTCAGACCAAATACTCAAAAAAAAAAAAAAAAGAGCTCCTATGGTGTCGATTTCAAGACAACATCATTTCAGATTAACATCTGAACCCATTGTATGGCATGAAGGAGGGGTGACTCCCCCCAGCCCACGTTTACCTGATGGGCCAGTTCATTCAGAACTTTATCCATCTCTTTTAAATTAAATGAGACTCATAAAATTGAAGCATGTGTCAGACTTCCTTTTCTGTTTACGTTAGGTATGTCTCATTGGGACCCTAATAACAATCTTCTTACTTGCCATAACTGTTCCTTTTATACTTGTCTTAATTCTACTATTTCTTTTAACCAGGAAAAAACAAAGCTTATATATCCTTAAAGCACATAATGGGGTTTGAATACCTGTAATCATGGATTGGTCTTGGCAACACTCCCCTGAAATGTATCTCATAGATGAAATATTGAAACGTGTTTTACACTGCACTGGACGTTTTGTAGTTTTACTGGTAACTGCTGTACTTGGGATTATAGCTACTAGAGCTACAGCAGCAACAGCAGGTGTTGCACTGCATCAGGCTGTACAAACCACCCACTTTGTACAAAACTGGCATCAAGATTCAGAAAGGCTGTGGAACAGCCAGTGGCTGAATGATAGCTGAATAGAGAACCAACTATTTGACTTGCAACAAGCTGTTATTTTTCTAGGAGATCAATTGATTATTTTACAACAACAGATAAAACTTCAATGTGATTGAAACATAACCACCTTTTGTTTCACTCCTATGTATATAATCAATCTAAGATATCATGGGACCTGGTACATCGACACCTTCTTAAGGTAACACCTCTGCTGATATAGCTCAATTGCAAAAGGACATCTATGAAATGTTCAAAAATAAACTTGAGATGATTTCTGGTGCTCCTTCTCTATCTGAGATAACTAATCGAATCTCGGGATTGAATCCAATGAATTATATAAAACCCTTAAGCTTTTCTGCAATTGGTATTTTAGGTTAATCTTTGTCTTATTACTTTGCATATACCTAGTCTGGAGAAGAGGAGAGCAACAAAGCTGAGAAAATGCCTCACAAGCCTCTTCTTTGCCCTCCAGTTTTGCCAAATGAAAGAAAAAGGGGGAGAAGTGGGGGATGCAGGAGAGAAGCATCAAAGGAAAAGACTTCAAAAGGGAAGGGCTGGAAAAGGTGCAAGGCCTCAGGACATGTTTACACAGCTGAATGCAGCTCCAAAGGAGCGCCTAGATCCATTAACATTGTCCAGGGCCAGATCCTCCTTCACACCTGCCCCTTCCTAGTGTTATAGAAAACAATTAACTCAAAATTCAACCTTGAAAAGCTAAACCATTAGATTGATTAACACACTTGCTTAGCCGACTTTATGCACATAGTCTTTAGCAATTATCCTAATAAAAAGAAGCTTCATTCTGGAGTCAGGGCCTCATTCCAACTCAAGTTTGAGGACCTTCACTTAAATGCATTTTGTTTGAGAACTCATCTTTTGCGATTCCAGCCATACTCCCTGCAACACTCCAAAAGTGGACAACCTGGAAGAAATGGATAAATTCCTAGAAACATATAAACTATGAAAACTGAAACAAGATGAAATAGAAAACTTAAACAGACCTATAACCAGAGAAGAAAATGAATCAGTAATCAAAAATCTCTCAACAAACAAATGTCCAGGGCCAGACTGCTTCACAGGAGAATTATACCAAAAATTTAAATTAGAGTTAATACCTATTCTTCTCAACCTAATCCAAAAAATAAATAAAATAAAATAAAATAAAATAAAATAAAATAAAATAAAAATGGAATGAAAACTTCTAAATTCATTCTATGAGGCCAGCATTAACCTGATTCCAAAACTAGACAAAGACCCTATTAAAAAGGAGAAGTGCAGGCCAATATTCCTGATTAACACGTGTGCAAAATTTCTCAATAAAAACTAGTAAATCAAATCAGCAACACATTAAAAGAATCACTCACGATGTTCATGTGGGATTTATTCTTGGGTTGCAAGGGTGGTTCATTATTTACAAATCAATCAATGTGATACACCACATTAATAAAATAAAGGATAAAAACCATATGATCCTCTCAGTGGATGTAGAAAAAGAATTTGACAAGACAGTATCCTTTCTTGGTAAAAGCCCTCAACAAAATAGGGATAGAAGGAAGATAACTCAACATCAAGATCATAAGACCACATGTGAAAGACCCACAGCTAATATCATAATCAATGAGGAAAAACTGACAGCTTTTCCCCTATGGTCAGGAACAAGACAGTGATGTCCACTCACACTACTGTTATTTAACATAGTGCTGGAAAGCCTAACCACAGCAATAAGACAACACAAAGAAATAAAAGGCACCCAGATCAACAAGGAGGAAATCAAACTTTCAATATGTGCAGATAACATAATACTCTATATGGAAAACCTGGAATACTCCACCAAAAGTTGGTAGAACTGACACATGCATTCAGTATAGTTGCAAGATACAAAATAAATGTTCAGAAATCTGTTTAATTTCTATACACCAATAAAGAAGCATCAGAAAGAGAAATCAAAGAATCTATCCCATTTACAATTGCACCAGAAACCATAAGATACCTAGGAATACATCTAATCACAGAGGTAAAATAACTGTATTATGCAAACTATAGAAAACTGATGAAAGAAATTGAAAAATATTCCATGCTCATGGGTTGGAAGAACAAATAGTTAATATGCCCATACTACCCAAAGCAATCTACACATTTATTGTAATACCTATCAGAATACCACCAGCATTTTCCAAAGAGGTATTATAAACAATCCTAAAGTTCATATAGAAATACAAAAGACCTCAAATAACCAAAGCAACTGTGAAAATGAAAAGCAAAGCTGGACGCATCACAATTCTGGCCTTCAAGTTATATTACAAAGCTATAGTGATCAAGACACTGTGGTACTGGCACAAAAACAGACAGATAAATAAGTGGGACAGAATAGAAAACCCAGAAGTGAATGCACAACTATATGGCCAACTAATCTTCAAGAAAGCAGGAAAGGGGCGCCTGGTGGCTCAGTCGGTTAAGCGTCCGACTTCAGCTCAGGTCACGATCTCGCGGTCCGGGAGTTCGAGCCCCGTCAGGCTCTGGGCTGATGGCTCAGAGCCTGGAGCCTGCTTCCGATTCTGTGTCTCCCCCTCTCTCTGCCCCTCCCCCGTCCATGCTCTGTCTCTCTCTGTCTCAAAAATAAATAAAACGTTAAAAAAAATTAAAAAAAAAAAAAAGAAAGCAGGAAAGAATACCCAATGGAAAAGAGACAGTCTCTTCAACAAATTGTGTTGGGAAAACTGGGCAGCAACATGTAGAATTAAACCAGACCTCTTCCTTACACTATACACAAAAAATAAATTCAAAATGGATGTAAGACCTAAATGTGAGGCAGGAAACCATGAAAATCCTAAAGAAAAATGCAGGCAGTAACCTCTTTGACATCAGCCATAGCAACTTCTTACTATATAAGTCTCCTGAGATAAGGCAAACACAGGCAAAAATAAACTATTGGGACTACATCAAGATAAAAAGCTTCTGCACACTGAAGGAAAATCAATATATATAAAAAAACTTGTAAAACTCAACACTCAAAAAACAAAGAATGCAGTTAAAAAATGGGCACAAGACATGAATAGACATTTTTCCAAAGAAGACATTCAGATGGCCAATGGGCATATTAAAAGAAGCTCAACATCTCTCATCATCAGGGAAATAGAAATTAAAACTACAATGATATATCAGCTCACACCTGTCAGAATGGCTCAATTTAACAACACTGGAACAACAGGTGTTGCTGAGGATGTGGAGAAAGGGTAAACCCTTTTGCTCTGCTGGTGGCAATACAAACTGGTGCAGCCACTCTGGAGAACAGTATGGAGGTTCCTCAAAAAGTTAAAAATAGAATTACCCTACTACCCAGAAATAGCACTACTAGGTATTTACCCAAAGGAAACAAAAATACTAATTCGAAGGGATACATGCACCCTGATGTTTATAGCAGCTTTATCAACAATAGCCACAGTATGAAAAGAGCCCAACTGTCCATCAACTGATGAATGGATAAAGATGTTGTGATATATATGAATGATATATATATATATATGAATATTAGTCATAACAAAGAATGAAATCTTGCCATTTGCACAAAACATCGATGGAGCTATATTGTATTATGCTAAGTGAAATAAGTCAGTCAGAGAAAAACAAATGATGTGATTTCACTCATGTGAAATTTAAGAAACAAACAAATGAGCAAAGGGAAAAAAAGAGAGAGGAAGGCAAACCAAGAAACAGACTCTTAACTATGGAGAAAAAACAGATGGTTTCCATAGGGGAAGTGGGGTGAGGGGATGGGTTAAATAGGTGATAGGGATTAAGGAGATCACTTGTTTTCATGAGCACCTGGTGTTGTACATAAGTGTGGAATCACTAAATTCTGCACCTGAAACCAACATTACACTGTTTGTTTTCTATCTGGTATTTATATAAAAACAAAAAATAAAGCAAATTTAATAGACAGTAAACTAAAAAATTGCATTAATTACATAAATTTCTGGTGGCCTTTGCCAGTTCTGAGATAGTTCCATCCAACTATATATTTCCTAGATAAATGTATTATCCTTGATAATATACTGTTTTCTAATATTTCAATATTAAGAGTGTTTACCTTGATCATTCACTGTGTTAATATGATCTAGGCCTTCCTTCAACCATAACTAGGTACCTGTTATCTAAGCACTATTGTCTTCCCGACGCATTTTAAATCTATAGGTCACTAAAATTACTTAGTAATATAAAGTGTTATCACATAATATTTCAAGACTGAAAATTTTGAATTGATAATAATGTACATTATTTTTCCTCATTTTTTCTTGCAATTATTTGTTCATAATTTCTATTGAAATTAGGTATCTATGAAAATTATCATCTTTTTCCAACACATAAGATGTGTCTATTTTTACTTTTCAGTGTAGCCAACTTTACTGAAGTGTTTTCTTGAAAATCTGTAATACCTTGGTATCAGCCAATGTCAACAAAATCAAAGGACCTTAGATTTTTAGAGTAAGAAATACACCGGATAAAAATCTAATCAAATGCCTCACTCTAAAGTTAAGGAAATTAGTTTATTAGAATTGACACACCCTTTTCCCAAATTCACACTCGTTAGAAGCTGTGGCTATACTAGGCAACAAGTGTTCCAATTCTAAAATCAAGACACAACACTAGTTGTTCAGATTCATCTGAAATTACTGAACCCTGATGGTTCATATCAATTATCTTAAACATAATGGTTGTACTTATTTAATTTTAGGTGGTAAATATATTGACTTAAAACAACTTTAAAGAGCTCACCAAACTCCACACCCGAAAAACAAATAACCCAGTGAAGAAATGGGCAGAAAACATGAATAGACACTTCTCTAAAGAAGACATCCGGATGGCCAACAGGCACATGAAAAGATGTTCAGCGTCGCTCCTTATCAGGGAAATACAAATCAAAACCACACTCAGGTATCACCTCACGCCAGTCAGAGTGGCCAAAATGAACAAATCAGGAGACTATAGATGCTGGAGAGGATGTGGAGAAACGGGAACCCTCTTGCACTGTTGGTGGGAATGCAAATTGGTGCAGCCGCTCTGGAAAGCAGTGTGGAGGTTCCTCAGAAAATTAAAAATAGACCTACCCTATGACCCAGCAATAGCACTGCTAGGAATTTATCCAAGGGATACAGGAGCACTGATGCATAGGGCCACGTGTACCCCAATGTTCATAGCAGCACTCTCAACAATAGCCAAATTATGGAAAGAGCCTAAATGTCCATCAACTGATGAATGGATAAAGAAATTGTGGTTTATATACACAATGGAATATTACATGGCAATGAGAAAAAATGAAATATGGCCTTTTGTAGCAACGTGGATGGAACTGGAGAGTGTGATGCTAAGTGAAATAAGCCATACAGAGAAAGACAGATACCATATGGTCTCACTCTTATGTGGATCCTGAGAAACTTAACAGGAACCCATGGGGGAGGGGAAGGAAAAAAAAAAAAGAGGTTAGAATGGGAGAGAGCCAAAGCATAAGAGACTGTTAAAAACTAGAACAAACTGAGGGTTGATGGGGGGTGGGAGGAAGGAGAGGGTGGGTGATGGGTATTGAGGAGGGCACCTTTTGGGATGAGCACTGGGTGTTGTATGGAAACCAATTTGTCAATAAATTTCAGAAAAAAAAAAAAGACAGGAGTTAAACATCAAAAACACACACCAAAAAAAAAAAAAAAAAAAACAACTTAGATATCAGGATTTGTTTTTCCAAAGCAATTTCCCACTGTATAGAAATACATATATAAAATTGACAGCAGGTTTCTTTTTTCATTTACATATAACACTAGTGTCCCTGAAGATTAATGAAAACTTAAATAATATACTTCATTCCTTTACTTGACAAGCTCTAGTCACTGTAAAATTTACATATTCAATTATATAGATATTATAAAATCACACTGCATTGTCTGTAAATCTTGCAGTAATTACGTTATTAAAATTTGCCTATATGTGAAGTAATATTCAGTTCACCTAAGATGAGTGAAGCAAAAGTTGAAAAGTAAAGGGAAGCTGCTAGTTATCAAAATATATTTTTCTTCCAGTGATTTTTAACCCGAAAGTAATAGTACTTGCAATCACCTGTTAATGTCTGTGTACTTATTGACAAACTTAATCATATTTGTATACTGTTATGAAATATTTAATATTTACTCTTAAATAATAATTTATGTTTTTATAAGCTTTTAGTCATGCACCATGTTTCACATGCAGTGAAATTACTCTAATTCAGATTATCTGCCCAGTTATTTTAAGTACAATGGATTGATATTTCTTTACTTCTTTTTTTAATCTTATTTATTTATTTGTTTATTCGTTTATTTATTTATTTAATTTCATTTTTAAAATTTACATCCAAGATAGTATATAGTGCAACAATGATTTCAGGGGTATATCTCTTTAAGCCCCTTACCCATTTAGCCCATCCCCCCTCCACAACCCCTCAGGTAACCCTGCGTTTGTTCTCCATATTTAAGAGTCTCTTATGTTTTGTCTCCCTCCCGGTTTTTATATTATTTTGCTTCCCTTCCCTTGTGTTCATCTGTTCTGTGTCTTAAAGTTCTCATATGATATTTGTCTTTCTCTGACTAATTTCGTTCAGCATAATACCCTCTAGTTCCATCCATGTAGTTGCAAATGGCAAGATTTCATTATTTTTTACTGCTGAGTAATACTCCATTGTGTGTGTGTGTGTGTGTGTGTGTGTGTATATACATATATGTATATGTGTGTGTATATATATACATATATATATACATATATACATACATATATACATATATATATGTATATGTATATATATACCACATCTTCTTTACCCATTCATATGTTGATGGACATTTAGGATCTTTCCATACTTTGGCTATTGTTGATAGTGCTGCTATAAACATTGGGATGCATGTGACCCTTAGAAACAGCATAGCGGGGCGCCTGGGTGGCGCAGTCGGTTAAGCGTCCGACTTCAGCCAGGTCACGATCTCGCGGTCTGTGAGTTCGAGCCCCGCGTCGGGCTCTGGGCTGATGGCTCAGAGCCTGGAGCCTGTTTCCGATTCTGTGTCTCCCTCTCTCTCTGCCCCTCCCCCATTCATGCTCTGTCTCTCTCTGTCCCAAAAATAAATAAATGTTGAAAAAAAAAAAAAAGAAACAGCATAGCTATATCCCTTGGATAAATACCTAGTAGTACAATTGCTGGGTTGTAGGGTAGTTCTATTTTTAAATATTTGAGGAACCTCCATACTACTTTCCAGAGTGGCTGTTCCATTTTGCATTCCCACCAGCAGTCCAAAAGAGATCCTCTTTCTCTGCATCCTCGCCAACATCTCTTGTTGTCCGAGTTAATGTTAGTCATTCTGACAGTTGTGAGTTGGTATCTCATTGTAGTTTTGATTTGTATTTCTCTGATGATGAGTGATGTGGAACATTTTTTCATGTGTCAGTTGGCCATTTGGATGTCTTCTTTGGAGAAGTGTCTATTCATGTCATTTGCCCATTTCTTCACTGGATTATTTGTTTTTCGGGTGGAGTTTGGTAAGTTCTTTATAGATTTTGCATACTAACCCTTTACCTGATGTGTCATTTGCAAATATCTTCTCCCATTCCGTCAGTTGCCTTTTAGTTTGGATGATTGTTTCTTTCACTGTGCAGAAGCTTTTTATTTTGATGAGGTCCCAGTAGTTCATTTTTGCTTTTGTTTCCCTTGCCTCTGGAGATGTGCTGAGTAAGAAGTTGCTGTGGCCAAGATCAAAGAGATTTTTGCCTGCTTTCTCCTGGAGGATTTTGATGGCTTCCTGCCTTACACTGAGGTATTTCATCCATTTTGAGGTTTTTTGTTTTTTGTTTTTTGTTTTTTTTTTTGTGGATTGTGTAAGAAAGCGGTCCAGGTTCATTCTTCTGAATGTCACTGTCCAGTTTTCCCAGCACCACTTCCTGAAGAGACTGTCTTTAATCCATTGGATATCCTTTCCTGTTTTGGAAAGATTAGTTGGCTATAGGTTTGTAGGTCAATTTCTGGGTTCTCTATTCTGTTCCATTGATCTGAGTGTCTGTTTTTGTGCCAGTAACAGACGGTGTTGACGATTACAGCTTTGTAGTACAGCTTGAAGTCTGGGATTGTGATGCCTCCTGCTTTGGTTTTCTTTTTCAAGATTGCTTTGGCTATTCGGGGTCTTCTCTGGTTTTATACCAATTTTAGGATTGTTTGCTCTAGCTCTGTGAAGAACTCTGGTGATATCTTTTTTTTTTTTTTACTTAAGTTGTACTTCCTCCTTTATTTTTTTTTCAATATATGAAATTTATTGTCAAACTGGTTTCCATACAACACCCAGTGCTCATCCCAAAAGGTGTCCTCCTCAATACCCATCACCCCCCCTCCCCCCCTCCCACCCCGCATCAACCCTCAGTTTGTTCTCAATTTTTAAGAGTCTCTTATGCTTTGGCTCTCTCCCACTCTAACCTCTTTTTTTTCCTTCCCCTCCCCCATGGGTTTCTGTTAAGTTTCTCGGGATCCACATAAGAGTGAAAACATATAGTATCTATCTTTCTCTGTATGGCTTATTTCACTTAGCATCACACTCTCCCGTTCCATCCACGTTGCTACAAAGGGCCATATTTCGTTCTTTCTCATTGCCATGTAGTACTCCATTGTGTGTACAAACCACAATTTCCTTGTCCATTCATCAGTTGATGGACATTTAGGCTCTTTCCATAATTTGGCTATTGTTGAGAGTGCTGCTATAAACATTGGGGTACAAGTGGCCCTATGCATCAGCACTCCTGTATCCCTTGGGTAAACTCCTAGCAGTGCTATTGCTGGGTCATAGGATAGGTCTATTTTAATTTTCTGAGGAACCTCCACACTGCTTTCCAGAGTGGCTGCACCAATTTGCATTCCAACCAACAGTGCAAGATGGTTCCCATTTCTCCACATCCTCACCAGCATCTATAGTCTCCTGATTTGTTCATTTTGGCCACTCTGACTGGCGTGAGGTTATATCTGAGTGTGGTTTTGATTTGTATTTCCCTGATGAGGAGCGACGTTGAGCATCTTTTCATGTGACTGTTGGCCATCCGGATGTCTTCTTTAGAGAAGTGTCTATTCATGTTTTCTGCCCATTTCTTCACTGGGTTATTTGTTTTTCGGGTGTGGAGTTTGGTGAGCTCTTTATAGATTTTGGTTACTAGCCCTTTGTCCGATATGTCATTTGCAAATATCTTTTCCCATTCCGTTGGTTGCCTTTTAGTTTTGTTGGTTGTTTCCTTTGCTGTGCAGAAGCTTTTTAACTTCATAAGGTCCCAGTAATTCACTTTTGCTTTTAATTCCCTTGCCTTTGGGGATGTGTCGAGTAAGAGATTGCTACGGCTGAGGTCAGAGAGGTCTTTTCCTGCTTTCTCCTCTAGGGTTTCGATGGTTTCCTGTCTGACATTCAGGTCCTTTATCCATTTTGAGTTTATTTTTGTGAATGGTGTGAGAAAGTGGTCTAGTTTCAACCTTCTGCATGTTGCTGTCCAGTTCTCCCAGCACCATTTGTTAGAGACTGTCTTTTTTCCATTGCATGTTCTTTCCTGCTTTGTCAAAGATGAGTTGGCCATACATTTGTGGGTCTAGTTCTGGGGTTTCTATTCTATTCCATTGGTCTATGTGTCTGTTTTGGTGCCAATACCATGCTGTCTTGATGATGACAGCTTTGTAGTAGAGGCTAAAGTCTGGGATTGTGATGCCTCCTGCTTTGGTCTTCTTCTTCAAAATTACTTTGTCTATTCGGGGTCTTTTGTGGTTCCATATGAATTTTAGGATTGCTTGTTCTAGTTTCGAGAAGAATGCTGGTGCAATTTTGATTGGGATTGCATTGAATGTGTAGATAGCTTTGGGTAGTATTGACATTTTGACAATATTTATTCCTCCAATCCATGAGCAGGGAATGTCTTTCCATTTCTTTATATTTTCTTCAATTACCTTCATAAGCTTTCTATAGTTTTCAAAATAGAGGTCTTTTACATCTTTGGTTAGATTTATCCCTAGGCATTTTATGCTTCTTGGGGCAATTGTGAATGGGATCAGTTTCTTTATTTGTCTTTCTGTTGCTTCATTGTTAGTGTATAAGAATGCAACTGATTTCTGTACATTGATTTTGTATCCTGCAACTTTGCTGAATTCCTGTATCAGTTCTAGCAGACTTTTGGTGGAATCTATCGGATTTTCCATGTATAGTATCATGTCATCTGCAAAAAGCGAAAGCTTGACTTCATCTTTGCCAATTTTGATGCCTTTGATTTCCTTTTGGTGTCTGATTGCTGATGCTAGAACTTCCAGCACTATGTTGAACAACAGCAGTGAGAGTGGGCATCCCTGTCGTGTTCCTGATCTCAGGGAAAAGATCTCAGTTTTTCCCCGTTGAGGATGATGTTAGCTGTGGGCTTTTCATAAATGGCTTTTATGATCTTTAAGCATGTTCCTTCTATCCCGACTTTCTCAAGGGTTTTTATTAAGAAAGGGTGCTGGATTTTGTCAAAGGCCTTTTCTGCATCGATTGACAGGATCATAGGTTTCTTCTCTTTTCTTTGATTAATGTGATGTATCACGTTGATTGATTTGCGAATGTTGAACCAGCCCTGCATCCCAGGAATGAATCCCACTTGATCATGGTGAATCATTCTTTTTATATGCTGTTGAATTCGATTTGCTAGTATCTTATTGAGAATTTTTGCATCCATATTCATCAGGGATATTGGCCTGTAGTTCTCTTTTTTGCTGGGTCTCTGTCTGGTTTAGGAATCAAAGTAATACTGGCTTCATAGAATGAGTCTGGAATTATTCCTTCCCTTTCTATTCCTTGGAATAGCTTGAGAAGGATAGGTATTATCTCTGCTTTAAACGTTTGGTAGAACTCCCCTGGGAAGCCATCTGGTCCTGGACTCTTATTTGTTGGGAGATTTTTAATAACCAATCAATTTCCTTGGCGGTTATGGGTCTGTTCAAGCTTTCTATTTACTTCTGATTGAGTTTTGGAAGAGTGTGGGTGTTTAGGAATTTGTCCATTTCTTCCAGGTTGTCCAATTTGTTGGCATATAATTTTCATAGTATTCCCTGATAATTGTTTGTATCTCTGAGGGATTGGTTGTAATAATTCCATTTTCATTCATGATTTTATCTATTTGGGTCATCTCCCTTTTCTTTTTGAGAAGCCTGGCTAGAGGTTTGTCAATTTTGTTTATTTTTTCAAAAAACCAACTCTTGGTTTCGTTGATCTGCTCTACTGTTTTTTTAGATTCTATATTGTTTATTTCTGCTCTGATCTTTATTATTTCTCTTCTTCTGCTGGGTTTGGGCTGCCTTTGCTGTTCTGCTTCTATTTCCTTTAGGTGTGCTGTTAGATTTTGTATTTGGTATTTTTCTTGTTTCTTGAGATAGGCCTGGATTGCGATGTGTTTTCCTCTCAGGACTGCCTTCACTGCATCCCAAAGCATTTGGATTGTTGTATTTTCATTTTCGTTTGTTTCCATATATTTTTTAATTTCTTCTCCAATTGCCTGGTTGACCCACTCATTCGTTAGTAGGGTGTTCTTTAACCTCCATGCTTTTGGAGGTTTTCCAGACTTTTTCCTGCAGTTGATTTGAAGCTTCATAGCATTGTGGTCTGAAAGTATGCATGGTATAATTTCAATTCTTGTATACTTATGAAGGGCTGTTTTGTGACCCAGTATATGATCTATCTTGGAGAATGTTCCATGTGCACTCGAGAAGAAAGTATATTCTGTTGCTTTGGGATGCAGAGTTCTAAATATATCTGTCAAGTCCATCTGATCCAATGTATCATTCAGGGCCCTTATTTCTTTAGTGACCATGTGTCTATATGATCTATCCATTTCTGTAAGTGGAGTGGTAAAGTCCCCTGCAATTACCACATTCTTATCAATAAGGTTGCTTATGTTTATGAGTAATTGTTTTATATATTTGGGGGCTCCGGTATTTGGCACATAGACAGTTATAATTGTTAGCTCTTCCTGGTGGATAGACCCTGTAATGATTATATAATGCCCTTCTTCATCTCTTGTTACAGCCTTTAATTTAAAGTCTAGTTTGTCTCATATAAGTATGGCTACTCCAGCTTTCTTTTGGCTTCCAGTAGCATGATAAATAGTTCTCCATCCCCTCACTCTCAATCTAAAGATGTCCTCAGATCTAAAATGTGTCTCTTGTAGACAGCAAATAGATGGGTCTTGTTTTTTTATCCATTCTGATACCTTATGTCTTTTGGTTGGTGCATTTAATCCATTTACATTCAGTGTTATTGTAGAAAGATACGGGTTTAGATTCATTGTGAAATTTGTTTGATTTATGCTTATAGTGATGTCCCTGGTACTTTATCTCACAGGATCCCCCTTAGGATCTCTTGTAGGGATGGTTTAGTGGTGACAAATTCCTTCAGTTTTTGTTTGTTTGGGAAGACCTTTATCTCTCCTTCTATTCTAAATGACAGACTTGCTGGATAAAGGATTCTCGGCTGCATATTTTTTTTCTGTTCAGCACATTGTAGATCTCGTGCCAATCCTTTCTGGCCTGCCAAGTTTCAAAAGAGAGATCAGTCACGAGTCTTATAAATCTCCCTTTATATGTGAGGGCACGTTATACCTTGCTGCTTTCAGAATTTTCTCTTTATCCTTGTATTTTGCCAGTTTCACTATGATATGTCGTGCAGAAGATCGATTCAAGTTACGTCTGAAGGGAGTTCTCTGTGCCTCTTGGATTTCAATGCCTTTTTCCTTCCCCAGTTCAAGGACGTTCTCAGCTATTATTTCTTGAAGTACACCTTCAGCACCTTTCCCTCTCTCTTCCTCCTCTGGGATACCAATTATGCGTATATTATTTCTTTTTAGTGTATCACTTAGTTCTCTAATTTTCCCCTCATACTCCTGGATTTTTTTATCTCTCTTCTTCTCAGCTTCCTCTTTTTCCATAACTTTATCTTCTAGTTCACCTATTCTCTCCTCTGCCTCTTCAATCCGAGCCGTCGTCGTTTCCATTTTGTTTTGCATTTCGTTGAAAGCGTTTTTCAGCTCCTCCTGACTGTTCCTTAGTCCCTTAATCTCTGTAGCAAGAGATTCTCTGCTGTCCTCTATACTGTTTTCAAGCCCAGTGATTAATTTTATGACTATTATTCTAAATTCACTTTCTGTTATATTATTTAAATCCTTTTTGATCAGTTCATTAGCTGTTGTTATTTCCTGGAGATTCTTCTGAGGGGAATTCTTCCGTTTGGTCATTTTGGATAGTCCCTGGAGTGGTGTGGACCTGCAGGGCATTTCCCCTGTGCCCTGGTGTATAACTGGAGCTGGTGGGCGGAGCCGCAGTCAGACCTGATGTCTGCCCCCAGCCCACTTCTGGGGCCACAGTCAGACTGGTGTGTGCCTTCTCTTCCCCTCTCCCAGGGGCAGGATTCACTGTGGGGTGGCGTGGCCCATCTGGGCTACTTGCACACTGCCAGGCTTGTGGTGCTGGGGATCTGGCGTATTAGCTGGGGTGGGTACGCAAGGTACCCGGGGGCAGGAGGGGCAGGTTTAGCTCTCTTCTCCTTAGGTGATCCACTTCAGGAGGGGCCCTTTGGCAGCTGGAGGGAGTGAGACCCGCTGCCGGAGGGGTGGCTCCGCAGAAGCACAGTGTTGGGTATTTGCACAGAGTAAGCATGTTCCCTGGCAGGAACTGTTTCCCTTTGGGATTTTGGGTGGGGGATGGGCAGGGAGATGGCTCTGGCGAGCGCCTTTGTTCCCCACCAAACTGAGCTCTGCTTGGCCGGCAGGCTGCCCCTCTGCCCCGGCTCCCTCCCGCCAGTCCGTGCAGCGTGAACCACCTCTCTGCCCTTCCTACCCTCTTTCGTGGGCCTCTAGTCTGGGTTTGGCTCCGGAGACTCCATTCTGCTAGTCTTCTAGTGGTTTTCTCGGTTAGTTAGGCAGGTGTAGGTGGAATCTAAGTAATCAGCGTCAGGACTCTCAGTGAGCCGAGTCCTCCTACACTGCCATCTTTGTGTACTTACTCTGGTGATATCTTGATAAGGACTGCATTGAATATGTAAATTGTTTTGGGTAGTATTGACATTTTAATTATATTTGTTCTTATCCAGAAGCATGGAATATTTTCGCATTTTTTGGTGTCTTCTTCAATTTTTTCATAAGCTTTCTATAGTTTTCAGTGTATAGATTTTTCACCTCTTTGTTTAGATTTATTCCTAGGTATTTATGGTTTTTGGTGCAATTATAAATGGGATCAATTCCTTGATTTATCTTTCTGTCACTTCATTGTTGGTGTATAGGAATGCAAACAATTTCTGTGCATTCATTTTTTATCCTGCAACTTTGCTGAATTCATGAATCAATTCTAGCTGGGTTTTGGTGGAATATTTTGGATTTTCCATATACAGTATCTTGTCATCTGCGAAGAGTGAAATTTGGACCTCCTCCTGAACGATTTGGATGCCTTTTATTTCTTTGTCTGTCCGATTGCTGAGACTAAGACTTTTAATACTATGTTGAATAGCTGTGGCGAGAGTGGACATCGCAGTCTTGTTCCTGACCTTAGGGGGAACACTCTCAGTTTTTCCCCATTGAGGATGATATCAGTGGTGGGTCTTTTGTATATGGCTTTTATGAAATTGAGTTATGATCCTTCTATCCCTACTTTTGGGAGGGTTTTTAAAAAAATTTTAATGTTTGTTTACTTTTGGGAGAGAGAGAGAGATAGAGAGAGAGAGAGAGAGAGAGAGAGACAGAGTGCAAGCAGGGGAGGGGGAGAGAGAGAGAGAGAGGGAGACACAGAATCTGAAGCAAGCTCCAGGCTCTGAGCTGTCAGCACAGAGCCTGGCATGGGGCTCAAACCTACAAACCATGAGATCATGACCTGAGCCGAAGTTGGACACTTAACCAACTGAGCCACCCAGGCACCCCTCTTGAGGGTTTTTATCAAGAAAGTATGCTGTATTTTGTCAAATGTTTTATCTGCATCTATTGAGAGGATCATATGGTTCTTGTCCTTTTTTTAAATGTTTATTTATTTTTGAGAGAGGGAGAGAGGCAGGCTGCAAGCAGGGGGAGGAGCAGAGAGAGAGGGAGACACAGAATGGGAAGCAGGCTCCAAGCTCTGAGCCATCAGCACAGAGCCCGATGTGGGGCTCAAAACCATGAACTGTGAGATAATGACCTGAGCTGAAGCCAGTCGCCCAACTGACTGAGCCACCCAGGGGCCCTTCTTGTCTTTTCTTTTATTGATGTGATGAATCCCATTGATTGTTTTGTGGTTATTGAACCAGCCCTGCATCCCAGGTATAAATCCCACTTGGTTGTGGTGAATAATTTTTTTAATGTATTGTTGGATCCAGTTGGCTAATATCTTGAGGATTTTTGCATCCATGTTCATCAGAGAAATTAGTCTATACTTCTCCTTTTTTGTGGAGTGTCTGGTTTTGGAGTCGTGGTAATGCTGGCTTCATAGAAAGAGTTTGAAAGTTTTCCTTCCATTTCTATTTTTTGGAACAGCTTCAAGAGAATAGGTGTTAACTCTTCCTTAAATGTTTGGTAGAATTCCCCTGGAAAGCCATCTGGCCCTAGACTCTTGTTTTTTGTCAGATTTTTTATTACTAATTCGATTTCCTTACTGGTTATGGTTTGTTCCGATTTTCTATTTCTTCCTGTTTCAGTTTTGGTAGTTTATATGTTTCTAGGAATTTGTCCATTACTTTCAGATTGCCCGTTTTATTGGCATATAATTGCTCATAATATTCTCTTACTATTGTTTTTATTTCTGATGTGTTGGTGTGATCTCTCCTCTTTCATTTGTGATTTTGTTAATTTGGGTCCTTTCTTTTTTCCTTTTGACCAAACTGGCTAATGGTTTATCAATTTTGTTAATTCTTTCAAAGAATAAGCTTCTGGTTTCATTGATCTGTTCTACTGTTTTTTGTTTGTTTGTTTTTTGTTTTTGTAGCATTAATTTCTGCTCTACTATTTCCCGTCTTCTGCTTATTTGGGTTTTATTTGCTGTTGTTTTTCCAGATATTTAAGGTGTAAGGTTAGGCTGTGTATCTGGGACCTTTCTTCCTTCTTTATTAAGGCCTGGATTGCTGTATATTTTCCTCTTATGACTGCCTTTGCTGCATCCCAGAGGTTTCGGGTTGTGGGGTTTTTATTTTTATTGGCTTCCATGTACTTTTTAATTTCCTATTTAACTTCTTGGTTAGCCCATTCATTCTTTAGTAGGATGTTCTTTAGTCTTCAAGTATTTGTTACCTTTCCACATTTTTTCTTGTGCTGGATTTCGAGTTTCCTAGTATTGTGGTCTGAAAATATGTACAGTATGATCTCGATCTTTTTGTACTTGTTGAGGGATGATTTTTGATACAGTATGTGGTCTATTCTGGAGAATGTTCCACGTGCACTGGAGAAGAATGTACATTCCACTGCTTTAAGATGAAATGTTCTGAATACATCTGTTAAGTCCATCTGGTCCAGTGTGTCATTCAAAGCCATTGTTTCCTTGTTGATTTTCTGATCAGATGATCTGTCCATTGGTTTAAGTGGGGTCTCGAAGTCCCCTACTATTATGGTATTATTATCAATGAGTTTATTTATTTTTGTGATTAATTGATTTATATATTTGGGTGTTTCCACATTTGGTGCATAAATTTTTACAATTGTTAGGTTTTCTTGGTGGATATACCTCTTAATTATGATATCATGACTTTCTTCATCACTTGTTACAGTCTTTATTTTAAAGTCTAGATTGTCTGATATAAGTATGGCTACTCTGGCTTTCTTTTGTGGATGATTAACATGATAGATGGTTCTCCATCCCCTTATTTTCAATCTGAAGGTGTCTTTAGGTCTAAAGTGGGTCTCTTGTAAACAGCATATAGATGGATCTTGTTTTCTTATCCATTCTGTTACCCTATGTCTTTGAAGCATTGAGTCCATTGACGTTTAAAGTGAGTACTGACAAATACGAATTTATTGCCATTATGTTGCTTGTAGAGTTGGAATTTATGGAGGTGTTCTCTGGTTCTTTCTAGTCTTTGTTGCTTTTGGTCTTTATTTATTCATATTTTTCATCTTTACTCCCCTCAGAGTCCCCCTTAAAATTTCTTGCAGAGCTGGTTTAGTGGTCACAAACTCCTTTAATTTTTGTTTGATGGTTTAATTTTTGTTAATGGTCAGTTTTTGGTGAATCTAATGGGAGTCCTCTCTGCCTCCTGGATTTTGATGTCTGTGTCTTTCCCAATTAGGAACTTTTTCCGCTATGATTTGCTCACATAACCCTTCTACCACTCTTTCCTCTTTTCCTCTTCTGGGATCCCTATGATTCTGATGTTGTTCCTTTTCAATGAGTCACTGATTTCTCTAACTCTTAAAAAGTGTTCTTTTGCATTAGTCTCCTTTTTTTTCCTGATTCATTATTCTCCACATGTTTGTCCTCTATGTTGCTGATTCTCTCCTCTGCCTTATCCATCCTTGCCTCCGTGGCATCTCTTCGAGATTGCAGCTCAGTTATAGCATTTTTTTATTTCATCCTTACTAGCTTTTACTTCTTTTATCTCCACAGAAGGGGTTTCTAATCTACTTTGACTCCAGCTAGTATTGTTATTATCATGATTCTAAATTTTGGTTCAGACATCTTGTTTGTATCTGTGTTAGTTAAGTCCCTGGCTGTCGTTTATTTCTGCTCTTTCTTTTGGGGTGAATTGCTTCATTTCATCATTTTGAAGGGAGAAAAGGAATTAATGAGGTAAAAAATTAATTTAAAATTAAAAAATAATATTAAACAATTAAAAACAACACACACACATGCACACATACAAAATCAAATAAATGATGCTAGATCTTAGGTGTGTTTTGGTCTGGGTGTTGAAATGGGCTTGATAGATTAGAGAAAAAAGGGGAAAGGAAAAAAAGGAAATCATTTGAAATTTTGAAAAAATGAATACACTGAAGTAGACTAAAATTAAATGATGGATGTAAAATAGAATTTAAAAAATACACAAAAGTAAAAAAATATAGTAGAAAAAAATTTAAAAAATATGTTTAATAAAAGTTGAAAATAAAAATAATTTTTCTCTTTCTGTATTCAAGAAAAAGAAAAGAAACAAAAAAGAGAATAAAAAAAACAGAAAAAAATAAAGAAAATTGAAAGTTGGACCAGCAAACAGACTGAAATACAATTGAAATTACTTCATTTTCCTCTAGAAGTCAAAGTATGAAGTGCTTTATACTTAATAAAGTAAGCAGGCAGAGAGACTTATGTTCCTGAAGAGCAAAGTTGGCCCAGTTGGGCAGGACTTAGTGTAATGGCTCCATTCTCCACTAGATGGCTCTGCTTAGCTTACTTGGGTGGATTGTTTTGGCTCTTGTAGGTGTGTATGCGCATGTGCAGGAGAGGTGAAAATGGCGCCCCCCCCCCAGCTACCCAGTCTCTGGTATCGAAACTCTGTTCTCCCTGATCAGCAATCGTGCACCTGTCCTTTATCTTCAGCTTCCATCCACTCGCCGATTTTACACTGTCCATGACCAAGCCCCAGGCAGCACTTCCCTCCTGAGTTTTATCTCAGACTTGGCTCTGTTTCCCGATGCCTTACTTCTGAGGGACTGCGGTTTTGAACCATTATGCCCCTCTGAGGGAGGGTCTCACCAAGCAATGGCCAGGTGCTGGCCACACCCAGGAACTTTCACAGGACCGTGCTGCTGCCGATGACCAGATACTGCAGCTTGGTCTCAGCCCGCCCCAGAAAAAGTTCGTGCGATAATGTAGCAGCAGCATTTCAGGGATTATAGCACAGCACAACATGCCTCTGGCACCAGGCTTCACCACCAATGACCTTGTTCCAGCACCAGCAAATGGAGTTGTTCTCCCAGGCCTGCTGGGCCTTTGCCTTTGGGGGAGCCACACAGACTCTATCAGATGTCCTCCCAGCAGGGGATCTTCCTTCTGCCTCTCCCTGTGTGGCCCAAAGACCCCCCAGACTTAACTTTGTTCCTGGGGACTAGCCCTTCTCACTAGAGCACTGCCAGGTATCAAGCTGTGAAGTTTCAGACTCTGTGCTCCCCTTGTTTATAGAGTCTTAATGGAATTTAAGCCGTCTCCTTTCTCCTTTCTTCCTTTTTAGTTCAGTTTCTACTTTTCCACTTTTTCTCCAGCTGCTTTTGGGGGGAGTGCTTTTCCCATATTCTCCCCTCCCCATCTCCATCCTCTGTACGCAAAAACAGCTCTCTGCCCTTTGCGCCTTCTCTCTCCCCCAGTTCACCTGTCCGTGCCGCATACCTGCTGAGAGTTCTGTGGTTCAGGTTGTGCAGATTGTTGTGTTTATCCTCAAATCAGTTTTCTAGATGTGCAGTATGGTTTAGTGTTGATCTGGCTGTATTTCATGGATGCGAGACACACAAAACAAACTTCCATGCTGTTCCACCATCTACGCTCCAGATCAATATTTCTTTACTTCTTAAAAAAGCAACACCCATAAGCACATTCATCTTTTTAGTATGACTTGTAAAGAATTTAACTTAATATAACTATCCTATTATATTACATATTTTGAAGTACTCCATATTATTCTGTAACAAGAGCAAAGCCTATCTCACATTTAACTTCATTTCTGTGGCATTCAGACAAATGATTTTATGAGTTAATGTGTACTTCAGCAATTTACATAGTTATGTCAAAGATATATAAAAGCTTCCTGGACATTGCTGGTATAATCTGTTGAATAAATAATAATTTCTCAAAGGTTATGTGTGTATACATGTAAAATATGATTCATATGAAAGTATGCTAACATATAAACCTAATGAAGTCTTTGTTAAGTGTTTGAAACCTGCCTAATCTGACTTTCTCTATATATCCAAACTTCTCAACTGTGTGAGTCCATAGCGATTAGAATGATGGTATGTACTAAGCCTGTCATGTATTTTTGTTTCCTTCAATCAGTCCATTCCTTGTAGTATTCATAAGACAACTTGTCTTTTTCTATGTTGTGCCACCTTTAAGCCACTACTGCAAATTTAATAGACATATATAATAGTCAAATAGTCATCCCTTAAGACCAAGTCCAGATCTTACCTCTTTTATGAAGCCAATATCCAATTCTGTGTGTCAGTGTGTGTGTGTATGTGTATGTGTGTGTGTCTTATTTGTTCCACTAAAGCTGTAATTTATGATGTTACTCTTTAATTTCCAGTGTTTTTTATATATTAGTGCTTAATTATATATTGTATCATACTAATGATGACATGTCTATGTACATTTTATCTTCCCAATTAGAGTGTAGTGAAATTGAAATGAGTCATAGATATCTTTTGTAACTCACAATGTTCAGCCACATATTGAGTGCTTAATTGATCAATATTAGATGAATCATGTTTTTGTTGCCAGTTCCCTATCTCTATTTCAGTCCTCATATATCATTGTCATGTGCATCATTCACAATCAAAATAATGCATTTTGAGTGGAAAATATGCACAACTGTACATGAGACACAGGTGTTTCATTTTGTTTACTGTTTTTTTTTTCTTTTGATCAGAGTCAATCTTTATCTCTGAATTTCCTGATAATGCATTTAAGTTGGGGTGCATCTAAGTTTTCTTAGTCCTGAAAATAATTTGAGAAGCACTTTTTAGTATCTTAACATTGTTATTTTAAGAATATTATTTTTACAATTTTACAAAAAAATATGATCTATGTGACATATGGATAGTACACCAAACCCCTCTGGGACTTGAAATGAATGGTGTGTATTTTATTGGTGTCAAGGTAAATCATCTTTTGCATCTGATAGTTGCTCCTGGTAAAGTTTCCACCTTGTGTTGAAATTTCTAGCATTTTCTGCCCCACTATGACAAAAGGTATTGAAGGGATTTTTTCTACTAAAATTTTGTTCTCCTTTGAACATTTTTTAGTACTAGGTTAATTTTTTTCATTTTGACAAAAACAATATTAAGGATAGCAAAAAAATATCAACTTATTATTAGAAGTCATCTATATTCATTTCCTACTGGTACTATAAATAAACTACTACAGATTTAGTGCCTTAAAACAATACATACTTAATCTCTTACAGTTATGACAGTCATAAATCTAAAATGAATCTCATGGACATAAAAATCAAGGTGTTAGCATGTCTGCATTTCCTTGCCTTTTCTAGATTCTAGAGGACACCCACATTCCCTAAATAATGGTCTCAGGCAATTTTATAGTCAGCAGTTTTGGGCTGAGACTTTGTAATACTACCATTTCTTCAGTTCTCCCTCTTCTACTTTTCATTGGGTACACAGGATAATTCAAAATAATTTCCCTATTTTAAGGTCAGCTGAATAACAAGTTTAACTACATCTGCAAACATAGTCTTCATTTGCCATGCATCCTAATATATCCATACGTTCCAGAGATTAGAATGTGGACATCCTTGGCAAGGAGTTGGTTATGGTAGTGCATTATTTGCATACTACAACATTCTTTGGTAAATCATTAAGCAAAAATTAAAATCCATTTATATAAAATAGTCACAAAATAAATAATATGAATTACTGCTTTGGGTCAATGATTCTTTCCCTCACTCAGAAAATACAGTCAATTATTGTTATTGGAAATAACTATGTATAAAGTTGTTACGAACATTTAATTAGTATATATATATACACATATATATGCATATGTATATATATCTTAGTATATATATATATATATATATATAAAGCTTAATGTGTGTGTGTGTGTGTGTGTGTGTGTGTGTATCTTAAATCCTGGTAGATTCCATTTATTTTACAAAAGAAAAAGTGACATTTATACTTGTTAAATGACTTGCTCTGAGGATACCCCATTAACAGGTATGTATCATAGTAAGATTTAAACCTGATTCAACTGGCATGAGTCAGAGCTTCTTGCACTTCACTACACTGTTCTTTACTATTCCCATCTGGTAATTTTTGTCTTAGGTCTGAAAGAAGGCAAAGCAGTGCCTGGGGGATCTCAGTGGGAAACAGAACATGGGCAAAGCTAATTCAAAATTTTTACCACTGTCCACATATCCATGAATGACTGTGAAAATGACACAAGTATTGATTTATGGGTATAAATAAATTTTAGAGAGTAAGCGCCTTCACAAATAGATAATATACAAGTAATGAGGATCAACTCTGTTTATTGAGCAGTGTTCTAAATTCTGGAGAGAGACAGATTCCTTGACCTCATAACACAAGGAGTAAGTTATGCAATAAAAAAATGTATTTAGAGGGAAGCCTGGGTAGCTTAGTCAGGTAAGCATCTGTCTTCAGCTCGGGTCATGATCTTGCAGTTCAGGAGTATGTCTGTGCTGACAGCTCAGAGCCTGGAGCCTGCTTTGGATTCTGTGTCTCCATCTCTCTCTGCCCCTCCCCTGTTCTCACTCTGTTTCTCTTTCTCTCTCTCAAAAATAAATAAACATTTAAAAAAGTGTTAAAATAGATATAGATAGATATCTGTGATAGTTCTTTTTTGTGTGATAGTTCTAACAGGTGTGTGTGTGTGTGTGTGTGTGTGTGTACAAGATCACGAAAGAGCTACAATCAGACCAAGGTCTTCAGAAATATAAACATTCAAGAATAGATTAAATGACAATGCCAATAAAGCAGCTATGTAATCTTATCTTCCCTGACCTTGAAATTTTTTAGTTTCTCTAGCTATTCCTGGCAAGTAGGCTTAGGGGGGAGAAATGACTAATGGTTAACACAAATCTGAAGAATTAGCATAGTCAGCTGCTCAGCTGAGGGAAAGTTGTAATGTAAAGTATTATTAATAGGGAGAGTGGTACCATGCTATACAGACAGTGTTGCTATTTCTTTTTGTAACTGCCCTCATTCTGCCAAAAATCCTAAGAATCACTCATTAGTAGCTTTAAAAAAAGTTGAAACTGGTACTCCCTGCAAATAAGCAAGTCTCAAGAAAATTTACCGAAATAAGCAACACTTGTAAACACAGATCTAATGTTGAATTTCAAAAACTAGAACAAATGGTGTCTAAAATTCATGTATTATCTGTACAAGTAAAAACTGGAGAGTGAAGGATTTAAGCTTTCTGTACTACTGGTATTTAATTACAGTAGATAAAATATTTTATAAATATTTTGCAACATAAGCAGATCTTTGCAATGCTTAAACTATTACAAATGTGTCATCTATTTCAGTATCTTCATTTTAAAAGAAAAAGTTCAGCTTTCAGAAAATAAGACAAATTTATTCACAACTGACCATAATTATTGCAAAAAAATTAGAATAAAGGTGAAAGCTTAGCAATACATGTATTTCTGCTCAATCATCTGATAAGAATAATTTTTTTAAGTGTACAGAGCGAAAATAGTTTTAATAATCTGTGAAGTCCACAGGAAAAAAACTAATCTGTTTCCAGGAACAGGCATAGTGCTAACATGAACAAGTAATAGTATTTACAAGATTCATTTTCCCTACTGAGACACTCCAGATATGACAGTTTCAGTATGATCATAAATAAACATTTGACCTTTTCTATTACTATAATGAAAAACTGTGAAACTGTTTAATTAAATTTTTTGAAAGCCAAAGTCCTAACAGAAATAAAGCTATTCCTGAATTTTCCAAGCTGGAAGTATTTAGCTTTAGTTTAAATTCGCTCAAGAAACTTAACACAGACATACCCCTATGTTTATTGCTTTTTGGAAGTTTATGTACCATATATAAACTAAAATTGGATTTATGTGAAGAGTTCGTTTTTACTTGGCATCTTTTCTTCCCTCCCATTCTCCCTCCCTTCCTCCTTTCTTTTTGTTTTTGAAACATCTGGCATAAGCAGCCAACAGGAATAAGGACTGCTATGGAAACAATGAGAAATACCTTCTTCCAAATGCTATTCTCAGTATTATTACATAGTTCTACATCGGTGGGACTAGAAGAAAATACATTTCATTTAAGTCAACTGCCTTCATTTTACAGTTAAAAAAAATTAAAGTCCATGAAGTAGAAACTGCTTTGAAAACATCACATGATGATTTAAAAATAGATTTAAATTTGGAATGAATATGTTCTTATTTCTGTTCAGGTGTTTAATCATATTATGCTATCTTCTATTCATGTGCTAGGTAGGCACTGATTGCTTATGATGGTCCAAGAACCATGTGAAGGTTATGGAAAAAATTCATGGATTTTCTATAAAGTTTACTATGATTGTGGGGCTGACCCACCACTTTGTCTTCAAAGGTCCCAGATTAAGGGGCGCCCGGGTGGCGCAGTCAGTTAAGCGTCCGACTTCAGCCAGGTCACGATCTCGCGGTCTGGGAGTTCGAGCCCCGCATCAGGCTCTGGGCTGATGGCTCAGAGCCTGGAACCTGTTTCCGATTCTGTGTCTCCCTCTCTCTCTGCCCCTCCCCCGTTCATGCTCTGTCTCTCTCTGTCCCAAAAATAAATAAACGTTTAAAAAAAAATTTAAAAAAAATTTTAAAAAAAAGGTCCCAGATTATGATTTAAAATTATAGTAATTAGAATTTAATTTAATTTTTAATTTTTTAATGTTTATTTATTTTTGAGAAAAAGAGAGAAAACAAGCAGGGATGGGGCAGAGAGAAAATCCTAAGCAGGCTCTGCAGCACTGAGAGTGCAGTCATGTGGGACTTGAACTCACCAACTCTGAGATCATGACCTGAGCCAAAATCAAGAGTCAGATGCTTAACTGACTGAACCACCCAGGTGACACTAGATTTTAATTTTAAAACACGTGGAAGAACTGCTGATGAGTTAAGATATGTATGAACTTACCAAAGAAAGTTGTGTGCTAGGGTAATTGTTCTCTGGCCATGATACCAGCCATATGTAACTAGCTCTATATTTCAGAAAAGACCCTTGTTGTCATAATACTTACATTAATGAAAATATGAGAGCACTTAATGGCTGTGGATATTTCTGGAAAGCTGTCTAGGATAATATATAACCTCTGTGATGACCAGTACTGTGTTTGTCTTGCTTATATTATTCCCTTGCACTTAGCACAATGCTTGGCCCATAGTAAGAGCTAATGAGTTTTGTTGTATGAATTGATGTGTATAAAAAGGTATACAGGCAAGAAGAATAAAAGATGACAGGCCTATTTCATTAAATATCAGTGTTTTAGAATTCAGAAATATTTTATGCAATTATTTCTAATATTTCAAGGGAAAAGAAATTTCCTTATCAAATAAGCCCATTCTTCAAGAATAATTTTTGGCACATACTTCTAATACACTAGATCTCACTTATTATATAGGAGATCATTGGAATGCAGAGAAAGGCTTTTGTGTCCTTTTAGTTCCAGAAAATAAAAACTGAGTATCTAGACATTTTGAGTAAATCCAGCTGGGTAGATGTCAATTTTATTGTATTTATGTATTAATATCAGTACATTGTGTCAACTGGCAGGAAACAAAAAAGCCAAATGCTGATAAAAAAATAAATGATTCAAATTGTGTTTTACTGAAATAATGTAATATGAATATTTTACATATTTGATGAGGGAACCCTCAGTCCCACAAAGGTTATGGGACTTCAATTATTTTCCCTTTTGGTGTAATTCTGGCTTTATGACACTGATCCTTTCCTTACCCTTATAATATGCCTGTTCCACACTGTGAGCATCAAAGTCTGATCTCAGTAAAATCCAATAAAGGGACCGCTTAATTGATCACAGACCTTACTGGCAACATTCCCCAAGAAACTATAGCCAAGGCTTTTGCTTCTCCTTCTAGGTGATAAATATTGGCTTCTCACCACATTGCACTAGAAATTATTTCTAAGTTTGGCTAAGTTTGGCTGTGACAATAAAATGAATAATTACTATGGTCTCTCATTGGTTTTCTCTCTGAGAAAGGCAAAATGTTAGAAAAAAATTGAATGGGAAGCCTGGGTGCCTCAGTCGGTTAAATGTCCA
This sequence comes from Prionailurus bengalensis, assembly GCF_016509475.1. Lineage (NCBI taxonomy): Eukaryota > Metazoa > Chordata > Mammalia > Carnivora > Felidae > Prionailurus > Prionailurus bengalensis. The sequence goes on along the minus strand of NC_057361.1, from coordinate 75,091,927 downwards.
TCTCTTGGTTTCAGCTCAGGTCATGGCATCACAGTTTCATGGGTTTGGACCCCACATCGGGGTCTGTGCTGGCAATGCATAGCCTGTTTGGGATTCTCTCTATTCCCCTCTCTCTGCCCCTCCCCAACTCACACTCTCTCTGTCTCTCTCAAAATAAACAAACAAACAAACAAACTTAAAAAAAAAAAGAATTGAAGAAAATAATTCATGACAGGGGCTCCTGGGTGGCTCAGTGAGTTAAGCATCTGACTCTTGATTTCCACTCAGGTAATGAGGTCATGAGTGTGAGACTGAGCCCCACACTGGGCTCTGTACTAACAGTGTGGAGCCTGCTTGGTATTCTCTCTCTCCCTCTCTCTCTGCCTCTCTCTTTCTATCTCTCGTGCTCTCAAAGTAAATAAATAAGCATTTGAAAAATAATTCATGACCTTTTTAGAGACCATAAGCCTGCTGTCACTGGAAAAATGTTTGGGCTAGAGGCTAACAAACTTCCTTACACAGACTTCTTTTTCTTCATGTTTCACTAGCCAGTCACTCTAACAACTCCTATGCCCATTCAGATAAATAGCTGCATCACAAGGATGGTGCCAGCATGATTTCCAACTGAATTTTCACTATCTTACCGTTCCTTCCTTTCCATAACAAATAATGGCATAACAACAAGAAGTCACTGACATCTTCCCATAGCCTTTGATCATAATATATATTATCCACTATGTCTTTGTACACTACTGCTTAATATAGTGGAAAGAGAGTCATGACCCAAAGTGGGTATATCTGAAGCATGGGTCTGTTTTTACTAAATGCATATCTTAGGGAAATTGACCATACTAAAGTTCCATCTTACCTATTTGTGAAATATGAAAGTGAGGATTGTTCTCATTGAATTTTTGTGAGGATTAAATCAGGTAAAACAATGTGGTTGAAACTTGTTCAATTCTTATAAATCTATTTCATAGATCTGGATGATTTTTTTTTGAAGAAGCAGAATAACCTCAGAGCAGAGACTTATATTTAAGTCTGAGAAAACTAAAATACATTGAAAAAATTAAGTTTGCTCAAAGAATTAAAAAAAAAAAAACTTTAAAGTATCCGAGTCACTTTCTGAAGGTCTATCCTGTTGCTTCATTTCAACATAGTTTATTCACACTGTGACAGATACACCTCAGATGTGAGTATCATTTGTTCATTTAAGTAGAAATCCCAAACAAGATATTTACACAGTATAGGCCTAACAAAATGAGTACTTCTCAGAGCCAAATCCAAGAGCTATCTGCAGTCAAAGGTGCTAAGGTTCCTGTGTACAATGCAGTTTCCTGAACAATAACTCTGGCTTACCAAATTATTATATCTGGGTGTGGAGCCTTGAAATCTATATGTTATCAAGATTCCTAGGTGATTTTTCTGAACATAAAGATGTAAGGGAATAAAATGGCTAGTTATTATATAATTCCAACTTAAGACTTTATGAGACCTAGCTACAAATTAAAAAAAAAACATATTTGAAGGATCTTTGATCTGGAGTCCAGTATTTCATGAAGAACAAAGTAATCCCTCTTTGTAACTACTACCATGAATTGAAGTATCCCAAAACTTATATTTGTTTCATTACTTATATTGATTTTTACCCATAAGATTTGTATTTTTTGAGTGAATAGATATAAAGACAGGATTGGGAACAGCTGATAATATGGTTCTGTAGCTATGACATTACATACACACCCAATTGTTTCATCCCCAGAGTAAATAGAATTCAGAGTAATACAGTGATATTAGGAAATAAAACCAAGAAAGGACAGAATAAAAGTAAATTTTTCTAAATACAGAAAAGAAAATAATGATTTTACCTGGAATTAACACCCTTCAAAATTAATAGATTATTTATTACTTATGAAATTAAATATTGGGTAGAAAAATTCTTAAAGATGCATTATATGAAAAGAATATTGACTATTTAGAAATGGAATGGGTAATCTGTTGCATTGTTTCCATCCCTGCTTTATGTCTTTATAACTGAAGTTTCCTGCAAAGAGATATGTTTTCCAATAAACTAAATTGAGTGGTCAATAGGCAAATAAGTGGAAAAATCTTTTTCAAATAACATAAAGATCTACAGTTCGTGGAGAATAAGGACTGAAACACACCAAGAAAGATAATTCTACTATTAAAGATACACTAATAATTTTAAAAGTTTTTTAAAAATGTGTACAATAAGAAACATGGATGTTTTTTTTTTCTTTTCAGTTTTAGATATAAATAAGTTCATTTAAATTTCCTGAAAAGACCAAACTTTACCACCACAAGCTTAACATTCTACCTGAAACTAAATTATGTGTTTTAATTTGGCCTCATTTTAACTTTGTTTTATTGGAATATAGAATAATTGTCATCATTTCTGTTATAATCCAATGTAATAGTTTGTTTCAAAAATATATTTCATTACAGAAGTATTATAATCAATTCCTAACAAGAGAAAGACATTATTATAAAGTAGCACCATGGCAAAAAAAAAAAAAAAAAGAATCAAAGATGTTTCTTGTTGTGGATCCAACAACCATTCAAATCAAAATTACACTTTTAACATGCCTCCCCCCCAGATAATTCTTATTCAGATTACTATAGATCATGCTTTGAGAAACATCTAATGAAAATAAAGCACATGTAAATGATTCATCTTAAGAAAATAAAATAAACGAACCTAGTTAGCATCAAATTATATTCTATTATACCATACACAAAACATTTGAGAATAACACCTTAATATTGCTCCATACATGTTTAAAGCTTGATTTTAGTTCAAAAATGGGTACAGCCTCCCAGTGCTCTAGTTATCCAACTGTTTTTCTATACAAAACAAACCACTCCTACCTTTCTTGACACACCTTCATTAACTGATGATTAATGAGGTTATCTACCTCAACTAGACTCCTACTGTGCCTAAAAAAATGATCCCCTGAAAACAACCATCAGATACCTTCTGATCTCATAATTTGCCCTGCATTTGTTCACACAGATAAGTCCATCCCTTTCCATCATTTCCAGGTTCCTCTATTATTGCTCTACAGATACTTAGAAAATGAAAAGTAAGTAAGGTGGATGAAACATGGTAGTGCGGCCTCTTTTATTATCACTTCTTTTATCAATGACTTTCCAGTTTCCACGCACTCTATTAGATATGGAATGATAAATGTCTGCCTCATCTTCACTATTGGTTCAAAGTAAAAGAAGCATGTTACTTTTCCTTAAGAACATTGCCACCTTTGCTGATCTTAGTGGGCAGAGACTAGCTTCTACTATATTACCACTTCTGCATGGCCTAAATTTTATTTCTGAGAAATTTCTGACAATTTATCTCATATCAATGGCCATATTTGGAAAGTCGCAGCACATTTGAGACCGGAAAATTTATAATAAACTGGAATTTATAAATTTTATTGTCCTTGGCATGTATGACTGAATATAAAATAATTCTTTATGTCATTCAGACATCTATTAGTCTTCATTAGTCTTCTTAGACAAGGTAAACTTACTTTTTAAACTATCTGTATAAGAAATTGATTTTAAAGGAAGTATGGAGATTTCAACATTTATAATTTAAATGTGTATTTATAGGTTCAATGTCTGAACAGATAAATGGTTGCTAAAGTAAGTATTACTTTTGTAATGCCTAGAAAAGAAAAGCAGTTTGATTCATGGCAGAGTCAGCTTTGTAGTAGAAATTTCACTAATTAGCATTACAAAAACAACTTCTCTTCTGTGGGAGAATGCTGATATAAATAATCACAACTATGGTAATAGAATGAATTGAGTCCAATGTTCTTTTCAAAGAACAATAAATTTACATTATTTTCTACTGATTATACTTTTTCTGAGCAAGTATATACTAAATTACATGTATCCATTATGGAATTGAGTTCACCAGCAGCAATTTTAAGACAATTAAGAAGGATTCCTTTTGGGGTGTTTGGGTGGCTCAGTTAAGCATCCAATTCTTGATTTCAGCTCAGGTCATTGATCTCAAGGTTCCTGAGGTCAAGTCCCACATAGGGTTCTGTGCTCACAGCATGGAGCCTGCTTGGGATTCTTTCTCTCCCGCTGCCCCTCCCCTGCTCTTATGCACACGCATGCATTTTCTCTCTCTCTCTCTCTCTCAAAATAAATAAATGTAAAATTTTAAGTATTCTCTTTCTAAGTAAATATTCAGATAAGTGACTCTGAAAAAGCAGAAGTAGAGACCAATAGTTTTTAGAATATCCAAGCTTTGTCTGATAGTAATAATATTAACATAAGATATGTGAATACACTTTCTCATACATAATTGAATTTAATGATAAGAACAAACTCCTGAAGGAGGCAGAATAGGTTATTACTTTAACTCTTTAAACAAGTCCAGAGAGTTCAAGTGAATGGTTCATGGATGTCAAATGATAGAGTCAGAACTGGAACCATGGCCTTTGTGAGTCATCAGCACATACTATTTCCAAACAACATGATCCATCATAGGTTGTTCCTTTCTTCTAAATATTTTCTAAGTTAGTCGAAAATATCATCTTATAATCAATACTGTGTAATTCAGCAGCATCTTAGGAAATGTTTTACATTGTCTATCACAGCAAAATTATTTCTTCTTTCTAATATTAAAAAATATAGAAACTAATGCTCAGAAAGGTTAAATAATTGTCAAAGCTCAAGTGGATCCATGTCTTCTTATTGTGTCTACTACTCTTCTTGTAATATTATAGAAATATGGATCTGAGAAATATGGATATATACTTTTTCTGTACATGTACTGTACCTTTTCTGTTTTTTTTTTCCTAAGCCCACCAGGGTGACAAAAGAAACATCATGGAGGCTTGTTAGAGTGACTAGATTAGTGATTCTCATCTGTGGCTACACATTAGATGACTGAGGGACTATCATTATCTGTTTTTTATTTTTATTTTTGAGAGAGAGAGAGAGCACAAGAAGGGCAGGGGCAGAGAGAACTGAACGGAGGATCTGAAGCAGGCTCCATGCTGACAGCAGAGAGCCCAATGTGGGGCTGAAACTCACAAACCACAAAATAACAACCTGAGCAGAAGTTGGACACTTAACTGACTGAGACACCCAAGTGCCCCTATATCATCTTTTAATATACACAGGAAATTCCAATAAAGTTGAGGATCACTGTTTTAAGCACAAAGAGAATGGTATGAAGGCAAGTTCAAAGTATAAACTCTGTCAACTCCTCTACATGTTTTTAATACATAAAATAATTTTCCTAATCACTAGTGAAACAAATTTAGGACCAAAAAATTTGAAGGGCATATTTTATTTTAACAATCACTTTTATAAGGTCCCCATACATGTAGAGCACTGTGAATATTACTGTGAATTACAAAAAAAGGTAATTGGTTTCTACACTCAGAAAGCTAATAGTTAACTGACAATTTGCAATACATTATGTGTTACAATGACATAAGCAAGTATATTTTACTTATTTATTTAAAATTTGTTTTTATTGAAGTATATATGGCCAACAATGTTACCTTAGTTTTAGGTGTACAACATAGTGATTCCACAACTGTATACATTATGATGTGCTCACCACAAATGTAGCTACCATTTGTCACCATGCAATGCTCCTATAATACCACTGACTATATTCTCTATGCTATACCTCTTATGGCCATGACTTATTTATTCCATAACTAGAAGCTTGCACTTCCCATTCCCCTTCATATATTTTGCCTATACCCTCACTCTCCTCTCTTCTGGTAACCACCAGTTTATTCTCTGTATTACAGGTCTGTTTTCACATGATTGTTTGTTCATTATTAAAATTGTGGTATAGTTGACACACAATGTTACATTAGTTTGAAGAATACAACATAGTGATTCAACAAGTTTATATATTATGCTATGCTCACAAAAAAGTATAACTACCATCTGTCACTATATAATGCTATTGCGATTCTATTGACAATATTCCCTTGCTGTATCATTTATCCTCATGACGTATTCATTCCATAACTAGAAGCTTGTATCTCCCATTCCCCTTTATCCATTTTGCCCATCTCCCACCTCTCTCCCCTCTGAAAACTATCAGTTTGCTCTCTGTATTTAAGAGTATGTTTCTAATGGTTGTTTATTTGTTTTTTTCTTAGCTTCTGCCTATAAGTGAAATCCTATGGTATTTATTTTTCTCATTCTGTCATTTCACTTAGCATAATACTTTCCAGGTCTATCCATGTTGTTGCAATTGGCAATATCTCATTCTTTTTTATAGTGAGTGATATTCCATCCATCATACACACACACACACACACACACACACACACACACACCACAACTTCTTTGTATGTTCATCTACTGATGGAAATGGGTTGTTTCCATATCTTGGCTATTGTAAATAATGCTGCAGGGTTGTGGGACCAAGCCCTCTGTTAGCCTCCATGCTGAGTGTGGAGCCTGCTTAGGATTCTCTCTCTCCCTCTGCCTTTCTTCCCACTCATGCCCTCTTTCTAAAAATAATTTAAAAATTAAAAAAAAATTAAGTATGCTTACATCAATCTTTAATTCAATGTTTGGTATAGTTCTTGAAAATTCATAGTATATCAATATTTTTCTTTGAATATATAGTACACTTATAATTTTTCAATTTTAGTATTAAGTGTAACAACAGACATAGAAGCCACAAAAATAGCTTTTGTACTTCAGTACAAAAGTGCTACTGGACTATTTATAATGGATATGTTAATGCTACAGAGACTTCAATGCAAAGTAGAGTACTGAAGGTTTATTCAGTTTGGACGTTTGGATAGACTTGTACCTTACATTAAATCCTCAGTCTTTGTTAACCAGTAGTATTACTAGAATTTCATACACAACACAAAAAATGAAATTTAACATATCAAATATCTTCAACTATTAGGGGTTCACATTATAACTAATCCTCAAGAGTAATTTCCCTTTATAAACATTACTGCACATGTCAATTTAGAGCTAATTAAGTTCCTTAATTATCATGCAATCACAAACTTATAATTACTGTGTAATTTCATTTATATGAAATTGTAGAATGGGCAAAACTAACCTAGAGTGACAAAAAGCATATCAGTAGTTGTATGAGACAGGAATAAAAAAAGACCGACTACAAGGGGCATGAGGGAACTATTTGGTTTGATGGAAAATATTCTATAACTTGATTGTGGTGATGGTTACATGAATGTACACATTTGTCAGAACACACTGCCTATACAAACAGAATCTGTGCATTTTATGGTGTAAATTATAGTGAAATAAAGTTATATTTTTAAAATTTTTAAATTATTTTTAAGTGTATTTAGTTTTGAGAGAGACAAGGACAAGAGTGGAGGAGGGGCAGAGAGAGAGGGAGACACAATCCCAAGAAAGCTCCATGCTGCTAGCTGCAGAGCCTGACATAGGGCTCAAACTCACAAACTGTGAGATCATGACCTAAGCTGAAACGAAGGATCAGTTGCTTAACAATCTGAGCCACCCAGAACCCCCATAAAGTTAGCTTTTTACTATTTATTTATTTATTTATTTATTTATTTTTAAAGTTAGATTTTTAAAAGGACAAAAAATAGTTTGTACATTAATAGTCCCTTTGAAAAGTTTATAACTAAAATGTCCTACACTTACATGGTCATTTAAGACACAGAAACTATCTCACTCCTTATGGAATTCTTTTTATTTTACCTGATGGCACATAGAACAGAATAAAGCCATAATTTTTATTTTAAATATTTTTTTTTCAAGATCTTTACATTGAGAGGTAATCAGGGTATGGAGGACATTTATATATATTGTACTACATTGGTCTTTTGATAAATGAGGTAAGCACCATTAATGTTATTTATTTATTTTGTGTTTTTGGAGCTTTTAGTTCCAGTGCAATAATAAAATAAAAGCTTGGTATAACTTGAAAGATATCTTGAAATACCTGAAAGATATTAAGATAACACAATTCCCAAGTGTTAAAGTAAAACTTTCTTTAATATCAGTTGGCTAATGCTAAAGGCAGTTGGATTCACTACAGTGTTTTTGCTGTTATTATACGGTATTTTTAGTAATACGTAGAAAACTACGTATTACAGACAGGATTCTGTGCTATTTAGTAGCCATAAAGACCAACTATCAACTACAGTCAGGACAAAAAGAAAACTCATTATAAAGAGTAGACAAGTACCCTTCAATCTGATTCAGAACAGAGGACTCCTAAACCATCTCTATAATTATGAATGCCAGTCCACCCCATAGAAATCCCCTTGTAGATATTCATATTTTCCTTTAATTTGTGCTAATTTCTAAAATGAAATCATTATTACATAACAGAGTATCATGCTTTCTTTGTCACTTCACTGTCCATTTTGTTTGGAAAACTTACCTACTGAATCCTAGTATGATCTACATCTCAAGCCATAACTGCACAGAATGAAGTATAAGGTCATAAATGTACTATGACAATATAAATGTATATGCATGCAGAATGAATTATGTTATCATTCTAAACATAAAAGAATAAACCCTTTTCATATAAATGAATAATATTCAATTCCTATGCATGTGTTATATCTCTATAAGTAAAAAATCAAAGAACTTCAAGCAGTTTAATTTTTAGAATAGAAAAACAAAATTTAAATATTCAATCTAAATACATAAATATCAATTTAAGTAATTGCTAGCATGGTATTTATGGAAAGCCCAAAATATAACTGATAGAAATATATTCAGCAAAAATAACATGACATTTGCTAACATGTTGAATAACCCATATATGCTTCAACAGAAGATTCAGTCTCTCTTCCATTCCAGGGTTTGTTTATAGACAACTTTCCAGAGTCTGGTTTGTTTTAATAACGACTTCCTATGTAAAAATACAATTTTAAATTGAGTGTTAAGCGATACTTCTTAAATTGGTCTTTTTCTAACATAAACATTGTAATGAAAAAGCCCCATACTATGTAAAATGATAAGTATTAAGTGGCAGTATGAACCAAAGTAAAATAAAGAAACCTAGTTCAAATTTTATTCAGGCATATTTATCAGGACATCTTATGCCAACATATCCCTGTAGCTCTATTTGCTCCTCATAGTTACTTCCCTCTAGAAAAGTTGATGTGATGACTACTTTAAAATTTCTACTTCCTGGGGTGCCTGAGTGGCTCAGTCGGTTAAGTGGCCGACTTCGGCTCAGGTCATGATCTCGCGGTCCGTGAGTTCGAGCCCCGCGTCGGGCTCTGTGCTGACAGCTCAGAGCCTAGAGCCTGTTTCAGATTCTGTGTCTCCCTCTCTCTGACCCTCCCCTGTTCATGCTCTGTCTCTCCCTGTCTCAAAAATAAATAAAATGTTAAAAAAAAAATTCTACTTCCTTTTTTCTAGAACAGAAAATTAAAAGCGTTTGAGATACCAGTACTCTTGATACCCATATAGCAAGTATTTCATTTTCATTGAAAGGCAAATTTCCTTTCCCTGAAATACATATCTATACATTCTGATCATTTCTCTTGAGCAACTGTTTTTGCTAAGGACTTTTTGTTTTGTTTTGTTTTCAGTTTCAAAGTCTAAGTCAAAAATAACATCGAGCTTACTTCTTAATCCCTTGAATTTTTTAAAGAGAAACAATGACTACCTTAAACTTGGAAAAATAAAGAAATTTTTTACTGATGAGGCTTTCAAAGATACAGCAAAAGTGTTCAGATGAAATATCTCATTGGATTCCCACAAAATATGGTGAATTGGGCATATATTACTCCCATGGACCACTTCCATAGATAAAATGGCTTAAAAATATTACAAAATCAGGAAATGACAAGAATGCTAATCCTGCTCATTCCTTGTCAAATTACACTGTTTTATTTCTGGATCCAAAAAGGATATAAAGAGATAAACCAAATTTACAACTTATAAATGATTTAGGAACTAAAGAAGCATTCATATAAGATTTTGATACACTTCAAATTATCCTCATAGCAATTGAAAGATTAGATATTTTCTTTTTTTTTTCTTTTTTTTTTTTTTTTTACTTTGGGACTTTTTAATGTAAACAATCATTCTTGATTAATTTTCAAAATAACGATACAAATGTAGCATTTTTCTTGGAATGGAGAACTTGCTGGGAGGTTACTTCATTCTTTTTCTCTATTTCAAATGTGCATCTCGTAGTGCCAGCTGCTTTTCTCGGAAGGAACGCTTGTTCTTTGACCAGACATTATGGCTATACCGCATCACCATGAAGTTCTTCTGTTTTTTCTTCTCTTTATTTGTGGAACTAGAAAATGGGTTCATTTTGGTTTTCTTCCTCACAAATTCTTTTCGGTCTGTCTTTCCAGCCATTGCCATTGCTAGTCTTGTCTCCTTGTCAGACTTTGGTTGTTTATGAAGGCGTTCAATGTCCTGAAGAGAAAGTAACTCACCCCTGGGCTCCTCATCACTATCTATTTCAATGTGTTTCCTCTTTTGGGTCTTCCCTGGTGCAGCGTCAATTTCTTTCCACATTTGGGCCATGCGGATTTTCTGGAAGTCTTCCTGAGTTAAAATTCAGCTAGTGCTAATGGCCATGGCTTTGGCTCTCCTCTCCTCCATGGGCATGCTGTTGAGCTTCTTGGAGATTTCTTGCTGTTCTTCATCAGAAGAGTGGTGCACATCAACCCACTCACCATCGGCATCTGCCTCCTCACTGAGACTGGTGGTCTCCCACTCATCTTCATCGTTTTCAGCATTCTCTTCTGTTTCAACTTCTAGAACTTCTGCTCCTGGAATGTAATCTTTAGCATCTAATTCTCCATATTCTTGCACTCTTGCTTCTATGGAGGCCTCTGTAGGCTTACCCCGGAATTTCTTTTGCAACATCTGAGGATTCAGTGTTCAGAAGAGCTGAATCAAAGTTCTAGCAGACATCATCACATTCTTATCTTTGTGTGTTTTATACTGAGCCAGGTCTTGGAGAAGTTCTTCTTTCATGGCTAGAGGACATCGAGCTGTTATCTTTTATAGCATTGATTCCTACTGTCATGACCTCCCCAGAGTTCTTGTCGGTGACAAAATTGTTGGCCACAGTCATGAGCAATGACTGAATGATCTCTGGGGGTACTAAATGATGAGATGCTTGGGCAGCAAACAGAAGAATCTTTGTTACCTCTCTTTGGTGGGGCTGCAGAAATCTTTGCACAAAGGGATAGAAGTTGAAGAGAAAAAGCTCGTGAATCCCCACCAATCTGGAGATGAGGTTCATGAGCATCATTTTCACCTCAAACCTCTCCTTAGAGCTCTCTAGCTGCGTTAGTTGTTTTTCCGCAAAATCTTGGGGATCATGAATCAAATGAATAGCTGAAAAGTTAAACATCTCTGGTTTTTTCTTCTTTTTTTGTTTCTTGATAACTTTCATAACCTTTTCCAACCTTTTCTTGTTTTTGGAACTTTTTTTCCCTGTGGCATATTGCACTAGCAGGTCTCTTGCTGTTGGTCCTTCATCCTCAGACTCTGAGTCGCTGTCCTGTTTCTCTTCTTCATCTTTCCCAAGGAAAAATGTCAAAGCAGCAACTAATATCTTAGTGACCTTAGAGAAACACACGGTTATCATATCGACAGTTTGGGCATCATTCCAGATGTTTTTTCTGTAGAGTTCAATCATCACATCCAAAGATATCTTGGCTGCAGTTGCATTGCTATCTCTTAACATGGTATACATTAAATTCTGCAACACTATGTTCACTTTATTGTTCTTGTGTTCTGCATTTATATTCTTGATATCAGTGACAATATGTGTGTATAAAGTCTTTTGCAGAAGCTTATCATGGCAACGCAGAAGTTCAAAGAAGAGTTCTAGCAAACTTGATGGATTGATGAGATTCTTGTTTCTCAGCAAGATCAAAGCTTTGCAAAATGTCATTCGAAGATCTGGATCCAAGACAGTGTGATTGTAGGAAAGAAGATCTTTCAGCTCTTGAGGAAATTTACTTAAATGTTCTGGATAGCAGTGACCAATCTGTGCCATAAACATCACCAGCTCTGCCAGTTTTTTGCTGGGTTTATTTGGTTGTAATTTGAAAATCTCTACATTGGATTTATAGTGATTATACTGCTGTAGAAACTCCTTGATGTAGGCCGGCGGATCCCGCTTGATCAGATTCTGTAACTGCGGCAAGTTGCTGGGCAGCTTGTTATTGTTTCTGTTAGACATGCTGGCTACTGACTGGATCCGCCAGGAGCAGTGTTAAAAAACCTCACACCGCCTGCCACCACCAACCGAATCAGCTACAGGTGGGAATCCTGCTTCTGAGTATGACCGGAAATCTAGATATTTTCAATTAAATGGTTGTCTGTGAAAGAATCTAGGAGCACATGGGCCTAGGTTCTACTATGAGTTCTGTGACCTTAGAGAAGTTTATTTCATTTCTTCATTTGAAAAATGGGTATAACAGTACCAACCTCAACTATTCTGAAAATTAAATGACAAAGTAAGCGCAGATGAAAACACTTAGGATTATTCTTAAAAGATATTGGAGTCTCAATTCAGTATTAGTTCTTCCTTCTGCCACTTCCATGAAAAATAAAAGCTATACAAATGTTAGTTAACTAAACCTTTTAGGGTTTGATGATTTTGAGAACATCTCTGATCATAGTAAGTTGTGAAATTTTTAATAGTTACAGAAATTGTGGGTCATTAATCATGAATTACCATTATGAAGAATACAAAATCTTACAAATAGTCAATTTTATAGTATTTTTTTTTAAATAATGGACTGACACCTGGGGCTTATTATCATACCATTGTCTGATGAGTTAATTTGGTTTATGGCCCAGATTCCCATGATGAACTTAAAGCATGTGTTCATATGCCAATAAAATATAAATTGTCGGAACGCCTGGGTGGTTCAACTGGTAAACGTCCAACTTCAACTCAGGTCATGATCTCGTCCATGAGTTCGAGCCCTGCGTCGGGCTCTGTGCTGACAGCTCAGAGCCTGGAGTCTGTTTCGGATTCTGTGTCTCCCTTTCTCTTTGACCCTCCCCCATTCATGCTCTGTCTCTCTCTGTCTCAAAAATAAATAAACATTAAATATATATATATATATATATATATATATAAATTGTCTTGTGCTAATGCAATAAAGCACACTCAAAAGATTTGAGATACACTTGAAATATAATAAAATTATTTCTAATAACTCTCTAAACTTAGATTAAACTCAAATATGTAAATACATGACTGGTATAATTAATATTAACACACAGGAAGTAATAGTTTCTGTGAATAAAAAAAGAATTTACCACTCAATTTTACATATATTAATGAAATAAATATTCATATGTCTTTCACAATGGAAAATATTTCTGCATCTAATTCTAGCAGTAAATATATAATGACTTTATTTTTCAAATTTCTTTTTGATTTTACTTTAAAAAAATGATAAATAAGAACATTTCCTTACTTTGTAAAGCTTTGATACTGTGTATGCCAGGAAGCTGGATAGAAAGAAGAAAGCTAGAAATTCCTGGGAAAATGATAAATTTCTAGAGAATCAAAATTACAAATATAATAAAGTTCAAATACATCATAAAAGGACAAAATATATCTGCAAATTGATGTTGAATATGATTTTTTGCTATGGTCTGGAAAGAAAAATAAATTAAGCACAATATACATAAATCTATACCTACCTATAAGGTTGATTGAAATTTTGTGGAATGTGGGCCTGGGAGTTTAGTTTTTACTCTATGTAAGTAGCCTTATTATAAACCTGAACTAAATTCAGAAAGCAAATGAATTAATGAATTATACTGGGCTATACATATGATACTGTTTTTTCATAGATTTTTTTCCCTAGAAATAATATCTTCACCTGATTTTTATTCTTCTGTAATTTATGTTAAATTAAGAAGAGTAAATCAATCATTGCAGACTTGGAAATCACCACAAGTTTATACATTCTTTGTAAAACAATTTCAATAACTAGTATCACCTATTTTCATCCCATTCCAACAAAACTCACTTATATATAACTTAGTAATGGGTTCTTTTTTAATTTTTTAAAAAAATTATTTTTAAAAAATTTATTTAATTTTGAGAGAGAGAGAGAGAGAGAGAATGAATGGTGAAGGGGCAGAGAGAGAGAAACACAGAATCTAAAGTAGGATCCAGGCTCTGAGCTGTCAGCACGGGGCTTCAGGCGGGGCTCCAAACCACAAACTGTGAGATCATGACCTGAGCTGAAGTCAGACGCTTAACTGACTGAGCCACCCAGGCTCCCCAGTAATAGTTTCTTATAAGAATTATCTTCAGTTTCCTTCAATAATTAGCAGTTTTGAAAAATATTGTGCCCACTGTAGTAACTTTAATCATATGGAATCTAAATTCCAAAATGTAAATCAATTCATATTAGCTAAAATAAGCAGGTTTACTAAGAAATAGGGGAGGGCAAATTCATTACCTCTGTGTTACAAAGGGAATAAGAATGATATGATGAGCACTTGAGAAAGAAGGATGGAAACATGGTTTTATCTCTGTGACATCATGTTGGTGGTGGCTTTCATTGGAATTGAATGCAGACTAAGGTAGAATGTAGTGTATGATAGTTAAAGTGAAAGTGTTCAGAATACAGTTTACACTTTTAAAATTACTTGTATGATTATAATATTTATTAAGATATAATTCACACACTGTAAAATTTGCCTTTTAAAATGTACAATTTTTTTATTTTTTTAGCATATGCAGAGCTGTGCTATTATCAGCACTATCAAACATCCTCTTTTGGTTATTTTTCAGAATGCTTAGAGTTATTTACCCAGGCTTTTCCTAACTTTTTACAAATTTTAATATACATTATCTTTAGAAACCCTTACTTTAATAGCTATCTGATAGGAGATTTACTGAGACCAACACTATACAATCTTAAGAATGAAATCCCATACATCTTTACATCTTCCCATACAGTTAATGGGAAAGAACATAGATTTGCATATTTGCACTGTATTATACTGTACTAGTAAAGTAAAAATAAAAATATTGTCAACACACATACATGTATCTCAACAATTGATGATATTTCATTTCTAACCATAAATAATAAATACCTAATTACCACATAGGTGTATTTCCCCCAGCTTGGAATACAGATCATGCTATATTTGAAATCATTTCTGAATCATTTATCATAACAAATCATAAAGAAACATTGTCTTTTGAAGCACTGATTCTTTCTTCTTTAGAGGTGTGTGTTTGTGTGTGTGTGTGTGTGTGTTTCAAGTTTTTATTTAAATTTTAGTTAACAAAAAGTACAAAATTGGTTTCAGGAGTAGAATTCAGTGATTCATCACTTATAACACCCAGTGCTCATCACAAGCGCCCCCCCATACCCATTACCGATTCAGCCTATCCCTTGCACAATTCCCCTCTAGTGACCCTGCTTGTTTTCTATAGTTAAGAGTTTCTTATGGTTTGCCTCCCTCTCTTTTATTTTCTTCCACGATGTTCACCTTTTTGCTTCTTAAATCCACATATGAATGAAATCATATGGTATTTTGTCTTTTTCTGACTAATTTCACTTAGCACAATATACTCTAGCTCCATCCACATCATTGCAACTGGCAAGATTTCATTCTTTTTGATGGCTGAGTAATATATATATATACCATTTCTTTATCCAACGTCAGTTGATTGACATTTGGGTTATCTCCATACTTAACATCAGTTGATGGATGTTTGGGCTCTTTCCATACTTTGACTATTGTTGATAATGTTGCTATAAATATTGGGGTGCATGTGCTCCTCCAAATCAGTATGTGTGTATCCTTTGGGTAAATTCCTAGTAGTGTAATTGCCGGATCATAGGGTAGTTCCATGTTTACTTTTTTAAGTAAACTCCATACTCTTATCTAGAGTGGCTGCACTGGTTTGCATTCCCACCAACAGTGCAAGAACGTTCCCCATACTCCACATCCTAGCCAACATCTGTTGTTTCCCATGTTATTAATTTTAGCCATGTTGATTCTTGTGAAGTTATATCTCCTTGTAGTTTTGATTTGTATTTCCCTGATGATCAGTGATGCTGAACATCTTTTCATGTGTCTGTTGGCCATCTGTAGGGGAAGATTTTTTATTTATACTCTTGGTAAAATTAACCTCCTAAAGCACAGTTCTGACTTTTCAACACCCAAATTATATGTGTCAACAGAATTTCTTTATCTGGTGTCCAAGACCCAAACTAACAATTCAAATTTTATTCCAACTACTCTATTTCATACATTTAACCCAAAAATTGAGTAATTTTATGTATATCTGGGTAAACCATAAGTTCCCTGTGTATGCGCCTTTAGTCTTTTTTTCTGATGACCCACTGTCTAAACGACTTTTGAACAACCTGCTCAAGTACCACCTGCACTAAAAATCATTCCCTTGCCTAAATAGATCTCTCCTTCCTGAGGTATCCTATGGCTTAGACTATCTCCATTCTGGAATCAGTGAGTTTCTCCCTCAATTTACAATTATCTGCCTATATTTTTCATTTCCCTTAATTTGACTATGAGCTTCCTAAGGACATTCACCAGGTATACATTATATTTCCTAGAGCTTCAGGACCCTATTAACTCATTGAAATAGTTATTTATGCCTAACTAATATTATAGAACACAAGGGTTCAAGAAAACAATGTTGTAATTTTAGAAAGAGCATTATCAGTTTTATCAAGATTTAATTTAAAAACTTGTCTTTCTTGGTAGTAGCTAATTATGAACTTAGAAATCATGTAAAATTCTCTCTAGAAACCTCTTCTGTAATTCAGGGTAATAAATAACAGGGATGAGAGGGCTGAGAACATATGACTATATAGATGTGGCATGCACATTATTTGATGCAAATAAAGGATTCCCAAAGTAACTCATCTTCCTACTGATGCTTTGAATTTTAGCTCCATCATACTTATTAATCAGAAAACAATGTAGTAGTGACTCTTAACTAACTCAAAAGACATTTCTCTTAATAACAAGAATTCACAAGTTGGGTCTGGACCTTAGGTTGTTAATAACACACTTAAGATTTAAAACCTCAGAAGAATACATGCAAACATAGCTGTGAGCAGGTAGGTACCCTACGTACAGAAATAGCAACAACAGCAGCAACAACAACAATTACAAGAAAATCCTATGTAATCAAAATATACAAGGTGAATAAAAACAGAAACAATGTTTGATGCTAATATTTTATGCATTTAAAACTTCCATACATTTATGCTTTAAAAATATGTGCTTAGGTAAGTCAGAGAAAGACAAATATTATATATCTTAATTCATGTGTGGAATTTAGAAACAAACAAAAAGACAAAAAAAAAAAAGAAAAAACACTTTTTAATACAGATGACAAAGTTCTGGCTGCCAGAGGGGAGATTGGTGGGGGATGGATAAAGGAGATTAAGAGTACACTTACCATAATGGGCACTGAATAATGTATAAAACTGTTGGATCATTACACTGTATGCCTGAAACTAATATAACACTGTATATTAATTGTACTTCAATAAAAATGTTTATGCTTACTTACCAATATAATAAAGTCATGAAAAAGTTTTTCCCTATTACCTATATAATTAATTATGTATCAAGAAATCCAGAAGTCTCTTTGTAAAATTTGTTACAATGTATGTGCATTAAATATGCAGACATATGATCTCACTATTTGGAAAAAAATGGATATGGTTAGTTATAAAACATTTGACAAATCCTCTAAACAAATAGAGGAAAAGAAGTCAAAACAAAAACAAATCCTCTAAACAACAGTAAATATATTCATCCCAATTCAGCTTTGCTGGTGAAAGTTAGTAGACAGTATAGACATCAGAATTACCATATCAGTGGAGAAGGCAAGATGATAGAGTAGTAGGTGGACCCTATGTTTCTTCATCCCTCAATTACAGCCCAATAGATATTGGATTATTCTGAACACCCAGGAAATCAATCTGAGGACTGAAAGATGGACTGCACAAATAGAGGGAGAAAAGCGGCCACATTGTGGAAGGTCAGATCTGTGGAAAGTTGGTTTGGGAGTGGAAAAAAATGTGGTGCTGCAGAGGGGAGGAGCCCTAATCATGGAAGGAGGAGGAAGAGAGAAAGAAAGAGAGAGAGAAAGAGTGAAAGCATGCGGGGGATTGCACAAGAAAAAAATCTTCTCCCAAACCATTGACTGGGAAAAAAAGAGGGGTTGATTATCTCCAGTATTTACAAGCATCTGAGCTCAAAGTCTCAAGTGTTAGAAGTCTGTGCCAGTGCCAGGGTCAGACCTAGTAGGCTTAGCAGGTATCATGTGGGGAAGGAGGGAAGAGGCCCAGGAGCCAAAAAGAGTGGTCTGAGAATGCCCTGGGTAGCCCTGGAAGAAACTTCTCCTTTTCTGGAATGTATTTGGGAGAGGTGGCACTGCCTCTCAGTGGAAAAAGAGATAGCAGGTGACATTGAATGGTCCCATTAATTAGCATAGCAGCAGTCACCTGCTGAAGGCAGTTGCCTAGAAGCAAGCTTTTGGCTGCACTTTACCATAGAATCCCTGCCCCTGTGCAGTCATGTGACTGATTTTCTTGGACGAAGCAGCACCAGCCACAGTGCAGTGAGATGCTCTCCCACAGGATCAACATGGCTTCTTGCAGGGATGGAGTCCTAAAATTTGGAGTGTGAAGCCCAACCATGCACTAGATAAAACACAGGGGTATTATACTGCCAGAAAGAAGACAGCTCAGATGCAGACAGGGTGAAGACAAGGTTCTGATGGAAGCCTGGGACACAGGAGGGGAGATTGTTCTTCTGTGAGGGCTTCCTGAACTGCAGCAGGAGTGGTATCACCTCTCTCAGAATGAGAAGACAGTGTGACGCCATTTCCCCCCCACCCGTCAGCATGGACAGACTTCAGTGAATAATACAGTGCTCCAACTGGAGAATGGAGCTGCTTACAAGATCCACCTTACTGTACCCTGCAAGTGCACCCTTACTAGGGCAAGTCAGACTGGGAACTAGCACAGCAGGCACCTCCCCCAGAAGACCAGCACAACCCCTGATGCAAGCACCAAGTCTACTGATCATAAAGTGCTACAAAGCTTCAGCTCTAGGGAAAATAAGATTCAGACTTTTCTAACAAGCACACCAAACACACCTACTTACATCTTGCCACACAGTGGACCAGGTCCAAATGGTCCACTGCAGGCAAGGAGAAACTGCAGAGGACTGATCTGAGGGCAAGAGCCAGAGCACAACAGCAGAGTGCACATAGCATGCACCAAAAAAAAAAAAATTCCTGAAGTGCCAGGGCCTGGCACTGGGTATATGAGTATTGAAGAGTATATGAGTATAGAAGAGTATATGATCTCTTCTTAATACAGCCATTACTCTCAAAAGCAGGAAATGTAACAGGTTTTCCTAACACACAGTAGACAGAGGCCTAGGCAAAATGACAAGATGGAGAAATCCATCCCAAAATGTTCAAGAATTCATTATACTTACATATATGGGTTAAAAAAAAGCTTAGGGCGGAAAATCACTGCCACAGGGAAAAAGCACCCAAGGTTGGTTAGTGAGTAACTTGTCATATCACCGGCAGAAAACTGCTTCTCATCTGGCACCAATATTCTTTGATCATAAACTCCACTTGCCCTCCAGACCCTTTGCTTCTTGCACACACAACTTAATGATTACTATCAGATTGTTTTCTTCACGTTCGCCACGTGTGTACGATCTTGAGAGCTCAATAAATATGAGGCAAAACCACTGCTCAGGATACTTGTCTCTCCCAGATATTAGCATCTCTTGTTTTCATTTCTGCTTCTGCTCTCTTGATGGACAAGAAAGAACTCCAGACTCATAGTCTGTGACACCAAAAGAAAGAATTACAAGAAGTCACGACCAAGGATCTAATCAAAACAGATATAAGTAAGATGCCCGAACCAGAACACAAAACGACGATCATAAGGATACTAGTTGTGCTTGAGAAAGCATAGAAAAAACTAAGAAACACTTAATGCAGAGATAAAAGATCAAAAACTAGTCAGGCCAAAATACAAAATGCTATAACCGAGATGCAAAACCGACTGGCTGTATTGACATGGATGGATGAAGCAGAAGAATGAATCAGTGATATAGAACAAATAGTTATGGAAAATAATGAAACTGATAAGAAAAGGGACAGAAAAACATTGGATCACAAATGTTGTTGTAGGGAACTCAATAATTCCATAAAGCATAATAATATTTGTATCATAGGAGTCTCAGCAGAAGAAGGAAGGGAAAAAGAGGCAGAAGATTTATTTGAGCAAAATATAGATAAAAATTGCCCTAATCTAGGAAAGGAAACAGAAAACAAAATCGAAGATGCACAGAGAATTCCCATCAAAATCAACAAAAACTAGCTAAAACCAATACATTTGGTAGTGAAATTTACAAAATATACAGACAAGAAAAGAATCCTGAAAGTAGCAAGGGAAATAAAAAGTTCTTAACGTTACAAAGGAAGAAAATTAAGGTTCATAGCAGATCTGTCCACAGAAACATGGCAGGCCAGAAGGGAGTGACATGATATATTCAACATGATGAATGGACAAAATACGCAGCCAAGAAAACTCTATCCAGCAAGGTTGTCATTTGAATAGAAGGAGAGATGAAGGATTTTCCAGGGAAACAAAAACTAAAGAGGTTTATTACCATTATACCAGACATCCAAGAAATATTAAAAGGCAATCACTGAGAGGGAGAAAAAGACCAAAAGCAACAGAGACTACAAAGGAACAGAGAATACCACCAAGAAGACCAACATTACAGTTAAAACAATGGCACTAAATTCATGCCTATCAATAATCACTCTGAATGTAAATGGACTAAGTACTCCAATAAAAAGACATAGGGCATTGCAATGGGGAAAAAAACAAGACCCATCTATATGCTGCCTACAAGTAAGTATTCAGACCTAAAGAGACCTGAAGGTGGAAAGAAAGAGGATGGAAAACCATCTATCATGTTAATGGATGTCAAAAGAGAGCTGGATTAACAATATTTATATTAGATAAACCAGGTTTTACAACAAAGACTAGTAAGAGTTGAAGATCTAACAAGTATAAATGTTCATGCCCACAACTTGAAAGCACCTGAATATAGAAATCAGTTAATAACAAAGATATAAAAACTCATTGATAATAATACAATAATACTAGGAAACTTTAATGCACACTTACAAAAATGGATAGATCATCTAAACAGAAAATCAATAAGGAAAAATTGGCCATAAATGACACACTGGACCAGATGTACTTAACAGATATATTCAGAACATTGCACTATAAAGCAGCAAAATACACATTCTTTTTGAGTGCACATGGAACATTCTCCAGAATAGATCACATACTGGGTCACAAATCAGCCTCAACAAGTACACAAAGACTGAGATCATACCATGCATATTTTCAGACCACAACTCAATGAAACTTGAAGTCAGTCACAAGAAAAAGTTGGAAAGACGACATATACATGGAGGTCAGAGAACATTCTACTACGAAATGAATGGGGTAAACAGGAAATTAGAAAAGAAATAAAAAAGTACATGGAAGCAGTTGAAAATGGAAACATGACAGTCCTAAACTTTTGGAAGAACAAAGGAAGGCCTAAGAGGGAAGTATATCACATTACAAGCCTACCTCAAGAATAAGAAAAGTCTAAAACCACAACATAACCTTAAAACTAAAGGAGCTAGAAAAGGAATAGCAAATAAAGCCAAAAGATAGTAGATGAAGGGACATAATAATGAACTAAAGCAGAAATAAATGACATAGACACCAAAAAGAATAGTATCAATGAAAAAGAATAGATCAATGAAACTAAGAGCTGGTTCTTATTGAAAGAAGTAATTCAATAATTGATAGAATGCATTAATTAGTTGAAAGAATTAATAAAATAGATAACTCCCTAGCCAGACGTAAAAAGAAAGGAAGAAAGAAAGAAAGAAAGAAAGAAAGAAAGAACCCAAATGAATGAAATTTTGAATTTAAGAGATCAAAAACACCAGAGAAATGCAAAAATTATAAGAAAATATTATAAAAAATTATATGCCAATGAATGGGGCAATCTGAAAGAAAAGGACAAATTCCTAGAAACACACAGACTACCAAAGTTGAAATAAGAAAATAGAAAAATTGAACAGACCCATAACCAGAAAAGAAATTGAATAAATAATAAAAAATCTCCCAATATAACCAAAGAGGTAAAGATTTTTACTCTGAAGACTATGGAACACAGATAAAAGAAATTGAAGTGGACACAAGGAAATGGAAAAAACATTCTATATGTATGTATTGGAAGAACAAATATTGTTAAAATGTCTATGCTACCCAAAGCAATCTATACATTTAATGCAATCCCTATCAAAATATCACCAGCATTTTTCACAGAGGTAAACCATCCTAAAATTTGCACAGAATGACAAAAGACACTGAATACACAAAGCAATATTGAAAAAGAAAAGCAGAGCTGGAGACAGCATAATTCCAGACTTCAAGTTATGTTACAAACTTGTAGTGATCAAGACCGTTATGGTACTGGCACAAAAACAGATACATAGTTCAGTGGAACAGAACAGAACACCCAGAAATGGACCCACAGTTATATGATCAATTAATTATGGTACTGGCACAAAAACAGATACATAGTTCAGTGGAACAGAACAGAACACCCAGAAATGGACCCACAGTTATATGATCAATTAATCTTTGACAAAGAAGGAAAGAATATCCAATGAAAAAAGACAGCCTACTCAACAAATGGTGTTAAGAAAAGTGGACAACAACATGCAGAAGAATGAAACTGCACCACTTTATTACACCATACACACACACACACACACACACACATTCAAAATGGATGAAAGACTTAAATGTGAGATAGGAAACCATCAAAATCCTAGAGAAGAGCACAGACAGAACCCTCTTTGACATTTGCCACAGTAACTCCTTACTAGACACGTCCCAGGAGGGAAGAGAAAAAAAAAAAAAAGAAAGAAAAAATGAACTATTGGGACTTCATCAGGATAAAAGTCTTCTGGACAGAGAAAGAAAGAATCAACAAAAGTAAAAGACAGCCTACAGAATGGGAGAAGATATTTGAAAATGGTATATCTGATAAAGAGTTAGTATCTAAAATCTATAAATAACTTATCAAACTCAACACCCCCAAAAACAAATAATCCAGTACAAATAACATACCAAACTCAACACCCAAAAAATAAATAATCCAGTTAAGAAATGGGCAGAAGACACGAATAGACATTTTTCCAAAGAAGCCATACAGATGGCTAGCAGACACATGAAAAGATGCTCAACATCACTCATCATCAGGGAAATACAAATAAAAACCACAATAAGATACCACCTCACACCTGCCAGAGTGGCTAACATTAGCAACACAGGAAACAACAGGTGTTGGAGAGCATGCAGAGAAAGGAGAACCTTCTTACAATGCAAACTGGGAATGCAAACTTGTGCAGCCACTCTGGAAAATGGTATGGAGGTTCCTCAAAACATTAAAAATAGAACTATCCTACAACCCATCATTTGCAGTACTATATATTTACCCAAATGATACAAACATATTGACTCAAAAAGGCACATCCATGCTGAAGTTTATAGTATAATTTTCAGTAGCAGCTAAATTAATGCAATACACACACACACACACACACATACGCACACACACACACACAGACACACACACAGAGAATGGAATATTACTCAGCCATCAAAAAATGAAATCTTACCATTTTCAGTTACATGTATGTTGCTAGTGTATATTATGCTAAGCGAAATAAGCCAATCAGAAAAAGAGAAATACTATGACTTCATTTATATATGAAATTTAAGAAACAAAACAAATGAACATAGGGCAATGGGGAAAAAAGAGAGGGAGCCAAACATTAAGAGACTCTTTTTTTTTTAAATTTTTTTCAACGTTTATTTATTTTTGAGACAGAGAGAGTCAGAGCATGAACGGGGGAGGGTCAGAGAGAGAGGGAGACACAGAATCAGAAGCAGGCTCCAGGCTCTGAGCGGTCAGCACAGAGCTTGACGCGGGGCTCGAACTCACGGACCGTGAGATCGTGACCTGGCTGAAGTCGGACGCTTAACCGACTGCGCCACCCAGGTGCCCCAAGAGACTCTTAAGTATAGAGAACAAACTGACCTTTGATGGACGGGAGGTGGGTGGAGAATGGGCTAGATGGGTTATGGGTATTAAGGAGAGCACTTGTTTTAGTGAGCACTATGTATGATATGTAAGTGATAAATCACTAAATTCCACTTCTGAAACCAATATTACATTATATGTTAAGTATGAATTTAAATAAAAACCTTAGCCAAAAACAACAACAAAAAATAACTCACCTAGAGATGGATTGAAGCAGCAACCTAAAGGAAGTAAATATTGTGATCCCTCAAATATGGTGGATTGGAACAAATTATGACAAAATACTATGAATCACATTGACATCCCCACTATCTCATATTCATTATAAATGCCTGAACTCCTCCAACTTCTGATAATTTCACATATTTTAGATTTTAACTACACAATTTTATTGCCAAAGTGAAGTGGAGATGAGTGAACTGCATGAACTGAAATGGAAAGGCAGCTAAAAGTAATGGGGGAGGAAGATTTTGAGCATATAAAATTATGCTGATTATGTTCATTTAATTACCTGTGGGAGGGGGTGATAAAAGGCACATTGGACACTGAATATAATCTTTAAGCATAATTAGTAAATTTGCTCTGATAGTGTTTTCCTAAGGAGTGGAATCACCAAAATCTCCTTTAATCAGCAATTATCCCTATCTGTTCTGTAGCAGATGTGCATTTTACCAACAAAATAAGCCAGAGTCTCCTAATGGATAAGCTACCCCTGGGGGAGTGTATTAAGCATTTCATGGAAGCTACAATAATTCTTTCAAGTTTTGAAGCAGTAATTTTCAATGGTATCCTCTTACCTACCAAATAAGACAAGAAAATGCCAAAACCAACAGTGTGTGTAGGTTGCTCACAATGGCTCATTGAGTCTTCTTTCCAACCTGGCATAATTTGTAGTTTAAGTGAAAAAAAAACTCAGAAGAGCAAAGAAAGCTTATTGTAGCTGTTGCTGTGTTTTGTTGTAGCTGTTCCTGTGTTTTGGGCCTCCTTTGTACCAAACTTTACACCTGCTGAGTCCTAGGGAATTTATTCAAAGGATGACAAAGTAGAAAGTAATTTATGAGTATTTAATTTTCACAGCAGTTTAAAAAGGAAATGTGAAAGACCTCAAAAATGATAATTCATAGAAAAGAACAGATGGTAGTTTGAATGAAGGATAAAATAGTAGCAGGTGAAATTAAACAGGAGTGACTCACATTGGTAACATCAGGGAAGATCTTACAGGGTTTTGTAGACTATTTGTAAGGACCTTGTGTTTGACTCTAAATGAGAAGAGGAGCTACTGGAGATTTGAACAGAGAAATTAGCTGGCTTCATTTTTAACAATCTCTCTCTGGCTTCTATGTTGAGAATAATGTGTCAGAAAGCAAATAAGGAAGTAATGAGAAAATTGTAGTCTATTTAAATCAGTCAAGTGAGAGATAATAGTGCCTCATACCAGGATAGAAATAGTGAAGGTGGTGAGAAACTGTTGTTTAATTAATTCTAGGTCTGACTTAAAGTCATGAGTATGAAACTTAAAAATAAAGACCAAATTTTCTAGTCTGCCCTAATCCTTGTTGTCACTGTCTTGCTGAATATGAGGTGTGTTATGGAATGTACAAGACAGTCTTTGGAGAAGTTTCAGGAGATTTTCAGTGACTTCACTCACTCTATTATCTTTAAATGATTTTTAACATTTACTTTTCTTTCTCTTAATTAGTTAATAAGGTTTTGATGACACCGACTGTGCAGGAAGCATTGTACTAGATATTATGAGATACTTAAATAACAATATTTTAAAACTTTGTACTTAGATTGTGAGGGGAAAAGCTAGGTGCTGAGACATCTGGTAGAACTATTAAGGAACTTAAAGAAAAAAGAGACAGCTCAGTCAGAATTCATTTAGGACAAATTGTAAGAGAGAAAATAAAGTTAATGGTGAAAGTTTATAATTAAAAAAATAATGTTTATTTATTCTTGAGAGAGAAAGAGAGAGAGAGAGAGCATGAGCAGGGGAGAGGCAGAGCAAAAGAGGGACACAGAATCTGAAGCAGGCTTCAGGCTCTGAGCTGTCAGCACAGAGCCCAACGTGGGGCTCGAACTCACAAGCCATGAGATCATGACCTGAGGCGAAGTCGGACACTTAAATGACTGAGCCACCCAGGTGCCCCATTAAAGGAAGAAACATTAAATACTAAGTATGCATAAATAAGATAATAAAAATTGTATAATGAAGTAGATTTCCTTGCAATTCAATGACGTTGAAATGGTCGCATATACATTTATAACAATAACTTAAATCTTATATCCTGGCTGAAACATTAAATGTTAAATCTCTTGGAAATAATATAGTTTGGTTTACATAAGTGAGTTTCAGATACTTAACTATATTTTTTCAGCTCTAAGATCATACAGAATTTAGGGGCAATTGGGTGGCTCAGTTGGTAAGGCATCCAACTTCGGCCAGGTCATGATCTCATGGTTTGTGAGTTTGAGCCCCGCGTTGGGCTCTGTGCTGACAGCTCAGAGCCTGGAGCCTGCTTTGGATTCTATGTCTATCCCCCATCTCTGCCCCTACCTTGCTTGCACTGTCTCTGTCTGTCTCTCAGAAATAATAAATGAATAAACTTACAAAAAAAAGATTAAGTAGATTTTGTAATGCTTTCTTCTTGCATGGACTAACCACTAAGCATAATTGATAAATCTAGTATTCATGGATGAATGAAAAGAGGACTGATATGGTATTGTTTCATGCTTCTCTTGCTGTATCATGTACAAGATCTAAAAAACCTAATTTATGACTCACATTTCTGTCTTTCTTGGCCATGATACACACAGTGCCTAAGGCTATTTAACGTGTTCTGCATGTTTCCTATCTCTAAGCTAAGAACCATTCAGGGAAAATTGTTTTTGGCCCCCTATGCTCTATATTATTTGGCTTCCATACAGCTACTAGATGAGGATTTTGCTCTATGGGAGTATTTAGATATGAATTAGAAATTTTTTACACAGATCAACAAGTCCCTTGGTAATTATATTAGAGTGATATAAGAAAGCTAAATTTTATTAGGTCATATCCATAGTTATGTTGTTATGGCAATGAATATATCATTGGGACATATAGATACACAAATGTAATATGCAAGTAACACACAGGTACTTTCTCAAAAAACAAATATGAAAAAGGTATAATTGAACTGGAAGACAGGAAATATTTTTTTCTTTCTCATTTCCAACAAGGCAGAAAATTAAGTCCTGTGTGTGCATGTACACATATGCATGTGAGTGTGCATACATACATACACACTTGGTGCATGCCTCTGCACACACAACACAGTTAGATACTATACCACAAATGTCTATACATTAATGCAACTAGTTTTTATCAAGCCTATCAGAACATACACATTGAAACAATAATATTTTCAAATAGTTATATTGAGAAGCTATATTAATTACTTGTAAGGAGGCTTCTATTGCTCAGGCCATTTTTGCAATATTTGTTTTTTTTTAATATATGAAATTTATTCTCAAATTGGTTTCCATACAAAACCCAGGGCTCACCCCAAAAGATACCCTCTTCAATACACATCACCCAACCTCCCCTCCCTACCACCCCCCATCAACCCTCAGTTTGTTCTCAGTTTTTAACAGTCTCTTATGCTTTGGCTCTCTCCCACACTAACCTCTTTTTTTTCCTTGCCCTCCCCCATAGGTTCTGTTATGTTTCTCAGGATCCACATAAGAGTGAAAACATATGGTATCTGTCTTTCTCTGTATGGCTTATTTCACTTAGCATAACACTCTCCAGTTCCATCCACATTGCTACAAAGGGCCATATTTCATTCTTTCTCATTGGCACTTAGTACTCCATTGTGCATATAAACCACAATTTCTTTATCCATTCATCAGTTGATGGACATTTAGGCTCTTTCCATAATTTGGCTATTGTTGAAAGTGCTGCTATGAACATTGGGGTACAAGTGCCCCTATGCATCAGCACTCCTGTATGCCTTGAGTAAATTCCTAGCAGTGCTACTTCTGGGTCATAGGGTAGGTCTATTTTTAATTTTTAAAGGAACCTCCACACTGTTTTCCAGAGCGGCTGCACCAGTTTGCATTCCCACCAACAGTGCAAGAGGGTTCCCGTTTCTCCACATCCTCTCCAGCATCTATAGTCTCCTGATTTGTTCATTTTGGCCACTCTGACTGGCGTGAGGTGATATCTGAGTGTGGTTTTGATTTGCATTTCCCTGATAAGGAGCAACGTTGCGCATCTTTTCATGTGTCTGTTGGCCATCTGGATGTCTTCTTTAGAGAAGTGTCTAATCATGTTTTCTGCCCATTTCTTCACTGGGTGATTTGTTTTTAGGGTGTGGAGTTTGGTGAGCTCTTTATAGATTTTGGATAGTAGCTCTTTGTCCTATATGTCATTTGCAAATATCTCCCATTCCGTTGGTTGCCTTTTAGTTTTGTTGATGGTTTCCTTTGCAGTGCAGAAGTATTTTATCTTCATGAGGTCCCAAGAGTTCATTTTTACTTTTAATTCCCTTGCCTTTGGGGATGTGTCAAGTAAGAAATTGCTACGACTGAGGTCATAGAGGTCTTTTCCTGTTTTCTCCTCTAGGGTTTTGATGGTGTCCTGTCTCACATTCAGGTCCTTTATCCATTTTGAGTTTATTTTTGTGAATGGTGTGAGAAAGTGTTCTAGTTTCATTCTTCTGCATGTTGCTGTCCAGTTCTCCCAGCACGATTTGTTAAAGAGACTGTCTTTTTTCCATTGGATGTTCTTCCCTGCTTTGTCAAAGATGAGTTGGCCATACATTTGTGGGTCTAGTTCTGGGGTTTCTATTCTATTCCATTGGCCTATGTGTCTGTTTTTGTTCCAAGACCATGCTGTCTTGATGATTACAGCTTTGTAGTAGAGACTAAAGGCTGGGATCATGATACCTCCTGCTTTGGTCTTCTCCTTCAAAATTACTTTTGCTATTCGGGGCCTTTTGTGGTTCCATATGAATTTTAGGATTGCTTGTTCTAGCTTTGAGAAGAATGCTGGTGCAATTTTGATTGGGGTTGTATTGAATGTGTAGATAGCTTTGTGTAGTATTGATATTTTAACCATATTTATTCTTCCAACCCATGAGCACGGAATGTTTTCCATTTTTTATATCTTCTTCAATTTCTTTCATAAGCTTTCTATAGTTTTCAGCACACAGATTTTTTACATCTTTGGTTAGATTTATCCCTAGGTATTTTATGCTTCTTGGTGCAATTGTGAATGGAATCAGTTTCTTTGTCTTTCTGTTGCTTCATTATTAGTGTATAAGAATGCAACTGATTCCTGTACATTGATTTTGTATCCTGCGACTTTGCTGAATTCGTGTATTAGTTCCAGCAGACTTTTGGTTAAATCTATCGGATTTTCCATGTATAATATCATGTCATCTGCAAAAAATGAAAGCTTAACTTCATCTTTGCCAAATTTGTTGCCTTTGATTTCCTTTTGTTGTCTGATTGCTGATGCTAGCACTTCCAACACTATTTTAAACAACAGCGGTGAGAGTGGAACCGCAAGGAACATCCCTGTCATGTTCCTGATCTCAGGGAAAAACCTCTCAGTTTTTCCCCATTGAGGATGATGGTGGCTGTGGGCCTTTCATAAATGGTCTTTATGATGTTTAAATATGTCCCTTCTATCCCGACTTTCTCGAGGGTTTTTATTAAGAAAGGATGCTGAATTTTGTCAAATGCTTTTTCTGCATCGAATGACAGGATCATATTGTTCTTATCTTCTCTTTGATTAATGTGATGGATCACATTGATTGATTCACGAATGTTGCACCAGCCCTGCATCCCAGGAATGAATCCCACTTCATCATGGTGAATCATTCTTTTTATATGCTGTTGAATTCGATTGGCTAGTATCTTATTGAGAATTTTTGCATCCATATTTATCAGGGATATTGGCCTGTAGTTCTGTTTTTT
This sequence comes from Prionailurus bengalensis, assembly GCF_016509475.1. Classification (NCBI taxonomy): domain Eukaryota; kingdom Metazoa; phylum Chordata; class Mammalia; order Carnivora; family Felidae; genus Prionailurus; species Prionailurus bengalensis. The sequence goes on along the minus strand of NC_057361.1, from coordinate 75,061,762 downwards.
TGCTGGGACTCTGTCTGGTTTAGGAATCAAAGTAATACTGGATTCATAGAATGAGTCTGGAAGTTTTCCTTCCCTTTCTATTTCTTGGAATAGCTTGAGAAGGATAGGTATTATGTCTGCTTTAAACGTCTGGTAGACCTCCCCTGGGAAGCCATCTGGTCCTGGACTCTTATTTGTTGGGAGATTTTTGATAACCGATTCAATTTCTTCGCTGGTTATGGGTCTGTTCAAGCTTTCTATTTCCTCCTGATTGAGTTTTGGAAGAGTGTGGGTGTTCAGGAATTTGTCCATTTCTTCCAGGTTGTCCAATTTGTTGGCATGTAATTTTTCATAGTATTCCCTGATAATTGCTTGTATTTCTGAAGGATTGGTTGTCATAATTCCATTTTCATTCATGATTTTATCTATTTGTGTCATGTACCTGTTCTTTTTGAGTACCCTGGCTAGAGGTTTATCAATTTTGTTTATTTTTTCAAAAAAAAAAACCAAAAAACTCTTGGTTTCATTCATCTGCTCTACAGTTTTTGTTTTTTTTTAGATTCTATGTTGTTTATTTCTGCTCTTGTCTTTATTATTTCTCTTCTTCTGCTAGTTTAGGGTGTCTTTGCCGTTTTGCTTCTATTTCCTTTAGGTGTGCTGTTAGATTTTGTATTTGGGATTTTTCTTGTTTCTTGAGATAGGCCTGGATTACAATGTATTTTCCTCTAAGGACTGACTTTGCTGCATCAAAGCATTCGGATTGTTGTATTTTCATTTTCGTTTGTTTCCATATATTTTTTATTTCTTCCTATTTGCCTGGTTGACCCATTCATTCTTTAGTAGGGTGTTCTTTAACCTCCATGCTTTTGGAGGTTTTCCAGACGTTTTCCTGTGGTTGATTTCAAGCTTCATCACATTGTGGTCTGAAAGTATGCATGGTATGATCTCAATTCTTGTATACTTATGAAGGGCTGTTTTGTGACCCAGTATGTGACCTATCTTGGAGAATGTTCCATGTGCACTTGAGAAGAAAGTATATTCAGTTGCTTTGGCATGCAGAGCTCTAAATATATCTGTCAAGTCCATCTGATCCAATGTATCATTCAGGGCCCTTGTTTCTTTATTGACCGTGTGTCTAGATGATCTATCCATTTCTGTAAGCGGAGTGGTAAAGTCCCCTGCAATTACCACACTCTTATCAATAAGGTTGCTTATGTTTGTGATTAATTGTTTTATATATTTGGGGGCTCCCTAACTTCGTGCATAGACATTTATACTTGTTAGCTCTTCTTGACGGATAGACCCTGTAATTATTATATAATGTCCTTCGTCATCTCTTGTTACAGCCTTTAATTGAAAGTCTAGTTTGTCTGATATAAGTATGGCTCCTCCAGCTTTCTTTTGACTTCCAGGGGCATGATAAATAGTTCTCCACCCCCTTACACTCAATCTGAAGGTGTTCTCAGGTCTAAAATGAGTCTCTTGTAGACAGCAAATAGATGGGTCTTGTTTTTTTTTTATCCATTCTGATCCCCTATATTTTGGTTGGTGCATTTAGTCCATTTACATTCAGTGTTATTATAGAAAGATATGGGTTTAGAGTCATTGTGATGTCTGTAGGCTTCATACTTGTAGTGATGTCTTTGGTACACTGTCTCACAGAATCCCCCTCAGGATCTCTTGTAGGGCTGGTTTAGTGGTAATGAATTCCTTCAGTTTTTGTTTGTTTGGGAAGACCTTTATCTCTCCTTCTATTCTAAATGACAGATTTGGTGGATAAAGGATTCTTGGCTGCATATTTTTTCTGTTCATCTAATGGAAGATTTCCTGCCATTCCTTTCTGGCCTGCCAAGTTTCAGTAGAGAGATTGGTCACGAGTCTTATAGGTCTCCGTTTGTATGTGAGAGCGTGTTTATTCCTAGCTGCTTTCAGAATTTTCTCTTTATCCTTGTATTTTGCCAGTTTCATTATGATATGTCGTGCAGAAGATTGATTCAAGTTCCGTCTGAAGGGAGTTCTCTGTGCCTCTTGGATTTCAATGCCTTTTTCCTTCCCCAGTTCAGGGAAGTTCTCAGCTATTATTTCTTCAAGTACCCCTTCAGCACCTTTCCCTCTCTCTTCCTCCTCTGGGATCCCAATTATGCGTAGATTATTTGTCTTTAGTGCATCACTTAGTTCTCTAATTTTCCACTCATACTCCTGGATTTTTTATCTCTCTTTTTCTTAGCTTCCTCTTTTTCCATAACTTTATCTTCTAGTTCACCTATTCTCTCCTCTGCCCCTTCAATCCGAGGTGTGGTCACCTCCATTTTATTTTGCAGCCGATTTATAGCATTTTTTAGCTCCTCCTGGATGTTTCTTAGTCCCTTGATCTCTCTGGTAATAGAGTATGTGCTGTCCTGTATACTTTTTTCAAGCCCAGTGATTAATTTTATGACTATCATTTTAAATTCACTTTCTGTTATATTGTTTAAATCATTTTTGATCAGTTGGTTAGCTTTCGCTACTTCCTGGAGTCTCTTTTGTGGGGAATTCTTCAGTTTAGTCATTTTGAATAGTTCCTGGAGTGGTGTGGAGCTGTAGGGCACTTCCCCTGTGCTGTCTTGAATAAATTGCATTGATGGGCAGGGCTGCAGTCAGACCTAATGTCTGCCCTCAGCCCACCGCTGGGGCCATAGTCAGACTGGTGTGTACCTTCTCTTCTCCCCTCCTAGGGGTGGGATTCACTGTAGGGTGGTGTGGCCCCTGTCTGGGCTACTTGCACACTGCCAGTCTTGTGGTACTGCTTAGATGGGATCTGGCGTATTAGCCACGGTGGATCCGCAAGGTGCACAGGGGCGGGAGGGGCAGGCTCAGCTCCCTTTTCCTTAGGTGATCTTCTTTGGGAGGGGCCCTGCAGCACAGGGAGGGAGTCAGACTTGCTGGAGGGATGTCAGTTCCCTGAGAGGATCTGGTTCTCTTTGGAATTTTGGCTGGGGTATGGGCAAGGGAGATGGCACTGGCGAGTACCTGTGTTCCCCACCAAGCTGAGCCCTGTCATCCAGGGCTCAACAACTCTCCCTCCCATTGTCCTCTAGCCCTCCTGTTCTCTGAGCAGAGCTGTTAACTTATAACCTTCCAGGTGTTAAGTCCCGCTTGCTGTCAGAACACACTCTGTCTGGGCCCTCCGCTTTTGCAAGCCAGACTCAGGGGCTCTGCTTAGCAGGCGGGCTGCCCCTCCGCCCTGGCTCCCTCCCGCCAGTCCGTGTAGCACGCACCTCCTCTCCACCCTTCCTACCCTCTTCTTTGGCCCTTCGTCTACACTTGGCTCCAGAGAATCTGTTCTGCTTGTCTTCTGGCAGTTTTCTGGGTTATTTAGGCAGGTGGGTGGAATCTAAATGATCAGCAGGACATGGTGATCCCAGCGTCCTCCTACACTGCCATCTTCTCCCCCATCTTCCATGTTTGCAATATTTGACTTGAAATTGCATTTTAAGGTAACTGCTATGAAGGCAATGGCATTTTCAACTCTGTCCATTCTGATAAACTTGATTACACACCACTAACCTTACATTTATCATAAGGCTCTACTTGGTGCTGAATGATAGTAAATATAAAACTATTTTTTCAAAAAAAAATAATATTTATTTATTTATTTATTTATTAGAGACAGAAAGATGGAGAATGAGCAGGGGAGAATCAGAGAGAGAGAGTATAAAGCAGGCTCCAGGCTCTGAGCTGTTAGCACACAGCCCAATGTGGGGTTCATACTCACAAACTGCGAGATCATGACCTGAGCCAAAGTTGGATGCTTAACCTACTGAGCCACCCAGGCACCCCTGAACAACATTAATTATAATTCCATTCAACATTTTAAGGTATTTACATTGATTTCTTTGTTCTTTTAAATAACTTATTTTTTAAAGTTTTTATTTAAATTCTGGTTAGTAAACATACAGTGTAATATTAGTTTCAGGTGTACAAAACAGTGATTCAACAATTACATACAGTACCTGGAGCTCATCATAAGAGCATTCCTTAATACCATCAACTATTTAACCCATCCCCCTACCACTGACCTCCCTTCTGGTAACTATCAGTTCTCTATAGTGAAGAGCCTTTTGATTTCTCTCTCTTTTGTTGATCTTTGCTTGTTTTTTTTTATTCTTCAATGCCACATATGAGTGAAATAATATGGTATTTGTCTTTCTCTGACTTAAATTAGCATGACACACTCTAGCTCCATCCATGTCCTTGCAAATGGCAAGATTTCATTGTTTTTTATGGATGAATAATATTCCAATATGTGTGTGTATGTATATATGTATATATATATATATATATATATATATAAAGGATATATGGATATATATGTGTATATATGGATATATATAATATGTATATGCATATATATAAGTAATATGCATATCAATTATTCTTTATCAATTTACCTGTTGATTGACACTTGGGTTGCGTCTATATACCTGAGTTTTGTAGATAATGCTGCTATAAACTTTGGGGTGCATGTACCCATTTGAGTCAGTACTTTTTTCATTATTTGGATAAATAGTAGTGCAAAGTCTGCATTGTAAGGTAGCTCAACTTTTAACTTTTTGAGGAATCTCCATATTGTTTTCTAAAGTGGCTGCACCAGTTTGTACTCCCACCAACAGTGCAAGAGGGTTCACCTTTCTACACATCCTGACACCTGTTGTTTCTCTTGTTGATTTTAACCTTTCTACCAGGTATGAGGTGCTATCTCATTGTCATTTTGACTTGTATTTCCCCAATTATGAGTGATGTTGAGCATCTTTTCATGTGTCTGTTGGCCATCTGTATGTATTCTCTAGAAAAATTATCTATTCATGTCTTCTGACCAGTTTTAATTGGATTATTTGTTTGTTAGGTGTTGAGTTTTACTCTTTATATATTTTGGGTACTAACCTTTTATCAGATATCTCATTAGCAAAATCTAATTCCAAAGGTTAACTTTCTGTTTTGTTGATTGTTTCCTTCACTCTGCACAAACTTTTTATTTTGATGTAGTCCCAATAGTTTATTTTTGCTTTTGTTTCCCTTGCTTCAGGAGACATAACTAGAAGGAAATTCCCATGGCCAATATTAAAGAGGGTACTATCTGTTTAATCCTCTAGGAAATTTATGGTTTCAGGTATCACATTTATGTCTTTAGCCCATTTTTCACACTTCATATACAATTTATTCTCAATAACAATATAAAATAAATGGGAGCCATATGACTTTATTACACACATTGAAAATAATTCTATTTAAAATAACATTAGAGAATAGATTTACATGATTCAAGACCATTAACTTTTACTTTCAAATATTGTCAGAATGGTTGAATGCATTTATCTTAGAATCTTGGAGTAATTTGTATTTTTTAATGATTTTTTTCAAATGTTTATTTAAATTCTAATTTTTTTAATGTTTTTTTTTTATTTCTGAGAGAGAGAAAGAGAGAGAGGGAGCAAGCTGGGGGGGGGCAGAAAGAGAGGGAGACACAGAATCTGAAGCAGGCTCCAGGCTCTGAGCTGTCAGCACAGAGCCGGACACAGGGCTCAAACCTACGAACCATAAGATCATGACCTGAGCAGAAGTCGGTTGCTTAACCAACTGAGCCACCCAACCACCCATGAAATGTTTATTTAAATTCTAGCTAGTTAACAATAGTGTAATATTGGTTTCAGGAGTAGAATTTAGTGCTTCATCACTTACATATAACACCCAGTGCTCAAAACAAGTGCATGCCTTCATACCCATCACCCCTTTAACCCATCCCCCACCCAATTCCCCTCCATCAAACCTCACGTTGTTTTCTATAGTTAAGAGTCCATTGTGGTTTTATTCCCTCTCTTTTTGCCTTACACTAGTTTTGTTTCTTAAATTCCACATATGTGTGAAATCATATGGTAATTGTCTTTCTCTGACTAATTATGCTTAGCATAATACACTCTAGATCCATCCATGTCATTGCAAATGAAAAGATTTCGTTCTTTTTGATGACTAAGTAATATTCCACCACCCACACACGTGAGTGTATGTATACTGATGAATGGATGTGGTATGCCACATATTCTGTATCCTTTCATCAATTAATGGACATTTTGGCTCTTTCCATAGTTTGGTTATTGTTGATAATACTGTTATAAACAGCAGGGTGCATGTGCCTCTTTGAATCAGTATTTTTGTATCCTATAGGTAAATATCTGGAAGTGCAATTGCTGCATTGTAGGATGGTTCTACTTTTAACTTTATGAGGAACTTCCATACTGTTTTGCAGAGTGGCTGCAACAGTTTGCATTCTTCCCTACATCCTCACCAACTTCTGTTGTTTCTTGTGTTGTTTATTTTAGCTATTCATACAGATTCTGACAAATGGGAGGTGGTATTCCATCATTGTTTTTATTTGTATTTCCCTGATGATTATCAATGTTGAGCATCTTTTCACGTATCTGTTGGCCATATGTATGTCTTATTGGGAAAAATATCCATTCATGTCTTCTGCCCATTTTTTAAGTGGAAAATTTATTTTTTGGGTGCTGAGTTGCATACATTCTTTATAGATTTTAGGCACTAAACCTTTATCAGATATGTCATTTTTAAATATCTTTTCCCATTCTTTAGTTTGCTTTTTCATTGTGTTGATTGTGTCCTTCACTGTGCAGAAGCTTTTTTATCTTGATGAAGTCTCAATGATTTATTTTTGCTTTTTTTTCTCTTGTCTCTAACAATGTGCCTACTAAGAAGTTGTTATGCCCAATGGCTAAAAGGTTGATGCCTGTGTTCTCATGTAGGATTTTGATGATTTGCAGTCTCAAATTTAGGTCTTTCATCCATTTTGAATTTATTTTTGTTTATGCTGTAAGAAAATGGACCAGGTTCATCTTTCTCTGTTGCTGTCCACTTTTGGAAACAGCATTTGTTTGTTGCAGAAAATTTTTTTCCATTTGATATTCTTTCCTGCTTTGTGGAAGATTAGTTAACTCTGTAGTTGTGGGTCCATTTCTGGGTTTTCTATTCTCTCACAATGATCTATGTGTCTGTTTTTGTGCCAGTACCATAATTGTCTTGATGGCTACAGCTTTGTAATATAGTTTGAAGTCCGGAATTGTGATGCCACAAGCTTTGCTGTTCTTCTTCAGGATTGCTTTGGCTATTCAGGGTGTTTTGTGGTCCCATATAAATTTTAGGCTTGTTTGTTCTAGGTCTACAAGAAATGCTGTTGATATTTTGATAGGGATTTTATTAAATGTGCATATTGCTTGGGGTAGTACAGACATTTTTACACTATTTACTCTTCTAATCCTTGAGGATCAAGTGTTTTTCCGTATCTTTGTGTCATCTTCAATTTCTTTCTTAAGTCTTCTATAGTTTTTACAGTGCAGATGTTTTACCTCTTTGGTTAGATTTATTCCTAGGTAACTTATTTTTTTTCTGGTGCAATTGTAAATGGGATCGATTCTTTGATTTATGTTTCTACTGCTTCATTATTGGTGTATAGAAATGCAACAGGTTTGTGTACATTGATTTTATATCCTGTGACTTTCATAATTTCATGTATTAGTTCTAGCAATTTATTGGGGGGATCTTTTGGTTTTCCATATAGAATATCATATCATTTGTGAATAGTGAAAGCTTGACTTCTTCCTTGATAATTTGAATTAATTTTATTTCATTTTTTTTTGTCTGCTGAAGCTATGACTTCCAGTATTATGTTAAATAGTAATGGTGAGAGTTTACATCCCTGTCTTGTTCTTGATGGTACTAAACTAAAGAGTTTTACTCTTTATATATTTTGGGTACTAACCTTTTATCAGATATCTCATTAGCAAAATCTAATTCCAAAGGTTAACTTTCTGTTTTGTTGATTGTTTCCTTCACTCTGCACAAACTTTATAGCTCTCAGCTTTTCCCCATTGAGGATGATATTAGCTTTTCATCTTTTGTTTAGGGCCTTTATGATATTGAGCTATACTCCATGTATACCTACTTTCTTGAGTGTTTTTATCAAGAACAGATGCTGTATTTTGTCAAATGCTTTTTCTTCATCTATTGAGAGGATCATATGGTTCTTATCCTTTCTCTTATTAATATGATGCATCACATTGCTTGATTTGCTTGTATTGAACCACGTCTACAACCCAGGAATAAATCCACTTGATAATGGTGAATAATTTTTTTAATGTACTGTTGAATTTGATTTACTCTTATTTAATCGAGAATTTTGGTACCCATGTTCATGAGTGACATTGACCTGTAATTCTCCTTTTTGGTGGGGTCTTTGTCTTGTTTTGGAATCAAGGTAATGCTGGCCTCATAGAATGAGTTTGGAAATTTTTCTTTCCATTTTTTATTTTTTGGGGCAGCTTGAGAAGAATAGATATTAACTCTTCTTTGAATGTCTGTAGAATTCCCCCTGGGAAGCCATCTGGCCCTGGACTTTTGTTTGTTGTGAGATTTTTGATTATTGATTCAATTTCACTGCTGGTTGTGGTCTGTTCATGTTTTCTACTTCTTCCTCTTCCATTTTTGGTGGTTTTTATGTGCCTAGGAAATTATCCATTTCTTCCAGATTGCTCAATTTGTGGGCAAATAATTTTTCTTAATATTCTTTTATTATTGTTTGTATTTCTTTAATGTTGGTTGTGATCTCTCTTATTTTTTGATTTTATTTATTAGGTTCCTTTCTTTTGATAAGTCTGGCAAGGGGTTTATCAATTTTATTAATTCTTCAGAGAACCATCTCCTAATTTTATTGATCTATTATACTGTTTTGTTATTGTTGCTGTTGTTCATATTTCATTTATTTCTGCTTTAATCTTTACCACTTCCCTTCTCCTGCTAGCTTTAGGCTTTATTTGATTTTCTTTTTCTAGTTCTTTTAGGTGAAATATTAGTGTTTTTGAGAATTCTCTTGCTTCTTCATGTAGGCATGTGTTGCTATATAAACTTCCCTCTTATGACTGCTCTTGCTACATCCCAAAGGTGTTGGATTGTAGTGTTTTCATTTTCATTTTCTTCCATGTACTTTTTATTTCTTCTTTACTTTCCTGCTTAACCCATTCATTCTTTAGTAAGATGTTCTTTACCGCATGTATTTGTCGTCTTTCCAAAAATGTTCTTGTGGTTGACTTCATGTTTCATAGCACTGTGGTCTGAAAATGTGCATGGTATGATCTCAGTCTTTTTGTACTTGATGAGGGCTGATTTTTGAGCCAGTATGTGATGTATTCTGGAGAATGTTCCATGTGGACTTTAGGATGAAATGTTCTAAATATATCTGTGAAGTCCATCCAGTCTAGTGTGTTATTCAAAGCCATTTTCTCCTTGTTAATTTTCTACTTTAGATGATCTGTCCATTGCTTTAAGTGTGGTGTTAGTGTTCTCTAATGTTATTTTATAATTATCAACGAGTTTTTTGTTTGCTATTGTTTTGTACATTTAGGTGCTTCCAAGATTTGGGAATAAATATTCATAATTTTATATATTCTTGTTTTATTTTGAGAGAGAGAGAAAGAGAGAGAGAGAGAGACAGAGAGAGAGAGAGAGAGAGAGAGAGAGAGAGAGAGAATGGGAAGGGCAGAGAGAGAGAGTGAATCCCAAACAGGCTCTGCTTTGTCAGCTTGGGGCTCAATCTTATGAACGTGAGGTGATGATCTGAGCCAAAATCAAGAGTCAGACACTTAACCAAGTGAACCACCCAAGTGTCCCAATTGTTAGATCTTCTTGAAACCCATTAATTATGATATAATGTCCACCTTCATCTGTATGATATAATGTCTTTAGTTGAAATGTAGTTTGTCTGATAAGTATGGCTACTCTCATTTTCCTTTGACTTCTGTTAGCATGTTAGATGATTCTCTATCTTCTCACTTTCAATCTGCAAGTGTCTTTAAGTATAAAATAAGTCCCTTGTAGGCAGCATATAAATGGGTCTTATTATTATTATTATTATTATTATTATTTTTATTTTTATTTTTATCCATTCTCTCATTCTGTGTCTGTTGACTGGAGTATTTAGTCCATTTACATTCAGAGAGGTTACTGATAGAATGAATTTAGTGCCATTGTGTTACCTGTAATGTTTGTTTCTCTGTTGATTTTTTTTCTTTTTTTTAAGGGAGTAACAGATGTTGTTTTAAATGTTTAATGAAAAATATTTATCCGCTGTTATAATGAAATCCCGTTTCCCTGACCCTCTTTTTTCTTCTAGTTTTTTTTTTTGAAATTTATTGACAAATTGGTTTCCATACAACACCCAGTGCTCATCCCAAAAGGTGCCCTCCTCAATACCCATCACCCACCCTCTCCTCCCTCCCACCCCCCATCAACCCTCAGTTTGTTCTCAGTTTTTAACAGTCTCTTATGCTTTGGCTCTCTCCCACTCTAACCTCTTTTTTTTTTTCCTTCCCCTCCCCCATGGGTTCCTGTTAAGGTTCTCAGGATCCACATAAGAGTGAAACCATATGGTATCTGTCTTTCTCTGTATGGCTTATTTCACTTAGCATCACACTCTCCAGTTCCATCCACGTTGCTACAAAAGGCCATATTTCATTTTTTCTCATTGCCACGTAATATTCCATTGTGTATATAAACCACAATTTCTTTATCCATTCATCAGTTGATGGACATTTAGGCTCTTTCCATAATTTGGCTATTGTTGAGAGTGCTGCTATGAACATTGGGGTACAAGTGGCCCTATGCATCAGTACTCCTGTCTCCCTTGGATAAATTCCTAGCAATGCTATTGCTGGGTCATAGGGTAGGTCTATTTTTAATTTTCTGAGGAACCTCCACACTGCTTTCCAGAGCGGCTGCACCAATTTGCATTCCCACCAACAGTGCAAGAGGGTTCCTGTTTCTCCACATCCTCTCCAGCATCTATAGTCTCCTGATTTGTTCATTTTGGCCACTCTGACTGGCGTGAGGTGATATCTGAGTGTGGTTTTGATTTGTATTTCCCTGATAAGGAGTGACGTTGAACATCTTTTCATGTGCCTGTTGGCCATACGGATGTCTTCTTTAGAGAAGTGTCTATTCATGTTTTCTGCCCATTTCTTCACTGGGTTATTTGTTTTTTGGGTGTGGAGTTTGGTGAGCTCTTTATAGATTTTGGATTCTAGCCCTTTGTCCGATATGTCATTTGCGAATATCTTTTCCCATTCCGTTGGTTGCCTTTTAGTTTTGTTGGTTGTTTCCTTTGCTGTGCAGAAGCTTTTTATCTTCATAAGGTCCCAGTAATTCACTTTTGCTTTTAATTCCCTTGCCTTTGGGGATGTGTCGAGTAAGAGATTGCTACGGCTGAGGTCAGAGAGGTCTTTTCCTGCTTTCTCCTCTAAGGTTTTGATGGTTTCCTGTCTCACATTCAGGTCCTTTATCCATTTTGAGTTTATTTTTGTGAATGGTGTGAGAAAGTGGTCTAGTTTCAACCTTCTGCATGTTGCTGTCCAGTTCTCCCAGCACCATTTGTTAAAGAGGCTGTCTTTTTTCCATTGGATGTTCTTTCCTGCTTTGTCAAAGATGAGTTGGCCATACATTTGTGGGTCTAGTTCTGGGGTTTCTATTCTAATCCATTGGTCTATGTGTCTGTTTTGGTGCCAATACCATGCTGTCTTGATGATGACAGCTTTGGAGTAGAAGCTAAAGTCTGGGATTGTGATGCCTCCTGCTTTGGACTTCTTCTTCAAAATTCCTTTGGCTATTCTGGGCCTTTTGTGGTTCCATATGAATTTTAGGATTGCTTGTTCTAGTTTCGAGAAGAATGCTGGTGCAATTTTGATTGGGATTGCATTGAATGTGTAGATAGCTTTGGGTAGTATTGACATTTTGACAATATTCATTTTTCCAATCCATGAACAGGGAAAATCTTTCCATTTCTTTAAATCTTCTTCAATTTCCTTCATAAGCTTTCTATAGTTTTCAGCATACAGATCCTTTACATCTTTGGTTAGATTTATCCCTAGGTATTTTATGCTTCTTGGTGCCATTGTGAATGGGATCAGTTTCTTTATTTGTCTTTCTGTTGCTTCATTGTTAGTGTATAAGAATGCAACTGATTTCTGTACATTGATTTTGTATCCTGCAACTTTGCTGAATTCATGTATCAGTTCTAGCAGACTTTTGGTGGAGTCTATCGGATTTTCCATGTATAATATCATGTCATCTGCAAAAAGCGAAAGCTTGACTTCATCTTTGCCAATTTTGATGCCTTTGATTTCCTTTTGTTGTCTGATTGCTGATGCTAGAACTTCCAGCACTATGTTAAACAGCAGCGGTGAGAGTGGGCATCCTTGTCGTGTTCCTGATCTCAGGGAAAAAGCTCTCAGTTTTTCCCCGTTGAGGATGATGTTAGCTGTGGGCTTTTCATAAATGGCTTTTATGATCTTTAAGTATGTTCCTTCTATCCCGACTTTCTCAAGGGTTTTTATTAAGAAAGGGTGCTGGATTTTGTCAAAGGCCTTTTCTGCATCGATTGACAGGATCATATGGTTCTTCTCTTTTTTTTTGTTACTGTGATGTATCACATTGATTGATTTGTGAATTTTTAACCAGCCCTGCATCCCAGGAATGAATCCCACTTGATCATGGTGAATCATTCTTTTTATATGCCGTTGAATTCGATTTGCTAGTATCTTATTGAGAATTTTTGCATCCATATTCATCAGGGATATTGGCCTGTAGTTCTCTTTTTTTACTGGGTCTCTGTCTGGTTTAGGAATCAAAGTAATACTGGCTTCATAGAATGAGTCTGGAAGTTTTCCTTCCCTTTCTATTTCTTGGAATAGCTTGAGAAGGATAGGTATTATCTCTGCTTTAAACGTCTGGTAGAACTCCCCTGGGAAGCCATCTGGTCCTGGACTCTTATTTGTTGGGAGATTTTTGATAACCGATTCAATTTCTTCACTGGTTATGGGTCTGTTCAAGCTTTCTATTTCCTCCTGATTGAGTTTTGGAAGCGTGTGGGTGTTCAGGAATTTGTCCATTTCTTCCAGGTTGTCCAATTTGTTGGCATATAAGTTTTCATAGTATTCCCTGATAATTGTTTGTATCTCTGAGGGATTGGTTGTCATAATTCCATTTTCATTCATGATTTTATCTATTTGGGTCATCTCCCTTTTCTTTTTGAGAAGCCTGGCTAGAGGTTTGTCAATTTTGTTTATTTTTTCAAAAAACCAACTCTTGGTTTCGTTGATCTGCTCTACAGTTTTTTTAGATTCTATATTGTTTATTTCTGCTCTGATCTTTATTATTTCTCTTCTTCTGCTGGGTTTAGGCTGCCTTTGCTGTTCTGCTTCTAGTTCCTTTAGGTGTGCTGTTAGATTTTGTATTTGGGATTTTTCTTGTTTCTTGCGATAGGCCTGGATTGCAATGTATTTTCCTCTCAGGACTACCTTTGCTGCGTCCCAAAGCGTTTGGATTGTTGTATTTTCATTTTCGTTTGTTTCCATGTATTTTTTAATTTCTTCTCTAATTGCCTGGTTTACCCACTCATTCGTTAGTAGGGTGTTCTTTAACCTCCATGCTTTTGGAGGTTTTCCAGACTTTTCCCTGTGGTTGATTTCAAGCTTCATAGCATTGTGGTCTGAAAGTATGCATGGTATAATTTCAATTCTTGTAAACTTATGAAGCGCTGTTTTGTGACCCAGTATATGATCTATCTTGGAGAATTTTCAATGTACACTCGCGAAGAAAGTCTATTCTGTTGCTTTGGGATGCAGAGTTCTAAATATATCTGTCAAGTCCATCTGATCCAATGTGTCATTCAGGGCCCTTGTTTCTTTATTGACCGTGTGTCTAGATGATCTATCCATTTCTGTAAGTGGGGTGTTAAAGTCCCCTGCAATTACCACATTCTTATCAATAAGGTTGCTTATGTTTATGAGTAATTGTTTTATATATTTGGGGGCTCCGGTATTTGGCGCATAGACTTTTATAATTGTTAGCTCTTCCTGATGGATAGACCCTGTATCTATTATATAATGTCCTTCTTTATCTCTTGTTACAGCCTTTAATTGAAAGTCTAGTTTGTCTGATATAAGTATGGCTACTCCAGCTTTCTTTTGGCTTCCAGTCGCATGATAAATAGTTCTCCATCCCCTCACTCTCAGTCTAAAGGTGTCCTCAGGTCTAAAATGAGTCTCTTGTAGACAGTAGATAGATGGGTCTTGTTTTTTTATCCATTCTGATACCCTATGCCTTTTGTTTGGCGCATTTAATCCATTTACATTCAGTGTTATTATAGAAAGATATGGGTTTAGAGTCATTGTGATGTCTGTATGTTTTATGCTTGTAGTGATGTCTCTGGGACTTTGTCTCACAGGGTCCCCCTTAGGATCTCTTGTAGGGCTGGTTTAGTGGTGACAAATTCCTTCAGTTTTTGTTTGTTTGGGAAGACCTTTATCTCTCCTTCTATTCTAAATGACAGACTTGCTGGATAAAGGATTCTTGGATGCATATTTTTTCTGTCTAGCATCCTGAAAATCTCGTGCCAATTCTTTCTGGCCTGCCAAGTTTCAAAAGAGAGATCAGTCACGAGTCTTATAGGTCTCCCTTTATATGTGAGGGCACGTTTACCCCTTGCTGCTTTCAGAATTTTCTCTTTATCCTTGTATTTTGCCAGTTTCACTATGATATGTTGTGCAGAAGATCGATTCAAGTTACGTCTGAAGGGAGCTCTCTGTGCCTCTTGGATTTCAATGCCTTTTTCCTTCCCCAGTTCAGGGAAGTTCTCAGCTATTATTTCTTCAAGTACCCCTTCAGCACCTTTCCCTCTCTCTTCCTCCTCTGGGATACCAATTATGCGTATATTATTTCTTTTTAGTGTATCACTTAGTTCTCTAATTTTCCCCTCATACTCCTGGATTTTTTTATCTCTCTTTCTCTCAGCTTCCTCTTTTTCCATAACTTTATCTTCTAGTTCACCTATTCTCTCCTCTGCCTCTTCAAGCTGAGCTGTGGTGGTTTCCATTTTGTTATGCATTTCGTTTAAAGCGTTTTTCAGCTCCTCGTGACTGTTCCTTAGTCTCTTGATCTCTGTAGCAATAGATTCTCTGCTCTCCTCTATACTGTTTTCAAGCCCAGCGATCAATTTTATGACTATTATTCTAAATTCACTTTCTGTTATATTATTTAAATCCTTTTTGATCAGCTCATTAGCTGTTGTTATTTCCTGGAGATTCTTCTGAGGGGAATTCTTCCGCTTGGTCATTTTGGATAGTCCCTGGCGTGGTGAGGACCTGCAGGGCACTTCCCCTGTGCTGTGGTGTATAACTGGAGTTGGTGGGCGGGGCCGCAGTCAGACCTGATGTCTGTCCCCAGCCCACTGCTGGGGCCACAGTCAGACTGGTGTGTGCCTTCTCTTCCCCTCTCCTAGGGTGGGATTCACTGTGGGGTGGTGTGGCCTGTCTGGGCTACTTGCACCCTGCCAGGCTTGTGATGCTGGGGATCTGGTGTATTAGCTGGGGTGAGTAGGCAAGGTGCACGGGGGCAGGAGGGGCAGGCTTAGATCGCTTCTCCTTAGGTGATCCTCTTCAGGAGGGGCCCTGTGGCAGCGGGAGGGAGTCAGATCCGCTGCCGGAGGTTTGGCTCCGCAGAAGCACAGAGTTGGGTGTTTGCACGGAGCGAGCAAGTTCCCTTGCAGGAACTGGTTCTCTTTGGGATTTTGGCTGGGGGATGGGCGGGGGAGATGGCGCTGGCGAGCGCCTTTGTTCTCCACCAAACTGAGCTCTGTTGTCAGGGGGCTCAGCAGCTCTCCCTCCCTTTGTCTTCCAGCCTTCCTGCTTTGCGAGCAGAGCTGTTAACTTATGACCTCCCAGACGCTAAGTCACGTTTGTTGTGGGAACACAGTCCGTCAGGCCCCTCCGCTTTTGCCAGCCAGACTCGGGGGCTCTGCTTGGTGGGCGAGCCGCCCCTCCACCCCGGCTCCCTCCTGCCAGTCCGTGGAGCGCGCACCGCCTTGCTGCCCTTCCTACCCTCTTCCGTGGGCCTCTCGTCTGCGCTTGGCTCCGGCGACTCCGTTCTGCTAATCCTCTGGCGGTTTTCTGGGTTATTTAGGCAGGTGTAGATGGAATCTAAGTGATCAGCACGATTGCGGTGAGCCCAGCGTCCTCCTAAGCCGCCATCTTGCTCAATCTCTGTTGATTTTCTTTGTTCTTGTCTAGTATTTTTTTTTGTTCTTTCTTTAACACTCAGAGAGTCCCTTTTTTTAATGTTTATTTATTTTTTTAGAGAGAAGAAGACAGAGAGTGAGTGGGCAAGGGGCAGAGAGAGAGCAAGAGAGACCAAATCTAAAGCAGGCTCCAGGCTTTTAGCTGTCAGCACAGAACCTGACACGGGGCTCAAACCCACAAACTGTGAGATCATGACCTGAACTGAGGTCAGATGGTTAGCTGACTGAGCCACCCAGATGCCCCAAAAAGAGTCTCTTTTAATATATCTTGCAAAGCTGGCTTAGTTGTTATTAACTCCTTAATTTTCATTTGTCTGGGATTTCTTTTTCTCTCTCAGTATTCTAAATGACAACCTTGCTGGATAAAGTATTCTTGTATGCATATTCTTGCCATAGCATGCCACTCCCTTCTGGCCTGCCAAGTTTTTGTGAATGGATCTGCAGCAATATGATTTGTCTTCCATTGTAGTTTAAGGAATTCTTTTTTCCCTTGCTGTCTTCATGATTATTTCCTGTCTGGGTTGTGTGTGTGTGTGTGTGTGTGTGTGTGTGCATGCGCATGTGTGTCTGATTTTGGCTACAATACATCTTGGTGTTGGCTGGCTTTTGTTGAATTTGTTTGGACTTCTCTGTGCTTGTTGAATTTTTACATCTGTTTTATTCCCCACATAAGGGACATTTTCAGTTATAATTTTCTCAAATACACCTGTCCCCCTTCTCATATTCATATGATAGAAATGTTATTATGCTTTAAAGAGTCACTGTGTTCCTAAGTCTATATTTGTGATCCAATACTGTTCTTTCCCTCTTCTTTTTAGCTTCATTATTTTCCCTAATTTTATCTTCTATATCATTGATTTGTTCCTTTGTTTCATCCATATTCATGTCATTGCAAACAACCAGTTTATATCTCAGTTATAGCATTTTTTATTTCGGCCTGAGTAGTTTTTAGTTTTTAGTTTTTTGTTTGTTTGTTTGTTTTTTTATCTCTTCATCAAGTGGTTCTTTACTGTGTATGTTTACCTCATGCCCAGTTAGTATCCTTATGACTGTTGTTTTCAATTCTGGTTCAGGATTCTTACTTATATCAGTTGTGATTAAATCCCTGGCCATGACTTCTTCCTGTTTTTTTTTTTCCCTTATGGGGTGAATTCCTCCATTTTGTCATTTTTTCTAGGTCACTGTTTTTGTTTTGTATTGTTAAGAAAACCTGTTATATTACTGCACCTGAAAGTAATGGGTGTATTGAGGAAAAGTCTTATACTATCTTGGGCCTCGTGCTTCAGTTTCAGACTGTGCACTCTTCTGTTGTGTTTTGGTCTCTCCTTCCCTCAAATAAATCCTCTGCAGACTTTCTCCTTGCCTCCTGTGGGAGCTGTTTGGCCCTTGTTCACTATGTGGCAAGTTCATCTAGGTATGTTTTGGTCTACTTTTTAAAAGAAGCTAGATCCTATTTCCCACAGAGTTTAAGTTTTGCAACACTCTTGATCAGTAGACCTGGTGCATGCAAAGAGTTTGTGTTGGCCTTCTGAGGGAGGGGCCTGCTGTGCTGATTCTCAGGTGGACTTGTCCTAGTGGGGATGCACCTACAGTGTTCAGGGGTTGAGGCTTGTTGTAAGTTTATCCAGCCTTCCCTGTGGGATGCTATGTTGTGCAAGAAAGTCTGTCATTCTGATGGGGTAGGGGGATGGCGTTGCTCCACTGTCTCCTTCCCAGAGCAGGGAGTTGTGCCTATCACACATCAGGAAGCCATGAGAGAAGAGCAAACATTCACCCCTCTGGACACCCCTATGTCCCCAGCTTCTGTCAAATTCCTGCCTTCACCCTCTCTGTGTCCGAGCCATCTGCTTGCCAGGTAGCACAGTACTCATGTGCTTTACCCCAGGTGTATGGCTGGGTTTCAAAACTCCAAGATTTAGGCATCTGGGAAGCATAGACACATATTAGTCCTCTGGGGGAGAGTCTCGCCATCCTGTGGCTGGGGCAAATTTATCCAGAAAAGGAGTTCTATGACCCTACAGCAGTTCTTGGTTTATAGTAGAGCATAGCAAAACCTGGCACCAAGGTTTTCTGCCCTCTGCTGGTGTCTCTGTTCCTATGCTAGTGAACAGGCAGCACATTGGTGCTGCCAGGTCTTTTGTCCCCTAAGAGGCTCTGCCACCACTCCCAAATGCAGTCCAACAAGGGGAACTGTTTCTCCCCATGCAACCTAGGGAATCCTCAGACCACTCTGTCCACTACTTGGCCTCTTTCCTCCTTCCTCACAGGAGGACCACTAAGCCCACTAGGCATGACCCCGGTGTTGGTGTGGACTTCTAAAATTTCAGACCCTGATCTCCACTGTTTATAAAATCTTGTAGTAGCCATACCCTCTCTTTTTCTCAGTAAATGATTTTGGAGAAGAGTTTTTCTCATGCAACCCCTTCTGCACTGCTCTCTCTCTCTCTCTCTCTCTCCATGATCAAGGCTCCTTTCACTTTGCAGCACCACAATTCTTTTCTTTCTCAAATCAACTCTCCATAGCTCTTTCTTTTCACAATGTGACCATTTTTCTACCTGTAGATGTGCACTTTGTACTCTCAGTCTTCAGTTTGATTTCTTGGGTGTTCAGAGTGATTTGATATTTATCTAGCTGTTTTGAAGGGAAAGTCAAGCTTAGGGTCTCCCTACTCCTCCACCATCTTAACTCTATCTGTTTAATTTTTAAATATCTATAATTTAGGGACCTAGTTTGACAGGGACCTGTGCTGGTCTTTGGGAGAAGGGTTTCACAGTGCTGGGACTGATGCAGGTTTGGGCCAGAATGATAGTGTTGTCAGAGTGCAGGGGTGTGGAATTTGGGAAAAAAAGGCAAAACAGTCAGGGTCTGAGTTAGCTGCCCTCAGCAGGTATATGAGGGGTGAGTGAGGAAAATGGGGCCCACAGGTTTCTCTTTCCCTGGAAGGACAAAGCCAGCTCTCACAGGTGAGCTCTAATAAGAGGAGACAGTCACTCCCCATGTGCCTTAGGTGATCCTAAGATTGCACCATCTGCCCCGGGTTTGTTTGCCTGCCTTCTCTTAAGGAGTAGGGCAAAACCCTCAGGTCTCTATCTCAGCTAATTGCATGGACCTCTAAAACTCCAGTCTTTGAACCTCACTGCTTGCAAAACCACACAAAAGTCATCCCCTTTCATTTTCCCAGCAAGTGTCTTTTGGGAAGTGTTCTCCTTGTGCTTATCCCTGTGTGCTCCACTCTGTCTTGCCTTTCTCCACTACCAAGGCTCCCTCCCTTCAGCAGCACCCAGGATCTGTTTCTCCCCCAAACCACATCTCCAAACTTAGCTTTCTTAATGTGGACTTTTCTCTTCCTCTAGTTGTGCTGTTTGTCTTATCAGTCTTCAGGTCGGTATCTTGGGTAATCAGAATGATTTGCTAGTTATCTAGCAGTGTTAAAGGGATAAATCAATTATGGGGTCCTCCTGGTATGCCATAATTTTTGCTCCTCCTGCATAAGGCCTAGACCTCATTTTGTTTTTCCATTAATCAGTTTGTGGACATTTGAATTGTTTCTAACTTTTGGCCACTATATCTTAATGGCATATATTATATGTTTATGTGTTGGATGCAATTATAAACACACAATAATTATACATACATGCATATACCCTCATAAACACACAAAAAATGCCATTATTTTTGTTTATATTGATAGTTTTTTGTTCTGGTAATCTTGATAAAAAAGAAAAAAATGAAAGCTAATTCTTGTGTGTGGAATATTCTGGGAATACTAAGACATAGGTTTGAATGGACTGTCCTAAGGCATACTACTGTGAGTTTTTGCTTATAATGTAAGCAGAAATTAGACAAGACATAATTTCCTACATTAGAATATGCCTAGAATATAAATATAGATCTCATAGTCCTTTATGCAAATGCTTTTTCTCATATATTTCCCCCCAAGTAGACATTTGTTTAATATAGAATTTAAAAGGCTCATCTCTTTGTAATTTACTTTACCTCTTATAAACTAACAGTATACTCTGGAGGTTTTAACAGCCTTACCTCATTATTTTTCTATGTTTAATAATAAGTTGTCAAGCAAGTCTTCAGAAGTAAAAAAATAATTCAGTGTTTTAAAAGTTCATTTATTTATTGTGTGCGAGAGAAAATGAGTGTGTGTAAGTGGGAGAGGATCAGATAGAGAGGGAGAGAGAGAGAATCCCAAGCCGGGTGCATGCTGTCAGGGCAGAGCCCAACACAGCGCTCCACCTCACAAACCCTGAGTTCATGACCTGAGCTGAAATTAAGAGTCAAATGCTTAACTGACTGAGCCACCCAGGTGCCTCAAGAATAGTTACATTTAAATTCACATCTTAAATAAAAAATCTTAAAATAAAGAAGAGATGAGGTAGTTATACAGTGTAATACTATATTCATATTCTATCAGCTTCACTAATAAAATCTAAAGGAAAAAAACACTGAAAAATAAACAAATGGAAAAATCTTGTAGAAAATCAGCTTACACTGAACAAGGAAATTTACAGAAAATTTTATTCTTGACATTAATAATTAACATAAGCATAAATGATGTTAGACTAATTACCAGAAAGAAGCATTATTCCTATAGTCAAGAAGTGAAGAAGACCCTTGACAGGCCCATTTATTTACAGTGTCCTGAAAGAGTTGTGTTAGTCTTCTTAGAGATTTTCAGATCCTCAGGGAAGTTAGATTTTTATACTTTCATTGACTTTATATTTATCAGTTCACAGGGCTACAACTTTAATGTAACAGCATCCATTTAATGTTAGCAGAATTCATAGCATAAATAACTTTACGCTATGAATATATATATATTCACATATATTCAATTCATATATGTTCAATATATATAATGTATATATTCAATATATATAATATATTCAGTTGTATATATTCAATATATAATATATATGATATATTGAATATATAATTCAATTCATTTCATATTATATATATATATATATTATTCATTTAACCTGCAGCTTCCCATCTGTAAAAGAATAATTCAAAACAGTGGCATTCATAGCAACTTTTCTGTAATCTTTAAAATAGATCACAACTTGTATAGGTGAGAAAAAAGTTAATAGAAGATACACAGCTCCAAATTCTGTTTGGGTACTAAAAGCACCAGGTAATATATGTTTAAAATTACTTTTCATGAAATGAAACCTGTTACCTATACAAAACTGTTAACACATCATCACATTGTGAAACTAATTAACAAGAACACAGACTTCACAACCTTTTTAATCTGAAAAGACACTAAATGTCAACAAATTTCACCTTGGTGTCCTCAGTTTGTTCATCTTTGTCAGCAGACCTAAGCTGGTTTGCAAACTGTTTAGTTATTCCTATACATGAATATTGGTACACCTTTTAATTTGGCCAATGCCACCACTTGATTCAATGTTTGCTATTGCTTCTTAGTTACAAGGACTCCACCATTATTTTTCATTTTTGCATTTCCAAAGCTAATCTCAATACCTAGTATATGATAAGTGTTCATTAAATGTTTCTTTCATCTCTGCATAAATTAATTAATGAAAAAACATAGGTTATTACTCACAAGTTCTAACCAAACCTAGATATACATTATTAACAACAATGAAACAGTCAATATAAAGTTAAGTCATGAGATTTAATGGTTATGATACTTGATATGGATCCTTAGTTCACCATTTATCAACTGTGTGGCATAACTCACCCAGCCTCAGTTATCTTATTTAAAATATAGAGGTAATAATATTTGACCCATAGATTTATTGTGAAGTTAAAGCAAGATAATATTTCTTAATCTGTGAGCACAGAGGAAGTATAATAGAAGATGATACTGGTAAGATGGTGGTGAAGGCAGTTTTTTTATGAATTAAGTAAAGTCACAGAATACAAAATCAACATGCAGAAATCTATTGCATTTCTATACACCAATAATGAAATAGCAGAGAAATCACAGAATTGATCCTATTAACAATTGCACCAAAACCCATAAGATACATAAGTATAAATGTAACCAAAAAGGTAAACGATCTGTACTCTGAAAACGTTATAGGATTTATGAAATATATTTAAAAGGACACAAAGAAATGGAAAAATATTCTATGTTCATGGACTGGAAGAATAAATACTGTTACAATGTCTACATTACCCAAAGAAATCTACACACTTAATGCAATCTCTAAGAAATCTATCCACCTAATGAAATCCCTATCAAAATACCACCAGCATTTTTCACAGAACTAGAATAAACAATCCTAAAGTTTGTATGGAACCGCAAAAGACCATGAACAGCCAAGGCAATGTTGAAAAAGAAAAGTAAAGCTGAAAGCATCACAATTCTGGAATTCAACTTATATTACAAAGCTGTAACCATCAAGACAGAATGGCACTGGCATAAAAATAGACACATATACCAATGGGAAGAAAATAGAAAACCCAGAAATGAACCTACAACTGTATGGCCAATTAATGTTCAATTAAGCAGCAAAGAACACACGATGTAAAATAGTGTCTTCAATAAATTCTGGTGGGAAAACTGGCCAGCAACATGCAAAAGAATGAAACTGGAACACACAAAAATAAATCCAAATAGATTTAAGACCAAACGTGAAGACTTAAAACTGTAAAAATCCTAGAAAAGAGCATAGGCAGTAACTTTGTTGACATTGGATGTAATAACTTCTTTCTAGATATGTCTCCTGAGGCAAGGGAAACAAAGGGAAAAATTACTATTGGGGCTTCATCAAGATAAAAAGCTTCTGTACAGTCAATGAAACAATTACCAAAATGAAAGGCAACCTACAGAATGGGAGAAGACATTTGATTGCAAATGACGTATTTGTTAAAGAGTTAGTATCCAAAATCTATAAAGAACTTATAAAACCCAACACCCCTCAAAACAAATAATCCAATTAAAACTAGGCAGAAGACATGAATCAACATGTTTCCAAAGAAGAGTTAGAGCTGGCCAACAAACACTTGAAAAAATGCTCAGCATCACTCATCATCAGAGAAAAACAAACCAAAACTACAATGAGATATCACCTTACACCAATCAGAATGGCTAAAATCAACAAGGCAAGAATAAACAAGTGCTGATGAGCTTGTGAAGAAAAAGGCATCCTCTTGCACTTTTATTGGGAATGCAAAGTGGGGCAGCCACTCTGGGAAACAGTATGGAAGTTCCTCAAAATGTTACAAATAGAGCCATCTTATGATCCAGTAATCACACTACTAGGTACTTACCCAAATAATAAAAACAAACAAAACAAACAAATTCAATGGGATACATTCACGCCGATGTTTATAGAGGTATTATCTACAATAGCCAAATTATGGAAACAGCTCAAGTGTCCAGCAACTGATGAATAGATAAAGAAGAGTTTGTATTTATACATATAGAATAGTACTCAGCCATAAAAATGAATCAAATCTTGTCAATTGCAATGACATGGGTGGAGCTAGTGTGTATAATTCTGAGCAAAAGAAATCAGAGAAAGACAAATACCATATGATTTCAGTCATATGTGGAACTTCAAAAACAAGTGGTCATAGGGAAAAAAAAGGAGAGAAAAAGAGAAAAACCAAGATACAGATTCTTAATTATAGAAAACAAACTGATGATTACCAGAGAGGAGGTGGGTGGGAGGATGGGTTAAACATGATAGAGATTAAGGAGTACATTTGTTGTATGGAAGTGTTGAATCTCTATATTGTACACTACTGTTACACTGTATGTTAAGTAATTGGAATTTAAATTAAAAAAAACTTAAAAAAAGAAAAAGAGACAAACCAACTAAATAGCAAACAAACAAAGGAAAAATAAAAGGGGAAAACAGACACAATGTTACAACTGAATATATATTCTTATGATTCTCAAAATATAAGTGGTTTATGAAAAATCACCAACAACTAAAATGCCAACATGTTATCAGGTCTGTATGTGAAGAAGCAGAGAGAAGCATTAGGGTAAATGCTAGACTTGTGAAAAATATTACCCCAAAATAGCAAAGAAATGTTCACTGGCATGCACAGTAAGGAAAGTTGAAAAAGCAGTTGAGGTTGGGAGGGGTTTAGCCCACTCAAAAAATGTGCAACCAGCATTTGTGATCAAAGGGACTACAGTAGCATAGCCTGATAAACTTTTGAAATGACCATGCAAGTCTCCCTTCCAGGACAGGCTCCACACCAAGACCAAACTTCTTAGTATGAAGTCAAAATGGAACAGGATAGGCAATAGTGAGAAAGGCAAAAGAAAGTCAGATAAAGAGGAGGGGGAGAATACCATGATAACTCAGAAGGCAAGCCACCATTTTTTGAACACAGCAACAAAAAAAAATACTCTGGGTTACCCTGCATACTGTCTCCATCTAAAATTTCAAGAAGTCTTGGGGTGCCTGAGTGGCTCAGTGGTTAAGCATCTGACTCTTGATTTTAGCTCATGTCTTGATCTCAGGGTTGTAAGTTCAAGCCCTACATTGAGTTCCATGCTGGGTGTGGAGCCTACTTAAAAAATAATAACATAACATAACATAACATAACATAAAATAACATTTCAAGTCTAGTAATTCGACATAAGAATGAACAATTGAATATTATTGAGGCATACCTCATACAAAGTTATTATAAAAGAAAATGAGGAACAGAAAAACACACCTATAGTTCATAAAAATTGGTTAAAACTAGTAACTTACTAATTGAAAATGAGCTAAAAGACATTACTAAAATTATACAAGATATGAAAGAATAATATAAAGCAGTCATAAATTATAAAAAAAGATATAAAATTTCAGAAAATATTAGAAATAACAGAAAATTAATTTTAAAAAATGTTCCTTCTATAGTGAAAGAAACAAAAAATAAGTAATTAAAGTCAGAGAAGAAAACTTAAAAAAACAAAATTAAAGACGATTATTATGGTTTAATAGAAAGTGTTAAATATTGAAAACAAGTAAAGAAAATCCAATATACAAATGGTAGGAGTCACTAACGAAGAAAATCAAACCAAAGGAACAGAACAAATACAAACTGACTAAAAAAAAAAAAAAAAAGGAAATACTTAAAGACCACATCACAACACCACATGCCTGAAAACATCAACCCAGAATTACCAACTCCAGTACTAGAATTAACAAGAGAGGAGAAAAAAATTCTTGGAACATCTAAGAGAGTGACTTATTAGGGAATAAAACATATTACCATGAAACTTTTCAGTAGTAATGATCCAAGAAGGAAATGGAGTATATAATGATTTTATATCTAGCAAAAGCGACTTTCAATTACAAAAAACAAAAATATTATCAATACGAAAAAACTCAGGAATATTATTTCCATGAATGATCCAAGATTCCGTTGGAGAATGAGCTTCAGACAACCAAAATGAGTGGAGAAACTTAAAACAAACAAACAAACCACTAGTACTAAGTATTAAAACATACGGTTATAATAGAATGAAGCCTAAATTGGAACTAAAGCAAAGAGAATATAATAAGTGTGTTAATGTTCTATATCAATGTAGATATAGTACAACTATTTTTAAAATTATGCACAATGAAGAGTCATAGTCAAAAATATTTTTAACTTTTTTCAAATATTATATTGGCCAATTTAGTATATGTATTTTTTTTATTTTTTATTTTTGTGAAATTTATTGTCAAATTGGTTTCCATACAATACCCAGTGCTCATCTCAACAGGTGTCCTCCTCAATGCCCATCACCCACTTTCCCCTCCCCGCCACCCCCATCAACCCTCGTTTATTCTCAGTTTTTAAGAGTCTCTTATGGTTTGCCTCCTTCCTTCTCTGTAACTTTTTTTTCCCACTTCCCCTCCCCCCCCACCCCAGTCTTCTGTTTAGTTTCTCAGGATCCACATAAGAGTGAAAATATATGGTATCTGTCTCTCTCTGCCTGACTTATTTCACTTAGCATAACACTCTCCAGCTCCATCCACATTGCTACAAATGGCCACATTTCATTCTTTCTCGTTTCCAAGTAGTATTCCATTGTATATATAAGCCACATCTTCTTTATCCATCCATAAGTTGATGGACATTTACGCTCTTTCCATAATTTGGCTATTGTTGAAAGTGCCACTATAAACATTGAGGTACAAGTACCCCTATGGATCAACACTCCTGTATCCCTTGGGTAAATTCCTAGCAGTGCTATCGCTGGGTCATAAGGTATATCTATTTTTAATTCTTTGAGGAACCTCCACACTGTTTTCCAGAATGGCTGCACCAGTTTGCATTCCCACCAACTGTGCAAGAGGTTTCTCCACATCCTTGCCAGAACCTATAGTCTCTTGATTTGTTCATTTTAGCCACTCTGACTGGTGTGAGGTGGTATCTCAGTCTGGTTTGTATTTCCCTGATGAGGAGCGACATTGAGCATCTTTTCATGTGCCTGTTGGCCATCTGGATGTCTACTTTAGAGAAGTGTCTATTCATGTCTTCTGCCCATTTCTTCACTGGATTATTTGTTTTTTGGGTGTGGAGTTTGGTGAATTCTTTATAGATTTTGGATACTAGTCCATCGTCCAATATGTCATTTGCAAATATCTTTTCCCATTCTGTTGGTTGCCTTTTAGTTTTGGTGATTGTTTCCTTTGCAGTGCAGAAGCTTTTTATCTTGATGAAGTCCCAATAGTTCGTTTTTGCTTTTAATTCCCTTGCCTTTGGAGATGTGTCAAGTAAGAAATTTCTGTGGCTGAGGTCAGAGAGGTTTTTTCCTGCTTTCTCCTCCAGGGTTTTGATGGTTTCCTGTCTCACATTCAGGTCCTTCATCCATTTTGAGTTTATTTTTGTGAATGGTGTAAGAAAGTGGTCTCCTTTCATTCTTCTGCATGTTACTGTCCAGTTCTCCCAGCACAATTTGTTAAAAAGACTGTCCTTTTTCCATTGGATATTCTTTCGTCCTTTGTCACAGATTAGTTGGCCATACTTTTGTGGGTCCAATTCTGGAGTCTCTATTCTATTCCATTGGACTATGTGCCCCTTTTTGTGCAAATACCATGCTCTCTTGATGATTACAGCTTTGTAGTAGAGGTTAAAGTCTGGGATTGTGATGCTTCCTGCTTTGGTCTTCTTCTTTAAAATTACGTTTGCTATTTCAGGTCTTTTGTGGTTCCATACAAAATTTAGGATTGCTTGTTCTAGCTTTGAGAAGAATGCTGGCGCAATTTTGAATGGGATTACATTGAATGTGTAGATATCTTTGGGTAGTATTAATATTTTAACAATATTTATTCTTCCAATCCATGAGCATGGAATGTTTTTCCATTTCGTTGTATCTTCTTCAGTTTCCTTCATAAGCTTTCTATAGTTTTCAGCATACAGATCTTTGACATCTTTGGCTAGGTTGATTCCTAGGTATTTTATGATTCTTTTTGCAATTGTGAATGGGATCAGTTTCTTTATTTGTCTTTCTGTTGCTTCATTATTAGTGTATAAGAGTGCAACTAATTTCTATACATTAATTTTGTATCCTGCAGCTTTGCTGAATTCATGTATCAGTTCTAGCAGACTTTTGGTGAAGTCTATTGGGTTTTACATGTATAGTATCATGTCATCTGCAAAAAGCGAAGGCTTGACTTCCTCTTTACCAATTCTGATGCCTTTGATTTCCTTTTGTTGTGTGATTGCTGATGCTAGAACTTCCAACACTATGTTAAACACCAGCAGTGAGAGTGGACATCCCTGGTGTGTTCCTGATATCAGGGGGAAAGCTCTCAGTTTTTCCCCCTTGAAGATGATAATAGTTGTGGGTTTTTCATAAAAGACTTTTATGATGTTTATGTTCCTTCTATCCCAACTTTCTCGAGTGTTTTTTTTAAGAAAGGATGCAGAATTTTGTCAAATTCTTTTTCTGCATCTATTGATAGGACCATCTGGTCTTATATTTATTTTAATAATGTGATGTATCACATTGATTGATTTGCAAATGTTGAACCAGCCCTGAAGCCCAGGAATGAATCCCACTTGATCATGGTGAATAAGTCTTTTTATATGCTGTTGAATTCTAATTGCTAGTATCTTGTTGAGAATTTTTGCATCCATATTCATCAGGGATATTGGCGTGTAGTTCTCTTTATTTTTGCTGGGTCTCTGGTTTGGGAATCAAAGTAATGCAGGCTTCACAGAATGAGTCTGGACATTTTCCTTTCTTTTTTATTTTTTCCACAGCTTGGGAAGATAGGTATTATCTCTGCTTTAAATATCTGGTAGAATTCCCCAGGGAAGCCATCTGGTTCTGGACTCTTATTTGTTGGGAGGTTATTGATAACTGATTTATTTCTTCACTGGTATGGGTCTGTTCATGTTTTCTATTTCTTTGTGTTTGAGTTTTAGAAGTGTGTGTGCTTAGGAATTTGTCCATTGCTTCCAGGTTGTCCAGTTTGTTGGCATATAATTTTTCATAGTATTCCCTGATAATTGCTTGTATTTATGAGGGGTTGGTTGTCATAATTCCATTTTCATTTATGATTTTATCTATTTGGGTCCCCCCCTTTTCTTTTTGAGAAGGCTGGGAGGATTATCAATTTTGTTTACTTTTTAAAAAATCTTGATTTCATTGATCTGCTCTACTGTTTTTTGATTCCATATTGTTTATTTCTGTTCTGCTCTTTATCATTTCTCTTCTTCTGCTGGGTTTGGGTGCCTATGCTGTTCTGTTTCTATTTCCTTTAGGTGTGCTGTTAGATTTTGTATTTGGGATTTTTCTTGTTTCTTGAGATAGGCCTGGATTGCAAAGTATTTTCCTCTCAGGACTGCCTTCGTTGAATCCCAAAGTGTTGGATTGTTGTATTTTCATTTTCGTTTGTTTCCATATATTTTTTAAAATTTCTTTTCTAATTGCCTGGTTGACCCATTCACTCTTTAGTAACGTGTTCTTTAACCTCCATGCTTTTGGAGGTTTTCCAGACTTTTTCCTGTGGTTGATTTCAAGTTTCATATATTTGTGGTCTGAAAGTGTGCATGGTATGATCTCAATTCTCTTTTACTTATTAAGGGCTGTTTTGTGACCTGGTATATGATCTATCTTGGATAATGTTCAATGTACACTCGCGAAGAAAGCATATTCTGTCACTTTTGGATGCAGAGCTCGAAATATACCTGTCAAGTCCATCTGATCCAATATGTCATTAAGAGTCCTTGTTTCCTCATTTATTGTCTTTCTAGATGTTCTATCTATTGTTGTAAGTGGAGAATTAAAGTCCCTTGTAATTACCACATTCTTATCAATAAGGTTGCTTATGTTTGTGATTAGATGTTTCATATATTTTGGGACTCTTGAATTCTGTGTGTAGACACTTATAATTGTTAGTTCCTCCTGATGGAGAGATCCTGTAATTATTATATTATGCCTTTCTTCATCTCTTGCTACAGCCTTTAACGTCTAGTTTGTCCTATATAAGTATGGCTACTCCAGATTTCTTTTGACTTTGAGTAGCATGATTGTTCTCCATTCCCTCACTTTCAATCTGAAGGTGTCCTCAGGTCTAAAATGAGTGTATTGTAGACAGCAAATAGATGGGTCTTGTTTTTGTTTTTGTTTTTGTTTTATCAATTCTGATACTCTATGTGTTTTGGTTGGAGCATTTAGTCCATTTACATTCAGTGTTATTATTGAAAGATATGGGTTAGAGTCTGATGTCTGTAGGTTTCATGCTTGTAGTGGTGTCTGGTACTTTGTGGTCCTTGCAACATTTCACTCACAGAGTCCCCTTAGGATCTGTTGTAGTGTTGGTTTAGTGGTGATGAGTTTCTTCAGTTTTTGTTTGTTTGGGAAAACCTTTATCTCTCCTTCTATTCTAAATTAAAAACTTGATGGGTAAAGGATTCTTGGTTATATTTTTTTTCTGTTCGTCAAATTGAAGATTTCCTGCCATTCCTTTCTGGCCTGCCAAGTTTCAGTAGATAGGTCTGCTACTATCCTTATGTGTCTACCTTTGTATGTTAAGGCCCATTTATCTTTAGCTGCTTTCAGAATTCTCTCTTTATCTGTGTGTTTTGCCAGTTTCACTATGAAATGTTGTACAGAAGATCGATTCAATTTATGTCTGAAGGGAGTTCTCTGTGCCTCTTGGATTTCAATGCCTTTTTCAGGGATTCTGATCCCTAAAGATCGGGGAAGTTCTCAGCTATGATTTGTTCAAGTACACCTTCAGCCCCTTTTCCTCTCTCTTCTTCTGGAATTCCAATGATTTGGATATTGTTGCATTTGATTGCATCACTTAATTCTCTAATTCTCCCCTCATACTCCTGGATTTTTTTTTATCTCCATTTTACTCAGTGATCTCTTTTCCCATAATTTTACCTCTAATTCACCTATTCTCTCTTTTGCCTCTTCAATTCTCGCTGTAGCTGCCTCCGTTTTATTTTGCACCTCATTTATAGCATTTTTAAATTCATCATGACTATTTTTTAGTCCCTTGATCTCTGTAGCAATAGATTCTCTGCAGTCCTCTATGCTTTTTTTCAAGCCCAGTGATTAATTTTATGACTATTATTCTAAGTTCTTGTTCCATTATATCGCTTAAATTAGTTTTGATCAATTCAGTAGCTGTCACTACTTCCTGAAATTTCTTTTGAGGATAATTCTTCTATTTCATCATTTTGGCTAGTTTTCTGTCCATTTTGTGTTTTAAAACCTTTTTGTGTGCTCTGCACCTGACAGCACTGCTATATTAAAGGAGGGCCATACACTGTCCAGGGCCTGGTCCTTCAGGAGGTGTTTTTTCAGGGATGGTTACTTGCTCTCTGTTGTTGTGACTTTGGTTATTTTATTACCCTACTCGTAGTAATATTTTGGACACTCCACCAGATATCTTTGATTTCTTCCTTGGAGTAGCCTTGTAAAGGAAAACAGATAGAAAAACAGGAGACAAAATCACACAAACACTAATAAAACAAACAAAAAAACAAACAAAAACAAAAACCTAAAGACTAAAAACAAACAAAAAAAAAACCCCAAAACACTGACTACAAGTAAAGAAGAATGTGGAGGCAGTGCTGATGGAAGAGCACATACAAAAAGAGAAATGACAGGTGTAGCCAAGGGAGGGGGAAGAAAAAATATACATTGATTAGGCAGAGAGACTAAAAGGCTTAATCCAGAGCGATAGAAAGGAAAATAAAGAAGGAGATGGGGAAAACGAAAGCAAGATAAAGTTACCCAGACAGAGAAATCATATGGCTTGATTATTCCAGAGAGAGAAAGGAGTGTAAAGAAGGTGGTGTTGAACATGTATCAAGACAATGGATTAAATATGTCTTTTTATACAGACATATGATCAGATAGAGATAAGGGGAGGAAAGAGATTAGGAGGAGAAATGGTGTGGGGGGGAGAGATAATATATCTATATATCCATAATTGACTTAGAGTTAATCCAGGCAATGATGCATCACTTGTAGGTAGTAGCTGGCCATAGGGTCTGTGCCACTCTGGTGGATATGCAGTCACCCTGTGCAAGAGGACCTGGTTTGGTATAATCTGAACCCACCTCCATTTGGGTTCAAGGAGTGATCCTTCAGTCTCTTCTCCATGGAGCTGGACCGGTAGACTCAGTTTGAGTCATCCTCACTGTGCCGTGGGAGCAGAGGGAATGGTCCTTCTCCTTCCACCAACTCTCCTGACCTTGTGCTTAGCTAGGATTCATAGTCCTGCTCCATGTGCTCTGGCACTGGGGAAGTGCCTCCCATTATGGTGATACATGGTCCCGCCTGGTTTTGTGCCATAGCACTTAGGGGAAGACAGCCTTTTCTTACTGAGGACTGAACTGCCGTCCTCCCTGCCAGCCCCTGTGGTTGTGGAGGCAAGCAGCCTTTGTCTTTTCCCACAGCACTCCAGGGAATTGGTGGCATTTTCCTCCTGCAGACTGCACCCTCGGCCCAGCCACTGCACCCGGAGGTGGCAGATGCAGGCAGATTCTGTACTATCGCACAGCCCTCCATGGTGGGAACCACATTCTACAGCTGCGGACTGAGCCTCTGACCTACCACCGCACCCAGGGCTGGCTCCCCTCCTCCCCAGGTGCTGGAACAGGGAGCCAGCCCCAGTCCGAAGAAAGCCCCACAGTTAGAGAATGGATCCCTCTCAGTTTCAGTCTGAGGTCTTTCTCCTGTCCAGATAGGGTCCTGCACTTCCCTAGTTGTTCTTTCTGTTCCCTTTGTCTCTCCGCAGAAGGGGGTCCTTCCCCTCTGTGCTTATGCTGCCTTTTTTAAATCTCCCCCAGTTCGCAGTTACCCACCTATCTTTTTTTCCAGCTTTCCTGTTTTCTTCCTAGTAGATTCAGTGTCTTTTCCTCCCAGGCTCTGGTGTGCAAAGTCCTTTGGCTTCTACACTTCTTTGCTTGAGAGACACGGGAAGTATGGATTCCCCCTACTTCTCCACCATGTTGGCCCCCTCCCCTAGTATATGTATTTATATTCCAAATTATTGAAGGTGTAATATTAGATAAAGTAAATGATAGTCATGGATGATTCTGATTCTTTCAGACTTTATGTCCTTGAGAACCAGGATTATAGATCTGAAAGGAAGAAGTTACAGGTTTCCAGTTATGAAATGAATAAATCATGAGGATAAAAGGTACAGCATAAGGAATATAGTAAATGGTATTTTTAATAGCATTGTGTGGTGAGAGATGGTGGCTATGCTTGTGGTGAGCATAGCATAATGTATAAACATGTTAAAGTACTATGTTGTACATTTGAAAATAATGTAACATTGTGTGTAACCTATACTTAAAATTTTGTTAAATAAGAAATAAATTACAAATATAACACAGAAGACAGGTAGAAAAATTTTGTGGACCTGAATTTGAAAAATATTTGTGAATGCAGGATGTGTTTTATCTTTAGTATACACACACACACACACACACACACACATACATACTCACACACACACACATTTCATATCTTTGCCCACTGAAAAGTTCTATAAAATGATATAAACAGTAGCAATGAAGATACCTAAAATCTAGATTATGGTTTCAGTGTATAACCCACTAGAATAAAAGAGGCTTTCTTCAAATAATGGCAGATTCAATGCGGATCTATAATGGCAGATTCAATAATTTTATCTTACCAATGATGGCAAATATCTGTCAAGATTATTAAGATATTATGAAGAGGACTCAAAAGCCAACTTGAAAAAGCTCTCATCAGTCAAAAATTGGACAATTTGAGCAAGAAAAATAAGAATTATAATGGAACAAAACACATAAAAATGTTTAAATGTATATATTCATAATGATGTGAAAATAATCTACTTGGTGTCTCTTTGAGAATGACAGATAAGTTCATTGCCTTAGAAACAGGTAATTGAAGTGAAAGAATCATTCACTTATCTTGCTTTTATTATATGAATTGTACCACCGGGCATCCAAATAATAGGTGAGGAGACCTATTTTATACATGTTTATAAAAGTATTCTCAGTAACAAATGAAAGGCAATGATAGAATTAAAATATCACCATGTAGTTACCATGAGTATATTAATGGATCTGGGCACAGAGCATCAAAAGCTCTCATTACACACACAAACAATGAAATAAATTATGGAGTAGTTATACTTATCCCTTCTTCTAACTACAAACAACAAAAACAAAACTAAAACAAAACAAAAACTATACATGATATTTAAACCAAACATAGAGAGTCTGAAAGAGGACAGAGGACAGACTAGTGGCCAGTGATCTCAGAACCCAAGGAAAGGTACAGTAGTGAGATCCCTGTTTTTTTCCCTCCTATATGAAGTAAGTAACCTGGAAGTGCCAAAAGACACACACCAAAAAATTCTCATCAAAAGCCTACTATCAGTAACCGAAGTACTGGAAAGGGACAGTCTAATAAAAAAAGACAATACCACACAATAACCACATGATTACACCTTATACTACAGAAAAATATTTGGCTCCATCCCTACACATACCAGCCTAGTGAAGGCCCTAGACTTCCACCTTTGCCAGGTTGTAATAAGTTATTTTAACTGTCTCCCCCCAGCCCCACACCACTCACTGTCATCCTCCCAGAGTAATATCAGAGAATGCTGTGTGGGGAGAAGTAATCAGTCATTTCTACCCTCCTAGACAAAGAGATATTAGTGTAGAACTAGGGAAGAGCCAGAACTCCCACTTAAACCTAAAAGTAGCAAAGAATCACCTCCCCACCTTCCCATGCTTCCCCCTCAGGTGTCAACAGAGGCATATTGGGAACATAGAATTTTTGTCTCCACACTGGAAAGTAAAAAGATGTCTTTCTCTCTCCCTACTGTGGTAGATGGTGTCAGAGAAGACCTAATGAAAAGTCAGGTCTCTCAGCACTGCACAACAGCAATGAGGCCAGCCTCCCTCAGTTTTAGTGAAGGCCACATAGGAGTAGTAACAAGACAACTCTGCCTATCATAACTAGGATGGTATCAGCTAAAGCTTAGTGGGAAAAAGGGACTCCTAACCAAATTCAGTGGTAAGCACCTGAATCCACTGGATGTCAATGGAAACTAAGTGGAGAACTAGGACTTACACCACTACCTGCCAGTAATAAAGCACTGCCCCTTTTCCACTGGAGTGGTGTCATATGAGGCTTGCTAAAACAGAAAGTTTAAATAAAATCTATTAGCTCATAACATAATACTCAAAATGTCCAGATTTCAACTCAAAATCACTCATCATATTAAGAAGCAGAAAAATCTCCACTTGAATGAGAAAAGACAGTCAACAGATACAAACATCAGAATGACAGAATTTTTAGAATTATCTGAAAAGAAATTTGAAACAGTCATCTTAAAAAAATCCTGTAACAAGCAATAACAAACACACTTGGAACATTGAAAAGTAATATGTCTCTGCCAATATATAGAAAGCCTCAGGCAAAAACAAACAAATAAACAAAAAATAAGATGTAAAAAAGAGTCAAATTGAAATTTTAGAACAGAAAATACAATAACCACGATAAAAATTCAGTGGATGGGTTCAACACCAGAATGGAGGGGACAGGGGAAAGAATCAGAGAACTTAAGGAAAGATAAATCCAGTTTACTCAATTTGAACTATAGAGAGAAAATAAGTGGTTAAAAAAAATTGAACAGAGCCTCAGAAAAGTGTAGGACTATAACAAAATATCTAACATTCATATCATCAGAGTTATACAAAGAGAGAAGAGTACAGGCCTGAAAATGTATCTGAAGAAATAACTGTATAAAACGTTCCAAATTTAGCCAAAAACATAATTTTATGGATTCAAGAAGCTGACTAATTACATTTAAATCTATTTTCTTTAGGACTTCTCAGAACTTTGGATATGCTAATATGCATTATGAAAGTAGAATTTCACAAACTGATTAAACATGCAACCATTTTTTTTTCATAACTATAGGTAGGGGTTATGCCACCACCTCCTATCTGGGATTAATTAACAATGTGCATTGATTTTTTTTAACAAGATATGTTGGGAAATTAACAAAAGTAACCTTTTTTTTTTAATTTGAGAAGAATCAGCAACATTGGAATCAAAAAGTGTGGACTTTGGGGGCACCTGGGTGGCTCAGTCAGTTACGCGTCTAACTTCAGTTCAGGTCATAATCTCACAATTTGTGGCTTTGAGCCCCGCATCAGGTTCTGTGCTAACAGATCAGAGCCTGGAGTGTGCTTCTGTTTCTGTGTCTCCCTCTCTCTCTGTCCCTCTCACGCTTGTGCTCTCTCTCTCTCTCTCAAAATAATAAACATTAAAAAAAAGAAAACTAAAAACAAAGGGTGGACTTTCTTGGGACCTCCCAGCATCATAAAGAGCAGCCTTCCTCTGAAGGATGTGTAAGAAAGATCACTGTCTAATGAAACAGAGTCTAAATCAGCTCCTCTATGTTTTGAAAAGCTGTCTAACCCCTAATAATAGATTTCTGCATAGTGAAGGTAATGGTGAATCTGGGTCCCTGAGGTAATCCATACAAAAACAGCAAAACATAATTGAGAGATCCTAGAGCCAGCTGGCCCCCTGGGAAATGGAAATATTTGAATCAAGAAGTGAACCCTTGGAGGCCTAAGAACGGGTAGTCTTGGGCAACTTATTAGCACTGAGCAGTATGATCATTCTTTTTGAAAGAACCAGAAAACTTGTGCTTAGAGCTGGATCTCTACTATGCCATTGCAGCACTAGTATATCTCCTTTCCCACACTATGTAAGACTAGTGTGCAACAACTGCATTGGACGCAGCCAGCAGCAATGGCTATAGTGGACTGATCAAATTTCACTTCTTAAATTTGGAATTCAAACAGATCCCCCATTTGAACTGCATCAGAGTATTATTGGTCAATTTGAGATAGGGACAGGTGGAGAGCGTCAATTAAAAAAATGTAAAAAGTTATTTCATTTCCACATGCTATTTGTGGGGACAGTTTACTCTGCTTATCACTCAAGAATATTTACTACTCTTTCAATTCATTTTTATGTTTAAATACAGCTTCAGTCATTCAAAAAATATTAATTAGGAATCTATTATGTATAGTTCATACAATGCAATATGTGAAAAGAGTTTGATAGACTTCATATATTTCATATACATTTATTGAATGATAGAAATTAAATAAATTAATATCAGAGTCACTATTCCCAAGGTGCTCATAATATACTAAGACAGATATAAAGACAAACATATAAATTATAGTACATTATGATAAGTACTATAAAAGAGGTATGGACAAATTGCTATGGAAACATTAAAAAAAAACCCAGTGCATTTCTCTGCCTATGGGACTAACTGTGAAAAATGTTTCCATATGAAATTTGGAAAATACCACCCACAGATCCACATCATATTTTTTATTCTAAAAGAAACATAGCATTAAGAAATCAGATAATGCCCTTTCTTAACAGATATATTTTGCAGAAATCACCTCATAAGTGAATATAAAAGATACTTTCTTACTATGAAATATACTGTTTGGTCACTTCAATAAAGATAAATTCCCAAGGTGACTAAGGATGCTAATTTTAAAATAAAGCTCAATGACCCAGAGGTCATATTTTCCCCCTCTTAATCAGTATTCCGTCAAGGACTCTAATCATCCTATTTAAATCAAACTTTTAGGGGCGCCTGGGTGGCTCAGTCAGTTAAGCATCTTACTTTGGCTCAGGTCATGATCTCATGGGTTTGTGAGTTCAAACCCTGCATCAGGCTCTGTGCTAACAATTCAAAGTCTGAAGCCTGCTTCCCATTCTGTGTCTCCCTCTCTCTCTGCCCCTCCCCTACTCTCTCTCTCTCTCTCTCTCTCTCTCTCTTTCAATTAAAAATAAATAAAAATTAAAAATAAAATACAATAAAATTTTGAGAAGTAACCATAATTTATTGTTGATCCTGGTTAATCCATGAAGTTTACTTACTCTCTTACTCGTTTTTAGATATTTTGCTGTATATTACATTTAAAATTAAAATCTGCTCAAAATATTATTTACTTATTTTAATTGTGTGGCATTTTAATGCTTCATTCTACTTCTTCAAAAGAGAATGTATCAATGTTTCCATAACTTAAGATGCTCAAAAATTACATTTACTAATGAAATCTTAATATACGTTTAGAACTCATCCCCCAACTTAAAGTGGTTTAAGAAACAATGGCAAATTGCTTGATTTGAAGAAATTAGTGAAGGGCGCCTGGGTGGCGCAGTTGGTTAAGCGCCCGACTTTAGCCAGGTCACGATCTCGCGGTCCGTGAGTTCGAGCCCCGCGTCAGGCTCTGGGCTGATGGCTCAGAGCCTGGAGCCTGTTTCCGATTCTGTGTCTCCCTCTCTCTCTGCCCCTCCCCTGTTCATGCTCTGTCTCTCTCTGTCCCAAAAATAAATAAACGTTGAAAAAAAATTAAAAAAAAAAAAGAAGAAATTAGTGAAAAAGTTACACTGACCGTTTTACTGAAATGAATGTTATCTAACATTATAGTTTACATCTTTATTTCTGATATTTGACAGAGATACTAGTAGGTACATGGAGGTTCTATATTATGTGAATTCCATCAAAAAATAACAACAGAGTTTCAAGGATAGAATAAATATGATTCTTAAAATTAGATTTATGATAAATAAGTACCTTCTATTTTGCAGATGAAAAGTAATGCAAAATCTCCAAATAGTTCATTTATTTAATCAATTGCTGTCTAATCTCTGTTCACTTGAACACATAATCTGCTTCACATTTTTGCCCACTTGACAATTATTGATTCTTCCTATTGAAATGAATATAGGCCCAAGTGATACATATTATAATTATTAAAGCTAATGTGATTTACTGCATGTAAATTGATTACTGTAATTGGGGTATGGTTATTTGAGAGACAGAAATAAATTATCTGCAGAGTTTTGAAGATAAAACATTGAAACAACATATCACTAATCACTACATTGTACACCTGAAACTAATATTACACTGTATGTTAACTAACTGTACTTTAAATAAAAGCTATAAAAAATAAATTAAAATCATGTCAATCTGAACTCGATTATAAATTTGAATTAATAATTTACACTTACACGTATAAAATAAATGTCATGAAGATGAAAAGTAAATCATAGGGCATATAGTCAATAATATTGTAATAACATCATATGGTAAAACAGATGGTGACTACAATTTTTGTGGTGAGCATTGAGTAATGTATCAAATTAACAAATCAGTGTGTTTTAATCTGAAACTAATATAACATTGTATGCTAATTTTACTTCAATAAAAAATAAAACTAAAAAAATAAAATATTATTGCAAAAAAAGATAACATATTCCTCAGCAACCAAATAAAAGGAAAGCATATTAAGTTAATATTATATGTCACCATTACATGTGCTTTAAGATACATTAACCATTTTTTAATATGAAATTTATTGTCAAATTGGTTTCCATACAACACCCAGTGCTCATCCCAACAGGTGCCCTCCTCAATGCTCATCACCCACTTTCCCCTCCCCCCCCCAACAACCCTCAGTTTATTCTAAGTTTTTAAGAGTCTCTTATGGTTTGGCTCCCTCCTTCTCTAACTTTTTTTTCCCTTACCCTCCCCCATGGCCTTCTGTTAAGTTTCTCTGCTAGGAATTTACCCAAGAGATACAGGAGTGCTGATGCATAGGGGCAAGTGTACCCCAATGTTTATAGCAGCACTTTCAACAATAGCCAAATTATGGAAAAAGCCTAAATGTCCATCAACTGATGAATGGATAAAAAATTGTGGTTTATATATACAATGGAATAACTAATCATTTTTAAGTAGCAGTTTTTAAAATTCTTCAGGATGAGAGGGGCTAGATGTTGGAAAAAGAAAGGAAGGGAAAATAGAGGAAGCGGAGAATGAAAAGAAGAAAAAGAAAAAGAAGAAAAAGAAGAGGAAAAAAGGAAAATAAAAGGAAAAAGAGAGACAAGGAAAGAAAAAGCAAGTACAAGTTTCCACACAAAATATTAATCTAATGTGATAATAATGGTGCTATTTCTTGCATTATTGCTACTCGAAAGATGTATGCTAAGAAGTATAATTCTACTCCAACATCGTTTCCCCTGTGTTTTAAGTTTTTAACTTCTAAAAAAAAAAACATTGGAGCACTAGGGGCCTCAGTCGGTTAAATGTCCAACTCTTGATCTCAGTTCAGGTCATGATCTCAGAGTCATGAGTTCAAAGCCCGATTGGGCTCCCCACTGGGCATGAAGGCTACTTAATTTATTTTTAAGTGGCTTTGATATTTTCACAGATCATAAAATGAAACAATAATAGTTTCACCATCACAAAATGGGAGACATAAAGATGAATAAGACATGTTTCTCTGCAAAGAAAATTATCTTTTCCATTGTGAGAGTTTTATACATAAGGATGTTTCAAAAATGTTGCATTTCTGAAACCTCAGCTAAATGCAAGATACTTAATTCTTAAATGGTTTATTAAATTAATGAAGCTTCACAAAAAGGAAAACTAAAATGAATTGGTGACTGAGTACTATAATTTATTTCAGTGTGTAATGTCCAGTTACGAATAAAAAATGATTTACTAGGTTAGGTCATAAAATTGACTTTTATCACAAACTATCTGAATTATTGAAATGCAAATGAAAGCCACTTTACGGTAAAATTTAATTTGCTGCAAATACTTTCTATTTTTTTTCCTAGTGGATCTCTCAGAATTTTATTTCTTAAAAAAAGTTGTTTAATGTTTATTTACTTTTGATAGAGAGAGAACGAGCTGAGGAGGGGCAGAGAGAATGGAAGACAGTATTCAAAGCGGGTTCCACTCTGACAGCAGAAAAGCCAGATGTAGGGCTCGAACCTGTGGAGTTATTTCTAGACAGTGTATTGTAAGCCCTGGGAAACTGAATGGGGTACTTGCTGAAACATCAGTGATGTTCTGGTCTCAAGTCTGTCCAACAGGATAGCATTCTGAGAACAGAGCCCCATGATCTCCCAGGAACTAGTTAGGGAACAGACCCACTGTAATTGCCTGGCAGTCTTTGTTCATCTTCCCTGCATGCTTTCACATAAACACCAGATGTGTGTTTGGTCTATGTCTGGAAGTTCTTTGTGTTTTCTTCACATGCTTTGATGTTCTTTGACGTTTATACCTGGCGAACATGAAATAAAGACTATGTGCAGTTTGCTGCTGCTGCTATTTCGCTTGCAGAGGCAGCCCTGCACATAAGCTCAGTCTAAGTGTCTGACAACTTTTTTTCTTCAGTGTGCAGTTACAGAACCTATAAACTGTGAGATCATGATGTGAGCCAAAGTCCAACACTTAACTGACTGAGCCACCCAGGCACCCCTCAGTATTTTATTTCTTAAAATAAAAATTGTTTTTACTATAAAATTCTTAATATTTAGTAAAAAAATGAAGTTTTTTCCTTTTCATTATATAGTGTAAAATATTCATATTTGAATGGTATGAATAATTTATAACAACTTTTTAATAAATGTAAACTTAAAAATATACCAACCTGTGAGGTTTTAAAGCTTTTACATAATTACTAGATTTATTCATTGTGATCTAGATATTTGGTAAGTAGTAGACACTCATCAAGTCTAATAATGTTAAACCCAATTTAATGTTATTTGATTAAGAACCAAAATGCTTTGCATACTATAGATCCTCAACAAATACTTGTTGAATATTCAGCTTATTCTTTTTATATGACATAGCTTTCATTTTACGTCTGACTCTATATAAAATATTCCAGTTAATTTTTTTCATGATATTACTGACTCATTTGGATTGATTACATTGCTGATTCTTTTGTTTAAGCAAATTTTAGATAGCTGAGAGAAAGCCTTTAATTACACACACTGAGATGGGACAGAATGATGGCCCCCAAAGGTATCCATTCCCTCAATCCCAGAACCTGTGATAATATTACCTAATATGGCAAAAAGAACTCGGCAGATATACTTCAGATTAAGGTCCTTGACATGGGGTGATTATTCTGAATCATGAAAGTGGGCCCAGTGTAATCACATGAGTTCTTAAAAGAAGAAAACTTTTCTAGATTTTCCTGAATGTAGTTAAAGGGAGATACAAGGAAAAGAAAGGTGAAAGAGATGCAGTGTTGTTGCTTTGTAGATAAAGGAAGGGGCCATGAACCAAGGAATATGGGTGGCCACTAGAAGCTGGTGAAAGCAAGGAAAGAGTCTTTCCTACAACCCCCAGAAAAGAATATGGCTCTGTTGCTGCCATGATTTTATTTTATTTTTATTTTTAAACTTTTTAAATGTTTATTTATTTTTGAGAGAGAGAGAGAGACAGAGCATGAGTGGGGAAAGTGCAGAGAGAGAAGGAGACACAGAATCTTAGGCAGGCTGCAGGCTCTGAGCTATAAGCACAGAGCCCTACATGGGGTTTGAACCCATGAACCGTGAGATCATGACCTGAGCTGAACTCGGATGCTCAACCAACTAAGCCACCCAGGTGCCCTGCTACCGTGATTTTAGTTCATTGAAATCTTTGTTGAGTTTCTAATCTTCAGAATTGTAAAACAGTATATTTGTGTTTCTTTAGTACACTAAACTTGTGATAATGTGTCTTGGCATCAATAGAAAACTAATACACAGACATATAATTCAGTTGCCACTTACTGACATTGGCGTAATATCAATGACATACATACAGAATGTATTATAAAATAGTTGATACCTATATAAATTAACATAAAGTTGGCACATTTATGATTCAATTAATTTAAATCTATATTAATTTTTTCCCTGAAGTAATTAGAATTCTTAGATTTTTTGGGTGGTGGGCATAATTTAAAATGGTATCCCCCAAAAAAGTGTCAGTTGGACCTGCCAATATTTTTTAAATGACTTTGTCTACTTCTTCCCTACCTCATCCCATCAAATTAATTTTTATGAAGAGGATAAGCTTAACTTTGCTGAAATAAGCATATTTTAGCTAATCACTGAAAGAAATAGATTGCAAAGGAATGGAGCCAGATAAGAAAGTGGGGGAAGAGGCATCTTCTGCCCTTACTCTGGTGGGATATATCCCTGTAGGTGACTGAAAAACATCTGTGCTTCATGAAACTATTTCATGAAAGAATTATGCTTCTCCACTAGACATTACAAATTCTTATAAAAAGATGTGTTTTTAAAAAGCAGTTTAAATACTAACATTTAACTTAACATTTAGCTTATTTTTATTTTGAATTAATTTAAATTTTCCTATAAAATAGATTTCAAGTTATATGTGGCTTTTTTTCCTAGTTTTATAATGAGTACCCTTTCCTTAATGAAAATTATGTGGACTTATAAAACAAGAAAGAAGTGAAGAAGAATATATTTAAAAGTTAAGTCCAGATATAAGAAAAACAAACAAAAATCTCATAGAAATCTTTAAGTTTCTGTTGGAATATGGCAATATTCTTTGAAGAAAGAAAACACTATAAGGGAAAAATAGATTATGAGCATGTTTTTTTTCTGCATATTACAAATGGAACTTTCAAGTGTATAAACCCAGTAGATTTCCAATTCTTATAATATGGAAAAATAAATAATCTGAAAATTCCCATTACAAAACTTATGGAATTATAAGATAAAATATAATAATATCCCTGTAAGTGTAATACTGTGAGAGCACAGGAAAAGAAAAGCAATCCTCAGAGGACAAAAACAAACAAATGAACAACAGCACTGAGGCTGCCCTGGTAATGCTGTGTTGGGGAAGGAGGGATTTATAGGTCCTCAAGCTAAGGGGCTTGTGAGTCAATTTCAAGAAAGGCATGAGCTTAAGTCTTAGGTTCACATGAGGTGGGAAATTGTAAAGGAGATACCTGATTAAAACCAAAATCTTTAAAGAACTATATATACACTG
This sequence comes from Prionailurus bengalensis, assembly GCF_016509475.1. Lineage (NCBI taxonomy): Eukaryota > Metazoa > Chordata > Mammalia > Carnivora > Felidae > Prionailurus > Prionailurus bengalensis. The sequence goes on along the minus strand of NC_057361.1, from coordinate 75,018,279 downwards.
AATTTTTTTTTAAAAATTACCAATCGCAGCAGTAAGATTCCAAGATTCTGTGCTTATCTTAGTCTGACCTCTAAGTGAGAAAAAAAAAGTCTGTCTTGAGAATTTATAAACACAAGACTGTATTTTAACAGGTTGTGGTCTAAATTTATACTATTTATATGGTCTAGGGTTATCCAAAATTAAAAGTTAAGCAGTGGTCCAAAGCAGTTAATACTCCTGGGTTGCCTGACAATAGTAAACTCAAAACTTGTATGAAGGGTGCATGTTCAATAAAGGCAAAATAGGATTTTAAAGACAAATTATTTTTGGAGATAATCTCTAAATTCAAAATTTACCATAGAAAACACTCAGCCACACATACAGCCCTGTTGAGAATCTTTAGATAGATGAAGTGTCTTTAAATCAATTAAGGAAATAATAACAAAATATTTTTAAAAATAAGCAAAGAATAAGATATTATCACAAAATACACTGATATTTTAAGAGATTAAACTGGTAAATATATAAACTAGTAAATATATAAACTAGTAAATATATATATAAACATATATATAGTAAATATATATATATCAGAATGTTCAAAAAGAAAAAAATCTCTAGAGTAATATGATTCTAATGAGTAAAAAACTATTAAAACCTTTTTAATAAGGTATATAGTAAAAATTGGATATCCATGCCACATGGATTTCACTTTATTTTAGATTTTCCTCTGATTTTAAAATAATACTGTAACAGTCTCAAGGTTAAAGAACATCACTAATTTTTTTTTAATATACGAAATTTATTGTCAAATTGGTTTCCATACAACACCCAGTGCTCATCCAAAAAGGTGCCCTCCTCAATACCCATCACCCACCCTCCCCTCTCTCCCACCCCCCATCAACCCTCAGTTTGTTCTCAGCTTTTAACAGTCTCTTATGCTTTGGCTCTCTCCCACTCTAACCTCTTTTTTTTTCCTCCCCCCCCCCGCCATGGGTTTCTCTTAAGTTTCTCAGGATCCACATAAGAGTGAAACCATATGGTATCTGTCTTTCTCTGGATGGCTTATTTCACTTAGCATCACACTCTCCAGTTCCATCCACGTTGCTACAAAAGGCCATATTTCATTTTTTCTCATTGCCACATAGTATTCCATTGTGTATATAAACCACAATTTCTTTATCCATTCATCAGTTGATGGACATTTAGGCTCTTTCCATTATTTGGCTATTGTTGAGAGTGCTGCTATAAACATTGGGGTACAAGTGCCCCTATGCATCAGTACTCCTGTATCCCTTGGGTAAATTCCTAGCAGTGCTATTGCTGGGTCATAGGGTAGGTCTATTTTTAATTTTCTGAGGAACCTCCACACTGCTTTCCAGAGCGGCTGCACCAATTTGCATTCCCACCAACAGTGCAAAGGGTTCCCGTTTCTCCACATCCTCTCCAGCATCTATAGTCTCCTGATTTGTTCATTTTGGCCACTCTGACTGGCGTGAGGTGATATCTGAGTGTGGTTTTGATTTGTATTTCCCTGATAAGGAGCGACGCTGAACATCTTTTCATGTGCCTGTTGGCCATCCGGATGTCTTCTTTAGAGAAGTGTCTATTCATGTTTTCTGCCCATATCTTCACTGGGTGATTTGTTTTTCGGGTGTGGAGTTTGGTGAGATCTTTATAGATTTTGGATACTAGCCCTTTGTCCGATATGTCATTTGCGAATATCTTTTCCCATTCCGTTGGTTGCCTTTTAGTTTTGTTGGTTGTTTCCTTTGCTGTGCAGAAGCTTTTTACCTTCATAAGGTCCCAGTAATTCACTTTTGCTTTTAATTCCCTTGCCTTTGGGGATGTGTCGAGTAAGAGATTGCTATGGCTGAGGTCAGGAGAGGTCTTTTCCTGCTTTCTCCTCTAAAGTTTTGATGGTTTCCTGTCTCACATTCAGGTCCTTTATCCATTTTGAGTTTATTTTTGTGAATGGTGTGAGAAAGTGGTCTAGTTTCAACCTTCTGCATGTTGCTGTCCAGTTCTCCCAGCACCATTTGTTAAAGAGACTGTCTTTTTTCCATTGGATGTTCTTTCCTGCTTTGTCAAAGATGAGTTGGCCATACGTTTGTGGGTCTAGTTCTGGGGTTTGTATTCTATTCCATTGGTCTATGTGTCTGTTTTTGTGCCAATACCATGCTGTCTTGATGATTACAGCTTTGTAGTAGAGGCTAAAGTCTGGGATTGTGATGCCTCCTGCTTTGGTCTTCTTCAAAATTCCTTTGGCTATTCGGGGCCTTTTGTGGTTCCATATGAATTTTAGGATTGCTTGTTCTAGTTTCGAGAAGAATGCTGGTGCAATTTTGATTGGGATTGCATTGAATGTGTAGATAGCTTTGGGTAGTATTGACATTTTGACAATATTTATTCTTCCAATCCATGAGCAGGGAATGTCTTTCCATTTCTTTAAATCTTCTTCAATTACCTTCATAAGCTTTCTATAGTTTTCAGCATACAGATCTTTTACATCTTTGGTTAGATTTATTCCTAGGTATTTTATGCTTCTTGGTGCAATTGTGAATGGGATCAGTTTCTTTATTTGTCTTTCTGTTGCTTCATTGTTAGTGTATAAGAATGCAACTGATTTCTGTACATTGATTTTGTATCCTGCAACTTTGCTGAATTCATGTATCAGTTCTAGCAGACTTTTGGTGGAGTCTATCGGATTTTCCATGTATAATATCATGTCATCTGCAAAAAGCGAAAGCTTGACTTCATCTTTGCCAATTTTGATGCCTTTGATTTCCTTTTGTTGTCTGATTGCTGATGCTAGAACTTCCAGCACTATGTTGAACAACAGCGGTGAGAGTGGACATCCCTGTCGTGTTCCTGATCTCAGGGAAAAAGCTCTCAGTTTTTCCCCGTTGAGGATGATGTTAGCTGTGGGCTTTTCATAAATGGCTTTTATGATGTTTAAGTATGTTCCTTCTATCCCGACTTTCTCAAGGGTTTTTATTAAGAAAGGGTGCTGGATTTTGTCAAAGGCCTTTTCTGCATCGATTGACAGGATCATATGGTTCTTCTCTTTTTTTTTGTTAATGTGATATATCACGTTAATTGATTTACGAATGTTGAACCAGCCCTGCATCCCGGGAATGAATCCCACTTGATCATGGTGAATCATGCTTTTGATATGCTGTTGAATTCGATTTTCTAGTATCTTTTTTTTTTAATTTTTTTTTAATTTTTTTTTCAACATTTATTTATTTTTGGGACAGAGAGAGACAGAGCATGAACAGGGGAGGGGCAGAGAGAGAGGGAGACACAGAATCGGAAACAGGCTCCAGGCTCCGAGCCATCAGCCCAGAGCCTGACGCGGGGCTCGAAATCACTGACCGCGAGATCATGACCTGGCTGAAGTCGGATGCTTAACCGACTGCGCCACCCAGGGGCCCCTCGATTTTCTAGTATCTTATTGAGAATTTTTGCATCCATATTCATCAGAGATATTGGCCTGTAGTTCTCTTTTTTTACTGGGTCTCTGTCTGGTTTAGGAATCAAAGTAATACTGGCTTCATAGAATGAGTTTGGAAGTTTTCCTTCCCTTTCTATTTCTTGGAATAGCTTGAGAAGGATAGGTATTATCTCTGCTTTAAACGTCTGGTAGAACTCCCCTGGGAAACCATCTGGTCCTGGACTCTTATTTGTTGGGAGATTTTTGATAACCGATTCAATTTCTTCCCTGGTTATGGGTCTGTTCAAGCTTTCTATTTCCTCCTGATTGAGTTTTGGAAGAGTGTGGGTGTTTAGGAATTTGTCCATTTCTTCCAGGTTGCCAAATTTGTTGGCATATAAGTTTTCATAGTATTCCCTGATAATTGTTTGTATCTCTGAGGGATTGGTTGTAATCATTCCATTTTCATTCATGATTTTATCTATTTGGGTCCTCTCCCTTTTCTTTGTGAGAAGCCTGGCTAGAGGTTTGTCAATTTTGTTTATTTTTTCAAAAAACCAACTCTTGGTTTCATTGATTTGCTCTACAGTTTTTTAGATTCTATATTGTTTATTTCTGCTCTGATCTTTATTATTTCTCTTCTTCTGCTGGGTTTAGGCTGCCTTTGCTGTTCTTCTTCTAGTTCCTTTAGGTGTGCTGTTAGATTTTGTATTTGGGATTTTTCTTGTTTCTTGAGATAGGCCTGGATTGCAATGTATTTTCCTCTCAGGACTGCCTTTGCTGCGTCCCAAAGCGTTTGGATTGTTGTATTTTCATTTTCATTTGTTTCCATATATTTTTTAATTTCTTCTCTAATTGCCTGGTTGACCCACTCATTCGTTAGTAGGGGGTTCTTTAACCTCCAAGCTTTTGGAGGTTTTACAGACTTTTTTCTGTGGTTGATTTCAAGCTTCATAGCATTGTGGTCTGAAAGTATGCATGGTATAATTTCAATTCTTGTAAACTTATGAAGGGCTGTTTTGTGACCCAGTATATGATCTATCTTGGAGAATGTTCCATGTGCACTTGAGAACAAAGTCTATTCTGTTGCTTTGGGATGCAGAGTTCTAAATATATCTGTCAAGTCCATCTGATCCAATGTATCATTCAGGGCCCTTGTTTCTTTATTGACCGTGTGTCTAGATGATCTATCCATTTCTGTAAGTGGGGTGTTAAAGTCCCCTGCAATTACCACATTCTTATCAATAAGGTTGCTTATGTTTATGAGTAATTGTTTTATATATTTGGGGGCTCCGGTATTTGGCACATAGACATTTATAATTGTTAGCTCTTCCTGATGGATAGACCCTGTAATGATTATATAATGCCCTTCTTCATCTCTTGTTCTAGCCTTTAATTTAAAGTCTAGTTTGTCTGATATAAGTATGGCTACTCCAGCTTTCTTTTGGCTTCCAGTAGCATGATAAATAGTTCTCCATCCCCTCACTCTCAATCTAAAGGTGTCCTCAGGTCTAAAATGAGTCTCTTGTAGACAGCAAATAGATGGGTCTTGTTTTTTTTTATCCATTCTGATACCCTATGTCCTTAGGTTCGTGCATTTAATCCATTTACATTCAGTGTTATTATAGAAAGATACGGGTTTAGAGTCATTGTGATGTCTGTATGTTTTATGCTTGTAGTGATGTCTCTGGTACTTTGTCTCACAGGATCCCCCTTAGGATCTCTTGTAGGGCTGGTTTAGTGGTGACCAATTCCTTCAGTTTTTGTTTGTTTGGGAAGACCTTTATCTCTCCTTCTATTCTAAATGACAGACTTGCTGGATAAAGGATTCCCGGCTGCATATTTTTTCTGTCTAGCACTCTGAAGATATGGTGCCAATTCTTTCTGGCCTGCCAAGTTTCAAAAGAGAGATCAGTCACGAGTCTTATAGGTCTCCCTTTATATGTGAGGGCACGTTTATCCCTTGCTGCTTTCAGAATTTTCTCTTTATCCTTGTATTTTGCCAGTTTCACTATGATATGTTGTGCAGAAGATCGATTCAAGTTACGTCTGAAGGGAGTTCTCTGTGCCTCTTGGATTTCAATGCCTTTTTCCTTCCCCAGTTCAGGGAAGTTCTCAGCTATTATTTCTTCAAGTACCCCTTCAGCACCTTTCCCTCTCTCTTCCTCCTCTGGGATACCAATTATGCGTATATTATTTCTCTTTAGTGTATCACTTAGTTCTCTAATTTTCCCCTCATACTCCTGGATTTTTTTATCTCTCTTTCTCTCAGCTTCCTCTTTTTCCATAACTTTATCTTCTAGTTCACCTATTCTGTCCTCTGCCTCTTCAATCAGAGCTGTCGTCGTTTCCATTTTGTTTTGCATTTCGTTGAAAGCGTTTTTCAGCTCTTCGTGACTGTTCCTTAGTCCCTTGATCTCTGTAGCAAGAGATTCTCTGCTGTCCTCTATACTGTTTTCAAGCCCAGCGATTAATTTTATGACTATTATTCTAAATTCACTTTCTGTTGTATTATTTAAATCCTTTTTGATCAGTTCATTAGCTGTAGTTATTTCCTGGAGATTCTTCTGACGGGAATTCTTCCGCTTGGTCATTTTGGATAGTCCCTGGCGTGGTGAGGACCTGCAGGGCACTTCCCCTGTGCTGTGGTGTATACCTGGAGTTGGTGGGCGGGGCCGCAGTCAGACCTGATGTCTGCCCCCAGCCCACAGCTGGGGCCACAGTCAGACTGGTGTGTGCTTCCTCTTCCCCTCTCCTAGGGGCGGGATTCACTGTGGTGTGGTGTGGCCCGTCTGGGCTACTTGCACACTGCCAGGCTTGTGATGCTGGGGATCTGGCATATTAGCTGGGGTGGGTAGGCAAGGTGCACGGGGGCAGGAGGGGCAGGCTTAGCTCGCTTCTCCTTAGTTGATCCACTTCAGGAGGGGCCCTGTGGCAGCGGGAGGGAGTCAGATCCGCTCCAGGAGGTTTGGCTCCGCAGAGGCACAGAGTTGGGTGTTTGTGAGGAGCGAGCAAGTTCCCTGGCAGGAACTGGTTCTCTTTGGGATTTTGGCTGGGGGATGGGCAGGGGAGATGGCGCTGGTCAGCGCCTTTGTTTCCCACCAAACTGAGCTCTGTCGTTGGGGGGCTCAGCAGCTCTCCCTCCCTTTGTCCTCCAGCCTTCCCGCTTTCCGAGCAGAGCTGTTAACTTATGACCTCCCAGAGGCTAAGTCACGCTTGCTGTCGGAACACAGTCCGTCAGGCCCCTCTGCTTTTGCCAGCCAGACTCGGGGGCTCTGCTTGGCCGGCGAGCAGCCCCTCCGCCCCGGCTCCCTCCCGCCAGTCCGTGGAGCCAGCACCGCCTCGCTGCCCTTCCTACCCTCTTCCGTGGGCCTCTCGTCTGCGCTTGGCTCCGGAGACTCCGTTCTGCTTATCCTCTGGTGGTTTTCTGGGTTATTTATGCAGGTGTAGGTGGAATCTAAGTGATCAGCAGGATGCGCGGTGAGCCCAGCGTCCTTCTACGCCGCCATCTTCCCTCACACCACCAAAGAACATCACTAATTTATAGAAGTCTAGATATTTGTATCCCCCAGCCAAAAAAAAAAGCAATTTCCATATGAAGTATGCAGTAATAAACTGGAATGATTTTCAATATTCAATGCAAATCGAAGATTTCAAAGGTAATTTTAAATGCTAATAGTGCAATAAGAACACAATCCACACACTTATATGATAAACATTTTCCACAAATGTGTTACAATTTTCTATGATACTATGATACTTTTTGTCTACACTTTTCAACATCCTTTTTAATGTATCTTTCATTTGCATATATACTCTTGATTTTATTAAATTGGCCTTATTGGTTTTATAAATGCTTAAGTTATACATCAAGAAATATAACTTCTTATTTGAAAAAATTTTTAGAGATATTTTTATTTTTTATTTTTTATTTATTTTCTTTTTTAAATATGAAATTTACTGTCAAATTGGTTTCCACACATCACCCAGTACTTATCCCAAAAGGTGCCCTTCTCAATACCCATCATATAAGAGACTCTTAACAACTTCTGATTTGAATTTTTAAAAATTATCTCATCATTTTTTGCACCAACAGCAGTCAGTGGAGTTCTCATCAACAAGCCACTTACCATCTTTACAAGGTCTTGCATTATAGACTTCCAGACCACTTTAGAAACCACAAGTATAAATACCTGTTGAATATTTGATTTTTACAAGTTCAAATTTCTGTTGGATTGAAAAAGAAAGGCTTAGCTGGGCACCTCGGTGGCTCAGATGGTTGAGCATCTCACTCTTCATTTCAGCTCAGGTCATGGGATTGAGTCCTGTGTGGAGCTCCAGGCTGAACACGGAGCCTGCTTATTATTCTCTCCCTCTCTCCCTCCCTCTGTTCCTTTCCCCTGCTCATCCTCGCTCTAAAAAAACAAAACCAAAAACAAAACCTGTCAGTTATAGCACTGGAGAGTTCACTATTACAATTTATTAATTGTAAGATCCTGACTATACTATAAGTTTCTTGAGGACATGGAACAAAATCTTGCTCACTATATATACTCAGAGCCTAGCAGAGAATTTCAAAAATAGTATATATTCAATGATATTTATAAAATTAATAAATTATTCAATGTCAACTGTCCTTTCTTATTCCTTCATTTTTAATATAAAATAAGTACTAATGCATTTTATCATTTTTACACATATCTTTCATCAATGCAACACAAAATAAACTATAAAATCCATAGCTTTTGCAAATTGTCACTTTTTAAAAATTGCTTTCTTAAGATACCCATGAAAATATTATAGAGCTAGAAGTAATATTGAATAGCGTTGAGAAGCCATTCAAATAGGATGTGATTGGTGAAGAAAACATTTTCAGTTTGAGTCAGCTTGACTCTTTACTTTGAAAGAAATGCTACATGTCATTGGCAGAGAAGTGTGTGGAGTGCAGGTCAGAAAGAAAGAATGGCCTAGGGCCTGGGGCGCCTGGGTGGCTCAGTCAGTTAAGCATGCAACTTCAGCTCAGGTCATGATCTCACACTTCGTGGGTTCCAGCCCTGCCTGGGGCTCTGTGCTGACACTCACAGCCTGGAGCCTGCTTCAGATTCTGTGTCTCCCTCTTTCTTTGCCCATCCCCAACTCTCTATCTCTCTCAAAAAATAAAAATAATAATAAGTAAACATTAAAAAAAGAAGAAGAATGGCCTAGAGGTGCCTAAGTAGCTCAGTAGGTTGAGCATCCAACTCTTGATCTGGTCTCAGGTCATGATCTCATGGTCATGAGATTGAGACCCACATTGGGCTCTGTGCTGGCAGTGTGGAGACTGGGATTTTTTTCTTTCCTTTTCTCTCTGCCCCTCCCCACTCATGCTCTCTCTCTCTCTCTCAAAATAAATAAACTTTAAAAAATATATTTACAAAAAAAGAAAGAATGGCCTAACCCAGGGTCCAAGAACTATTTTTAGAAGATAAATACTTCTGGTTTCAATTAGAGCTATCAGCTTTTAAAATGTTAAAATTATACTTCACTTCTTGCTTTCATTCAATTTAATTTTGTTCTAAACTTAAGGCAAATATCTTTATTTCTTAGATATTAGAGAACAAGCATATTCTTGCTATTTTTTTTAAGGTTTAATTATTTATTTGAGAGAGACATAGACATCACAAGTGGGGAAGGAACAGAGAGAGAGGGAGTGACAGAGAATCCCAAGCAAGCTCTGCACTACTATCCCAGAGCCTGACATGGGGCTCGAACTCACGAAACAGTGAGATTATGACCTGAGCTGAAACCAAGAGACACTTAACGAACTGAGCCACCCAGGGGCCTCAATTCTTTTAAACCAGGACAATTCAGAATAACATATACCATTTGGTAATCTCCTTTAGTGCCCCCTCAGTTTCTGATGTACCCCTCAAAGCAGTGACTATTGAGAACATCAATTCCTGTTTCATCAGTCAGAATTTGGAAAATTGTTTTAATTCGTTGATTTTTTTAAAATTGCCTTTAGATAGAACATTCGACAATTAGATTGGTTGCTGACTGTTTTGCTATTCAGCAGCTGCCATTTGGTGATACTTCTTTTGGCTGTTAAGATAAGGCATTTTCAATATTTTGTATTTTAATTATTTATAGGAACAACTATGATGACTGTAGTTCCACACAGTTTGTAATCACTTTACAGAGAAATACACCATCTTTTCTGTGTAGTAAATAAAACTGCACACACTCTGGAAAAACATCTCAAGTAAAGGGGAACAGCATAGAATAGGATACAGAGTTTCAATGTGACAGTAAAGAGACCTAGATTTTAGTACCAGCCCTATTGGTACCAAGTTGTATGTCATTAAGCAAGTCATTTAGATACCCTGAGTTTCTGTTTCTTTAACTATAAAGTTACATGCTTTATTTTCTCGGTAGAAAAAAATATTATCAATATTGTTGAGAGGAAGGAGAATGAGAAATAAAGAAGACAATATAAAGAGTAACTGCCTGTTATTATTATTTCTAGTCTTGCCCTGATATATTATCAAAAGTATTAATTTTGTTGGTTGTTTCCTTTGCTGTGCAGAAGAGGGCACCTTTTGGGATGAGCACTGGGTGTTGTATGGAAACCAATTTGTCAATAAATTTCAGAAAAAAAAATAAAAATAAAAAAATAAAAATAAAATAAAAATAAAAAAAAAGTATTAATTTGCCATTAATATTTTAAGTAAGAAAATGATTTTCTCTGTGTAGTTATAAAATTTGCACTTTTTAAAGTTTTATATAAATTACAGTTAGTTACACAGTGTAAGATTAGTTTCAAGTATATAATTAAGTGATTCAACACTTACATACAACACCATGTACTTATCACAACTATGTGCTCTCCTTAATCCCTGTACAAATTATTACATTTAATTTATTTTTGTCTTTTTATTAACTAATAGATTTGTGGGTTTTTTGGTGTGCATTTTTAAAATTTAAATCCAAGTTAGTTAACACATAATGTAATAATGATTTCAGGAATAGCATTTAGTGATTCATGACTCACAAATAATACCCGGTGTTAATTCCAACAAGTGCCCGCCTTAATGCTCATCACCCATTTAGCCCATCCCCCACCCAACATCCTGCCAGCAACCTTCGGTTTGTTCTCTGTATTTAAGAGTCTCTTATAGATGGTCTCCCTCTCTGTTTTTATCTTATTTTTGCTTCCCTTACTCTATGTTCAGCTGTTTTGTATCTTAAATTCCACATATGAACAAAATTATATGATATTTGTCTTTCTCTGACTGATTACCTTCACTTAGCATAACACACTCTAGTTCCATCAACATTGTGGCAAAAGGCAAGAATTCATTTTTTTGATCCCTGAGTAATATTCTATTGTATATATATACCACATCTTCTGTATCCATTCATCAATTGATGGACATTTGGGCTCTTTCCATACTTCAGCTATTGTCAATAGCGATGCTATAAACATTGGGGTACATGTGCCCCTTTCAAATCAGCACTCCTGTGTCCTTTGGATAAATACCTGGTAGTGCAACAACAGATGTTGGCAAGAATGCAGAGAAAGAGGAACCCTTTTGCAATGCTTGTGGGAATGCAAACTGGTGTAGCCACTTTGGAAAACAGTATGGAGGTTCCTCAAAAAATTAAAAATAGGGTAGTTCCTCTTTCTCTTCATTCTTGCCAACATCTGTTGTTGCTTGAGTTGCTAATTTTAGCCATTCTGACTGGTGTGAGGTGGTATCTCATTGTGGTTTTGATTTGTTTCCCTGATGATGAGTGATGTTGAGCATCTTTTCATGTGTCTATTAGTCATCTGTATGTCTTCTTTAGAAAATTCTATATTCATGACTTTTGCTTATTTCTCCACCAGATTATTTGATTTTTGAGGGCTGATTTTGATAAGTTCATTATAGATATTGGATACTAACCCTTTATCTGATATGTCATTTGCAAATATCTTATCCCATTCCATTGGTTGCTTTCTGGTTTTCTTTTATTATTTCCTTTGATGTGCAGAAGCTTTTTACCTTGATGAGGTCCCAATCATTCATTTTTGCTTTTGTTTCCCTTTCCTCAAAAGACATGTCTAGTAAGAAGTTGCTGTGGCCGAAGTCAAAGAGATTGTTTCTCCTCTAGGATTTTGATGGCTTGCTGCCTTATGTTTAGGTCTTTCATCCACTTTGAGTTTATTTTTGTGTATGGTGTAAGGAAGTGGTCCAGGTTCATTCTTCTGCATGTTGCTGTCCACTTTTCCCAACACCATTTGCTGAAGAGAGTGTCCTTTTTCCCCCATTGGATATTCTTTCCTGCTTTGTCAAAGACTGGGTGGCAATCCATCTGTAGGTAAACTTCTGGGTTGTCTATTCTGTTACATTAACCTATGTGTCTTTTTTTTTGTCCAGTACCATACAGTCTTGATCATTACAGCTTTGTAATATACCTTGCAGTCCAAAATTATGATGCTTACAGCTTTGGGTTTCTTTTTCAGGATTACTTTGGCTATTCAGGGTCTTTTCTGGTTCCATACAAATTTTAGGATTGTTTGTTCCAGCTCTGTGAATAATGTTGGTGTTATTTTGATAGGGATTGCATTGAACATGTAGATGGCTTTGGGTAGTATTGACATTTAAAGTATTTGTTATTCTAATCCATGAGCATGGAATGTTGTTCCATTTCTTTGTGTCTTGCTCAATTTCTTTCATAAGCTTTCTATAGTTTTCAGTGTATTGATTTTTCACTTCATTGGTCAGTTTTTTTCCTAAGGTTTTTATGGTTTTTGATGCAATTGTAAATGGAATCAATTCCTTGATTTATGTTTCTGGTGCTTCATTATTGGTGTATACAAATGGAGCTGATTTCTGTACATTGATTTTATATCTTGCGACTTTGCTGAATTCATGTATAAGTTCTAGCAATGTTTTGGGAGGATCTACTGGGTTTTACAGATAGAATATCACATCATCTGTGAACCGTGAAAGATTGACTTCCTCCTTGCCGATTTGGATGCCATTTATTTATTTATTTATTTATGTTGCCTGATTGCTAAGGCTAAGACTTCCAACACTATGTTGAATAACAGTGGTGACAGTGGACATTTTTTTTGTGTTATTGACCTTAGAGGGAAGGGTCTCAGTTTTTCCCCTTTGAGAATGATGTTAGTAGTGGGTCTTTTGTATATATGGCTTTTATGATCTTTAGGTATGATGATTCTATCCAATGTTCTTGTTTTTATTAAGAAAGTATGCTGTATTTTCTCAAAAATTTTCTCTGCATCTATTGAGAGGATCATGTGGTTCTTATCCTTTCTTGTATTAATGTGATGTATCATATTTATTGATTTGCAGATATTGAACCACCCTTGCACCCCCAGGAAAAATCCCACTTGATCTTGGTGAATAATTATTTTAAGGTATTGTTGGATTTGGTAGGCTAGCACGTTGTTGAGAATTTTTGCATCCTTGTTCATTAGGTAAATTGGTCTATAGTTGTCCTTTTTAGTGGGGTCTTTGTCTGATTTTGGAATCTAGGTAATGCTGGCCTCGTATAATTATTTACAAGTTTTCCTTACATTTCTACTTTTTGGAACAGCTTCAAAGGAATAGGTGTTAATGCTTATTTAATATTTTGTGGAATTCCCCTGGAAACCATGCAGCCCAGGACTCTTATTCGTTGGGAGATGATTGATTACTGATTCAATATCTTTACTGGTTATGGATCTGTTGAAATTTTCTATTTCTTCTTGTTTTAGTTTTGGTGGCTTATATGTTTCTCGAATTTGTCCATTTTTTCCAGATTGACCAATTTCTTTGTGTATAATTGCTCATAATATTCTTTTATTTTTGTGTGTATTTCTGTGTTGTTGGTCGTGATATCTCCTCTTTCATTCATGATTTTATTTATTTGGCTCCTTTCCTTTTTCTTTTTGATCAATCTGGCTAGTGGTTTCTCAATTTTGTTAATTCTTTCAAAGAACCGGCTCCGGGTTTCATTTACTTTTCATTCTACTTTTCATTTTCATTCTACATTTTCATTCTACTTTTTTGTTTTGTTTTTGTTTTTAATATATATCATTTATTTCTGCTCTAATATTTATTATTCCCCATCTTCTGCTGTTTGGGGGCTTCATTCCCTGTTCTTTTTCCAGATCTTTTAGGTGTAAAGTTAAGTTGTGTATTTGAGACTTTTCTTTCTTCTTTTTTTTTTTTTTAATTTTTTTTTCAACATTTATTTATTTTTGGGACAGAGAGAGACCGAGCATGAACGGGGGAGGGGCAGAGAGAGAGGGAGACACAGAATCGGAAACAGGCTCCAGGCTCTGAGCCATCAGCCCAGAGCCTGACGCGGGGCTCGAACTCACGGGCCGCAAGATCGTGACCTGGCTGAAGTCGGAGGCTTAACCGACTGCGCCACCCAGGTGCCCCTTTTCTTTCTTCTTTATAAAAGCCTGGTGTTATATACTTCCTTCTTATGACCGACTTTGCTGCATCCCAGATGTTTTGGACTGTCATGTTTTCATTTCATTGGCTTCCATTTACTGTGTAATGTTCTCTTTAATTTCTTGGTTAAACCATTCATTCTTAGTTGTATGTTCTTTAATCTCCAAGTATTCATGGTCTTTTCAAATTTTTTCTTGTGGTTGATTTCGACTTTCTTAGTGTTGAGGTCTGAAAATGTGTAAGGTATGAACTTGACCTTTGTGTACATGTTTAAGGGGATTTGTGTCTCAGCATATGATCTATTCTGGAGAATGCTCCATGTGCACTGGAAAAGAATGTGTATTCTGCTGCTTTAGGATGAAATGTTCTGAATATATCTGTTAAGTCCATCTGGTACAGTGTGACATTCAAAGCCATTGTTTACTTGCTGATTTTCTTCTTAGATGAACTGTCTATTGCCTTAAGTGGGGTTTTGAAGTCCCCTACTGTTATGGTATTATTATCAATGAGTTTCTTTACGTTTGTGATTAATTGATTAATATATATGGGTCAACAACGTTGGGGGCATATTTACAATTGTTTGATCTTCTTGGTGTTTAGACCCCTTAATTATGACATAATTCCCTTCTCTTTTCTTGTTGCCATCTTTATTTTAAAATCTAGTTTGTCTGATATAAGTATGGCTACTCCAGCTTTCTTTTCAGGATTATTAACATCATAAATGGTTCTCCATCCCCTTATTTTCAATCTGTAGGTGTCTCTAGGGCTAAAATGAGTCTCTTGTTATCAGCATGTTGTTGGGTCTTGTTGTCTTATCCATTCTGATACCCTGTGTCTTTTGATTTCAACGTTTAGTTCTTTGACATTTAGAGTGAGTACTAAAGGGTATGTATTTAGTGCCACTGTGTTGCCTATAGAGTTGGTGTTTCTGGTGATGTTCTTTGGTCTTTTCTAGTCTTTGTGGCTTTTTGTATTTTTTGTTTTGTTTTGTCTTTTCTCCACTCAAAGAGTTTCCCTTAAAATTTCTTGCAGGGCTGGCTTAGTGGTCACAATCTCCTTTAGTTTTTGTTTCTCTGGCAAACTCTTCATCTCTCCTATTTTGAATGACACCCGTGGTGGATAAAGAAATTTTGTCTGCATATTTTTCTGATGCAGCACATTAAATATATTCTGCTATTACATTCTGGCCTGCCACGTCTCTGTGCATAGGTCTGCTGTGAACCTGATCTTGCTTCCTTTATAGGTTAAGGACTCTTTTCCTTTGCTGCTTTCATAATTCTTTCCTTGTATTTTGTGAATTTGACTATGATATGCTTTGGTGAAAGTGAGTTTTTGTTGAATCTAATAGGAGTTCTCTGTGTTTCTTGGATTTTGATGTCTGTGTCATTCCCCAGAATAGAAAAGATTTCCACTATAATTTGCTCACATAACACTTCTATCCCTTTTGCTCTCTCTTCATCTTCTGGGACTCCTGATTTGGATGTTCTTCCTTTTAAATAAGTCACTGTGTTCTCTAAACCTTTTATCTTGAACTTTTACCTTTGTTTGCCTATATTTTCTGCTTCCTTATTCTCCATAATTTTGTCTTCTATATCACTGATTCGCTGCTGTGCTTCATCCATTCTTGTCATCATGGCACCATTCGAGATTGCATTGTGGTTATAACATTTTTAATTTTGACCTGACTAAAATTGGTTCTTCTATCTCCACACAAAAAGATTCTCTGTTGTCTTCTATGCTTTTTTTCAACCCTGGCTATTATTCTTATCGTAGTTCTAAATTCTAGCTCAGATATCTTACTTACATTTGTGTTAAGTCCCTGGCTGTCATTTCTTCCTGTTTTTTTTTCTTTTGAGGTGAATTCCTTCATTATGTCATTTTGGACGAGAAAAAACATTAATAAAATAAAAAATTAAAATTAAAAAGTTAAAAACAAAACAAAAAAATCAAATAAGGGAAAGTAGATCCTAGTTGTGTTTCTGTTTGTTGAAAGAAGCTTGATAGAATAGATAAAAAGGGAAAGGAAATTTTTTTAAAAAGTTAATTAAAAATTGAAATATGTATATATGTAAAATAAAATAGAGATAAAATAAAATAAATAAAATTAAATAGAATAATTTAAAAAAAATAAAAAAAATAGCCTCATTTTGGAGGAGGGAGGGAAGATGGCGGCTTAGGAGGATGCTGGGCTTACCGCGCATACTGCTGATCACTTAGATTCCACCTACACCTGCCTAACTAACCCAGAAAACCGCCAGAAGACTGGCAGAATGGAGTCTCTGGAGGCAAGCGCAGATGTGAGGCCCACGGAAGAGGGTAGGAAGGGCAGCGAGGCGGTGTGGGCTGCACGGATTGGCGGGAGGGAGCTGGGGCGGGGGGCAGCCTGCCGGCCAAGCAGAGCCGCCGAGTCTGGCTTGTAAAAGCAGAGAGGCCAGATGGAGTGTGTTCCAACAGCAAGCACAACTTAGCATCTGGGAGGTGGTCATAAGTTAACAGCTCTGCTTGGAAAGCGGGAAGACTGGACGACAAAGGGAGGGAGAGTTGCTGAGCCCCGGGACGACAGAGCTCAGTTTGTTGGGGAACAAAGGCGCTCGCCAGCACCATCTCCCTCGCCCATCCCCCAGCCAAAATCCCAAAGGGAAACAGTTACTGCCAGGGAACTTGCTCCCTCCGTGCAAACACCCAACGCTGTGCTTCCAAGGAGCCACCCATCCGGCAGCAGGTCTAACTCCCTCCCACTGCCACAGGCCCCTCCTGAAGTGGATCACCTAAGGAGAAGCGAGCTAAGCCTGCCCCTCCTGCCCCCGAGCACTTTGTCTACCCACCCTAGCTAATACACCAGATCCCAAGCACCACAAGCTTGGCAGTGTGCAAGTAGCCCAGACGGGCCATGCCACCCCACAGTGAATCCCGCCCCTAGGAGAGGGGAAGAGAAGACACACACCAGTCTGACTGTGGCCCCAGCGGTGGGCTGGGGGAAGACATCAGGTCTGACTGTGGCTCCGCCCACCAGCTCCAGTTATACACCAGGGCACAAGGGAAATGCCCTACAGGTCCGCACCACTCCAGGGACTATCCAAAATGACGAAACGGAAGAATTCCCCTCAGAAGAATATCCAGGAAATAACAACAGCTAATGAACTGATCAAAAAGGATTTAAATAATATAACAGAAAGTGAATTTGGAATAATAGTCATAAAATTAATCGCTGGGCTTGAAAACAGTATAAAGAACAGCAGAGAGTCTCTTGCTACAGAGATCAAGGGACTAAGGAACAGTCAGGAGGAGCTGAAAAACGCTTTAAACGAGATGCAAAATAAAATGGAAACGACCACGGCTCGGATTGAAGAGGCAGAGGAGAGAATAGGTGAACTAGAAGATAAAGTTATGGAAAAAGAAGAAGCTGAGAGAAAGAGAGATAAAAAAATCCAGGAGTATGAGGGGAAAATTAGAGAACTAAGTGATACACTAAAGAGAAATAATATATGCATAATTGGTATCCCAGAGGAGGAAGAGAGAGGGAAAGGTGCTGAAGGGGTACTTGAAGAAATAATAGCTGAGAACGTCCCTGAACTGGGGAAGGAAAAAGGCATTGAATCCAAGAGGCACAGAGAACTCCCTTCAGATGTAACTTGAAACAATCTTCTAAACGACATATCATAGAGAAACTGGCAAAATACAAGGATAAAGAGAAAATTCTGAAAGCAAAGGGGGTAAACGTGCCCTCACATATAAAGGGAGATCTATAAGACTCGTGACTGATCTCTCTTTTGAAACTTGACTGGCCAGAAAGAATTGGCACGAGATCTACAATATGCTGAACAGAAAAAATATGCAGCCGGGAATCCTTTATCCAGCAAGTCTGTCATTTAGAATAGAAGGAGAGATAAAGGTCTTCCCAAACAAACAAAAACTGAAGGAATTAGTCACCACTAAACCAGCCCTACAAGAGATCCTAAGGGGGATCCTGTGAGACAAAGTATCAGAGACATCGCTACAAGCATAAAACGTACAGACATCACAATGACTCTACACCTGTATCTTTCTATAATAACACTGAATGTAAATGGATTAAATGCGCCAACCAAAAGGCATAGGGTATCAGAATGGATAAAAAAACAAGACCCATCTATTTGCTGTCATTTTAGACCTGAGGACACCTTTAGATTGAGAGTGAGGGGATGGAGAACTATTTATCATGCTACTGGAAGCCAAAAGAAAGCTGGAGTACCCATATTTATATCAGACAAACTAGACTTTAAATTAAAGGCTGTAACAAGAGATGAAGAAGGGCATTATTTAATAATCACAGGGTCTATCCATCAAGAAGAGCTAACAATTATAAATGTCTATGTGCCAAATACCGGAGCCCCCAAATATATAAAACAATTACTCATAAACATAAGCAACCTTATTGATAAGAATGTGGTAATTGCAAGGGACTTTAACACTCCACTTACAGAAATGGATAGATCATCTAGACACACGGTCAATAAAGAAACAAGGGCCCTGAATGAGACACTGGATCTGATGGACTTGACAGATATATTTAGAACTCTGCATCCCAAAGCAAAAGAATAGACTTTCTTCTCGAGTGCACATGGAAGATTCTCCAAGATAGATCACATACTGGGTCACAAAACAGCCCTTCATAAGTATACAAGAATTGAAATTATACCATGCATACTTTCAGACCACAATGCTATGAAGCTTGAAATCAACCACAGGAAAAAGTCTGGAAAACCTCCAAAAGCATGGAGGTTAAAGAACACCCTACTAACGAATGAGTGGGTCAACCAGGCAATTAGAGAAGAAATTAGAAAATATATGGAAAAAAAATGAAAATACAACAATCCAAACACTTTGGGATGCAGCTCAGGCAGTCCTGAGAGGAAAATCCATCGCAACCCAGGCCTATCTCAAGAAACAAGAAAAATCCCAAATACAAAATCTAGCAGCACACCTAAAGGAACTAGAAGCAGAACAGCAAAGGCAGCCTAAACCCAGCAGAAGAAGAGAAATAATAAAGATCAGAGCAGAAATAAACAATATAGAATCTAAAAAACTGTAGAGCAGATCAATGAAACCAAGAGTTGGTTTTTTGAAAAAATAAACAAAATTGACAAACCTCTAGCCAGGCTTCTCAAAAAGAAAAGGGAGATGACCCAAATAGATAAAATCATGAATGAAAATGGAATTATTACAACCAATCCCTCAGAGATACAAACAATTATCAGGGAATACTATGAAAAATTATATGCCAACAAATTGGACAACCTGGAAGAAATGGACAAATTCCTGAACACCCACACTCTTCCAAAACTGAATCAGAAGGAAGTAGATAGCTTGAACAGACCCATAACCAATGAAGAATTTGAACCGGTTATCAAAAATCTCCCAACAAATAAGAGTCCAGGACCAGATGGCTTCCCAGGGGAGTTCTACCAGACATTTAAAGCAGAGATAATACCTATCCTTCTCAAGCTATTCCAAGAAATAGAAAGGGAAGGAAAACTTCCAGACTCATTCTATGAAGCCAGTATTACTTTGATTCCTAAACCAGACAGAGACCCAGCAAAAAAAGAGAACTACAGGCCAATATCCCTGATGAATATGGATGCAAAAATTCTCAATAAGATACTAGCAAATCGAAATTCAACAGCATATCGAAAGAATGATTCACCATGATCAAGTGGGATTCATTCCTGGGATGCAGGGCTGGTTCAACATTCACAAATCAACCAACGTGATATGTCACATTAATCAAAGAAAAGATAAGAACCATATGATCCTGTCAATCGATGCAGAAAAGGCCTTTGACAAAATCCAGCACCCTTTCTTAATAAAAACCCTTGAGAAAGTCGGGATAGAAGGAACATACTTAAACATCATAAAAGCCATTTATGAAAAGCCCACAGCTAACATCATCCTCAATGGGGAAAAACTGAGAGCTTTTTCCCTGAGATCAGGAACACGACAGGGATGCCCACTCTCACCGCTGTTGTTTCAACATAGTGCTGGAAGTTCTAGCATCAGCAATCAGACAACAAAAGGAAATCAAAGGCATCAAAATTGGCAAAGATGAAGTCAAGCTTTCGCTTTTTGCAGATGACATGATATTATACATGGAAAATCCGATAGACTCCACCAAAAGTCTGCTAGAACTGATACATGAATTCAGCAAAGTTGCAGGATACAAAATCAATGTACAGAAATCAGTTGCATTCTTATACACTAACAATGAAGCAACAGAAAGACAAATAAAGAAACTGATCCCATTCACAATTGCACCAAGAAGCATAAAATACCTAGGAATAAACCTAACCAAAGATGTAAAAGATCTGTATGCTGAAAACTATAGAAAGCTTATGAAGGTAGTTGAAGAAGATATAAAGAAATGGAAAGACATTCCCTGCTCATGGATTGGAAGAATAAATATTGTCAAAATGTCAATACTACCCAAAGCTATCTACACATTCAATGCAATCCCAATCAAAATTGCACCAGCATTCTTCTCGAAACTAGAACAAGCAATCCTAAAATTCATATGGAACCACAAAAGGCCCCGAATAGCCAAAGTAATTTTGAAGAAGAAGACCAAAGCAGGAGGCATCACAATCCCAGACTTTAGCCTCTACTACAAAGCTGTCATCATCAAGACAGCATGGTATTGGCACCAAAACAGACACATAGACCAATGGAATAGAATAGAAACCCCAGAACTAGACCCACAAACGTATGGCCAACTCATCTTTAGCAAAGTAGTAAAGAACATCCAATGGAAAAAAGACAGTCTCTTTAACAAATGGTGCTGGGAGAACTGGACAGCAACATGCAGAAGATTGAAACTAGACCACTTTCTCACACCATTCACAAAAATAAACTCAAAATGGATAAAGGACCTGAATGTGAGACAGGAAACCATCAAAACCCTAGAGGAGAAAGCAGGAAAAGACCTCTCTGACCTCAGCTGTAGCAATCTCTTATTTGACACATCCCCAAAGGCAAGGGAATTAAAAACAAAAATGAACTACTGGGACCTTATGAAGATAAAAAGCTTCTGCACAGCAAAGGAAACAACCAACAAAACTAAAAGGCAACCAACGGAATGGGAAAAGATATTCGCAAATGACATATCGGACAAAGGGCTAGTATCCAAAATCTATAAAGAGCTCACCAAACTCACACCCGAAAAACAAGTAACCCAGTGAAGAAATGGGCAGAAAACATGAATAGACACTTCTCTAAAGAAGACATCTGGATGGCCAACAGGCACATGAAAACATGTTCAACGTCGCTCCTTATCAGGGAAATACAAATCAAAACCACATTCAGATATCACCTCACACCAGTCAGAGTGGCCAAAATGAACAAATCAGGAGACTATAGATGCGGGAGAGGATGTGGAGAAACGGGAACCCTCTTGCACTGTTGGTGGGAATGCAAACTGCTGCAGTCACTTTGGAAAACAGTGTGGAGGTTCCTCAAAAAGTTAAAAATAGACCTACCCTATTACCCAGTAGTAGCACTGCTAGGATTTTACCCAAGGGATACAGGAGTGCTGATGCATAGGGGCACTTGTACCCCAATGTTTATAGCAGCACTCTCAACAATAGCCAAATTATGGAAAGAGCCTAAATGTCTATGAACTGATGAATGAATAAAGAAATTGTGGTTTATATACACAATGGAGTACTACAGGGCAATGAGAAAGAACGAAATATGGCCCTTTGTAGCAACGTGGATGGAACTGGAGAGTGTGATGCTTAGTGAAATAAGCCATACAGAGAAAGACAGATACCATATGGTTTCACTCTTATGTGGATCCTGAGAAGGAAGGGGGGAGGGGACGGGAAGGAAAAAAAGGAGAGGTTAAAGTGGGAGAGAGTCAAAGCATAAGAGACTCTTAAAAACTGAGAACAAACTGAGGGTTGATGGGGGTGGGAGGGAGGGGAGGGTGGGTGATGGGTATTGAGGAGGGCACCTTTTGGGATGAGCACTGGGTGTTGTATGGAAACCAATTTGACAATAAATTTCATATATTAAAATAAATAAATAAATAAATAAATAAATAAATAAATAAATATAAATAAATAAAAATAATTCATCAAAGGAGCTCTTTTATCCTGGAAGTTTTATAGTGTTTCAACGTTGACAATTATAACTTTGAAAAATTATTGAATTGATCCAACAAAAGAAATATATATATATATATATATATATATATATATATCACTTGTTGCTGAACTTAAAGTGTTAAGAAAAAAAATAATAGAGTGTTATTATTCAGCTTAGTTCAAACATTATATCCCAAAACAGAACTCAATGCTATTATTTTCACACTATAAGAGACTATTAATCCATAACTCATCTATTGTCTAATAAGGGCTTAATATCCAAAAGATACGAAGAACTTATACAACTTAACATCAAAAAGCAATCTGATTAAAAAATGGGCAAAGACTTCACCCATATGAGGACTTTAAGACATAGAACAGATAAACACATGGGAAGGGAAGAAGCAACAATATAAAAACAGGGAGGGGAACAAAACATAAGAGACTCTTAAATATGGAGAACAAACAGAGGATTACTGGAGGAGTTGTGGGAGGGGGATGGGTTAAATGTGTAAGGGGCATCAAGGAATCTACCCCTGAAATCAGTGTTGCACTATATGCTAACTTGGATGTAAATTTATAAAATAATCATAATAATATAAAAAAGAAAAAAAATGGGCAAAGGGTATGAATAGATATTTTTCCGAAGAAGAAGACATATGGATGACCAATAGACACATGAAAGATGCTCAACATCACTGATCATCAGGGAAATGCAAATCAAAACCACAATGACATATCAGCTTAAATCTACCAAAATATTTAAATTAAAAAAGATAAGGAATGATACGTTTTGGTAAGTATATGGAATAAAAAAGGGACCCTCACATGCTCTTGGTGGTAATGTAAATTGGTAGAGCCCCTGTGGAATACAGTATGGAGGTTCCTCAGAAAGTTAATGGAAATAGTATATGTTCCAATAATTCCATGACTGGGTATTTACCCAAACAAAATAGAAACACTAATTTGAAAATATATATATGCACCCTTGTGTTTATTGCAGCATTATTACAATAGTCAAGATATGAAAGCAACTTAAGTGTCCATTGTTAGATGAATGGGTAAAGAATGCAATACACACACACACACACGCACACACACACACACACACACACACACTGGAATGTTATGCAGCAAGGAAAAGGGGTGGGATGTTTGCCATTTGCAGCAATACGGAAGGAACAGGAGGGTATTACAATAAGTGAAATACGTCAGACTGAGAACGACAAATAACTTATGTTTTCACTGACATATAGAATCTAAAAAACAGGGGCGCCTGGGTGGCGCAGTCGGTTAAGCGTCCGACTTCAGCCAGGTCACGATCTCGCGGTCCGTGAGTTTGAGCCCCGCGTCAGGCTCTGGGCTGATGGCTCAGAGCCTGGAGCTTGTTTCCGATTCTGTGTCTCCCTCTCTCTCTGCCCCTCCCCCGTTCATGCTCTGTCTCTCTCTGTCCCAAAAATAAATAAATGTTGAAAAAAAATTAAAAAAAAAAACAAACACAGAAACAAACAAATATACAAAAAAGCAGAATAAGACCTATAAATACAAAGAAAAACCTAATGGTTGCCAAGGGGAGAGACATTGGGTAAATGGGAAGAATGGTTGAAGGAGAGTGGGAGATACAGACTTTCAGTTATGGAATGAATAAGTCATGGGAGTAAAAGGCACAGCATAGGGAATATGCTTAATGACATTACTATACAATAGCAGTGTATGGTGACAGAGTGTATCTACACTTGTCGTGAGCATGTGATAATGTATAGAGAAGTTGAACCACTATGTTGTACACCTGAAAGTAATATAACATTGTGTGCCAATTACACTCAAAAAATTTTTTTAAGTCATCCATTGTCAAATCAACCCTAATCTTCAACAAATTTGTTTGATTCATCTATGTTATAGTTATAGGTATTCTTAAACTCAAAATACTCATTCTGAAGTATTTTCAGTATATATATTCTTTGGCATTGGATTGGTATTACAGATAGTTTGCTACAAAAAGGAGTCTTTCCTTCCTACCATTGATCATGGATAATCCCTCATCTATAATAATAAAAATGTAAGAAATTTTCAAAACCTTAGCTGTGAATCATCAGAAAATGTAATTTGCTCCAAGTCTTTATGAATTCAATGAGTGAAAAAGTAATGCATATTGATTTGCTGTTTATTATGTAATTGTTGGACTGGCACAATTATGAAAAAAATTGAACATATCAGAAGTCACATTAATTTCATTGAAAATTATGTTTTGCTAAAAATGAATTTGAGGCAACTGTGATATTTGATGCACCAAGGAGGAAAACATTAAACAACAATAACAGTTTATTTTAAATGTAATTTCAGTACACAGAATACTGAAATTCTGCAACCCTCTATCATTCTAATTTGCATCCAAAAAATGTCTCCACTTTTGTTCTTAACATTGATGATAATGCAAATAATTTATAGATATATTATGAATGCTTAAATATTAGAATTAGAACTTTAAGAATCACCTATAAGAATAAAAAGGCTACTCTCTAAACCTGCTAAAAATGAAGTCCACATAAATTGTGTTACTATGAGTACAACTGTTCTTCTGTTGTTTTAAGTGATGTCTAATAGTTTTCTACTAGTGTTCTATAGCAAACAACAGTTGTAGTAGTGTTGGCTTTCAAATGACTTGCACTCTAGCGGCAAAGTTTGTTTTATGGCTTAGGCACACTCATATTTGACATAGTGCCCCAAGAGTAAAATAATAAACCACGCATGGCTAGTTACCATTTCTACTTAAAAAGTGAAGATCTGTTTTTACTAATACATAAGATGTTGTCATAAATGTTTTCAACTGAAATGTTACAAAAAATGTCTGGATCCTCTTTTGAAAAAATATATTTTTCATAGCAAATTGTTAGCTTTCTTATATTTCTCTATACATGGGAGTGATTTAACAAGGCTCCTTTAATGTACAATATTTCATTTTTTTCAATATTCCATTTTTGAAGATGTGAAAACCAACTCTGATTTTCTTAAAGCAAACATTAACCTAGGTAAAATGTATTTGTATTTCAGTCACTATTCTAAATGCTAAAAATATAAAAGGAACAAAGCAAACCATGATCACATGGAACTTATGCCCTAAGGGAAAGAGCAGAGTATTTCACCTAATGGCTGTGTATTTTAAAATATTTTGCATTTTGAAATGTATTTTGGTCCTCTGAAATGTACTCTGTGTGAATTTAATATGCTGCTATAAATCATGCCATTCTGTTTTGCACCACTTTCAACCCTCTACTCCAGTCAGGCTGTTTTCTTTAGTGTCCCACTTATAAACCACTCCCCCTCCTTTCAAATACATCCATACTTCTTATAATTCAAATTATTCTTTCCACTTTTTGTCCTTTTCATCTCCACCTGTGAGAATCCCAGCCAACTTTTAGAGCAAGTGTGATGTATGTAGTTTAAATTTTACCTCATCCCTAAAACCCTCCCAATCACTCCAACATTTGCTTATTATTTCCTCCTGTGAAATTTATTTGTACAAATTAATGAAATAATTATTGTATTTCTGATGAAAGTATAAAATTTAAAACTATTAAAATATATCTGAAATGGATTTAGAACATCATCGAAACTAACTTCATTTTATAGCAGAGAAAACGGAGTCCTAGAGACTGAGTGATTTATTCATAGTTAAGCAGATTACAAAGGCAGAACTGTGTCTGGAGTCCCAGCACCTGATTGGCAGTAAAGTTCTTTTTCCACTCCACCAAACTGCACGAGTTTATTTTGATTGTTTTTTTTCTGGTCATTAATCTATGTTTTAAAATGATAAGATGAAAACTCTAAATGCCTTAGTTTATGATAACATTTCCCAAGGTTAGTTCATCTATTTAGAAAGCACAGTGCTTGGGGCGCCTGGGTGGCGCAGTCGGTTAAGCGTCCGACTTCAGCCAGGTCACGATCTCGCGGTCCGTGAGTTCGAGCCCCGCGTCGGGCTCTGGGCTGACGGCTCAGAGCCTGGAGCCTGTTTCCGATTCTGTGTCTCCCTCTCTCTCTGCCCCTCCCCCATTCATGCTGTGTCTCTCTCTGTCCCAAAAATAAATAAACGTTGAAAAAAAAAATTTTAGAAAGCACAGTGCTTTATTTCTACTGTAGATCTCCCCACACATCTGCCTCTCAAAAACCATGTGGCAATTTTTATCTGATTAACTACAAATTGTTTTGTTCATCTGTGCTTGTTAAGCTGCTACTGTTTCAAATCATCCTTGTAGGAAACTTTCTTTAAAATCAATCATCAAAGATAATATTTTATTTTGCATAATTCTTTCTCTCTTTTGTCTAGCTTCATTATTTTCATTATTCTGTCTTCTAGGTCACTAACCTCTGGTCCTTGCAGACTGCTGTTCATCACATCAAGCCTGTTTCCAATTTTATGTATTGTATTCATCATCTTTGATTGACTCTTCTTTTTAACTCTTTTGTCTCTGTGATAAGGGTCTCAGTGATGTCTTCAATTCTTTTCTCAAGCCCAGTAAGTATTTTTATGTTTATTGCTGTAAATTCTCCATCTGGCATGTTACTAATATATGTTTGGCTTAAATCTCGCCATGGCCTTATCTTGTCCTTTCATGGGGGATAAATTCCTCCATCTTAGCATTTTGTCTCCACCAAAAAATCCGCTAGAACTGATAAACAAATTCATTAATGTCACAGGAAACAAAATCAACACACAGAAATCTGTTTCATTTTTATACAGCAATAGAAAAAGCAGAAAGAGAATTTAAGGAATCAATCCCATTTACAATTGTACCAAAAACAATAAGATACCTAGGAAGAAACCTAACCGAACAGGTGAAAGCCCTCTACTGTGAAAACTATAAAACACAGAGGAAAGGGACTGAAGATGACACAATGAAATGGAAAGACATCCCATGTTCATGGATTCAGTGAACAAATATTGTTAAAATGTTTATATACTACCCAAAGCATTCTACACATTTAATGCAATCCCTATCAAAATACTAAAAGCATTTTCCACAGAACAACAACAAACAATTCTAAAATTTGTATGGAACCATAAAAGACCCCAAATGGTCAAAGCAACCTTACAAAAAAACAGCAATGCTTGAAGCATCACAATTCCAGACTTCAAGTTATATAAGAAACCTTAGTGACCAAATCAGTATGGCACTGGCACATATAGTATTGGGAAAACTGGACAGCAACATGAAAAAGACCGAAACTGGACCACTTTCCTACACCATACACAAAAATAAATTCAAACTAGATGAAAGATATAAATGTGAGACTTGAATCCATAAAAATCCTGGAAAAGAACACAGGCAGTAACCTCTTTGACATTGGTCTTGGCAACTTCTTTCTAGATATGTCACCTGGGGCAAGGGAAACAGAAGCAAAAATAAACTATTGGGATTTCATAAAAACAAAATTTTCTGTACAGCAAAGGAATCAATTGACCAAACTAACAGACAACCTATGGAAAGGGAGAAGATATTTGTAGATTACATATCTGATAAAGGGTTAGTCCCCCAAATATATAAAGAACTTATAAAAATCAACACCCCAAAAACAAATAGTCCAATTAATAAATGGACAGAAGACATGAGTAGACATTTTTCCAGTGATGGCATACAGATGGACAACAGACAAGTGAGAAGATTCTCAACATTACTGATCATCAAAGAAATACAAATCAAAATTACTTGAGATATTACTTCACACCTGTCAGAATGGCTAAAATGGCTAAAATTAACAACACAAGAAACAACAGGTACTAGTGAGGATGTGGAGAAAGAGGAACCCTCTTGCACTGTTGGTGGAAATGCAAATTGGTGTAGCCATTCTGGAAAACAGTATGGAGGTTCCTCAAAAAGTTAAAAATAGAGCTACCTTGCAATGCAGCAATTGCACTACAATTTAGGTATTTACCCAAAAAATACAAAAATACTAATGCAAAAGGGTACATGTACCGGATGTTTATAGAAGCATTATCTACAATAGCCAGATAATGGAAACATCCCAAATGTCCATCAACTGATAAATGGATAAAGAAGAAATGGTATATATATGCAATGGAATATTACTCAATCATCAAAATGAATGAAATCTTGCCATTTGCAATGAAATGGATGGAACAGGAGAGTATTATGCTAAGTCAAATAAGTCAGTCAGAAAAACAAATAGCATACGATTTCAGTTATGTGTAGAATTAAGACTCAAAACAAAATAAAGGGAAAAAGAGAGAGAGAGAGAGGTAAGCCAAGAATCAGACTCTTAACTATAGAGAACAAACTGATGATTAACAGAGAGAAGGTGGGTGGGGAGATGTGTAAAATAAGCGATGGGTATTAAGAACTGCATTTATTTTGATTACCACTGTGTGTTGTATGGAAGTGCTGAATCACTATATTGTACACTTGAAACAATATTACACTGTATGTTAACTATCTAGAATTTAAATAGAACCTTTAAAAAAAACTTTAGGGGCGCCTGGGTGGCGCAGTCGGTTAAGCGTCCGACTTCAGCCAGGTCACGATCTCGCGGTCCGGGAGTTCGAGCCCCGCGTCGGGCTCTGGGCTGATGGCTCGGAGCCTGGAGCCTGTTTCCCATTCTGTGTTTCCCTCTCTCTCTGCCCCTCCCCTGTTCATGCTCTGTCTCTCTCTGTCCCCAAAATAACTAAACGTTGAAAAAAAATTTTTAAAAAAAATTTAAAATTTAAAAAAAAAAACTTTAAATTGATGAACTTTGAGTAAAGCCAAAGTTCTCCATAATGTGGGTGGGCCCCATCCACACATTTGAAGGCCTTAATAGAACAAAGATTGACCTTTCCTGAACAACCTGAGTACCTTTGGACATTGAACTCCAACTCATTCCTGAGTCTGAAACTTGCTGGATAACTCCATCAATTTTTTTTTCCCATCAGATTTTTGATTCACCAGGTCTCCACAATTGTGTAAGTCAATTCCTTAAAGCAAATCCCTCTATATTCATATCCAAAAAAAAATAAAAAGAACAACAGCAACAACAACAAAACAACAATGACAAATCCAGAATAATAGTTTTGGACCATGGAGTTCTTAAAGAAGAAAACAAGTAAGCTAATAAGGTAAGGTGAAATCACAGATAGTTTTCACTAAGTACGTCAGGTATTTTAATGGTTATATCAAAAACTGGAAATTAGCCTTAGACTTACTGGTTTTCGTTTAATTTTTTAGTCTGAAATATTATAGTTAGTATAATTTGTGTGTTCTGTCTTAAGCATCTTAGCTTCTTAATATAGTAGTTGCAAATACATTTAAGCTATTATTTATGTAGTCATCAAACATAATTTTAACCAAAAAAGATACAAATCTAAACCTTTGTTTTACCAATAGTTTTAAATCATGCAAAAAATATCAACAAGGAAATTCCATAGCATAGAAAACCATATTAAAAGCACTAATTTGGAGAAATAAACAGCATATCTTTTTAAAAGATTTTTGTTTTCATACTCAAATATTTTTAATAGTGTGGTTTTTGTGAGCTAGATTAAATCTAACTCTTTAAATATTTATTTGTAACAGCTTTTTTGAGGTAAAATTGCTATACAATAAATTGCACTTTTTAACCTACAAAATTTGATAAATTTGGAATATGTACACATCCCTAAAAGGAAGAACCCAATGAAGTAGTGAACATATCCATCACCTAAAACAAAACTCTACTATTTCCCATACCTCCACACTGCTGCTAACTACTGTTTTCTGCCTTGTGCCACTATAGGCTAGTTTGCATTTTCTACAATTTTTGTAAATTGTTGTCTTTTTTAAACTAGGTTCTTTAACTCAGCATTGTTGAGATTAAACCATATTTTACCTGTATCATTAATTAATTCATTTTTATTGTCAAATAGTATCCCATCATATAAATATATCAATGTGTGTTTATCCCCTAACTTATTGATGGAAATTTTGAGTGGCTTACTTTTTTTGACTATTATAAGTAAAACTGCTATGAATATTCCTACGCAAATCTTTGTATAGACATACATTTCTTTTATTGTAGGTAAATACTCAAGAGTGGAATGTCTAGATCATATGATAGGTGTATAATTACATTTTAAGAAATTTCTAAACCGTTTACCTAAGTGGTCCCATTTACATTTCAACTAGAAATGCTCCAGTTTCTCCACATCCTTACCAACACTTTGGTCAATAATTGGTGCATATGATCAGTTTTTAAGATTTTAGGCATTGTAATTGGTGTGTAAAATGAGTATTAATTTGCATTTCCTTAATGACTAATGATACCGAGCATCTTCTGATGTGCTTCTTTGTCATATATATAATATCTTCAGTGAACTGTATGTCCAAATATACTGCCCATTTTTTAATTGGGTTGATGCCATTCTTATTTTTCAGTTTTTAGAGTTCTATAAGTTCTGAACCCATGTCCTTTGTCAGGTAGATGATTTTTTTGTAATATTTTTCTTATACAATGACTTCTCTTTTTATTTTCTTGAAAGTATCTTATTAAGAGAATTTAAATTTTGATGAGGTCAATTTTATCAATTTACAGATCTTTTACAGATCATGCTTCTGATGTCATATTTAATAACATTACCTAATCCAAAGTCACACATTTTTCCTCCTTTTTTTCCCCTAGAATATTTGTGGTGTTAAGTGTTATACTTAAGTCAGTAATCTATTTTCTTCTATAATTTTGAGTTAATTTTGTATATTATTCAAGTTATGGATCCACATTCATTTTTACACACCTTAATATCTATTGTTTTCAGCACAATTTGTTCAAAATACTATTCTTTCTTTTTTGAATTACCTTTGCACCTTTGTCAAAATTAGTTTCACTCTGGTGGAGTGTTAAATACCAGTTAGGTCAAGGTGGTTAATAGTGACATTCAAGTAAACTATGACCTTCTGGCTCTCACTATTTAGTATATCAATTAATGAAGGAAGTGCATTGAAATCCCACATTAAAATTGTCAATTTTTCTATATCTCTCTGAAGTTCTATTAGTTGTTTTCTTCTTATGTTTTGAAGTTATGTTACTGGGTGCATAAACATGTAAAGAATATTATGGCCTCTGGATGAATTGATGCATTTATCAATATGAAATATATTTATCTCTGTTACTATTTTATTACTCTTGTGTCTATTTTTCATGATATTAAAATAGTTTCTAAAACTTCTCTTGCCTATTATTTTATGGTATGTGATTTTCCATCACTTTAATTTTAATCTATTTGCATCTTTATATCTAAAATGCATTTTTTTGTAGATAGCATACAGTAGCCTTGTTTTCTTTTTAAATGAAATCTGATAATCTTTTCATTTCCACACTGGTAATTAGACCCATTACATTTAATTTGATTATTGATATGTTTAAGATATATTTAATAATTTTGCTATTTTTATTTGTTCCACATTATTCTGTTTTGATTTTTTGCCTTTTTAAAGATTGAACATTTTTATGATTCAAACTTATGTCCTTTGTTGTCTTCTTATTTAATATATTTCTAAATTATTATTTTAGTCTTTGCTTTAGGATTAATTATATATATCTTTAATGTATCACAGATTACCTTCATGTAATATTATACTACTTCACATATAATATAAAAACTTTACAATAATATATTTCCATTTTGGTCACCATTTCTAGTACTCTTCATTCCTATGTGTTCATTGATATTTTTATCTCATTTAATTTCTTTGTGCTTTACAGACTTTCTTTAACATTCTTGTAATTCAAGTCTGCTGGTGATAAATTCTTTCAGTTTGGTATGTCAGGACTATATTTTGCCTTCAATTTTAAAAATATTTTCACTGGGTGGCTCAGTTGGTTAAACATCTGACTTCAGCTCAGAGTATGATCTCACAGTTTGTGGGTTGGAGACCCACTTTAGGCTCTGTTCTGACATGTCAGATCCTGAAGCCTGCTTTGGATTCTGTGTATACCTCTCTCTCTACCTCTTCCCAACTCATGCTCTGTCTCTCTCTCTGAGAAATAAATACACATTAAAAAAATATTTTCACTGGCTGTAAAATTCTATGTTGACATTTTTTTCCAGAACTTTCAAGATTTTTCCCCACCATTTTCTCACTTGCATTGTTTCAGACAAGAAATCTGCTGTCAGCTTTACATAATGTGTCTCTTTTGTCTATTTTTACATCTTTTATCACAATTTTGAGAAATTTATGTATATATTTTATTTTAGAGAGAGAGAGTGTATACACATGAGCGGGATAGAGGGCCTGAGAGAGAAGGTGAGAGGATCCCAAGCAGGTTCCATGCTTAGCAAAGAGACCCACAAAGGGCTTGATCCCATGGCCCCAAGATCATGACTTGAGCAAAAATCAAGAACTGTATGCTCGACTAATTGTGTCACACAGGTGCTCCAATAACTTTGATTATGGTTAGCTTTTTTATTGTTATTAAAGAATAGTTGGCACACAATGTTACATTAATTTCGGTGGACAACATGGTGATTAAACATCTATAAACATTAGTGTATGCTCACCACAGTGTAGCTACAATCTGTCACCGTACAACATCATTACAGTATCATCGACTATATTCCATGTGTTTTACCTTTTACTCCTAGTATGTATTCAGTCCATAACTGAAAACCAGTATTTCCCATTCCCTTTCATCCATTTTTTTGCATCCCCCCTCATTCTCTTTCCTCTGGCAGCCCTCAACTTATTCTCTGCATATATATATATATATATTACATCTCCTTTTCCATTCATCTAGCAATGGATACTTAGATTGACTCCATATCTTGGCTATTGTAAATAATGCTGCATGTAAACATAGGGGTACACTTACCTATTCAAAATATTTTTCATTTTCTTTTTTTTAAATTTTTTTTTCAACGTTTATTTATTTATTTGGGACAGAGAGAGACAGAGCATGAACGGGGGAGGGGCAGAGAGAGAGGGAGACACAGAATCGGAAACAGGCTCCAGGCTCTGAGCCATCAGCCCAGAGCCTGATGCGGGGCTCGAACTCACGGACCGCAAGATCGTGACCTGGCTGAACTCAGACGCTTAACCGACTGCGCCACCCAGGTGCCCCAATATTTTTCATTTTCTTTGGGGAAGTATGCAGAATTGGGATTGCTGGATCATATGGTATTTCTACTTTTAATTTCTTGGGGAACCTCCATAATGTTTTCCACAGTGGTTCTACCAGTTTACATTATCACTAACAGTGCAAGAGAGTTCCTTTTTCTCCACATCTTTTCCAACCCTTGTTGTTTCTGGTCTTTTTTATTTTAACCATTCTGACAGATGTAAAGTGATGTCATTGTAGGGTTTTTTTTAATTTTTTTAATGTTTTTATTTATTTTTGAGACAGAGAGAGACAGAACATAAGCAGGGGAGGGGCAGAGAGAGAGGGAGACACAGAATCCGAAGCAGGCTCAAGGCTCTGAGCTATCAGCACAGAGCCTGATGCGGGGCTTGAACTCATGGACTGTGAGATCATGACCTGAGCTGAAGTCGGCTGCTTAACTGACTGAGCCACCCAGATGCCCTGTCATTGTAGTTTTGATTTGTATTTCCCCGATGCTTAGTGATGTTTCATATCTTTTTATGTGTTTGTTGGCCATCTTTATGTTTTCCTTTGAAAATGTCTTTTCAGATCCTCTACTCATTTTTAAATAGAGTTGTTTGGGGTTTTTTTGCTGTTAAGTTGTATAAGTTCTATATATTTTTTGGATATTAACTCCTTATCAGATGCATCATCATTCATAAATATCTTATATTCAGTAGGTTGCTTTTTGGTTTTATTTACGATTTCCTTCACTGTGCAAATATTTTATAGTGGTTTACTTCAATATTTTAATTTTGTTTTTGTGTCCCTTGTCTAAGAAAGCATCTCTCAAAAATTTTTGCTAAGACCAAAGTGAAAGAAACTACTGCTTATTTTTTCATCTAGGATTTTTTTAGTCTCAGGTCTCACATTTAGCTCTTTAATCTATTTGAGTTTACTTTTGTTTATGGTGTGATAAAGTGGTCAAGTTTCATTCTTTTGCATCCAGGTGACCCGTTTTCCCAGCGCCATTGATTGAAGAGACTGTCTTCTCCTTATTGTATATTCTTGCCTCCTCTATTGTGGATTAATTCATCCTATAAGTATGGTTTTATTTCTGGGCTTTCTTTTCTGTCCTATTGATCTGTGTGCTTATTTTTGTGCCTGTACCATATTGCTTTGATTACTACAGCTTGAAATCTGTTATTTTGATACCTCTAGCTTTGTACTTTTTTCTCAAGATTGTTTTGACTACTTGGTGTCTGTTGTGGTTCCACACAAATTTTAGGATTGTTGGCTCTAGTTCTGTGAATTTTTTTTTTGTATTTTGATAAGGACTGTATTGAATATGTTGATTGTTTTGTGTACTATGGACATTTTAAAAATATTAATGCTAACGCTCCATGAACATGGAATATCTTTCCTTTCATGAGCTTTGGAAAAATGTGCCATTATTAATTCAAATACTGTTTTCTGCCTGTTCCATATATATATAATATATATATATATAATATTTTTAAGTTTATTTATTTTTATTATTTATATATTTTTAAATTTATATCCAAGTTAGTTAGCATATAGTCAAATAATGATTTCAGGAGCAGAAACCACTGATTCATCCCATACATATAACACCAAGTGCTCATCCCAACAATGTCCTTCTTAATGCCCCTTGCCAATTTAGCCCATACCCCCACCCACAACCCCTCCAACAACCCTCAGTTTGCTCTCTATATTTAAGACCATCTTATGTTTTGTCCCACTCCCTGTTTGTATATTATTTTTTATTCCCTTTCCTTATGTTCATCTGTTTTATATCTTAAATTACACATATGAGTGAAGTCATATGATATTTGTCCTTCTCTGACTGACTAATTTTGTTTAGCATCTAGAGGAGAAAGCAGGAAATAACCTCTTTGACCTCAGCTGCACCAATTTCTTACTTGGCACATCTCCAAAGGCAAGGGAATTAAAAGCAAAAGTGAACTATTTGTATCTCATCAAGATAAAACCTTCTGCACTGCAAAGTAAACAATCAACAAAACTAAAAGGCAACTGACGGAGTAAGAAAAGATATTTGCAAATGACATATTGGGTAAAGGGCTAGTATGCAAAATCTATAAAGAACCTAGCAAACTCAACACCCAAAAAACAAATAATCCAGTAAAGAAATGGGCAGAAGACATGAATAGACACTTCTCCAAAGAAGACATCCAAATGGCCAACAGACACATGAAAAGATGCTCAACATCATTCATCATCAGGGAAATACAAATCAAAATGACACTAAGATGCCACCTCACGCTGGTCAGAGTGACTAAATTGAACAAATCAGGAAACTAGAGATGCTGGCAAGGATGTGGAGAAATGGGAACCCTTTGCACTGTTGGTGGGAATGCAAACTGGTGCAGCCACTCTGGAAAACAGTGTGGAGGTTCCTCAAAAAATTAAAAATAGAGTTACCCTGTGACACAGAAAGAGCACTACTAAGAATTTACCCAAGGGATACAGGAGTGCTGATGCATAGGGGCACTTGTACCCCAATATTTATAGCAGCTCTTTCCACCATAGCCAAATTATGGAAATAGCCTAAATGTCCATCAACTGATGAGTGGATAAAGAAGATGTGGTTTGTATAGTCAATGTAATACTACTTGGCAACGAGAAACAATGAAATCATGCCATTTGCAGCAATGTGGATGGAACTGGAAGGTATTATGCTGAGTGAAATAAGTCAGTCAGAGGACAGATATCATATGTTTTCACTCATATGTGGATCTTGAGAAACTGAACAGAAGACCAAGGGGAAGGGGAAAAATAGATACAAACAGAGGAGGAGGAAGGCAAACCACAAGAAACTATTAAATACAGAGAATAAACTAAGGGTGGATGAGGGGGTGGGGGAGAGGGAAAATGGGTGATGGGCATTGAGGAGGGCACTTGTCGGGATGAGCACTTGGTGTTGTATGTAAACCAATTTGACAATAAAGTATATTCATAAAAAATAAATAAAATGCCATTTTATGCTGATTTTACCATCTGTATCATTTCTCAATAAATTTCTATTGATTTATTATTCTCTTCAGTATAGGATATGGTTTCCCTACCTTTTTGTATGCCTGATAATCTCTCTTTGAATGTCATTCATTTTGCATTCTACATTGATGGCTTCTGAATATTTTTATTTTCCTATAAATATTATTGAGCTTTTATCTGGGATATACTTAAGTTACTTGGAAATAGTTTGCTTTTTGTGGGTCTTCCTTATTTGATAGACCCAGAGTAGTTCTCCATATAGCGCTATCAGCTCCACTACAAAGAAAGACCATCTTGAGTATTCTACTCAATGTCCCTGAAATAGGACTTTTTCCAGTCTGGCTGGTGGGACCAAGTACTTTTCCCAGCTTGTGAAAGCACCATGCCATAATATTAATGGATGTTCACTGGCCTCAGATAGTTTCCTCACATAAGCACTGATGAATAAACTGATGAATACCCGAGGGACAAACTCAGCTGGTCCCCAACCCAGGGTTTCTTCTCTGTGTAGCTCTCTTCTCTTCACCACTGTGCCTTGGAAACTTTAGCCACCTTGGTTTCTTTGGATTGTCATCTCTGTCTTCTTAACTCAAGGAGTTTTCCAGCTCCATATGAATTACTTCTCTCTGTGTTGTGCCCCGGTAACTACCTCAAGAGTGCAAACTGTTGCAATCTTACAGTTTACCTCACTCGTTTCCTTCCTTTAAGTGATCGCTGCTTTTCATTGCCTGAGACTCACTTCTTTAGAAATGTTGCTTCATATATTTTGTATTTTATTTTCTTTCTCTCTCTATCCACCCCTCTTTGCATTCTTTCAGGTTGTAGGGTAAATATGCTCCTTGTTACTACATTTTGGGCAAAAGCAGAAATTTATAAGTGGATTTTAAAAGGACAAATGTGCTTCTGAGGCTGTACTTTGTGAAAATAAGTTCATTCCAATTTAGAAATTTCAGCCTGGTTTGACTCCTCCAACCATGGATATTGAAGAAAGGTTGTAGCAATGTTGGTTCAAGACAATATTTATGCATATTAACTTTGGAAAATTTGACATGAAGCTGTATACATAATAGAAGACTATGCATTTTTCAAAATAATTGACAGTTTTGTTACGTCATGTTCTAATGCTAGTTT
The DNA here is from genome assembly GCF_016509475.1 of Prionailurus bengalensis. Lineage (NCBI taxonomy): Eukaryota > Metazoa > Chordata > Mammalia > Carnivora > Felidae > Prionailurus > Prionailurus bengalensis. The sequence goes on along the minus strand of NC_057361.1, from coordinate 74,981,107 downwards.
TCTCTATTTGTGAGGAATTGCATAATATCAAATAGGCAATTTAAAATTAATGCTGACTTTATTGGCCCAATTAGATAAATAAACATATGTAATAAAATTAATTTAATTACATGAGGTATAAACATCATATTTGCATGAGGAAAATGAGTTTAATTTTTAAAAATTGATGAAGAAAAGAAAAATAGCCGAAATTATACCATATGTTGAAATTACACCAACATTATTGAAGCCAATATCCACATCTCTAAATTTTATTGCATTCATTTGAATGAAGTGACATTTAACTTTTTTTAATAATGCAAAAATGTTGGGCATTTAATATCTGTGCCTACGTATGATGCACTGAAAAATTATTGTGACTTTACTCACTAAGCATGATTATTTTACAAATTGCATAAGATAATTAGAGAGAAAGTACTTAAGAGCAACATAAAGAATTTCATATACCAGGTAAGAAAAAAATTTAAATTCTACTGTGCTTCTGAAAATAGAACAACATAGTACTGGTGCATATTATTATTTAAAAGGAAAAATAGTCAGGTATACTGAGTTGCAGACATACAAAAAATGCTCATCTTACTGTTTTCCTTCTTATTATATATATGGACATTTGAATTAAAAAAGTGAGTTTAAACCATGAACACTTACAAAATGTGTAAGCTGAAAGATGAGTTCTTATTGGGTGGCAATTACATAATCAGTTTACATAGCATTTCAATCCAGACCCTTAAAGCTATTATGGTTTAACAAAAAATGCTTCATTTGCAAGTTTTGACTTTGAATTAAACTATTTAAGACATTATCTAAGTAATTATAACATATAACATATTTAAGGTTATTGAAGTAATAGAATTGAATCTAACAAAATGAGAAAATAGTACATTCTCATTGAATATTCAACAAAAAGGATAAATATTAATGCCATAAAATTATCATCTTTGTAACTGAAACTTAGTTGACACAAAATGTTACGTTAGTTTCAGATGTAAACATAGTGACTTGACAACTCTATAGTTTATGCTATATTCAAAACTGTAGCTATCATATTTTCTTTATAATACATCAACACAGATAAGCAATGAGCTTATTCACATATGGCTTGATGCTATAATAGAAAAATTTAGTCTACATATGAAATTAAATCATAAATCAATCATAAATAATTTCTTTCAAAATTCTTTAAGATCAAGGCCAAGCACATTAAAATGTTACATTCAAGTTTATGGTAACTAAAATAAATCATAGACAAGGAAATATTCCCAATATTATTTAAACTATACTATGTGAGTGACAGGATATATGTTTCAAAAGAGCTATATATTTAAGAGAGGAACAAGTCAGGAATGAAAATACAGTTGTAGTTTGTAGAGATAATTATGAAGCGAAATTTGCATCTGTGTATGCATCAGCTACATGTGATGAAGACTACATTACTAAAGTCAATCAAATTTTCATCTTGGAGGACCACCAATTACTGTTTAACTTCAATGATATTTGAATATTTTTAGGCTCAATGATTGAAAAGTATTGAGGAAGAATATTACCCCCAGTAGATCACATTGTACTGAAACACATCTCACTTTCTTTTGGATGTTATATATTTTGTGTTGGGAATTAGTTTAAGAATTCTCTGAGCTTGCACCAATGGGTTAAGTTTTAATGGTTTTAAGTTTATTTATTTTGAGAGAGACAGGGAGAGAGGAGAGGGGCATAGATAGAGGGAGAAGGAGGATCTGAAGCAGGCTCCAGACTGTCAGCACAGAGCCCAATGCGGGGCCTGAACTTATGAACCATGAGATCATGACCTGAGACAAAACGAAGTTGGACGCTTAACCAACTGAGTCACCATAATTTGGCTATTGTAAACAATACTGCTATAAACATACAGGGGCATGTGTCCATTTGAATTAGTGTTTTTGTATTCTTTGAGTAAATTCCCAGCAGTGTAATTGCTGGATTGTAGAGTTCTATTTTTTTAATAAATTTTTAATGTTTATTTATTTATGAGACACAGAGACACAGAGTATGAGTGGGGGAGGGAACAGAGAGAGAGAGGGAGACACAGAATCCAAAGCAGGCTCCAGGCTGTGAGCTGTCAGCACAGAGCCTGACATAGGGCCAAAACCTGTGAACTACAAGATCATGATCTGAGCCAAAGTTGGATGCTTAACTGACTGAGCCACCCAGACCCCAAAAAGTTCTATTTTTAACTTTATGTAGAATCTCCATTCTGTTTTCCATGGTGGCTGTGCCAATTTGCATTTCCACCAATATGAGTGTTCCTTTATCTCCACATCCTTGCCAACACCTCTTGTTTCTTGTGTTGTTGATTTTAGCCATTATAAAAGGTATGAGGTAATACCTCATAGGTTTGATTTGCATTTCCCTGACGGCAAATAATGGTGAACACCTGTTCATATGTCTGTTGGCTGTCTTGAAGTCTTCTTTGGAGAAATGTCTGTTCATGTACTCTGCCCATTTTGTAATTTCATTATTCATTTTTGGGATGTTGAGTTTTATAAGTTTTTATACATTTTGGCTACTAATCCTTTATTGTATATGCCATTTGCAAGCATTGCATAAGTTGCCTTTTGTTTTGTTGATTGTATTCTTTACTGTGCAGAAAGCTTTTGTCTTGATGTAGTCCCAATAGATTATTTTTGCTTTTGTTTCCCTTGTCTCAAAAAACATATCTAGAGAGAATTCGCTATGGCCAATGTTAAGAGGGATTACTGCCTTTTTTTTTCCTCTAGGATTTTTATGGTATGAAGTCTCACATTTAGGACTTTAATATATTTTGAAATTATTTTTGTGTATGGTGTAAGAAAGTGCTTCAGTTTCTTTTGCATGTTGCTGTTCAGTTTTCCCAACAGCATTTGTTGAGGAGATTGTCTTTTTTCCATTGCATATTCTTTCCTGCTTTGTTGAATATTGATTGATCATAGAGTTGTGGGTTTATTTCTGTGATTTCTATTCTGCTTTATTGATATTTAAGTCTATTTTTGTGAAAATGCCATATTGTTTTGATTACTACAGCTTTGTAATATAATTTCAAGTATGGAAATGTGATGAATCCAGCTTTGCTTTGCTTTTCTTTTTAATGTTTTTATTTAATTTTGAGAGAGAGAGATAAAGACATGAGCCAGGGGAGGGGCAGAGATAGAGGGAGACACAGAATTTGAAGCAAGCTCCAGGTTCTGAGCTGTCAGCGCAGAGCCTAATGTGGGGCTGAAACTCATGAGCTAGAGATCATGACCTGAGCCAATGTCAGACACTTAACCAACTGAGCCACCCAGGCACACTTTGCTTTTCTTTTTTAAGATTGCTTTGTCTATTCAGGGTCTTTTGTGGTTCTATAGATATTATAGGTTCATATGTTCTAGTTCTGTGAAAAATGCTGTTGGTATTTTGAAAAGGATTGCATTAACTATAGATTGCTTTGGGTAGTATTGACATTTTAACAGTATTTGTTCTTCCAATGCATAAGTATGGAATATCTTTCTATTTTTGCATCATCTTCAATTTGTTTCATTCGTGTTTTATAGTTTTCAGAATACATGTCTTTCACCTCTTTGATAAGGTTTATTCTTAGGTATCTTAATATTTTGGTGCAATTACAAATGGGATTATTTTCTTCATTTATCTTTTTTCTGCTTCATTACTGGAATATAGAAATGTAAAAGGTTTCTGTACATTAGTCTGTATTCTGTGACATGACTGATTAGTTTATCAATTTTAGGAGTTTTTTGGGGGGAGATTCCTTGGGGTTTTGTGTATATATATATATATATATATATATATATAGTATCATGTCATCTGCAAATAGTGAAAATGTTAACTTTCCTTACCACTTTGGATTCTTTTTCTTCCTTTTTGTTTTCTCATTGCTGTGGCTAGGACTTCCAATACTGTGTTGAATAAAAAGTGGTGACAGTGGGCATCTTTTCTTGCTCCTGACTGTGAAAGAAGGGATCTGTTTTTCCCCATTGAGGATGATGTTAGCTGTGGGGTTTTCATATATACTTATTACATTGAGGTACATTTCCCCTAAATCTATTTTGTTGAGAGTCTTTATCATGAATCGATGTTATACTTTTTAAAATTCTTTATCTGTGTCCATTGAAATGATCAGATGGTTCTTATCCTTTCTCTTATTGATGTGATGTATCACGTTGATTGATTTGTGAATATTGAGCCACGCTTGCAGTCCAGGAACAAATCCCACTTGATTGTGGTGAATGATTGTTTAATGTATTGTTGGATTTGGTTTGCTGTATTTTGTTGAGGTTTTTTTGAATCTATGTTCACCAGGGATATTGGCCTGTAGTTGTGTTTTTTATTACAGTCCTTATCTGCTTTTGGTCTTAGGGTAATGCTGGCTTCATAGAATGAATTTGGGAATTTTTCTTCCTTTTAAAATATTTTTGGAATAGTTTGAGAAGAATAAGTAATAACTTTTCATTAAATGTTTGGTAGAATTTTCCTGTGATAACAACTAGTCATAGACTTTTATTTGTTGGGATGTTTTTGATTACTGATTCAATTTCATTGCTAGTAATTGGTCTGTGCAATTCTTTGATATCTTCCTCTTTCAATTTTTATAGTTTATGTGCTTCTTGGTATTTTTCCATTTCATCTGGGTTGTCCAGTTGTCCAGTTTCTTGACATGTAGTTTTTCATAATATTGTCTCATGATTGTATTTCTGTGGTCATGGTTGTTATATCTCCTCTCTCATTTGTGATTTTATTTATTTGAGACCTTTCTCTTTTTTTCTTGATAAGCCCAGCTAGATGTTTATCAAATTTATTGGCTTTTGAAAGAACCAACTCATGGTTTCATTGATCTCTTTTATTTTTTTTTTATTTTTTAGCTAGTATACCATTTATTTCTGTTCTAATCTTTATTATTTCCTTCCTTCTGTTGGTTTTAGGTTTTGTTTTTTGTTCTTTTCCTAGCTCCTCTAAGTGTCACATTAGATCATTTATTTGAGAGTTTCTTGCTTCTTGAGGTAGGCCTATATTTCCATAAATTTTCCTCTTAGAGTTGCTTTTGCTGCATCCCAAATGTTTTGGGACATTATGTTATCATTTTCATTTGTTTTCATGTACTTTTTTGATTTATTTGTTTACTTCCTGGATGACTTATTAATTGATTAATAGGAGATTATTTAAGTTTCAATTATTTGTGGTCTTCCCAGATTTCTTTTCTTATGTTTGACTTCTAGTTTCTTAGCACTGTGTTCAGAAAAGATGAATGGTATGACTTTGATCTTCTTGAATTTATTGAGGCCTGCTTTGTGACCTAATATGCGATTTATTCTGGGGAAAGTTTTGTGTGTACTTGAAAAGAATGTGTATTCTGCTGTTTTAGGTTGGAATAATCTGAATATATCTGGTAAATCCATCTGTTCCAGTGTGTCATTCAATTCCATTCTTTTTTTGTTGATTTTCTGTTTGATCTGTCCATTGATGTCAGCAGGTTGTTAACGTCTCCTAGTGTTTCATATTATTATCAATTAGTTCCTTTATGTTTGTTATTAAGTGTTTTATGTACTTCGATGCCCCTATTTTGAGTGCACAATATTTGTGATTGTTATATCTTCTTGTTGAACTCTCCCCTTTATTATTATATAGTGTCCTTTTTGTCTTTTGTTACAGTCTTTGTTTTAAAGACTATTGTTTGCCCAAAATAATCATTGCTACTCTGGCTTTCTTTTGACACCAGTTTTCATGGTAGATCTTTCTCCATCCCCTCACTTTCAATCTTAAATTATCTTTAGGTCTAAAATGAGTGTTTTGCAAGCAGCATATTGATAGGTCTTCTTTTTTCACCCATTCTGTCAACTTATGTCTGTTTTTTCACCCTATGTCTTTTAATTTGAGCATTTAGACCATTTATATTTAAAGTAATTATTGATTGATATGTATTTTTCTTTTTATTACTTGTTTTGTGGTCATTTCTGAACTTTTTCTTACCCCTTTGTGTCTTTCTCTTTTTTATAGTTTTCTGGTTTTATTTAATGATATATTTGGATTCTTTCTCTTTTAATTCTTATCATACTTATTAATGATTTTTGATATGTTGTCACTATTTGGTCTGTATATAACTTCCTTTGCATATAGTAGTCTATTTTAAGTTGATGGCCACTTAAATTTAAACCTATTATTCACTCTTCTCCTCCTCACATTTTAGGTATAGGGTGTCTTAATTTATATCCTTTTGTTTTATGATTTCCTTGACTGATTTTTCATAGAAGTGTTCATTTTTATTGTTGTTTTGTTTCTTAATTTCATTCTATCACTTTTGGTTTCTCCTTTCCATTCAATGAGTCCCCTTTAATATTTCTTGCAGTGCTAGTTTAATGGTATGAACTCCTTTAGTTTTGATTATCTGGGGAACTCTTTATCTCACCTTCTATTCTGAATGATAGCTTTGTTGGATAGAGTATTATTGGCTGAAGATTTTTCCCATTCAGTATTTTCAATATATCATGTCACTCCTTGGTGGCTTGCTAACTTTCTGCTGAAAAAGCTGCTGATAGCTTTATGGGTTTTCCCTTTCATGTCACTGTCTTCTTTTTTCCTGCTGCTTTAATTTTTTTTCTTTATCTCTATATTTTACCAATTTAATTACAATATATCTTAGTGGGAGTACGCTTTTGTTGATTTTGTTGTGGCTTCTTTGCACTTCCTGAGCCTGGATATCTGTTTCTTTCTCCAGATTAGGGAGGTTTTCAGCTCTTATCTCTTTAAATAATTTCTCTGTGCCCTTTTATCTCTTCTTCTTCTAGGACACCTATAGTATGAACGTTATTACATTTGATGGAATCAATGAATTTCTAAGTATATTCTTGTTTTGTAAAATTGTTTTTTTCATCTTTGTTCAGCTTGATTACTTTCCATTACTCTGTCTTCGAGGTCATTACTTCATTCTTCTGCATTTTCCATTCTACTCTTCATTCCATCAAATGTTTTTGCATTTTATTTATTAAGGCCTTTACTTCTGCTATTTTATTCTTTATCTCTGTATTAAGATGTCACTGATGTCTTCTATTTCTCAAGTACAGTGAGCATCCCTATGGTAATTGTTTTAAATACTCCGTCAGGCATATTAATTATATATGTTTCACTTAGATCTCTGGCTGTGGCCTTGTCCTGTTATTTCATTTGGGATAAATTTCTCTTGCCTTGTCATTTTGTCTAAAGTTGTACCTGTTTCTTGATGTTAGGAAAGTCAGCTAAATCTGCTTTTCTTGAAGGTAATGGCTTTATGAGCAAGAGGTCTTATAGTGCCCTGCTATGTAGTGTCCTCTGATCTCTGGGGCCTAATACATCCTGGAGTATCTCCAATGTGTGCTGCATGTGTTTTAGTGTTTTCTCCTGGCTTCTTTATCCATCAGGTTGGTCATATGCAGAGGCTTTCTACCTGTTGTGGCAGTGTTTGTTCCCTAACCTGAATGTGGAGTGTTTTAAGTAGATATGCTCTGATCTTCTTGTGAAATGACACCTGTTGCCATTCCTCCAGAACCAAGTCTCCACAAAACTCCCAAGGCTGGAGATGTGGTGTGAGCAAAGGTTTGGACAGGTCTCCTGGGAAAGAAGCCTCACTGCCTTGTGACTGATAACTGGGAAGCATAACTGGGAAGGCTGTTTCCACCAGAGTGTGGAGGCCTGAGACTTGGTGTAAGCACGTTAGGAAGGAAGTGTCAGTGCTGAGCTGGTTTCCACAGATGGCCCTGTGTTTATGCTGAGGGACAGGGGCAGGAAATGGTGCCTGTAAGTTCCTTTGTTCCTGGAGGGGTCTCTCTATGAATGTTGCTTGTCTGTGACATGCTCTGAAATAAGCAAATATCCTCCCCACCTCTGCCACAAGCACTCTTGATATTGCTATCTTTATGCTGTATATCCGTGGGTTTATGCCTGTCTTCTTTCCAAAAGCAGTGCAATGCCCTCTGAACTCTATCCCAGCCAAGCCTGTAACCTTTAAAACTCCAGGCTTTAAGCCCCACTGGTTGCCAGTAGTCTTGTAATTTCCACCACCCCTCACTTGCTTTCCAAGCCAATTGCTATGGAAATTCACTTTGCCTTAGAGTTCCCTTGTGTGTTAATCTGTCTCTCACCCTTCTCCACAACATAGCTCTCTTCCCACCATAGCAGCCATGATCTATTTTTCTCCAAAACCACATCTCCATACTCTGTGCCTTCTTCGATGCATCCTCTTCTCTACCTTTAGTTGTGGAGTTTGTTCTGCCAGTCTTCAGGTCAATTCCTGTATTATTTAGTATGATTTGATAATTACCTAGTTGTATTCATGGGAACCAGTGAACCTATGGTTCTCCTACTCTGTCACAATCATCCAACCTCCCTTCTCTTATATAATTGATTGAAAAAATAATGTATGTGGATTGAACAAAAAAAATGATATCTCCATTCAATAGGAATAGTAACAAAACATGTGACACATTTTCAGCACTGAGTCATAATGTAGATTTAACTCTGTGTCATTAAACTAAATGAAGCTCATTTATGATATGAAAATTTCATTATGTTCCTTTAACCTATCCCTTAAGAAACATTTCTTCACTTAATATCTCTTCAAGCTTTTTGACATTTTTTTATTCATAACTATGACAGATTGAAAAAATGTTCCAATATTCTTTCTCACTTGCATAGATCATCATTTTGTACAATGCATTTTTGAAAGGTTGAATTTCTTAGGCTTGGTAACTAGTTGGGATAACATACTATATTGAGATATTTTTTCCCTGAATTAGTATACATTGTAAAATGCTTGTTTCCCTTTCAAATTTCTCGTTTTCATTAAGCTGTGTCTGTTAAATTTCTTTGCTTTGTTACTTGATGAGTCACATATTATAAAATTAACTCTTCTCCTAACAGTCCAATAACTATTATGGTTTATTTCAAGATTTAGGATGATTTATTTTACACACTATTAATTCAGTTTATATGTACTAACAGATCTACAGTGGGATGCCAGTCTTATTTCTATCACTTATCTAGGAATTTCAGGTAGGAAAATAGGAAACTCAAGTTTCTTTTAATTCAGTAAAGAATGACGACAACAAAAGTGTTTCTTTTAGGGAAAAAAAAAACAATAAAGATGACCTCAACTGAAATTGTTACATATCAGACATATGAACAATTTTTAAATATTTATTTATTTATTTATTTATTTTTAGAGAGGGAAAGCACAAGTGGGGGATGCGCAGAGGGAGAGGAAGAGACAGAATCCCAAGCAGGCTCCATGTTAATCACAGAGATGGACACAGGGCTTGATCTCACAACTACAAACTTACTAGCGTTTGTGTAAAGGATTAATTAATATACTACAAAGTGAACTTTTAAAGTCAAATATTGACTTAAAATATAACTTAAATTGGTTCCATATGGTTCTGAAGAACCTGATAAAGTCTCTCTAGCCTATTTTAGAGTATCACAGACAGACACATATAAGGCATTTTATAACTAATGTTTGTAAACCTTACTACAGTCAGAAAAAAAAAACTAATCTAGCTAACAGTGGAGTCTCATGACAAGAATTTCAAATTTTAGCAAGAAAAAAAGCATGATCTGCAAGCCTTGGTGAGGGGGAAATTGTATACTCAAAATGAGCAGATTATTTTTTAAAAGTCAACACAAATGCGTAACAGCTGATTACAGACATATTTAATTGTGAGTACTATTTTAACCCAAATCTGAAAGAACTAAGTTTTTCCCAGTGCTGGTAACATTTGAATGCCCTAATCAATGATTCCTACCACTTGGTCTCTACAATTATTCTACAATAACATTCTCATGTTTAGGAACAATTATCAAAGGGAATAAGAATTTAAATAGCTGAGATGAAATATTTTGCTATCATTTACAAAAAGCAAAATATATCTGGTGTTTGGGATGTTAGTTCTATTGTTGTCTTAAGTAACACACTTAGAATGTTTTGTTTGGTTAGAGACATACCCCTAACTACAACTTTGCTCTCTCCCTTTCTCTAAAGCACACTTAATACAGGGGCTATTAGAATGTTTCTACTCAGAAACCTGATTTTTTTTTGGTGATTTGTGTTTATTCACATATTATAGTTGTTTTTACTTTCTCACTACACACTTCTTGAATGGGAGAATTTAACACTGATTTCAAGTAAAAAGAGATTTATTTAGGAATGTCTGATAGCTAAAATATTCACTTATTCATACCAACTATCCCATTCAGCAATTTTTATTCACTTAAAAATTTAGAAATAATTGCTTACTACCTAAGTAGTTTATAAAACATACACTAATTTTAATCAACAAACTGTGAAGCTAAAGTATATTTTAATAAAAATGTATCTAAATATGTCAAAATTACTAGCTCACATTAATTTTGTCTTTCTCATATATGCTTTTTTCTTAGATAAATTTGAAATACATCAAAAGTGGAAATATTGTTAAATATATGCATAGAGAACTATATGCTAAATCATTTTGAAAGTTGAAATAATGTAGGCAATTTGAATTGCCTATATTGTAGTAAAAGTCCACTAACATGTAGGAATATTATACATAAAAAACACCCTCTAATATTTTATTAAGGGCAATTCACTCTTCCTTTAAGAAGACTTGGTCAAAATAGCTGATTTTCTCTTTGAGGGCTAATTGTAGCAGAGGAAGAGATTTTTTTCTCTGGTTGTGTCTGAACTTTCTGAATATAGTTTGGCCTGTTTATTTCAGTCTTTCAATTGCCACTAATTGGGAGTTAAGGAACAATTGCTTTGCAGGGCATAGATCTGCTTTTACCAGTTAGAGGGTATTTTCAAAATAGGCAAATCAAGGCCTCACTTGATTATCCTAAAATAATCTTAAAATCAAAAGAGTGATATTTAGGAAGTCAAGAAGTGAAATAATGTTATGATAAAAATTTTTCTGACCTCTGCAGAAATGACTCATTTCAATATTTGTTCATTAAATGGAGATTTTCCATTCAAAAGGGAAATCAGGATTGACAACAGGTGTATAATTCCAGTAGTCTCCCTCTCCTGCCTCCTGTATCATTTGGGGGTTGGGAGGAAGGAACCATATGTGCAAGCAGTCTAAATCTCCTCTCTGAAATGCTATTTGCAATGAACTCATTAATTTAACACAGGATGGTTTTAGGATATTAATGAAATTACTTTATTTATTAAAGTAGGTGCTATTTAATAATGGATTTGTTTCAGTACAGAGTAATTCTACAAATTATCTTTCTCTCTTTCTGTCACATTGTTTCTCTCTGTAACTTTCCTCCACACATTTTCCATACCTGTGTTTCTCTCTCCTCTATCCTCACATTCTGCCTCTCTTTCTCCTCTTTTCTCTCTTGCTGTAGATTCTGCCTCTCTCCATCTCTCCCAGCATTTTTTTCCCACTTCTTGTTCTCTTTCTTTTTTTGACCTACCTTCCCTTTCCCTTTCCCATGTTTCTCCACTGCATCTTTATTGTACTTCTCTCCCATTTTTCACTCCCTTTCTCTCTCTAATTTATCCCCTTCTGTGTCCCTTCCCCTCGTTTCCCCAATTCTCCCCTTTCTTCACATTGCTTTGTCCAATAATCAGTAAAGTATATGCTATTTTTTACTTTTCTTATTTTTTTACATACACACATAATAAAGTACACTGTTCCATATTTACAATTTTCGTTTGTTTCAGCTTTGGTCAGGAACAAGACCATTGTAGGGGCTGAAAGGAGGCTGCCCCACGATGGGCCACTTTGGTCTGAGGGGAAGGCAATCAAGATCTTATGGGTTCAATGGAAACTTTTGTGTCTCCCATAGCTACATAGAAGAATCTAAATTGGGGGTCTTTCCCACAATAAGGGTAATTAGCAGAGGTAAATTTTATCTGATGAACTATCTGTATAGCAGTGTAAACATCTAATTACTAAACATCAATTCTTCTCCTGATTTCCCTGTAAATTGTATTCCTTTCTCTGAAGTCCCAGATGTCTACCCATTTATTCTTAGTTCAGGATGACATGTCTACCTCATTTTTCCCATCTGTGGAATTTCCACATCTGTGTGGATTCCTCATATGTATGCTATTATATTTTATTTTCTCCTGTTAATCTCCCTCAAGTCAATTTGATTATTAGTCCAGCTAGGAATACCTTGAAGGGAACAGGACATTATTGCTCCCTGACTCAATAAAACAATAAAATGGCATATTTTATTATTCAGTGGAGAATTTTTAACTACCTAAAATATATCTTCTCTGTTAGATTCAATTGTATTCATCAACCAAGTTAAAATATTCTTCTAACATCTTTTGCTTAATCCAACCATTGATTCTAGACTACTTAATGCACATCTAAAACAATTTGTTTCTTTTGCACTTAGAAGTGTCAAAACACAGGTAGAAGTAACCTTATAATTCATATAGTACACACCACTATGAACTCCTTCAACTGAATCTTCTCTAAGTTACCATGTATCCTTTGCTTTTTAAATTCCAATGTTGGAAATCTCATTACCTTATTAAATTTAAATTTTATTAGAAAATTCTTCCTTTAAATGAAATATAATCTGTGTAAACTCCACTCATAGTTTACTGCTGATTTCTCCTAGTACATTAGCAGACTTTTTCAGCATAATTAGTTCTGCATTTCATAATTTTTTTCTGGCAGCCCAACACACACATAGTCTTACTGAATCTTATTATATAAAAGTTAATTGGAACAAGCTGAACAAGTTTTGAAAAGGTTTTCTTTCATGGCAGTTTATGTTGATGGTTAATTCAAGATTAACAATCACACACATACAAAATTTTTGGGAAGCAGAAAGTAAAAAATTTTACCTATATGAACCCCAAAGATTAAGTTTGCCTGAACTCCTATTCCTGAACACTGCTTATAAATACTCTTTTAGAGCTAGTGGGACTTTTAAATATTATATATTTAGAGATCTAAGTCTATTTAAGACTAACCATAAGAGTGACCACACAGGATTTCCCTCTCAAATGCCCTCTGGTGTCAGCACCAAAGACCAAATTAAGCCATTAAGTCAAAATTAATAATTGTCATTATGTTGGGAATTTTGAGTTCATGGCAGGGACACCAGCTCTGTTACATCTATCTAGTAGCCATGGTACTGACCCTACTTCTCACTTTCAGTGACCAGAAATTGAACCCTAAAGTTTCCTTTTCTTCTGATCAAGGTATAAAAAAAAGTATTTGAAGATCTCTTTTTTTGACCCCACTCTTTTTTTTTCCCAAATTATCTTTCCTTCTTCCTTGTCTAATTTTTTATTGTATAGAACTATATGACTATATATTTCCCAATAGTGCCTTAGGGGAAATAATTATCCTTTATTCTTTTACGAACTTCTGTCTTTCATTCTCTTTCTCTCTTTCACATACACATACATAGAGCAATTAACCACTACTATCAGGTATAATTTTGGATTTGGTCATTTTTTTAATATTTAAAACTAATTTCTAACTATCTCTACAAGGTTTTTTCTATCACTTTAATGCATTAAATATTCCATATTTCAAAATTATCTATAGACATTCAGGCTGGATCTGAAATCTTTGAAATAGTTTTTGGAGGTGAAGAAACTACTCTTATTTGGGTCTATTTTCTTTTATTGTCTTTATAGTTCCTGGATGTATTCTAAGAGATCATGTGTATGTATGAATACATCATTAATCAGCTTTTCTACTACTTTATAGATTCCAACTTGCTTTCTGTTATTTCTAAAACCCTGTTATTGAATAAATAAGGAAACTGTTCTCATTAGTGGAGATGATTTATGAGCCTGCCAAATGTCTGAAAAACACATAATCACCAACATATTATGAATTTGCATAACACTGTTAGAAGTAGTACTAAAAATTAAACAACTTTCTGGGACTCAAACTCTCTAGAATTAATTTTTACCATTTATTTTTCCATATAAGATGCAGAATTTGTGGAGGCACCTGGGTGGTTCATTTAGTTAAATAGCTGACTCTTGATATTGGCTCAGGTCATGATCTCACTGTCATGATGTCAAGCCCCACATTGGCCTCTGCGATGAGGATGGGAGTGTGCTTGGTATTCTCTCTCTCCATTTTTGCCCCTCCTCTTTGCTCTCTCTTTCCAAAAGTAAACATTTAAAAAAAGATTCAGAATTTGTTTCAACTGAAGTGATTAAATATAGTAATTCCTGGGGTGCCTGGGCATCTCAGTCAGTTGAGCATCAGACTCTTGATTTTGGCTCAGGTCATGATCTCACAGGTTGTGAGACAGCCCTGTGTCAGGCTCTGTGCTGGCAATGCAGAGCCTGGTTGGAATTTTCTGTCTCCCTCTCTTTGCCCCTCCCCTGCTCTCTGTCTCTGTCTCTTGCTCTCGAAAATGAATAAATAAAACTTAAAAAATATAATTATTATTTTACTTCCTTTGCATGTTCTCTATTACAAAGTTAATCTATCAATTCCCCAAGATTTCTATTTTTAACAGCATGTCTCAATCTTTTCTAAGCTTACTGGTAAGAATGTTATCTGCTTTGGGGCGCCTGGGTGGCTCAGTCACTTAAGCATTTGACTCTTGGTTTTGGCTCAGGTCATGATCTCACGGTAGTTCATGATTTTCAGCCCTGTAACAAGCTCCACTCTGTGCTGCCGGTGGAGATCCTGCTTGGGATTCTCACTCTCCCCTTCTTTCTGCCCCTCCCCCACTCGTGTACTATTTCTTTCTCTCTCAAAATAAATACATTTTTAAAAACTCTATAGAGATTGTGGAAGATGGCATCATAGGAGGACGCTGGGCTCACCTTGTCCTGCTGATTGCTTAGATTCCACCCACATGTGCCTAAATAACTCAAAAAACTACGAGAAGACTAGCAGAATGGTCTCTCTGGAGCGAAGCATAGATGAGAGGCCCACAGAAGAGGGTAGGAAAGGTGGAGAAGCAGTGCCTGCTACAGGGACCAGTGGGAGGGATCTGGAGCAGTGGAGGGGCAGCCCCCAACCCCCCGGCAAGGCATAGCCCCCGAATTCTGGCATGCAAAAGCAGACGGGACAGACTCTGTGAGTCCTGACAGTCAGTGGGACTTAACATCTGGAAAGTTAAAAGTCAACAGCTCTGCTCTTGAAGAGCAGGAAGGGTGAGAGGACTCCAGGAGGGAGAGGTGTTGAGCCCCGGAAGACAGAGATTAGCTTGGTGGGGGAAAAAAGGCCCTGGCAAGCGCCATCTCCCTCACCCATCCCCCAGCTGAAATCTCAAAGGGAACCAGTTCCCGTCACTGAACTTGCTTGCACCACGCAAACACCCAATGTTGTGCTTCTGTGGATCCAACCCTCTGACAGGCCTGCCTTCCCCCCAGAGCTGCAGGGCCCTTCCTGCAGGGGACCACTGATGGCAAAGCGAGCTAAGACTACCCCTCCCTCCCCGTGAAACTTACTTATTCACCCCGGCTAATACACCCTTGGCCAGATCCCATCAAAGCAGCACCACAAGCCTGGCAGTGTGCAAGTAGCCCAGACCATGGCCAAACCACTCCACAGTGAGTCCTGTCCCTGGGAGATGGGAACATAAGGTACATGCCAGTCTGACTGTGGCCCCAGCAGTGAGCTGGGGGCAGATATTGCGTTTGACTGTGGCCCTGCCCACCAAAATAAGTTACTCCGGACATCAGAGGAGAAGTGCTCTGCAGCTTGGCGCTACCCCGGGGACTATCCAAAATGATGAAATGGAAGAATTCTCCTCAAAAGAAACTCCAGGAAGTAGTGACAGACAACGAATTGATCAAAACCAATTTAAGCAATATAATGGAACAAAAATGTAGAATAATAGTCATAAAATTAATTGCTGGGCTTGTAAAAGCATAGAGGACAGCAAAGATCTATTGCTACAGAGATCAAGGGACAAAGAAATAGTCATGAGAAACTAAAAAATGCTGTAAATGAGGTGCAAAATGAAATGGTGGCGGCCATAGCAAGGACTGAAGAGGCAGAGGAGAGAATAGGTGAATTAGAAGACAATATTAGGGAAAAAGAGGAAGCTGAGAAAAAAAGAGATTAAAAAAATCCAGGAGTAGGAGGGGATAATTAGAGAACTAAGAGATGCGATCAAATGGAACAACATCTGTATCATAGGTATTCCAGACGAAGAAGAGGGAGAGAAAGGGGCTGAAGGTGTACTTGAAGAAATCATAGCTGAGAACTTCCCTGATCTGGGGAAAGAAACAGGCATTGAAATCCAAGAGGCACAGAGAACTCCCTTCAGACATAACTTGAATCCATCTTCTGCATGACATATCATAGTGAAACTGGAAAAATACAAGGATAAAGAGAAAATTCTGAAAGCAGCTAGGGACAAACATGCTCTAACTAACATAAAAAGGGAGACCCATAAAACAAGTGGCATACCTATTTACTTAACTTGTCAGGCCAGAAAGGAATGGCAGGAAATCTTCAATGTGATGAACAAAAAATATGCAGCCAAGAATCCTTTATCCAGCAAGTCTGTCAATCAGAATAGAAAGATAGACAAAGGTCTTCCCAAACAAACAAAAACTGAAGGAGTTCATGACCACCAAACGAGCTCTACAAGAGATCCTAAGGGGGGTTATGTGAGTGAAATGTTGCAAGGACTGAAAGTACCAGAGACATCACTACAAGCATGAAACTTACAGACATCACAATGGCCCTAAACCCATATCTTTCAATAATAACACTGAATGTAAATGGACTAAATACTCCAACAAAAAGCCATAGTGTACCAGAATGGGAAAAAAAAACACAAGACCCACCTATCTTCTATCTACAAAAGACTCATTTTAGACCTGAGGACACCTTCAAAGTGAAAGTGAGGGGATGGGGAACTATCTATCATGCTACTGGAAGTCAAAAAAAAATGGAGTAGCCATACTTATATCAGACAAACTAGACTTTATTTTTTTTTATTTTTTTTAAAATTTTTTTTTCAATGTTTATTTATTTTTGGGACAGAGAGAGACAGAGCATGAACGGGAGAGGGGCAGAGAGAGAGGGAGACACAGAATCGGAAACAGGCTCCAGGCTCTGAGCCATCAGCCCAGAGCCTGACGCGGGGCTCGAACTCACGGACCGCGAGATCATGACCTGGCTGAAGTCGGACGCTTAACCGACTGCGCACCCAAGCGCTCCGACAAACTAGACTTTAAATTAAAGGCTGTAACAAGAGATGAAAAAGGGCATTATATAATCATTACAGGGTCTATCCATCAGGAAGAGTTAACAATTATAAATGTCTATGTGCCAAATACGGGAGCCCCCAAATATATAAAACAATTAATCACAATCATAATCAACCTTTTGATAAGAATGTGGTAATTGCAGGGGACTTTGATACCGCACTTACAGCAATGGATAGATCATCTAGACATAGGATCAATAAGGAAACAAGGGCCCTGAATGATACATTGGATCAGATGGACTTGACAGATATATTTAGAACTCTGCATCCCAAAGCAACAGAACATACTTTCTTGTCAAGTGCACATGGAAGATTCTCCAAGATAGATCACATACTGGGCCACAATACAGCCCTTAATAAGTATTAAAAACCTGAGATCATACCACGTACACTTTCAGACCACAATGTTATAACACTTGTAATCAACCACAGGAAAAAGTCTGGAAAACATCCAAAAGCATGGAGGTTAAAGAACACCCTACTAAAGAATGAGTGGGTCAACCAGGCAATTAGAGAAGGAATTAAAAAATATATGGAAACAAATGAAAATGAATATACAAAATCCAAATGCTTTGGGATGCAGCAAAGGCAGTCCTGAGAGGAAAATACATTGCAATTTAAGCCTATCTCAAGAAACAAGAAAAATCCCAAATACAAAATCTAATAGCACACCTAAAGGAAATAGAAGCAGAACAGCAAAGTCACCCCAAACCCAGGAGAAGAAGAGAAGTAATAAAGATCAGAGCAGAAATAAACAATACAGAATCTAAAAAACAAACAAACAAACAAACAAAAACAGTAGAACAGATCAATGAAACCAAGAGTTGTTGTTGTTTGTTTTTTGAAAAAAAAAATTGATAAACCTCTAGCCAGGCTTCTCAAAAAGAAAAGGGAAATGACCCAAATAGATAAAATCATGAATGAAAATGGAATTATTACAACCAATCCCTCAGAAATACAAGCAATTATCAGGGAATACTATGAAAAATATATGTCAACAAACTGGACAACCTGGAAGAAATGGACAAATTCCTAAGCACCCACACACTTCCAGAACTCAAGCACGAAGAAATAGAAACTTGAACAGAGCCATAACCAGTGAAGAAGTTGAATCAGTTATCAAAAATCTCCCAACAAATAAGAGTCCAGGACCAGATCGCTTCCCAGGGGAATTCTACCAGACATTTAAAGCAGAAATAATACCTATCCTTCTCAAACTGTTACAAAAAATGGAAAGGGAAGGAAAACTTCCAGAATCATTCTATGAAGCCAGTATTACTTTGATTCCTAAACCAGACAGAGTTCCAGCAAAAAAAGAGAACTACAGGCCAATATCCTTGATGAATATGGATGCAAAAATTCTCAATAAGATACTAGCAAATCGAATTCAACAGCATATAAAAATAATTATTCACTATGATCAAGTGGGATTCATTCCTGGGTGGCAAGGCTGGTTCAACATTTGCAAATCAATCAATGTGATACAATACATTAATAAGAGAAAAGATAAGAACCATAAGATCCTGTCGACCAATGCAGAAAAAAAAAAAAAAAACATTTGACAATATTCAGCATCCTTTCTTAGTAAAAACCCTCAAGAAATTCGGGATAGAAGGAACATACTTAAACATCATAAAAGCCATTTTTGAAAAGCCCACAGCTAGTATCATCTTCAAGAGAGAAAAACAAAGCTTTCCCCCTGAGATCAGGAACACACCAGGGATGTCCACTCTCACCGCTGTTGTTTAACAAAGTGTTGGAAGTTGTAGCATCAGCAGACAACAAAAGGAAATCAAAGGCATCAAAATTGGCAAAGATGAAGTCAAGCTTTCACTTTTTGTAGATGACATGATATTATACACGGAAAACCGGATAGACTCCACCAAAAGTCTGCTAGAACTGATACATGAATTCAGCAAAGTCGCAGGATACAAAATCAATGTACAGAAATCAGTTGCATTCTTATACACTAATAATGAAGCAACAGAAAAACAAGTAAAGAAACTGATCCCATTCACAATTGCACCACAAATCATAAAATACTTATGAATAAACCTAACCAAAGATCTAAAAATCTCTATGCTGAAAAGGATAGAAAGCTTATGAAGGAAATTGAAGAAGATATAAAGAAATGGAAAAACATTCCCTATTCATTGGAAGAATAAATATTGTTAAAATGTCAGTACTACCCAAAGCTATCTACACATTCAATGCAATCCCAGTCAAAATTGCACCAGCATTCTTCTCGAAACTAGAACAAGCCATCCTAAAATTCATATGGAACCACAAAAGGCCCAGAATAGCCACAGTAATTTTGAAGAAGACCAAAGCGTTAGGCATCACAATCCCAGACTTTAGCCTCTACTACAAAGCTGTAATCATCAAGACAGCATGCTATTGGCACAAACACAGACAAATAGACCAATGGAATAAAATAGAAACCCCAAAACTAGACCCACAAACCTATGGCCAACTAATCTTTGACAAAGCAGGAAAGAATATCCAGTGGAAAGAAGACAGTCTCTTTAACAAATGGTGCTGGGAGAACTGGACAGCAACATGCAGAAGGATGAAACTAGACCACTTTCTTACACCATTCACAAAAATAAACTCAAAATGGATAAAGGACCTAAATGTGAGACAGGAAACCATCAAAACCTTAGAGGAGAAAGCAGGAAAAGACCTCTCTGACCTCAGCCGTAGCAATCTCTTACTCGACACATCCCCAAAGGCAAGGGAATTAAAAGCAAAAGTGAATTACTGGGACCTTATGAAGATAAAAAGCTTCTGCACAGCAAAGGAAACAACCAACAAAACTATAATTTTTAAAAATGCACAATGTTTACCTACTAGAATGAGAGTCTACTTAGGCAAAATTCTATCTTGCTAAGATTCCCTGTTTGTACTTACCAAGCAGTGGCATTTATGTTCATCTATGTTCTATATTTGTGCTGTATCTGCATGATTATTGAATGATAATAATTTTAATTATTAAAAAAATCCAAGAGAAGATATTTTAACATTTGACTGATCCTTGATCAATGTCCTTGACTCACAAGTCTCTGTCCTGGCTGATAAGCTCTAAGGACATGATAAAGTATAAGCAATTGCTGTACTTTATTTGTCTGAAGTAGAAATATAAACTGAGTTATTTACACAATGAGAGTAATGTCCACATAAAAATAAAACTATCAGTTAATTTGAAAAAAATTAGTTAAAATAATTGATTCAAGTAGATGTGATACTATGCAAATGGATTGTAATTAAATTCAATTTCTCCCTTTGTAGTTCAAGAGAATGCTAATGATTTAGTTGTTTAACGCTGTGAAATATTTTATCCTTCTAGTATTTATCCCAGCATTATGTATCAAGATTTCTAAACAGAGACTAGAATTGAGAACTATTATTTTAATTTGGGACTGTCCAAGCAAATCCATTAAAAATCAATATTGCTCATACCTCTAGATCAAACCCATCAAATTTCAAAATGAAATGATAATGCAACAATCTTTGATGAGAAAGATCATAAACCATCTATAACTTAAATTTGCTTAAGCTGATTATATAATTTATAACAAAAAATGGAATTATCAAAGGAGAAAGTGTAGGTTTTAAATTAGACCTGTAAGGTATATGTGTTCATATTTCCCCGGCTATAACTGAATTGTTAATGACAGGTGATATTATAGATTGAATATTTCTCCTACAATTATGATGTTTAGAAGGAAAAAAATCTTAATATTTAGTTTAACTGAGGTGGTTTTTTTGTTTCCTCAAGGCATTGTGTTCTACAGCACTAATACAGTAATTGTGGGCAAATGTACATTTTTATTTTTATTTTATATTTTATGTATTTTATAATTATATTTTAACCATTGTGTTTGTTTAAATGACTCTAGATTTTTTTCAGTCAAAAGTAAAAAGTCTTTTCTAGATGGACAGCAAAGAAAATGCTATTGAAAAATTTTGTCCCTTTTAGTCATTTAACAGCTTCCAATTTTACCTGTTTGTCTTCACTAGCTTTTGAATAGAAATTCTTCTATGTTGACTTTTTTACCACATAACTAACATTTCAAAATTTATCTGTATAGTAGTTCCAAAACAGATGTTAAAAAAAAAAAAAAAAAACTAACAAGAAAAAAAAAAAACTAACCTTAGGAATTTTACCTGGAAATCAGGTTAAAGGCATGCAAATTATTTCTTAAAAAGATTTAAGAATTTATGCTGTGCAGAAGAAATATATGGCTCTGGTAAAAATGAAAAACAATTGTAGACCAATAACTACGGAAGACAAAATGCTGTCTGCTTATAATGAAAACTCCTTAAATAAAAAGATATAATCTTAAGTAAAATAAACTTTCATTCAAATGAATACCACCAGAGCAAAATATAAGTGATGTCATTGGATTTTAGAATATTTCTTTCCATTTAACCAAACGTCATTAATTTATATTTTGAAAAACAACATGTCCTTTGAAGGCATGTTTTCTAAGCAGAAGTTTGCAGTTCCATTCCATTAATCTATTAAAAACCTGAAGTGTTAGACATTTTTAGCAAGAAAGAAAACACCTTTAAATTAAACAGAGAAATATTTAATTATCTATAAATAAGCAAAACAAAAGTTTCATAAATTGGATCATTTATAGTGTTTATGAAACATTGAAAGTTTACATTGATGTATTTTGGAGACCTGAGTAACAGGGGCATGCCATTAAAGCTAATGACTGTAAAACTGTTCTTATAGTATTTTTTCAAAACAAAAATGTTAGATTTAAGACACAGATCTATGTCACAATATAGCAGAGTTCTTTAGTGAAATTTGAATAAATTTTAATTAAAACTTAAAACATGATGTAGAAGGTATATCTAATATTCAAAATTGTAAGTTACTTAAAATATACAATATTGCCTTATAACATTTAGGTTTTATTCAGAAATTTGTTAATGAGTTAATAAATATTTAATTTGTTCCAAAAGTCATGATTTTTTGCTATTTAATACACATTTCTTTGGTATTTAATATATAAATATCTAATCAAAATTACTTGTAGTACTTTGGAACATTTCAACCTATATGATCATTACACATCTAATTTTGTGTTATTTGCACAAGCTATTTTACTACGGTAAAAGACAGTATGGTATAGTGAAAAGCACACTGGCTAGAGAGACCTAAATTTTATTCCAGACTGTCACTAACTAGCTTTTGTGACCTGGACTGAACAAATCACTTCAAAAAGAATGGAACATTCTGGAAGACAACAAATATTAAGTAAGTGTAATCAATCATAATTCACACACTTAAATAGTATTTGTGTTTTATTAAGTTACTTCAGAAAAAGTGCAAGTTCAGCACAAATTCAAACACTCCTGAAGGATGACCTTCCTAATTGAAAAAGAAAAAAACTGAATAGAGATTCAAGGATACTACATAGT
Source organism: Prionailurus bengalensis (assembly GCF_016509475.1). Lineage (NCBI taxonomy): Eukaryota > Metazoa > Chordata > Mammalia > Carnivora > Felidae > Prionailurus > Prionailurus bengalensis. The sequence continues at coordinate 74,958,481 of NC_057361.1, read as the reverse complement.
GTCTACGAACATGCATTTCACTGAAAGAGCCCTACACTCTCTGGAGGCAATTATTAGAAGAGAAGATAAATCCCAACAATAAACAAACTAAGTGTGTTTTCATCAAAACATTGCTATTATGAATTACTTCAGCATATTGCTAGTATCCTCAAACCTGAATATCTCATCACAATTTACATTATTTTCTACAGAGAAATGTCAACCATAAATTAAATTCCATGTCTAAAAAATGTCTTCTTTCACTTTCTTCCTTTATTAAAAATGTCAAATCCCTGCATAATTCCCAGGATAAATTATCTACTATCTATGATCCAATCAACCTATATAGTGAAAGGCTCATGGAATTTAAAGTCATTCCTAACTAACTTGACCTTAGGCAAAGCCATTTAGCTAATTCTGAACTAGTGTGATTCTTCATTTGGAAAAGGAAAATGAAAAAGAAAAGAGTAAGGGGATAAAATGTCTGCTCCACATAACTCATAGGTTTGTTTGGAGTGTTAGATTATTATATGCTAAGTCTTTTGTCAAGTACAAATTCACAAACAAGTATCAATTTCATGTAGAAGAACTGTATTTTTAAGGAAACTTTAAAATAAGGATAATATTTTTCTTTTATATTCAGTGGCAATTTGGCAGAATATGTGTCATAGTTTATACTTTTCTTTACTAATTATCTCATGAGATTCATTAAAGAACTTAAACAACGTTTGCTTCTCTGACTATGAAAGATATTTTTTGTGTAATACCTTCTAATAATCTAGTTCTTCCAAGGGAAAACAAAGTGTGACCTCCCAGGGGGTAAAACTATTCACACCACGTGGTTGACTACTGTTCTAAAAACCTATCTTATGGGAATGCTTGAATATAATTCAAATAAAATGAGAAACCTGAAACCTTCCAAAGTTCCGGACTGCAAGCATTGCCAGAACATAGCCAGAGCAATACACCTTAGTTTATTATTTAACTTTCTATATCTAAGCTTTGGCTTTAATAAATTTTCCTTTATTTCCCCCAAATATTCCCTTTCCAGAACTATTCTCACAAATATTTTTATCTTTACAAATAAAGAAATATCTTTGGAACTGGGCTCTGGTTTCTGAGCCTATTTTATATTAGGACCAAATCCTCATTTAAAAGGGCTTATGAGATTTATCCATCTTACTACTCCTTCCTTGTTCAATTTGATTGCATCCTTATTTCTTAGCCCACTATGATTATTGTATCATTGTATATTTATGTTATCATATGTGCTAAAGTACACACCAAAAATTTCTTATTCAAATTCAAAACTCCTAAAAGAGTGTGTGTGTGTGTATATATATATATATATATATATATATATATATAAAATTGTATTTGGACCTAAAATTTTAGTACACACAGTGACTGATGGCCCAGGTAAAATAAGAACAATGATCTACTGCTGCCTCTGAGACTTAATAGGTAATGTGGTCTTAAGGACAAAAAAGAAAAAGACTGATCTGTGTCTCTTTCCATGTGTCAAAACAGTTTAGTACCTAACACAGGACTTCTGTGAGATTTTGATAAGACAAAATTTGTAATACTCTAAAATGCAATGAAAACAAATCTTGAAATTATAATGCAATCATTCATATAGTTAAAATAGTTAAAACAGTATGGTCATTTTATACTTACTGAGGAATGCTATTTTGGGTAATTTCTTTAGATTTAATGCAAAAACCGATGATAAATTTACATTGTTTTTCTAATTGTTTGTTTTTTTCTTCAGAAACTCAGTTGTTTCAGTTACCACCAAAGCATGTTCCTAGGTGATTTAGTTACTATCGTTAATGTATGATGTAAGGAAAATATAAAGTGTAATGACAATTTCAAAGGAAATATTAAACATTATATTCTCACAGTTCCTTCCATTTCTTTGAATGATAGTATTTACTTGAGTTGTCTATCTTCATCCTTGAATGATAGTATTTACTTGAGTTGTCTATCTTCATCCTGGAACCCAACCTTAATCTGGAATTCTAAACTTTTTCTAATATAATTAACCCATATCTTTAGTCATACTATCACTAATTTTTGTCACCCTCTGATATTATTATCAATTATAAGTACTTCAACATTTCATGTACATTATATGGCATTATCTACAGGCTAATCATGTTCAATTTTCACTGATATCTCTTTAAGAACTTTATTGAACTTACATGATTTATGATTCAAATTTGGTACAGTTAAACAATATTTTCCTCTATTTACTATTTCCAATACTTAAAAAATCTCATTCTATTAAGATGTATTCATATTACCCCTAAAACAAGAAAATAGGGAAATGACTTAAAATTATCTAGATAGAATTGATTACTTTAATTGACAGAATTTTGTTTAATATTTTAACATTTGTAACACTTGTTAGATTAGACTAAGAAATTTCTCATATGTTTTTCTTCCAGTCGTTATGACCCAAACATGGTCTTTTTACATTGTATTCAATTTTATATAATTTTTGTGTTTCTTAATTTTTAAATGTAAACTCTATACCCAACGTGAAGCTTGAACTCATGGCCCCCAGATCAAGTCTCGCATGCTCTACGTATTGAGTTAGCCAGGCTCCCTAATTTTTGAGTTATAATGCTATTTTAAAGTGACTCAATTTATTCTTATTCTGTCTTAAGGCATAAAAAGCATATTTTAATAGAACTGATATTTCTACTTTGTACAGAGTTTTTATCTCCTCTATGAAAATAAAATTTAAAGAGGTCTGTTATTTTTCACCTGGTTTTTGCTTATGTTTTCAGTATTTTTTTTGTATATTTTGGAATTTCTCTCTCAAAAAATATATATGCATATATATATGTGTGTGTATATATGTGTGTGTGTGTGTGTGTGTGTGTGTGTGTGTGTGTATTTGGCTGCTATATACACCTCCTCAGGCAGATGTCTATGCTAAACATGATTAAATAATGTTAAGGATAAAAAATCCAAGGCAATTTGGCAGATACCAAAGTTCATTTAGCACTTACAAAAAACACTTCACTCCAATTGGCCCTTTACTTCATTGGAATCCTCAAGTTGACATCAAACAAGCTCTGATGTTGCTATTAAAGTGTCAGAGCATAGAAAAGATTAATAGTTTCATTGGGAAGGCAATGGATTATGAATCCCAATGCTACAATTAAGACGTGAATCCTAGTTTCAAAGTGACAACTTATTCAGCTGATTTCCTAAATCTGCCAGAACCACACTGTGCCTTCTAACAAACAGTTTAAACACTTATACTTGACATTTTTCAATAGCTGTTTTCAATGTTGTTTGTTTTAATTTGAATCTAGCTCCATATGAAGATGAACTGCACACAAATGGAATTATAAGAATTTCCTAGATGATTATTAATGCAAAGTTCACTTAGACTAAATGACTATTCTGCTGTAGTCAAGATAAAAGTCTAGTATGAAGAAAATAGGCAGCACAGTGCCTAATTTACCATTTGTTCCTGTCTGAGGGAAGTTTTGAGAGAGAGAAAATATAAAATAACCCTTACCAAGCCTCTTTTCCTATTGGTTTTGCTGCCCTTAAAAATATTAGACACTCCTTGAAACTAACATTACATTGCATGTTAACTAACTGGAATTTAAATAAATACAATGAAACTAAAAAAAATGTACTACTTTGCACTGGAGGCTTTCATTATGAAGATGTTCAGCAAAGGTTTAGATCCACTCACTGATGTAAGATGTAAAATAGCTGAATAAGGAGATTCAAGCGTGGTTCCTAACCTTATGAGGGCAACTTGCATTTTTTCACAGACCAAATCTTTTTTTTTTTTCTGTTCTAACAGTCAGATGGACAATTGAGCTGGACTAATATTTCATGCCTTATACTTTATGACTTCCTGAAATTGGAAATCGGCTGCAAGTGCTGAATACAGATGGAATCTGGCATTCATTCTAAACTCATAAGTCAAGCATAAATTATTAAAATAGATTTACAATAAAAAATCAGACACTAAAAAGAAAATAAAAACGTCTGCAAATTAGGTAAATGAAAATTTAATTGGTTATTTTATTCTGAAATCTGAATGATTAATTGATATGTTCATATTCAGTATTTCACAAACTAATATCATCAAGGATCTATTATATTAAACTGCTCAGAATTTTTGGATCTCTTTGGAAAAAGCTTTAAAAATATCGGTAGACTGGGGAGGGAGCCAAGATGGCAAAACAGCATGGAAGCTTTTTGTATGTCTCCCATCCATGAAGTATAGCCAGACCAACACTAAACCATCCTGCACACCTAGAAGACTGATTTGAGGATTAACACAACAATCTGCACAACCTGAACCACAGAATTCAACAGGTACATGGCAAGGAGAGGTGAACTTGGGGAGCAAGAAGCCACGGCAGGCAGAGAGACACTTTTGCAGGCAGAGAGAGGATGGAGACGGGGAGGGAGTGGTGGGGAGGGGTGGAGAATACAGGAAAAGCACCCCTCACGAAGAGCACCTGAAAAGAAAGTGGAAAATTAGAAACAGCTGCAGGGACTAAACTAAAAAGGGAGAAAGGAGAAAGGAGAGGGTTTAAATTCTATTAAGACTGTAAACAAGGGGGGGGTGCAGAGTCTGCAACTCCGCAGCTCAAAACCTGGCAGTGCTCTGGTGGGAAGGGCGAATCTCCACGGGTAGAGTGGGGTCTGGGAGGTTCTTGCAACACATGGGGAAAAGCGGTTCCATTGCTGGAAGGACATTTGGTAGAGACTGTTGAAGTCACCTGGTCCCAGCCGACCCCAGAAAATGGCCGCATTTGCTGGTGCTGGAACAAGGTCATTAAGGGTGAAGCCTGGTGCCAGATGTGTGTTGTAATTTTCCATAATCCCTGAAAGGCTGCTGCTACACTATCTCCTGAACTTTTTCTGGGGTGGACTGGAATCTGGCCGCAGTATCGGGGCACTGGCAGCAGCAGGGTCCAGCAAGCGTTCCTGGGAGCAGCTGACATTTGGCCATTGTTCAGCTGTTGCTTGGTGAGACGCTCCTGCAGAGGGGCAGAATGGGTCAAAGCCACAGTCCTTCGAAGTAAGGGGCCAGGAAAAACAGCCACATCTGAGACAAAACTCGGGAGAGAGGTACTGCCTGGGGTTTGGCCATGGACAGTGAAAAAGCTGGGAGTGGATGAAAGCTGAAGAAAGAGGACATGTGTGCGATTGCTGATCTGGGAGAACAGAGTTCCGATACTGGGTAGCTGGGTGACGCCATTTTCACCTCTCCCGTGCATGTTTATAGGCACCTAAGAGTGCCACAATTCACTGCAGTAGGCTAGCAGCACCATCTAGTGGATAACGGAGCCATTACACTAAGACCTGCCCAACTAAGCCAACCTCACTCTTCAAGAACACAAGTCTCACCTCCTGCTTAGTTTACGGACAATAAAGCTCTTCATAGCCTGACTTCTTGGGGAAAACGAAGTAATTTCAGTCGTGTTTCAATCTGTTACCAGGTCCATCTAATCATTTTTATTTCTTTTTATTTCCCTTTTTCACTTCTTTTATTTTTCTTGTATACAGAAAGAAAACATTCATTTTTATTTTCAGTATTTATTAAAAATTTCTGGGGTGCCTGGGTGGCGCAGTCGGTTAAGCGTCCGACTTCAGCCAGGTCATGATTTCGCGGTCCGTGAGTTCGAGCCCCGCGTCAGGCTCTGGGCTGATGGCTCAGAGCCTGGAGCCTGTTTCCGATTCTGTGTCTCCCTCTCTCTCTGCCCCTCCCCCGTTCATGCTCTGTCTCTCTCTGTCCCAAAAATAAATAAACGTTGAAAAAAAAAATTAAAAAAAAATTTTTTCTTTGTTTTTATTATATTTTTTACTTTTGTGTAATTTTTTTTCAAATTCTATATTACATCCATCATTTTATTTTAGTCTATCTACTTCAGTGTATTCACTATTTCAAATTTTCAAACTATTTCCTTTTTTTCCATTTTTTCTTTTTTGTTTCTTTTCTTTTTCTTGAATACAGAAAGAAAAAATGCATTTTTATTTTAAATTCTTTTTTTAAATTTTTTTAACGTTTATTATGTATTGAGAGACAGAGAGAGACACAGAGCATGAACAGGAGAGGGGCAGAGAGAGGGGGAGACACAGAATCTGAATAGGCTCCAGGCTCTGAGCTGTCAGCACAGAGCCCGACGCAGGGCTCGAACTCACAAACTGTGAGATCATGACCTGAGCCAAAGTTGGTCATCCAACCTACTGAGCCACCCAGGCGCCCCTATTTTCAATTCTTATTAAAAATATTTTCTTTAATTTTTTGTACTATATTTTTTACTTTTATGTAAAATTTTTCAAATTCTAGTTTACTTCCATCATTTTATTTTAGTCTACTACAGTGTATTCACTTTTTCAAATTTTCAAATGATTTTCTTTTTTTTTCTTTTCTTTTTTCTTTTTCCTTTCTTTTCTTTTTCTTGGATACAGAGAGAGAAAAAAATCATTTTTATTTTTAATTTTTAGTAAAAATATTTTCTTTAATTTTGCTACTATATTCTTTTGTGTAAATTTTCTCAAATTCTATTTTACTTCTATTATTTAATTTTAGTCTACTCCAGTGTATTCACTTTTCCAAGTTCTCAAACGATTTCATTTCCCCCCTTTTTTTCTCTAATCTATAAAACCACTTTCAATACCCAGACCAAAACACACCTAAGATCTAGCATCATTTACTCAATTGTGTGTGTGTGTGTGTGTTTGTGTGTGTTTAATTTTTTAATTTTAGTTGGTTTAATTTTATTTTTTAATTTTAATTTTTCTAACACATTAATTCCTTTTCTCCCCTCAAAATAACAAAACAAAGGAATTTACCCCAAAAGAAAGAGCAGGAATAAATGACATCCAGGTATATAACTGACACAGACACAAGCAAGATGTCTGAACCAGAATTTAGAATCACGATAATAAGAATATTAGCTGGAGTAAAAAATAGACTAAAATTCCTTTCTGCAGAGATAAAAGAAGTAAAAACTAGTCAGGATGAAATAAAAAATGTCATAACTGAGCTGCAGTCATAGATGGATGCCACGGCTGCAAGGATGGATGAGGCAGAACAGAGAATCAGTGATATAGAGGACAAACTAATGGAGAAAAATGAAGCAGAAAAAAAGAGGGAGATTAAGGCAAAAGAGCACAATTTAAGAATTAGAGAAATCAGTGACCCATTAAAAAGGAACAACATCAGAATCATAGGGGTCCCAGAAGAGGAAGAGTAAGAAATAGGGGTAGAAGGGTTATGTGAGCAAATCATAGTGGAAAAGTTGCCTAACCTGGGGAAAGACATAGACATCAAAATCCAGGAAGCACAGAAGACCCCCATCAGATTCAACCAAAACCAACCATCAATAAGGCATATCATAGTCAAATTCACAAAACTCAGCCAAGGAGAGAATCATAAAAGCAGCAAGGGAAAAAAAGTCCCTAACTTACAAGGGAAGACAGATCAGGTTTGCAACAGACCTATCCACAGAAACTTGGCAGGCCAGGAAGGAGTGGCAAGATATATTCAGTGTGCTGAATCAGAAAAATATGCAGCCAAGAATTCTTTACCCAGCAAGGCTGTAATTCAAATTAAAGGAAAGATGAAAAGTTTCCCAGACAAACAAAAATTAAAGAAGTTTGTGACCACTAAACCAGCCCCGCCAGAAATTTTAAGAGGGACTCACTGATGGGAGAAAAGATGAAAATATAAAAAATAAATACATACACACATACATACATACATACATACCAAAAGCAACAAAGATGACAAAGGACCAGATAACACCACCAAAACACCAAGTCTATAAGCATCATAATGGCAATAAATTCATATCTTTCAGTACTCACTCTAAACATCAATGGACTCAATGCTCCAATCAAAAGACATAGGGTAACAGAACGGATAATAAGACAAGATCCATCTATATGCTGTTTACAAGAGACCCACTTTAGACCTACACACACTTTCAGATTGAAAGTAAGGTGATGGCGAACCATCTACCATGCTAATGGTCGACAAAGGAAAGCCAGAATAGCCATACTTATATCAGACAATCTAAACTTTAAAATAAAGACTGTATCAAGAGATGCAGAAGGGCATTATATCATAATCAAGGGTTCCATCCACCAAGAAGACCTAACAACTATAAACATTTATATGCCCAATGTTCAATCATCCAAATATATAAATCAATTAATCACAAACATAAAGAAACTCATTGACAGTAATACCATAATAGTAGGAGACTTCAACACCCCACTCACAGCAATGGACAGATCATCTAATCAAAAAATCAACAAGGAAACAATTACTTTGAGTGACACACTGGACCAGATCCACTTAACAGATATATTCAGAACATTTCATCTAAAGCAGCAGAATACACATTCTTCTCCAGTGCACATGGAACGTTCTCTAGAATAGACCACATACTGGGACACAAATCATCCCTCAGCAGTTACAAAAAGATTGAGATCATACCATGCATATTTTTAGACCACAACGCTATGAAACTGGAAATCAGCCACAAGAAAAATTTGTAAAGGTAACAAATACTTGGAGACTGAAGAACATCCTACTAAAGAATGAATGGGCTAACCAAGAAGTTAAATAGGAAATTAAAAAGTACATGGAAGCCATTGAAAATGATAACACCACAACTCAAAACCTCTGGGATGCAGCAAAGGAGGTCATAAGAGGAAAGTATATAGCAATCCAGGCCTTCCTAAAGAAGGAAGAAAGATCTCAGATACACAACCTAACTTAATGCCTTAAGGAGCTGGAAAAAGAACAGCAAATAAAACCCCAAAGCAGCAGAACACAGGAAATAATAAAGACTAGAGCAGAAATTAGTGCTATCAAAACCAAAAAAAAAAAAAAAAGTCCAACATATCAATGAAAGCAGAAGCTGGTTCCTTGAAAGAATTAAGAAAATTGATAAACCAGTAGCCAGTTTGATCAAAAAGAAAATGGAAAGGACCCAAATCAATAAAATCAGGAATGAAAGGAGAGATCATAACCAACATAGCAGAAATAAAAACAATAATAAGAGAGTATTATGAGCAATGTACGCCAATAAAATGGGCAATCTGGAAGAAATGGACAAATTCCTAGAACATATACATCACCAAAATTGAAACAGGAAGAAATAGAAAATTTGAGCAGATGCATAACCAGTAAGGAAATCGAATTAGTAATCAAAAATCTCCCAAAAACCAAGAGTCCAGGGCCAGATGGCTTTCCAGGGGAATTCTACCAAACATTTAAGGAAGAGTTAACACCTATTCTCTTGAAGCTGTTCCAAAAAATAGAAATGGAAAGAAAACTTCCAAACTTTCTATGAAGCCAGCATTAACTTGATTCCAAAACCAGACAGAGACCCCACTAAAGCCTGACTATAGACCAATTCCCCTGATGAACATGGATGCAAAAACCTCAACAAGATATTAGTCAACTGGATCCAACAATACATTAAAATATTATTCACCAGGACCAAGTGGGATTTGCACCTAGGATTCATGGCTGAATCAATATCTGCAAAACAATTAATGTGAATCACCACATCAATAAAAGAAAGGACAAGAACCATATGATCCTCTCAGTAGATGTAGAGAAAGCATGTGACAAAATACAGCATCTATTCTTGGTAAAAACCCTCCATAAAGTAGGGATAGAAGGAGCATACCTCAAGATCACAAAAGCCATATGTGAATGACTGAACACAAATATCATCCTCAATGGGGAAAAACTGAGACCTTTCCCCCAAAGGAACAAGACAGGGATGTCCCCTCTTGCCACTGTTATTCAACATAGTATTGGAAGTCTTAGCGTCTGCAATCAGACAACACAAAGAAAGAAAAGGCATCCAAATAGGCCAGGAGGAGGTCAAACTTTCACTCTTTGCAGATGACATGACACTCTATATGGAAAACCCTAATGATTCCACCAAAAAACTGCTAGAACTGATCCATGAATTCAGCAAAGTTGCAGGATATAAAATCAATGCACAGAAATCGGTAGCATTTCTAGACACCAACAGTGAAGCAACAGAAAGAGGAATCAAGGAATCGATCCCATTTAGAATTGCACCAAAAACCATAAAATAACTAGGAATGAATCTAACCAAAGAGGTGAAAAATCTACACACTGAAAACTATAGAAAGCTTATGAAAGTAATCGAAGAAGACACAAAAAAATGGAAAAAGATTCCATGCTCCTGGATAGAAAGAACAAATATTGTTAAAATGTTGATACTACCCAAAGCAATCTACATATTCAATGAAATCCCTATCAAAATAACACCAGCATTCTTCATAGAGCTTGAACAAATAATCCTAAAATTTGTATGGAACCAGAAAAGACCCCGAATAGCCAAAGCAATCTTGAAAAAGAAAACCAAAGCAGGAGGCATCACAATCCCAGACTTCACGCTATACTAAAAAGTTGTAATCATCAAGACAGTATGGTACTGGCACAAGAACAGACACTCAGATCAATGGATCAGAATAGAGGACCTGGAAATGGACCCACAAACGTATGGACCACTAATCTTTGACAAAGCAGGAAAGAATATCCAATGGAATAAAGACAGTCTCTTCAACAAGTGTTGCTGGGAAAACTGGACAGCGACATGCAAAAGAATGAACCTGGACCACTTTCTTACACCATCCACAAAATAAACTAAGAATGGATGAAAGACCTCAATGTAAGACAGGAAGCCATCAAAATCCTCGAGGAGAAAGCAGGCAAAAACCTCTTTGATCTTGGCTGCAGCAACTTGTTACTCAACAGGTCTCCATAGGCAAAGGAAACAAAAGCAAAAATGAATTATTGGGACCTCATCAAAATAAAAAGCTTCCACCCAGCTAAGGAAACAATCAGCAAAACTAACAGGCAAGTGGCAGAATGGGAGAAGATATTGCAAATGACATATCAGATAAAGGGTTAGTATCCAAAATCTATAAAGAACTTATCAAACTCAACACCCAAAAAACAAAGAATCCAGAGAAGAAATGGGAAAAATACATGAATAGACACTTCCCCAAAGAAGACATCTAGATGGCCAATGAAAAAATGCTCAGTTTCACTTATCATCAGGGAAAGACAAATCAAAACCACAATGAGATACCACCTCACACCTGTCAGAATGGCTAACATTTTTTTTAGAGGTGAGTTGAATTTTTTTAATTTATTTTTTTAATATGAAATTCATTGTCAAATTGGTTTCCACAAAACACCCAGTGCTCATCCCAACAGGTGCCCTCCTAAATACCCATAACCTACCCACCCCTCCCTCCCACCCCCCAACGACCCTCAGTTTGTTCTCAGTTTTTAAGAGTCTCTTATATTTTGGCTCCCTCCTTATCTAAACTTTTTTTTCCTTCTCCTCCCCCATGGTCTTCTGTTAAGTTTCTTAGGATACACATAAGAGTGAAAACATATGGTATCTGTCTTTCTCTGTATGACTTATTTCACTTAGCATAACACTCACATGTCCAGCAACTGATGAATGGATAAAGAAATTGTGGTTTATATACACAATGGAATACTAAATGGCAATGAGAAAGAATGAAATATGGCCTTTTGTAGCAATGTGTATGGAACTGGAGAGTGTTATGCTAAGCAGAATGGTTAACATTAACAACTCAGGCAACAACAGATGTTGGCAAGGATGTGGAGAAAGAGGATCTCTTTTGCATTGTTGGTGGGAATGCAAGCTGGTTACAGCCACTCTGGAAAACAGTATGGAGGTTCCTCAAAAAACTAAAAATAGAACTACCCTACGACCAAGCAGTTGCACTACTAGGCATTTATCCAAGGGATACAGGTGTGCTGTTTCGAAGGGACACATGCACCCCAATGTTTATAGCAGCCCTCTCAACAATAGTCAAAGTATGGAAAAAGAGCCTAAATGTCCATCAATTGATGAATGGATAAAGAAGATATGGTATATATATATATATATATATATATATATATATATATATATACATATATATACACAATGGAGTAATACTTGGCAATCAAAAAGAATGAAATCTTGCCATTTGCAACTACGTGGATGGAAGTGGAGGGTATTATGCTAAATGAAATTAGTCAGAGAAAGACAAAGATCATATGACTTCACTCATATGAGGAGTTTAAGAGAGAAAACAGATCAACAGAAGGGAAGGGAAACAAAAATAATATAAACCCCCTGGGGTGGGGTGGGGGACAAAACATAAGAGACTTGTAAATATGGAGACAAACTGAGGGTTACTGGAGGGGTTGTTGGAGGGGGGATGGGCTAAATGGGTAAGGGCACTAAGGAATCTACTCCTGAAATCATTGTTGCACCATATGCTAACTAATTTGGATGTATATTTAAAAAAATTAAAATAAAAAAAAATAAATTAAAAAAAGGAGATCTTAAAAAACGAAATAAATTAAAATTTGGAGAAGAAAAAAAAATTAGTAGACTACACTGTGTGGTCAATGGTTTTCTTCTTAAAATGTTATAAATGTATGTATATAGTGCTTGTGGAATTTGACTATAAAATGAACAAGCAACTGTTTTTTCTTCTGAGCTACTTTCAACTGATATAGTTATCCCAAGAGTTAAAATCAATTTAATATTCAAAAGCAATAATTGTATATAATTTGATTTTTTAAAAAAAAATCTTTAAAAAATTCTGTCCTTTGCAAAACAGCTGTTACCTTTGCTGACTCACTTTTTCATGTTTTTTTTTCCAGACTAAGAATTAGCCTTCTGCTATTCAGTGTGATTTCAGGGCAAGGGCAGCAGCATCTACATCCCCAGAAAACCTCTTATAAATGCAGAATTTCAGGCCCTACCTAGACTCTACTGTATCAAAATCTGGTTTTAACAATATTCCCAGATGTTTGGTAGGCACATTAAAGTTTGAGATACACCGGAATAGAATATAACTTCCTAGAAACTGGAGTTGAAAATAACAAGTCATTAGCAATGATGGTGATTGATTAGATATTGTGTATTGGCTCTATTTCTTTCTAAAGTGCTTTGATTCTGTTATAGGTGACCAGCTATTTTTTTAGCATTGACCTTATATTCCCATATTTATTTACTCTTGTATGCAATTCTAAGGCATTCAGAAGCCATATGATATTTAATCAATTCAAATTCTCTTCCTCAAATAGTCCTGCTTTGCACTCTCACATTGTAAAATGGCTAGCATATGTTGAAACTGCTTTATATCACAGATTTTTTTGCTTTTAAGTTTATTTATTTATTTTGAGGGAGACAGAGTGTGACCAGGGGAGGGATAGAGAGAAAGTGAGAGAGAGAGAGAGAGAGAGAGAGAGAGAGAGAACCCCAAGCAGATTCCGAAGGGTCAGTGCAGAGCCTGATGTGGGGCTCAAACTCACGAACTGTATGATCATGACCTGAGCTGAAGTCAAAGTCGGAGCCTTAACTGACTGAGCCCCCCAGGGGCCCCTCACAGATTTTCTTAAAAGGGAGTTCATGGGTGAAGAGAAGTTGTAAGAAAAAGGATGCTATAAGAATCCTAGAGGCAAGGAGCAGCAGGGTGGCTCAGTTGGTTAGGCATCCAACTTGGCTCATGTCATGATCTCACAGTTCCATTAGTTCTAGTCATACCTGGCACTGTGCAGCCCACTTCAAATCCTTTGTCTTCTTCTCTCTTTGCCGCCCCCCCCCACTTGCACTCTCTCTCTCTCAAAAATGAAAATGAATAAACATTGAAAAAATACCTGTGGAGCCCAACTGAAGGCTAAACTATCAGTGTTAAACTAAGGAATTTTTTTCCTGATGTAAAGAGAAAGACAATGGAAATCCCGCCTCATGGCCATAGAACAAGCTCCATGTAAAAGTTTTATCCTGTTGCTGTGTGTTGGTGTGTGTTTATTACCCAATATTAAGTTTCTGTTTTAAAATTGTAATATATTCACATGTTTTTGAGGTTTCATGATCCAAGTAAAACTATCAGAAAATTAGCAAATAACAGTTAAAGTATTCTAAGTATATAATATTAGAAGTTAGAGAGAGAAACCAGCCTAGGCAGTTTCAAAAAGGTTGCATATTTCACAGTAAACTGAAAAAACAGACCCTGTCACCTAACAGTGTTCTTCGCCCCTTGATATCCTTTCTTATCCCATTCCTCCCCCTCTGTCACAAAGTAATATATATCAAAGGCTATTCAGGGAAGAAAGGAAAACTTTGCTTTGGCATATTTTGCCAGACTAACTTTACCTGACCTGTATTCCCTAACCTACAGACATATATCCCAGCATGGGCAAGAAGATCATGCAGCAAGCAGACATAAGTTAAAATCTTTCCCAAATTATATTTAAACCTTCAGAGAAATGTACTTCTAAGTATTTAGGTAAATATGTATTTATAAAGATAAAACCATCCTTCAAGAAATGTATATCACTTGCCACTTTAATTAAATGGACTTTTTTATTCAAAAATTTTCAATGTTTATTTATTTTTGAGAGAGAAAGAGAGAGAGACAGGGCACTAGTGGGGGAGGGGAAGAGCGAGGGAGACAAATCCAAAACAGGCTCCAAACTGACAGCACAGAGCCTGATGTGGGGCTCAAACCCACAAACTGTGAGATCATGACCTGAGCTGAAGTTGGATGCTTAACCCTCTGAGCCACCCAGGTGCCCCAGTAAAAGGGTTTTTCAAGACTTTTTTTTTTAACGTTTAATTATTTTTGAGAGATAGAGACAGAATACAAGCGGGGAAGGAGCAGAGAAAAAGGGAGACACAGAATCTGAAACATGCTCCAAGCTCTGAGCTGTCAGCACAGAACCCAATGAGGGGCTGGAATTCATGAACCTGTGAGATCATGACCTGAGACAAAGTAAGAGGCTTAATTGACTGAGCCACCCAGGCGCTCCTCAAGTCATTTTTAAAGAGCTAAAATATTTATATACTTTAATGCCTTGATACTTTATTTACTTAGCCTTCATGTCAAAACTTCATTTTGGATGTTTTATAACATAATATGCACAATACAGACATTTTTAATATTTAAACTCAAAACAAATGTGGGAAGCAGTATTTCCCATGTCTGAGTCAAATTGGGAAACTGTTAAGCCTAATAAAGCCATAAAGAAACAAACAAGTCTTGGATATATTTAACTTGTGATAAGGTACAAAATTATTATTGCATTCAAACAAAGTAGGGAACAGGTAAAGTTGTGGGGTATATTAACTAACACTTTCACCCAACGCCTTACATGAATTCCTCTACCCTTAGTTTTCTTACTGTAAAATGAAGGAGTTGGACCAAATAACGTTTCTGTCCCCTCTACTTCCAGGTTATAAAACCTGGACTATACTGTTTATACTGTAATGTGCCACCTGGCACTTAATGTATGTTGAATTTAATTTGATGTGATTATATATTACTTCATTATTTTTGTTCGTTGTTTTTGCCCAGTCAGAATATAAGCTTCTCAAAGCAGATACTACCTTAAATTTCCTTAATGGCCACCCTTCACAACCCAGTCAAACCCCCACATCTAAGGTAATATAATGTGGTCAAGCAATACTTTTTTAGTTATTAATAGTTAATGGATCAATGCAGTGAAACTGGTAATACTTGCAGTACCACTGGACAAAGAAAGAATGCTTTATATGACTACTGATTTTTGTAAAACATCATATAACTTTCTTCCATTGCAAATAGACTAGAAATAATTTACGGTTTCTTGATTTTACTTTTGGGAAAACTGTACTCCAGGGAGATTAAATTATTTGCCCAAGATCACTCTTTAGATGCTAATAAAATATGAACCATAAAATACTTTGTATTCACACAGTTTAAATAAAACTGCTGCTCTCACTTCCAGTACCAAAAACCATGGGATAAAGGAGTTTATAACCCTGAAGATACCAATGATTTGCATATTGGAAGCTTAATGTCCTTTTGTTTGATATGATTCAAACCTATATACAATTGATTCCCAAAGACATGCTGTTTCACAAATGGCATGTCAGAAGAAACCCACTACTTAAAAATCATTGAAAAATATTCCCTAAAATAAATCCTATATAAAAATATAGATGTCCTAAAAGCTGAATTAGGCTATAACACAAAATACTTGTCATATTAAGTAAACTTAAACTTTATGGAGTGTCATTATGATAAGTCATAATTTGAATTCTTCCTGTAAATAAAATAGAGGAAGTATATATGTTTCTGTGAGTGTGTGCTGTTAAATTTCAATAATCTTGCTATTTTAGCATATAATTTTTATAAGGATAGTGCACACAGATTCTAAATAAGAGGAAAATATGGCACAAGTAGCCAGTTAATTGATAGACTTATTTAAATATACTTGCATATACTTGTCTCTGAGATTTTTATTTCTTAATCCAAGACACATTTTGTGCTTACTTTTACATGGAGAAATTTGAGAAAATATACTCAAAGAAATGATAGTCATGGTGGGAAGCTGGGAAAAGCCCTGGTTTGGAGACTGAAAACCAACAATCCTGTATAAGCTTCCCCTCTTACCATCTGGAAAGCCTATTTGGTTTTATTTGTCTGATCTTCAATTTTCCCACTGAAAACAATAGGTATAACCATTCCTCCTTTTTCTACTCAAAATGTTTTGAGACTACATATATATAGTACATATATATATGGCAGAAAACTTAATGTTTTGTTTTCATTACATATGACAGTAAATGAAGTGTAAAATCAGTATGAATCTGAACTTGTATTCTAATCACTTAAAGATTTAAAAAAGAAATTAATTTTCATATAGTTTAATTAGAATTCATCAATAAATTACTTTTATTGTCATGCTAAATGGTATATTAATTAAAATAGTTTTTATCAAAGAAAGAAAAATTATCTCTGAGGATTTAGTTTCTTTTTTCTTTTTCCTTTCCATTTTTTGTCTTCCCAATTCTATACATTTGAGTTGAAATTAGGTAGAAAACAGTCATTTTTTTTCAGATCTGGGCTGAAAATGATAGCTATAGCCATTGTCACTCTGACTTTCAAAATCTACTATATTTATTTCATGCTTAACACATTAAAGACAATTAAAAAGACAATTTAACTCCTTGATCATTTGAGGATTTTTAAAGTGTAAAAGATAAAAGAAGCATTTATGATTTCTGCCAAGTCACTTTTCTAATTTGAAAATCTTAACTGAAAGATTATTCATCCAAATTTTAATGTTTGATAATGAAAATGCAGTCTTTCCACAGATGTAACCAAATCTCAAAAGACACTTATCACCCTAAAATAGCTTTACCCACTTAATAAACCTGTGTTTTACAATTAAACAGGGTACAGGGCATAAATCTTGCATAGGACATGAATCTTGAGATACCATGGCATATAAATCATTTGACGTTTTCTCCTAACAAAAGATAACAACATGTTAGGGATGATGCCTTCATGATTCCATTGAAAAATAACACCATTTCAAGTAGGATAAGATTATTTTGCACATCACAAACTAGTGTGGAATATCAAGGCATCTTACCTAGTTTTATTCATTCTGGATAGTGAAAGAGCAATAAAGTCTTTAGATAATAGAACCCTGCTCATACAAAGACATGTAATTTTAAATGTTATAATATAAAATAGATCTAATTAAATGTACTTATGTATCTCATTTTCCCCAAAGGTAAAGGTTACATATGTCATTGATGAAAAAATGTGTCATTTACTTTTATGGTATACTCTTTTTTCCCTCCTCAATTCCCAGTAAAGTTTCAGCCAACTCTACTACATGCAGAGATTTGGATGACCTAAGAATTGTCCTTTTTCCACACACACAAAAATAACTTTCTAAGAATGTAGTAAAGAAACAAGGAGTCCTGTGCCTCCGAAAATTGGCATGGTAACTGTATATGTTGGTATGAACATGCTTTGACAAAGGTCTTAAAATTCTGTGCGTGGGGGGGAGGGTTTGTTTAAGGGGAACACCTTTCAAAATATATAAATTTGAGCCACTATGACAATTCCACAAAGCAAAAAGGAGAGGGAAATGAAAATATTAAAGAAATATTTACTGAAAACATAAGAATGAGAAAAGAACACACAAGAGAAAGGATGGGATGCAGAGAAATAGTTTTAGAAAATTGTAATGAGATCAGAAAACTTGGAAACATTTCCCAATGTACAATATTTGATTCCCTACTTGTACCCAAAAGATAACAGACATTTTCAGGCATAGTAAAAAAAAAACAAACAAAACAAAAACAAAAATAAAAAAAAAAAAACTAAGGAATCCCATCATAAATTGTGTTTGAAATAAAAAAGCAAAAGACACACACAGCAAGAAATCTTGGTGAGAAAAATGTTGCAAATCTGAGTTTGAAGTAGATGCTCCTTTTTTTGTTTTGTTTTGTTTTGTTTTGTTTTGTTTTTGTTAGCTTTGATGTCACTGAAGGGGAAAGGGAAGAGAGTCCAAAGTAGCTAGTGGGAAGGAGGAAATAAAATGGGGATAAATAGAGAAATAACCTAAGTAGATAAAGTAGAGAATAAACAGAGAGGGAAGACTGACAAGCAAAGGAAATAGAATAGAGATAGAGGTGTTTGTTGGGCCTAAAGGGAGGAAAAAGCCAAGATTAAGGGACTAATTGTGGGTAGAGAGAAAGCTGAAGTGGGTAAGGATGGGAGAGATGATGCAGAGAGGTGTGTGGAAAATGGAGTACGGTGAACATAAGTGTGCTTGCAAGCGGCTCAAGAAGTTTACTCTGATGATTGAATATAGGAAATTTGGAAGCCTAGGAGAAGAAGATGAGTATAAAGATGCAGTGGATAGATGATTATGACTAAAGATAAATTTTCTCATCCAAATTAGCATTTGTTTCTTTATTAGTTATACTTCAGGCTTTCTTCATTAATTCACCCTCTTTTCTGGATGTTGCAGTATATTTTTAAATTATTTGCTTCCACTCTTTTTTTCCACATGCATTAATTTATTCAAACATTCATTTAAAGGCAAACAACAAGAATTTTTCTATTGTGTGCCACCTACTACCCAATTTTCTCATCCTGTTTTCTTTTTAACATATCTGATTGAAAAAAAATATCATTAAAAGTGGTCTGTGTCCACAAAATAGATGCACACTTCTTAACTCCACAGTGGGGCATCAGGACCTTCACACCTTTCCTTACTTAGTCTGTGTGAAGTTCTTCCAACTCTGCTTCCTGGCTAGCCATTGCCTTGGAATGTTTATTTTTCAAAGCCAGAAAAACACCTTCTTTATGAATCTTTTCTCAATCTCTTAGCAAAATTAATCTTTTCCTCCAGTATGCTCAATGCAAACATTCATCAAATTGTATCATACATTTGTAAGAGTCTCCTGGCTCACAGAGGGATCAAGCCACTTTTTCATATTCTCTTTTGTACTCCTGGTGCCTAGTACACTGTTTGGCACAGTAGGTGACTAATTAATGTTTGTGGATTATTTGGTGAATAAATAATCAGATGATACTTCCTTTAAAATATGTGAAGCAAGTTTTTTGCACAACGAGATGGCGGCATAAGAGGACGCTGGGCTCACCACGCATCCTGATGATCACTTAGATTCCACCTACACCTGCCTAAATAACACAGAAAACCCCCAGAGGATTAGCAGAAAGGGGTCTCTAGAGCCAAGTGCAGACAAGAGGCCCACGGAAGAGGGTAGGAAGGGCGGCGAGGCGGTGCGCGCTCCACAGACTGGTGGGAGGGAGCAGGGGCGGAGGGGCGGCCCGCCTGCCAAGCAGAGCCCCCAAGTCTGGCTTGCAAAAGCGGAGGGGCCGGACGGAGTGTGTTCCTACAGCAAGCGGGACTTAGCATCTGGGAGGTCATAAGTTAACAGCTCTGCTCCAAAAGCGGGAAGGCTGGAGGACAAAGGGAGGGAGATTTGCTGAGCTCCCGGACGACAGAGCTCAGTTTGGCGGGGAACAAAGGCGCTAGCCAGCGCCATCGCCCTCACCCACCCCCCAGCCAAAATCCCAAAGGGAACCAGGTCCTGCAAGGGAACTTGCTTGCTCCACGCAAACAACCAATGCTGTGCTTCTGTGGAGCCACCCCTCCAGCAGTGGGTCTGAGTCCCTCCCGCTGCCACAGGGCCCCTCGTGAAGTGGATCACCTAAGGAGAAGCGAGCTAAGCCTGCCCCTCCCACCCCTGTGCAACTGGTCAATCCACCCCAGCTAATACGCCAGATCCCCAGTACCACAAGCCTGGCAGTGTCCAAGTAGCCCAGATGGGCCACGCCACCCCACAGTGAATCCTGCCCCTAGGAGAGGGGAAGAGAAGGCACACACCAGTCTGACTGTGGGCCCAGTGTTGGGCTGGGGGCACACATCAGGTCTGACTGCGGCCCATCTACGAACTCCAGTAATACACCACAGCACAGTGGAAGTGCCCTGCAGGTCCTCACCACTCCAGGTACTATCCAAAATGACCAAAGGGAAGAATTCCCCTCAAAAGAATCTCCAGGAAACAACAGCAGCTAATGAACTGATCAAAAAGGATTTAAATAACATAACAAAAAAGTGAATTAGAATAATAGTCATAAAATTAATCGCTGGGCTTGAAAACAGTATAGAGGAGAGCAGAGAATCTCTTGCTACAGAGATCAAGGGACTAAGGAACAGTCACGAGGAGCTGAAAAAGCTTTAAACGAGATGCAAAATAAAATGGAAATGTCCACGGCTCGCATTGAAAAGGCAGAGGAGAGAATAGGTGAACTAGAAGATAAAATTATGGAAAAAGAGGAAACTGAGAAAAAGAGAGAAAAAAATTCCAGGAGTATGAGGGGAAAATTAGAGAACTAAGTGATACACTAAAAAGAAATAATATACGCATAATTGGTATCCCACAGGAGGAAGAGAGAGGGAAAGGTGCTGAAGGGGTACTTGAAGAAATTATAGCTGAGAACTTCCCTGAACTGGGGAAGAAAAAAGGCACTGAAATCCAAGAGGAACAGAGAACTCCCTTCAGACGTAACTTGAATCGATCTTCTGCATGACATATCATAGTGAAACTGGCAAAATACAAGGATAAAGTGAGAACTCTGAAAGCAACAAGGGATAAACGTGCCCTAACATATAAAGGGAGACCTATAAGACTCATGACTGATCTCTCTTTTGAAACTTGGCAGGCCAGAAAGGCATGGCAGGAGATCTTCAATGTGATGAACAGAAAAAATATGCAACCGAGAATCCTTTATCCAGCAAGTCTGTCATTTAGAATAGAAGGAGAGATAAAGGTCTTCCCAAACAAACAAAAACTGAAGGAATTTGTCACCAATAAACCAGCCCTACAAGAGATCCTAAGGGGGATCCTGTGAGACAAAGTACCAGAGACATCGCAACAAGCATAAAACATACAGACATCACAGTGACTCTAAACCCGTATCTTTCTATAATAACACTGAATGTAAATGGATTAAATGCGCCAACCAAAAGACATAGGGTATCAGAATGGATAAAAAAAATAAGACCCATGGATTTGCTGTCTACAAGAGACTCATTTTAAATTTTTTTTTCAACGTTTATTTATTTTTGGGACAGAGAGAGACAGAGCATGAACGGGGGAGGGGCAGAGAGAGAGGGAGACACAGAATCGGAAACAGGCTCCAGGCTCTGAGCCATCAGCCCAGAGCCCGACGCGGGGCTCGAACTCCCGGACCGCGAGATCGTGACCTGGCTGAAGTCGGACGCTTAACCGACTGCGCCACCCAGGCGCCCCTACAAGAGACTCATTTTAGACCTGAGGACACCTTTAGATTGAGAGTGAGGGGATGGAGAACTATTTATCATGCTACTGGAAGCCAAAAGAAAGCTGGAGTAGCCATACTTATATCAGACAAACTAGACTTTAAATTAAAGGCTGGAACAAGAGATGAAGAAAGGCATTATACAATAAATGCAGGGTCTATCCATCAGGAAGAGCTAACAGTTATAAATGTCTATGCGCCGAATACCGGAGCCCCCAAATATATAAAACAATTACTCGTAAACATAAGCAATCTTATTGATAAGAATGTGGTGATTGCAGTGGAGCTTAACATTCCACTTACAGAAATGGATAGATCATCTAGACACATGGTCAATAAAGAAACAAGGGCCCTGAATGACACATTGGATCACATGGACTTGACAGATATATTTAGAACTCTGCATCCCAAAGCAACAGAATATACTTTCTTCTCGAGTGCACATGGAACATTCTCCAAGATAGATCATATACTGGGTCACAAAACAGCCCTTCATAAGTATACAAGAATTGAAATTATACCATGCATACTTTCAGACCACAATGCTATGAAGCTTGAAATCAACCACAGGAAAAAGTCTGGAAAACCTCTAAAAGCATGGAGGTTAAAAACACCCTACTAAAGAATGAGTGGGTCAACCAGGCAATTAGAGAAGAAATTAAAAAAATATGGAAACAAACGAAAATGAAAATACAGCAATCCAAATGCTTTGGGATGCAGTGAAGGCAGTCCTGAGAGGAAAATACATTGCAATCCAGGCCTATCTCAAGAAACAAGAAAAATCCCAAATACAAAATCTAACAGCACACCTAAAGGAACTAGAAGCAGAACAGCAAATAACCCAAACCCAGCAGCAGAAGAGAAATAATAAAGATCAGAGCAGATATACACAATATAGAATCTAAAAAAACTGTAGAGCAGATCAACGAAACCAAGAGTTGGTTTTTTGAAAAAATAAACAAAATTGATAAACCTCTAGCCAGGCTTCTCAAAAAGAAAAGGGAGATGACCCAACTAGATAAAATCATGAATGAAAATGGAATGATTACAACCAATCCCTCAGAGATACAAACAATTATCAGGGAATACTATGAAAAATTATATGCCAACCAATTGGACAACCTGGAAGAAATGGACAAATTCCTAAACACCCACGCTCTTCCAAAACTCAATCAGGAGGAAATAGAAAGCTCGAACAGACCCATAACCAGTGAAGAAATTGAATCGGTTATCAAAAATCTCCCAACAAATAAGAGTCCAGGACCAGATGGCTTCCCAGGGAGTTCTACCAGACATTTAAAGCAGAGATAATACCTATCCTTCTCAAGCTATTCCAAGAAATAGAAAGGGAAGGAAAACTTCCAGACTGATTCTATGAAGCCAGTATTACTTTGATTCCCAAACCAGACAGAGACCCTGTAAAAAAAGACAACTACAGGGAAATATCCCTGATGAATATGGATGCAAAAATTCTCAATAAGATACTAGCAAATCAAATTCAACAGCATATAAAACGAATTATTCACCATGATCAAGTGGGATTCATTCCTGGGATGCAGGGCTGGTTCAACATTCACCAATCAATCAATGTGATACATCACATTAATAAAAGAAAAGATAAGAACCATATGATCCTGTCAATCGATGCAGAAAAGGCATTTGACAAAATTCAGCACCATTTCTTAATAAAAACCCTTGAGAAAGTCGGGATAGAAGGAACATACTTAAACATCATAAAAGCCATTTATGAAAAGCCCACAGCTAACATCATCCTCAATGGGGAAAAACTGAGAGCTTTTTCCCTGAGATCAGGAACACGACAGGGATGCCCACTCTCACCGCTGTTGTTTAACATAGTGTTGGAAGTTCTAGCATCAGCAATCAGACAACAAAAGGAAATCAAAGGCATCAAAATTGGCAAAGATAAAGTCAAGCTTTCACTTTTTGCAGATGACATGATATTATACATGGAAAATCCGATAGACTCCACCAAAAGTCTGCTAGAACTGATACATGATTTTGGCAAAGTTGCAGGATACAAAATCAATGTACAGAAATCAGTTGCATTCTTATACACTAACAATGAAGCAACAGAAAGACAAATAAAGAAACTGATACCATTCACAATTGCACCAAGAAGCATAAAATACCTAGGAATAAATCTAACCAAAGATGTAGAAGATCTGTATGCTGAAAACTATAGAAAGCTTATGAAGGAAACTGAAGAGGATATAAAGAAATGGAAAGACATTCCCTGCTCATGGATTGGAAAAATAAGTATTGTCAAAATGTCAATACTACCCAAAGCTATCTACACATTCAATGCAATCCCAATCAAAATTGCACCAGCATTTTTCTTGAAACCAGAACAAGCAATCCTAAGATTCATATGGAACCACAAAAGGCCCCGAATAGCCAAAGTAATTTTGAAGAAGAAGACCAAAGCAGGAGGCATCACAATCCCAGACTTTAGCCTCTACTACAAAGCTGTACCCATCAAGACAGCATGGTCTTGGCACAAAAACAGACACATAGACCACTGGAATAGGATAGAAACCCCAGAACTAGACCCACAAACATATGGCCAACTGATCTTTGACAAAGCAGGAAAGAACATCCAATGGAAAAAAAGACAGTCTCTTTAACAAATGGTGCTGGGGAACTGGAAAGTAACATGCAGAAGGTTGAAACTAGACCACTTTCTCACACCATTCACAAAAATAAACTCAAAATAGATAAAGGACCTGAATGTGAGACAGGAAACCATCAAAACCCTAGAGGAGGAAGCTGGAAAAGACCTTTCTGACCTCAGCCGCAGCAATCTCTTACTCGACACATCCCCAAAGGCAAGGGAATTAAAAGCAAAAATGAACTATTGGGACCTCATGAAGATAAAAAGCTTCTGCACAGCAAAGGAAACAACCAACAAAACTAAAAGGCAACCAACGGAATGGGAAAAGATATTTGCAAATGACATATTGGACAAAGGGCTAGTATCCAAAATCTATAAAGAGCTCACCAAACTCCACACCCGAAAAACAAATAACCCAGTGAAGAAATGGGCAGAAAACATGAATAGACCCTTCTCTAAAGAAGACATCCGGATGGCCAACAGGCACATGAAAAGATGCTCAACGTCGCTCCTTATCAGGGAAATACAAATCAAAACCACACTCAGATATCACCTCACGCCAGTCAGAGTGTCCAAAATGAACAAATCAGGAGACTATAGATGCTGGAGAGGATGTGGAGACACAGGAACCCTCTTGCACTGTTGGTGGGAATGCAAATTGGTGCAGCCACTCTCGAAAGCAGTGTGGAGTTTCCTCAGACAATTAAAAATAGACCTACCCTATGACCCAGCAATAGCACTGCTAGGAATTTACCCAAGGGATACAGGAGTACTGATGCATAGGGGCACTTGTACCCCAATGTTTATAGCAGCACTCTCAACAATAGCCAAATTATGGAAAGAGCCTAAATGTCCATCAACTGATGAATGGATAAAGAAATTGTGGTTTATGTACACAATGGAGTACTACAGGGCAATGAGAAGGAACGAAATATGGCCCTTTGTAGTAACGTGGATGGACCTGGAGAGTGTGATGTTAAGTGAAATAAGGCATACAGAATAAGACAGATACCATATGTTTTCACTCTGAGGTGGATCCTGAGAAACTTAACAGAAACCCATGGTGGAGGGGAAGGAAAAAAAAAAAGAGGTTAGAGTTGGAGAGAGCCAAAGCATAAGAGACTCTTAAAAACTGAGAACAAACTGAGGATTGATGGGGGGTGGGAGGGTGGGGAGGGTGGGTGATGGGTATGGAGGAGGGCACCTTTTGGGATGAGCACTGGGTGTTGTATGGAAACCAATTTGACAATAAATTTCATATATTGAAAAAAATAAAATAAAATATGTGAAGCAACGGGCGCCTGGTTGGCTCAGTTGGTTGAGGGTCCAACTGGCTCAACTCATGATCCCCCATGGGTTTGAGCTGGCAAGGGGCTCTGTGCTGACAGCTCAGAGCCTGCAGCCTGTTTCTGATTCTGTGTCTACTTCTCTCTCTCTCTCTCTCTCACTCTCTCTCGGTCCCTTCTCTCTTGAGCTCGCTCTCTCTCTCTCTCTTCTCTGAAAAATAAAGAAATAAACATAAAAATGAAATAATTTACATTAAATATGTGAAGCAAAATTACTGGAGAACATTAGATTTCAAATTTTTATGCTGTAAATAATGTCCCATCATATTAATAGAAAATGTGGCAACGATACATATTTTGTCAAAGTAGGTTAAAGCCAGTGGTTAATGTAAAGTCTCCTTGTCAGTGTGGCTCCCCTCCTGCCTCCAGAAACTTATAAACCCTGGATAAAGGCTGTTGTGGACTGATTGTACAGAGAAAGGAGAATTTTATGCTTTCTAAGTCCCCTACCAGATTTCTTCCTGCCACCAGCGTTCTGGAAGCTCTCTATCAGGAATTTCTATCTTGCAAAAAACATAAAGTTTTGGATACCAAGAGAATAAATAGTGTGAAACTTTGAATCTATTCTGCCATGGATCCCAGCTGCCAAAACCCAACATTACTTGGGCGTCCATCAGAATTGCATTCTGGTGATTTGAAGAAAAGAAGAAGAAGAAGAAGAAGAAGAAGAAGAAGAAGAAGAAGAAGAAGAGGGAGGAGAAGGAGGGGAGGAGGAGGAGGAGGAGGAGGAGGAGGAGGAGGAGAAGGGGGAGGGGAGGAGGAGGGGAAGGGTAAGGAAGGAGGAGGAGAAGAGGAAGAAGACTCCTTTCAACCCTCAGCAAATATTTGAACTCTAGAAAATGAATGTGTGTTTATGACTGGTCTGAGTTTCCTTCCCATTCCTGTAATTCAAATGCACAGCAACTGTGCGTTTCCAAACTACAAGTTTGCTGCCTTTTCTGATATACCATGTAAGGAAGCCTTCCATCAAAGGGAACAAGAAAACAAAACCCTAGATTCACCAAACATAAGAATTATTTGCTCCTGCTCCCATTCCCCCAAATTTTCCACCTGCCTCAAAACCAAAATACAGTAGGTAAACGGTTTGTTGTAATCCGCTATATTTCCTTTGGGAAATTGTAATTTCCTTGGGAAGGTAAACAGTTCTGAGACCCAATCGCCTACATTTGTCCTGCCTATGTCCCCTTCCTCTTGCCCAGTGCAACCTTCTCTACCTGAGCACTGTGGTCCTTCTCCCATAACTAAAGAAAGGATTGTTGGCAATCAGGGGAAATGGATAAGACTCCAATTCAGGAAAGCCGGTGGATTACTCCTTAAAACGAGAAAGGAAACTCAGAAAGGAAGCTTCCTTCTTGAAAATCCTATTCCACAATCTTCTGAATTTGGCGCGCCGATATCCATAAGTGACTGTGCAGCCTCATAATAAAGAGCATGGTGGCCTCTCCTCCCCCGCAGCAGCAACTAGAACCTTTCTTTTCACAACTCCCAAGTTCCAGTCATCTCTTTCAGTTAAGGGTATTCCTCATAGAGCGCCATCGCCTTTGATTGACCCACTCCTCCACCACAGCATTTCTTTGCGGAGAGGAACCTCTTAGCTTTCTAGGGAGCTTGCTCGGTTGCATGAGAAAAGACAGCCACGGGATTTTAAAGACGCCCGTCTTCACATCCCCTTTCCTTATCACCCAAGAAGGATAGAAAACAGCGGGAATTTAACACTGGTAACTACTATTATTTTATCCGAAGAACGTGCCCTCCAAAATGCCACTAAATAAGTAAATTCACAGTTAATAGTGAAGATATAAACTGAAAGGGGGAGACAACAGGGGTGGGGGAGCGGAAAGAAAAGGAGTTTAGGAGCGTGGGAAGACCATAAACCTGTGCTTGATCCTGAGGTTCAAAACCAGCTGCATCTAGGCCTGCAAAAGTCTCCCTGGCCTCCCAGTCTCTGCGCGCCTCTTAGTAGTTTGTGAGCAAGGAGGGGCCGAGAGCTGGAGCGCGGCGGCAAGGAGGCCTAAAGCAAGAGAGAGCGGCTGCGCACCGGGAGCGCGCGGGGCAGGGCTGCTCGCGTTCCCGACCCGGGCTACCTGCTCTGCCTACTCCAGGCCTGCCTTGCCTCTCCTGGGTTGACGTCATTGACGTCATTGCCAGAAGGTGGGGGTGGGCGCTGCCCCTGCAAAGGCTACTGGAGAAAAAGGTTCTTGGGCCTCGCTAGCGGAGGAGCTCCCTTACCGCTAGGCAGGAGCAGCGCGGTGGCAGTTGTGGCTGGACTCCCCCCGCGAGAGCTGCGCAAGGCAATTCTTAATTTACCAGAGGGAGAAAAAGGTATCTTTAGACCTTAGCGTGTCTATCTCTTGGTTCATTTATCAGATCTGCCCGCACATCGACCGCTCTTTCTCGGTTGAACCAGACAAAGGCAGGGAAGGGGGAAACGTCTACAAAAACTATTACTTCTACCTGCTTCCAAATGCCACCCCTCCCATAAATCTACGCAGGCGAAAGGGCAGCTCTGAGGCTTAGATTTCCCGCCATGATCTTGCGAGTTTGTTTCAAACAAGATTATGAGTGGAATTCCATCCAGTCGTTACCAAGTTCAGAAGGTGCCTGCAAGTACCCTCGCCTCCCTCCGCCCCCTTTTTTTGAGTCACACCTGTTTTAAACCTTTTATGGGAGGAAGAATCGCTTTATTTATAAAGCGCCACTACCTTCTCCTATGTTGTGCAGAATTCTCTGCACTCTCCTCTGGTTGTTTCCTTGTTGCAGCGCTTAGGAGCACTCAAGCGGCTCCTTTAACACCATCGCCCCCTCCCCATATTTTCTCTCCACTTCCCTGCTTATCCCGATTTTTAAACACTATCTTCTACGTATTTTCCTTCGTACAGCTATTGTGCTAGGTTTACCTGCCACAGAGATATTTGCACACAGGGACCTGGTTTCGTTTTGTTCTTCTTATTTAATTTTATTTATTCTTTTGACCTAGCCCTTCTTCTCTTCTTGGATCTTTGCCTTGTGGGTTTGTGCCTCAATGGCGCAAGTTTCGATTCCCAGCCCCCAGCCAACATTTTGGAAGGGCACTACATTGGGAGTGCTAGGGGGAGGGCCCTCCTACAGACGTGTGTGCACACGCATTGCACACACGCATCCGGGCGCCTGGCACCCAAAACTGCATAGGCGGCCAAAGTGGCAACACCCGGAATAATTCATTATGGAAATGAAGAGGCATTTTCAGTTGAACTTTAAACGTCTTTCCTTAGAGGAGGAAAGGAAGTGGTTCCCACTATACACTCCTAGAAAGAGACCTCTCCTCCCCCTTATTTTGCAAGGAGAGGAAGTCAATTTGTGGCCAAGTGCTCATACTTAAGTGTCTCTAACCGAAGACACACTGCCTCCACTGCCTCTCTGCTCCTCTAAAGTCTCTAAAGAACAGGACCCATTTGCAGCTATGAGCTTTTAAAAAGTAACCTTTTCTGATGATGTCTTTATTGAGGCATTCATTTTCAAAAAAGGGGGATGTTTATGGCTATGCGCTTAAAAAAAAACAATTCCTTTGTGGAGAGATGAACTGTTTTTCGGTTGTATCTTATTAAACGTCACTCATTTATGGACGAGGTAAGGTTTTGTTTTGTTTTGTTTTTTCTTCTTTTTTTTGGATAAGGGAGTAAAAGTCATTTCTTTAGTTAAAGAGGAACCGTTTTACGTTTGGCTACGCTTTCTTTCTTTCTTCTTCTTCTTCTTCTTCTTCTTCTTCTTTTCATTGAGGAAAGGATGGTGTTTTTCAGCTACGCGATTATAAGTAATTCAAAGCTAGGCAGAATTTTCCACCTACTATCTCAACATTCAGCAGGTGCTGGCTGAGCAGAGGTCCATAAGTAGGGCGGGAAGAAAAGGCAGGGAGGCCAGCGCCAGGCATAATGGTCCTGGGGGACCCTGTGCGCTCTGTGGCGCGCTGCGATATCCTTCACTCCGCGCCAAGATTCGGGTCCCCAAGGGTTAGAACCAGCCTGGCAGGGATCCAAACCCCGAGCCCCCAGAGATACGAGCTCAGCAGCTTGGCTGTAGGAGGTCTGAGCCCGATTCTGGGCTTCCAGGCATTGCCTCTCAGCTCTCGCAGCTCAACCTGGGTAGCCAGAGTCCCGGGTGTGATCTTTTCTCAGCACTTGCCCCAATCTTAGAATTTCTCTCAGCCTCGCTTAGGCTGGCTGTAGCCACTAAAATGAAAAGACCTTTTTACAGGGCCAATGTCGGGGAAATTCATGAGCGGACACTTTTCTGACAGAAGTGAGAGTTTTCGCAAAGTAACCAAGCCAAGCCAAGCAGTGACAGTGCCAGGAATATATGCTATCTGCGCTCACCTCTTTCCTTTTTGCTCTTTCTCTGACCTCCAACAGATTGGGGATGGGGGAAGGGAAGACACCAGAAGCATCTCTAAAACCACTCTTGTTATAGTCTAGACTCCAGGAGTGGACAGCAGGAAACCTCCGCGCACTAAGTGTGGTACTCACGCCTCACAGGCCGCACTTCATTTCATTCTGGCACCCTGGGCCATTACTTACCCAGTGAAAGAAGCCTCTAGAGTAGAATGAGGTGGTAAGTAAAAAAGGGAAAAGGCTTCCGCCAGCTCCACGGAGACGGCGATTGCTGTAGCGGGTTCTACCGCCACAGCTTACAATCCGTGGAGCAGCTGGAGTCGTGGAGGCTGTCTCTAAGACTGTTCACAAAGCCGGGGTTGCCTGGGCTGCCTGTGTCGCCGCTGCTAAAGTCACCCCTCGCACTGTTTAGGCTGCTTTCTGCTTTGTCGTGCCGGTTTCTGCGCGTAGCTCGGGCTCATGGCTCCTGTTGCCCTGACCGTTCACCGTCTGTACTGAGCCTGTGCCAAGCCAGCCCTTTTCAAACGCGAGGGGGAGGGACTAGATAGAGAGGAAGAAGGGGGAAGGAAACGGGGTGAGTGAGTGGAGGGCGGGGATGGGGGGGAGAAGTAAACCAGTGCCCGGGACGCCTGCTGGGAGGGGATGGCGCAACACCTATGGCTGGGTACCCCCCTCGGGTCCCCACTCTCTGAACTCCACATCTCCCCTAGCTCCAGGAACCCTCTCCCACACACACCCCTGGCTGACGGGGAATGGGGGAGAAGGGCGGGGGCGAGATGGAGGCAATCTTAGAAAGTTACTGTTTGCTGCCCCGCGAAGGCAGCAGAATGTATGCTGGCTGCACGCTCACGTGCTAGACCCGCTGCTGGGGAAACCGTTCTACTTTCTGGATGCGCGTTTTGCAGAGTAAAAAATAGGGCATGCATTGCTCCTTTCGGTCCTTCACTCGCTTA
This sequence comes from Prionailurus bengalensis, assembly GCF_016509475.1. Taxonomy (NCBI): domain Eukaryota; kingdom Metazoa; phylum Chordata; class Mammalia; order Carnivora; family Felidae; genus Prionailurus; species Prionailurus bengalensis. Next base: position 74,927,457 of record NC_057361.1, on the reverse strand, counting down.
TGTCTTGGTTTTCTTTTAAGCTTAACTCACTCACATTATCTTCCAGAAGTTTTATTTCATTTTTGTTAAGTGTGCTTTTCTCCCGATCTGCCTGAATGCCGGGACTCCAGCTAGAGAACAAGCTTCCAGAAGCACCATTTTCTCATACAAAGGATACTTAAGGAAAACTAGTGGAAGTAGGGACAGGAGCTGGGCCAAATCGTAGTTGGAGCCAATAGACTGTGTCTGCATATATCATACTCAACTGTGAGCCACTTTCAGTACCTCGCTTGCCTTTCAGATTGATAGTCTGGGGGTGGCAGAGAGGGGAATAAAGAGAAAAATCTAGTATTTGTCTACTCCAGATAACAAGTACGTATGCGAATAAGCATGTCTCTGGCTTTAGGCTGCTTTAGCGAGGTCCAGCACTTCGACTGCCTGGGACCCAGCAGCATTGCGGGTGCAGACATTCCTGAGGTAGGAAAGGATGCAAGAGAGGGAGGAACCTAGCCCTACGCCCGCAAGACTGGTGCTTGCCAGCATGCTCAGGCTGACTAGTCAGTGACCCCAGGGTGGGCATAGACGTGCCAGGTCTCCCAAGAACACTAAAGCCTGGGGAGGCAGTTTGGCTGGCCTATGGCTCTGACGGGTCGTGGATATCTAGAAACAGGTCTAATTTTCCTGTCCCTGTCATGGGATTAAAAGCAAATAGCAACAACCAAAACCATCCCAGCTGGTCCTCTCTGATTTTTACTCCAAAAAGCAAGTCCTTCAATGTACCCAGAGGCCAAACAATGAACCAGGTGAATTTCTAAATTCCTCTTTAGAAAGATGTAGGGTTTTAGGGGAAAAAATCCATTTTCCATGCTCAATCAAGAGAAAAAAATATCTTTCTAGTGCTCTGCTTTGTTTGAGGAGGAGGCTGTCCTTTCAGAAATAAGAGAAAAAAGTAGATAATGTTTTTGGGTGCCAAGACCACAGTATTCATTTTTATTTTTGTCTACTGAATGAAAGGGGGAATGTATCTGTGTAAGGTAGAACATCAAGAAGGAAAATAAAATTGCTAATTATCATGAGTTGATTTTCTCTAATAGCTTTTTTGTGGAAAGTTTTTGTTTTTAATGGAAGGGAAAATCTTTACAACTTATTTCCCTAGTATGTCCATCTCCATCTTCATAACTGCCTTCATTCCAAGTTCTGATATATTTTAAAGATTAGCACTTTGGTTCAAATAATTCTCATATCACTTACCTTTTCCTTTTTTTTTTTTAAAACATGTAAAGTTTCCATTGAGAGCGTAATTACCACTGTAGTTCAGTCTGATCTTCATGAAAGAGGACACACTGAAATATTTACTATTACATTTTATTCCTCTTGTAACTCTTCTTTCATAATTCACAGGATCCAGCATATGCACTGTCCTCTTCTGGGTAGCTAGGAAAATATCTTGGAGATGAAATCAGAAGCTGTCAAATGGTTACAGTTCTGATATGTGGTTTGCACTTCTGGATAAGACTGTGCCATAGAGAATGGCAGGAACTCAATGAAAATAAAATCACTGATTAATCCAGGACAGTGTGGCAAAGCCATGCCATGGAGGCACTCTCAGAGCACTGATAATCATTTATAACATGCACTTTAGACACTAATTAACTGATTTCTTAAAATCTCCATCTAAATTCAATGCAGGAAGATAGAACTATTCAGTGAGTATTATGAAATATTTAGTTATCATCCTGACAGATTCAAGAGATTAATATTATTGTCTACATTTTACAGTTCCTGAAACTGAAGTTCATAGAGGTCAGATAATTTGCACAAGACCATGGAGATGAAGAGTAACATTGGATTTCCATTCAGAGTGTCTTAACTCCTAAATTCAGCTACATGGTTGCTTTATAGTTAATCCGTATTATTCTATAATATACAGCACAGCATTTAGTTTCAAGTGTATAGTCCAATAGAAAATTATCTCTGTAGAGTAGAAACGTTACTTACAGACCAAAGAGACTACCAGTTGAACTAAGTAAACCAGAAAATCATCTGCAAATTTTAGTTTGCTGATAAGACTGACAGAAATCCACATCTGATAATAATGAAAATGTTTCCCATTTCTCTTTTCCTGTGTTCTGTCTGATGGTGGCATCAATGACCAATGGAATAACCAAAAGCCAGGACACCTAGCAAAAGCTCTCCTCTTAGTGTTCTAACTCTAAAAGGACTGATGGGGACCCAGCTGGATTTGTGTACAAAGAGCAGGACTCCTTCATTGAATGCCTTTTATGTACCATCAGTCGTATTAATCCTCAAAAACATTCTGTGGCATAGCTATTATTAGCTTCATTTTCTTTTTTTTTAAGAAATGAGGAAACAGATGGGGCACCTGGGTGGCTCAGTCGGTTAATCGTCCGACTTCGGCTGAGGTCATGATCTCCCGGTTTGTGAGTTGGAGCCCCGCATTGGGCTCTGTGCTGACAGCTCAGAACCTGGAGCCTGCTTTGATTCTGTGTCTCCTTCTCTCTCTGCCCCTCCCCCACTTGTGTTCTGTCTCTCTCTATCAAAAATAAATAAATGTAAAAAAAAATAAAAAAAAGAAATGAGGAAATAGAGATTCAAAGAGACTAGATAAAATGTCCAAGGTTCTAAAGGTATAAATTATAGGTTGGGAAATTCAAACCCATGTCATTTCCACTCTACTATGCTGACGCTCTGCATATGGTCTTCCAATTGTGTGGCTACAAATTTTCAGAATTTGCTTTACACTAAAAATTATATAATTAACCAAAACCCTCAAAAGTTAAAAGGGAACTGTATGAATTTGGTTTCTGGAGAGAATGGCATGAAGGAGCAGTGATATATATTGCATTTTGTTTGTTCAGTCTTCCAGTTTGGACCTTGATACAGGGTTCTGCTAAAATCATAAAAGGGAAATTATGGTAATGTGTACCCTATAAACATGGAAGTATGTCTAATTTATGAAGATTAATCTATGAAGCCATTATATAATTATAGAATAGATCCCAGAAGAGATTTCAAATACTTCAGTGGGTAAGGATGTTTATCAGGCTGGTAAGAATTGATGAAAACTGAGAAAGTGTTAATGTGAAGAGGGGTTGATCAGTCAGGGAGACCTAGTTTAAAAAAAAAAGAGTCAAAGAGATGAGCATTGGTAGCTCTTTTTCATGTTCATTTTCTTTTTTTTTAAATTATTTTTTTAAATTTTTTTCAACGTTTTTTATTTATTTTTGGGACAGAGCGAGACAGAGCATGAACAGGGAAGGGGCAGAGAGAGAGGGAGACACAGAATCGGAAACAGGCTCCAGGCTCTGAGCCATCAGCCCAGAGCCCGACGCGGGGCTCAAACTCACGGACCGTGAGATCGTGACCCGGCTGAAGTCGGACGCTAACCGACTGTGCCACCCAGGCGCCCCTTCATGTTCATTTTCATCTCACTAGTGAAATCACCAGTATGAGATTGATGAAGGAAATCAAATATTTTTAGGTTTCAATTGCCCTTACATTGAAACACCCCTTATCAAGCAGTCTGATTGCAATTTGCCTTACCATGTACTCTGCAGAGAGAATGCATTGGTCATACAGATAGATGAGAACAGGTACTTTGCATCATTTGATAGTTATCTTGCATAAAATCCTATTCATCTTTGTGTTGTCCACAACTTGCACTGTACATTGTATATAAATATTACAATCAATAAATCATTGTTATTGACTAAGTAGGTGTGTATGTGGTCATAAAAATGTAAGACTGGATAAATTACATTGTGATATTTTTCAGTATTCAATATTAACCATCATTGGGGTGGCTGGGTGGCTGAGTTGGTTAAACATCTGACTTGGTTTGGCTCAGGTCATGATCTCATGGCTGGTGAGTTTGAGCCCCTGCACTGGGCTCCCTGCTGGCAGTGCAGAGCTTGTTTGGGATTCTCTGTCTCTTCCTCTCTGTCTCTGCCCCTCCCCCCTCCTACTCTATTTCTGTCTCTAGATAAATAAAAACAAAATATTAACCATCAGCAACAACTGCAATTAGGAGGAGGCAGTGATGCCCAGTGGTTCAGAAAAGAACTTTGGTGTTAGACCAAATTTGGATTTCTGGCTCTGGCATTTTCTTCCTTTCTTTTTTAATATTTATTTATTTATTTTGAGAGGGGCAGGGAGGGACAGAGAGAGGAGAGAGAGAACCCCAAGCAGGTTCTGCGTTGTCCTCTTGGAGCCCCCCGACCCCCGCGTGGAGCTCATCTCAGGAACCTGTGACCTGAACTGAAACTAAGAATAGGATGCTTAGCCAACTAAACCACCCAAGCCCCCCTGGCTCTCACATTTTCTAGGTGCGTGGCTGTGGGCAAATTAATCTCTAGACCTGTACTGTGTAGTAAGATAGACCCTAGCCCAGCGCCTGAGTGGCTCACTCAGTTAAGCGGTTAAGCAACCATCTCTTGATTTTGGCTCAGGTCATAATCTCACAATTCATGCGGTTGAGTGGCCCAGTGGGGCTCTGTGCTGACAGTGTGGAGCCTACTTGGGATTCTCTCTCTCCCTGTTTCTGTGCCGCTCCCCCAATTGTGTGTGTGTGTGTGTGTGTGTGTGTGCGCTCTCTGTCTCTCTCAAACTTAATAAACATTAAAAAAAGATAGACACTAGCCATATGAGACTAGTGAGCACTTGCAGTGTGTCTAATCCAAATTAAGATGTGCTGTGAGTATAAAATACTGTGAGTATAAAATACACACCCTATTTTGAAGACTTAGCACATGCACAGACACACGTGTATTTAAAATATATCATTCATATTTTTATTTTTATTTTTTATCATTAATATTTTTATATAAACTGTATGATGAAGTGATAACAGTTTGACTAATTGGTTAATTATATTATTAAAAAATAATTTCACCTGTTTATTTTCAATATTTTAAATGTAGCTGCTAGAAAATTTTAAATTCCATATGTGACTTGAATTATATATATTTTACAATGATCTATCCTAAAATGCTTCAATTTTGTTATCTAAAAATGGAGATGGCCCTCCAAAGCATTCCTTCTCTCTCGTCATCATCCAATACACCCAGCACAATTTTTTTTTTTTTTTTTTTTTATTTTATTTTTATTTTTTATTTTTTATTTTTTTTTTCTGAAATTTATTGACAAATTGATTGTGCTGGGTGTATTGGATGATGACGAGAGAGAAGGAATGCTTTGGAGGGCAAAAAGAGAATAGAAAGAGTACTTCTGAGGACAAGCAGAGGAGAGAAAGAGTGCTCTCCAGTATGGAGAGTACAGAAGAAAAACATGGCAGATCAAACAGTTGCTTCCGTAAACACCTTCAAAATGTCAGTAAAGGAGTTTAAAAATGTGTAAGTCCATAAGGACTAAGAGAACAGGAGATAAGAGCAGATGAAAGATATCAATTAAATCTTAGTGGATGGAAAGTAAATGGAACCTTTGTAATTAATTTAGCAGAAGAGAGACAACTGGAAATGAAATTTGTACAGAGGGAGATAACCAAAAGAAACCACAGAACATGGCATGTCTTGGAACCAGAGGCACCCTGGTGCCATGGAAATGGAGGTGAAGGGAGGGGCTGAACCAGGAGGATTAGGGGATGTTTTTACATGAGAAGTAATTAGATCTAAGCTCCCTTTCACCTGCTCCAGCTATCCAGCTTTCTCTTCCCTACTCTGGCAGGTGCCTGAAGGTTTATTCTGTTAAGAAATGGAACTAGAGCAAGTAGTAGGGGAACAATAGAAGGAATATAAGAAGATTAAGTTATAGTGGGATGGCAGCAGGCAGGAGAAGAGTGTCTGCATCTGTTGGAAGGTTGACCAGCTAACGCCTGGACCCAACAACTGAGCTGACGTGAGGAAATGCCTTCAGAAACCCACAGAGCAGCTCTGAACTGGTAAAGAAAACCAGTTTTGGGGACAACAAAGGGCCCTTGAAGAACCCAATAAAGGGCTAAGAACCTTAAATTTGAGTAGGAATAGAGAAAGAATTTCTAAGTCACTATTGAAATGAGTATTCTTGCATCTAACCTCTGTAAGCATTCCTGGGTTTGGAAAGAATGAATGTTCACGTGCAGACAATTCACAAAAGAGGAAATACAAGTGCTGGGGACACAAATGGAAAAATGTTCAGATTCACACATAATTAAAGGAGATGCATATACACACAATGAGAGGTCAGTTTTAACTAAAAGTTAAGCAAAGAATGAAGAGTATAAGAATACTTAATGCTGGCCAGGGTATGTTGAAATAGACCCGAGCATACTACTGGAGGGAATATAATGGACTATTATTTGAAGAAAGTGATTTGACAATAGGTATCAACAGCTTTGAATTTATTTTTTCCCTTTGGTCCATAATTCTGGGACTCTTACCTAAGGAAATAACTGGAAATTGCAAATAAATACAAATGATAAAAGATGTTTAACATTCATTAATTTTCATAATTAAAACTTTAAACAAACTAAGTGTTCAACAAGAGCATCCAAGTAAATTATGTTACCTTGCTGCAATGAAATATTATTCAGCTATTAAATTCTATGTTTACAAAGAGTTTGTAAATTTGAAATATGGATGCAATCATTTTAAATAGCATAAACATTTGTTTATATTGTATGTTCTCAACAATGTTAAAAAAACACTTGAAGGAAAATGCCAAAATATAACAGTTGCTATGAGTGTTTGGATTATAAAAAAAAAAAAATAAAAATAAAAAAAAATAAAATAAAAAATAAAAATGGAGATGGGACACCTGGGTGGTTCAGTGGGTTAAGTAAGCATCCGACTTTGGTTCAGGTCATGATCTCATAGTTTTGGTCCATGAATTCGAGCCCTGCATCGGGCTCTGTACTGACAACTCAGAGATTGGAGCCTGCTTCTGATTCTGTCTCTCCCTCTCTCTCTGCCCCTTCCCCGTTCACATTCTCTCTCTCTTTCAAAAATAAATAAACATTAAAACATTTTAAATGGGGATATAACTTTCTTTTCCTCAAATTATTGACTAATATTTAAATAAGATAATGCACCTGAAATTCTTAGCACAGTGCCTGACATTAAGTTAAAAAGTTATCACTCTCCAAGAGTTAGTAAATAAAGATGTTAAGTAAAATTTAAAAATAATTAATGTTTATTTTTGAGAGAGAGACAGAGTGCAAGCTGGGGACGAGCAGAGAGAGAAGGAGACACAGAATCCGAAGCAGGCTCCAGGTTCTGAGCTGTCAGCACAGAGCCCAATGTGGGGCTCAAATTCAGACTGTGATATTATGACCTGAGTGGAAGTCAGACACTTAACCAACTGAGCCACCCAGGCACCCCAGAGACATCCATGCAGACTCCACACTCTCACTGCAGAGTTTGAACCCACGAACCTTGAGATCATGACTGGAGCCAAAATCAAGAGTCAGACATATAACTGACTGAGCCACCCAGGTGCCCCTTAAGTAAATTAAAAAAAAGAAAGAAACTTAAACCCTATTGGATTAGGGACTACCTCAGGAGAAAACTTTACTTAAGAATTAATTTTATTTATTTATTTATTTATTTATTTATTTATTTTTGAGTTATTATTTTGATTCCAGTTAGTTAACATATAGTGTAACATTAGTTTCAGGTGTAAATATAGTGATTCTACACTTCCATACAAGACCCGATACTCATCACAACAATTACTATTATTACATTTTATCCCAAGTGAAATCATTCTACTTCTCTTTCTTAGAACAACAGATATACATGTGTGCTTCTGGGAAGAGGAACAATATTGTGACACATAAAAGTGATAATGTGTATGGAAGTGCCCTGAAGAGTGAAAAGAACTTTCTCAATTCCAAACATTTTTACTATCATAATTTGTACAGACACTTTGACATTTAATTGGTGGATATTTCTAGCATTGAGGCATTCAAGTCACAAATGAAAATGAGGCTGAAATGGTGCAGGTACACAGAGGCAAATGAATTTCTGAAGAAGCTAAAGTTATAGGAATGGGAGAAAACTTGGTATTTAACCGGAGATCTATGTTTTCAGTAGTTTAACTACAGAAATACCATACCTGGCTGATAATAAAATGCATTGCTCCACTAGAAACACTGGAGAGTGCTGTTAGTGAGAGCTTAGAAGGATGTATAAAGTCCTCCAACACCATTTACCTTCTACATCACTATAGATGAGGAGACTTTGTGAAGGGTGTACCTGTGAAAGGAAACTAGCATTTCTCCATTCCCTCTTGTACATGACTTGGAAGGTTTTTGTTTTATTTTGGTTTTTCTTGTTTTATTTTGTTTTGTTTTGTTTTGTTTTGTTTTAGTGCCAGGACTAGCCTTACAACATTATCAAAATAATAAAATGTTAGAAATTTGCTATAATGCTTGGGCAAATAATTGGGAAAAGTTTTCAACGATTCCCTACTCTGAGGAAAAAAAAAAAGCCCAAGGAGAGGTTGATGAGAAATTCCCAAGAAAGGGCTTTCAATGAAGGAAAGATTTCAACAGGAATTCCTGACCACTCCAACAACCTCTGTAATTAAACAAGGGTAGGGAAAATGCTTGGTAATCATGCCATATAAGACTCTCTCTCTCTCTCTCTCTCTCTCTCTCTCTCTCTCTCTTTCTCTCTCTCTCTCTCTCTCTCTTGTTCAGCTTGAATAGCTACCGACGCTTGCCGTGGACAGAAACTACAGCTGAAATTCTCTCACAGAAGCCTGGGAATGATGGCCTCATATGTATAGCTGAACTTTTACTGAAGCACTGAGCTCTGATGAATGCAATTAAGTGAGTAAAGGTATGTAGTGTTGTTTTCAGCGTTGTTGTTCCTACTAAAGAATCTGTTTCTCCTACTGTAGTCTTTTTTCTGCAGATGAGTAGTTACAAACTGTATTGGATGAGGTTTTTCATCAGTGTGTTATTTACCTGTAATGTTATGAATGGACATGAGCAGGGAAAATTGTATCTTAAAAGCATGGCAAGATCATAATACTATTAATGGATTCTGTCCTTGTTTCCCAAGGACAGGATTTAGCTTGAGTTATTCAGATGTTGCTTGGTGAGGTGAAAGAGTCAAAGAGGTTTTGGTTGCTGAGGAAACAAGAATTATTTTTTGTTATTTCTTTTAACATGGAGATTGAGTTTATTTTTTTCTTATTCTATCCAAACTTCTATGTTATCTCTTTTCAAGAAATAGGGGTCAGCTACTGCTCTAAATTTAGGTAGTACACACACATAAGAAAATAATAATATAATTTCTCCAAAGCAATAGATTAAGATTGATAAAAATACACATTTTTAATTTTTTATGTTTATTTATTTTTGAGGTGGGAGTAGAGGCAGAGAGAGAGACACACACAGAATCTGAAGCACAGATACTGACGTGGGGCTCGAACTCGTGAGCTGCGAGATCATGACCTGAGCCGAAGTTGGACACTTAACTTATTGAGCCAACCAGACACTCCTAAAAATATACATTTTTAAAGAGTCCTGGGCTAATTGCATACCACTCAGAGCCTTCTTTATTTTTAGGCCTCTTTATTTCTATTATAAGGTATGACTATGAGCTAAGTAGACTTAACTTTTGTATAGTTTGTGCAGTAAGTTATATTTCTTGATGTATGATAACAAATATACTGCATATTCCATTGAAAGATGTAGAAAACCACTTTACTTTTTGTTTTCTAAACAACCATGGTTGTGGTTAATCAACATAGCTTTTAATAAATGGCTACTTTGAGTCATTTTTCATTGACTAGAGTACTGCAGATACCTCATTTTAAATGATTAGATGTATGTTTAGATAATCAACATAGGATTTCTGCTTTCTTTTAAGATTGAATAGTTTTTATTTTATCATTACTGAAAATTAGCTGAATGTCAGTTTCTGTAATTGGATAAAATATAAAAACCAAGAATTTTTCTCATTTGCCAAGACACAGCTGTTCTTCACTATTCCTTTTATATTTTCTTTCACGTAAAATGAAGATCAGTGATTCATTTTACTTTCATGTAAAAAAATGTCTTGAAATTTTCAATTAATTGTTCTTTGTTGATGGAGATCTAAATAAAGTGAAACCACAGATGCAATTTGGTACACTATTGATTTTTAATTAAGATTTTATTTATTTATTTATTTACTTTTAAATTTTTTTTCAACGTTTATTTATTTTTGGGACAGAGAGAGACAGAGCATGAACGGGGGAGGGGCAGAGAGAGAGGGAGACACAGAATCGGAAACAGGCTCCAGGCTCTGATCCATCAGCCCAGAGCCTGACGCGGGGCTCGAGCTCACGGACCGCGAGATCGTGACCTGGCTGAAGTCGGACGGTTAACCGACTGCGCCACCCAGGCGCCCCTAAGATTTTATTTTTAAGTAATCTCTACACCTAACATGGAACTTAAATTCACAACCCTGAGATCAAGTGTTGCATGCTCTACCAACTGAGTCAACCAGATGTCCTAGCACACTGTTGATTCTATTGTGCTTGTCTGACAGGCTACATAGTGAAGGAAGAGTGTTTGGAGCATAGAAGGGTTATCATACAACATAGTATAACACAAAATTGGCAATGAAAATAATGTATTGTTCCTGTATTCCTTCTACTGTGAATGTTGTTATTATCAGTAGGCTCCATCTTCTCTAGTTCTGTTACTGTTCTTCAAAGCACTAAAAGGAGCTTTACTTTCAAACTGAATTTAATTCTGTCATATCAAAAAATCCTTTAAAAATCTCCACCATGTCAACTAAGGAGTTTTCATATTCAGTGTCCTTTCAGACCAGGTGTCTTGAGGTGAATCTAACAAATACAGGTCTTATTCCAAGTCTAATTCTAGTGATCTAATTTGTACAATTAGCCATCTACCTTAGTTATCTGATTGACACCACTATTACCACTAGTACATAGTGCTAGTACCAGTGTGGAAGTTCTGATACTCACTTGGAGCATTGCCTAGTTTCAACTGGTCCATTTCACTGGTGCTTTAGGTTCAGTATCAATGAAATATTACCTGCTTGGCTGAGGGTCATGATCCCAACAGGACAGCCTTCTAGACTTTCCTTTAAGTACCAAATAACTTATGACTCCAGCCTCACATTTCATGTATTACATTCTTGGACCATTTATTCTATAGAAGATGCTGAAGTGGCTAGGCTATGTTGGTAAGCCTTTGTAATTCATCACAACAAGTAATGATATGTTAATCAAAGATGTTTATAATTTTTGAACAGTGCAACTGAATTACTTAACACATACAATTCCATTCCCATCAGTTATAAATTATTCTCCCAAAGTAACCATAGGAATGTAACAGTCAGAATAATTTCAATAAAATATCTAAAAAATGTGAAATTAACTTTTTTCATAAACTTGTTAAATGACAGAGGTTTCCAAATGCTCTATGAATTATTATAATTACTCCTGTTTTTGTATAAGGATCACTTGTGGTGAGGAGCCTAAATGGTTCTGAAAAGGCAACAATATTTTAAAAATGCATTTACAAGAGAAGGTGTGTGGTAACTTTAAAGTGTGTATCAACTGGTGACATAGACAATGAAATGTATATTTTCAAAGTTAGTCAAGGTCCTCAAGAATTATATACTTATATTAAAAGTTTTAACTGTATCTGTCAGTTATTTTTATAAACTAACATTTATGGAGAATTAAATGATACTATAGTTTGTACCGAATCTATTTTTAACTCTGTGCCATTCTAGTCTCTTTTTCTTCAAAAGTCTTTCTGGGTTAATAATGCTTAAAAGTTATATAACTTAAAAACTTTTTCTGAATTATAGTGCCTGCTTCTTATACTTTACAGAACTGTGACATGAGATGCAGTCTAGACTTGTAAATTGTCAGATAAACAATATCTTATTGTAACATTAGATTTGCTTTACCAAGAAGCTCTAAATTATAGTCCAATAAACTCTTAAAATTAACTTGGCTTATTCAACTAATAATAAATTAAAAGAGATCCAAAAACTAGAAGATAAGTCTTTTGTCTTAAAAGTATGTGTGAGAATTAGTAACCTGGATTGGGTCTTTAAGAGGAGGAGAAGGAAAAAGGTATGAAGAACAGGCAACCTTGGGATCCTGAGGAAGGGAAGGCAGTACAGTGGAAAAACAACTCAGGAGGCCAGAGGACAAAGATGGTGTGTGTGCTGTGGCTAAGGTCCCCTAGGGGGCAGGAGAGGAACATGTTAGACTTGGGGGAGGTAGGGGTGCTGTCCAGATGGGAAACAGGTTTATTTAGAGTAGGACCACCTGTCTTCGTATGCAATATGTGTGGTTAGTTTGCAGTGGGAGCTTATGAAGAGTTAATTCAACCAGGGAACCCTTTTCAAATAGTATAAAAAATACTGCTAAGCAGTTTTAAAAACATCTCTCTGGACTCTTCAAACCAGTCTGTCCATAATGATGAGCTAATCCTATTGCATATAGCTATGTTATACTACTGACATTCATGTTACCCTTTATGTACTGCTTCCGAGAACAGACCAGACTCCATTACAAAACTAGGGATAGGAAGAGCAATATATGGACAAAAGAATGAAAGAAAAACAGTCACTGAGGGAAAAGAAAATCGGAGGTAAGTATAGCTGTATTATTCACCCACTTATTTGTTAGTTCATTTACTCATGAATAACCAAATATTTAATGAAAAACTATATATTCAAGACGCATTTTAGGCAAATTCATTCCTTAAATAGCCTTTCCATCTCACCTGTATTTTATAGATCTAGATAGTGAGTTATACAATGTTGAGTACAATATATATATATGTACATATATGTATGTATATACATAATATTATATTATTTATTATATATTAATTATATATTAATTATATATTATATTATATTATATTTGTTATATTATATTTGTTATATTATATTATATTATATTATATTATATTATATTATATTATATTGAGGGGGGCAGGGAGAAGGGATTTATAATATCAATTAATTTGCAGAAAATAAATATCCTTTTCTACTCTATCTCCATTATAACTTACATCATTCCTGAGGAGCCATTTGCCCTCACATACATTGCAAAAGTAAAATGAATCCCATATTGGAGCGCCTGGGTGGCTCAGTTGGTTAAGCATTCGTCTCTTGATTTTGGCTCAGGTCATGATCTCATGGTTTGTGAGATCGAGCCCTGTGTTCGTCTCTATGCTGACAGCGCAGAGCCTGCTTGGGATTCCTTGTCTCCCTCTCTCTCTCTGCCCCTCCCCTTGGTGCTCTCTCTCTCTCAAAAATAAACATTAAAAAAAGAATATACTTTATATAACAACAATGGCATGAGATGTAGTCTCTATGTGTGTGTATACATAAATATGTATACATAGATAAAATGATAGATTTATGGATATCGAGATATAGATATAGATATAGATGTGTAGTTTTGAAACAGTATGTTGTTGCAATGTAGATCATTTGAACAGCCACACAGTGATCAAATGACTGATATAAACAGAGGCAGATTTACTATAAATCTAATGAAGTTTAAGCTTAAGACACCTCACTTGTATAGACCTTAGAAGAGGCCTGAAAATCATTGTCATATGAAGGAATAATCAAATGATATGCAGCCAAAAAATGTTGGAAAGAATTATTCTAGACATATGTCAAGCAGTTTGTTAACACACATATACTATTCTGTTGGATTTTTCAATGTTTGTGATATCAGCTTTTATAAATTTGTCCTTTGTTGTGATTATTTTTTCTCTATAAATTAATATTTTTTAAACCAAATTATATTATTAATTTTGTATCATTTTGTTAAAGAGAGCCCCTATGTATAAGTTTAAGACTCCACAATACCATTACTTGCTCCCTATTTATCCATGTCAAAAAACCTCCCTTTTATTTTTCCCAAGTAATTAAAAATATTCTTAAAAGTGAAATTTAAATTATAGGCTTGAGTCTTTACTAAGTGCATTAATTTAGACCTACAAAATAACTTCAATTTTTAATTCTGAATTTTTTAAGTTTATTTATTTATTTTGAGAGAGAGAGAAAGTAGGGGAGGGGCAGAGAGAGAGGGGGGGGGCAGAGAGAGAGAATCCCAAGCAGGCTCTGCAGCTCCAGCGTAATGCCCTATACAGGGTTCGAACCCATGAACCACGAGATCATGACCTCAGCTGGAACCAAGAGTTGGACGCTTAACCGACTGAGCCACTGAAGCGCCCATAATTCTGAAAAATTTTTAATCATTTCTGTAGCTATCTAGAATATGATTCTTGACCACATCTGCAACTAAGTGGAACATTGAAACAAAACATTTATACACATGAGGAAGATATTTTGGTCTTTTAATTAAGGGACAAAAAGCATGCAATCTGTACAATATGGAGCTCAGTAAAGTAGGAGTGGCCTTTATCATCTTGGAAATCATAGAATTTGCTCAAGTTTTGGGTTTTGGGTCCTAAGACATTTTTCTTGTCACATAATCATCTGTCATGTTTAAAGGATATACGAAATTCCTGAGAAATCAAACAAAATGGAATTTTATATTGAACATAAGATAGGAAAGTATCAAATCAATCTTTCTTTCAAGTTCTACGATGACAATACTCCTTAGGATTAGATTTTCCTCCACTTTCAACTGCTAAATATATTACATTTCACAAATAAAGAACATTAGTCAAACCTTAAAACTTTTCTTCAAGATAAGTTGTCACTTTGCTATTTTTAAACGGCAAAATACTGGAAGCAATGCTGCAATTTTATCTACTCCAATTGAAATTCTGTACCATAATTTACAATCTGCTCTAAGAAGAAAAATGGAATTATAATTTAAATTCACTTTAATAAGGTGGATGAGATTATTTTATGAAATAAAAAGTAATTAGATTTTAGCAGATAATAATAGCCCATGAATCTATGAATTGCTTTTATGTTTGTTGTAATACTTCACATTGTATTTTTCAGTTAAAAATGTTGATACTTGTATAAGAGAAAGAACAACTTGAAATTGATTTGTTAATATGGACCTTTAGTTAAAATGTGATTAGATCTTGAGTTTTATCCCTTGGGACAGTTTAAGTAAATTATGTGTTTAGAAGTATGGTTAAGGATGTTAATTAATAATGATGAACAGGCATGCTGCCCACATATGCATATGATCCTGCTTGCTTCTTAAAAAAAAATAGCAACAGTGATGGATTCCCTTTATCATAAAAAAAAGACATTTGTTAGAGAGTTGGTTAATGACAAAGGGCATAGTGGGAAACAAAATATGCTTTCTGTACAAAATTAGCTGCCCCATATGTGACTCAAATCCATGTCTTTGGACTCAGTTGGTATTTTCTAAATTGAAAGTGCTCTTGTTATACTAATGAACCTCAAAATAATGAAAAATACTAAGTTTAAAAGAATAAGCTTCTTTAACTTGTTAAAATGAATGCAGACTATTAAACAAGGATGCCAAACATGTACTAACACTTGGAATCACAATGGCAATAGGGAGAAAAAATTGTCATTCTCTATTTTCTTCCTGATATTTGTTCATACATGTAGAGAATGCCATAAGTTAACATTTGGTAGTATACTGGCCAAGTGCTGATAATACTAATAACTGTAAAAGATGATAGAGGGACTCAAGAAAAAAAATAATATAAAGATCAGAAGTGCTGGATATTGCTAAAATACTATGTATGCATGTTCACACACACACACACACACACACACACACACACAAATGGAAACCTAAGAAGTCTAGTAAGTTATCTATTCTGAAATATTTGGTGCTGAATCAGAGGCTATGCACCACCAAATCTAGTATTGGGGAATCAACAAATCTAAAGTGGGCAATTAATTTGAGTCTTTGATCATTCAAGTGATCTTAAGACCCAGTGCAAGACAAGTAAGCAGATCCATCAGTTTGCTTATTAAGCTGCCTTAAGGATTCATTTAGACAACCATATGTCCCTTGCAAATACTTAATGGCTAAGTGATACCTTTACTTAGGATATTTTTTTCTAAATTGTGTTCCTTGGATTTGTAATTAATATTAGCTTTAAAGGCTCAGAGATATATTGCAGCAAAGTTCAACGTGTTCTAACCCAGAATTTCCCCAAATTAATTGCCTGTGCATTTTTTCTTTTCTTTTTAACAGTGACATCTACTATTGTTCTCACCCACTTTTGAGACATGGTACTTTTATTACGGCTGAGAAAGAATATGAAAGAATAGATGAAAATTACTTACATAATGAAGAAAAACAACAAGAGAGAAACTGAGGTCCAATTATGTTTGGAATCACTCCTTTATGTCTCTAAATTTCACATTTTTAATTTTAATGTATGAAATTACACAATATTATATTTTATTTAAAAAAATAACGTTTATTCCTTTTTGAGAGACAGAGAGAGACAGAGCATAAGCAGGCGTGGGGTGGAGGGAGAGGGAGACAAGAATCCTAAGCAGGCTCCAGGCTCTGAACTGTCAGCACAGATCCCGGCATGGGGCTCAAGCCCACAAACTGTGAGAGGAAGTCAGACGCCCAACCAACCTGAGCCACCCAGGCGCCCCATACAATATTATATTTTAAATGATTAAATCAATTTATAGATTTAAGTAGCAATTCTTTAAGGTATAGACATTTGGACTAGAGAGGTTTTACTATGCACCAAAACATGAATACAAGAGAAGCGATATCAGTTACTTGGTCAAAGTACAATTTCTGCTAAATTACATTCTGCTAAATTAAAATGCCCTTATAGCATCCACTACGTATAGTTTTCTTTCACTCATGCCTCAAATCTATGTTATGTTGTCTTATGTTATTTTGTTGCTAAGGAGAGCCCTTGAGATGACTGATACACTGGTTTGAAAAGTGACTGTAGATGATAGTCATAGCATAAATGAAACTCGCTTTACTTGATCCTAAGTTCTTTGTTAATTGTCTTTATTTGGTTAAGAGATTAACACTTTTTATAGTCAACAGATCAACTCATTGATCTCTCATAGACCATTTTCATATTATAGATTATTGGCATGCTAGGTGATTATGGTGTGACATATCAATTTAGGCTGTTGACAGTCAACCCATGGACACTAAACCACATATTTATTTTTATTTACTTTTATCTTTTTAATATTTATTTTTGACAGAGAGAGAAACAGGATGCGAGTGGAGAGGGGCAGGAATAGAGGAACATGCAAAATCCGAAGCAAGCTCCAGGCTCTGAGCTTTCATCACAGAGCCAGATGCATGGCTTGAACTTACGAGCCATGAGATTGTGACCTGAGCTGAAGACAGAAGCTTAACATACTGAGCCATCCAGACACTCTTAAAGCCTCACATTTAAATCACTGTTTCCTTTGGTTAGATTACAAAATAATGATCAACATATTAGATGTTGAAAGTAAAACTCACTTTTATTACTTTTATTAAATTCTCCACAGGAAACAATATACGTAATAGATCAATGACGTTTGCAATTTAATTCTGTTTATCAGAGTCCTTTTTGAAAAATAGTAAAGGAATTTATAATACTCACTTTGTCATTTCTAACTTTGTCATTTCTATTTTTTAATATAATTTATTATCAAATTGGTTTACATACAACACCCAGTGCTCATCCCAACAAGTGCCATTCTCAATGCCCATCACCCACTTTCCCCTCTCCGCCATCCCCCACCAACCCTCATTTGTTCTCAGTACTTAAGAGTCTCATGGTTTGCCTTCCCCCTTCTCTGTAATTTTTATCCCTTCCCCTCCCTCATGGCCTTCTGTTAAGTTTCTCAAGATCCACATATGAGTGAAAACACATGGGATCTGTATTTCTCTGAACTGACTTATTTCACTTAGCATAATACCCTCCAGTTCCATCCACATTGCTGCAAATGGCCAGATTTCATTCTTACTCATTGCCAAATAGTTTTCCGTTGTATATATAAACCACATCTTCTTTATCCATTCTTCACTTGATGGACAGTTAGGCTCTTTCCATAATTTGGCTATTGTTGAAAGTGCTGCTATAAACATTGGGGTACAAGTGCCTCTATACATCATCACTCCTGTATCCCTTGGGTAAATTCCTAGCAGTGCTATTGCTGGGTCATAGAGTAGTTCTATTTTAATGTTTTTGAGTAACCTCCACACTGTTTTCCAGAGCAGCTGCACCAGTTTGCATTCCCACCAACAGTGCAAGAGGGTCCCCATTTCTCCACATCCTCACCAGCAGCTCTATAGTCTCCTGATTTTTTCATTTTAGCCACTCTGACCGGCATGAGGTGGTATCTCAGTGTGGTTTTGATTTGTAATTCCCTAATGATGAGGGACATTGAGCATCTTCTCATGTGTCTGTTGGCCATCTGGATGTCTTCTTTAGAAAAGTGTCTATTCATGTCTGCAGCCCATTCTTCACTGGATTATTTGTTTTTCAGATGTAGAGTTTGGTGAGTTCTTTATAGATTTTGGATAATAGCCCTTTGTCTGATATGTCATTTGCAAATATCTTTTCACATTCTGACGGTTGCCTTCTAGTTTTGCTGAGTGGTTCCTTTGCAGTGCAGAAGCTTTTTATCTTGATGAGGTCCCAATAGTTAATTTCTGCTTTTAATTCTCTTGCCTTTGGAGATATCTGGAGTAGGAAATCGCTGCAGTTGAGGTCAAAGAGGTTGTTTCCTGCTTTCTTACCTAGGGTTTTGATGGTTTCCTGTCTCAAATTCAGGTCCTTCATTTTGAGTTTATGTTGTGAATGGTGTAAGAAAGTGTTCCAGTTTCATTCTTCTGCATGTTGTTGTCCACTTCTCCCAGCACCATTTGTTAAAAAACGACTCTCTTTTTTCCACTGGATACTCTTTCCGGCCTTGTCAAAGATTAGTTGGCCATACATTTGTGGGTCCAGTTCTGAGGTCTCTCTTCTATTCCATTGGTGTATGTATCTATTTTTGTGCTAATACCATGATGTCTTGATGATTACAGCTTTGTAGTAGAGGCTAAAGTGTGGGATTGTGAAGCCTTCTGCTTTGGTTTTCTTCTTCAATATTACTTTGGCTATTTGGGGTCTTTTGTGGTCCCATAAAAATTTTAGGATTGTTTTTTCTAGCTTCAAGAAGAATGCTTGTGCCATTTTCATTGGGATTGCATTGAATGTGTAGATTGCTTTGGGTACTATTGACATATTAACAATATTTATTCTTCTAATTCATGAGCATGAAATATTTTTCCATTTCTTTGTGTCTTCTTCAATTTCATTCATAAGCTTTCTATAGTTTTCAGCATACAGACCCTTCACATCTTTGGTTAGGTTTATTCCTAGGTGTTTTATGCTTCTTGGTGCAATTGTGAATGGGATCAGTTACTTTATTTCTCTTTGTGTTACTTCATTATTGGTGTATAAAAATTCAACTGATTTCTGTCCATTAATTTTGTATCCTGTGACTTCGCTGAACTCATGTATCAGTTCCAGCAGACTTTTGGTGGAGTCTGTCAGGTTTTCCATGTAGAGTATCATGTCGTCTGTGAAAAGTGAAAGTTTAACTTCATCTTTGCCAGTTTTGATGCTTTTTATTTGCTTTTGTTGTCTGATTGCTGATGCTAGCACTTCCAACACTATGTTAAACAACAGTGGTGACAGTGGACAACCCTGTTGTGTTCCTGATCTCACAGGGAAAGCTCTCAGTTTTTCCCTCTTGTGGATGATATTAGCTGTGGGCTTTTCATAAATGGCTTTTATGATGTTTAAATACATTCCTTCTATCCCGACTTTCTCAAGCGTTTTCATCAAAATAGGATGCTGTATTTTGTCAAATGCCTTTTCTGCATCTATTGACAGGATCATGTGGTACTTATCTTCTCTTTTATTAATGTGATGTATCACAGTTATTTATTACCAAATATTGATGCAGCCCTGCAGCCCAGGAATAAATCCCCCTTGATCATAGATCTTGTTTATTTTTTTAAATCCATTGTTATATCCTATGTCTTTTAATTGGAGCATTTAGTACATTTACATTTAGTGTTAATATTGAAAGATATAAGTTTAGAATCATTGTGATGTCTGTAGGTTTTATGTGTGTAGTGTTGTCTCTGGTACTTTGTGGTCCTTGCAACATTTCACTCACAGAGTCCTCCCGAGGATCTCTTGTAAGGCTGGTTTACTGGTGACAAATTCTTTCAGGTTTGTTTGTTTGGGAAAACCTTTATCTGCCCTTCTATTATGAAATACAGGCTTACTGGGTAAAGGATTCTCGGCTGCATATTTTCTCTGTTCATCACATTGAAGATTTCTTGCCATTCCTCTCTGGCCTGTCAAGTTTCAGTAAGTAGGTCTGCTACTACCCTTATGTGTCTACTTTTGTATGTTAAGGCCGGTTTATGCCTAGCTGCTTTATAAATTCTCTCTTTATCCTTGTTTTATGCCAGTTTCACTATGATATGTTATGCAGCAGATCCATTCAAGTTACGTCTGAAAGGAGTTCTCTGTGCCTATTGGATTTCAATGTCTGTTTTCTTCCCCAGATCAGAGAAGTTCTCAACTATGATTTGTTCGAGTATACCTTCAACCCGTTTCTCTCTCTTCTTCTGGAATTCCTATAATACAGTTATTGTTCTGCTCGATTGCATCACTTAGTTCTCTAATTCTCCCCTCATATTCCTGGATTTTTTTATCTCTCTTTTTTGCAGCTTCCTCTTTTTCCATAATTTTATCTTCTCATTCACCTATTCTACTCTCTGCCTCTTCAATCCGTGCTGTGGTTGCCTCCATTTTATTTTGCACCTCATTTATAGAATTTTTAATTCATCATGACTATTTTTTCTTCTGTGGTATCTGCAGTATTAGATTCTCTTCTGTTTTCTATACCTTTTTCAGGCCCAGCCATTAATCTTATGACTATTATTCTGAATTTTTTTTTCATTTATGTTGCTTATATCCGTTTTGATAAATTCTTTAGCTGTCACTTATTCCTGGAATTTCTTTTGAGGAAAATTTTTCCATTTCATCATTTTGGCTAGTTTTCTGTCCCTTGTGAGTTTTAAAAGCTTGTTATGTGCTCTGCACCTGTAAGCACTGCTATATTAAAGGGGGGTCATACACTGTCCAGGGCCTGTCCCTTCAGGAGGTGTTTTTCAGAGAGTGTTACTTGCTCTCTGTTATTGTGATTTTGGTTATTTTATTTCTCTACTCATAGTGATGTTTTGGACTCTCCATAAGGTATGCTTTGACTTATTCCTTGAAGTAGCCCTGGAGAGGAAAACAAACAGACAAATAGGAAACAAAAACATGCAAACACACTGACAAATAAAACAAACAAAGGGAAAAAACACAAACAAACAAATAAAAAATCCAAAAGTAAAAAACCAGAAACACCAGCTACAAGTAAAGTACAGGGTGGAAGCAGTGCTGATGGAAGAACACATAAAAAGAGAGAAATGACAGGGGCGGCAACAAAGAGAAAATAAACATTGACCAGGCAGAGAGACTAAATGACTTAATCCAGAGAGAGAGAAAGGAAAATAAAGAAGGAGGCGGGGAAAAAAATGAAGATAAAGTTACCCAGACAGAGAAATTATAGGGCTTGATTATTCCAGAGAGAGAGAAAGGAAAGTAAGGAAAGAGGCGTAGAACATGTATCAAGAGAATGGATTAAATATGTCTGTTTAGGGGCGCCTGGGTGGTTCAGTCAGTTAAGCGTCTGACTTCAGCTCAGGTCACGATCTCGAGGTCCATGAGTTCGAGCCCTGCATCGGGCTCTGGCTGATGGTTCAGAGCCTGAAGCCTGCTTCCGGTTCTGTGTCTCCCTCTCTCTCTGCCCCTCCCCCGTTCATGCTCTGTCTCTCTCTGTCTCAAAAATAAATAAAAAATGTTAAAAAAAATATGTCTGTTTAAACAAACCAAAAACCAGAGTAACCAGCCTAAAGGAGGGAAGAGATAAGAAGGAGAAAAGGAAGGGAAAATATACCTAAATAACAAGAAAAGTCCTGGAGTTAATCCAGGCTATGCAACAGTGTTGCTTTGGAGGACAGGGCCATCTGGTTCCATGGCATCTATCCTTCTCCATTAGATATGCAGTTACCAGGTGCAGAGGGGCGTGGCTTGGTGTAAGCTGGTCCAGCCTCCACTGTGAGCCCCATGGACTGATCCCTGAGGCCCCACCTTGATGGGGGGGCAGAAAATGGCAATCCCCCAGACTCTTCTCCATGGACCTGGTGGACTCCATTCAATTCATCCTCACTGTGCCGGGGTCACAGACAGTGTGGTCCTTCTCACTCTGCTGACTTCCCTGCCCCAGCGCTTGGCTAGGATTCAAACTGCTGCTCTGTGTGCTCCAGCACTGGGGAAGCACCTTTCTGTACAGCCAAATATGTGGTACCAACTGGTTTTGTCTCTACTGCAGTACTTCAGGGAGGACCACCTTCTGTTGTGGACTGCGCCCATGACCTAGCCACTGAGTTCAGGGGTGGTGGACTCAGGAATGCTTTGTCCTGTCCCACAGCCCTCCAGGGAGAGGACCACTTTCTCCTGCTGAGGACTGTGCCCTCTACCTAGCCACTGAGCTCAGGAGTGGCGGATGTAGGCAGGCTTTGTCCTGTCATGCAGCACTCCAGGGAGGAAGTCACTTTCTCCTACTGCAGACTGCATCCCTGACCTACCACCGAACATGAGGGTGGCTCCCCTACTCCCCAGGTGCGTGAACAGGGCAGTCTGCCCCAGTTCAATGAAAGCCCAGCAGTTAAAGAGTCCCAGTCCGAGGTTTTTCTCTTGTCCAGATATAGCCCTACACTTCCCCAGCCACTCTTTCTCTTCCCTTTGTCTCTCCACGGAAGGGGATCCTTCCCCTCCGTGTCTACATGGCCTGTTTTATCTCCTCCAGTTCACTATCACCCATTTATAGTCCATCAAGATTGTCCTGATGTCTCCTTTTTAGACTCAGTCTCTTTTCCTTCCATACCCTCAGGGTTCAAAGTCCTTTGGATTCAGCCTGTCCTTGTTTCAGAGACACAGGAGGTAAAGATCCCCCTACTTCCCTGCCATGTTGGCCAACCTCCTCCTTTTGATTCTTAAGACTGAAAAGGTGCAGTTTTTGTCTTCACTTAGTTAAGATTGTAGACACACACAATTTTATTTTGCCACATATTACAATTTTTAGTGAAGAATCAGGTAATTTATACACATGTGATCTACGTAATTTGGTAATCTTAAACCACTTTACATTCACTGTAGCTTTAGTTACTGTAAACTAAATCCTTTTTTTTTTAGATATTCACAGCTCCTGTCGCCATCAGTGAGTACCTGTATGTGTTGATTAGTGAAGATTCTGGCTAACTTTTCTTTCTATTTGCCATATATGAACTCTAGTTGATGACTCTGGTCACAAGAGGTATATTCTGTATATGAAATTTCCAAAATATCTTTATAATTCTTATAATTCATAATCCTGTTATCTCCCCCAAATAAGCTAAACTTCATTTTTTGAACACTTTTGATTATTAATTTATCATTTTTTTTCAAATATATGTAGAAGTTGTAACTCTGTAGTAAGTATCACATATAGCTTTAAAAAACTCATAGAGAGGCATCTGGGTGGCTCAGTTAGTTGAGTGTTGATTTTGGCTCATATCATGATCTCACAGTTGGGAAGTTCAAGCCATGCATCAGGCTCACTGCTGTCAGTGCAAAGCCTGCTTCAGATCCTCTGTCCCCCTCTTTCTCTGACACTCTCTCTTTTTTTCTCTCTCTCCCACACTCTCTCTTTTTTTCTCTCTCTTAAAAATAAATAAACATTAAAAAGAAACCACAAGAATATATGTTTGCCTCTAAGAAACTCAATGCAATTCCTATCAAAATAACACCAGCAGAATTCACAGAGCTAGAACAACAATCCGAAAATTTGTATGGAACCAGAAAAGACCGTAAATAGCCAAAACAATCCTGAAAAAGAAAACCAAAGCTGGAGGCATCACAACTCTGGACTTAAATCTGTATGACAGAACTGTAATCATCAAGACAGTGTGGAAATGGCACAAGAACAGACATATAGATAAGTGGAACAGAATGGAGAACCCAAAAATAGACCCACAAAAGCATGGCCAACTAATCTTTGAGAAAGCATGAAAAAATATCCAACGGAAAAAAGACTGTCCCTTCAGCAAATGGTGTTGTGAAAGCTGGACAGTGACATGCAGAAGAATAAACATGGATCACGTTCTTAAACTGTACACAAAAATAAATTCAAAATGGATTAAAGACCTAAATGTAAGACAGGAAGTCATCAAAATCCTACAGAAGAAAACAGGCAACAAGCTCTGTGATCTCAGCCATAGCAACTTCTTACTTGACATGTCTATGGAGGCAAGGGAAACAAAAGCAAAAATCAAGTATTAAGACTTTATCAAGATAAAAACCTTCTGCATAATGAAGGACACAATCAGCAAAAGTAAAAGGCAACTGACGGAATGGGAGAAAATATTTGCAAATGTCATATCAGATAAAGGGTTAGTATCCAAATCTATAAAGAACAGATCAAAATCTACTCCCAAAAAACAAATAATCCAGTGAAGAAATGGGCAAAAGTCATGAACAGACACTTTTCCAAAGAAGACATTAAGATGCTAAAGACACATGAAAAAATGCTCTACATCACTCATCATAATGTAAATACAAATCAAAGCCACAATGAGATACCACCTCACACCTGTCAGAATGGCTAAAATTAACAACTCATGAAACAACAGATGTTGGCGAGGATGCAGAGAAAGAGGAATCCTTTTGCACTGCTGTTGGGAATGCAAACTGGTGCAGCTAATTTGGAAAACAGTATGGAGGTTCCTCCAAAAAGTAAAAATAGAAAAATACAACCCAGGATTTGCACTACTAGGTATTTATACAAAGGATACTGGAGTGCTGTTTTGAAGGGGCACATGCACCCTAATGTTTATTGCAGCACTATTGACAATAGCCAAAGTATGGATAGAACCCAAATGTCCATTGACTGATGAATGCATAAATAAGATGTGGTATATATATATATATATGGTATATATACACAGTGGAATGTTACTCGGCAATCAAAAAAATGAAACGTTGCCATTTGCAACACCATGGATGGAACTAGTGTGTATTATGCTAAGTGAAATAAGTCAGTCAGAGAAAGACAAATATCACATGAATTCACGAATACATGGAATTTAAGATACAAAACATATGAACATAAGGGAAGGGGAGCAAAAATAATATAAAAACAGAGAGGGAGAGGAACCATAAGAGACTTAAACACAAAGAACAAACTGAGGATTGCTGGAGTGGTGTTGGGTGGGGGGATGGGCTAAATGTGCAAGAGACATTAAGGAGCACACTTGTTGGGATGAGCATTGGGTGTTATAAGTATGTGATGAATCACTAAACTTTATTCCTTAAATCATTATTGCACTATATGTTAACTAATGTGGATTTAAATTTAAAAAATAATTGATTAAAAATGTAGAACACTTATGATCTGTGCTTAGTGCTTAAAGAGATAATAAACAAGTGATGAGATGTGAAGAATTTAAAAAAGAATTTCATTTTTATTTATGAGTCTTTAACTCTATTTCTGAGATTGACTCTAAGTCCATTCAGACACAGGCCCTTTCCCTCCATCTATAATTGTTCTAGATCTTCTTCCTTCTACATCTTCAAGCCTGGAGAAAAGTTAGGGCTGGACTTTGTGGGAAGAAAAAGAAAAAAGTAAAATTATTTCAACTTTATTTTCCTATATACATTGATTTCAGCATGTGCTGAATTCCCAGAAAGTGCCAGAAAATGGATTTCCTTTTGTAATCTATTCCCTTGGTTTAGAAATAATCATGTTTACTCAACTTTTTCAAACTCCCTTATGTACCCTAAAGAAATGCATCATTTTTCAAATTATTGTTCCGTATATAAAATAAAATTTACTACTGAAAATTGATCTCAATTGGCAGATTTAATAGTTCGATATTATAAAACAAAATGGAAATTGAGAAACAAACACCTGTTTTCTCTTGTGTTTTTTATTTTAGTCATTCTGACAGGTGTGAGGTAATATCTCATTGTAGCTTTTATTTGTATTCCTTGATGATGAATGATGTTGCACATCTTTTCATTTGTCTCTTGGGCATCCATCCATATGCTTTCTTTGAAAAAAAATTCTATTCATGTGTTATGCACATTTTTAATTGTATTACTTTATTTTGCATGTTAAGGGTTTTTTTTAATGTAATTTATTGTCAAGTTGGTTAACATACATTGTATACAGTATGCTCTTGGTTTTGGGCGTAGATTCCCGTGATTCATTGCTTACATACAACACCTAGTGCTCTTCTCAACAAGTGCTCTCCTCAATGCCCATCAGCTATGTTCACCTCTCCCCTGCCCAAGCATCAACCCTCAGTTTTTCTCTGCATTTAAGAGCCTCTTATATTTTGCCTCCCTCTTTCTCTGTTTGCAATTATTTTTCCCCTTCCAACTCCCCATGGTCTTCTGTTAAGTTTCTCAAGTTCCACGTATGAGTGAAAACATATCTGTCTTTCTCTGACTTATTTCACTTAGCATAATACACTCCAGTCCCATCCACGTTATTGCAAATGGAAGGATTTCGTTCTTTCTCATTCCAAGTAGTGTTCCATTGTATATAAAAACCACATCTTCTTTATCCATTCATCATTTAATAGACATTTAGGCTCTTTCCATAATTTGGCTATTGTTGAAAGTGCTGCAATAAACATTGGGGTATATATGCCCTTATGAATCAGCACTCCTGCATCATTAAGACAAATTGCTAATAGTTCTATTGCTGGGTTGTAGGGTAATTCTATTTTTAATTTTTTGAGAAACCTCCACCCTGTTTTCCAGAGTAGCTGCACCAGTTTGCATTCCCACCAACAGTGCAAGAAGGTTCCCATTTTTCCACATCCTCGCCAACATCTGTTGTTTCCTCAGTTGGTAATTTTAGCCACTCTGACTAGTGTGAGGTGGTATCTCAGTGTGGTTTTGAATTGTATTTCCCTGATGATGAGTGACATTGAGCATCTTTTCATGTGTCTCTTGGCCACCTGGATATCTTCTTTGGAAGATTCTATTCATGTCTTCTGCCCATTTCTTCACTGGATTATTTATTTTTCAGGTGCTGAGTTTGGTAAGTTCTTTATAGATTTGGGATACTAACTCTTTATCCGATATGTCATTTGCAAATATTTTTCCCCTTTATCCGATATGTCATTTGCAAATATATTTTCCCATTCTGTCGGTTGCCTTTTAATTTTGTTGACTGTTTCCTTTGCAGTGCAGGAGCTTTTTATCTTGATGAGGTCCCAATACTTGATTTTTGCTTTTAATTCCCTTGCTTTTGGAGACATGCAGAGCAATAGATTTCTGTCGCTGAGTTCAAAGAGGTTGTTGCCTGTTTTCTCCTCTAGGGTTTTGATGATTTTCTGTCCCACATTTAGGTCCTTCATACATTTTGTGTTTATTTTTCTGTATGGTGTAAGAAAGAAGTCTAGTTTCATTCTTCTGCATGTCAGTGTCCAGCTCTCCCAGCAGGATTTGCCGAAGACACTGTATTTTTTCCCATTAGATGCTCTTTCTTGCTTTCTTAAAGATTAGTTGGCCATACATTTTTGGGTCCAATTCTGGGATCTTTAGTAATCAGTCAACAAAGTGCATTTTGAGTTTCATAAGTTCTTTACATATTTTAGATTCTAACCCTTTATCAGATATGTCATTGCAGATATCTTCTCCCATTTCATAGGTTGTCTTTTAGTTTTGTTGATTGTTTCCTTTGCTGTGCAGAAGCTTTTTACTTTGATGTAGTCCTAATGGTTTATTTTTGCTTTTATTTCCCTTGCCTCAGAGGACCTATCTATAAAAAGTTGCTATGACCTACATAAAATAAGTTAGTGTTTCTACTCCCTTCTAGAATTTTTGTGGTTTCTGGTCTCACATTTAGGTCTTGTATCCATTTTGAATTTATTTTTCTGTATGGTGTAAGAAAGTGGACCAGTTCCATTATTTCACATGTTGCTGTTCAGTTCTCCCAACACCGTTTGTTGAAAGATTGTCTTTTCCCCTTGGATATTCTTTCTTGATTTGTAAAAGATAGATCGATCATATAATTGTGGATTTATTTCTGCTTTTTTTTTCTATCCCACTGATCTATGTGGCTATTTTTGTGCCAGTACCATATTGTTTTGATTAGTAGAGCTTTGTACTGAAACTTGAAGTCAGGAATTATGATGACTCAAGTTTTGGTTTTCTTTTTAAATTTTTTAACGTTTATTTATTTTTGAGACACATAGAGATACAGAGCTCAAGTGAGAACGGGGTAGAGAGAGAGGGAGACAGAAATCTGTAGCAGGCTTCAGGCTCTGAGCTGTTAGCACAGAGACAGACATGGGGCTCAAACTCACAAACTGCAAGAACATGACATGAGCTGAAGTCAGATGCTTAACTGACTGAGCCACCCTAGTGCCCCTTGTTTTTCTTTTTAAACACTGTTTTGGCTGTATGGAGCCCTTTGTTTCTTGATTCAAATTTTAGATTTGTTCTAGCTGTGTGAAAAATGCTGTTGGTATTTTGAAAGTGTTTGCAGTAACTGTGTAGATTACTTTGGGTTTTATCAACATTTTAACAATCTTAATTTTTCCAATACATGAGCATGGAATATTTTTCAATTTCTTTGTGTCATCTTTAATTTTTTCATCAGTTTTTTTTTAATAGTTTTCACAGTACAAGTCTTTCATCTATTTGGTTCTGGTTATTCCTAGGTATCTTATTATTTTGTGTGCAATTGTAAATGGGATTGTTTTCTTAATTTTACCTTCTGCTGTTTCCTTATTGGTGTAGAGCCAAGCAACAGATGTGTGTACATTCATTTTGTATCCCGCAACTTTTGGGAATCTGTTAATAAGTTCTAGCAGTTTTTTTAATGGATTCTTTAGGACTTTATATTTAGTGTATCATGTCATCTGCAAATACTGAGATTTTTACTTCTGCCTTACGAATTTGGATTCTTTTTGTTCCTTTTTATTGTATTCTGAATATTCTGGCTAGGACTTCCAGTAATATGTTGAATGAAATTGGTTTGAGTGAACATTCTTGTCTTGTTCCTGAACATAGGGGGATATTGCATTGTTATTTTTCCCCCCTTTTAGGATGATCTTATCTGTGGGATTTTCATATACAGCCTCTATTATGTTTCTCTCAACTTAAAGTGTTTAGAGATTTCATCATGAATGGATGTTGTTGTTTGTCGAATGCTTTTTCTGCATCACTTGTAATCATCATATGATTCTTATGTTTTGTTGTATTGATGTTATGTATCACATTGACTGATTTGCAAATATTGGACCATGCTTTCAATCCTGAAATAAATCCCACAAGATCATTGTGAATAAAAATGTAAATCCATTGTTGAATTCATTTTGCTAATATTTTTATATTAGCAAGATCATCATATATATGTATATATGTATATATGCATGTATGCATCCATATGTATATATACATATATATACACACATACATATTGCAGAACTGGTTCAGTTGTCACAAACTACTTTAGTTTGTGTTTGGGAAACTTTTATTTATTTATTTATTTATTTATTTATTTATTTTTCCTTCTTTTTGAATAAGCCTTGCTGGATAGAGTATTCCTGGCTGAAGATTTTTACTGCCTTCTGGCTTATAAAGTTTCTCTTGACAGATCGCCAACTAGCCTTATGGGTTTTCTGTCCTATATGAATGTTCTTTTTGGTATTGCCATTTTTAATTTTTTTCTTTATCACTATATTTTGCAAATTTAATTACAATATATTTTGGTGTCTGTCTACTTTTGTTGCTATGGATTTGTGTTCTTTGTGCCCTCTGGATCTGAATTTTTGCTTTGTTCCCCAGATTAAGGAAGTTTGAAGCCATTATTTCTTCAAATAAATTTTCTGTCCCCTTTTTTCTCTCTTCTTGGATGCCTATCAAACGAATGTTATTATGTTTGATAGAATCATTGAGCTCTCTACGTCTATTCTTGATTTGCATAATTATTTTCTCTCTTTTGTTCAGCTTGATTACTTTTCATTACTCTGTGTTCTAGGTCACTAATGTTTTCCTCTCTTTCTTCCATCCTACTGTTCATTCTGTCAAACATGTTTCTCATTTCATTAATTGTGTCCTTCATTGAATGCACTTCTGTGAAGTGTCCCTAGTTCACCAGAACCTGGAACTTTGTAAGGGTATCCTATATGTTTTGTGTATGCCCTTCTCTTGTATATTAGTCACTGTTCCTTTCAGTGCACTTGTCTGCACTGACTCTGCCCATTGCGGAATGTGCTTCCTCTCTGTGATGTTCATGAGACTTGGATATGCATGCTCTGAGGGAGTGTGCTTGCTTGGAAACTTAGGACCTTGATGGCAGTGGTAGCAAAAATTGTGTTGGTCCTCTAGTCCTATGCTGGATGACCAGAAGTGCTGTGGTGGCTGGGGTCTTTGCACCAGGGCAGCTAGTGTCCAAAAGCTGGGACTGCCTGGGCTTGCTATGCAGCAGCACCTATGCATCTGGTGGCTAGGTGTGGTACACGATCATGCCTGGGAGTTCATAGTTATGCATAGCACAGCAAATGTGTGTTTCTTGCTTTGCCCCTGGTGCCTAGAAGGTTGCATATGGCTTTAGCAAAATTTATACTGAGCCCAGGTCTGAGATTACCTGGCTTGGAGTGGTAGAGTCTTCAGGAGAAATCATGGGTGTGGTGTACTGCAGCAGGTTAGGTACCAAGTGTCTATGTAGCTCCTCCTACAGCAGGTGAAACTTTGTTCATGCTGGGGGGTTGGGGAGGAAAATGTGGCCTGCCAGCTCCCTCATTTTCAGAAAAGTCCCCAACACTCTCTGAAATCAATATGAAGAGATCTGTCTCCTGTTTGGCACAGAATTTTGTAAACTGTCATGTTTATTTTGCTGTTCCATGCTGCTGCTGTCTCTTTAAGGGCAGTGACCCACCTATCACTCACCCTCTTGGCTCACCCAGTGCTGAGTCAGCTGACTTCTAAACCTCCAGGCTCCAAGTCCCACTGACTTTGAAACGTCACGGAAATCAACCCATCTGGTTTTTAAAGCCAAATGCTGTGGGGATTCGTCTTCTCTCTGTGAACTTCCTGGTGGGATGATCTATTTTTCAGCCATCTTTACATCTCCAGCTAACTCCCTCCTGTAGGCAGCCTCCCTCCACTTTCCTGACCTTCTTAAACTTTCAGATGCAGCTTCTCCATATTTAGTTGTGTCGTTTGTTCTGTCAGTCTTTACATTGCTCTCTGGTTTATTGACTTGGATATAAATGATATGTAGTTGTAAACATGGGACGGGATGAGCTCAGGGTTTGAATTCCACCATCTTCCCAAGCCCCTCACAATTAAGTTTAAAATAGGTAGAATATCAAGGTGAACCTCATTTAATAACATTAACCCTTTAAAAGCCAAGTGTTTTCTCTGGCTGGTCACAGAGGAAGAGTTCAGAAATTTGAAATATGAGAAATGTTCACCACGCTATTGCTGGAGAGGGGCAGACATAACAAGGAATATGGGTAACCTTTTACCTGAGAATTGCCCACAATGGACAGCTAGCAAAGACAACTGGGACCTAGGTCTACACCCACAAGGAACTGCATTCTGTCAACAACCTGAATGAGCAGAGAACAAATGTTTCCCCAGAAGATCCACATGAAAACTCTACCTGGCCAACATCTTGATTTTAGCCTAAGCAGGGAACCCAGGCTTACTATGCTAGATTTCTGACCTATAGCATTTTGAGCTAAAAAAAAAATGAATGTTGTTTTAAGCCATTAAAGTTGTGGTCATTTTATATGCATCAGTAGAAACTAAATACACCAATACTTTGAGTGAGAAAAATAAATCTGTAAACGTGGGTTAAAATTTTCTTTTTTTCATCTTTTTTTTTAAATTTACATCCAAGTATAATGTCCTCCTTCAACTCTTCCTACAGTCTTTTAAAATCTAGCTTGTCCAAAAAGGGAACCAGTTCCTGCCAGGCAACTTCCTTGCACTGCACAAACACCCAATGCTGTGCTTCTGCGGATCCATCCCTCCAGCGGGCCTGATTCACTCCCAGTGCTGCAGAGCCCCTCCTGAAGCGGATCTCCGAAGGAAAAGCATGCTGAGACTGCCCCTCCTGCCCCCATGCACCTTTCCGATCTATCCCAAATAATATGCCAGATACCCAGCACCACAAGCCTGGCAGGGTGCAAGTAGCCCAGACGGGCCACAACACCCCACAGTGAATCTTGCCCCTAGGAGTGGGGAAGAGAAGGCAACACCAGTTTGTGGCCCCATCAGTGGGCTGGGGGCAGACATCAGGTCTGACTAAG
The DNA here is from genome assembly GCF_016509475.1 of Prionailurus bengalensis. Lineage (NCBI taxonomy): Eukaryota > Metazoa > Chordata > Mammalia > Carnivora > Felidae > Prionailurus > Prionailurus bengalensis. The sequence goes on along the minus strand of NC_057361.1, from coordinate 74,895,132 downwards.
GCCCCGCCCACCAATGGAAGTTATTCAAGACAGCACAGGGGAAGTGCCCCACACTTCCGCACCACTCCAGGGACTATCCAAAATGACGAAATGGAAGAATTCCCCTCAAAAAAACGTCCAGGAAATAACAACAACTAAAGAACTGATCAAAACGATTTAAACAACATAACAGAAAGTGAATTTACAATAATAGGCATAATATTAACCGCTGGGCTTGAAAAGAGTATAAAGGAGAGCAGAGAATCTCTTGCTACAGAGATCAAGGGACTAAGGAACAGCCAGGAGGAGCTAAAAAATACTATCCATGAGCTGCAAAATAAAATGGAGACAACCACGGATGGGACTGAAGAGGCAGAGGAGAGAATAGGTGAAGTAGAATATAAAATTATGGAAAAAGAAGAAGCTGAGAAAAAGAGAGATAAAAAATCCAGGAGTATGAGGGGATAATTAGAGAACTAAGTGATGCAATAAATAGAAATAATCTATGCATAATTGGTATCCCAGAGGAGGAAGAGAGAGGGAAAGGTGCTGAAGGTGTACTTGAAGAAATCATAGCTGAGAAATTCCCGGATCTGGGGAAGGAAAAAGGCACTGAAATCCAAGAGGCACAGAGAACTCCCTTCAGACGTAACTTGAATCAATCTTCTGCATGATATATCATAGTGAAACTGGCAAAATACAAGGATAAAGAGAAAATTCTGATAGCAGCTAGAGATAAACATGCTCTAACATATGAAGGGAGACCTAAAAGACTCGTGACCGATTTCTCTACTGAAACTTGGCAGGCCAGAAAGGAATGGAAGGAGATCTTCAATGTGATGAACAGAAAAAATATGCAGCTGAAATCCTTTATCCAGCAAGTCTGTCATTTAGAATAGAAGGGGAGATAAAGGTCTTCCCAAACAAACAAAAACTGAAGGAATTCGTCACCACTAAACCAGCCCTACAAGAGATCCTAAGGGGGATCCTGAGAGACAAAGTACCAGAGACATTGCTACAAGCATAGAACATACAGACATCAAAATGATTCTAAACCCGTATCTTTCTATAATAACACTGAATGTAAACGGATTAAATGCGCCAACTAAAAGACATAAGGTATCAGAATGGATAAAAAAACAAGACCCATCTATTATCTGTCTACAAAAGACTCATTTTAGATATGAGGGCACCTTCAGATTGAGAGTGAAGGGATGGAGAACTATTTACCATGTTACTGGAAGCCAAAAGAAAGCTGGAGTAGCCATACTTATATCAGACAAACTAGACTTTAAATTAAAGGCTGTAACAAGAGATGAAGAAGGGCATTATATAATAATTGCAGGGCCTATCCATCAGGAAGAGCTAACAATTATAAATGTCTATGTGCCGAATACAGGAGCCCCCAAATATATAAAACAATTACTCACAAACATAAGCAACCTTATTGATAAGAACGTGGTAATTGCAGGAGACTTTAACACTCCACTTACAGAAATGGATAGATCATCTAGACACACGGTCAATAAAGAAACAAGGGCCCTGAAAGATACATTGGATCAGATGGACTTGACAGATATATTTAGAACTCTGCATCCCAAAGCAACAGAATATACTTTCTTCTCGAATGCACATGGAACATCCTCAAGATAGATCACATACTGGATCACAAAACAGCCCTTCATAAGTATACAAGATTGAGATCATACCATGCATACTTTCAGACCACAATGCTATGAAGCTTGAAATCAACCACAGGAAAAAGTCTGTAAAACCTCCAAAAGCATGGAGGTTAAAGAACACCCTACTAAAGAATGAGTGGGTCAACCAGGCAATTAGAGAAGAAATTAAAAAAAATATATGGAAACAAACGAAAATCAAAATGCAACTATCCAAACGCTTAGGGATGCAGCGAAGGCAGTCCTGAGAGGAAAATGCATTGCAATCCAGGCCTATCTCAAGAAACAAGAAAAATCCCAAATACAAAATCTAACAGCACACCTAAAGGAAATAGAAACAGAACAGCAAAGGCAGCCTCAACCCAGGAGACAAAGAGAAATAATAAAGATCGGAGCAGAAATAAACAATATAGAATCTAAAAAAAACTGTAGAGCAGATCAATGAAACTAAGAGTTGGTTTTTTGAAAAAATAAACAAAATTGATAAATCTCTAGCCAGGCTTCTCAAAAAGAAAAGGAAGATGACCCAAATAGACAAAATCATGAATGAAAATGGAATTATTACAACCAATCCCTCAGAGATACAAGCAATTATCAGGGAATACTATGAAAATTTATATGCCAACAAACTTGACAACCTGGAAGAAATGGACAAATTCCTAAACACCCACACTCTTCCAAAACTCAATCAGGAAGAAATAGAAAGCTTGAATAGACCCATACCCAGAGAAGAAACTGAATCAGTCATCAAAAATCTCCCAACAAATAAGAGTCCAGGACCAGATGGCTTCCCAGGGGAGTTTTACCAGACGTTTAATGCAGAGATAATACCTATCCTTCTCAAGCTATTCGAAAAAATAGAAAGGGAAGGAAAACTTCCAGACTCATTCTATGAAGCCAGTATTACTTTGATTCTCAAAGCAGACAGAGACCCAGTAAAAAAAGAGAACTACAGGCCAATATCCTTGATGAATATGGATGCAAAAATTCTCAATAAGATACTAGCAAATCGAATTCAACAGCATATAAAAAGAATTATTTACCATGATCAAGTGGGACTTGTTCCTGGGATGCAGGGCTGGTTCAACATTCACAAATCAATCAACGCGATACATCACAATAATAAAAGAAAAGATAAGAACCATATGATCCTGTCAGTCGATGCAGAAAAGGCATTTGACAAAATCCAGCATGCCTTCTTAATAAAAACCCTCGAGAAAGTCAGGATAGAAGGAACATCCTTAAAGATCATAAAAGCCATTTATGAAAAGTTCACAGCTAACATCATCCTCAATGAGGAAAAACTGAGAGCTTTGTCCCTGAGATCAGGAACACGACAGGGATGCCCACTCTCACCGCTGTTGTTTAACAGAGTGTTGGAAGTTCTAGCATCAGCAATCAGACAACAAAAGAAAATCAAAGGCATCCAAATTGGCAAAGATGAAGTTAAGCTTTCCCTTTTGGCAGATGACATGATATTATACATGGAAAATCCGATAGACTCCACCAAAAGTCTTCTGGAACTGATACATGACTTTACCAAAGTTCCAGGATACAAAATAATGTACAGACATCAGTTGCATTCTTATACAGTAATAATGAAGCAACAGAAAGACAAATAAAGAAACTGATCCCATTCACAATTGCACCAAGAAGCATAAAATACCTTGGAGTAAACCTAACCAAAGAGGTCAAAGATCTGTATGCTGAAAACTATAGAAAGCTTATGAAGGAAATTGAAGAAGATATAAAGAAATGGAAATACATTCCCTGCTCATGGATTAGAAGAATAAATATTGTCAAAATGTCAGTACTACCCAAAACTATCTACACATTCAATGCAATCACAATCAAAACTGTACCAGCATTCTTCTCAAAACTAGAACAAGCAATCCTAAAATTCATATGGAACCACAAAAGGCCCCGAATAGCCAAGGTAATTTTGAAGAAGAAGACCAAAGCAGGAGGCATCACAATCCCAGACTTTAGCCTCTACTACAAAGCTGCAACCATCACGACAGCATGGTATTGGCACAAAAGCAGACACATAGACCAATGGAATAGGATAGAAACCCCAGACCTAGACCCACAAACGTATGGCCAACTGATCTTTGACAAAGCAGGAAAGAACATCCAATGGAAAAAAGACAGTCTCTTTAACAAATGGTGCTGGGAGAACTGGACAGCAACATGCAGAAGGTTGAAACTAGAACACTTTCTCACACCTTTCACAAAAATAAACTCAAAATGGATAAAGGACCTGAATGTAAGAAGGAAACCATCAAAACCCTAGAGGAGAAAGCAGGAAAAGACCTCTCTGACCTCAGCCATAGCAATCTCTTACTCGACACATCCCCAAAGGCAAGGGAATTAAAAGCAAAAGTGAATTACTGGGACCTTATGAAGATAAAAAGCTTCTGCACAGCAAAGGAAACAACCAACAAAACTAAAAGGCAACCAACGGAATGGGAAAAGATATTTGCAAATGACATATTGGACAAAGGGCTAGTATCCAAAGTCTATAAAAAGCTCACCAAACTCCACACCCAGAAAACAAATAACCCAGTGAAGAAATGGGCAGAAAACATGAATAGACACTTCTCTAAAGAAGACATCCAGATGGCCATCAGGCACATTAAAAGATGCTCAACGTCACTCCTCATCAGGGAAATACAAATCAAAACCACACTCAGATATCACTTCACGCCAGTCAGAGTGGCCAAAATGAACAAATCAGGAGACTATAGATGCTGGAGAGGATGTGGAGACACAGGAACCCTCTTGCACTGTTGATGGGAATGCAAATTGGTGCAGCCGCTCTGGAAAGCAGTGTGGAGGTTCCTCAGAAAACTAAAAATAGACCTACCCTATGACCCAGCAATAGCACTGCTAGGAATTTACCCAAGGGATACAGGAGTACTGATGCATAGGGGCACTTGTACCCCAATGTTTATAGCAGCACTCTCAACAATAGCCAAATTATGGAAAGAGCCTAAATGTACATAAGCTGATGAATGGATAAAGAAATTGTGGTTTATATACACAATGGAGTACTACATGGTAATGAGAAAGAATAAAATATGGCCCTTTGTAGCAATGTGGATGGAAGTGGAGAGTGTTATGCTAAGTGAAATAAGCCATACAGAGAAGTACAGATACCATATGTTTTCACTCTTATGTGGATCCTGAGAAACTTAACAGAATCCCATGGGGGAGGGGAAGGAAAAAAAAAGGAGGTTAGAGTGGGAGAGAGCCAAAGCATAAGAGGCTCTTAAAAATGAGAACAAACTAAGGGTTGATGGGGAGTGGGAGGGAGGGGAGGGTGGGTGATGAATATTGAGTAGGGCACCTTTTGGGATGACCACTGGGTGTTGTATGGAAACCAATTTGACAATAAACTTCATATATTGAAAAAAAATTCCCTAGTCATACATTAGAAATAGGTCAAACTAGAATTAAATGTCTTGTAAACAAATAAAATAAAATAAAATCTATCTTGTGTGTTATAAGTATGGCTACCCAACTTTCTTTTGATGACCATTAGCATCATAGATTGTTCTGCATCCACTTACTTCCAATATGCATGTGTCTTTTGGTCTACAATATGTCTCTTGTAGGCAGCATCTAGATGGGTTATATCGTCTTATCAATTATGATACCCTATATCCTTTGAATGGAGCATTTAGTCCACTGACAGAGTGAGTACTCAAAGATATTAATTTAGTGCCATTGTGTTGCCTTGAGTTGGAGTTTCTGGTGATGTTCTCTGGGTCTTTCTAGTGTTTGTTGCTTTTGGTCATTTTGTTTTTGTTTTTGTTTTTGTTTTTGTCTTTTCTACACTCAAAGAGTGCCCCCTTACAATTTCTTGCAGGGCTGGTTTAGTGTTCATGAACTCCCTTCGTTTTTGTTTGTCTGGGAAACTCTATATCTTTCCTTGTATTTTGAATGACAGCATTGCTGGATAAAGAATTCTTGACTGCATAATTTTCTGATGCAGCACCTTGAATATATCTTGCCACTCCTTTCTGGCCTGCCGTCTTTCTGTGGCTAGGTCTGCCGTGAATCTGATCTGTTTTCCCTTATGGGTTTAGGACATTTTTCCCTTGCTGCTTTCATAATTCTTTCCGTGTCTGTGTATTTTGTGAATTTGAATATTAATTGCCTTGGTGTTGTCGGTTTTTCTTGAATCTAATGGGAGTTCTTTGTGCTTCTTGGATTTTCATGTCTGTGCCTTTCCCCAGATTAAGAAAGTTTTCTGCTATAATTTGCTCACATAACCCCTCTGCCCCCTTTTCACTCTCTTCATCTTCTGGGACTCATCATTCAGATGCTATTCCTTTTTAATAAGTCACTGAGTTCTCTGATTCTTTCTGATTCTTGCATCTTGTTCTTTTGCCTTAATTTCAGTCTTTTTTCTGTTTCCTTATTCTCCATAGTTTTGTCTTCTATATCAGTGATCCACTTCTCTGTAGTGTCCATCCCTGCCTGACATATATTCAATATTGCATCTTGGTTATAGAATTTTCAGTTTCATCCAGACTAAATTTTACTTCTTTTTTTTATCTACAGAAAGGAATTCTATGCTTTTTTTCTTCCCCAGCTAGTCTTCTTGTTATTGTGGTTCTAAATTCTAGTTCAGACATCTTGCTCATGTCTGTGTTTATTAAGCATCTGGCTGTCATTTCTTCCTGTTTTTTTCTTTTGGGGTGATTTCCTTCATTTATTCCTTGTGGAGGAAGATAAAAATTAATAAAGTTAAAAAATTAAAATTAAGGGGCGCCTGGGTGGTGCAGTCGGTTAAGCCAGGCGCCCGACTTCAGCCAGGTCACGATCTCGCGGTCTGTGAGTTCGAGCCCCGCGTCGGGCTCTGGGCTGATGGCTCAGAGCCTGGAGCCTGTTTCCGATTCTGTGTCTCCCTCTCTCTCTGCCCCTCCCCCGTTCATGCTCTGTGTCTCTCTGTCCCAAAAATAAATAAACGTTGAAAAAAAATGTAAATAAAATCCTATGAATCTAAAAAAAAAAAAAGAAAAAAAATTAAAATTAAAAAAATTAAAAGCAAAATAAAAGACCAAATAAAGGAAGCTAAATCCTAGGTGTGTTTGGGCCAGCTTGTTGAATGAAGTTTGATAAAATGGAGAAAACATGTTATGAAAAGAAAAAAAAAAGTTAAGAAAGGTAAGAAAAAATTAAAATAAAAAATATCTATAATAAAATAGAATAAAATGACATAAAGAAAATGAAATCGAATAAAAAAATAAAAAATAAAGGATAAAAAAATATAAAACAAATTTTTGTCTTTCTGTATCCAATAAAGAGGAAAAAAGAAAACAATTTAATTAAAAGCAGAAGTAAAGAACAAATAAATGAACCATCAAACAGAATGAAACTGTAATGAAGTTACATCTAATTTCCTATAGAACTCAAACTATGAATTCCTCTATAGTCTGTACAGTAAGCAGGTGGAGTGACTTGTGTTGGATGTCTAGAGGATGTGCTTGGAGGGTGCAGTTGGGTAACCACTTGGTGTAACCACTCCATTCTCCACTAGGTGACACTGCTTAGCTTCCTGGAGTGGATCAGTGTGGCAGGCATGTGCTTGCATGAGTCTGTGTGGGAGAGGTGGGAATGAGGACTACCTACCTAGTCTCTGGCACAGGAACTTTATGATCTCACCGACCAGCTATCAAGCACCCCTACTTTGTCTCATGCCTCCCTGCACTCTCGCCTCTACTGTGTCAGTGTACAAGCTGTCTGCCTGCCAGGCAACACCTCCCTCCAGAGTTTTATCTCAGATGGGGTTGTGTTTTGAAACCCACCACTTAAGAGATCCCTGAGGCTTTGACTACCGACTCTCTGGGAAAGGGTCTTGCTAAGCAATGGCTGGGTGCTGACTTGCCCCAGAAAATATTCATGCAATCACACAGTGGCAGCAGTTCAGAGATTATGGCAAACCACAACACATAGCCAGTGACAGGTTTTTCCACACTCTGGCGTCTTTTTCACAATACCAGCAAACATGTCTGCTCTCAAGGGTTCACTGAGACTTTTGCCTGTGTGGAGGCCACATGGCCTCTACAAAATGCACTCCAAGCAGGGGAACCACTTCTGCCCATTTGGCATAGGTAGTCCTCAGACCCCACTGCCTGCTTCTGGGGATTCACCCTACTTCCTCACCAGAAAACCGCCAGTCACTGAGCTCAGAAACCTCAGACTCTTCATTCCACCGTTTATAGAATCCTGGTGGTATTGCAAACCTCTCCTTTCTTCCTGCCCATGGTTTATGGGGAACAAATTTTTGTCAAGTCCTCTGCAAGTGTTTTTACACTTTCTCTCTCTTTCTCTCCATGTTCTTTCAGGAGGAGTTCTTTTCTTGCACAATCCTGATGTGATGCACTCTACCCGCCCCCCCCCCCCTGCTTTCTCTTTCTCTGTCCTGTCTCAACAAAAACAGATCCCTACCCTCGGAGGCTTTCTCTCCCCAGTTCACCCGTCTGCACTTGAGTTCTGTGGCTCAAGTTATGTAGATTTTTGTGTTAATCCTCAGATTAATTTCTTAGGTATTCAAAATGGTTTGGTGCTCATCTAGCTGCATTTCAGGGATTAAGCAAGTTCAGGGTCTCCATGCTCCTCCCAATTCCTCCATTATGTGGTTCCTGCAGGCCTGGGATTTTGACATGAACTGGCATGACCTGTTCTCCCCCCATGGGCAGGGCTGGGGACCTGAGGCTTCATATAAAGTTTTTTTTTTTAATACACTGGATACATTTAGTTTATTTCTTTTTTCATATCAGGTGACCTTTGAATTGTCATGATTCTCTTTCTTGAGATGAATTTATTCTAGTGAGGTATACTTTGTATTTTAAAATCAATTCTATAACATTTTGAGAGAATGTATTCTAGTGAAGTATACTTTGTATTTTAAAATCAATTCTATAACATTTTGAGAGTCATACAATTTATATGCCAGAACATTAATCAGAATCCCTGTTTAGTTAGAGCTGCTAGATTAACAGAAATAATTAGCATTCATGTAAGATTTTTTTGAAGGGTATTCTTACACATTTCATTCTTTTACTAGGTATTCTTACATATCCTATGGAATGTAGAATTTTTAGTATTTGTATTTTTATATGAAATTTATTGTCAAGTTGGTTTCCATACAACACCCAGTGCTCATCCCAAAAGGTGCCCTCCTCAATACCCATCACCCACCCACCCCCTCCCACACCACATCAACCTAGTATCTGTATTTTAAAGATGAGGTAACTGAGGCTTGGTGAAGGTATTATGAAAGGAAATAAGATTCAAACTAGAATTTATATGTAATCTTATATATTATTTCATTTGAATGAACAGAGTTCACTGAAATTTCCTAGATCGTTGGTTGGTGTATTTACACTGTATCATATGCCCAAGGAGTTTCACAGGCTGTTGCATTGTTTTCTGTAACTTCATCTATTGCAAATACCAGCCTTTAAATCATTTCCCATAATTATTAAGAATAATGATACTATATACTTACAAGATATTAGATTATGCCAAAAGAATATATTTTGAAATGTTTTATAATAAAATAAAGTTGATAGTATGTAGCTTTGAAGTTTATTCTAATAGTCATGACATCGAATTTAAAAATCAGTATATATGGGAGAGAAAATAGTTGTATGAGTGTGTATGCAAGATATTACAAACATTGTGGACAGTTGTCAAGTGAAAGCTTCATATTTGCTTATTCCAATATAAACTTCAGTTATATTTACCTTGTCTCCCTTCCCTTAAGTCCCATTAACTTCACCACAAGTTTTTCTACATTAGTTGCTCTGACTGTTCTTTAGAAAACACTGTATTTTGCTTCTCTTTATTTTCCATTGATTTGACTGTTCATCTGGCTGCCTTAAAGCAAGAGTGTATAAACATAGAAAATTTTCATGAAGTCAGCAAGGTTGTTAGGTGTTCTAAGTATAATTTTCTCTTCTGCAGTATCCCCTCATTTGTCATCTTTATATTGGTGCCATTTTTTTTTGTAAATAAATCCTATACATAAGTATCAGAAATCCTCTGTGTAGCTCTTAGTTTCAACCATCTAGATTTATCATAAAGCTTTTATAATAATGCTAATGAAGAATAAGACTGGTTTATTGGTAAAACTTTTATTGGATAGTCCAGAAGCAATAAAATAAAAGGATAGAGAAATAAAAGTGAAATTATAGTAACTGACTGCTCCAGGATCACTTCAAAGTGATTACATATTTAATATTTTATTTTATTAAGAGTATAAATAAAAATATTAAAATTGAGAACAATTAACACATGAAATTACCATGAAATGCCATCAGCAAATTAATCATTGATTCCTCTTGAAGTAATAAATATATTTACTTAGAGTTACAAAATGCTCAGTCCTAATTATCATTTTGATAAATAATACAGTAATTGGATCAGTAAAGTAACTCCTGTGATTTCCTGTTATCTGAAAGAATAGAAAACTCATTTTTCTCATTGTCTCATCTTTAACATTGGATAAGAGAAAAAATATAACATTACTTTAACACTTTTTTAAGTGAAGGTAAAATGAAAACATTTATTTTGCCTATTTTTTATTCCAAGTTTTTATTTAAATCCCAGCTGGTTAACATACAGTGTAATATTAGTTTAAGTTGTATGGGGTGCCTGGATGGCTCAGTCAGTTAGGTCTGACTCTTGGTTTCAGCTCAGGTCATGATCTCATGGTTCATGGGTTTGAGCCCTACATCGGGCTTTGCCCTGACAACACGGAGCCTGCTTGGAATTCTCTCTCTCCCTCTTTCTCTGCTCCATCTACTGCTAACTCTTTTCCCTATTTCTCTCTTAAAATAAATAAATAAAACCATTTAAGAAAAAAATTAGTTTCAGGTGTAGAATTTAGTGATTCATCACCTACATACAAAACACAGTGCTCATCACAAGTACCCTCCTTAATATCCCCGGTCCACCTCCCTCCATCAACGTTCAGTTTGTTCTCTATAGTTGAGTCTCCTATGGTTTACTTCCCTTTACTTTTTTCCCTTCCTCTAAGTTAAACTGTTTTTTTTCCCTGTAAATTCCACATATAAGTGAAACCATATGGTATTTGACTTTCTCTGACTGACTTATTTCACTTAGCATAATACTCTCTAGCTCCATCCGTGTTGTTGCAAATAGCAAGATTTCATTCTTCTTAATGGCTGAATGATATTCCATGTATATATATCACTTCTTAGTTGATGGGTGTTTGGGCTTTTTGCATAATTTGGCTATTGTTGATAATGCTGCTGTAAACATTGGGATACATGTATCCCTTCAAATTAGTATTTTTGTATCCTTTTGGTAAATACCTAGAGTGTAATTGCTGGAATGTAGGGTAGTTCTATTTTTAACTATTTGAGAAACCTCCATATTGTTTTACAGAGTAGCAACACCAGTTTGCATTCCAACCATAATTGTAAGAGGGTTCCCCTTTCTCTGCATCCTCCCCAACACCTGTTGTTTACTGTGTTGTTAATTTTAGCTATTCTGACAGGTTAGTTTTGATTTGTATTTCCCTGATGATCAGTGATTTTGAACATATTTTTATGTGACTGTTAATCATCTGTATGTCTTGTCTATTCATGTCTTCTGCACATTTGTAAATATGGATTATTTTTTTTGGGGGGGGGTGTTGAGTTTTACAAGTTCTTAATCTACTTTGGATATTAACCCTTTATCAGATATGTCATTTGTAAATATCTCCTCCCATCCCATAAATTGCCTTTTAGTTTTGTTGATTGTTTCTTTCACTGTTCAGAGATTTCATTTTCACTAAGTCCTAACCATTTATTTTTGCTTTTGTTTCCCTCACCTCAGGAGACATATCTAGTAAGAAGTTGCTACCCTCTGTGTCAAACGGATTGATGCCTGTTTTCTCCTCTAGGATTTTAAGGTTTCCTTTCTCACGTTTAGATCTTCAATCCATTTTTAATTTATTTTTGTGCATGGTGTAAGAAAGTGGACCTGTTTAATTCTTTTGAGTATTGCTTCCCAGTTCCCAACAAAATTTGTTGAAGAGACTGTCTTTTGCCATTGGATAGTCTTTCCCACTTTTTCAAAGATTAATTGACCATATAGTTGTGGGTTCTCTTCTGGGTTTACTGTTCTGTTCTATTGATCTATGTGTCTCTCTTTGTGCCAGGACCAAACTGTGTTCATCACTAAAGCTTTGTAATATAACTTGAATTGTGGATGTGCTGCCTCCAGTTTTGCTTTTCTTTTTCAAAATTGCTTTGGCTATTCAGGGTCTTTTGTGGTTTCATGCAAATTTTAGGATTATTTTTTCTAGTTTTGGAAAAATGCTGGTGGTATTTTGATAAGGATTGCATTAAATATGTAGATTAATTTGGGTACTATATACATTAAAAATATATATTTGTTCTTCTAATCCATGAGCATGGAATGCTTTTCCATTTATTTGCATCATCTTCAATTTCTTTTATCAGTGCTTTACAGATTTCAGAGTACAGATCTTTTATATCTTGGTTTAGGTTTATTACTAGGAATGTTATGGGTTTTGGAGCATTTGTAAATGGGATTGATTCCTTGATTTATCTTTCTGTTGCTTCACTGTTGGTGTATAAAAATGCAACAGATTTCTGAACATTGATTTAGTATCTTTGACTTTACTGAATTCGTGTATCAGTTCTAGCAATTTTTTGTTAGAGTTTTTGGGCGTTTTCTGTATAGAGTGTCATGCCATTTGCAAATAGCGAAAATTTGACTTCTTCCTTTTGGATTTGGAGGCCTTCCATTTCTTTTTCTTGTCTGATTTCTGTGGTTTGGGCTTCTAGTACTATGTGAAATAACAGTAGTGAGAGCAGATATCTCTGTTTTGTTCTTCACAGTAGAGGATACACTCTCAGTTTTTCCCACTTGAGAATAATATTAGCTGTGGGTATTTCCCATATGGCCTTTATTAGGTTGAGGTATGTACCCTTTAACCCTACTTTGTTGAGGATTTTTATCATGAATGGACATTGTACTTTGTCAAATGCTCTTTCTGCACTACTTAAAGGATTATATGGTTCTTATCTTTCTTTTATTAATGTGGTGTATTACATTGATTGAGTTGCAAACATGGATCCACCCTTGCAACCCAGGAATAAATCCCAGTTCTTCGTGGTGAATGATTCTTTTGATATAGTGTTGGATTTGAGTTGGTATTATTTTATTGAGAATTTTTGCTTCCATGTCCATCAGGAAGAATGGCCTGTAATTGTCTTTTTTAGTGGAGTCTTTGTCTGGTATTGGTGTCAGAGTAATGCTGGCCTCATAGAATGAATTTGAAAGTTTTCTTTCCATTTCAAGTTTTTGGAATATATTTTAAAAACTTTTATTTATTTGTTTTGAGATAAAGATAGAGAGATAACATGGGAGAGACAGAGAGAGAGGAGAGAGAGATTATACTAAGAAGGCTATGCACTGTCAGCTTGGAGCCCAACGCAGGGCTCAAACTCACAAACCGTGAGATCATGACCTGAGACAAAATCAAGAGTCACATGCTTAACCAACTGAGCCACAAGGTGCCCGAGACAGTCTTTTTTTCATTTTTGCTTATTTTAAAAATAAAACATATAAACTGCAACAAAATATATAAATATATATTATATATAATAAATATATAAATGAATATAAAAACACACATAAATATGTATACAATAAATCCAATTAAAGCATTGAAGATATTAAATTCAGAAGATAAGTGACTTGAAACCATTTGCTATTGAAGGCAATTGTCTGAGTTATACTCCTCCCACCCTACCTAGTCAATCTGAGCCTCCCAGGTGCCCCTAGGTTTTGGAATATTTTAGGGAAGAATCGTTACTAACTCTTGTTTAAATGTTTGGGAGAATTCACCTGTGTAGTTATCTGGCCCTGGGCTTTTGTTTGTTGGCAAATTTTTGATGACTGATTCAATTGCTTTGCTGGTTATCAGTGTGGTCAGGTTTTCTGTTTCTCCATGTTTCAGTTTTGGTAGTTTATATGTCTCTAGGAATCTATCAATTTTTTTGCAGGATGCCCAATTTGTTGGCATATAACTTTTCATAATACTCTTAAAGTTGTTTGTTTCTGTGGTAGGTTGTTATTTCTCCTCACTCATTTGTGATTTTTTTTATTAACTTATTTTATTTTTTATTTTTTTTAAATTTACATCCAAATTAGTTAGCATATAGTGCAACAATAATTTCAGGAATAGATTCCTTAGTTCCCCTTTGTGATTTTATTCATTTGGGTCCCTTGTCTTTTCTTCTTGTAAGTTTGTCTAGGATTTTATCAATTTATTTTTTTTTTCAAAGAACCAGCTCCTGGTTTAAATTATCTGTTTTACTTTTTTGTTTTGTTTTCACATCATTTATTTCTCCTCTAATCTTTATTATTTCCCTTCTTCTGTATTTAGACTTTGTTATTTTTCTAGCTCTTTCAGGTATAAGGTTAGGTTGTTTATTTGAGGTTTTTCTTTCCCTTAGGGTAGTCTTGTATTGCTATGTACTTCCCCCTTAGTACCACTTTTGCTGTAACCCAAAGGTTTTGGACTATTGTGTTTTCATTTTCATTCATTTCCGTGTACTTTTTAATTTCCTCTTTAATTTTCTGGCTGACTCATTAATTTTTAGTAGCACATGTTTAATCTCCATGTATTTGTGGTCTTTCCAAATTTGTTTTGTGGTTGCCTTCACGTCTCATAGCATTGGTCTCAGAAAAGATGCATGGTATGATTTCAATCTTTTTGTACTTGTTGAAGTCTGTTATCTATTCTGGAGAATGTCCCATGTGCACCTGAAAAGAATGTGTATCCTGTTGCTTTAGGATGAAATGTTCTGAATATATCTTTTAAGTCCATATGGTCCAATGTGTTATTCAAAGCCCTTGTTTTCTTGTTGATTTTCTCCATACATGATCTTTTCATTGATGTAAATGGAGTGTTAAAGTCCCCTAATATTATCGTGACATTATCAATGATTTCCTTTGTGTTTGTTATTAATTGTTTTACATACTTGGGTGCTTCCATGTTGGGGATGGAATACATATTAACAATTGTTATATATTCTTGCTGGATAGTCCCCTTTATTTTGATATAGTGTCCTTCTTCATCTATTATTACAGTCTTTGTATTAAAATTTGGATTGTCTGATATGAGTATTGCTACCCTGGATTTTTTATTGACATCCATTTGCATGATTAATATGTCTCCATCCCTCACTTTCAGTCTGCAGGTGTCCTGAGCTCTAAAATGAGTCTCTTGTAGGCTGCATATAGATGGGTCTTTTTAAAAATCCATTTCTACACCCTATATCTTTTGATTAGAACATTTCGTCGATTTACATTCAGAGTAATTTTTGAAAGGTATGTATTTAGTGCCCGTTTATTACTTGTTTTGTAATTGTTTTTGGAGATTTTATCTCTTCCTTTCTAGCCTTTTTCAGTTTTTGTCTTTCCTTTCCACTCAAAGAATCCTCTTTAGTATTTCTTGCAAAGCTGGGTTAGTGGCCACAAACTCCTTTGGTTTTTGTTTGTCTAGGAAACTCTTTATCTCTCCTTTTATTCTGAATGATAACCTTGCTGGATAGGGTATTCTTGGCTACAGATTTTTCCCAGTCAGCCTGTTGAGTATATCATGCCACTCCCTTCTGATGTGTCAAATTTCTGTGCAGACATCTGCAGCTAGCCTTATGGGTCTTCACTCATAAGTTAGAGACTTCTTTTGATCTTCTGCTTTTAGATTTTTTTTTTCTTTATCACTATATGTTGAAAATTTAATTACAATATATCTTGGTGTTGGTCTACTTTTGTTTATTCTGGTGGAAGCTCTCTGTACCTCGTGGATTTCCATGTCTGTTTCTTTCCTCACATTAGGGAAATTTTCAGGTGTTATTTCCTCAATTAAATTTTCTGCCCCCTTTTCTCTCTCTTCTTCTGGGACTCCTATGATACAAATGTTATTATGTTTTATTGAGCCACTGAGTTCCCTAAGCCTATTATTATTATTTTTAATTAATTCATGCACCTGCTTTTAACTTATTCACGCACCTGCTTCTTCCATTCTGGTTCATTATATCCAGCCTCTTTCAAATCTCAGTTATTACATTTTTTGTGTGTGACTGATTGTTTTTTAACATTTTTATCCCTGTGGTAAGGTCCTACTTGAAGCCTTCCATTCTTTTCTCAAACTCCGTGAGTATCTTTAAGGTTGTTTTAAATTTTCCATCAGGCATGTTATTTATATCCGTTTTGATTAGATCTCTGGCCATGACCTCTTTTTTTGTTTGATTTGGGATGAATTTCTTGGTCTTGGCATTTCGTCTAAGTTTCTGTCTTTATCTCTGTGTTAGAAAAGGCTGTTATGTTTCCTGCTCCTGAGAGCAGTGGCTTTTTTGAAGAAGAGGCCATATAGTTTCCATGGCCTGGTGCTTCAAGGAGTATGTCTGATGTGTGTTGCATGTGCCCTGCTGCTGTGTTTTGATTGCTCTATTCTTCAGGTCAGTCATCTGTAGAGTCTTTCCTTGCTTGCAGTGGGCAATATTTGGTCTTTGGCCAGAGTGTGGTGGGTTTTAAGTAGGCGCAGTTTGGTCTGCTTGTTAAATGAGATCTGATGCTACTTCCACTAGAATTGAAGCCTTGTAGGAAACATGGTGCAAGGGAGTTTTTTCTAGAGTTCAGTGTAAGAGGCCCACTGCCCTGGGCATACTTTCTGGAGAAAGGCATTACTGTAAGAGGGTGGAGGTGAAGGACTTGGTGTAAGCTTTTTAGGCAAGCAGTGTTGGTGTTGTGCTGTTTACTAAAGTTGGTTTATGCTGAGGGGCAGGGGAGGGAAATGGTACCAATGAATTCTTTTGTCCCTAGTGAGTGGTTTTTGTGCTTGTTGCTCTCAGAGATGCACTGTTTGACGAGTGAGTAATCTATCCTTGTGCATCCCAGGCATTTTTCAGATCACCGTTTCCATGCTGTCTGTCTCTGGGTTGTTTTCCTGCCAGGAGCAGTGCGGCTGTATCCCAGCCAAGTTGGCTGACTTTTAAAACTCCAAAATTTAGGGATATGCCATGGTGGAGGTCTGTACTAATCTTCTCAATAAAGTCTTGCAGCACAGGTACTGATGCAGGCTTGATTGAGAAGGGCTGTCATGTCAAGCTCAGGGTTATGGAACTAGAGCAAGTAGACCAGGCAGGCACTGTCATGTTGAGTTGCCCTCATCAGATGGTTATGTGTCTATACTGAGTGGTGGGGGAGGGAAATGGTGCCTGCTGTCTCTTTGTCCTCAGAGAGGTTTCTTTGAGAATGCCACCTCTCACAGATGCCTTCTAAGTTGTACTCCTCTGTGGAGCCTAGGAGTTCCTCAGGTCTCACCATCCCCAGATTGTTTGCCTGACTTCTCCCCAGAAGTAGAGCAGCAGCCTCAGGGTTTTATCTCAGCCAAACCCGCTGAGTTTCAAAACTCCAGTCTTTGAGCTCTGCTGGGTGCAAAAACTAACAAAAATCAGTCCCTTTAATTTTTCCCAGCCAATGGCTTCGGAGAAGTGTTCTCCTTGTGCAATCACCATGCACTCCTTTCTCTCTCATTTTCTCTGTTACCAAGGGTCTCTTCCCCTCCACAGTACCTGAGATCCGTTTCTCCCCAAAACCATGTCTCCACACTTCCTACCTTCCTCGATGTGGCCTCTTCTTTCCCTCTACTTGTGGAGTTTGTTCTGTCAGTCCTTCGGTCATTTCTTGAGTATTCAAAATTATTTGATAGTTATCTAGCTGTGTTGGAGTGACAAGAAGAGTGTAGGGTCCTCCTACTATGCCGCCATCTTAGTTCCCCTTTACTCTAAAATTTTAAGTGTATCAAGAAATAGTTGATGTAAAATCTCATTTTGAGGTACCTATATTATGTCTGTTTCATTTTTCCCTTTTTAGTAAATGTTGATGGAATCAATTTCAAGTAAAAATTTTACTCAGAGCTTTGGAAAATCAAAAGTATTAGTTTTAATTGAATCAAAGTTGTTGGAAAATAATGGCTACCCTATAAATAGCATCAAACAAATACCCAAATAAGTAAATTATCTGTGCCTTTTCAGAAATGACAGCCATCGAATTTCTAAATAGTTTAAAATTCTGCTTCCCCCATTTTCTTAAGTTTATTTATTTAAGTGATGTCTATACCCACTTGAGGCTTGAGCACATGATTCAAGATTCATGAATCAATCTTGGTAACTTGTGCATTTTTATGAATTATCTTCTTTTTTCCCTTACATTATCTGATTTGTTAGTATATAATTGTTCATAGTAATCTTTTATCACACTATGTGTTTCCATGGTTATCTGTTGTGTTGTTTTCTCTTCCACTTCTCATTTTGGTATTGAGTCTTTTCTCTTTTTTTTCTTAACTTAGTTAAAGAATTGCTAATTGTGCTTATTTTTCTGGAAAAATTGGTCATTACTTTTAATGTTATGTTATTTATTATGGTCTCTATTTCTGAGTTTTCTTATATCCTTCCTCTACTAAATTTCAGCTAAGTAATTCTTTTTCCAGTTCCATGAGGTATAATGTTAAGTTGTTCATTTGAACTTTCTTTCTTAATATAAGCATTTGTAGAATAAATTTCACTCTAGTAACTGCTTTGATGTATCTCATAAGTTTTGGAATATTGTGTTTCTTTTTCTTTTGTTTTGAGACATATTTTGATTTGTTGTTTGATTTCTTTTTTTGTCCCATTGCATGTGCACTAGTGGGTTGTTTAATATTTATCTATTAAATATTTGATATTTACATTGTAGATTTTCTACCTTTGATTTGTTGTTATCTTTAGTTTTGTACCATTGTGGTATTATTTCAGCCTGGTATTATTTCAGTCTTCTTTATAAAATAAAATCCTCGTTCCCGTTTGATTTTTTTCTTTTTGAAATTAGATTATTTATTAAAATGTATTGAAATTTTTGCTTAGTCATATAGATACATTAAAGTTTGAAAACTTGTTTCTTATTTTAACGTGCCAGATTTGTTTCAGATATGGTACACTGAAAGAAGATTGCCTTAGGCTTAGTTTCTTTGTCCTACATTGACGGCATATTGTTCCCCTTCCTCTTCTTCATGTCACCGTCTTTGTATTTCCCTAAATTATAAGCAATAGTAAATTGCAAAGAAGTAGACAAGATGATAAGTGTACATCTTTTGTTACTTTGGAATTTTATTCTCAGCCTCCCATCCCCTCCACTTCTAAAATTGTTCCATTTACAAAACAATAAGTGAATCTAGAATTGTGCCTTTGATGCCAAATTAAACATTCAGATAAACAATCTTTATTAAAATATTTTCTCAACAATACTGTCAAGTTTTATTTAATAGATTTTATCTCAGACTTGTGTGATTTAACTACTTTGGGCTTTAGTCTCTTCATTTGAAATTAAGTATAAAAATTCTTCTCATCTACTAAATAAATTTGTTAATTGAAGTATTGTTGACGTATAGTATTATATTAATTTCAGGTGTACAACATAATGATTCAACAATTCTATACATTGCTCAATGCTCATCACAATAAGTGTAGTCACCAACTGTCACCATACAACATTATTAAAAAGTGAATATTTTACAAGTAAGAATGAGACAGATGAACAAATTTCCAAATTAATATGAAGCAAATTGATTTACAGTTCAAGTATAAAACATCATTAAAGAGTACAATATAGTCACTGTTTTTCTTTATTAATACAAAATTCGTCTACAAGTTTCCTTCCCAGGGCCAGAGATATAAGGTTATGAACTCTGCTTTCTAGAAAGCAATAACAACTATGCCTTTAATAATTTAATACATACCATTGTAAGAATTGGCAGTATATTTAGTAGAAGTGAGGAAATAACCTTTAGAATTTCTGTGAATAACAAAAATTTTATTATTTATACCAGGGATTATTCCATCATTCCAATACTTTTACAGAATCTCATATCTTTTTCAGTATTGGGAACAAAATAATTTGGTTACTTTTTTCATTTCTTACTATAGCAATTAATTAAAAAACTGGGAAGTCATGAAATATTGTGATATATTTTGATATAATTTCACTCAGGTAATTACATTCATGTCTGTATAGAGAGGTGACTGAGATAATGGGCCATAAAATACAGTGATAAGACTTCCTGAAGGCAAGGATCAAACTGAGTGAGCTTTATCAGTTGGTATGATGAACGATTCTCTTGTACACAGTGTACAATCTTCATTCTAGCTAGACCAGTTACTATTTTTTTCATAAATATCTCTGCTGTTCTTATCTCTGTGACTTTGTTCATGTTATTGTATTTTTATTAATTTTTTTCCAACCCTGACCTCTCCTGCACACCTTCTGTTGCAGGTTACACATTTTATGAAACTTTCTATAACAATGTCAATTTTTAAATAATTATCTTTTTTTGAACTATTGATTGTGTTTCTTTCTATCCCACACAGTTTAACATACTATGTTATATTGTAAGATTTTTTTCTTATTATTTAATTAGCTGATCTATTCCTATAAACTACTTTGCAAACTTCTCAGGGCTTTGTTTGAGTATTTGTATTCTCACTGTATACCACAGGTCTAAAATCAAAGTAGCAAATAAACTTATTGAAATTTTCTAAATGAAATAGTTCAGTCTATATATTCTATCATGAAAACTCCTTGCTCATTTTTTAACTTGGATCACTGAGATTTCATTGTATTCTCCAAAACCACCTACAAGGTTTTGATGTATTTACATACACAAACAATCGATCTTTTATTTTTTCATTCATGAGTATGATACTTATTGAACACAATATTCTGTTGCAGATATTGTATTAGAGAGTGAAATTTAAAAAATAAGAATACATAGTAGCTATATTAATATGATTTGGTAGAGAAGAGAACTCATGGACCCCAGAAATGAGATTTATGAATCCCTAGGTATCCATAGACCTCAGTTTAGGAAACCATGATATGGCAACTTCAAAAGATGTATTTTGAGATTTAGAAAGAAAATACAGAGAGAATACTGCCTCAAAATTAAAGTGGAATATAACTAAAGAATGAGAGGGTAGTTAGGGTGTCATATGCTGCAATGAGGTTAACTGAAATGAGAAAAATAAAATTTTCCACTATATTAAAATTTAGGCTACTACAGATGATCTTAGAGCTGTTTAATTGGAATGGAAAGAGCATAAACAAAACTGCAGTGATCTGAGAAATAAATGTTAAGTGGGAAAATTGCTCTTCCTGGGGAGGAAGATTAATGTAAAGAGAGCCATTATACCATAGCAACATATGGTTTTCAATGCAACGTGTGCCCTAAAAAGTAACCTAAATTTTGTCTTGTTCAGTTCTATGTTGCACCCTAGAAGCATAATAAAATAAAATATATTTCAGCAAGAAAAGGAGAACAGAGATTGAATTCAACATAATGTAAAAACAAAACAAAACATGATTTACTAAAATAGCTGCTAGGCCCTTGTCAGGGAAATTATGAGGTATATACCAGTTTACAACCTTTATAAGAACAGGGGTAGTGAAAAATTATTATTTTGTGTACTCTGGAACCACTAGAAATAAGATTGCAAATGTTAGTCAACAGTACATACTAGCCAAACTGATTTGAAACTATAGAGCAGAATGTTTAAGAATGTAGGAAAAAGGCCAGATTTCATGCTCTGACTCCAGTACTTAGCAGACAAATAACTTAAACATTCTGGGTCCCAATTTCCTTTTTTTGCAAATGGAGATAATGGTAATATTTGTGTCAGGTTTATTGTGAGCATTAAATGAGATAATGCACATAAAATTCCTATATCAATTATTTGTTAAGCATTCAATGAGTTTTAGGTAATTGGAATAATAATAAGTTTAAATATAATACTAAAGCATTTTATCAACATGTTTCAGGCAAATAAAACTGTAATCAGTGTATATTCTATATGAAAACTATGTTATCTTAATATGTTTACATCTAATATATCTCACCAGGAACTTTTGTTCTGTATCACCAAGATTAGCAGGATGCTAATGAGCTAATGAATGTAAGAAAAAAAAATTAGTATTCAGAATCTTAATTAAATTGGATTTGATTTTGATTAGTTAAAATTGAATTGCCATGTTAAATCATAATATGGATAAGGTTTATTATTTGTTCTCTATTCTGTACAGTCATTATAGAGTAAAAAAATATTACCAAAAAAGTTAATTTTTAGAAATTTATTCTCACGATTATGGATATTTACATTACTATGGCTTATCAAAAATCAACATTTTTCAATGTTTTCATATTTACAATATAAGTTCAAACTACATAAGAGTTACTTTGGGATGTATTATAGTTTTAGAATATAGATCTGTGTTCAAGGAACTTACTGATATACTGATATCACTGATATACTGATATTACTGATATACTTTAGTATATTACTGACAACTACAAACACACACACATTTAAATGGATCACCCAAACCTACTAGCAATAGTGCAGGATATATTACAGCAAGGTGGTTAAGTACACAAGCTTTTGCATAAGATAGACCCAGGCTAGAGTATCGTCTCTTTCCCTGTCACTGTTTCTTAGTTTCCTCATTGGTAAAATGTAGAAACTAATTATCTTCATTAAATAACATAATATATTATATTACTTAGTTTGGTGCCTGGCATTGAGTAAAAATTAAATAAATGTTAGTCATTATTATTATTTGAAAAACTCTTGGATCTCATGATATGCTTGTGAGGTATTGGTAGTGTTACATTTATGTAGATATTAACTCTAAAACATTGTGGTAAAATCCTGATTTAAATTATTCACTCTTGCATTAAGTTTAGCTTTGACAAATTGAATATTTTTATATGCTTTGCTGTCTGATTTAGAAATGTAGATGTTATGCTGAATATTATTTCATTCAAATGCATCAAAAATGTATTATACTTTCAATGGGAATTTAAGGAGGATATCTAGTACAATTCTACTAGTTAAATAATATTAATAATGGTATCTTATATTTACTTTATAAATATAATCAATTTGATTATTAGAGAAATAAAAACACTGAGTGTTATATTTAATAGCTAAGAGAACAAGGTTGTCCATAAGGGGAAGAAATAAATAATTAATTGGCCAAGCACTGGTTTTTAAAAACCGAACTATGATTAAGTGTCCAGCATCTGTGGTGGGTCCATGTATGTTTCAGCAGAATCATGCATTGTTGCTTTGCTTTTATTTTTAACATTATTTTTAGGAAATTGATATCTCATATTTTATTCAAAGTAGTGAAGTAGTCATCATGGGATAAATTAAGAAATATATTGGGTTTCCCATTCTTAATTTTTATGTTAATATTTTCATTTTTAGTTCAGATAGAACACAGGGTATACATACCTGTCTCATATATATGTGTATACACATATACACACACACACTTAAACATACGCTTAAGGTTTCTAAAGTCACTAATTGGGTTCAGGTTCAAAGTATTTACCTTAGGGAGCAATGGGAGCTGTTGTGTGTTGGGACAAGGATATACTCATGAGATTTGGTAACTGGTCATCTGAATATAAAGTACGTCCCAAAATTTGGATGTTGATTTTGTTTAATCATGTATGTTCCACGTGTAACTATATATGAATGAAATGAGTTTCTGTGTCCTTACTAGAAGCCATTAAATGGCTATTCAGTGTTTTTATCAACATCATCATCATCATCATCATTGGATATGCAGTTTTGAGGCTGCCAAATATTGCTACAGAGATTTTCTTTTCCCTTCCTACACAAATACTGCTGGTGACATAAAAGTTGCAGTGGTAAACAAAACAAAACAAAACAAAACAAAAACCCTTTTGAGGTAAATATCTGTGTTTGTGTATTAGCACTCTATTGCTGCTATAACAAATGACCACGAACTTATTGGCTTAAGCAACACAAATTTATTATCTTACAGTTATGGAGATAATAAGTCTGAAATAAGTTTCACTAGGGTAAAATCAAGAAATTGGCAGGGCTGTATTTATTTTGGAGGTTCTAAGGAAAAACAAATTTCCTTGCCTTTTCCAGCTTTTATAGGCCAACCATATATCTTGGCATGTGATCCTACATCACTCTGATCTGCTTCCATAATAGAATCTCTGATTCTATCTCTGACACTTCTGTTTCCTTAGGGACCCTTGTGATTACATTGTGCACACTCAGATAATCCAGGACAGTGTCATCTTTAAATCACATTTGCAAAATTTCTTTTTCCATGCAGTAAAACATAGTCATAGTTCCAGGGTTAGCATGTGAACATGTTTGCGGAGAGGCATTATTCTGTCTACCATAGCTTATGTGTTATTCAGGAGATAAAAATGTAGTGGTCTAATACACGAATATCCTCTAGATATTCATATTTTTATAATAGTGTAAAGTGATTTTCTAGTCATCAGTTCAAAGTGACAAGAAGTTTATTTTAAGACACTGGTGGTTGAACATTTCAATTAATTTTGACAATTATAATAGCAGTTTAAAAAAGAATAACTGTTCCATAATTTAATATTGTTTGTTGACTAGATACAGTCAAATATTTCTAATTATTTACTAATTAATTTTAAGCCCTTTGTTGCCATACATATTTTTAAGTATTAATTGCAAAATGCTTATTCAAAGTGTATTTCAAGAGTTTTATGCAATTACATATTCTGGGATTGTCTGAGAACAAAATAACTTTGTCTCAGATTAGTGAAAAAAAATACATATTTTCCTTTCTGTTTAGAAAGAATGAGATACTTCCTTTTCTTCATTATAATGTTAATTTATTTATTTTTGAAAGAGAGACCGAGAGAGAGAGATGGAGTACAAGCTGGGGGGTGCAGACAGAGAAGGAGAGAGAGAATCCTGAGCAGACTCTACAATGTCAGTGCAAAACCTGACACAGGACTTGAACTAACAAAACATGAGATCGTGACCTGAGCCTAAATCAAGAGTTGGCTGTTGAACCAATGCACCCCTCATTGGCCACCCATGCACCCCTCTTTTTCTTTCAAATGACTAAAACTGACTTCTTGTTGTGACTGTTGTCTATCAGCCTGGAAGGTCATGGTTTATGTCAGGCCTAACCCTCATGGATAATGTTTACAGTGTTCTCATATGACTTCAAAGTGGAGTAATTGGCTTAAAAATGAACTAAATTGTTTTGAGGCCACAGTAGTAAATACACAGAGAAATTCAGTTTAGTCAGTCTTGTCTAGTTCCTAGATACACATGGTAAAGTATGTTATAAAGTACAATGAGGAACTTTTAACTTTATAAAATTTTTTTTCAACGTTTATTTATTTTTGGGACAGAGAGAGACAGAGCATGAATGGGGGAGGGGCAGAGAGAGAGGGAGACACAGAATCAGAAACAGGCTCCAGGCTCTGAGTCATCAGCCCAGAGCCTGACGCAGGGCTCGAACTCCCGGACCGCGAGATCGTGACCTGGCTGAAGTCGGACGCTTAACCGACTGCGCCACCCAGGCGCCCCATTAACTTTAAAAGAAACTAGTAGCATAGGAATTACAATGCATGTCTTATGTTTTTGTATTTCTGGACAGGGACATTGAAATAGGGATTATAATTAAAGGTTTCAGACCAAACACTCCTAGGTTTTCCTTTATATATTTTCACTTTTAGTCACATTGGAATATATTATTTGTATGAAAAATAATTCAGTTTATCTCATTTTCAAGTGATTGGGCATAGTTATTGTCTGTAGAGAGGGGCAAGAGAGAGAAAATACTCATGATTCCCAGTAGCCTTAATGATTGTTACATAGATTATTTGAAAAGCCTATATACTTTGGTTTAGAAATTTATGTTCCTTCTCAGGAATGACTTATGAACAAAATAAAGGGTATAAGGGAAGATGGCAGCATAGGAGGACACTGGGCTCATGTTATCCTGCTGATCACTTAGATCCCACCCACATTGTCCTCAATAACACAGAAAACCACCAGAAGACTAGCAGAATGGACTCTCTGGAATCAAGTGTAGGCAACAGGCCCACTGAAGAGAGGTGGTGCATGCTACACGGACTGATGGGAGGGAGCCGGGGCAGTGGAGGGGCAGCCCGCTGGGCAAGGCAGAGCCCCCAAAGTCTGGCTTGCAAAAGGGGAGGAGCCGAAATCCGTGAGTTCTGACAGCTAGTGAGACTTAACATCTGGAATGTTAAAATGAAACAGCTCTGTTCTAGGAGAGCAGGGAGGGTGAGAGAACGCCAGGAGGGAGAGTGGATGAGCCCCGGGAGGACAAAGCACCATGGGGGAACAAAGGCACTGGCAAGTGCCATTTCCCTCTCCAATTCTCCAGCCAAAATTCCAAAGGGAACTGGTTCCTGTCTCCGAATTTGCTTGCACAACGCAAATGCCCAATGCTATGCTTCTGTGGGTCCATCCCTTTGACGGGCCTGCCTCCCTCCCAGTGCTGCAGGGACCCTCCCGCAGCGGACCACCAATGGCAAAAATAGCTAAGCCTGCCCTCCTTCCCCTAAGCACCATAAGGATCCACCCCATCTAATAAGCCTTGGGCCTGATCCCATCAAAGCAGGACCACAAGGCTTGCAGTGTGCAAGCAGCCCAGACAGAGGCCACACCACTCCACAGTGAGTCCTGTCCCTGGGAAAGGGAAGATGAGGTACACACCAGTCTGACTGTGGGCCCAGCAGTGGCCTGGGGGCAACATTGGGTCTGACTGCAGCCCTGACCACCAACACAAGGTTATCCAGACAGCATAGGGAAAGTGCCCTGCAGTTTGCACCTACCACAGGGACTAGCCAAAATGATGAAACAGAAGAATTATCCTCAAAAGAAATTCCAGGAAGTAGCAAAAGCTAACAAATTGATCAAAAATGATTTAAGCAATACAATGGAACAAGAATTTGGAATAATAGTCATAAAATTAATCGCTGGGCTTGAATAAAGCACAGAGGACAGAGGACAATTTATTGCTACAGAGGCAAAGGGACTAAGAAATTGTCACGAGGAATTTAAAAAAATGCTATAAATGAGGTGTAAAATAAAATGGAGGTGACCACAGCACAGATTGACGAGGCAGAAGAGAGAATAGGTGAAATAGAAGATAAAATTATGGAAAAAGAGGAAGCTGAGAAAAATAGACATAAAAAAAATCCAGGAGTATGAGGGGAGAATTAGAGAACTAAGTGATGTCATCAAATGGAATAATATCCGTATCATAGGAATTCCAGAAGAAGAAGTCAGAGAGAAAGGGGTTGAAGGTGTATTTGAAGAAATCATAGCTTAGAACTTCCCTGATCTGGGGAAGGAAACAAGCATTGAAACCCAAGAGACACAGACAACTCCCTTGAGATATAACTTGAATCGATCTTCCACATGACATATCATAGTGAAACTGGCAAAATACAAGGATAAAGAGAGAATTCTGAAAGCAGCTAGGGATAAACGGGCCCTAACATACAAAGGTAGACACATAAGGGTATTAGCAGACCTACCTACTTAAACTTGGCAGGCCAGAAAGGAATGGCAGGAAATCTTCAGTGTAATGAACAGAATAAATGTGCAGTCAAGAACCCTTTTTCCAGCAAGTCCGTAATTCAGAATAGAAGGAGAGATAAAGGTTTTCCCAAGCAAACAAAAACTGAAGGACTTCATCACCACTAAAAGAGCTCTACAAGAGATCCTAAGGGGGACTCTGTGAGTATATTCTTGCAGAAACCACAAAGTACCAGAGACACTACTACAAGCATGAAACCTACAGATATCACAATGACTCTAAACCCATATCTTTCAGTAGTAACACTGAATGTAAATGGACTAAATGTTGCAACTAAAATACATAGGGTATCAGAATGGATTAAAAAAAAAAACACAAGGCCCATCTATTTTCTGTCTGCAAAAGATTTATTTTAGACCTGAAAACACCTTCAGATTGAAAGTGAGAGGATGGAGAACTATCTATCATGCTACTGGAGGTCAAAAGAAAGCTGGAGTAGCCGTACTTACATCAGGCAAACTCAACTTTAAATTAAAGGTTGTAACAAGAGGTGAAGAAGGGCATTATACAATAATTACAGGATCTATCCATCAGGAAGAGCTAACAATTATAAATATCTAAGTGCCCAATATGGAAGCCCCCAAATATATAAAACAATTAATTAATCACAAATGTAACCAACCTTATTGATAAGACTGTGGTAAATGCAGGGGACTTTAATACTCAACTTACAACAATGAATAGATCATCTAGACACAGGATCAATAAAGAAACAAGGGCCCTGAATGATACATTGGATAAGATGGACTTGACAGATATATTTAGAACTCTGCATCCCAAAGCAACAGAATATACTTTCTTCTTGTGTGCACATGGCATATTCTCAAGATAGATCACATGCTGGGTCACAAAATATCCCTTAATAAGTATAAAAGAATTGAGATCATACCATTCACACTTTCAGACAACAATGCTATGAAACTTGAAATCAACTACAGGAAAAATTCTGGCAAACCTCCAAAAGCATTGAGATTAAAGAACACCTTAATAAAGAATGAATGGGACAACCAGGCAATTAGAGAAGAAATTTAAAAAAAATGGAAACAAATGAAAATGAAAAAACAACAATCCAAACGCTTTGAGATACAGTGAAGGAAGTTCTGAGAGGAAAATACACTGCAATCCAGGCCTATCTCAACAAACAAGAAAAATCCCAAATACAAAATCTAACAGCACACCTAAAGGAAAGAGAAGCAGAACAGCAAAGAAACCCCAAACCCAGCAGAAGAAGAGAAACAATAAAGATCAGAGCAGAAATAAACAATATAGAATCTAAACAAAAACTGTAGAACAGATCAATGAAACCAAGAGTTGGTTTCCTGAAAAAATAAACAAAATTGATGAACCTCTAGCTAGGTTTCTCAAAAAGAAAAGGTAGATGACCCAAATAGATAAACTCATGAATGAAAATGGAATTATTACAACCAATCCATCAGAGGTACAAGAAATTTTCAGGGAATACTATGAAAAATTATATGCCAACAAACCGGACAACCTGGAAGAAATGGACAAGTTCCTAAGCACCCACACACTTCCATAACTCAAACAGGAAGAAAAAGAAAATTTGAGCAAAACCATAACCAGTGAAGAAATTGAATCAGTTATAAGAAATCTCCTAGCAAATAAGAGTCTAGGACCAGATGGCTTCCTGAGGAATTCTAGCAGATATTTAAAGCAGAGATAATACCTATGAGATAACAGATACCAGAGATAATGTGACACATCACATTAATAAAAGAAAACATAAGAACTGTATGATCCTGTCAATCCATGCAGAAAAGGCATTTGAAAAAATCCAGCATCATTTCTTAATAAAAACCCTCGAGAAAGTCGGGATAGAAGGAACATACTTAAACATCATCAAAGCCATTTATGAAAAGCCCACAGCTAATGTCATCCTCAATGGGGAAAAACTGAGAGCTTTCCCCCTGATATCAGCAACACGACAAGGATATCCACTCTCACCGCTGTTGTTTCACATAGTGTTGGAAGTGCTAGCATCAGCAATCACACAACAAAAGGAAATCAAAGGCATCAAATTGGCAAAGATGAAACCAAGCTTTCACTTTTTGCAGATGACATGATATTATACATGGAAAACCCGATAGACTCCACCAAAAGTCTGCTAGAACTGATACATGAATTCAGCAAAGTCGCAGGATACCAAATCAATGTACTGAAATCCGTTGAATTCTTATACGCTAATAATGAAGAAACAGAAAGACAAATAAAGAAACTGATCCCATTCATAATTGCGCCAAGAATCATAAAATACCTAGGAATAAACCTAACCAAAGATGGAAAAGATCTGTATGCTGAAAACTATAGAAAGCTTATGAAGGAAATTGAAGAAGATATAAAGAAATGGGAAAACATTCCATGCTCATGGATTGGAAGAATAAATATTGTCAAAATGTCAACACTAACCAAAGCTATCTACACATTCAATGCAATCCCAATCAAAATTGCACAAGCATTCTTCTCCAAGCGAGAACAAGCAACCCTAAAATTTGTATGGAACCACAAAAGACCCTGAATAGCCAAGTAATGTTGAAGAAGAAGAACAAAGAGGGGCATCACAATCCCAGACTTTAGCCTCTACTAAAAATCTGTAATCATCAAGACAGCATAATATTGGCACAAAAACAGACACAGGCCAATGGAATAGAATAGGGACTCCCGAATTGAACCCACAAAAGTATGGCCAAGTAATTTTTGATGAAGCAGGAAAGAATATCCAATGGAAAAAAGACAGCCTCTTTAACAAATGGTGCTGGGAGAATTGGACAGCAACATGCAGAAGGATGAAACTAGACCACTTTCTTATACCATTCACAAAAATAAACTCAGAATGTATAAAGGACCTGAATGTGAGACAGGAAACCATCAAAACCCTAGAGAGAAAGCAGGAAAAAAACCTCTCTGACCTCAGCTGCAGCAATTTCTTACTCGATACATCCCCAAAGGCAAGGGAATTAAAAACAAAAATGAACTCCTGGGACCTCATGAAGATAAAAAGCTTCTGCACTGCAAAGAAAATAATCACCAAAACTAAAAGGCAACCAACGGAATGGGAAAAGATATTTGCAAATGACATATTGTACCATGGGCTAGTATCCAAAATCTATAAAGAACTCACCAAACTCCACACCTGACAAACAAATAAATCAGTGAATAAATGGTCAGAAGAAATGAATAAACACTTCTCTAAAGAAGACATCCAGAGGGCCAGCAGACACATGGAAAGATGCTCAACGTCACTCTTCATCAGGGAAATACAAATCAAAACCACACTGAGATACCACCTCACACCAATCAGAGTGGCTAAAATGAACAAATCAGGAGACTATAGATGCTGGAGAGGATGTGGAGAAACAGGAACCCTCTTGCACTGTTGGTGGGAATGCAAACTGTTGCAGCCTCTCTGGAAAACAGTGTGGAGGGTCCTCAAAAAATTAAAAATAGATCTACCCTATGACCCAGCAGTAGCACTGCTAGGAATTTACCCAAGGGATACAGGAGTGCTGATGCAATGGGGCACACATACCCCAATGTTTATAGCAACACTTTCAACAATAGCCAAATTATGGAAAGAACCTAAATGTCCATCAACTGATGAATGGATAAAGAAATTGTGGTTTATGTACACAATAGAATACTACGGGGCAATGAGAAAGAATGAAATATGGCCTTTTGTAGCCACGTGGATAGAACCTTAGAGTGTTATGCTAAGTGAAATAAGTCATACAGAGAAAGACAGATACCATATGTTTTCACTCTTATGTGGATCCTGAGAAACGTAACAGAAGACCATGGGGGAGGGAAAGAAAAAAAAAAAGGTTACAGAATGAGGGAGCCAAAACATAAGACACTCAAAAACTGAGAACAATTTGAGGATTAATGGGGGGTAGGAGGGAGCAGAGGGGGGGAAATGGGTATTGAGGCGGGTAGCTGTTGTGATGAGCCCTGGGTGTTGTATGGAAACCAATTTGACAATAAATTTCATATTTAAAAATAAGTGAATAAGCTAATATGTTTAATTATATATTTTAACATATTTGAATCAGATATTTATATAATATATTTCAACAGAAATATAACTCACCCATAGCCAATATCATGTTGGATATACTTAAGGTCATTTTGCCTTGATAGTTAGGTCTTATTACAATTTAATATTATTTTTAATTCAATAAAGATTTTTGAAGAACAACTATTTGCTAGAGACTCTTCTGGGCACTGGGGATGAAAATAAAAACAACATATATTTTCACATCTTAGAAATATCACAGTATAGCAGGAAGTTCCTCAAACTACGACACATCCTAGAATTACTGACCAAATAAAACTATCTTTTTGACTTGACTCAATGTTAAGAGATAATGCAGCAGCTTTCTTAGACTCATCATTGGCATTATTTCTTAATTAAATTGAGACATTATAAATAAGATAATTCATTATTGATGTATAAATGAGTTATTTAGCATTGTTTCTATTTACTTAGAAAAAGATCTGTCTGAAATAAAATAAGGATGCTTTGAGCAGTACTGCATATAAGTATTCATTTGGTAAACATCCCCTTATTCATAAACTTTCCACAGATGCTCTAATCTGTTCAAAATTGAGCCCTCTTTCTATTCCATTCGCTTGTTGAAGTCTTAATTCATTTATCAAGCAATGCCTCAGTCTTAGGCATAAAAGGATAAATCAACATGGGCCCTGGTTCCAAAAACTCAGTCTCTTAACTTGTAGCCACCCCTCTGTACTCTTACTGCTAATATGGCAGAAATGCTAAAAGTTTTCACAGTAGTAGTATGCAATTAAGCAGTTCAGGACAAAGGTTTGAAGTAGAGAAAGAAAACGAACTAGAGGAAAAAAGTAGATGCAAATAGCCAGATCACTTATCTTCTTCATAACCCATTGGTGGTACTAGGTCAATATTATGTATTAATAATTGAAGAAAAAGGCCGATTCAGGGATTATCCCTAAATTTCAACTCTTTCCTATATAAGACCACTTGTTTTATTTATTTAATTTACTGACACTTAAATAGCACTTAACATTTACTATCTTCCAGATTCTCTTTGAAGCACTTCAAGATTACAACGCACTTTGTTAGTGGGCCTTGGGTAGAAGAAAACATACAGCATTACGTGGTAGTAGAATTGCAAATTCTGGTGAGAATAACCATGTTAATAATAATGACTAACACTTTATGTGCCTGGGACTCTACATACATTTTCCTTTATTTATTTATTTTTTTATTTTATATTATTTTTTTAAATTTTATATTTCCATCGCTAACATACAGTGTTATATTAGTTTCAGGTGTACAACAGTGATTCAACAATTCCATATATTAGCTAGTGCTCATCACGACAAGTTCACTCCTTAATCCCAATTACCTACTTTACCCATCTCCCCGTCTACTTCCTCTCTGATAACCATCAGTTTGTTCTTTACAGTTAAAAGTCTGTTTCTTGGTTTGCCGCTTTCTCTATAATTTTCCCTTTGCTCATTTGTTTTCTTTCTTAAATCCCACATATGAGTGAACTCCTCTGGTATTTGGATTTCTCTGACTGACTTACTTCAGTTAGCATAATGCTCTCTAGCTCCATCCATGTCAATGCAAAAGGCAAGATTTCATTCTTTTTCTACAGCTGAATAATATTAATTATAATATTCTAATAATATTCCAATAGTAATAATGTGTGTGTGTGTTTATCTATTCATATATGAATAGAGGTTTGGGCTACTTCCATAATTTGGCTATTGTAAATAATGCTGCTATAAACATAGGGGTGCATGTGTCACTTTGAATTAGTGTTTTTGTTTTCTTTGGGTAAACACCTAGTAGTGCAATTTGCTGGATCATAGGGTAGTTCTGGTTTTAATTTCTAGAGGAACCTCCATAAATTTTCTCTTAATACCAATTGAAAAACTACAGATGAACTCCATTGCCATCCCTGTTTTACTGTTAAGTAAAATAGAAGTTAAATAAGTACATTGTCACAAAGTAATTGATGGGGCCTGGATTAGAATCCACATTTGGTTGACTCCAAAACATTAGCTCATACTCATCACACTGAGCTAATTGTGTGTGAATTTGGATAGACAGTTAAAGGAACTTCTAGTCTTACAAAATGTACCTCATGCCTTGCAAAATTTTCTGAAATTATATCATTATTGATTCATTTTTAGGGATATCTTTCTTAAAATTCATTTGAAAACTTAAAAAAAAACAGAATCTTAGTAATACATTAAAGCAATTTTGATAGTGAGTTGTCAGCCATGCACATTGAAACCTGGGAAGAGTAATGGGCAAAATCACTGAAGAAGATGATTCAGCTAGGAAAGTCGATAGAAGCTATTGACTTGATTTAATGAACAGTTTACTTATCCACTTCTGTCCAGCCAGCACTGATTATTTGTTCATTGCAACTTGAAATTATATTTGTACCATCATTTAATTCACAGCATGTCTTACTCTTGTCTTTTGGACTTAAAGTAAGCTTGTGGTAGTGTTATCTACTTTAACACAAGAGTATCAGTTTTGGCAGACTGGGTTTTGTTTACCAGAGACCAGAGTAATAAAAGTGATGTCTCAGGAAAATAAGCCATAAATGGTTGCATTAAGATCTTAATTTGTCCCCAGAGTGGATACCTTTCTTTTTCTTCTTCCCTTTAAGTTCAGTGAAATCAGAGCCCCCATTTTTGTTAAAACATGCCTTCCTGAAATTTCTTTCCACCTACTGTTGTAGTTTTATCTATTTCTTTCACACATTAATATACATTAGTGTCAAGATATTTCTGATTTTGCTCTTAACTCTCACCAATTCAACCTTAATATACAATATTCATACATATATATGCAATATATATATACATATGTATTACTCTTCTGCTTGAAATCTTTCAATGACTTCCCATCTCAGTAAGGATAAAAGCCAAAGGCTTATAAAGATCTATACAATCTGAATATTTCAAATGTTGAACTTAATAAAGAAAAACAGAAATGAAAAATAATACCTTCAAGTCTTTCAGTATGATTTTAAGTCATCTCTACACCCAACATGGGGCTTGAAATTACCACTGTGACATCAAGAGTTGCATGCTCTACTGACTGAGCCAACCAGGTGCTCCAAGTCTTTCAGTATTTTTTTACCCTTTTTATATTTCCTTAAAAATATAGCAGTTTGTTTTAAGAAAAATATATCTCACTCTATCTGAAGATGCATTTAGCCTGACATCTAGAAATTTTGACTAACTGACCTAAAAACTCAAAAACTGGTTTATAATTTGATCCGATTATTAATTAGCATTTTGTTGTTGCTGTTGTTGTTTCTGTAGAAATACCTCCTATAAATAATTGATTATTTGAACCATAGGTCTAACATATATATATATATATATATATATATATATATATATATATCTGTCATAGTGCAGCCCAAGCATAGTACATGCTACTTATCAAATCTTGAAAAAGTCATCAAGAACAAAGGTAAACTTCCCAATTTACCTAAATATGGTATTAATTATGGAACTTAAAATAACTTATTTACAGTTCAAAATAACTCTAAACTGACAGGAGTTTTTACTTTGTCTTCCCCTTTTAAAACAGGGAAGTTTAAAACCTTTCAATAATAAGAAAAAAAACTCTATGCCTTATAGCATCATTTATCAACAATGCTGATAATAAAGTTTGAAGAGGAATTGAATTTCATTCTATACATAGCTACATTCCATAAAAGCTTGTGGCTATGCAGTAACGGATATTATAGTAATATGAATTGCTTATCATTATGAAGCTTGAATTTATAATTTCAATCGTGTGTTATGCATTTGTATTTAATTTGTCTATGCTGCTAATATACAGCATAAAATACAATTACAGAAAATAAGTGGTTAGAAAAAAAATAGTGACTATTCCAAAAGAGATATAAACAGATTCTAATTTTACTGAAAAGGGGTAGAGATCTCACTGAGGCTAGGAAACAAAGGAAAGATGCTTTAACTAGTAAGTTTTGCTAACTTTTGCTTTTACCAATTGTGGAGTGTCAAATCATGGTAGTCTTCTGTCTTAGTCTGTTTGGGTTGCTATAACAAAATACCACAAAATGGGTAGCTTATAAACAACAAAATAGCACAAAATGGGTAGCTTATAAACAGCAAATTTCTTTCTCACAGTTCTGGACGTTGACAATCAAAGATTACAATGCCACCATGGTGGCACCTCTCCCAAGGTGTATACTGACATGGTACAAGGGACTAGGGCACTCTGTGGTATCTGTTTTTTAAGGGCACTGATCGCATTCATGAGGACTCCACCCTCATGACTTAATCACCTCCCAAAGACACCTCCTTCCAACATCTTCACATTGGACACAAGGATTCCAACATGTAAATTTTAGAGACACAAACATTCAAACCACAGCATCCTGTGCTTAAAATTCTATAATGATTTTCCATATCAGTAAGGGTTGAAGCCAAATCCCTACAAGGCCTATGCAGTCTGAATCCTTTACTTCTCTCACTTTAACCTCTAAAATTTATTCTTTTTTTTCACTCCAATCCCATTAGTATTGTCCTCCTCATTATTTCTCCATAGTCAAGCTCAGGGCTATTGCATTTTCTTTTCCTTCTTGTAGGAATTCTCTTTCCACAGATATCCATATGTTATGTTCACTCAATTGCCTCCAGATAATTGGTCAAATGTCACCATCTCAATGATTTCTTTCTCTGACTTCCTTATATAAAATTGCAAATCCCACACACTCCTCTTCCTTGCTTCATGTTTTCTTCACATTTGTCACTTTCTAACATGCTATATAATTTATTTATTTTGTTTATATCATATCTTCCCTCATAAGTATGTAAGATTTATGAGACCAGACATTTTTTCTATTAATTTACTGCTTATAGTAAGCACCTCAGTGTTAATAAAAACATCACACACATAGTAGATGCTTATAAATACTTTTAAATAAATGAGTAAATGGGCAATAGTAACATAAAGGAAATAAAATCTGTTTCACTTATAACATATGAACTTTCAAGCTGCTCAAAGTTGAGTATATACACTATTCTTACGAAAAACACATTATAAGCTATATCCCACTTTTGTTTCTGACTGCAACTTCTTGTTACCCCCATAAAACCAACATGATGCATATCTTCAAGCAGATGCTTCACATTTTCCATTGGAGAACAAACTGAAATGTTTTCAAAGGTAAAGATAACCTCATTAGCAAAAGTACATTTGAAACCCACAACGTATATAGCATTTCAATTTTCTTTGATAGGGTACAATATTACAGAAAATCAAATGTCAAGGTATGGAAGCTCCTCCTTTCCTGTTATCTAAAACAGCCCTAAAGATATGCTCTCTTGTAAGTTAGAAAATTGAGGATTATTTGTATTCTAAATAAAACTTCTAAACATTCTAGTTAATTAACATATAGTATAATACTGGCTTAAGGAGTAGAATTTAGTGATTCATCACTTACATATAACACCCAGTGCTCATTATAACAAGTGCTGTCCTTAATCCCCATCACCCATTTAGCTCAATCCCCACCCACCTCCCTGCATTAACCTTAATTTGGTTCTCTGTAGTTAAGAGTCTCTTATGACTTGTTTCCCTCTCTCTTTTTTCTCCTTCCCTTATGCTCATCTCTTTAGTTTCTTAAATTCCACATATGAGTGAAATCATATGGTATTTGTATTTCTCTGACTTATTTCACTTAACATAATACACTCTAATTCCATCCATGCATTGCAAATGGCAAGATTTCATTCTTTTTCATGGCTGAGTAATATTCCATTGTGTGTATTTGGGCTTTGTCTATTCATCTTTATCTTCTTTATCAATTCATCAGTCAATGTACATTTGGGCTATTTCCATGAATTTGCTATTGTTGATAATGCTGATAAACATTGGGGTGCACGTACCTCTCTGAATCTGTATTTTTGAACCCTTTGGGATATACCTAGTATTTTGAGGAATCTTCATACTGTTTTCCAGGGTTACTGAACCAGTTCCCATCCCCAACAAAAATGTAAGAGGGTTCCCCTTTATCTCAATTCTCACCAACATCTGTTGTTTCCATTTTTGTTAATTTTAAACATTCTGAAAGGTGTGAAGTGGTATCTCATTGTGGTTTTGATTTGTATATCCTTGGTGATGAGTGATATTGAGCGTCTTTTCATGGGTCTGTCATCTGAATGTCTTAGTTGGAAAAAAAAAAGTCTATACATGTCTTCTGCCCCTTTCTTAACTGGATTACTAGTTTTCTGAGTGTTGAATTTGATAAGTTCTCTATAGATTTGGGATACTAACTTTTTGTCAGATATGTCACTTGCAAATATCTTCTCTCATTCCATAAGCTGACTTTAAGTTTTATAGATTGTTTCCTCCACTCTGCAGAAATTTTTATCTTGATTAACTCCCAATAGTTCATGTTTGTTTTTGTTACCCTTGTTTTGGAGATGTGTCTAGTAAGAAATTGCTCCAGCTGAGGTCAAAAAGTTGCTACCTATGTTTTCCTCTAGGATTTTGATAATTTCCTGTCTCATACATAGGTCCTTCATCCATTTTGAATTTATTTTGTGTATGGTTGTAATAAAGAGGCACAGTTTCATTCTTTCACATGTTTCTATCAAGTTTTATGAACACTATTTGTTGAAGAGACTGTATTTTTTCCATTGGGTATTCTTTCCTGCTTTGTCAAAGATCAGTTGACCATATAGTGGTGGGTGCATTTCTAGGTTTTGTATTCTGTTCCATTTATCAATGTGTCTATTTTTATTACAGTACCATAATGTCTGTATGACTTAGCTTTGTAATGTGGTTTGATGTCTGGCATCAGGGTGATTCCAGCTTTGGTTTTCTTTTTCAGGATTGTTTTGGGTATTCAGGATGTTTTATGTGTCCATACAAATTTTAAGATTATTTGTTCTAGCTCTGTGAAAAAACATTGTGGTATTTTGATAAGGACTGTATTAAATGTCTACACTGTTTGGGTATTATAGACATTTTAACACGTTGTTCTTCCAATCTATGAGCAGGGAATATTTTTCCATTTCATTTTGTCCTCATTAATTTCTTCCATTAATGTTCCATAATTTTCAGCATACACATCTTTCACTACTTTGGTTAGTTTTATTCCTAGGTATCTTATGGATTTTGGTGAAATTGAAAATGGGATAGATTCTTTGATTTATCTTTCTGCTGCTTCATTACTGGTGTATAGAAATGCAACAGATTTCTGTATGTTGATTTTATAGCCTGTGACTTTGTTGAATTCATGCATTAGTTTTAGCAATTTTTTGCTTGAGTATTTCAGGTTTTCTACAGAATATCATGTCATCTGCAAATTGTGAAAGCTTGAATTCTTCCTTGCTGATTTGGATGCCCTTTATTTCTTTTTGTTGTCTGATTGATGAGGCTAAGATTTCCAGTACTATGTTAAAAAACAATGGTGAGAGTGAATATCCCTGTGTAATTCCTGAGCATAGAGGAAAAGCTCCCACTTTTCCCCCAATGAGGATAATATTAGTTGTGGGTCTTTTATACATGGCACTAATGATGTTGAGGTACGTTCCTGCTATCCCTACTGTGTTGAGGGTTTTTATCAAGAATGAATGCTGTATTATGTCATAAGCTTTTTCTGCATCTATTTAGAGGATCATATTATTTTTATCCTTTCTTTAATTATTGTTGTGTATCACACTGATTTTTTTTTTACAAATATTGAACCATGCTTGCAGCCCAGGAATAAATCCTACTTGATCATTGGTGAATAATTATTTTAATAATTATTTAATAATTATTTTAATAATTGGTGAATAATTATTTTAATGTATTTGATTTGCTAGTATCTTCTGGAGAATTTTTGCATCCATGTTCATATGTGATATTGGTCTGTAATTCTCCTTTGTAGTAATGTTTTTGGTTTTGAATTCAAGGTAATGCTGGACTTATAAAATGACTTTGGAAGTTTTCTTCCTACTGGAATTTTTTGGAACAGGTTGAAAGGAATAGGTATAAACTCTTTTTAAAATGTCCTGTAGAAATCCCCTGGGAAGCCCTCTAACCCTGGACCTTTGTTTGTTGGAAGACTTTTTATTACTGATTCAATTTCTTTGCAGGTTATGGGTGTCTTAGAATTTTTTATTTCCTGTTTCAGTTTTGGCAGCTCATATGTTTCTAGGAATTTAACCATTTCTTCAAGATTGTCCAGTTTGTTGGCATATAATTTTACATAATATTATTTTATAATTGTATTTTTGCTGTGTTGGTTATGATCTCTCCTCTCTCATATGTGATTTTACTTGTTTGTATTCTTTCTCTTTTCTTTTTGACAGGTCTGCCTGGA
The DNA here is from genome assembly GCF_016509475.1 of Prionailurus bengalensis. Classification (NCBI taxonomy): domain Eukaryota; kingdom Metazoa; phylum Chordata; class Mammalia; order Carnivora; family Felidae; genus Prionailurus; species Prionailurus bengalensis. The sequence goes on along the minus strand of NC_057361.1, from coordinate 74,855,543 downwards.
GTTTTATCATTTTTTTTTTCTTTCTAAAAACCAGTTCTTAGTTTCATTGATCTGCTCCTTTTATGTTTGTTTTTTTTCTATATTGTTTCTTTGTGCTCTAATCTTTATTATTTCCCTTCTTCCGCTGGGCTTAGGCTTTATTTGCTGCTGGTTTTATGCCTCTTTTAAGTGTAAGATTAGGTTGTTGTATTCGAGATTTTTCTTATGTCTTGAAGTAGGCTTGTATTAGTACATACTTCCCTCTTATGATTACCTTTGCTCTAAAGGTTCTGAACTATTGTGTTTTCATATTTATTTGCTTCTATGTATTTTTTATTTCTTATTTAATTTTTGGTTATTCTATTAATTCTTTTTAAAAATAGTTATTTATTATTCAGGGCAATAATTGTTTTAGGAGCAGTATTCAGTGATTTAACATTTACATTCAACAACCAGCGTTAATCACAACAAGCACCCTCCTTATGTCCATCACTCATATAACCCATCTCCCACTCACCTCTCTCCATTAACCCTCAGTTTGTTCTCAATTGTTATGAGTCTCTTGTGGTTTGTTTCCCCTTCTCCTGTTCCCCATATTCACATATATTCATCTGTTTCATTTCTTATATTCCACATATGAGTGAAATCATATGGCATTTGTCTTTCTCTGATTGACTTATTTTGCTTAGTATAATACACTCTAGCTTCATCCATGTTGTTACAAATGGAAAAATTTCATTGTTTTCAAAGGCTGAGTAATATTCCAATAAACACACACACACACACATCACATTTTTCTTATCCATTCACCAGTCAATGGACATTTGGGCTTTCTCCATAGTTTAGCTTTTGTTGATAATGCTACTGTAAACATTGGGGTGCATGTACCCCTTCAATCTGTATTTTTATATCCTTTGAGTATATACATAAGAGTACAAACCCTAGATCATAGGGAAGTTCTATTTTAATTTTTTGAGAACTCTCCATAATGTCTCCAGAATGCTTTCACCAGCTTGCATTTCCACGAACAGTGCAAGAGAGTTCGTCTTTTCCTTGAGTCCTCACAAACACCTATTGTTTCTTGTGTTGTTAATTTTAGCCATTTTGATAGGTGTGAGGGATTATCTCATCATGGTTTTGATTTTCACTTCTTGATTATGAGTAATGTTGAGTATCTCATCATGAGTCTATTAGCCATCTGGATGTATTCTTAGAAAAGTGTCTATTCATATCTTCTACCCATTTCTTAACTAGATTGTTTGGTTTTTGTTAGTTGAGTTTGGTAAGTTCTTTATAGATTTCAGATTTTGGATACTTGCCCTTTCTCATATATGTGGTTTGCAAATATTTTTCCCATTCCATAGGCTGGCTTTTAGGTTTGTTGATTGTTTCCTTCATTGTGCAGAAGCTTTTTATCTTGATGTCCCAATAGTTCATTTTTGCTTTTCTTTCCCTTGCTTATGGTAACGTGTCTAGTAAGAAGTTGTTGTCAAGGTCAAAGAGTTTTTTGCCTGTGTTCTCTTCTGGACTTTTGGTGATTTCCTGTCTCACTTTTAAGTCTTCCATCCATTTTGAGTTTATTTTTGTGTATGGTGAAAGAAAGTGGTCTAATTTCAATCTTCCACATGTCACTATCTTATTTTCCAAACACCATTTCTTGAATAGATTGTCTTTTCTCCATTGGATATCCTTTATTTGTCAAAGATTAATTTACCATATAGTTGTGGGGCCATTTCTGGATTTTCTATTCCAGTCCGTTTATCTTTATGTCTGTTTTTGTGTCAGTACCATACTTTCTTGATGACTACAGCTTTGTAATATAGCTTGAAATCCAGAATCATGATGACTCCAGTTTTGTTTTTCTTTTTTAGAATTGGTTTTTCTCTTTGAAGTCTTTTGTGATTCCATTCCAATTTTAGGATTGTTTGTACTAGCTCTGCAAAAAATGTTGGCAGTATTTTGATAGGGATTGCATTAAATGTATAGATTACTTTGGTAGTATACACATCTTAACAATATTTGTTCTTCCAATCCATAAGCATGGGATGTTTTTTCATTATTTTGTGTCCTCTTCAATTTCTTTCATAAGTGTTCTATAGTTTTCAGAGTACAGGTATTTTATCTCTTTAATTACTTTTATTTCTAAGTGTCATTGTTCTGGTGCAATTGTAAATGGGTTTGATATCTTGATTTCATTTTCTGCTATTTTGTTATTGGTTTATAGAAATGTGACATATTTATGCATGTTGATTTTATACCATGTGACATTTTTGAATTTATATATTAGTTGTAGCAATTTTGGAGGAGTTTTTTGAATTTCCCACATGTAGTATCATGTCATCTGCAAATAGTGAAATTTTGACTTTTCCTTGCCTATTTGGATGTCCTTTATTTCTTTTTGTTGTCTGGTTGCTGAAGCTAAGACTTCCAGTATTATGTTAAATAGTAATGGTGACAATGAACATCCTTCCCTTGTTCTTGACTGTAGGGGAAATACTCTCATTTTCTTCCCAATTGAGGATGATATTAGTTGTGGCGTTTTGCAAAATGGCCTTTATGATGTTGATATATGTTCAATCTATCCATACTTCGTTCAGGGTTTTTACCAAGAATGGATGCTGTATTTTTTCAAATGACTTTTCTGTATCTATTGACAGGATCATATGGTTCTTATCCTTTCTTTTATTAATGTTGTGTATCATGTTGATTGATTTGTGAATATTGAACCAGACTTGAAGCCCAGGAACTAATCCCACTTGATAAAGGTGAATAATTATTTTAATGTACTGTTGAATTATATTTGCTATTTTCTTGTTCAGAATTTTGGCATCCATATTTATAAAGGTTATTGGTGTATAATTCTCCTTTTTGTAGGTTCCTTGTTTGATTTTTGGAATCAAGGTATTGCAAGCTTTCTAGAATGAGTTTGAAAGTTTTCTTTTGGTTTTTATTTTTTTGGAACAGTTTGAGAATAAGAATAGGTGTTAGTTCTTCCTTAAATGTCTGACAGATTTCCCCAGGAATGTCATCTGTCCCAGAACTCTTGTGTGTTGGGAGATTTTTGATTACTGATTACTGCCTTTGCTGCATCCCAATTTCTTTCCTGGTTACACATTTGTTCAAATTTTCTATTTTCCTTGTTTCATTTTTTTTGTAGTTTGTGAGTTTCTAGGAATTTGTTCATTACTTTCAGGTTGCCCCGGTTGTTGGCATATACTTTTTCATAGTATCCTCTTATAATTGTTTATAGTTACAATTGTTTGTGTTCTTTCCTTTTTCATTCATTATTTTATTTATTGGGGCTATTTCTCTTTTCTTTTTGATATGTCTGACTAAGGTTTTTAAATTTATTTATTTCAAGGAGCAGATCTTAGTTTCATTGATCTTTCTACTGTTTATTGTTTGTTTGTTTGTTTTTATATTCTTTAATTCTGTTCTAATCTTTATTATTCCCCTTCTTCTGCTGGCTTTAGGCTTTACTTGTTCCTTTTCTGGCTCCTTTAGGTGTAAGATTAGGTTGTGTATTTCTTGATATAAGCCTGTATTGCAATATACTTCCCTCCTAGAACTGCCTTTGCTGCATCCCAAAAGTTTTCCCTGCTGTGTTTTTATTTTCTTTTGCTTCCATGTATTTTTTAAATTTCTTCTTTAATTTATTGGTTAATCCATTCATTTTTTAGTAGGATATACTTTAAGATCCATGTATATGAAGGCTTTCCTTTTTTTTCTTTTGGTGAGTTCAAGTTTCAAATCATTGTGATTCAAAAATATGAATGGTATTATCTCTATTTTTTTGTACTTTTTAGAGCTGATTTGTGATCCCGTTTGTGATCTATTTTGGAGAATGTTTCATGTGCACTTGAGTATGTGTTCTATTGCTTTAGGATGAAATTTTCTGATATATCTCTAAAGTTCATCTGGTCCAGTGTGTCATTCAAACCACTGTTTCCTGGTTTATTTTCTGCTTAGATTATTTGTCCATTGTTGTAAGTGGAATGTTAAAGACTCTTACTCTAATTGTATTACTATCAATGAGTTTATTTATGTTTGCTATTTATTTATTTATATATTTTGGTGCTTCCAAGTTGGTAGCATAAATATTTACAATTTTTATATCTTCTTGATGGATAGAAACTTTATTTATTATATAATATTCTTCTTCACCTCTTGTTACAGTCTTTCTTTTAAAATATAGTTTGTCTGGTATGTGTATGGCTACACTGGCTTTCTTTTGATGTACATTAGCACAATAGATGTTTCTCCATGCCCTCACTTTCAATATGCACATATCTGTACATCTGAAATGAGTCTCTTGTAGGTCTTATACAGATGAAACTATTTTTTTGTCCATTCTGATACCCTATGTCTTTTGATTGGATCATTTAGTCCATTTAAATTTGGAGGGATTATTGAAAGATATGAATTTTAATGACATTGTGTTACCTGTAGAGTTGGTGTTTCTGGTGGTGTTCTCTGGTCTTTTCTGTCTTTGTTGCTGTGGTGTTTTTTTTTTTCTCTACTCAAAAAGTTCCCTTCAAAATTTCTGGCAAAGCTGGTATAGTGGTCACGAATTTCTTTAGTGTTTATTAGTTTGGGAAATCCTTTATCTCTCCTTCTATTCTGATTGACAGCCTTTTTGGATAAAGAATTCTTAGCTGCAATTTTTTCCCATTCAGTATGTTAAATATTTCCTGCCACTCTTTTCTGGCCCAAGAAATTTCTGCATACAGGTCTTCTGCCAACCTTATGTTGTAAGTAACTCTACCCTTGTAAGTTAAGGACCTTGACTCACTGCTGGCACAGAGCCTGATGTTGTGCTCAAACACATGAAGCTGTGCGATCATGACCTGAGCTGAAACCAAGAGTCAAATGCTTAACAAACTAAACCACACAAGCTCCCCATTTTTTGATGATTTTGAAGGGAGTTCTCTTGTCTCTTGGACTTGAATGCTTGTTTCTTTCCTCAGATTAGGGACATTCTCAGCCATAGTTTGTTCAAACACTCCTTCTTCCCTTTGTTCCCACTCTTCTTCTTCTGGGACTTACAGGATATGGATATTATTTCAGTTTATAGAATGGCTGAATTCCTTAAATCTACACTTTGCAGTTAATAGTTTTCTTTGTCTCTTCTTTTCAGCTTCATTATTTTCCATAATTTCATCTTCTATATCATCTATTCTCTTCTCTGCTTCTTCATTCCTTGTTGTGACTGGAACCAGTTGGTTTTGCAACTCATTTACAACAATTTTTATTTTGGCCTGACTATTTTTGGGGTCTTTGATTTCTGCAGCAAAGGTTTATCTGATGTCTTCTATGATTTTTTTTTCAAGCCAGCTAGTAGTCTTATGACAGTTGTTCTAAATTTTTATTCAGATATATTGCTTATATGTGTTTTGAGCAGGTCCCTGGCTATGATTTCTTCTTGACCATTTTTTGGGTGGAGAATTCCTCTATCTTGTCATTTTGGCTAAGATTCTGTGTTTTGCGTATTTTGAAAGCTTGTTATATTCCTGAACCTGGCAGTAACGCTATATTAAAAGGGGTCATACACTGTTCAAGGCCTGGCACTTTAGGAAGTGTTACTGGTGTATGTTGTGTGCACTCTCCCTTTTGCATTTTGGCTTCTATTTCTTACTGGTCCATCCTGCACAGAGTTCCTCTTTGCTTGCAGTGGGGAGTGTTTGGAGCTTTAACTAGGTGTGCTTTGATTTATTTGTTAAAATAAGCCTGGAAAAAAAACTTGATCCAAAAATAAAAAAAAAAGTAATAAAAAGTGAAAGTAAAAGGAATGGAAAAAGAAAACCAGACAATCAAAAACAGTGAGCCTGACTCCAAAGAAAAAGAAAGGAAAAACAAAAGAAAAAGAAAAGAAAAAAATGAAGCCTGTTCCAAAACAAGAGGAAAGGAAATGAAAACAACAAAGGAAAAAACTATAAGCCTGAAAAAATAGAAAAAAAAATAAACAGAACAAGAAAAGAAAGGTAAGGAATGGAAAGGAAAGGAAAGGAAAGAAAAGAAAAGGAAAGGAAAAAAAAAGTAAGTCCAGTCCGATTTCCACCAGAAATGCGGCTGATATTTTGATCTACTCTATGTTCAATAGAGCTGGTGCATGCATTTAAGGCCTGTGTTAGTCTTCTGGAAAAGAACCTACTGTGCTGGCTAAGAGTCATACCTGACCCAGTAAATATGCAGTTGCCAGGCACAGCTGGGCAAGGTTTGGTTTAAGCAGGTCTGCCTCTACTGTGGGCCATAGTGTTGCTCTCTGAAGTCCCATTATGTTGGTGGTGAGGGGTAAAATGGTGCTGATCCACTGTCTCATCCCCGGACAGGGAGTCTCAAACCCTCCGTTGTTCAGGAAGCCCTCACAGAATAGGCATGGCAGTCAGCACACTCTGTGTCACAGCTCTTCTGTATTTTTCTTTTGCACATGGCTGGGATTTAAAACTTGAAATCTTAAAGGACCCAGCACCACATGGACCTGCCCCCTTCCTCCAGAGTAGAGCTTCTGTGCTCTGTGTCTGATGTCCTTTGTCCGAGAAAAACAGTCCACTGTCATCGTGGTGCCTGGAATCTATGGTTTAGCACTGGGAAAAGCAGTAACTATGTTATCTGCCCTTTATGTGTGCCTCTGTCCCCTGCTGCTTAAAGGCCTTTTGCTGGAGCCTGCAGGGTCTTTTGTATTTGGAGAGGCAGTACACCATCTTGGCTACTCTGGTTTTCTTTTGATGTCCACTTGCATGATAAATGGTTCTCCATACACTCACTTTCAATCTGCAGGTGACTTTACCTCTAAAATGGGTTTCTTGTAGGCAGCATATAGATGGGTCTTGTTTCTGTTTGTTTTATCCCTTCTGACCCTACATGTTTTGATTGGATAATTTAGTCCATTTACATTTGGACTGCCATTGTGTTACCTTCAAAGTTGTTGTTTTGGTGATGTTCTCTCTTACTTTCTAGTCTTTGTTGCTTTTGGTCTTTCTTTCCCACTGAACGATACCCCTTTAATGTTTCTTGCAGGGCTGGTTGAGTGGTCATGAGCTCCTTTAGTTTTGTTTGTCTTGGAAACTCTTTATCTGCCTTCTGCTCTGAATGACAGCCTTACTGGATAAAGTATTCTTGGCTGAATTTTTTTTTCCTTCAGCATGTTGAATATATCATGCCACTCCTTTCTGGTCTGCCAGTTTTATGTGGACAGATCTGCTGTGAACGTGATTTGTCTTCTCTTGTAGGTTAAAGACATTGTTTTTTTCCCTTGAGGCTTTCAGGATTCTTTCCTTGTCTGTGTATTTTGTAAATTTGTCTAAGATATTCATTGGCCGACACTTGTTGAATTTAAAGGAAGTTATCTTCGATATTTACATCTGTTTTATTCCCCAAATTGTGAATTTTTCAGGTATAATTTGGTCAAATAAATCTTCCACCCCTTTTTCCCACTCTTCTCCTGGGACTCCTATGATATGAATGTTATTACCTTTTTGGAGTTGGTGAGTCCCCTAAGTCTAAATTCATGATACAATACTTTTCTTTCCCTGTTTTCTTCAACTTCATTGTTTTCCATATTTTTATCTTCTGTGTCACTGATTTGTTTCTCTGCTTTATCCTTCCTTGTTGTCATTGCAATCAGTAGGTTTTACATCTTAGTTATAACATACTTTATTTGGGCCTGACAAGTTTTTAGTTCTTTTATATATGCAATAAGGGATTCTCTAGTGTTCTCTATGATTTTCTCAAGCCCAGCTCATGTCCTTATGATTACTGCTTTAAATTCTAGTTCAGGCATCTTATATCTATTTTGACTAATGCCCTGGTTGTGACTTCTTCCTGTTTTTTCTCTTTTGAAGTGAATTCCTCTGCCTTGTCATTTTGTCTAGGTCACAGTTTGTGTGTGTGTGTGTGTGTGTGTGTGTGCTTGCGTGTTAGGAAAATCTGTTATTTTTCTACTTTTGAGAGTAATGGCTATATTTCAGTGTGTACATTGTGCTGTTATGTTTGACTGCTCCTTCCCTCACTTCTGTCCTCTGCATAGTTTCTCCTTGCCTACAGTGGGGTGTGTTTGGACCTTGTCCACTATGTGGTAAGTTTTAATTGGGTGTGTTTTGGTTCCCTTGTTCAAAGAAAGTGGATCCTATTTCCTGTAGAGATGAAGTTTTGTAGCATTCTATGATCAGTAGACTTGGTGCAGGGGAGTGGTTTGTACTGGTCTTCTGGGGGAGGCACTTGCTCACTGATTCTTAGGTGGATTTGCCCTAGTAAAGATTCACCTGCAGGGTGCAAGGGAACAGGGCTTTTGTAAGCAGCTCTAACCGCCACTGGGAGTGCTATGTGGCTCATTGAAATTGGTCAGTGCTGATGGGAAGTGGGAAAATGTTATCACCCCATTCTCTCATCCCTGGAGCAGAGGTTTTAATGCCCACCACTCTTCAGGAAGTGTTATAAGAGCAGGAATTCTCCCCTCTTGTGTCACCAGCTTCTGTCAGATACCTGCCTTCACTCTGTCTATATCAGAGTTGTCTGCCTGCTAGGTGAGACAGTACTTCTGTGTTTTATCTCAGGTGCACAGTTGGGTTTTTCACAACTACAAATTTTAGGAAGCTGGCATGGCATGGATCCACACTGATCCTCTGGGGGGCGTCTCATAATGTTGTGGCTGTTACTGGTTTGTGCCAGAAAAGCAGTCGCATGACCACACAACAGTTCAGAGTTTATGGTAAAGTGCAGCAAAAATCCAGCACCATGGTTTGCTGCCCCTATCAGGTGTCTCTGTTCCTATGATAATGTACAGGGCTGCAACTTGTCACCCACCAACCCTTTTGTCCCTGAAGAGACCGTGCCGCCTCTCCCAAATGCACTCCAAAAAGGGGAACAGTTTCTTCCCTTGTGACCCAAGAGATCCTGAGACTATACTGCTGTCTGTTCCCGGGCATCCACCTTCCTTCCCCACAGGAGTACCACCAAGTCCACTAGGCATAACCCCGGCAATGGTGTGGACTTCTAAATGTTCAGAAGTTGAGCACTGTTGCTTATAAAAACTTGCAGTAGTAAGATCCTCTCCTTTTCCCAGTCAATGGTTTTGGGGATGAGTTTTTCTTGTGCAATCCCCTGCACACTGCTTTCACAGTCTCTCTCTCTCTCTCTCTCTCTCTCTCTCTCTCATCTCACTGGTCTCTCCATGATTAGGGATCCTTCCCCTCCACAGAGTATTTCTTTTCTCCCCCAAATCAATTTTCTGCAGCTCCAATCTTCCACAATGTGTCTCTGTTTCTCCCTCTAGATGTGAAGTTTGTTCTCTGAGACCTCAGAATGATTCTTGGATGTCCATAATGATTTGACATTTTTCTGGATGCGTTTGAGAGGCAAGGCAAACATAGGGTCCCCCCCACTACTCCATCATCTTAACTCCTCCCTGCTTTCTTTAGTCTTATATACTATCTTGAGTTCTACATTCACATTTTTGCTTTTTCTAGCTCAATAATATATATTTGCATTGATCCTTCTTCTTTATTCCCAAAGCATGTATTCTAGGTTACCTACTCACTGCCACTCTTCTGGGTCACTGAAATAGTTTCCTTATGAACTAAAATGTGCCATTTGAAAAGTAATTGAAGAATGTCAACAACCTAACCAGGGATAAAGAAAAACATGTGGTCTTGAAAGCTACTTTTAAATATCTGAAAAGCTGTCATGGAGAAAAATGATGAGAATTATCCTGTGTACTCTTCAAAAAAGCCAGGATCCCAGTGGGCACATTATGAATAAAAGAGTCTTGCGCCTATATAAAAAAAGGATTTTAAGTATTTATTTAAGAAATCAAACTCTCTGCTACCTTATATATTTAGCCCAGGCTGGAAAGCTACAAGATAAGGGTATTGTAAAAATGACTACATAAATTTGAAGTTCCCTCCTTGTCAAAGATATGTAAATCTTTAGGACTGCCAAATATGTATATTGAAATTAACTGTGAATATTTTAGAATGATATTTTTCATTTTTAAATTGCCAATGTATATGGTGATCATGATCAACTTCTGTGAATATTCAACTTTTATAAAATAATTATTTCCAAAGAGGGAGCAGTATTCAACTTATTTTTTTAGGCCTGGAGGGTAACAATTGCCTAAAAAAGTAATAGTAAAATTTTCTTCTTATATATATATACTGTTATTTACATTTTTCCAAAATATTTTCATTGATGACTTTCTTTAAAAAAAGAACAGCCCCGAGGAGAACAGAATATTATTATTCTTTATTTTTATTTTACAGAAATGGCATTAGAAAACTGAAATTCAGTAATGTAATTTCTTACTAAAATAGTATTATTCAGCAAGAAACTTTACTAACATCATTTTTTTAACTCCTAATCCACTATTCTGTCCATTAAAACTTCTTGATTTCCACTGATAGGTGGGTTTTGGCATGAAAATTACCAGAAGCTCAATGATACAGGTTAAGTAATGATAGTAAATAAAGAAAATTTTAAGAAATGAACATCCATAGTAATAATGGGACTTATCTGATTTATTGATATTTATTTAATACCATTAGACAAAGTTTCACATGGTACAGGTAAAGTTCATCACACAAATGATCCCCACATTGGCAATAATCATATTATCAAAAGAAGAATTTCCTGAACCTATCAATATCTTGAAAAATTTTCACTAATGAATTGGCTAATTCTGTTCAAATACAGATGTTTATTAAAGAAGTTTATGTACTTTATGAAGTAAAGGGGAAACAGTTTTTGTTACATAAGTAAATGACTTTCTTCCTTCCATAAAATTATCTTGAGAGTCCTTTGAATGAGGAGCCAAATTTTACAATATGCTAGCTAACAGTATTTTTTAACCTTAATACTTACTTATTGGTATATAATGTTCCTTATTATTTTCATAAAAAATAAGCATAACTAAATTAAAATTATTATTCTCAGTATGTTGCACATCTCAAACATAATTGTCATGGCAGAGCCTTTTGATAGTATTAGGCAAATAATTCAGCAGTGTCCAGCCATTGCCATCATATAGTACATTCAAGATTCTAATAAGCTGAAAATGAAATGCCAATAACAATTGAGACAACTGTAGGTGAAATATCATAGGGAGTAGGAAAGGCATTCTTACTAGTCATCGGCTCCCTAGATATCAATAGAAAAATGTCATTTAGTGGAAAATTGGCCTATGCTGAAAGTTTATATTAGAATGTTTGCTGCTTTTTTCATTACACTTTTTAACACATTTATAAGCATATCCAGTTGACTTTTTATACTATCTTGTACTGATTAGCATGCTCTTTTTTTAAAATATGAAATATATTGTTAAATTGGTTTCCATACAACAGTCAGTGCTCATCCCAACAGGTGCCCTCCTCAATACCCATCACTCACCCTACCCGCCCTCCCACCCCCCATCAAACCTCAGTTTGTTCTTAGTTTTTAAGAGTTTCTTATATTTTGGCTCCCTCCCTCTCAAACCTCTTTTTTTTTTCTTCCCTTCCCTTATGGTCTTCTGGTAAGTTTCTCAGGATCCATATAAGAGTGAAAAAATATGGTATCTCTCTTTCTCTGTATGACTTATTTCACTTAGCATAACACTCTCCAGTTCAATCCACGTGGCTACAAAAGGCCATATTCCATTCTTTCTCATTGCCACGTAGTATTCCATTGTGTCTATAAACCACAATTTCTTTATCCATTCATCAGTTGATGAACATTTAGGTTCTTTCCATAATTTGGCTATTGTTGAAAGTGCTGCCATAAACATTGGGGTACAAGTGCCCCTATGCATAAGCACTCCTGTATCCCTTGGGTAAATTCCTGGGTGCTATTGCTGGGTCATAGGGTAGATCTATTTTTAATTTTTTGAGGACCCTCCACACTGCTTTCCAGAGCGGCTGCACCAGTTTGCATTCCCACCAACAGTGCAAGAGGGTTCCTATTTCTCCACATCCTCGTCAGGATTTATAGTCTCCTGATTTGTTCATTTTAGCCACTCTGACAGGCGTGAGGTGGTATCTCAGTGTGGTTTTGATTTGTATTTGTATTGTATTTGTATGTGTGTATTTGTATGTGTATTTGATTTGATTTGATTTGTATTTCCCTGATTAGGAGTGACGTTAAGCATCTTTCCATGTGTCTGTTGGCCATTTGGATGTCTTCTTTACAGAACTGTCTATTCATGTTTTCTGCCCATTTCTTCACTGGATTGTTTTTCGGGTGTGGAGTTTGGTGAGTTCTTTATAGATTTTGGATACTAGCCCTTTGTCCGATATGTCGTTTAAAAATATCTTTTCCCATTCTATTGGTTGCCTCTTAGTTTTCTTGATTGTGTCTTTTGCAGTGCAGAACGAAAGGACCTCTGCAAAAGAAGGACCTCTTTTATCTTCAAGAGGACCCAATAGTTCATTTTTGCTTTTAATTCCCTTGCCTTTGGGGATGTGTCAGGTAAGAAATTGCTGCGGCTGAGGTCAGAGAGGTCTTTTCCTGCTTTCTCCTCTACGGTTTGGATGGTTTCCTGTCTCACATTCAGGTCCTTTATCCATTTTGAGTTTATTTTTGTGATTGGTGTAAGAAGGTGGTCTAGTTTCATCCTTCTGCATGTTGTTGTCCAGTTCTCCCAGCACCATTTGTTAAAGGGACTTTTTTCCATTGGGTATTCTTTCCTGTTTTGTCAAAGATTAGTTGGCCATACTTTTGTGGGTCTAATTCTGGGTTTCTATTGTATTCCATTGGCCTATGTGTCTGCTTATTTGCCAATACCATGCTGTCTTGATGATTACCGCTTTGTAGTAGAGGCTAAAATCTGGGATTGTGAGGCCTAACGCTTTGGTCTTCTCTTCAAAATGATTTTGGCTATTCGGTGTCTTTTGTGGTTCCATACAAATTTTATGGTTGCTTGTTCTGGCTTCTAAAATAATGTTGTTGCAATTTGATTGAGATTGCATCGAATGTAGAGACCTTTGGGTAGTATTGACATTTAACAATATTTATTCTTCCAATCCATGAGCACGGAATGTTTTTCATTTCTTTATATCTTCTTCAATTTCCTTCATAAGCTTTCTATTGTTTTCAGCATACAGATATTTTACATCTTTGGTTAGATTTATTCCTAGGTATTTTATGCTTCTTGGTGCATTTGTGAATGGGATCAGTTTCTTATTTGTCTTTCTGTTGCTTCCTTATCAGTGTATAAGAATGCAACTGATTTCTGTACATTGATTTTGTATCCTGCGACTTTGCTGAATTCATGTATCAGTTCTAGCAGACTTTTGATGGAGTCTGTCGGGTTTTCCATGTATAATATCATGTCATCTGCAAAAAGTGAAAGCTTGGGTTTATCTTTGCCAATTTGGATGCCTTTGATTTCTTTTGTTTCTGATTGCTGATGCTAGCACTTTCAACACTATGTTAAACAACAGCGGTGAGAGTGGACATCTCTGTCGTGTTCCTGATCTCAGGGGGAAAGCTCTCAGTTTTTCCCCATTGAGGATTATATTAGCTGTGGGCTTTTCATAAATGGCTTTGATGATGTTTAAGTATTTTCCTTCTATCCCAACTTTCTCGAGGGTTTTTATTAAGAAAAGGTGATGAATTTTGTCAAATGCTTTTTCTGCATTGACTGACAGGATCATATGGTTCTTATCTTTTCTTTTATTAATGTGATGTATCACATTGATTCTGGTTAGCATGCTGTTATATGCCAACATAGCTGAAATCCATCCAATTTGAAGACACCTAATTTAACATATCTAAAACAAACTCTGCCATTATGTACCCATCCAACTAAAACTTCTTCCAACAGAAATTTAGTAATCAACAAATATTTATTGATCACTGTGCATTATGCACGACATTGTACCTAGCATAATAGGTGATTTTAAATTGATTTCTTGGGGCGTCTGGGTGGCGCAGTCGGTTAAGTGTTCGACTTCAGCCAGGTCACGATCTCGCGGTCCATGAGTTCGAGCCCCACATCAGGCTCTGGGCTGATGGCTCAGAGCCTGGAGCCTGTTTCCGATTCTGTGTCTCCCTCTCTCTCTGCCCCTCCTCCGTTCATGCTCTGTCTGTCTCTGTCCCAAAAATAAATAAAATAAATAAATAAATAAATTGATTTCTTAGTTTAAAAATTTTTTCTTATTTTTAATTGGAAACTGGCATAGGGCACACCAAAGGTGGGAAGCATCATGATGCTTCTTGGCAAGACCCACGACAACTGCAGTCACGGTCAGGCTTACCACCACAGCCAAGCCTAAACTCAACACGATGGAGGTTTGAGCAAAGTCTATTCTTCAGCATTTCCAAGGGAGACCAGTGGATACACAATAATGACTTTTTCAAGATTATTTATTTATTTTTGAAAGACAAAGAAAGAGCACAAGCAAGAGAGGGGCAGAGAGAGAGGGAGACAAAAATCCCAAGCAGGCTCTGCACTATCAATGTGCAGCCTGACATGGGGCTCAAACCCACAAAACATGAAATTATGATGTAAGCTGAAATCAAGAGTCAGGATGCTTAACCAACTGAGCCACCCAGGTACCCAAGTTATTCCTCTTCCTCCTCCTCCTCCTTCTCCTCCTCCTCCTTTTTCCTATGCCTGTAGTTGTTGGAAGAAGACTTCTTCTGAATTGCCAACAGCCATTCTATGGGTACCTGCCTCCTGGAATGATCTAAAATGTCACAATTTCACTTGATACAACACCCATGGATATAAACAGTGCCTTCTAAAATGGATCAGCTAGGAGTGCCTGAGTAGCTCAGTTGGTTGTCTGACTTCAGCTCAGGTCATGATCTCAGAGTTGGTAGGTTCAAGCTCCAAGTCAGGCTCTGTGATGACAGCCCAGAACCTGGAGCCTGATTCAGATTTTGTCTGTCCCTCTCTCCCTGACCTCTCCTGCTTTCTTTCTCTCTCTCAAAAATAAATAAACATTAAAAAAATTAAAATGGATCAGCTAAGTATTAAGCAGCACCCTGTCCACCATGAATATGCAATGAATTTAAGGTGATGTATGACAATTTTTGAAGACCTGAAACTAACTCCTTCCAGGGTCCTAGTGCAATTTCTTTCATATAGGAGACATTCAATAAATGCTCACTTCATAATAATTTACAGAATCAACTCAACTGTAAGTGCGAAGAAATCAACATACATCAGGTGCAACTGAAGTTCACATGAGATTGATATCACAAAGGAAGATTTACTGAGGAAAGTTTCACTGAGGTGACGAGTCAAACCTTAAAAGAAATGTAACTTTAATACAAGTAGGAATAAAGGGATTTCAAGGTGTGGAAAATCATGAGGATAAAAAAACGAGTATCCCAAAGCACTAAATATATTCAAGGAATAGTGAATAGTCAGTTTAATTGAAGAAGCAGTCATAGATATTGGACTTTTAAGAAAAATCCTGGAAAATAAGATAAGGATATAGTCCAGAAGTCTTTAAATGTCAACCAAGAAGTATATTTACCTTACACAATGAGAATTAAAGTTTTTTCAGAAGATAAGAGCTGTAATCCAAGCAATATACAGTGTAGATTAAGAGTGAAAGATTTGTGGCAGGGAGATCCTTTGAGAGGCTTCATACAGAGACTTGTAATGTGAAGACTTATATGGAGGAATATACTTCATAAAAGTATTGGTAAGCACTTGGTAATTGGTGTTTATGAAACACGCTACAACTACATATAAAATTTAAAGATATATGTAATCATCCAAGAAAATGGAAAAAAGTATAGAAAGAGAAGAATAGAAAACTTAGGTACCAAATTTAGGGATAATGTCCATACTTGAAGGAAAATCGGAGAAAGGGATAGCAATAAAGATGTCAAGTAAAGTAAGAAAATAATTAGAATTGTATATGGAGGCTACAAAATGTTAATATTAATTAATCTAAGAATAGGTTTGACTTATTGGAAACTCACAATGTGTTAGACACTGTGATAAGTACTTTATACTCATAAAGTTTTAATTGTCTCAATTTTATGAAGTAGATATTACAGCAATAACAATTTTAGAAAGAGATAATTGAGGCTTGGAGGGAGTAAGAACTAATATGTAGCATAACTGGCTTTTTACTCTACCACTATTTAATTCTGTTTGCCCATAAAATATTTGTTCTAGATAAGAAAACATTTGTATTTAAGGAGACCTACAAAGAGAAGCTACATTATCAAAAATTTGAAGGAAGTCATAAGAAAAGGTGTCATAAGTACATGAGATAATACTAGATTTAGAAATAAGAGATATGCTTCTTCCCTTAAATCAGGAAAAAGGAGAATAATGAAAAGACAAGGTGTGCCTGGGTGGCTCAGTTAAGCATCCAACTTTGGCTCAGGTCATGATCTCATGGTTCGTGAATTTGAGCTCCACGTCGGGCTCTGTGCTGACAGCTCAGAGTCTAGAGCCTGTTTCAGATTCTGTGTCTCCCTCTCTCTTCCTCCTCCACTGGCACTCTGTCTCTCCCAAAAATGAATAAGCATTAAAAATTAAAAAAAAAGAGAGAAAGAATGTTGATGAGAACCAGAGACAAACTAGATGTAATTGAATTAAATACCACCTATCATAAATAATATCTGTCAGATGTAGAGGGAAATTTTCATGGTCTCAGGAAAGGGGAGCAATTTTAGAATACAACCTGTAAGGTTTTTAACAATAAAACACCTTGTACCAAAAGAAATGCCTTCAATTCAGTGTAACATGTAGTGGATAAGGTAAGATTCATCACATTATTTGGTAACATTTTGTAGTCAGGGAACACTCAAATAGATATTGAGTATGATTGAGGCAAAGGAAGTTGCAGGGAAGATAAATACCCACAGGTCAAAAATTGTAGGGCCTGGGGTCCCTGGGTGGCTCAGTCGGTTAAGCATCTGACTCTTGATTTTGCTCAGGTCATGATCTCAAGGTTCATGGGATCAAGAATTGTGCCAGGTTTTATGCTGACAGCACAAACCCTGCTTGGTATTTTCTCTGTCTCTGTCTCTGTCTCTCTCTCTTTCTTTCCTTTCCCCCTCTCTCTTTCTCTCTCTAAATAAATAAATAAATAAATAAATAAATAAACATTGAAAAATTAAGGCCTTTAAATATCCAGAAATGCAGTTCAAAATGGATAAAAAAAAGTATAATGTTTTTTTCTGATTAGTATAAGAGAACATAATCTCAAATTTTCACACTCTCTCCTGCTAAGTAAAAGTCCTAGATATAATGCATAGAAAACCAGTGGAAAACTATGACAGACACAAAGAGGAAAGAAAACTTTTAAAGGATTCTAGGACAATAGCAGAACATCTTATGACAATTCCACCTAACAGAAGGCAACTATGGTAGGTAGAATAATGCCTTCCCCCAAAGATGTTCACAAACGAATTCCTGAAACCTATGAATATGTTACCTTACATGGTAAAAAGCAATTTTCAGATGACATTAAATTATAGTTCTTGAGATGGGAAGAATATCCTGAATTATTCAGTAAGACAACATAATCATAATGATCCTTATATGAAAGAGGCAACAGGGTTATTGTCAAAGTGATGTGACAATTGAAGCAGAGATCGGACTGATGAAGGGTCATGAGTCATGGGAAGTGGGCAAGGGAATGGGTTCTTCGTTAGACCCTTAAGAATAGATATAATCCTGTTGTTATCTCGATTTTAGTCCAGTGAACCATTTCATACTTCTGACCTCCAGACTATAAAAAAACTTGTGTTGTTACAAGCCACCAAGTTTTTGGTGATATGTTACATTAGCATAGGAAACTGATACAGCAATCCAGTCTTGATGTTTTCTAACCACTTACATAACTGCAGAGGGAGTCCAGATATGCTAATTCCTCAATCTAACTGAATGTGAGTTTGTCTGACATAACCAAGTGAACCCACACCATCACCAAATGAGGTTGATCAAGATCCTTACAATAAACAACCAAGGGTAGTGCTTTTCTTTCCCATCTGAGACTCTCATACTCATACTGAGAGGGACTAGCATAGTTGGGCAGCACCACCCAACTATGAGGGATTCTACCACAAAAGGTGCCAAGCCTGGGTAGCTATTTGTCACTGAAGGCCTGAAACTCACATTTCCCACCAACAGATATTGGAATACCAAAATCAATTGTAAGAAATATTCTGCCACAAGTGGCATAACCTGTAAGTCTCTTTATCCACATAAATTTAAAACTTCACTCCACAGATCATACACATCAGAAGCACCAGCAAGAGGGATCCCAATATAAAATCAGCAAAGCCTCATTTTTCCCACATGGTCCTAAAACTTTCCTCTCCAGAGAAAAGATATCAGGGTAAAGAAGTTTGCTCCTATAGGAGCAAACCCACCACAGCATGAAGCCTGGACTGGGAAGCATCTTCTAAAGCAATAGACACAATATCCGAAATACAACTTAAAATTATTAATTGTGCCAATGAAATGATGCACCTGAATGCAAAAAGACAGTCAACTAATGGCAATATTGAGGTGATTCAGATGTTGGAAATATCTGGCAAAGATTTTAAAGCAGTCACAATAAAAATGCTTCAACAAAAATTACATGTTCTTTACAAGAACTGAACGGAAATTATAGAACTTATATATAAAAATGTATACAGAAATACAAATCTCAGAAGATGGGCTCAATAAAAAAGTGGAGATGACAGAAGATAAATAAGTGAAATTGAGAATTTATCAATAGAATTATCTAATCTGAAGAAAATATACTAAAAACAAAGCTCAGGAGCCTGTGGGACCATAATAACAGATCCAAGTTGGTATCAACAAAGTTTTAGAAAAAGAAGATAAAGTGAGGAAAAGAGTACTTGAAAAAAAGTAATTTTGAAACCCTCATTTATAGAGACGTTAACACTCAAAAGTACTATAATCAAATCAAGATGGAATCCTAAAAACATTCAAGTAATCTACAAAAAGGCAAAAAAAGGAACAGAGGGAAGAGAAAAATAAATTTTAAAAAGTAGACTTAACCACTAATACACCAATACTTATAATAAATATAAATGGACCAAATACACCTACCAAAAGCCAGAGATTGGTAGAGTGGATAAAAATAATCTGACTATATGCTAACCAGAAGAAACTGAATTCAGAAACATACATAATTTAAAAGTAAAGCATGGAAAATTATATATCACATTGATGGTAATCAAGTAAATAAATGAGTGACTATATTAGTATTAGATTTATTTGATACTAATTGCCAATTGAGAGCAAGTAAAATTACTAAAGACAAAGAGGAATATTATATAGTGATAAAAAGGTCAATATACTAGGAAGTTATAATGATATGAAATGTGTATGCACCAAAGGAAAAAAAGCCTCAAAATAGATGAAGCAAACACATAAGAAGACAAGCCCACAGTTGGGGATTGAAACATTTTCTTGGTAACTGATAGAAATACTAGACAGAAAATCAGCAACAATATGGAATATATAAACACCACCAGTAACTAATGACATCTTTTTAAAATATATATATATATATATATATATATATTTATTTAAGTATAATCTCCACACACAATGTGGGGCTCAAACTCATGACATTGAGATCGAGTCACTTGTTCCTCTGACTGAGCCAGCCAGATGCTTATCAATGACATCTAATTGATATTTATAGAACACTCCACCCAAAAACAGTAGAATTTACATTTTATTGAATACCCTTGGAACATTCACCAAGACAATGTCTTGGGTAATGATAATAACAAAACTTTCAACAAATTTAAAAATACTTGAATTTGTACAGAATATGTTCTCTCACCATAAGAGAATCTAACTAAAAACCAATAATGGAAAGAGGAAAATCAGTAAACATGTAGAAATTAAACAACACAGTTCTAAATACTTCATGGGTCACACAAGTCTCAAAGGGAATTTTAAAATACAGAAAAATTCGTGAAAATTAAAATTCAGCATGTTAAAATATATAAGATGCATATAAAACAAATAATATCATATAGTGTTATAGAAGGAAACATACCACCAAATGCTTATAAAGAAAAGAAGCAAGGGTACAAATTAATAATGCAAATTTCTACCTCAAGAAAGTAGAAACTAAAGAGCAAAATACACCCAAATCAAGAGGAAGGAAGGAAACAATAAAGACAAATATAAAAATAAATGAAATTTAAAATAAGAAAAAAGAAAAAAAAGTACTATTTAAAGAAGATTGAGCAAAATTTTCAATTTCATAAAATAATAGAAAAAGAGATAACACTTCTCCAGTCATTTTTAATGAAATCACCATTATCCTGTTTCTAAGACCAGACAAAGACATTATAAAAATAGAAAACTAAAGACTAATATCTCTCATGAACTTAGTCTGATATAGTCATAAAAAATACTAAAGGGTCATAAGAACAAACTTCCAGTTACAAAAACTAAACCTTGAGGACTCAATGTACAGCATATAGACTATATTTAATAATATTATATTGTATATTTGGAAATTACTAAGAGTAATTCTTAAAAGTCCTCATCACAAGAAAAAAAATTCTAAATATGTACAGTGATTATGTTAACTAGAGTTATTGTGGTGATCATTCCACAATATGTACAAATATCAAATCATTATGCTATTCATTTGAAAGTAATATGTTATATGTCAATTTTACCTCAATAATTTTTAATTAAATATGGTATCACTAGATGCACGTTATTATTTAAATTTTTGTTTAATTATAATTGACAGAAAATGTTACATGTTAAAATAAATAATATTAGCTAAATCAAAATATTAGTTTCCCAATCACAGTAGCCACATTATATACAGCATAGGCAATATAGTTAATGGCATTGTCATAGTGTTTCGTAGTCAGAGTTGGTAGCTAAACTTGTGGTGAGCATAGCATAACATATAAACTTGTAGAATCACTCTGTCGTGCACCTGAAACTAATGTAATATTGTGTGTCAAGTGTCGTCAAATAAGAAAAAAAAAATCAGTAAATCAATTATAGCAATATATCAAAAGGGCAATATGCCACTAGCAAATAGGATTTATGACAGGTTATATAAAGCTGATTCAATATTTGAAAATCAAACAATGTAATCCAACATTTCAATAAGATACAAAAGATAAATCATACAACTATATCTATTGAGACACATAAAACCATTTGGCAAAATTAATTCATAATAACGATTCTCAGAAAATTAAGAATAGAGTGAAACTACTTTATCTTTGATATATAGCATCTACAAAAACCTTACAGCTAAAATCATACTTAATGGTGACAGATTGCCTGCTTTTACTTTAGGTTAAAAAACAAGTCAAGGATGTCTGTTTTCATCACTTTATTCAACATAGCACAGGATTTTCTAGAACACTTAGAACACAAAAATATACAAGCTACCAAGACTGAATAATGAAGAAAGAGAAAATCTGAACAAACCTTAACTAGTAAGGATATTGAATCAGTAATCAAAAAGCTTTCAACATTGAAAAACCCAGGACCAGATGACTTCACCAGTGAATTCTACCAAATATTTAAGGAAGGTCAAATGGCAATCATTTCAAAACTCTTCCAAAAAATTGAAGAGGAGGAAATACTTCCAAACTCATTTTGTGAGGCCAGCGTTACTTGTTTCCAAAATCAGACAGACACTACCAGAAAATAAAATTACAGGGCAATATTTATGATTAGTATTCAAACATTCTTAACAAAATAGGAACAAACTGGATTCAACAACATATTAAAAAGACTAATCTCTATGACTAAGTGGGGTAAATTCCTGGCATGCAAAGATGGTTGAACATATGAAAATCAATCAGTGTGATGCACCACATTAATAAAACAAAGTTTAAAAATCACATTATTATCTCAACAGATAGCAAATTAATGACAAAATTTAACATACCTTCATGATAAAAAGACTCAACAAATGGTAAACAGTAGGAAATTGTCTCAACATAATAAAAACCATATATGAAATGTCTACAGCAAAGTCACACTTAACATTGAAAAACTCAGTTTTTCTTCTAAGATCAGAAAATAGACAAGTATGCCCACTAACTCCACTTCTTTCAACATAGCACTAGAAGTCTTAACAGCTATTAGGCAAGAATAAGGAATAAAAGTATCCAAATCTGAAAGAAAGAAGTAAAATTATCTCTGTTCACAGCTGGCAAGATCTATATTTAGCAAACCCTAAATACACAAAGACACACACACACACACACACACACACACACTGTTAGAAGAAATAAACAAATTCAGTAAAGTTGCTGGATACCATCTCAACACAAAAAAATCAGTTGTGATGAAATGGCTGGTTCTCAGGGGCTGCTGACTTTCAGGGATGTGGCCATAGAACTCTCTCAAGAGGATTGGGAATGCCTGAACCTCTCTCAGTGGGATATATACAGGGATGTAATGTTAGAAAACTATAGAATCCTCCTCTTCTTGGGTCTCATTATGACAATGCCAGACCTGATCACTTTTATAGAGCAAAATAATGAGCCTTGGAAAGTGAAGAGAAAGGAGACGGTAGTCATACACTTAGCTATATCTTCACATGACACCCAGAGCTTCCTTTCAAAGCCATGCTTAGAAGCTTAATAACAAAGAGTCTCAGTATGAAAATACAAATGTATGGCCTTGAGAATTTACACTTAATGCTAGATTGGAACAATGATGGGGAGAGTGAAGAGCAGCAAAGATTTCACGAAGGAAATATTGAAACTAAGACAACTGCCCCTAATAAGAATCTTCTTGCCAAAAATAATGTTATAAAACACTTTGGAGAACCTCCATTTTTTTACATCAGCTACTTTGGTAAAACAGTGTGTTTCTGCAAGCAAAAACTCAAATGAAATATCCAAACATTGAAATTCATGGAAAGAAAATTGGAAAATCTGGAAAGTTACGTGGTTCTTTCTGAAAACAATTATTTGGATCATTTTGAAAATAGGATTGGATTAACCTTGCAAATATTTCTTAACATAAGGAATTTAAAAATGAAGAAAAGTGCTGAATAGAATCAATTTGAGAGGACCTTTCCTTAGAGTTTTTGTTTTTGTTTTTTTTTTTTTTTTAGTTTTCCACCAACAAATAAACCTTCCTAGTTCAGGAATATATACATTTAATAAATGTGGGAGGACCTTTAACCATCCATCATTGCTCAATAAGTATCAGAGAATAGATCATTGGAAAGAACTTTACCTGAGTGACAAAATTAGAAAGATCATTATAGAGGAATTGATCCTAAAAAACTACCACAAATTTTATAGTGGAGAGAGAACTGATCAGTGTAGTGAGTCAGAAAAAGTTTTTTTTTAAGTTTATTTATTTTTGACAGAGAGAGAGACAGAGACAGAGCATGAGTGGGGGAGGGGTAGAGAGAGGGGAAAGCAGAATCCCAAGCAGGCTCCAAGCTCTGAGCTGTCAGCACAGAGCCTGATGCGGGGCTCGAACTCACGGACCACGAGATCATGACCTGAGCTGAAGTCTGACGCGCAACTGACTGAGCCACCCAGGCACCTCGTGAGTCAGAAAAAGTTTAAACAAGGCTCAAATGTTTGTTTTTTAAATGTTTCTTTATATTTTTGAGGGAGGGAACAAAAAAGAGAGGGAGATAGAATTCCAAGCAGGCTCTGCACTGTCAGTGCAGATCTGGATGTGGGGCTCGATCCCAGGAACCATGAAATCTTTACCTGAACCACAATCAAGAACTGGATGCTTAACCTACTGAGCCACCCAGGTGCCCCAAGGTTCAGATGTTAATAAAAGTTTGAGGGAGTATTTTCCAGAGAGCCATTATAAATGTAATACATGTGTGAAAGCCTTTTATCAAAGCTCAGACCTTATTATACATAAAAGTACCCATATTGGAGACAATCCTTTTAAATGTAATGAATGTGGGAAAGCTTTTAATCAGTCCTCCAATATTGCTGAATGTCAGATAATTAATGTGGGAAAAACCCATATAGATGTAATAGATGTAATAAACCTGGGAAAATGTTTAGTCAATCATCAAGCCTAAACAGACATAAAACAATCTGTACTGGAAAGAAAACTTACAAATGTAAGGAATGTGGCAAAGTCTTTGACTGTTACACTAACTCAACATCAGTGAATCCAAACAGTAGGGAAAATTTAAATATTAAGAATGTGGCAATTCCTTTAAAAGGCACTCACACCTTACTCAACATGACAAATTCATAACAGAGAGAAAACGTATAAATGTAAAGAATGTAACAAGGCTTCTAGCCAGAAGACAAACCTTATTTGACAAGAAAGAATTCATTTTATTTATTTATTTATTTATTTATTTATTTAGAAAGACAGAAAGAGTGAGCAGAGAAGGAGCAGAGAGGTAAAGAGAGAGAATTCTGAGCAGGCTCCACTAAGTCAGCGCAGAGCCTGACACGGGGCTTGAACCCACGAACCATGATCATGACCTGAGCTGAATCCAAGAGTCAAGTGCCTAGGAGACTGACCCACCCAGGCATCCCTGAAAGAATTCATTCTTCAGAGAAACTTTACCAATGTAAAGAACGTGAACCACTGTTCAAACTTATTATCACAGAATTTGTACTGGAGTAAAACCTTACAAATTTAATTTTTTTTACCATTTATTTATTACTTAGGGTTAAGACAGATAATGAGTTTTGGAGGGGTAGAGAGAGGGGAAGACACAGAATCTAAAGCAAGCTCCAGTCTCTGGGCTGTCAGCACAGAGCCTGAGGTGGGGCTTGAACTCAGAAACTGTGAAATCATAACCTGAGCCGAAGTCAGATGCTCAACTGACTGAGCCACCTAGGTATCCCAAACCTTACAAATTAAAGAATTTGAGAAAGCTTGGCGTGCCTGTGTGGCTCATTGGTTAAATGTCCAACTCTTGACTTCAGCTCAGGTCATGATCTCACAGTTTGTGGCTTTGAGCCCCCACATGAGGCTCTGTTCTGGGAGTGGGGAGACTGTTTTCAATTCTGTCTCTCTCCGTCTGTCTCTGCTCCTCCCCTGCTCATGCACTCTGTCTCTCTCTCTTTCTCCTTCTCTCTAAAAATAAATAAATAAATAAACTTAAAAAAATGTAAGAAAACTTTTGAAGACTGCTCAACCCTTACTCTACACCAGAGAATTTATACTGGAGAGTAACCATACAAATGTAAAGAATGTGGCAAGGTATTTTAGTAATGCTAAACCTTGACTCCTTATCATGTAATTTATCCTGGGGAATTTTACAAATAAAAAAATTGACAAGCCCTTTAATCAGTGCTCAAACCTCATTCAACACCATAGAATTCATACTAGAGAGAAACCTTACAAATGTAAAGAATATGGTGAAACTTTTAGGACTGCCCAACCCTTACAGAGGTCATAGCATCACAGAGTTCATACTGAGGAGAAACATTATACATGTAAAGAATGTGGCAAGCCTCTAGCTGGAATTCTCAATTTACTCAGCTTACTCATAGATATCATACATGAACCAAACTATAAATGTAAAGAAAGTGGCAAAGCCTTTAACCAGAATTCAACCCTATGCAATATCCCAAAATTCACACTAGATTCAAACCCTACAAATGTAATGAGTAAGGAAAAACCTTTCTTTTAAATATATACTTTAGAGAATATCAGAGAGTGTGTAAAAGAAAGTAACTTTAAAGATATAAATATTTAGAATATATTTAATTGTACATAAATATCAATAAATGTCATAGAATTCACAGTAGAAAGCAGTAAGTCAATATCTCTATTCAGACATCACTCTACATCAAAATACTTATTATAAGGAATAATACAAAGTTAAACACTTAGATAATGTATATGGTATTATGCTTCAAAAGATTAAGTGGGTGGATTTTTTGGAAATGTATAGTTAAATTCAATATATGCTTTTTACATTGACCCTATTTGAGATTTGTGACTAGCAAATATTCATGTATTTCTACTCTCGAATGACTTCATGAAATTCATTTTATTCCTAGTCGGTGTGTGAAACTCTATGGCTGGGTTTTGCTGCAGCAAAGATAAGAGATGCCCTTTGTGGGGAATAAGATTAGAAATTCCCTGGGCTTACACCAATGGGTTAACAGGGAATAAAGAAATACAAAGCCATAGGATTCTCATACCCGAGTTTGGGTTAGCATAAAGGCACCCCAAGAGTAAGGAGGTGCAAAGGTACCCCAGAATAGAGAGGGGGTACAGAGCCCCCATAATAGAGAGAGAGGGGCAAAGGCCTTAGAGGGGTGCAAAGGCACCCAGTACAAAGGTATATGAGGTAAGCAAGGTTAGGCGTTCAAGGCGGAAGCACCCCTCCATTTAGTACTATAGCAAAAAGCTGCTTTCACAGGAGGAAATAAGTAAGCAGCTAAATTGAGCTATAGACCACTGCACTGCAGGTGAAGCAGCCCAGAGTGGAAATGGTTAACAAGAGAAAAGATGCCTTGTTAGCCCTGAGGTTATAACCCCATCTGCCTTATACCCTAAGCTAGTTAAGGTAAACAGACACAGAGCCTCCTATCTGCCTTTAATAACCATCTGCCCATCTTCCCAGCACCAGAATTTTGTTTTATACTGACCCAAACTCCAAATACTGTAAATCTTCAAAACCTCCCTTTTCCCTCAAGTCCCCAAGTTAATGCTCAGTTTCTTTGTCTCTTTGTGCACACCCATCACATTTGTAAGCCTTGTTATCCTAATAAATATAGAGCAAGAACCCTTGTTCCAGGCTCTTGTCTTTTCCCAGACATTAGCCATCTCTTGCTTTAAACCTGCATCCTGGGGCGCCTGGGTGGCGCAGTCGGTTAAGCGTCCGACTTCAGCCAGGTCACGATCTCGCGGTCCGTGAGTTCGAGCCCCGCGTCAGGCTCTGAGCTGATGGCTCAGAGCCTGGAGCCTGTTTCCGATTCTGTGTCTCCCTCTCTCTCTGCCCCTCCCCCGTTCATTCTCTGTCTCTCTCTGTCCCAAAAATAAACGTTGAAAAAAAAAAAAAAATAAACCTGCATCCTATTCTTTTGTTGGCCAAAAGAGAACTTTAGACTTAGAGTCAACAAAAGCCCTTCTTAACTAGGGGGATTCATACATATCTAATTTTCCATGAAAGATTAAGGACAATATAAAATACAATATATGAAGACAATCTACACTCATGTAAGTTATCATGAAATCGATGTTCAGAACATCATTTGTCTCCATTTATTAAAAATAAAAACCTTTCTGAATATTACAAATAAAATAGTTTACCAATTGGTCTTTAAAGAAAAAGAAGTGGCAGTGAAATAAAATACTTATGTATCTTCATAATAGCAATAGTTAGGAGTAAAGAATATTAGTTGATACAGTTGAAATGAAGAAATCTTCAGAGATATCAGAAAAAGGATTGCTCAACATTCCCTAAAATGGCATACAACTGTGTGTCTACATTTCTTAAGAATTATTTTAGGCTTGAAAACTATGGAAATCTTTACCCCAGGATAAATATATCAGCACAGGAATGCTTTTAGAATGCTTGTATTCTGTATTTTTAACAAGGGTTATACAGAGGATTTGAAGTGTATAATGTAGTCTACATGTGATCTTAATATATTTTAGTTCATAAAACATAATGGCTTTAAAATGTTGAGATTGAGTTATTTTTGTGTATACTAATAATTAATAATCTAAAAGGAAATTAAGAAAACAATTACATTTATAACATAATCAAAGGGAATACAACACTTAAGTATAAACTTAAAATAACATCAAAAGGAATACAATACTTAAGTATAAATGTAACCAAGGAGGTGAAGACTTGGGTACTGAAAGCCACAAAACATTGATGAAAGAAATGAAATAAGACACAAATGGAAAGAAATCTCTTGTTCATATATCAGAAGACGTAACACTGTTTAAATGTACATATAAAGGGAGACCTATAAGACTCGTGACTGATCTCTCTTTTGAAACTTGGCAGGCCAGAAAGAATTGGCACGAGATTTTCAGTGTGCTAGACAGAAAAAATATGCAGCCGAGAATCCTTTATCCAGCAAGTCTGTCATTTAGAATAGAAGGAGAGATAAAGGTCTTCCCAAACAAACAAAAACTGAAGGAATTTGTCACCACTGAACCAGCCCTACAAGAAATCCTAAGGGGAATCCTGAGACAAAGTACCAGAGACATTGCTACAAGCATAAAACATACAGACATCACAATGACTCTAAACATGTATCTTTCGATAACACTGAATGTAAATGGACTAAATGTGCCAACCAAAAGACATAGGGTATCAGAAACAAGACCCATCTATTTGCTGTCTACAAGAGACTCATTTTAGACCTGAGGACACCTTTAGATTGAGAGTGTGGGGATGGAGAACTATTTATCATGCTACTGGAAGTCAAAAGAAAACTGGAGTAGCCATACTTATATCAGACAAACTAGACTTTATTTTTTTTATTTTTATTTTTTAGGTTTATATATGGTTTACTATTTTGTACTATAAATACTTTATTTCTATACTTCCTTTAAAAATACTTTGCTTCTTTTGTATTGATCATGATTTTTTCCCCTTTATAACTAATGGTCGAGAAGCTACAGATTCTTATTTTTGTTGTTTTTTTTTCAATATGTGAAATTTATTGTCAAATTGGTTTCCATACAACACCCAGTGCTCATCCCAAAAGGTGCCCTCCTCAATACCCATCACCCACCCTCCCCTCCCTCCCACCCCCAATCAACCCTCAGTTTGTTCTCAGTTTTTAACAGTCTCTTATGCTTTGGCTCTCTCCCACTCTAACCTCTTTTTTTTTTCCCTTCCCCTCCCCCATGGGTTTCTGTTAAGTTTCTCAAGATCCAGATAAGAGTGAAACCATATGGTATCTGTCTTTCTCTGTATGGCTTATTTCACTTAGCATCACACTCTCCAGTTCCATCCACGTTGCTACAAAAGGCCATATTTCATTTTTTCTCATTGCCACGTAGTACTCCATTGTGTATATAAACCACAATTTCTTTATCCATTCATCAGTTGATGGACATTGAGGCTCTTTCCATAATTTGGCTATTGTTGACAGTGCTGCTATAAACATTGGGGTACAAGTGCCCCTATGCATCAGTACTCCGGTATCCCTTGGGTAAATTCCTAGCAGTGTTATTGCTGGGTGATGGGGTAGGTCTATTTTTAATTTTCTGAGGAACCTCCACACTGCTTTCCAGAGCAGCTGCACCAATTTGCATTCCCACCAACAGTGCAAGAGGGTTCCCGTGTCTCCACATCCTCTCCACATCTATAGTCTCCTGATTTGTTCATTTTGGCCACTCTGACTGGCGTGAGGTGATATCTGAGTGTGGTTTTGATTTATATTTCCCTGATAAGGAGCGACGTTGAACATCTTTTCATGTGCTTGTTGGCCATCCGGATGTCTTATTTAGAGAAGTGTCTATTCATGCAGACAAACTAGACTTTAAATTAAAGGCTGTAACAAGAGAGGAAGAAGGGCATTATATAGTAATTACAGGGTCTACCCATCAGGAAGAGCTAACAGTTATAAATGTCTATGCACTGAATACAGGAGCCCCCAAATATATAAAACAATTCCTCACAAACATAAGCAACCTTATTGATAAGAATGTGGTAATGCAGGGGACTTTGACACTCCACTTAGAGAAATGGATAGACAATCTAGACACATGGTCAATAAAGAAACAAGGTCCCTGAATGATACATTGGATCAGATGGACTTGACAGATATATTTAGAATTCTGCATCCCAAAGCAACAGAATATGCTTTCTTCTCCAGTGCACATGGAACATTCTCCAAGATAGATCATATACTGGGTCACAAACCAGCCTTCATAAGTTTACCAGAATTGAAATTATACCATGCATACTTTCAGACCACAATGCTATGAAGCTTGAAATCAACCACAGAAAAAAGTCTGGAAAACCTCCAAAAGCATGGAGGTTAAAGAACACCCTACTAACGAATGAGTGGGTCAACCAAGCAATTAGAGAAGAAATTAAAAAAAATATATGGAAACAAACGAAAATGAAAAGACAACAATCCAAACGCTTTGGGATGCAGTGAAGGCAGTCCTGAGAGGAAACTACATTGCCATCCAGGCCTATCTCAAGAAACAAGAAAAATCCCAAATACAAAATCCAACAGCACACCTAGAGGAATTAAAAGGACAGCAAAGGCAGCCTAAGCCCAGCAGAAGAGAAATAATCAAGATCAGAGCAGAAATAAACAATATAGAATCTAAAAAAACTATAGACCAGATCAACGAAACCAAGAGTTGGTTTTTTGAAAAAATAAACAAAATTGATAAACCTCTACCCAAGCTTCTCACAAAGAAAAGGGAGATGACCCAAATAGATAAAATCATGAATGAAAATGGAATTATTACAATCAATCGCTCAGAGATACAAGCAATTATCAGGGAATACTATGAAAAATTATATGCCAACAAATTGAACAACCTGGAAGAAACGGACAAACTCCTAAACACCCACACGCTTCCAAAACTCAATCAGGAGGAAAGAGAAAGCTTGAACAGACCCATAACCAGCGAAGAAATTGAATCGGTTATCAAAAATCTCCCAACAAATAAGAGTCCAGGACCAGATGGCTTCCCAGGGGAGTTCTACCAGACGTTTGAAGCAGAGATAACACCTATCCTTCTCAAGCTATTCCAAGAAATAGAAACGGAAGGAGAACTTCCAGACTCATTCTATGAAGCCAGTATTACTTTGATTCCCAAACCAGACAGAGACCCAGTAAAAAAAGAGAACTACAGGCCAATATCCCTGATGAATATGGATGCAAAAATTCTCAATAAGATACTAGCAAATCGAATTCAACGGCATATAAAAACAATTATTCACCATGAACAAGTGGGATTCATTCCTGGGCTGCAGGGCTGGTTCAACATTCGCAAATCTATCAACGTGATATATCACATTAATAAAAGAAAAGATAAGAACCATATGATCCTGTCAATCGATGCAGAAAAGGCCTTTGACAAAATCCAGCACCCTTTCTTAATAAAAACCCTCGAAAAAGTCGGGATAGAAGGAACATACTTGAACATCATAAAAGCCATTTATGAAAAGCCCACAGCTAACATCATCCTCAACGGGGAAAAACTGAGAGCTTTTCCCTGAGATCAGGAACACGACAGGTATTCCCACTCTCACCACTGTTGTTTAACATAGTGTTGGAAGTTCTAGCATCAGCAATCAGACAACAAAAGGAAATCAAAGGCATCAAAATTGGCAAAGATGAAGTTGAGCTTTCACTTTTTGCAGATGACATGATACTATACATGGAAAATCCGATAGACTCCACCAAAAGTCTGCTAGAACTGATACATGAATTCAGCAAAGTTGCAGGATACAAAATCAATGTACAGAAATCAGTTGCATTCTTATATACTAACAATGAAGCAACAGAAAGACAAAGAAAATGATCCCATTCACAATTGCTCCAAGAAGCATAAAATACCTAGGAATAAATCTAACCAAAGATGTAAAGGATCTGTATGCTGAAAACTATAGAAAACTTATGAAGGTAACTGAAGAAGATTTAAAGAAATGGAAAAACATTCCATGCTCATGGATTGGAGGAATAAATATTGTCAAAATGTCAATACTACCCAAAGATATCTACACATTCAATGCAATCCCAATCAAAATTGCACCAGCATTCTTCTCGAAACTAGAACAAGCCATCCTAAAATTCATATGGAACCACAAAAGGCCCCAAATAGCCAAAGTAATTTTGAAGAAGAAGACCAAAGCAGGAGGCATCACAATCCCAGACTTTAGCTTCTACTACAAAGCTGTAATCATGAAGACAGCATGGTATTGGCACAAAAACAGACACATAGACCAATGGAATAGAATAGAAACCCCAGAACTAGACCCACAAACATATGGGCAACTAATTTTTGACAAAGCAGGAAAGAACATCCAATGGAAAAAAGACAATCTCTGTGACAAATGGTGCTGGGAGAACTGGACAGCAACATGCAGAAGGTTGAAACTAGACCACTTTCTCACACCATTCACAAAAACAAGCTCAAAATGGATAAAGGACCTGAATGTAAGAAGGAAACCATCAAAACCCTTGAGGAGAAAGCAGGAAAAGACCTCTTTGACCTCAGCCGTAGCAATCTCTTACTCGACACATCCCCAAAGGCAAGGGAATTAAAAGCAAAAATGAACTACTGGGACCTTATGAAGATAAAAAGCTTCTGCACAGCAAAGGAAACAACCAACAAAACTAAAAGGCAACCAACGGAATGGGAAAAGATATTTGCAAATGACATATCGGACAAAGGGCTAGTATCCAAAATCTATCAAGAGCTCACCAAACTCCACACCCGAAAAACAAATAGCCCAGTGAAGAAATGGGCAGAAAACATGAATAGACGCTTCTCTAAAGAAGACATCCAGATGGCCAACAGGCACATGAAAAGATGCTCAATGTCGCTCCTCATCAGGGAAATACAAATCAAAACCACACTGAGATATCACCTCTCGCCAGTCAGAGTGGCCAAAATGAACAAATCAGGAGACTATAGATGCTGGAGAGGATGTGGAGAATGGGGAACTCTCTTGCACTGTTGGTGGGAATGCAAATTGGTGCAGCCTCTCTGGAAAACAGTGTGGAGGTTCCTCAGAAAATTAAAAATAGACCTACCCTATGACCCAGCAATAACACTGCTACGAATTTACCCAAGGGATACCGGAGTACTGATGCATAGGGGCACTTGTACCCCAATGTTTATAGCAGCACTGTCAACAATAGCCAAATTATGGAAAGAGCCTAAATGTCCATCAACTCTTGAATGGAGAAAGAAATTGTGGTTTATATATACAATGGAGTACTACAGGGCAATGAGAAAGAACGAAATGTGGCCCTTTGTAGCAACGTGGAAGGACCTGGAGAGTGTGATGCTAAGTGAAATAAGCCATACAGAGAAAGACAGATACCATATGGTTTCACTCTTATGTGGATCCTGAGAAACTTAACAGAAACCCATGGGGGAGGGGAAGAAAAAAAAAGAGGTTAGAGTGGGAGAGAGCCAAAGTATAAGAGACTTTTAAAAACTGAGAACAAACTGAGGGTTGATGGGGGGTGGGAGGGAGGGGAGGTTGGGTGATGGGTATTGAGAAGGGCACCTTTTGGGATGAGCACTGGGTGTTTTATGGAAACCAATGTGACAATAAATTTCATATATTGAAAAAAATCTAGCTTGTGTTAAAAAAAAATAAGTAAATGTTCATAGTACACATAGCAATCTACAGAATGAATACAATCTCCATTAAGATCTCAGTGTTTGTTATTATAGAAATAGAAAATAAAATCCTAATATTTATATAGAATCACAGAGGCCTCAGAATAGCCAAGGCTATCCTGAGCAAGAATAATAAAGCTGGAGAGCTTTGAATAACTAACACATCCTGATTTCAAAATATATTACAAAGCTACAGCAAGCAAGTACTCTACAGTACCAGTACAATATGGTACTGGTATAAAAACACACATAGACCAGTAGAACAGAATCAAGAACCCATAAATAAACCCACATATATAGTCCATATTACGATTTTCCACAAGGATGTCAAGAACACACAATTGAGAAAGGATAATCTCTTCAACAAATGATGTTGGGAAAACTCGGTGTCCATGTGCAAAAGAATGAAATTGGATCCTTACCTTACACTATACATAAAAATGAAGTCAAAATGGATTAAAGACTAAAGTGTAAGGCCTGAAACCCTAAAACTTCTAGAAGAAAACAGAGAGGAAAATATGTTTTCCTTTGGTATTGGTAATTATTTCTTGAATATGGTGCTACAGCATAGGAACGATAGCCTAAATAAACAAGTGGAATTTCATAAAACAATAAAAAAAAAGATTATCCATAGCAAAGCAAGAAATCCACAAAATAAAAAGGCAATGAACCACTCTGGAAAACAGTATGGAGGTTCTTCAAAAAATTAAAAATATAACTACCTTATCATCCAGCAATTACACTATTAGGTATTTAATCAATGGATACAAAAATGGTGATTCAAAGGATCACATGCACCCCAATGTTTATAGCTGTGCTATCATCAATAACAAAACTATGGAAACAACCCAAATATCCATGGACTTATGAATGGATACAGAAATTATATATACAATGGAATACTACTGAGTGATGAAAAAAGAGTGAAATCTTGCCACTTACTACAATGTGGATGGAACTAGAGTGTGTTATTGTAAGCAAATAAGTCAATCAGAGAAAGACAGATAACATACGATTATGCTCATATGTGATATTTGATAAACACAACAGATGAACATAGGGGAAGAGAAGAAAAAATAAGAAAAAAGAGGGAGGCAAACCATAAGATACTCTTAAATACAGAGAACGAACTGAGGGTTGCTAGAAGGGAGGTGGGTGGAGGGATGTGTTAAATGGGTGATGGTCACTAAGGAGGGCACTTTTTGGGATGAGCACTGGGTGTCATATGAAAGAGATGAAGCACTGGGTTCTACTTCTAAAGCTAAGACTACACCATATGTTAACTAACTTGGATTTAAATTTTAAAAAGTGAAAAGGCAATGTGCACAATGGGAAAAATATTTGCAAATCATGTATCTGATAAAGGGTTAATATTTAGAATAAATAAAAGACTCACAACTAAGTGGCAAAAGTCAAATAACCCTACTAAAAATTTGAAAAATGACATTAGTAGACCTTTCTTTAAAGAAGATATCCCAATGCGCAACAGGTATATGAAAATTTGGTCAACATCACTAATCAGGGAACTGAAAATCAAAACCACAATATTTCATCTTACATCTGTTAGGTTGATTATTATAACATTTATAAAGTGTTATTGAGGATATTGAAAAAAGGAACTTTTATACAATGTTGGTGAGAATGTAAATTAGTGCAGCCACTATGGAAAACAATATAGACAGTCCTGAAAAAACTAAAAGGAAAGCCATTACATTATACAGTAATCACACTTTTAGGTATATCTCCAAAATAATTGAAATCAGAATCTCAAATAGGTATCTGAACTCCCATGTTCATTGCAGCTTTATTCACAACCACTAAGACATGGCTGCAAATGAAATGTCCATCAACAGATGAATGGACATAAAAATGTTATATATGTATATATATGATATTATTCACAAAAAATGGAGTATTATTCAGTCTTACAAAAAGAATTCCTGTCATTTGTGAAAATATTTCAAATGTGAACCTGGAGGATATTACCCCAAGTGAAGTAAGCCAGACACAGAAAGACAAATACTACATGATACCACTTATATGAGGAATATAAAATAGTCAAACTCATAGAAAGGGAGTATAGAATAGTGGCTGCCAAGGAATGTGTACAAAGGGAAGTGGGAAATTGCTGCTCAATGTGTAAAACCTTTCAGTCATGCAAGATAAAAAAGTTCCAGAAATGTTCTGCACTACTTTGTACTTAAAAATACTGCATTGGGCATGCAGCATCTATCTATAGTATTTCTTATATTTGCTTGTGAATCCTCAGTTATTTCAAAATAAAAAGATGAGTTTAAAAAGTCACAAGCTATCAAGCTAGGTTTAGTAAAGATCAGCACTTAAAGAGAGAAAAATATTGATATAGTGAGTGAAGTTGAGCAGGATACACCAAATAATAAGAAGCTTATCGTCTGAAACAGGGAAGCCTAAGTACAAGAAATAAAAGATGGAAGAATGTGATGCCATGTGATTTTGTTTGTTGGCAGCTATGGTCATTTGAGGACAAGGGCCTTCCAAAGTAATATGTGTAAGAGTTGACTAGCTGAAAGAAAATAATTGTGAGGTTGGGGGGATTAATAAGCCATCAGTATGAATGTTAAATTTTCTGAATATGATGGCAAATGAAAGAATACAGATGAAGAATGTTATAAAATGACAATGCCTCTTTTCATTCCACAGAAATGAATTAAATTTATGAATATATTCTATTCTGTGTATTTAAGTATTGTTTTTAATTAGGAGCACATACTATTTTAGTTTGATTTTAATAGCTCTAATAAGAAACGTGGCAAGATACAGCTGATTTTTAAAATCTGCATTTATTATATTTGGTTTATAGTGCATTGCTGGGAGGCATATTTTTAGCAGTTTGAAAACTAATCAACGAAATGCAATAATTCAGGGTCTTTTTCAACATTTGGATTCTAGTTAACTAAGATAATATTTAAAACAGGGGTCCAACACAATTATATAAAAATTAGTTTAATGAAGCATTTATATATGTGTGTGTACATATATATATATATTTAAAATCAAGCTTTACTCAATATTATTTAGACTAGAAAACACCCAAACAATGAGAAAAGCAGTAAATATCCATGTGAAGTCTAAGAGCTATCAGACTTCTCAGCACATTTTAGTAAGTCATAATTTAAAAGACACTTCATTACTCTTTACATTAGTCTCCTTTTTGATATGGGGGGGGGAATCATAGACATCTGATTGCATCCTACTGTTTTGGAACAAAACAGAAAAATCAGAAGTAGCAAATTGTAAGAAATATTTTGGCCAATTAAAATAGAATAAACAAAATGAATTATGTGTCAAGCTACTTAATGAGTAACAAAACACCTCCTATAATTTGCTTACTCATTTTTCAACAAATGTTCTTATTTACCACGCTCTAGGTATAGCACTGTATCAAACAGACAAGAAAAACAACACTGCTCTCATATAGTTTATATTCTAATGCAGAAAATTTTATTCATAAAGATGTAAATAATGACACAAAATACTATATAATTTATGTAGATATTACTTAGACAATATGAAATATGGGAGTTTAAAAAAAGGAGTGCATACTTTGAAGCAAACAGGAAAATCTCTGTGAATGAACTGAGACTTTACTTGAGGCTTAAGAGAGTATTAAATCTTTCTTCTGGCTATAGTGTTTAGTTAATAGGCTGGAAATGAATTCATAAATGGTTTCATGGTACTTTCCAAGATTATCCCGATAGTATACATTAAAATTATATGATCAATTATTCACTAAAAAATGTATTTTGGGGCTCCCTGGGTGGCTCAGTCAGTTAAGCATCTGGCTCTTGGTTTTGGCTCAGGTCAGAGTCTCACAGTTCTTGGGTTTGAGCCCACATTGGGCTTAGTGCTGACAGTGTGGAGCCTGATTGGGATTCTCTCCCCCCACCTTCTCTCTGCTCCTCCCCAACTGGCTCTCTCTCAAAATAAATAAATAAAGTTTAAAAGAATGCATTCTTCTAATTACCATTCTTTCAGCACTGTGAGCTTGTCAAAGGTAAAGATCTCCTCTAATTAATATTTGCATCCCCCTTCAAACACTCTGGCACTTTCACCACACTAGTAGACAATTGGATGTTTGCTAAATTAAGTTTATTTTCTTCTTTATTTAGATAATCTAAGGATAATCTAAGCCTAACACTCTATGATAGAAAAAGTAAATCAAGTCATTTTCCATGTTCTTTCTTCTCTCAAAATATGCCTAAGTGAGAGTCCAGATCATTTGTTTTCCTTATTTTATTTCAGTTTCAGGGGTATAGAAGAAATAATTAATTGTTTCATGACTTTGAAATTCTTGTCCAATAATCTTCACATATTACTCATTGGTACAGCCCTGGAAACAGAAAAATAAAAAGACATGGTACTACAGATGTTCATGGAGCAAGAACAGAACCATAACCGTAGGCTTTCTTTTGAGGAAGACAATAAACTCTCACTTGAGATTTATTCTTTCTCTAACTGTGCTGGATGCCTTCTAGCCACAATTTCACAACTCTTCAATTTAATCAAACTTTAACTTCCATCATGTGGGAAATTTCAGAATGTGTTCTGCAATGGTTTTGTGAGCTGAAAAGAACATAAATTATCCTCAACATCTTTACCACAGATTCACAAAATCATTGCATCTGAATGCACTTAAAGAAGTTATGTGAGTCTTTAGGCAATTCTATGCCAAAATTTGCGGAATCAATCAATGCCTACCCACAATTTTCATAACAGAAGTCTAGGCGACCTGGAACTTGAGATAATAGTTTTTAAGGAGTTACTTACTGAGGGAAAACTGGCTAATAGGGAAAGTTATCAAAATCTACAATCATGATAGTTTAAAACCACAAGTCTTTTCAGTGTGTTGCCTATAGATGCTTCTCTGTAACATTATTGTGAGAGATTTATAGTGTTGTGCTAAATAGATTATATTGCATTCCTTCCAAGGGATTAGATTCCAATCTAACTCTGAGTTTCACAAAATTTCTTCTATAACACACACACGCGCGCACACACACACACACACACACACACCTCTCATTGGATTACAAGACTCTACTATGAATGAATGCAAATTATCTGATGTAGTAATAAAAAATACCTTGCATATAAGAAACCTTTATATGCTTGAAGAATTAAGTCATCCCTTGAGTTATTTCCAATTAGTATAAGAATATACAGCAACATTTGATCATATTGGTAGATTGATAACCAGAACTCTTTGCTAGAGGAGGCACATTGCATCAGTATGCAAAGATCAACTTATACCCAACTTTGCTTTTATAGTGCAGAAACAATGAGAATGAATTGTGTTTAATCTTACCTAATTACTATTTGAAGTACTAGTGATCTAATTACCTAGATCCTTGGTCTATATATATAATACAAACAATATTACCTACCTATAATGGATACTTAGTTTACACAAAGTTTATGGACACAATAAAGTAAATACATAAATTTTAATAAAGGTAAAATAAGCTCATGTTATCTCTATTGGAATTTGTTAAAAACAACAAAAAAAAACTTAAAAGGATGGCTAACTCTGTCTCAAAAGTTTTCATGAATAATTGTTAAGATACGTTTCAAGGTCTTTGGTAACCTGAAGCTGTAAAGTTTTGCTTGGATCATAAGCTGGATTAAATTCATTAGACATTTAGGCCTCTTGCAAATTGGATGGAATGCTAAAGCACTGCTTACTAAACATAGGTTTGTGGTTTGGCCTCTTATGGAAAAACTAAGGATATTTGGGTCTGTTGGAAAACCTGCTTTGTGCTTAATTAAGAAGTTTGCCATCTAAAAAAAATTCTGATGTAACAGACAAAAATTCTGATGTAACAGACAGTTCACAATCAGTCACTAATCAGTTTTCACTGGAAACTAAGGTTTCTAAGAGTTAAAATTCTGCTAAATGTAATGAATGCTAAGTGTAAAATTTCTGCATGTAAAAGCAACTCTGTATATAAAAAGCAAGTGATATAAAAATCTAAAAAATGGGAATAAATTTTTATTAAAAGTAAAAAAAGTTAATTTTGTCCTAAATTAGACTAGTTGTTTGGGGGAAAAGGGGGGACTTGAGTCAAAATCTAAAAACAAAAAAAAAGTTATAGAAGTTTTGTGAAAAAATCTTACAAATTTTTTTATAGGTGGTCAGGATGAACTAAGGTTAAAATGAAAAGAATTTAAAAATACAATAATAAAATTCTGTTTTTCTCTGTTCAAAAGACAAAGTTTTCTTGGATTAAGGATCACCTCTCTTTTTAAAATTTTGGATGTTTATTTTTGAGAGAGATCGAGAGAGAGAGAGTGGGGTGGGGGGGGGTTGGGCAGAGAGAGAGGGAGACACAGAATCCGAAGCAGGCTCCAGGCTCTGAGCTGTCAGCTCAGAGGCCTACACAGTGTTCAAATTCCCAAACCGTGAGATCATGACCTCAGCTGAAGTTGGACACTTTACTGACTGAGCCACCCAGGCGCCCCCGGATCAGTTCTTAAAAAAAAAAAATGTAAACAAACATCTTTTTCTCTTCTGTCTGCCAGAAAAACCACAGCTTTATGTTTTGTCTTTATCAAATCTTTACTTAGTCAAAACTTCTAAATGTTCAGGAAACTAAGCTTTGTTAACAACTATATACCCTTACACATTTCCAGTGGATTCTATTATTGCCACCTTGGTTGAATAAATAATTAAGATTTATAATGATTTATAATCCTATTTAAAATATGCTTTATAACCTTCTATGGTTTTAACAAACTTCCCAAGATTTAAATTGTAAATAAAATCTTTTTGACCAACTGGGCCCTTTTATTTTGCCTGTTACTTGGAATGCCCTGTCAAATAAATAATGGTAAACCTTAGGTTATATTGCTTAGGTCAATGCTATAACTGCTCAAATGTATATAAAGTTCCTAAAGTTTTAATATGTTTTAATATAAGGCCATTACTTGACATTCTAATTATCAGAATGTTATATGTCACAAAATAACCAAATTTCCTTATGAATTTCATCATAATTAACTCTGTCAGATTTTTAACCATGTCAATTTTTGAGTCTTTTGTTATTTATAGTTAATATTCTGATGGTTTATCTATAGTTATTATTCTGATGCTCTTACAAAATGTGTTTCATATTCAAAAAGATATATAAAAAAGGACTTTCAAGACAAATACAGGTATTGCAGGTTGGCTTGGCTCCTGGCCTGGAGAATTTACTAAAAATTCAATGTAGAGATTCTTTATAAAAATTCCAACAAGGAAAATTTTAAAAGATCTATATGACCAATCGCTATTCTTGTTGAGCTTATGTAAATAATTAGGCCTACTTTGTTAAAACTGGGCTTGTTCTACAAATGAATTAGTTTTAATTTGGCTATCTCTAAAAATTATGGTTTTTAGGGAAAATTATGTTTCATTAACACACCTTTATGGATGTTAAATTCTAGTTCTAATTATCTTTAAATATTTGTTGTTTACCTAAACTAAGCAACTTGAGATAAACTTCAAAAAATTTCACAAAACTCATATATAGACAATCTTTATATCTATTATTCTATAGGACATTCAAAAGGATCATCACAGATATTAAAATTATAAACCGATAAAACACATCTGATTCCTACTGCCTGTTCCTACTCTATCTGAGGATGCTTCAAGCCTGACATCTAAAAATCTTCTCCCTAAAAACACTAACAGACACTGGGTTTATAATTTTACTCCAACCATTAACATATTTTTCTTGATCCTATAAAAGTGTCTCTTATTATTTGTTTACTGAACAAAACAGAGTCTATTTGATAGTTAACACCACGTACTACACAATGAAAACCTTAAATAACTCTCAAAATAACATTATATTAATTAAATAGTAAAATAACTCAAATTCATTAAACAGTCTAAAAAATAAAATGGCATTAGATATTTTAACTACCACGCAAGATGGAACTTATGCTCTCATAAAATCA
This sequence comes from Prionailurus bengalensis, assembly GCF_016509475.1. NCBI lineage: Eukaryota > Metazoa > Chordata > Mammalia > Carnivora > Felidae > Prionailurus > Prionailurus bengalensis. The sequence goes on along the minus strand of NC_057361.1, from coordinate 74,814,358 downwards.
AAATGCTATATAAATTATCTCTTTCTTTCTTTCTTCTTTTTTTTTTTTAAATTTTTTTTTCAACGTTTATTTATTTTTGGGACAGAGAGAGACAGAGCATGAACGGGGGAGGGGCAGAGAGAGAGGGAGACACAGAATCGGAAACAGGCTCCAGGCTCTGAGCCATCAGCACAGAGCCTGACGCGGGGCTCGAACTCACGGACCGCGAGATCGTGACCTGGCTGAAGTCGGACGCTTAACCGACTGCGCCACCCAGGCGCCCCTCTCTTTCTTTCTTTTAATAATTGGTAAAATTCCTGAACTAAAGGAAGATTTTTATTGATTGTCAAAGGACTCTTATTTGGGCTTCTTTTTCTTTTTGTTATTATAATCATGTTTTACTGTTTTCTCCCATGTCTCTCCACCCTATGCCAAGATTCCTTCACTGCCAGAACTTCAAGCCATCATAAAACATACAAATGGTCTTTTAAAACTGTTTTTATTAAAACAAAAGGGTGGAAATTCCACTCTTAAGACAAGATTAATGAGAGCCCTATTTACATTAAATCACTTACAATTAGACAGAAAACTTCCTTCCACAATGCTCAAACATTTTCAAATGGAACAAGAACTCCCCAAACTCAAGGTATGGTGTAGATTACCCAATGAGGGGCCAACCTGGAAAGGTCCAGTACAACTGTTAACCTGGAGGAAAGGTTGTGCTGCTCTGCTTTCTCCTCAAGGTCCTGTGTGGGTACCTGCTCAGTTAATTAAACCATATCATGAGCTGGCATGAGGGACTCAAGAATCCAATACCAAACTTCAAACTGATGGTGGTGACCCCTTCCAATGGGATGTTGAATGCAAAGAAGAGGAAGATTGATCACTCAGCCAACTGAGACATCTCCTGGGGTGATGATAAAATATTAACCTGACAGGCTAAAGAGATTTTAACCCACACAGGCATGCCTGTGACCCCTAAAAATATGTCTGTATCCATCATCTCTTGCCTTAATGCCAACTCAGCTAAAGTGATACTCCTGCTAATGTGTCTCCATTCTTTACCTGTTGCTTCTACTCACCCAAACTCTACATTTACCTACTTGGCTCATCTTCTTAGCCCTCCTATGTTGGATTTAGTCTCTTGAGAAGATCCCGAAATTCCTATCTCGTCTAATGACTCCTCTATTACTGGAGGACACTGGGTTCCCATTAATGCTGATGATTTTTCTAAGTATCCTTCCCATAAGCTCTCAGTAGATTGGACTTTTCCTTATTGGGCATCACTCTATGTTTCTATTATAACCCTAATACTCACAATACTAACCAAAGCCTGTGTCTTTCTTCACAAACAATGGTATATGAATAATATACATAAGGCACCAAAACACGGATTCTGGGTAAGTACTGTCAAATATCAACATTTTATTCTCACAATAGCAATAAGAGGAAATCTGAGGGAAAACGAGTACCAAAACCTCCAATTCCAGTGTGTACCAGATCCTGGCTGGAGATGGAGTCTTATGATAGCTTCTCATGGGACCTCTGCCATTCTTATAATTTTACACAAATATTCCTATTTAACAATACAATCCTTAAAAATTGGGGACCTCAAGGACTGATAGTGATGGAAAATAATTGGACTTGGAAAGGATATATCTGGAATTGGTCACTTCCTTTCCATTATGTCACTTCTAACCCCATATGGAATCCTTGATTTGTGGGTCCAATACTTAGACTCAAATACTCCACTAATACCTATCCCTTTATTAAAACTTCCTCCTGGAGTATTGGCTTGTCATTTATTCAAAGAAAATTTAGACATGGTCCCATTACATTTATACATGGCAAATTTAACTGGTCCTATACCGATGAGATTAACAGCACAGTTATATGTACGACAAGGCCATATATTTTCTTACTTGCATCTGAAGCTCCAAATTTTAATGAGACACACATTGTTTTCATAGGGAACAAAACATGGGTAACCCCCTGTTTCTCTACTACAAACATATCATATTTACATATAACTTTGTCTATATAGCCAAACAAAAAGCACAACTCTGGTTGTCAGTCCAATTAAAGCAGCCTTGATAAGGGGGGTCCCCAAATGCAACAGTTTGTCTCTGCATTAGCAGAAAGAAAGAGATACAAAAAGTTTCTAAACATTTTGTTGGTGGCTATTTTGACCATTACAGCACTTGCAGCAACAGCAGCCATGGCAGCCGCCTCTCTAGCCGTCTCTTTAAAGACCACACACAAAATAAATCAGCAAATGCAGAATACTACATTAAATTTAGTAGAACAAATGAGGATTGATCAACAAATCCTTGCCCAACTTCAGGCATTAGAAGCCACTATTGTCTGGCTAAGAGAACATCAACAGGTATTGTGGACCCCATCACAACTTGTATGAGACTCAAGTTTCACAACCTACTGTATCATTCTCAATTTACACAATGAGTCCTGGAATCAAATTCATAGACTTTCTTTTTTTTAATTTTTAATGTTTATTTATTTTTAAGAGAGATGGGGAGACAGAGTGTGAGGGGGGAGGGGCAGAAAGAGAGAGGGAGACACAGAATCCAAAGCAGGCTCCAGGCTCTGAGCTGTCAGCACAGAGCCCAAAACAGGGCTCGAACTCATGACGCTTGAGATCATCACCTGAGCTAAAGTAGGATTCTTAACCCACTGAGCCACCCAGTCACCCCAAATGCATATACATATTAATCAGGCATTCGACTTGCCCCTAAACATCTCTTCTAACAGTGTGAAAATCAGATTGTGAAAACAATTACAAAACCTTCAACAAGAAAGCTAACAAGCTACGATTAACACTCTCAATGACATTTCTAATTGGATCAACCAAAAAAAAAAAAACTGCTTCTCCAGGTTCAGTCTACACTCCTGGTTTAACACTATTATAATGGTTCTAATAATCTTGTTTTTTGTTGCAGTTGTCAAAATGATGATGTCTCTTTGCTCCTCTAACAAGTCGCCCAAGGTGTTTTTCACCAATATCCAGATGTTCACCTTTTCCATGACAACTCCTGGTTCTGCTAATAAAAAACAAAAGTGGGGGGGGGGGAATGTGGACTTATGTCTAGAGAGTGTATTGTAAGTCCTGAAGGGTGAATGAGGTAATCGCTGAAGTGTGAACGATGTTCTGGTCTCAAGGCTGCCCAACGTGATAGTATTATGTGGACAGAGCCCCATGATGTCCCAAAGGGCAGTATAAATACAACACCTGCTATAACTCCCTGACGTTCCTTAAAACCACATGCACTCTCTTCAAACCTTCACATAGCCACCAGATGTATGTCTGGCTAATGTCTAAAGATCCTTTGTGGTCTGTTTTCTTGCTTTGGTATTCTTTGATACTTCTATGTAAATAAAGACTATGTGCAGTCTGATGCTGCTGCTGCTGCTCTCACTGGCAGAGGCATCCCTGCATGTCTGCTTAGCCTAAGTGTCTGAGAACTTTTTCTTCAGTTCCTGGCAACAGAGGGCACTTGTTTGGATGAGCACTGGGTGTTGTATGTAAGTGATGAATCATGGGAATCTACTCCCAAAGTCAAGACTACCCTGTGTAGACTGTGTGTTAGCTAACTTGACAATAAATTATTTAAATAATTAAAAAATTTATTTCTTACATTTTGTGACCTAAATAAATGCTCATGAAGTAGATGTGTTCTCCATAGCAATAAGTCCTACAGACATTGATCAGAGCTTAGGAAATAGGAAAAGATAGAGCAACTTACTGCACATTTATATACCCAAGGTAAATGAGAACTTGATTATAAGAATGTGGGGAAAGTAGTATAATTTTATAATTTATAATTTTTTATTTAACTTTGTATGAGTCTCTGTATTTTATCTTTGGCAAATAATAACCCAATGACACCTCTTTCATTATCCTGGGAGAACTTTGGATTGAGGATATTAAAAATAGAGAAAGTATAAAAAAAGTCTGGTAAATAGGTACAAACCCTTAAATGGTTTGGCTTGCCATTTTTTCTCTTTCCTTTATGAGACACAGAGATGAAACTGTGTACATTATCAACATATTAAATGAAAAAATTAAAACATCAAGGATTCTGAATATCTGCTTCCTGTGACACAGCATTTAGTCAAAATTATTTTGTTTTGCTTACAGTTCCTATGTGTCCTTGCACTTTGTAACCATTTTGTGTTAAATTGCATATAAAAATGGAAAGACATGATATAAAGGAAATTCTTGCTAAAATGAGCTAAGCATCTTGACACCTCTTTCTCAAATTCTGTTTAGTCTGATCATCAGTTGAAATATAAACTATGCATTTTTATACTTTATCATCACCCAGTCTCCACCTCCACCTCCACATCCAATTAACATTTTACTATAGTTTTTGAAGGAAACACAAATGTTATGATTGATGAAGGTAAAAAGATTTTCCATGATATTGAAAATAACATGTAAATGCAAAAAGTTTAAATGATTCTTAAAAAGGGATTTATCACTTTAATTGGGAAAAATAAAATAACAGTGTCAAAATGAGACTTGAGTAAGAACTTTTAAACTTCATGGGTGCTTGAACAAAATTAAGAAATATTAAAACAAGAAGTTTAATCTTTATCTGAATTGTGATGGTTAGTGGAGAAATCAACTAACCCCTAAATCAAGAAGAGGCAGAGGCACTGCTGAGCATTTGAGAATGGATTGGCTCTCTCATTTACCTAAGTGCTTACAGATAGCATTATTCCACAATGTTTCCACAAGAAAGAATAAGAGAAATATTGTCATGAAGTTCCAATAGTTAATTTTTGCTCTAGTTTCCCTTGCCTCCGAAGACATGTCTAGTAAAAGGTTGATACAACTGATGTCAAAGAGATTGCTGCCTGTGTTCTCTTTGATTTTAGGTCTCACATTTAGGTCTTTCATCCGTTTTGAATATATTTTTGTGTATGGTGTAAGAAAGTGGTCCAGTTTCACTATTCTGCATGTTGCTGTCCAGGTTTCCCAACAGCTTTGCTGGAGGACAGGTGGGTTGGGTATGGGCTAAATGGCTGATGGGTATTAAGAATGGCACTTGTTGTGATGAGCACGGAATGTTATAAGTAAATAATGAATCACTAATTCTACTCCCAAAACACATATTACACTATATGTTAACTAACTAGAATTTAAATATAAACTTGAAACAAACGAAAATAAATGGCTAATTAATGAATGAAAAAAGTACTGTCATGACTTTTGTATCCAAAATGAATACTTCTTATGAGGAAGAATCAGCCTTATCAGAATGCAGTCAAACCTTGGAGATATTCTGGGTTTGTTCTGAAACAACCACAATAAAACTAATATTGCAATCAACCAAGTCAAAGAACTTTTTGGTTTCCCAGTGTACATACAAGTTATGTTTACACTATTCAGTAAGCTATTAAGTGCACGATAGCCTTATGTTTAAGAAACAATGTATATATACCTTAATTATAAATATTTTATACCAAAAAATACTAACCATCAACAGAGCTTTATCCCACTCATAGTCAGTGATCACAGATTATCATAAAAATATAACAATTATGATGAAATTCTGAAATATTACGAGAATTACCAAAATGTGAAGCAAAGACATGAAATGAGCAAATGTTGTTGAAAAAATGGCACTTAGACTTTCTCAACAAAGGTTGTCATAAACCTTTAATTCATAAAAAAAACCACAATGTCTGCAAACTGCAGTAAAGCAAAGCAGAGTAAAGCAAAATATGCCTGTAGTGAACATCATTTCCAGTATCACTTTCACTTCTGTCTCTGTCTCCTCTCTCTCTGTCTCCTCTCTCTCTCTCTCTCTCTCTCTCTCTCTCTCTCTCTTCTTAGGTCTGAGATTAAAAAGTTAAACCCTCTGACTTTTTTATCTGCTATTTCAAGAGGTTTCTCTGAATAACTGACCTGCCTTATGGATTTCTGATTAAGCAAATATATGTATAAAAGAATTAAAAAAAACACATCACAACACATCACAATATTAATAAACAAGAAAAGCAAAGTCTGCACAATTGTACTTCAGATAAACAAGCTTTATTTTGATATTTTTTACCCTCCCTCCATCCATGTTTTCTACTTTTCCCTCCTTCCTTATTTGAGACTTATTGAGTACTTCCTTAATATCAGATTTTGTGATAGGAGAAGGAAGAACAAAGAGTGAGGAGCCAAAACAGACACAATTTATTTCATGTGGTTGACAATCTTGTTAGGGAAAATGTCATTAATAAGATTATCACATCAATAAATATAAAACTAGAAGTGTAAAAACTGGTATGAAGGAGAGAAGAAATAGTGCTATGGGAGCATATAATAGGAATTTCACCTACTCAGAAACCCATGGGAAGGTTTTCTTAAATAAATTTCACTTGAGAGCTAAAGGAGCAACACAAAGAATGTTTCAGAAGAGTGAAAACCCAGGGAAGAAGACAGCCTGATGTAGAAGGGCAAGGGTGAAATAAATTACTAGGTACAATACTTAGCTATGGAGAACAGTTGGTGTAATATATAAAAAGGGGGAAATATATTGAAGTAAAAATTGAGTCTAAAACAGACTTAAAATGTACTACAGGGATGGGAACATCAGTTTTAAAAAATCAATTTGAGTATTTGTGCAAATATTTTAACATTTACATTTCTGTGATTATGTATAATTATTCAATAAATAATGTCTAGACAGTTTCAGCCATCTGTTTAATAATATTTTCTTTTTTTAAGGTTCTAGATTTTTTAATCAGTAGTATCTGAATTATTGTTCTTTCTTTTTTAATATATGAAATTTATTGTCAAATTGGTTTCCATACAACACCCAGTGCTCATCCCAAAAGATGCCCTCTTCAATACACATCACCCACCTCCTCTGTCTACCACCCCCCATCAACCCTCAGTTTGTTCTCAGTTTTGAAGAGTCTCTTATGCTTTGGATCTCTCCCACTCTAACCTCTTTTTTTTTCCCTTCCCCTCCCCCATGGGTTTCTGTTAAGTTTCTCAGAATCCACCTAAGAGTGAAAACATATGGTATCTGTCTTTTCTGTATGGCTTATTTCACTTAGCATCACACTCTCCAGGTCCATCCACGTTGCTACAAAGGGCCATATTTCATTCTTTCTCATTGCCACGTAGTACTCCATTGTGTATATAAACCACAATTTCTTTATTCATTCATCAGTTGATGGACATTTAGGCTCTTTCCATAATTTGGCTATTGTTGACAGTGCTGCTATAAACATTGGGGTACAAGTGCCCCTATGCATCAGCACTCCTGTATCCCTTGGGTAAATTCCTAGAAGTGTTACTGCTGGGCCACAGGGTAGGTCTATTTTTAATTTTCTGAGGAACCTCCGCACTGTTTTCCAGAGTGGCTGCACCAATTTGCATTCCCACCAACAGTGCAAGAGGGTTCCCGTTTCTCCACATCCTCTCCAGCATCTATAGTCTCCTGATTTGTTCATTTTAGCTACACTGGCTGGCGTGAGGTGATATCTGAGTGTGGTTTTGATTTGTATTTCCCTGATGAGGAGCAATGTTGAGCATCTTTTCATGTGCCTGTTGGCCATCTGGATGTCTTCTTTAGAGAAGTGTCTATTCATGTTTTCTGCCCATTTCTTCACTGGGTTATTTGTTTCTCAGGTGTGGAGTTTGGTGAGCTCTTTATAGATTTTGGATAGTAGCCCTTTGTCTGATATGTCATTTGCAAATATCTTTTCCCATTCCGTTGGTTGCCTTTTAGTTTTGTTGATTGTTTCCTTCGCTGTGCAGAAGCTTTTTATCTTCATGATATAATTTTGCTTTTAATTTTTGCTTTTAATTCCCTTGCCTTTGGGCATGTGTCAAGTCAGAAATTGCTGCGGCTAAGGTCAGAGAGGTCTTTTCCTGCTTTCTCCTCTAGGGTTTTGATGGTTTCCTGTCTCACATTCAGGTCCTTTATCCATTTTGAGTTTATTTTTGTGAATGGTGTGAGAAAGTGGTTTAGTTTCAATCCTCTGCATGTTGCTGTCCAGTTCTCCCAGCACCATTTGTTAAAGAGACTGTCTTTTTTCCATTGGCTGTTGTTTCCTGCTTTGTCAAAGATTAGTTGGCCATACGTTTGTGGGTCTTGTTCTGGGGTTTCTATTCTATTCCATTGGTCTATGTGACTGTTTTTTGTGCCAATACCATGCTGTCTTGATGATTACAGCTTTCTGGTAGAGGCTAAAGTCTGGGATTGTGATGCCTCCTGCTTTGGTCTTCTTCAAAATTACTTTGGCTTTCGGAGGCTTTTGTGGTTCCATATGAATCTTAGGATTGCTTGTTCTAGTTTAGAGAAAAATGCTGGTGCAATTTTGATTGGGATTGCATTGAATGTGTAGATAGCTTTGGGTAGTATGGACATTTTGACAATATTCATTCTTCCGACCCATGACCACAGAATGTTTCTCCATTTCTTTATATCTTCTTCAGTTTCCTTCATAAGCTTTCTATAGTTTTCAGCATACAGATCTTTGACCTCTTTGGTTAGGTTTATTCCTAGGTATTTTATGCTTCTTGCTGAAATTGTGAATGGGATCAGTTTCTTTATTTGTCTTTCTGTTGCTTCATTTTAGTGTATAAGAATTCAATTGATTTCTGTACAGTGATTTTGTATCCTGCAACTTTGCTGAATTCATGTATCAGTTCTAGCAGACTTCTGGTGGAGTCTATCGGATTTCCCGTGTATAATATCATGTCATCTGCAAAAAGTGAAAGCTTACCTTCATCTTTGCCAATTTTGATGCCTTTGATTTCATTTTGTTGTCTGATTGCTGATGCTAGAACCTCCAACACTATGCTAAACAACAGCGGTGAGAGTGGATATCCCAGTCGTGTTGCTGATATCAGGGAGAACGCTCTCAGGTTTCCCCATTGAGGATGATGTTAGCTGTGGGCTTTTCATAAATGGCTTTTATGATGTTTAAGTATGTTCCTTCTATCCCGTCTTTCTCAAGGGTTTTTATTAAGAAACGATGCTGAATTTTGTCAAATGCTTTTTCTGCATTGATTGACAGGATCATATGGTTCTTATCTTTTATTAATGTGATGTATCACCTTGATTGATTCACGAATGTTGAACCAGCTCTGCATCCCAGGAATGAATCCCACTTGATCATGGTGAATAATTATTTTTATATGCTGTTGACTTCGATTTGCTAGTATCTTATTGAGAATCGTTGCATCCATATTCATCAGGGATATTGGCCTGTAGTTCTCTTTTTTCACTGGGTCTCAGTCCGGTTTAAGGATCAAAGTAATACTGGCTTCATAGAATGAGTCTGGAAGCTTTCCTTCCCTTTTTATTTTCTGGAATAGCTTGAGAAGGATAGGTATTATCTATGCTTTAAATGTCTGGTAGAACTCCCCTGGGAAGCCATCTGGTCCTGGATTCTTACTTGTTGGGAGATTTTTGATAACTGATTCAATTTCTTCGCTGGGTATGGGTCTGTTCAAGCTTTCTATTTCCTCCTGTTTGAATTTTGTGAGTGTGTGGGTGTTTAGGAATTTGTCCATTTCTTCCAGGTTGTCCATTTTGTTGGCATATAATTTTTCATACTAGTCCCTGATAATTGCTTGCATTTATGAGGGATTGGTTGTAATAATTACATTTTTTTCCTGATTTTTCCTATTTGGGTCATGTCCCTTTTCTTTTTGAGAAGCCTGGCTAGAGGTTTATCAATTTTGTTTATTTTTTTTTAAATCAACTCTTGGTTTCATTGATCTGCTCTACAGTTTTTTTAGATTCTATATTGTTCATTTCTGCTCTGATCTTTATTATTTCTATTCTGCTGGTTTAGGGTGTGTTTGCTCTTCTGCTTCTATTTCCTTTAGGTGTGCTGTTAGATTTTGTATTTGGGATTTTTCTTGTTTCTTGAGATAGGCCTGGATTACAATGTATTTTCCTCTCAGCGCTGCCTTCGTTGCATCCCAAAGCGTTGGGATTTTTGTATTTTGATTTTGGTTTATTTCCATTTATTTTTTAATTTCCTCTCTAATTGCCTGGTTGACCCATTCATTCTTTAGTAGGGTGTTCTTTAACCTCCATGCTTTTGGAGGTTTTCCAGACTTTTCCCTGTGGTTGATTTCAAGCTTCATAGCATTGTGGTCTGAAAGTATGCATGGTATGATTTCAATTCTTGTATACTTATGAAGGGCTGTTTTGTGACCCATTATGTGATCTATCTTAGAGAATGTTCCATGTGCACTCGAGAAGAAAGTCTATTCTGTTGCTTTGGGATGCAGAGTTCTAAATATATCTGTCAAGTCCATCTGATCCAATGTATCACTTAGGGCCCTTGTTTCTTTATTTATCCTGTGTCTAGACGATCTATCCATTGTTGTAAGTGGAGTATTAACGTCCACTACAATTACCACATCCTTATCAATAAGGTTGCTTATGTTTGTGATTACTTGTTTTATATATTTGGGGGCTCCCATATTTGGTGCATAGACATTTATAACTCTTAGCTCTTCCTGATGGATAGACCCTTTGCTTATTATATAATGCCCTTCTTCATCTCTTGTTACAGGATTTAATGTACAGTCTAGTTTATCTGATATAAGTATGGCTACTCCAGCTTTCTTTTGACTTCCAGTAGCATGATAAATAGTTCTCCATCCCCTCACTTTCAAACTGATGTGTCCTCTGGTATAAAATGAGTCTTTTGTAGACAGGTAATCCATGGGTCTTGTTTTTTTATCCATTCTGATATCCTTTTCTTTTGGTTGGCACATGTAATCCATTTACATTCAGTGTTTTTCTAGAAAGATATGGGTTTGGAGTCATTGTGATGTCTGTAGGTTTCATCCTTATAGCGATGTCTCTGGTACTTTGTCTCACAGGATCCCCCTTAGGATGTCTTTTAGGGCTGGTTTAGTGGTGATGAATTCCTTCAGTTTTTGTTTGTTTCAGAAGACCTTTATCTCTCCTATTCTGAATGAGAGACTTGCTGGATAAAGGATTCTTGGCTGCATATTTTTTCTGTTCATCACATTGAAGATTTCCTGCCATTCCTTTCTGACCTGCCAAGTTTTAGTAGAGAGATCCGTCAAGAGTCTTATTGGTCCCCCTTTATATGTTAGAACATGTTTATCCCTAGCTGCTTTCAGAATTTTCTCTTTATCCTTGTATTTTGCCAGTTTCACTCTGATATGTCATGCAGAAGATTGGTTCAAGTTACATGTGAAGGGAGTTCTCTGTGCCTCTTGGATTTCAATGCCTTTTTCCTTCCCCAGATTAGGGAATTCTCAGCTATTATTTCTTTAAGTACACTTTCAGCACCTTTCCCTCTCTCTTCCTTCTCTGGAATATCAATTATGTGTAGATTATTTCTCTTTAGTGCATCACTTACTTCTCTAATTTTCCCCTTATACTCCTGGATTTTTTTTATCTCTTTTACTCAGCTTCCTCTTTTTCCATAATTTTATCTTCTAGTTCGCCTATTCTCTCCTCTGCCTCTTCAATCTGATCTGTGGTCGCCGCTATTTTATTTTGCAGCTCATTTGTAGGATTATTTTAGCTCTTCCTGGCTGTTTCTTAGTCCCTAGATCTCTGTAGCAATAGATTCTCTGCCATCCTCTATACTGTTTTCAAGCCCAGCAATTAATTTTATGACTATTATTTTAAATTCACTTTCTGTTATAGTGTTTAAATCGTTTTTGATCAGTTCATTAACTGTCGCTACTTCCTGGAGTTTCTTTTGAGGGGAATTATACTGTTTTGTCATTTTGGATCATCCCTGGAGTGGTGCGGAACTGCAGGGCACTTGCCCTGTGCTGTCTTGGCAGGGCTGCAGTCACACCTGATGTCTGCCCCCAGTCCACTACTGGGGCCACAGTCAGACTGGTGTGTACCTTCTCTTCCCCTCTCCTAGGGGCGGGATCACTGTGAGGTGGTGTGGCCCCTGTCTGGGCTACTTGCACACTGCCAGCCTTGTGGTGCCAGGGATCTGGCGTATTAGCTGGGGTGGATCTGCAAGGTGCACAGGGGTGGGAGGGGCAGGCTCAGCTCACTTTGCCTTCAGAGGTCCGCTTCAGGAGGAGCCTTGTTGCACAGAGAGAGAATCAGACCTGCCAGAGGGATGGATGCACAGAAGCACAGTGTTGGGTGTTTGGGTGTTTGCGGGGTGAAAGCAAGTTCCCTGACAGGAAATGGTTCCCTTTGGGGTTTTGGTTGGAGGGTGGGCAAGGGAGGTGGCACTGGCGAGCACCTTTTTTCCCTGCAAATCTGAGCCCTGTTGTCTGGCACTCATCAACTCTCCCTCCTGTTGTCCTCTAGCCTTCCTGTTCTCCAAGGAGAGCTGTTAACTTATAACCTTCCAGATGTTAAGTCTTGCTTGCTGTCAGAACACACTCCATCTGGCCCCTCCACTTTTGCAAGCCAGACTTGGGGGTTCTGCTTTCCTTTCTAGTGGGCTGCCCCTCTGCCCCGCGCTCCCTCCTGCTAGTCCGTGTAGCACGCACCACCTCACCACCCATCCTACCCTCTTCCGTGGACCTCTTGTCTATTCTTGGCTCTGGAGAATCTGTTCTGCTGGTCTTCTGGTGGTTTTCTGGGTTATTTAGGAAGTTGTGAGTGGAATCTAAATGATCAGCAAGACGCAGTGAGCCCAGCGTCCTCCTATGCCTCCATCTTCCCCTCCGGTGAGTTACTTTTCTTTAAAGTGGACAGTAACTAGTCCATTCTGGTAGAACAGGACAAGGACACTGTTTATGCAGTGGTGGGGAAGCCCTTCTTTTCCTCGGTCTATCTGTTTAATATTACAGGTTATGTAGATATTCCTAATTTATTGACTAAATGATTCATTTTCAAATACACACATTCACACAGACAGGCATATATCAATATAAGAGATCAATAACAGGTTTTATAATTATGTCCCTGATATTTTTATTCATTAATTAATGATCTCTCTGGCTTTTCTTGCTTTCATAATATTTCTATTCCAACTTTTCAATTGAAATAATGTTAAATAATGTATAAGTATATAAAATATGTTTATTGCTAGCTTAAACTTGTCATAATTAACATGAAGAAATATAGTTGTTTAGGGGCGCCTGGGTGGCACAGTCGGTTAAGCGTCCGACTTCAGCCAGGTCACGATCTCGCGGTCCGTGAGTTCGAGCCCCGCATCAGGCTCTGGGCTGATGGCTCAGAGCCTGGAGCCTGTTTCTGATTCTGTGTCTCCCTCTCTCTCTGCCCCTCCCCCGTTCATGCTCTGTCTCTCTCTGTCCCAAAAATAAATAAACGTTGAAAAAAAATTAAAAAAAAAGAAATATAGTTGTTTATAACTTTTGAATAAAATGATAAATTAATTTGAGTTAACAACAGGATACACTTGTGGAATGGTATATATGTACAAATTAAAGCTTACATACAAGTTTATAATTTGATTCCAATTTCACTAACTCTCCTATTGTGTGCTTGAAAGAACAGATTCTAGAAGCCCCTAAGGACACCTGATATTCCTTTTAAGCGTTTACCACTGAATGTGATAGTGTTCCTTTGTATGCATTGTGCTCTAGCTGGTTCTTCTATTTGCATCCTTCTAGGATTGAGAAGCACAGTTTTGAGTCTTTCACATTATTATACAGTGACTAAGTATGAATTATCTTTCTAAAGTTTTGCAATCATATTTAACAATGAAAGAATTCTGTCACAACTATCCACAAAAATATTCTTTTTTTTTCTTTCCAAAGTTCTTTTTTAGGCTTATTTATTGTTTAATTTTCATCTAATTTAGTTAGCTTATTGTGCAACAATGATTTCAGGAGAAAATTCCTTAATGTCCCTTACCCATTTTGACCATCCACCCTTACACAACCCCTCCAGCAACCCTTTGTTTGTTCTCTATATTTAAGAGTCTTTTATGTTTTGTACCCTTACCTGTTTTTTCATTATTTTTGCTTCCCTTCCCTTATGTTCATCTGTTTTGTGTCTTAAATTCCTCATAAGAGTGAATTCATATGATATTTATTTTTCTCTGATTGGCTAATTTAACTTAGCATAATACCCTCCAATTCCATCCACATAGTGGCAAATGGCAAGATTACACAGAACATATTGTTTACATTAAGATACATAATGCTCAACTTCATTTTTGGAATTGATTTATAAATATGGAAGTATATCTTATCCTCATTTATTTTATTCCTTTCAGACAGCCTTATGTTTGTGTTGTAGGTGGTTTCATATAAAAGGCACACTGGATAGGTATTAACTCCCAGTAGACTTTGGATTTATCACATTTCAAAGGAAATGTATGTTGATGATAAAAGAAATAAAGTCGCCTTTTCATTCTTAACATTATAACTAAAAGTATCCTTTTTGAAACACTGTGTTCTGAATCACATCCATAGGAAAATAAATTATAGACTAAAAACATCTAGAGATAAGATTAAAAATATTTCCCTGGATAAGTAATTAAGTGGATGCCTAACTTGAATGTTGACTGCCAGAGATGTAAAAAGGAGAAAAAGAAAACTATTCATAGAAAGTGAATGTTTAACCAGGGTCTAAATTACAAAGCTGAAAAAAAGAAAACCTCAGTGCTAGGGATATAAGAAGACAAAATGTTCTCAGTTAAAATCTATTGCAACTTACAAAATATGTCTTAATGAATGCATTTGGCCTGAAGTTTAAACACTCTTCTAAATCTCCAGGTTTTCATTGCCAAAAAATAGGGTATATTTTCCACTACCCAAAGCCAACTTTTTATTTAAATATCAAACTTTTAGTTTATGGATCCCAAAATGGAGAAAAATTTAGACTTGTGAAGTGAGAGAAATGATTATTAAATTATAGTTTAGGTAATATTCTTTGTTTCCAGATGATTGTGAAGTGTGCATTAGTACATGATTAGTTCACCAGACACATTACTTTGATGTTCTAAACACAATAGAGATCATATTTCAGAAAATAATTACATTGAAAATTGCTATTATTTTTATTTATGGATATAAGCTAATGATATTATTTTGTTGGCTGACATGATGTGTTATCTATTTTACTTATGTTGTTTAAAAGTACATAATGTGTATAGTTCTTGTTGCTATCAAAAGTTTTGGCATTTTAAACTCCAATCCCAGAAGAGAACATGTATGTATAGAACAATAAAATCATTAAATTTGCAATGCCTTTTTTTTTGGTGCAGAGAAGTTCATGGTGGGCTATTTGCTGTCTACATATATATAGATGTTATTTTGAAGATGTTTCCAAAAGTCATTTAGACTTACATATAAATATATGCTCTATATTTTTGAATTTTTAACACTTCAAACAAAATGGAAATGTTATAATCTATATACTCAAATCAGAAGATATAAGCGTGGAGTTTGGGAAGATGACAGAGTAGAAGGGTCCTGATCTCATGTCATTCCACATTTTCAACTAGATATTATCCTCATCCAAATCAATATACTGGAGAGTGATCCAAAGACTTGCAGAACAAATTCCATATTTACATAGGAAGAAGTTGCATCTGAAAGGTTAGGAAGGCTAGAAAACAGGAGGGAAGCTGCTGGCAGGAAGGAGGGGTGTGTGTAAAGAGGACAAGGAAATGGTCCCTTTCACCAGTGACTTCACACAGGGGAGACTAATTCCCCATCACATTTGTTAAAAACCACAGGGGATGACTTCTGTTAAGTTTGTAAAACCAGTGTAACTTGGAACCTGGAGCTTTGGAGTTCAGCTGACTCAGCACTGCATGGGCCCAGAGGGCATGTGATAGTTGAGTTGCCACCCTTAAAGAGACAGAAGCCTGTGCAGAGAGGCAACATAAAAATAGCAGTTTACACAACAATGGGGACAAACAGAAGACATGTCTGTTCATAATGGTTTCTGAGCCCTATGGAAGACTTCTCCAAAAACAGGAGATGACAGGTGCCATCTTCTTCCCCCAATCCCTAGCAGAAGCACAAAGACACCTTCAGGAGGCTGCACTACATAGACACTTGCTACCTAAACTGCTAGCAGTGTGCCATGCCCATGAGTTCTCCTGAGGACATGCCCACTCCAATCATGCTAGCCTCAGTTCTGGACTCAGGGAAAATTATGCTTAAGCAGTGTGGGTGCAAGCTCCAGCTGCCAGGTATATACCTGCAACCACATGCCCTGCATATCTGCCTGTCCCAGCTGTGTAACCCCAGACACCCTCATGTGTCTTGCCAAGACATGTGACCCCAGCTGCCATGTGTGCTATGCTAAGCCACACATCCTCAGCCACCATCACACACTGCACCAGCCATGCATCTCTGGCCAACTTGGCAACTATCCCATTAGGTGCCACAATATTCAGGGGATCCTACATAGAACTAGTGGCCCAAGGAAAATTTGTTAACAATGTTTCCATGCTCCCAAGTTTCTGCAGTATGCACATCCCAATCATAGCTGGCCTGCCTGGGTTCCAAATATCACAGAGAGCAAACAGCACCCACAACAGGCTAAGTCAGTGCAGATGATCACACCAAAAGGAACAGTGACTCAGACACAACAGCAGGACATATGCAATACATATACGGTACTCTCCTGAAGTGGCAGGTTCTGGTGAAGAGGGAATACTGCAAGGCAGGGAACTACAGGACCTCTTCATAAAGTCACTACTTTCAAGGGTGGAAGACACAGCTGACTTTCTGAACACAGAGAAATAGGCACAAAGAGGCAGTAAAGAAATCAGGCAACAGGGAAATTTTTCCCAAATGAAAGAGAAGGACAAAGCCACACAGAGAGAGATCTCAATAAAACAGATATAAGTAACATGCCTGGTAGAGAATTTAAACCAATGATCATAGGGATACTCACTGGATTTGAGAAAATAATGGAAGATATCAGGGGGACCTTTACCACAGAAATAAGGAATAACCTAGAAAAGATAAAGGGTACAATAAATGAAATGAGAAACACATTTGATGGAATGAACAGCAGGATGAAAGAAGCAAAGGAAAGAATTAGTAACCTAGAAGACATAGTAATGGAGAGTAGTCAAAGTGAACAAAAGAGAGAGAATACAATTATTCAAAATGAGAATGTACTTAGGGAACTCACTGACACCATCAAATGTAATAACATTCACATTACAGGAGTCCCAGAAGAAGTCAAGGGAGAAAAAAGGGCAAATTATTTGACAAAATAATAGCTGAAACCATCCCTAATCTGGGGAAGGAAACAGATATCCAGATCCACAAGGCACAGGGAACTCTCAGCAGAATAAACAAATGCAAATCAACACCAAGACATATTTAATTAAATTTGCAAAATAAAGTGGCAAAGAAAAAAATCTTAAAAACTGCAAGACAAAATAAGGCATTAACTTACAAGGGAAAACCAATAAGACTACCAGGAGATTTTTCAACAAAACCATTGTGACCCAGAAGAGAGTGGCATGATATAGTCAAAGTGCAGAATTAGAAAAATCTACAGTCAACAATAATCTACCCAGCAAGGCTATCACTCAAAGTAGAAGGAGAGGTAAAGAGTTTCCCAGACAAACAAAAACTAAAGGAGTACACAACCACTAAACTAGCTCTGCAAAATATTAAAAGGGACTCTGAGGAGAAGGTAGATATTAAAAGCTGACAGAATAGAGATAGGAAACACAAAAAGAGTACAGATGAATACTTCTGTACCAAATCAGTCAAGAAACTCATAAAAATCAGATATAAAATATAATAACATATACCTAAAATGTGGGGAAGAGAGGGTAAAATGGGTTGAAACTTAAATGTCTATCAACATAATATTGACAGCTATACGCAGAAGTTATATAAAAACTGAGGTTATATAAAAACTTAGGTTATATTAAAACCTAATGGTAACCATATATCAAAAGCCACTAATAAATTTAAAAGAATAAAGAGAAAGAAATCCAAATGTATCACTAAAAAATCAGCAAAACATGAAAGAAACACAAGAAAGGATCAAGGAAAATCTTTGGAAACAACTGAAAAGCAACAAAATGGCAATAAATACCTATCTATCTATAATTAATTTAAATGTACATGGACTAACTGCTCCATTCCAAAGATATAGGGTGACAGAATGGACTAAAATAACAAACAAACAACTACAACAAAAAACTCAAGACCTATCTATACGCTGACTGCAATAATTCCATTTTAGACCTAAAGACACCTACAGATTGAAAGTGAGAGGACTGAGAAACCTCTATCATGCAAATGGATGTCAACATAAACCCAGAGCATCAATACAAAATAGACATTAAAACAGACTATAAAAAGAGCCAAAGAAGGGACTATATAATAATAAAGGGGGCAATCCAACTAGAAGTTATAACAATTGTAAATATTTATGCATCCAACAAAGAAGCACCTAAATACATAAAAATGTTAATAACAAACAATAAAGGAAACAGTAGATAATAATACAATAATAGGGAATTTAACATCCCACTTACATCGAAGGACAGGTAATCTAAATAGAACATCAATAAGGAAACAATGGCTTTGAATGAAACACTGGAATAGATGGGCTTAAAGGATATATTCAGAAAACTCCATCTTAAAATGGCATAATACACACATTTTCAAGTGCACATGGAACATTCTTCAGAATAGATCATATATTAGCTCACAAAACAAAACTCAAGAAGTTTGAGAAGATCAAAATCATTCCATGCATCTTTTCTGACCACGACTCTGGGAAACTAGAGGTCAACCACAAGAAAAATGTGGAAAGACCTCCAAAGCATGGAAGTAAATACCAGGCTACTAAACAATGAATGGGTCAGCCAGGAAATCAAAGATGAAATAAAAGTGTACTAGGAAACAAATGAAAATGAAAACCCGTTGACCAAAACAGCTGGGATGCAGCAAAGGTGGTTCTGAGAGGGAAGATTATAGCAATACAGGTCTACTTCAAAAAGCAATAAAAATTTCAAATAAACAACCTAACCTTGCACATAAAGGAAGAATAAAAAGAACAACAACCAAAACATAAAACCAGCAGCAGGGAGGAAATAGTAAAGATTAGAGCAGAAATAAATGATATAGAAATTAAACAACAGGTGGGGCGCCTGGGTGGCTCATTCGATTAAGCGGCCGACTTCGGCTCAGGTCATGATCTCGCGGTCCATGAGTTCGAGCCCCGTGTTGGGCTCTGTGCTGACAGCTCAGAGCCTGGAGCCTGTTTCAGATTCTGTGTCTCCCTCTTTCTCTGACCCTCCCCCGTTCATGCTGTCTCTCTCTGTCTCAAAAATAAATAAACGTTAAAAAAATTAAAAAAAAGAAATTAAACAACAGTAGACAAGATCAGTGAAAACAGGAGCTGGGTCTTTGGGAAAAAAATCAATAAAATTGATAAACCTTGCGCCAGACTTATTAAGAAGGAAACAATAATAACTCAAATAAGGAAAATCACAAATGAAAGAGGAGAAGTAACAAACAACACCATAGAAATACAAATAATTATAAGAAGAGATTATCAAAAACTATATGCCAAGCACTCAGACAACCTAAAAGAAATGGATAAAATCCTATAAACATATCAATTACTACAACTAAAACAAGAGGAAAGAAAAAATTTTGACAGGACAATAACCAGCAATGAAATTGAGTCAGTAATCAAAAATCTCCCAAGAAACAAAATTTTACCAAACACTTACAAAATAATTAATACCTATTCTTAAACTATGAAAAAATGGAAAATGAAAGAAAACTTGCAAATTCATTCCATGAGGTGAGCATTATCGTGATTCAAAAAACAGATAAAGACACCACAAAAAAATTAATTAATTAATTAAAAAAATAACTACAGAACAGGGCAATACCCTTGATGACCATAGGTGCAAAAATTCTCATTAAAATACTGGCAAACCGAATTCAGCAATATATTGAGAAAATCATTCACCACGATCAAGTGTGATTCATTCCTGGTTACAAGGGTGGTTAAACATTCACAACTCAATAAATATGATAAATCACATCAATAAGAAAAAGGGTAAGAAACATAATTTCAACAGATGAAGAAAAAGCATTTGACAAAGTACAACAACGATTCATGATAAAAACCCTCAACAAAACAGGTATAGAAGGAATGTAACTCAACAAAATGAAGGCCATATGGAAAGCACATACCTAATATCATCTGTAAAAGGTAAAAACTGAGAGCTTTTCCTCTAAGTTCAGGAAAAAGCAAGGATTTCCACTTTCATCACTTTTATTCAACATATTACTTGAAGTCTTAGCCACAGCAATCAGACAACAAAAAGAAATAAAAAGCATCCAAACTGATAAGAAAGAAATGAAATTTTCGCTATAAAACACTAACAAACACACAAAAGAAACCCTGCTAGAACTGATAAATGAATTCAGTAAAGTCACAAAAACACAAAATCAATGCACAAAAATCTGTTCCAACTCTGTACACCTATAGTGAAGCAGCAGAAAGAGAACGTAAGAAAAACAATCCCATTTACAAGGGCACCAAAAGCAATAAGATACCTTAGGAAGAAACCCAATAAAGGAGTTAAAAGCACTGTACTCTAAAAACTATAAAACACTTATGAAAAAATTGAAGAAAATACAAAGGAATGGAAAAATATTACATGCTCTTGGATTGGAAGAACAAATATTGTTAAAATGTCTACACTACACAAAGCAATCTAAACATTGAATGCAATACATATCAAAATACCACCAGCATTTTTTAAAGAGCTAGAAAAACAATTCTAAAATTTGCATGGAACCACAAAAGAGCCTGAATAGTTAAAGCAATGTGGAAAATGAAAAGCAAAGCTGGAGGCATCACGATTCTGGACTGTTATATTACAAATACGGCAGTAATCAAAGCAGCATGGTACTGGCACAAAAAATAGACACATAGATCAATGTAACAAAATAGAAAGCCCAGTAATGAACCCATAACTATATTGTCAGTTAATCTTCCACAAAGCAGGAAAGAATACCCGATGGGAAAAATACAGGCTCTACAACAAATGATGTTGGGAAAACCTAACAGCAACATGAGAAAGAATGAAACTGGACCACTTTCTTACACCATACAAGAAATAAATTCAAGACAATTAAATACCTAAACATGTGACCCCAAATCATAAAAATTCTTGAAGACACCACAGGCAGTAACTTCCTCCACATGGACTGTAGCAACTTTTTCTAGATATGTCTCCTGAGCAAGGGAAATAAAAACAAAAATAAACTACCAGGACTACATCAAATTAAGAAGTTTCTGTGCAACAAAGGAAAAAAATAAAACTAAAAGGCAACCTTCACAATGGGAGAAGATATTTGCAAATGACATATCCTATCAAGGGCTTATACCCAAAATATATAAAGAACTTGTAAAAGTCAACACCAAAAAAAACCCAAATAATGCAATTTATAAATGGGAAGAAGACATGAGCAGATATTTCTCCAAAGAAGACATTCAGATGAACAAGAGACACATGAAAAGATGCTCATCATAACTTATCATCAGGGAAATGTAATCAAAACTAAAATGAGATACCACCTCATACATGGCAGAATGGATAACATCAACAACACAAGAAACAACAGGTGTTAAAGAGAATATGGAATAAGGATAACTCTCTTACAGCGTTGGTGGTAATGCATACTGATGTAGCCCTCCGGAAAACAGTATAGAGGTTTCTCAAAGAGTCAAAAATAAAACTACCTTAAGATCCATCAATCATACTATTAAGTATTTATCCAAAGGACACAAGAACATTAATTCAAAGGGATAAGTGTTCTTTTATGTTTATAGCAGCATTATTTATAATAGCTAAATTGTGTAAGTAGCCCAAGTGAATGGATAAACATACGATGCACACACCCACACATACACACAATGGAATGTTATTCAGCTATTAAAAAGAATAAAATCTTTTCATTTTAATGACATGGATTGAGTTACAGAGTATAATGCTAAGGGAAATAAGTCAGTCAGAGAAAGATAAATACCAAATTATTTCACTCATATTTGGAATTTAATAAACAAAACAAACAAGCAAAAGGAAAAACAATAAGAGAGAGAGAGAGGGAGAGACTCAATCGTAGAGAACATTCTGATGGTTACCAGAAAGGATTGGGGCGGGGCAGGGTTCATTAAATAGGTGATGGGGATTAAGGAGTACACTTGTGATGAGCACAGTGAGATGTATGAAAGTGTTGAATTAGTATATTGTACACATGAAACTAATATAACACTATGCAATAACTATTCTTTAATTAAAAACTAAAATAAATATTCAAACCAGGGAGAACTTGAGAATTAATGAGTGAATTCTCAAACAAGTGAACATCGAATATCTTTCATTTTGGTGTACCAGAGTTACAATATCTGTTTTCTTTGTTAAACTGTAAGCATCTTGTGGACAAGAGACATCATAGACACATTTTTGCCTAGATCCTCTTGGTAGTAAATTAGTTAACATGAAATTTAATTCCACAACCCATTCCAATCTGGAAAAAGATGACTATCACATTTCTTTGTTTGACATAAAACATCAATATAAGTCATTCCTTTTTGTTTTCTTTTTGCTTATTCTTTCTTAATCATAATTTCCCAAGAATAAAGGACAAAAAATAATTACATATTTTTTCAATATATGAAATTTATTTTCAAATAGGTTTCCATGCAACACCCAGTGCTCATCCCAAAAGGTGCCCTCCTCAATACCCATCACCCACCATCCCCTATCTAACACCCCCCATCAACCCTCAGTTTGTTCTCAGTTTTAAACAGTCTCTTATGCTTTGGCTCTCTCCCACACTAACCTCTTTTTTTTTTCCTTCCCCTCCTCCATGGGTTTCTGTTAAGTTTCTCAAGACGGACATAAGAGTGAAACCATATGGTATCTGTCTTTCTCTGTATGGCTTATTTCACTTAGCATCACTCTCTCCAGTTCCATCCACGTTGCTACAAAAGGCCATATTTCATTCTTTCTCATTGCCACGTAGTACTCCATTGTGTATATAAACCACAATTTCTTTATCCATTCATCAGTTGATGGACATTTAGGCTCTTTCCACAATTTGGCTATTGTTGAGAGTGCTGCTATAAACATTGGGGTACAAGTGCCCCTATGAATCAGTACTCCTGTATCCCTTGGGTAAATTCCTAGCAGTGCTATTGCTGGGTCATAGGGTAGGTCTCTTTTTAGTTTTCTGAGGAACCTCCACACTGCTTTCCAGAGCGGCTGCACCAATTTGCATTCCCAACAACAGTGCAAGAGGGTTCCCGTGTCTCCACATCCTCGCCAGCATCTATAGTCTCCTGATTTGTTCATTTTGGCGACTCTGACTGGCGAGAGGTGATATCTCAGTGTGGTTTTGATTTGTATTTCCCTGATGAGGAGCGACGCTGAACATCTTTTCATGTGCCTGTTGGCCATCTGGATGTCTTCTTTAGAGAAGTGTCTATTCATGTTTTCTGCCCATTTCTTCACTGGGTTATTTGTTTTTCGGGTGTGTTTGGTGAGCTCTTTATAGATTTTGGATACTTAGCCCTTTGTCCGATATGTCATTTGCAAATATCTTTTCCCATTCCATTGGTTGCCTTTTAGTTTTGTTGGTTGTTTCCTTTGCTGTGCAGAAGTTATCTTCATAAGGTCCCAGTAATTCATTTTTGCTTTTAATTCCCTTGCCTTTGGGGATGTGTCGAGTAAGAGATTGCTACGGCTGAGGTCAGAGAGGTCTTTTCCTGCTTTCTCCTCTGGGGTTTTGATGGTTCCCTGTCTAACATTCAGGTCCTTTATCCATTTTGAGTTTATTTTTGTCAATGGTGTGAGAAAGTGGTCTAGTTTCAACCTTCGGCATGTTGCTGTCCAGTTCTCCCAGCACCATTTGTTAAAGAGGCTGTCTTTTTTCCATTGGATGTTCTTTCCTGCTTTGTCAAAGATGAGTTGGCCATACGTTTGTGGGTCTAGTTCTGGGGTTTCTATTATATTCCAGTGGTCTATATGTCTGTTTTTGTGCCAAGACCATGCTGTCTTGATGGGTACAGCTTTGTAGTAGAGGCTAACGTCTGGGATTGTGATGCCTCCTGCTTTGGTCTTCTTCTTCAAAATTACTTTGGCTATTCGGGGCCTTTTGTGGTTCTATATGAATTTTAGGATTGCTTGTTCTAGTTTCAAGAAGAATGCTGGTGCAGTTTTGATTGGGAATGCATTGAATGTGTAGATAGCTTTGGGTAGTATTGACATTTTGACAATATTTATTCTTCCAATCCATGAGCACGGAATATTTTTCCATTTCTTTATATCTTCTTCAATTTCCTTCATAGGCTTTCTATACTTTTCAGCATACAGATCTTTTACATCTTTGGTTAGATTTATTCCTAGGTATTTTATGCTTCTTGGTGCAATTGTGAATGGGATCAGTTTCTTTATTTGTCTTTCTGTTGCTTCATTGTTAGTGAATAAGAATGCAACTGATTTCTGTACATTGATTTTGTATCCTGCAACTTTGCTGAATTCATGTATCAGTTCTAGCAGACTTTTGGTGGAGTCTATCGGATTTTCCATGTATAATATCATGTCATCTGCAAAAAGTGAAAGCTTGACTTCATCTTTGCCAATTTGGATGCCTTTGATTTCTTTTGTTGTCTGATTGCTGATGCTAGAACTTCCAGCACTATGTTAAACAACAGTGGTGAGAGGGGGCATCCCTGTCATGTTCCTGATCTCAGGGAAAAGCTCTCAGTTTTTCCCCATTGAGGATGATGTTAGCTGTGGGCTTTTCATAAATGGCTTTTATGATGTTTAAATATGTTCCTTCTATCCCGACTTTCTCAAAGGTTTTTATTAAGAAAGGGTGCTGGATTTTGTCAAAGGCCTTTTTTGCATTGATTGACAGGATCATATGGTTCTTCTCTTTTTTTTTTTTTTTATTAATGTGATGTATCATGTTGATTGATTTGCGAATGTTGAACCAGCCCTGCAGCCCAGGAATGAATCCCACTTGATCATGGTGAATCATTCTTTTGATATGCTGTTGAATTCGATTTGCTACTATCTTGTTGAGAATTTTTGCATCCATATTCATCAGGGATATTGGCCTGTAGTTCTCTTTTTTTACTGGGTCTCTGTCTGGTTTAGGAATCAAAGTAATACTGGCTTCATAGAATGAGTCTGGAAGTTTTCCTTCCCTTTCTATTTCTTGGAATAGAAATAGAAATCAGAAGGATAGGTATTATCTCTGCATTAAACGTCTGGTAGAACTCCCCTGGAAAGCCATCTGGTCCTGGACTCTTATTTGTTGGGAGATTTTTGATAACCGATTCCATTTCTTTGCCGGTTATGGGTCTGTTCAAGCTTTCTCTTTCCTCCTGATTGAGTTTTGGAAGAGTGTGGGTGTTCAGGAATTTGTCCATTTCTTCCTGGTTGTCCAGTTTGTTGGCATATAATTTTTCATAGTATTCCCTGATAATTGTTTGTATCTCTGAGGGATTGGTTGTAATAATTCCATTGTCATTCATGATTTTATCTATTTGGGTCATCTCCCTTTTCTTTTTGAGAAGCCTGGCTAGAGGTTTGTCAATTTTGTTTATTTTTTCAAAAAACCAACTCTTGGTTTCGTTGATCTGCTCTACAGTTTTTTTAGATTCTATATTGTTTATTTCTGCTCTGATCTTTATTATTTCTCTTCTTGTGCTGGGTTTAGGCTGCCTTTGCTGTTCTGCTTCTAGTTCCTTTAGGTGTGCTGTTAGATTTTGTATTTGGGATTTTTCTTGTTTCTTGAGATAGGCCTGGATTGCAATGTATTTTCCTCTCAGGACTGCCTTTGCTGCATCCCAAAGCGTCTGGATTGTTATATTTTCATTTTTGTTTGTTTCCATATATTTTTTAATTTCTTCTCTAATTGCCTGGTTGACCCACTCATTCGTTAGTAGGGTGTTCTTTAACCTCCATGCTTTTGGAGGTTTTCCAGACTTTTTCCTGTGGTTGATTTCAAGCTTCATAGCATTGTGGTCTGAAAGTATGCATGGTATAATTTCAATTCTTGTCAACTTATGAAGGGCTGTTTTGTGACCCAGTATGTGATCTATCTTGGAGAATGTTCCATGTGCACTCGACAAGAAAGTCTATTCTGTTGCTTTGGGATGCAGAGTTCTAAATATATCTGTCAAGTCCATCTGATCCAATGTATCCTTCAGGGCCCTTGTTTCTTCATTGACCGTGTGTCTAGATGATCTATCCATTTCTGGAAGTGGAGTATTAAAGTCCCCTGCAATTACCACATTCTTATCAATAAGGTTGCTTATGTTTGTGAGTAATTATTTTATATATTTGGGGGCTCCGGTATTTGGTGCATAGACATTTATAACTGTTAGCTCTTCCTGATGGATAGACCCTGTAATTAGTATATAATGCCCTTCTTCATCTCTTGTTACAGCCTTTAATTTAAAGTCTAGTTTGTCTGATATAAGTATGGCTACTCCAGCTTTCTTTTGCCTTCCAGTAGCATGATAAATAGTTCTCCATCCCCTCACTTTCAATCTAAAGGTGTCCTCAGATCTAAAATGAGTCTCTTGTAGACAGTATATAGATGGGTTTTCTTTTTTTATCCATTCTGATACCCTATGTCTTTTTGTTGGCGCATTTAATCCATTTACATTCAGTGTTATTATAGAAAGATACGGGTTTATTCATTGTGGTGTCTGTATGTTTTATGCTTGTAGTGATGTCTCTGGTACTTTGTCTCACAGGGTCCCCATTAGGATCTCTTGTAGGGCTGGTTTAGTGGTGACAAATTCCTTCAGTTTTTGTTTGATTGGGAAGACCTTTATCTCTCCTTCTATTCTAAACGACAGACTTGCTGCATAAAGGATTCTCGGCTGCATATTTTTTCTATTTAGCACACTGAAGATCTCCCGCCAATCCTTTCTGTCCTGCCAAGTTTCAAAAGAGAGATCAGTCAGGAATTATAGGTCTCCCTTTATATGTGAGGGCACGTTTATCCCTTGCTGCTTTCAGAATTTTCTCTTTATCCTTGTATTTTGCCAGTTTCACTATGATATGTCGTGCAGAAGATGGATTCAAGTTACGTCTGAAGGGAGTTCTCTGTGCCTCTTGGATTTCAATGCCTTTTTCCTTCCCCAGATCAGGGAAGTTCTCAGCTATTATTTCTTCAAGTACCCCTTCAGCACCTTTCCCTCTCTCTTCCTCCTCTGGGATACCAATTATGCGTATATTATTTCTTTTTAGTGTATCACTTAGTTCTCTAATTTTCCCCTCATACTCCTGGACTTTTTTATCTCTCTTTCTCTCAGCTTCCTCTTTTTCCATAACTTTATCTTCTAGTTCACCTATTCTCTCCTCTGCCTCTTCAATCCGAGCCGTGGTCGTTTCCATTTTGTTTTGCATTTTGTTTAAAGCGTTTTTCGGCTCCTCCTGACTGTTCCTTAGTCCCTTATTCTCCGTTTCAAGAAATTCTCTGCTGTCCTCTATACTGTTTTCAAGCCCAGCGATTAATTTTATGAGTATTTTTCTAATTCCACTTTCTGTTATATTATTTAAATCCTTTTTGATCAGTTCATTAGCTGTTGTTATTTCCTGGGGATTCTTCTGAGGGGAATTCTTCCGCTTGGTCATTTTGTATAGTCCCTGGAGTGGTGAGGACCTGCAGGGCACTTCCCCTGTGCTGTGGTGTAAAACTGGAGTTGGTGGGTGGGGCTGCAGTCAGACCTGATGTCTGTCCCCAGCCCACCACTGGGGCCACAGTCAAACTGGTGTGTGCCTTCCTTTCCCCTCTCCTAGGGGCAGGATTCACTGTGGGGTGGCATGGCCAGTCTGGGCTACTTGCACACTGTCAGGCTTGTGGTGCTGGGGATCTGGCGTATTAGCTGGGGTGGGTAGGCAAGGTGCACGGGGGCAGGACGGCCAGGCTTAGCTCGCTTCTCTTTAGGTGATCCACTTCAGGCGGGGCCCTGTGGCAGCGGGAGGGAGTCAGATCTGCTGCAGGAGGTTTGGCTCTGCAGAAGCACAGCGTTGGGTGTTTGTGCAGAGCGAGCAAGTTCCCTGGCAGGAACTGGTTCCCTTTGGGATTTTGGCTGGGGGATGGGCGGGGAGATGGCGCTGGCAAGCGCCTTTGTTCCCCATGAAACTGAGCTCTGTCCTCAGGGGGCTCAGCAGCTCTCCCTCCCTTTGTCCCCCAGCCTTCCCGCTTTCTGAGCAGAGCTGTTAACTTATGACCTCCCAGAGGCTAAGTTGCGTTTGCTGTGGGAACACAGTCCGTCCGGCCCCTCCACTTTTGCCAACCAGACTCGGGGGCTCTGCTTCGCCGGCAGGCTGTCCCTCCACCCCGGCTCCCTCCCGCCAGTCCGTGGAGCGAGCACAGCCTTGCCGCCCTTCCTACCCTCTTCCGTGGGCCTCTCATCTGCGCTTGGCTCCAGAGACTCCATTCTGCTAATCCTCTGGGGGTTTTCTGGGTTATTTAGACAGGTGTAGGTGGAATCTAAATGATGAGCAGGACGCGCGGTGAGCCCAGCGTCCTCCTATGCTGCCATCTTCCAGTTCTCCTAATAATTACATATTTTTAATATCAGTTTTTTATAGCTGAGCCAAGTTTGAAGAAAATAACTGAAAATATTCCTTTTAAATTCTTGCTGGAGAGCAGTCTCCAGAATGTTCTATGATATTTGACACAACTAACTAGTCTTTTTTGTTTTACACTTCCTAGATAACACTTTGTCCTGGTTCTTCTATTTTACCATTTGAGGAGGGGATACTTTCCTTGATTGTGTGCCATTTTCTCTATTTAATTCAAGTGTTCTTTAGGATTTTGTCTTCAATAATTTTCTCATTCAATTTATCCATTGATAAATGTATTCACTATCAGTGCTTCAATTACCATCAATATGCTAACAACTCAAAAATTTCAATCCTCCCAATTCCAAGATCTTGATCCTGAAAGTAAGATGAATAAAAACAAGTCCCATAGGCTTCTTAAGGTTAAAGTGTCCAAAATTAATTTCATCATCACAACCTCCTTCCCTAGGCCTATGTTTTCCTGTGTCTTGTATCCTGGTTAATGTTCCTATTGTGTCCAGAAAGAAGCTTAAAAATTGTTGCAAATATCTTTACTTCAACCTTCACATACCAAACCAAGTCAACATACTTCATATTGTTTATGTCTTCTCTATCTCCAAACCTTTATGTCAAGCCCCATCTTTTGTCTGGATGATTGCCATAATTCCCTAACTGCTTTTCCCAGATTGAATTTTGCAACCATCCAATCCAATCTTCATTTTGCTATCAGAGTAATCTGTATGCAATATTCATTTAACAATGTAATTTTCCAGCTTAGGATTCTTTAATTATTTCTTTCATTAAGCTTCTCTTGATTTAATACTGTAATAGAAATAACCATTTCTGTCTTTTGAACATCCACTATCTTTTTATTGTTTTTAAAAATTTGCATTCATGTTGGCATATCTCTCTCCACTGCACTGTAAAAACTTTAAAGATCATGCCTCTTCCAATTTTGTATTTACTAAAGAACCGTATTTTGCTTAGTACTCAGTAAATGTTTGATAATAATAAAAATGAAAGAAACAAGGAGATAGTGATGTCAAGAAAATGAATTATAAGCAATGGATGCAGGCCATTTTATCCCTTAAGCACATCCCTTCATTCATATCTTAAGTATCTTAAGTATCTAATTATCTACCAAATATTTACAAATATAAATTAAGTAAAAATATAAGTTGTATGCTATTTTGAGAGATAACTTAAAATGTACTGTATGGTATAATTCCTAAAGTTCAAGCTACTGCACACATTGGACAACTAGAAGATGCACACTGGTAATGGCTTTAGCTGGTATAAAAACTGGTTCTTTGTTAATTTCTAGCAGGTGGAAGTTGTTGCCAGGCCCAATGGATAACTTAGCTTTTGTTTCCACTTGTTTACAGGAGTTGTATGCTTTTCAGAGAATTACTTGATTTTCTCTGCCTTCTCTAGATTGTAAAAAAAAGTAAATAGACAATTCAAACATTTTGTGAGAAAATTAATTCACTGTAAATAACACAAAACTTACAAGAAAACCAGTTATTTTACAATGAATAAATCATATTTAATTATTGTTTTTTTATCTCTCAACTCTTCCAAATTTGATGCTGATTATTGGGAACCTGAGGAAACATATTGTATTAGTAGGAAATAGGAATTGAGATGCTGAAGATGGTTTTGGAAGGTGAGATAAGAACATGTAAAACTAGAATCTCTTTACTAACTTGATTGCAATCAAATAAAAAAGAGGATACTGGTCTTTTAGGTATGCATTCCACTTTCATGTTAGATATGACCTAGGCCAAGACAAGCATTTGCCTTACAATGGTATTAGTCTCAATTCACTCCCCTTGTTTTAAGAAAACACTATGGAGGAGGTCTTAACAATAATTATAAACTAGTTTTGTTAATTAGCTTATGATAATTGGTGGATTTCTTAG
Organism: Prionailurus bengalensis; assembly: GCF_016509475.1. Classification (NCBI taxonomy): domain Eukaryota; kingdom Metazoa; phylum Chordata; class Mammalia; order Carnivora; family Felidae; genus Prionailurus; species Prionailurus bengalensis. Next base: position 74,783,921 of record NC_057361.1, on the reverse strand, counting down.
AAATCTGTTTTATTTTATTGTTTATATATTTTATTTTAGTTCTAGTATAGTTAACATACAGTGTTAAATTAGTTTCAGATATACAATAGAGTCATTCAGCAATTATATATATTACTCAGCACTCATCAAGATAAATGTACTCAATCTCTTTCACCTATTTCACCCATCCCTCCACCCACCTTGCCTCTGGTAACCATCTCTTTATTCTCTATGGTTAAGAGTATGTTTTATGGTTTGTCTCTTTTTTTTCCCTTTGTTCATTTGTTTCTTATATTCCACACATTGGTTAAATCATATAGCATTTGTCTTTCTCTGACTGAATTATTTTGCATAGCAGTATACTCTCTAGATCCATCCATGTTATTGGGAATGACAAGATTTCAGTCTTGTTAAAAAGTATTTTATTTATTTATTTTCTATTTTAGAGTGTGTGAGAGGGAAAGAGGGGCAGATGGAGATAGAGCACCCCAAGAAGGCTCCAACTTAGCATGGAGCCTATGAGGGGCACAGTCCCACGACCCTGGGATCATAATCTGTGCTGAAATCAAGAGTTGGATGCTCAACAGACTGAGCCACTCAACAGCCCCCAAATTGCATTCTTTTTATGGGTGAATAATATCCCATTGTATATACATACCACACTTCTGTATCCATTCATCTATCAATGGGCACTTTGGCTGCTTCCCTAATTTGGCCCTTGTAAATAATGCTGCAAATAAACATAGGGGTGCATATATCCTTTCAAACTGATGTTTTCATATTCTTTGGGTAAATACCCAATAGTGCAATTACTGGATCATATGGTAATTCATTTTTCATTTTTTTTAAGAATCTCCATATTATTTTCCACAGTGGCTACCCCAGTTTGCATTCTCACCAACATTTCATGAGAGCTCCTTTTTCTACACATCTTCACCAATGTTTGTTGTTTCCTGTGTTTTTGGTTTTAGTCATTCTGACAGGTGTGAGGTGATAGCTCATAGTTTTGATTTGCATTTCCCTGATGATGAGTGATACTGGGAATCTATTCATATATCTGTTAGCTATCTGTATGTTTTCTTTGGAGAAATGTCTGTGCATGTTTTCTGCCCATTTTTGAAATGTGCTATTTGTTTTTTGGGGTGTCGACTTTTATAAGTTATTTATATATTTTGGATGATAACCTCTTGTCGGATAAGCCATTTGCAAATATTTTCTCCCATTCATTAAGTTGTCTTTTCATTATGTTTCATTATGTTGTTACCTTTGGAATGTAGAAACTTTTTATTTTGATAGAGTCCCATCAGTATTTGTTGTTGTTGTTGTTGTTGTTGTTGTTGCCTTTGCCTCAGAGGACATATCTGGAAAGATATTGTTACAACCAATATCTGAGAAATTATTGCTTGTGCTCTTTTCTAGGATTTTTTTAGGTTTCAGGTATCACATTTAGTATTTTTTTTTTCAAGATTGTTTTGGCTATTCAGGGTCTTTTGTGGTTCCATAATAATTTCAAGTTGTTCGTTCTAGTTTTGTGAATAATGTTGTTAGTATTTTGATAGGAATTGCATTAAATCTGTAGATTGCTTTTAGTAGTATAGACCTTGTAACAATATTTATTCTTCCAATCAATAAGTATGGAATATCTTTCCATTTCTGTTTGTTTTCAATTCATTTCACCAATGTTGTATAGCTTTCAGAATACAGGTATTTCACTTCCTTGGCTAAGTTTATTCCTAGGTATTTTATTCTTTTTGGTGCAATAGCAAAAATGATTGTTTCCTTAATTTCTCTTTCTGCTACTTCATTATTAGTGTATAGAAATGCTATAGTTTTCTGTATATTTATTTTGCATCCTGCAACCTTACTGAAATCATTTACCAGCTCCAATTATGTTTTCTTGGAATTTTGAGGGTTTTCTATATATAGTACCATGTCAGCTGCAAATACTGAAAGTTTTACTTCTTCTTTACTGATTTGGATGCTTTTTATTTATTTTTTTTAATTTTCTGATTGCTGTGGTAAGTACTTCCAGTACTATATTTAATAAAAGTGGTGAGAGTGGACATCCTTGTCTTTTTCCTGACCTCAGGGGAAAAGCTCTCAGTTTTTCTCCATTACAGATGATAATTGGTGTAATTTTCATATGGCCTTTATTATGTTGAGGTGTGTTCCAACTAAATCTATTTTGTTGAGGGTTTTTATCATGAATGGTTGTTGTACTTTCTCCAGTGCTTTTCTGTATTTATTGAAATGATCATATGGTTTTTATCTTTTATCTTATTCATGTGATGTATCACATTGATTTGTGAGTATTGAACCACACTTGCAGCCAAGGAATAAATTTCACTTGATCATGGTGAATGATTATCTTAATGTAATGTTGGATTCAGTTTGCTGGTGTTTTATTAAGAATTTTTGCCTCTCTGTTAATCATGTGTATTGTCCTGTACTTCTCTAATTTTGTAGTGTATTTCTTTTGTATCAGTATAATTCTGGCCTCATAAAATGAATTTGGAAGATTCTGTTTCTTTTCTATTTTTTGGGATAGTTTGAGAAAATAGGTATTAACCCTTTAATAAATATTTTGTAGAATTCACCTGTGAAGCTGTCTGGTCCTCGATTTTTGTTTCTTGGGAGTCTGATTACTAATTCAATTTCATTGCTGATAATCAGTCTGTTCAAATTTTGATTTCTTCATGATTCGGGTTTGACAAAGTGTATGTTTCTGGGAATTTATCCATTCCTTCTAGGTTGTCCTTTTTGTTGGCATATAATTTTTCATAATATTCTCCTACAGTCCTTTTTATTTCTGTGATGTGATATGTTATATCTCCTCTTTCTGAGGGTTTCCTTTTTTTTAATTTGAGTTCTGCCTGTCTTACTCTCTGTTTTTCTTTTTTTGCTGAGTCTGGCTAAATGTTTATCAATTTTGTTGATCTTTTCAAAGAACCAGTTCTTCCGTTCATGGACTTGTTCTAGTAGGTGTTTTTTGTTTCTATGTTATTTATTTTTGCTCTAATTATTATTTCATTTCTTCTACTGGATTTGTGTTTGCTCTTTTTTTTCTAGCTCCTTTAGGTGTAAGATTAGGTTTCTTATATGATTTTCCTTGCTTCTTGATATAGGCCTATACTGCTATAAAAATACTTCTTAGAACAACTTTCCCATACCTCAAAGATTTTGGACTGTTATGTTTTTATTTTTTTTGTATCTATTTATTATATTTTTTCATTAATTTCTTGGTTGACACATTCATTGTTTAGTAACATCATATTTAACCTCCATATATTTGGGCTCTTTCCAGATTTTACATGCTGTTCATTTGTAACTTCATTGCATTGTTGTCAGAAAAGTGCATGTTATGATCTTGATGTTTCTTAATTTGTTCAGTTTGTGTGTGTGTGTGTGTGTGTGTGTGTGTGTGTGTGTGTGCGTGTGTCCTAAAATGTGATCTATTCTGGAGAATGGTACATGTATGCTTGAAAAGATTGTATATTCTGTTGTTTTAGTATGAAATGTTCTGAATGTGTCTTTTAGATCTATGTGGTCCAATATGTCATTTGAAGCCACTCTTTCCTTGTTAATTTTGTTTGGATAATCTGTTAATGATGTAAGTGGGGCATTAAAGTTCACTACTATTATTGTATTACTATTTATTGCTTTCTTTTTGTTTGTTATTAACAGTTTTATGTATTTGGGTGCTTCCATGTTGGTGTATAAATACTTATAATTCTTATATATTCTTCTTGGATTTTTTCATTTATGATTATGTAGTGCCATTCTTTGTCTTTTTTAATGTCTTTGATTTAAAGTCTATTTTGTCCAATATAAATATTGCTACTCTGGCTCTCTTTTCACTTCCATTTGCATCATAAATTCTTCTACATTCCCCTTTTTAAAAATTTGTTTATTTAAATTCAAGTTAGTTAACATATAGTGTATTGGTTAGAATAGAACCCAGTGATTCATCACTTACATATGACATGCTGTGCTCCTCACAAGTGCCCTCCTTAATGCCCATCACCTATTTAGCCCATCCCTCCATGCAACACCCCTCCAGAAAAACTCAGTTTGTTCTGTCTTTAAGAGTCACTTATGGTTTTCCTATTTTTATATTTTTTCCTTCCATCCCCCTATGTTTATCTGTTTTTGTTTCTTAAATTCCACATATGAGTGAAATCATATATTTGTCTTTCTCTGACTGAGTTATTGTGCTTAGTATAATACACTCTAGTTCCATCCACATTGTTGCAAATGGCAAGATTTCATTATTTTTGATCACTGAGTAATATATATACATATTCCAATATATATTGATATTCCAATATATATTGATATCTATATATCTATATCTATCTATATATCTATCTATATCTATATTTATATCTATGTATAGATCTTTTGGATATTAATCCTTCATCCAATATGTCATTTCCAATTATTTTCTTCTATTCTTTCAGTTGCCTTTTAGCTTTGTTGATTGTTTCCTTTGCTTTGCAGAAGCTTTTTATCTTGATGAGGTCCCAATAGTTCATTTTTGCTTTTGTTTCCTTTGCCTCCGGAGACATGTCTACTAAGAGGTTGCTCAACCAAGGTCAAAGAGGTTGCTGCCTGTTTTCTTCTGTAGGATTTTGATGTTTTCCTGTCTCACATTAGATCCTTCATCCATTTGAATTTATTTCTGTGTATGGTGTAAGAAAATGGGGCAGTTTCATTCTTCTGTGTCACTTTCCAGTTTTCCCAGAATCTTTTGCTGAAGATACAGCCTTTTTTCCATTCGATATTCTTTCCTGATTTGTCAACGATTTGTTAGACATACATTCGTGGGTCCAATTCTGGGTTTTTTATTCTGTACCATTGATCTATATGTGCTTTTTTGTGCCTGTACCATACTGTCTGGACGATTAATACAAGCTTAAAGTCTGGAATTGTGATGTCTCCAGCTTTGGTTTTCTTTGCTAACATTACTTTGTTCAGTGTATTTTATGGTTCCATACAAACTTTAGAATTGTTTTTTCTAGCTCTTTGAAGAATGCTGGCATTATTTTTATAGGGATTGCATTGAATGTGTAGATCACTTTGGGTAGTATAGACATTTTATCAATATTTGTTTTCATTTATTTCTGCACTAATCTTTATTATTCCCTTCTTCTGCTGTCTGTAAGTTTTATTTGCTGCTCCTTTCTAGCTCTTTAGGTTTAAGGTTAGGTTGTGTATTTGGGACCTTTCTTGGTTCATGAGATAGGCCTGATTTGCAATGTACTTTCCTCTTACGACTGCCTTTGCTTCATTCCAAATGGTTTGTACTATCATGTTTTCATTTTCATCTTTTTACATTTTTTTTTAAATGTCTACTTTAATTTTCTGGTTAAACCATTCATTCTTTAGTAGGATGTTCTTTAACCTCCATGTATTTGAGAGCTTTCCATTTTTTTTCTTGTGGTTGTTTTCAAGTTTCAGAGCATTGTGATATGAAAATATGCATGGAATTATCTTGATCTTTTGTATCTGTTGAGAGCTGATTTGTGACCCAGTATGTGATCTATTCTGGAAAATATTCCATTTTGTTGAGAAGAATGTGTATTCTAATTTAAGATGAAATATACTGAATATATCTGGCAAGTCCATCAGGTCCAGTGTGTCATTCAAAGCCACTGTTTCCTCTGTATGTGTGTGTGGTGGGGGCGGGGGGAGCCAAAGCAACCAAGACTACAAAGTACCAGTGCCAGACACACCAACTCTACAGGTAACAAAATAGCACTAAATTCATATTTTTCAGTAATTACTCTGAATGTAAATGCTCCTGTCAAAAACATAGAGTAACAGAATGGGTAAACCAACAAGACCCGTCTATATGCTGCGTACAGTAGACTCATTTTAGACCTAAAAACACCTGCAGATTGAATGTGAGGGGATGGAGAACCATCTTTCATGCTAATCAATGTCAAAAGAAAGCTGAAGTAGCCATAATTATATCAGACAAACTGGATTTTAAAACAAAGACTGTAATGAGAGATGAAGAAGGGCATTATATATAAATAAGGGGTTTATCCATCAAGAAGATCTAACAATTGTAAATATTTATGCCCCCTCCCAACTTGGGAGCATCCAAATATATAAATCAACTAATAACAAACATAAAGAGGCTCATTGATAATAATACCATAATAGTAGAGGACTTTAATACCCCACTTACAGAAAATGACAGAGCAGACTTCTCTAAGTCCCTTCTTGATCCAATAGTTTCCTTTCCTTTCCTCTTTTTAGATTCACTATTTTACATAATTTTATATTCTATATAACTATTATCTTCTTTGCTTTTTAAATACTCATTGTGACTGTATCCAGTCAGTTTTCCATCTCAGAGCATTTTTATTTCACCTAATTTTTAGGTCTTTGATATCTGCAGCAAGGTTTCTCTAGTGTCTTCTATGTTTTTTTCAAGCCAGGCTAGTAGTCTTAGGACTGCTGTTTTAAATTCTTGTTCAGATATATTCTTATATATGTTTTGATAAAATCCTTGGCTATCAATTTTTCTTGACCTTTCTTTTGGGGAGAATTCCCCTGTGTTGCCATTTTGGCTACATTTCCATCTTTTGTGTGTTTTAAAATCTTGTTATGTTTCCTGCACCTGGGAGTAATGTTATATTAAACAGGGGTCATACACTGTCCAGGCCTTGCACTTCAGGATGTGATTCTGTTGTGTGTTGTGTGCACTCTGCGGTTGTGTTTGGTCTGCTCTTTCCCACTGGTCAGTCCTCTGCAGAGCTCCTCCCTGCTTGCAGTGTGGAGTGTTTGGACCTTTAACTCTGTGTGCTTTGGTTTATTGATGTAAGTCTGGAAAAAAGGCAAAAAAAAATGTCTGATCCCCCCCCCCCCACACACACACAAATGAAAACCAGGAAGGGAACAAAGAAACCAAACAGAGAATCAAACAAAGATAAAGCTGATTCTAAAGAAAATGGAAAAAGAAAAAGAAAAGAATGAAAAATCCTGCTCCAAAACAAAGAGAAAAGGTAATGTAAAAAGGAAACTATGAGCATGTTTCCAAAAGAAAAGAAGAAAGTAAAAAAAAAAAAAAAATAAAAAGTAAGCCTGGTCCTATTTCCAACAGAACTGCAGGTGTCATTTTGATGCACTCGATTTTCAGAACACTTGGTTCATGTGGGGTGCTGGCTGTGCTGGTCTTCTGGTGGCAAGGCCCCCTGTGTTAGCTCAGCATCACTCTTGCCCCAGTAAATAAACAGTTGCCAGGTACAGCGAGGGAGGGTTTGGTGTAAGTGGATCCCACTTCCACTGGGGGCCTCTGTGTTGCTCTCTGAATTCCCACCATATTGGTGTTGGGGGGAAACATTGCACCACCCCAAACTTGCCCTGGACAGGGATTTCATACCCTGCACAGTTCAGACAGCCCTCATACAATAGCAAGTGCGGTCAGCTCACCCTGTGCCACAACTCTCTTGTGGTTTTCCTTTGGCACACGACTGAGTTTTAAAACCCAAAGTCATAAAGGACCAACGCCACACAAGCCTGCCCCTCCCCTCCAGATTAGTGCCTTTCCACACTGTGTCTAATGTCCTCTGTCCCTGGAAAACAGTTCTATGCCAGCACAGTGCATAAGATCTGTATAATCTATCGAATATATATTCCTTCTGGGTGTGCTGTGTTCCTGTTGATGAAAGGTATTTTGCTGGTGTCTGCAGGGCCTTTTGTCTTTGAGGAGGCAATAAATCCTCTCACAAAAATACTCCACGATGGGGAATGTTTTCTCCCAATGTGCCCCAAAGATCTCTACACAAAGCTATGCACTCTGGGACCAGTTCCCTCCTTCCCAGGAATGCACACCACAGCTCTGCTCAAGAGAAGGTCGAGGACTTCAAAAACATCAGAGTTTGAGCTACCAACACTGTTTGAAAAAAAAAACCTGCTACACTAAATATTTATTTCTCCACATTCTGTGTTCCAGAGAGGTTTTCCTCTTTTGTAAACTCAATATTGCACTTTCTCAACCCCTTCCTTTTTCTCTCCCTTATGTCCCTCCACAGAAAGGGTTCCTTACCCTCCATGGAATCACCATTTTTCCTTCCCCTAATTCACTTCCACACACCTCACATCTGCCATGTTCTCTCCTTCCAACTGTGAAAATCCTTCTGGCAGCTAGTGATCTATTTTCTGGGTGTTCAAAGTGATCTAATCTCAATACAGCTGTGTTTGAGGGATGAGCCAAGCCCAGGGTCCCCCTACTTCTCCACCATCTTAGCTCCTCCTCCATTCCTTTACTTTACATCTGCATTTATTTTTAGATCTAAAATGAATCTCTTGTAGGCTGCTTTTAGATGGGTCTTGTTTTTTATGCATTAAGTCATCTAATGACTTTTGCTTGCAACATTTAGTTAATTCACATTCAAAATAATTATTGAAAGGTTTGTAGTCATTGCCATTTCGTTTCATGTTTTATGGGTGTTTTTGTAGCTTTTGTCTGTTCCTTTCCTCCCTTGCTCTCTTCTCTCGTGATTTGTTGTCTTTTTAGTGATACACTTGGATTCCTTTCTCTTTATTTTTGCACATTTTTACTGGTTTCTAATTTGTGGTTACCATTAGGTGTGTATATAACATGTTTTGCATATAGCAGTCAATATTAAGTTGATGATTACTTATGTTTGAACCCATTCTTACTCCCCCACAATAAATCTTTTTTTTGGGGGGGGAGAAGGAGGTGATATTTTATTTATTTTATTGTATATATTTTATTTTATTTTATTTTATTTATTTTTTAAATACAATTTATTGTCAAGTTAGCTAACATACAGTGTATATAGTTTGGTCTTGGCTTTGGGAGTTGATTCCCATGATTCATCGCTTCTATACAACACCCAGTGCTCATCCCAACAAGTGCCCTCATCAATGCCCATCACCCATTTTCCCCTCTTCCCTGATCCCCTCACCAACCCTCAGTTTGTTCTCTGTATTTTAGAGTCTCTTATGGTTTGCTTCCCTCTCTGTTTGACACTATTTTTCTTCTTCCTTTCCCCCATGGTCTTCTGTTAAGTTTCTCAAATTCCACATATGAGTGAAAACATGTATCTGTCTTTCTCTGACTGACTTATTTCACTTAACATAATATCCTCCAGTTCCATCCACGCTGTTGCAAATGGCAGGATTTCATTCTTTCTCATTGCCAAGTAGTATTACATTGTATATATAAGCCTCATATTCTTTACCCATTCATCAGTTGATCGAAATTTGGGCTCTTTCCATTATTTGGCTATTGTTGAAAGCGCAGCTAGAAATATTGGGTTACATGTGCCCCTATGAATCAGCACTCCTGTATCTTTTGGATAAACTCCTAGTAGTACTATTGTTGGATCTTAGAGTAATTCAATTTTTAATTTTTTTGAGGAACTTCCACACTATTTTCCAGAGCAGTTGCACCAGTTTGCATTCCCACCAACAATGCAAATTCCCATTTCCCCACATCCTCGCCAACAGCTATCATTTCCTGAGTTGTTAATTTTATCCACTCTGACTGGTGTGATGTGATATCTCAATGTGGTTTTGATTTGTATTTCCTTGGTGATTAGTGATGTTAAGCATCTTTTCATATGTATGTCAGCCATCTGGATGTCTTCTTTGGAAAAGTGTCTATTCATGTCTTCTGCCATGAATTTATTCACTTGAGTATTTGTTTTTTTGGGTGTTGAATTTTGTAACTTCTGTATAGATTTTGAAAACTAACCCTTTATCTGATATGTAGTTTGTAAATATCGTTTCCCATTCCATCAGTTGCCTTTTAGTTTTATTGATTGGTGCTTTGCAGTGTAGAAGCTTTTTAACTTGATGAGGTCCCAGTAGTTTTTTTTTATTTTTTTTCTTTTTGTTTTCTTGTTTTGTTTTGTTTTGGTTTTTGCTTTTATTTCCCTTACATTTGGAGACGTGTTGAGTTAAGAAGTTGTTGCAGCTGAGGTCAAAGAGGTTGTTGCCTATTTTCTCCTCTAGGGTTTTGATGGTTTCCTGTCTCACATTTAGGTATTTCATCCATTTTGAGTTCATTTTTGAGAATGGTGTAAGAAAGTGGTCCAGTTTCATTCTTTTACATGTTGCTGTCCAGTTCTCCCAGCACCATTTGCTAAAGAGATTGTTTTCTTTTTCTATGGCTACTCTACCTTGCTTTGCCAAAGATTAGATGGCCATACATCTGTGGGTACATTTCTGGATTCTCTATTCTATTGAATTGGTCTATATGTCTATTTTATCAATACCATCCTGTTTTGATGATTACAACTTTGTAGTACAGACTAAAGCCTGGGATTGTAAAGCCTCCAGCTTTGGTTTTCTTTTTCAACATTACTTTGGCTATCCACTGTCTTTTGTGGTTCCATACAAATTTTAGGATTGCTTGTTCTAGTTTCGAGAAGAATGCTGGTGAAATTTTGATTGGGACTGCATTGAATGTGTAGATTGCTGTGGGTAGTATTGATATTCTAGCAATATTTGTTCTTCCAATCCATGAGCATGGAATGTTTTCCCATTTCTTTGTGTCTTCTTCAATTTCTTTCACAAGTTGTCCATAATTTTAAGCATACAGATCTTTTACATCTTTGGTTAGGTTTATTCCTAGGTATTTTATGGTTCTCAGTGCAATTTTAAATGGAATCAATTTCTTGATTTCTCTTTCTGTTGCTTCATTATTAGTGTATAGACATGCAACCAATTTCTGTACAATGATTTTGTATCCTGCGACTTTGATGAATTCATGTATCAGTTCTAGCAGCTTTTTGGTGGAGTCTATCAAGTTTTCCATGTAGAGTATCATGTAATATTCAAGGAGTGAACACTTGAATTCTTCTTTGCAAATTTGGATGCAATTTATTTTATTCTGTCATATGATTGCTGAGGCTATGACTTCCAACACTATGTTAAACAACCGTGGTGAGAGTGGACATCCCTGTTATGTTCCTGATCTCATGAAGAAAGCTCTGTTTTTCATCATTGAGGGTGATATTAGCTGTGGGCTTTTCATATAAGGCTTTTATGATGTTATGTGTTCCTTCTGTCCTGAATTTCTTGAGGGTTTTTAGTAAGAAATGATCCTGTAGTTTGTTAACTGCTTTTGGCATCTACTGACAGGATCTTATGGTTCTTATACTTTCTTTTATTAATGTGATATATCACATTGATTGATTTGTGAATATTGAACCAGCCCTGAAACCCAGAAACAAATCCCACTAGATCATAGTGAATAATTCTTTTAATATACTGTTGAATTTGATTTGCTACTTTCTTGTTGAGAATTTTTGCATCCATGTTCATGATGGATGTTGGCCTATAATTCTCCTTTTTGGTGGGATCTCTGTCTGGTTTAGGAATCAAGGTAATGCTGGCTTCAAAGAATGTGTCCAGAAGCTTTCCTTCTGTTTCCATTTTTTTGAACAGCTTGATAAAGATAGGTATTAACTTTGCTTTAAATGTCTGGTAGAATTCCCCTGGGAAGCCATCTGGCCCAGGAATCTTATTTGTTGGGAGATTTGTGATAACTGATTCAATTTCTTTGCTGGTTAGGGGTCTGTTCAAATTTTCTGTTTTTCCTGTTCCAGTTTTGGTAGTTTGTGGATGTCTAGGAATTTCTCCATTTCTTTCAGGTTGTCCAGTTTGTTGGCATATAATTTTTTCATAGTGTTCTCTAACAATCGTTTCTATTTCTGTGGTGTTGGTTGTGATCTCTCATCTTTCATTTATGATTTTATGTATTTAGGTTCTCTCTTCTTTTTGATAATTCTAGCTAGAGATTTATCAATTTTGTTTATCCTTTCAAAAAAAAACAGCTCTTAGATTCATTGATCTGTTCTACTGTTTTTTTTTTAATTCTACATTGTTTATTTCTGTTCTAATCTTTATTATTTCTCTTCTTCTGCTGGTTTTGGGGTTTCTTTGCTCTTCTGCTTCTAGTTCCTTTAGGTGTGAGGTTCAATTTTGTATTTGGGATTTTTTTTGTTTCTTGAGGTAGGCCTGGATTTCATTGTATTTTCCGCCTAGGACTGCCTTTGCTGTATTCCAAAGGGATTTTGACTGTCATGTTTTCATTTTCATTTTCTTCCATATATTTTTAAATCTCTTCTTTAATTTCCTGGTTGACCCATTCATTCTTTAGTAAGATGTTCTTTAACCTCCATGCATTTGGAGGTTTCCAAATTTTTTCTTCTGGTTGATTTCAAGTTTCATAGCAGTGTGATCTGAAAATATGCATGATATTATTTCAATTCTCTTATATTAATGAGGGCTGTTTTGTGACCCAGTATGTAATCTATCTTGGAGAATGTTGCATGTGCCCTCGAAAAGAATGTGTATTCTGCTGATTTTGGATGAAAAGTTCTGAATATATCTGTGAAGTCCATCTGCTCCTGTACATCATTCAGGGCCATTGTTTCTTTATTGATTTTTTGTGTAGATGACCTGTCCATTGTTGTAAGTAGAGTATTAAAGTCACCTGCAATTACTACATTCTTATCAGTAAGATTGTTTGTGATCAATTGATTTATATATTTGGGTTCACCAAATTGGGTGCATAAGTATTCATAATTGATAGCTCCTCTTGATGGATAGACCATGTAATTATGATATAATGCCCTTAATCTCTTGTTATAGCCTTTAATTTAAAATCTAGTTTGTCTGATATAAGTATGGCTACTCCAGCTTTCTTTTGACTTCCAGTAGCATGACAGATGGTTCTACACCCCCTCACTTTCAATCTGTAGGTGTCCCAGGTCTAAAATGAGTCTCTTGTAGACAGCAAAGAGATGGGTCTTGTTGTTGTTGTTTTTCTTAATCCATTCTGATAACTTATATCTTTTGATTGGGGCCTTTAGTCCATTTACATTCAGAGTGATTATTCAAGGCTATAGATTTAGTGTCATTGTGCTACCTGTATGTTTCATGCTTGTGGTGATGTCTCTGGTCCTTTGTGGTCTTTGCAGTGTTCCACTCACAGAGTTCCCCTTAGGATCTCTTGCAGGGCTGGTTTAGTGGTCATGAACTTCTTCAGTTTTTGTTTGTCTGGGAAAGACTTTATCTCTCCTACTCTGAATTCTGGATAAAGGATTATTGACTGCATATTTTTCCTATTCAACACATTGAATACTTCCTGCCACTCCATTCTGGCCTGTCAAGTTTCAGTGGACAGGTCTGCTACTACCCTTATGTATCTAACCTTGTTGGTTAAGGTTTGTTTGTCCCTAGCTGCTTTCAGAATTCTCTCTTTATCTTTGTATTTTGCCAGTTTCACTATGATATGTTGTAGTAAATACCTATTCATGTTGAATCTGAAGGGAGTTCTCTGTGCCTCTTAGATTTCGATATCTGCTTCCTTCCCTAGATTAGGGACATTTTCAGCTATAATTTATTCAAGTAAAATTTCTGACCATTTCTCTCTCTTCTTCTTCTTCTGGAACTACTATGAGACAGATATTATTATGTTTAATTGAATCACTTAGTTCTCTAATTCTCCCCTGTGGTCTAGTTTTTTCTTATCTTTTTCTTGACTTCATCATTTTTCATAATTTTATCTTCTATTTCACTTATTCTCCCCTGACTCTTCCATACTTGCTGTCACCAAGTCTCATTTATTTTGCATCTCATATACAGCATTTCTTAATTCATCATGACTATTTCTTACCTCTCTGTAGCAATAGATTGCCTGCTGTCTTCTATGCTTTTTTTCAAGCCAATCTCTTAATCTTATGACTATTATTCTAAATTCTTGATCAGATATATTGCTTATATCTGTTTTGAGCAATTCTCTAGCTGTCATTTCTTCCTGGAATTTCTTTTGAGAATTCTTCCATTTCATTTTGGCTAGTTTTCTGTCCTTTATGTGTATTACTTGGTATCTGTCCTGCTCCTGTGAGCACTCCTATATTGAAATGGGGTAATAACACTGTCCAGAACCTGGCCCTTTGGGAGGTGTTTTTGGAGAGTGTTGCATGCTCTCTGTTTTTGTGACTCTGGTTGCTTTATCACCTTCCACCAGGTGTACTTTGATTTGTTCATTGAAGTAACCTTGGGAAAATTTGAAAAGGGGGTGGTGGTGGAAGAAGCCTTATCCCATACAAAGAGAGAAATGACAGGAGTAGGGAGAAAGAAAAGAAAAAAAAATACCAGAGAGAGAATCCAGGAAAATCTGTGGCTTAATCCAGAGAAAGAGAGAGAGAGAGAGACAAAGAAGGAGGGGATCTATGTCTGCTTAAACAAACCAACAGCCAGAATAGATAAGGGGAGAAATAATAAGAAGAAAACAAAACAAAACAAACTATATATATATATATATATACACATATATATATACACACACACATATATATATGTGTATATACATATATGTGTATATATACACACACACACACACATATATATATATATATATATATATATATATATTGCATTTTCTGACTTTATTCCTGGTCAATTAAGAATTGACCAGGAATAAAGTCATAAAATGCAAAAACAGTGGACTAATATCTGATGGTGATTGGAACAGGTGGGTGTTCTGGCTTGGAGGAGGGACCATCTGGTTAGGTCAGTGCAATCTTGTTCTTGTAGATAGGCAGTTATCAAGCACAGAGGGATGTGGTTTTGTGTAGGTGGGTCTTGCCTCCACTATAGGCCACTGTGTTGTTGCCTGAAGCCCCAAGTTGCTGGTGATTGGGAGAAAAATGGCAACACCCCAGTCTTTCCTCCCTGGACTGGGTGTCCCAAACCACTCTGTTCAAGCCGTCCTCACAGTGCCTCATAGGCATGAGCCTGCCAGCTTTTCCCACCCCACAGTCTCCCCCTCTTTCCAGGTGCTTAGTTGGGATTCAAACCAGTCCCAGACTTAAAGAATCCTGCTCCAGGCACGCCAGTTCTGGGGTAGTGCCACTCTGACCAGAGAGCCTACAAAGGGCCTCTGGCTGGCAGGCACCTGCAGGGAATTTTGTCCTCTGAGAAGCTATGTACCTTCTTTCCATAGCACTCAAGGGAGAGTATAGTTCTCTCCAACTGTGCCTCTGTGCTAACTACTGAGCCTGGGGCTGGACCCCCTCATCCCCAAGTGCCTGTACAGAGTTGCAGACACCAGTGCAGAGAAAGCCCTGCAACCCTGGATCATGTTAGAAATTGGCTCTTTCTCCATACTTTCTGTTCCCCGGTCCATGATTTTTCTCTTGTCCAAAAACAATCCTACACTTCCTCAGCCTCTCTTTATCTTCCTTTTGTCTCTCCAAAGAAGGGGGTCACTGCCCTCCATTCCTATGCCAGTTTTATCTCTCCCAATTTGCAATCATGCACCTATGACCAGCCAAGTTGTCCCCATGGGCCCCTAGAGATGTTTCTTTCACTCTGTAGCACTGATTCCTGGAATTCCAAGTCTTGTCTCAATACTGTTGTTTGAGGAATGAGAGAACTTCGGGTCCCATAATTCTTTGAAATGTTCCAGAATAATCTTTCATACATGACATAATTTTATTTTGTGAATCCCTTAACTGATTTTTACAAATATACTTATTTTTCTGCTTTTATGTTTCCTACTCTTCCTGTTTTTACTTATGATCTTTACTTTTCATTCAAAGAGTTCTCTTTAACGCTTGTTGTAGGGCTTGTTTAGTGGTCATGGATTCCTTTAACTGTTGTTTGTCTTGGAAACTCTATCTCTTCTTTACCATGAATAATAGCTTTGCTGGATAGTGTATTCTTTGATGCAGATTTTATTTTTCCTTTTAGCAATTTGAATATATCACACCATTCTCTTTTGGATTGCAAAGTTTCTGTTGAAAAATCAGATGATAGCTTTTTAGGTTTTCCCTTGTATGTACATGTTTTCTTTTCTCTTGCTGCTTTTAAATTTCTCTCTTTATCACTAATTTTTGCCATCTTAATTATTGTGTGTCTTTTGTGTACCTACTTGGCTTGCTATTGTTGGGATTGTCTGTCTCTCTTGGTTCAAGATTTGCATTTCCTTCCCCGGATTTGGGACATTTTCAGTTATTATTTCCTTAAACAAATTTTATGCCCCCTTTTATTCTTTTAATGTTTATTTATTTATTTTGAAAGTTCATGCATATGTACACAGGAGAGAGAGAGAGAGAGAGAGAGAGAGAGAGAGAACAAGCGAGGGAGGGGCAAAGAGAGAGGAAAAGAGAGAATCCAAAGCAGTATTGGACTGACAGTGCAGAGCCTGATGTGGGACTCGAACCCACAAACTGTGAGATCATGACCTACGCCTAAATCAAAAGTTGGAAGCTTAATTGACTGAACCACCCAGGTTCCCCTGCCCCCTTTTCTCTCTTCTTCTGGGGTACGTATAATGCAAATGTCATTATGCTTGATGGTATTGTGATGTTCCCTAAGTCTACTGACATTTTGCATAATTTTTTTCTCTCACCTATTCAGCTTTATTACTTTCAATTACTCTCTTACCCAGGTCACTGAATCTTTCCTCTGCTTCTTCTAGTCTACCACTTATTCCATATTTAATTCCATTTTTAATTTCAATTATTGTCTTTTTCATCTCTGATTGTTTTTTTTTCTCTCTTAAGGGTCTCACTGATGTCCTCCACTCTTTTCTTAAGTTCAGTGAGTATATTAATGATCATTACTTTAACTTCTCTCTCAGGCATATGACTTATCTCCATTTCACTTAGATATTTTGCTGTGATTTTGTCCTGTTTCTTCATTTGGGAAATATTCCTCTCTGTCCTCATTTTGTCTAATTATCTGTGTGTTTTTCTATGTGTTAAGAAATTTTGCTACATCTCTTGCTCTTGATAGTGACCTTATGAAAAAGAGGTCCTACAGTGCCCTGCAGTGCAGTGTCTCCTGTTCTTCAGAACCTGGCACTTTGGGGATTTTTCTTATGTGTGTTGTGTGCATACTGTTTTTGTGGCTGAGGTGGCTTTTCCTTCAGTTCAGTCATCTTCAATGGCTTTCTTTGTATGCTGTGCAGTATTTAGTCTCTGTGGTGTTAAACAGTCTGTGACCACCTTGGGATTGAGCTGAGTCAAGCCAGATGTTTATGAAGTACAGTAGCACCAAACTATGAGGTGCTTTTGCTTTCTTGTCTCCTGAGATTTCAATGGTGTGTTGGGTTTGCAGTCAGACCTGTTTACCCCCAGGCCACTGCTACTCCCATGGTCTGACTGGTATGTGTGGCTATCTTTCTCTAACCCCTGTGCAGGAGTCTTTGTATGGTGCTGGCCCCTTTTGGTCTGCTTGGACACTGCCAGGCTTGATGGGCTCTGGCAAAAAGGATATTGGAGAGGTGGACCCACGATATGTATGGAGGATAGATGCGTAGTGTTTGCAAGGTTTGTATCCTGGTCCTTTGTGAGAAAAGAGTTGCTTTTATCAGTACTGATGCCTGCAAAGTTGGAGAAAGCATATCGGCAAAAGCACATGGGGGCAAGAGGGAAGCTGTTAGCAATTCAGGTAGCAGCATTGTTGCTGTTCTGGTCCATTGCAAGTGGCCATGTGTTTCTTGGGAGTAGGGGAGGTAAATGATGTTTGTTACATCATTTGTTCCTGGAGGAGCTCCCCAAAATCTCTATACATTTAGGATATGCTGAGATAAGTAAACATCCCTCTCTCTCCCATAAGCCCCAAACATTTTTAAAACGGCTGCATCTATGCTTTATTTCCATGTTTTTTCCCCTCTGTCTCTTTAAGGGCAGAGACTCAGTTTCTTCTTGTTCTGCTGGCTGTCCCTGAGCCAAGCATGCTGATTTTTGAAATTTCAGGTTTTAACTTTTGCTGGTTTTAAAACTCACAATATTTGTCCCCTCTGGTTTTTGAAACCAAATGTTATGATGGTTCATTTTCCTTTTGTGGGCTCCCTGGTGAGATAGTCTATTTATCTCCCCTATCCACCACCCTGGGTCCCTACTCCAGCAGACGTTCCTGCAGGTCCATTTTGCTTCCCACCACATCTCCACCCTTTCTACACTCTTTGATATGGCCTATTCTCTACAATTAGTTGTGAAGTGAGTTCGGCCATTATTCGGGTCATTTTCTGGTATATTAACACTGTTGTGAATGTTACCTAGTTGTATCTATGGAACAAAGTGAGCTTTGCATCCTGCTACTCCACCGCCTTCTTGGAAATCTATTTTAATTATAAACCATAACATGCTCTCAGCTTATCCCAAATGAAATATTAAATTGCCACTATAATTCCAAGGTGTTTTCTTTCAGCTTCATAAAGTGAACATGGGCCTAGCCAATATGCTGTCATTTATTTTTTTTAATTTTTTTATTAAAAATTTTTTTTTCAATGTTTATTTATTTTTGGGACAGAGAGAGAGAGAGCATGAACAGGGGAGGGGCAGAGAGAGAGGGAGACACAGAATCGGAAACAGGCTCCAGGCTCTGAGCCATCAGCCCAGAGCCTGATGCGGGGCTCGAACTCACCGAGATCGTGACCTGGCTGAAGTCGGACGCTTAACCGACTGCGCCACCCAGGCGCCCCTATGCTGTCATTTAAAGACTTTCATTAAACTAGGACATTTTGAAAGCCATAAGACATTGTATTACTTCTAATTATATTCATGTATTATTGTACCCCAAATCATAATTATTAGAATGATGCCAGTATGTTCTGGAATGTTTTTAAGAGAGGTCACTTTTATTTCCTGTATTGTATACCTCAGCTTGTATTATTTATTATTTTTGAGGGAATGTATGGATGTAATAACTCCATGGAGATTTTTTATTAAGCTTAAATTTTAGTGGTCAACAAATAGTGATTGGGAAGATTGGAAAGATTGGATGCAAGAAGAAACGACTGGAAGAAGTAAGTTTGTTTTTGAGCTTTCCACTGGAATATTCCAATGTAGAAGTTCAGTTGGAAGATGAAAATATATGATTTGTAATTTTGTATTGAGTTCAAGACTGCAAGTAGAAATTCGGAATTATAGTCATAGAAGTGTAGACATGGACACATCTGTGGTTATCCAGGAAGATCCTATTGAGTTAAAAAGCAGGAGGTGTGGATGGGTTCCTCTACATCATCAAATATTTTTGGAGTGTCCAGGAAGAAGTACCTGAAAATAAAGTAAAAGAAATAGCCATAGTGATAGAGGAAAACCAGGAGAAAGTATCACAGAAGATTAAAAAGTCAGTCTCAAGAAGCAATGATCCAAAAATCTCAAATATCAAAAAGACACAAACGGATAAGAAAATCGAAGTGACAATGCCTTTAGAATTATTAAGTCCATTGCTACTTCTAGGAAGACATGATTCAAAGGAATTTTCAGCTTTGTTGGGAATGTAGATGGTTGTATGTTGGTGACAACGGGCAGTACATAACTAGAGAAGTACATATACACTCCTCTTGTGGTGATTCTAACTCTGAAGAAAATTCCTCGATGGCTAGTCAGATTAATGTTATTCACAAAGGTTATAAATAAGATGTCTGATAGAACAAGTTCTTTATAGAAGAAGAAACAGATGGGGGAATTATTTGGGAGAGAGGGGAACTCTTCTATTTGAGTTATGAGTAAGAAATGAATACATGGGTATGGAGAAGCATAGTGGGAAGGAAGGGATAAAGTTGCATGATTCTTGCCTATAACCTCTATTTCCTCAGTACAATGAGAGACTACCTCTTCTGCTGTGACTGAAGAAGGTAGAATGTCAGATTTTGGGGGTTGGGAGTTTAGACCTAGAATAAAAAATGAGAAGCAGTGGAAAGGATTCTGAGGGTTTATCTATTTTTTTGGTGACTATGAATTACTGGAAATCATTGAATACCATCTAATATTGGAAACTATAAATTTATTATAACATCGATATAAATAGTTATATGACACTCCTTCAGGATCCACATAAGGTGGTCATTGCACTATGAAAATTCTTTTGACCCAAACAAGCAGAGTTTAGCAGTCCTTCTCTTATTGTACCACTAAACTTAAAATATATCTTTATAATTGCACTCAGAACAAAACGTTTTTAGTATAAGTCATTTGTGTTACATGCTGCTTCCCAACCAAATAGCTAACTCTTTGAAAATATAGCTATATTTTGAATTCTAGTATAAAGTACAAATAAATGTTTGTTGAATGAATAGATGAGTAATCTTTAATCCTCCTCTAGCAGTGCATTTGCAAGTGTGTATTTACAATATAATCACTAATACCTTTCTCTCAAAACCCTCTCCCTGCCATTGCTCCATCCCAGGTCTTCTGATTATATAGTTTAGTTCTGTCAAAATGTATCCTGTATAATATGGACACGGGTATAATTTTGTTACTATAGTAGGTTAACTAATCTGAGATGTTTAAATTCCTGCTTTAGAAATTCAGAAAAGAACCACGTATTATAAACAAGAAATAACAGTACAAAAGTAATTCCTTATATAATTTGAAAATTAAAATCTCTGTTCTGTACACTTTATTTTAAGGGAATTAATCTACTATTGTACATTCTATTGGTCAGTCTGTTAAAGTCCAAAACTAAAAGCAAAGAATGATTAAATAAAAAGGTTTCTTGTGCTTGAAAAATTTTAGTTTCAGAAAAAATCTCATTGTTACTTTTTGTTCAAATTATCAAATGTGAAAGGACTGATTCCAGCATTAGAAATATGGAACTAGTGTGATGATTAAGACTGCAGCTTAGTCCATATGATTTTAGTCTTTAACTATAGTCCTGTCTCTTGGGAAAACGGGGCATATTTAATCAAGTGTTGTAAAATAAAATTTTATTGTGAAAAACACTTTAACACAAATTAGGTTATTTATTTCTTTTAATAGCAGTTTAAATATACTCATTCACATATGCAGACAATAGTCCTCCTCTTTCACAATCATTTTGTAACTTTTTTAGCTTATGTGACTGATATTGGGTGAACCGATTTTCAAGGATGGATTGACAGATTTTTCCCCATAAAAATCTTGATAGTAGAATAATTATTTTAAAAACCACACTGACGTTTCCCATGTTGTCAATGATACTTATTATTTTATGCTAATGAATTCTTCAGTAGCTTAGTAATGAAAAAGGTAACTTTTTGCTTAAAAAATGCTGTAAGTTACTTTATTTAGCAGTCCCTTTCAGCTGATGATACACTGCCAAATAAATATTTCATATAAATTCTACACTGAAAGTTATAAGAATAGTCCTTGATCTTGGATCAGATATCATGGGCTTCTAATTATTTTAAGGACATTCTTTATCTTGTCTACCTACCTCTCAATATACACACTTACTGGAAATTCTATCACATAAAAATTTAAAATAAGCAAACAAAAAGATTCTGAAGATGTAAAAGATGAAGTATTCACAACCAGCTGGTAAAAATAAGTATGAAAAAAATACACCAGACTAAGACCCTAAGCTATCTTGTCCAATGAAAACAACTAGATAATTATCAAT
Organism: Prionailurus bengalensis; assembly: GCF_016509475.1. Lineage (NCBI taxonomy): Eukaryota > Metazoa > Chordata > Mammalia > Carnivora > Felidae > Prionailurus > Prionailurus bengalensis. Next base: position 74,762,549 of record NC_057361.1, on the reverse strand, counting down.
GTATCTTAAATACCCCAGAAATGGACCTGAAGACTTGCAGAACAAACTCCCCAACTAAAAGTAGAGGAATTTTTTTCCTGGTCTGCGTACCGGGCGGGGCAGAACCCTAGGGGCGCTGTGTTGCTGCCTTCTGGTCTCGCTCCGCTCTGTAAACCTTGCTGTCCGGTTACCTTCAAGTCTCTCAGCTCCCGACTTTCGCTCTATGAGGCCCTGGCCAAGCGCCGGGAGGGGCGCTGTGTTGAAAGCCCCCCCCCCTCCAAAGCAGTGTCCTGGGCTAAATTTTTTTTATTCCTAGAAAAGTACTGTTACAGACATCCTTTAACCTGTCTCCTGGTATACATGTTAAAGAATGTATTTCTTGGAGGATCATGGGAAGATGGCAGTGTAGGAGAACCCCGGGCTCACAGCGCATCCTGCTGATCACTTAGATTCCACCTACACTTGCCTAAATAACCCAGAAAACCACCAGAAGATTAGCAGAACGGAGTCTCTGGAGACAAGCACAGACTAGAGGCCAACAGAAGAGGGTAGGAAGGGCGGCAAGGCAGTGCGTGCTCCACGGACTGGCGGGAGGGAGCCAGGGCAGAGGGGTGGCCCGCCGGCCAAGCAGAGCCCCTGAGTCTGGCTTGCAAAAGTGGAGGGGCCAGAGTGTATTCCGAAAGCAAGAGGGACTTGACATCTGGAAGGTTATAAGCTAACAGCTCTGCTCGGAGAACGGGAGGGCTGGAAGACAATGGGAAGGAGAGTTGTTGAGCACCGGACAACAGAGCTCAGCTTGGCAGGGAACAAAGGCGCTAACCAGCGCCATCTCCCTTGCCCATCCCCCTGCCAAAATCCCAAAGGGACCCAGTTCCTGCCAGGAGGCTTGCTTGCACCTCGCAAACACCCAATGCTGTGCTTCTGCTGATCCATCCTTCCGGCGGGTCTGACACCCTCCGGGTGCCACAGGGTCCTTCCAGAAGCGGATCTCCAAAGGAAAAGCAAGCTGAGCCTGCCCCTCCCGCCACTGTGCACTTTGCCTATCCACCCAAGCTAATACGCCAGATCCCCAGCACCACAAGCCTGGCAGTGTGCAAGTAGCCCAGGCAGGCCATGCCACCCCACAGTGAATCCTGCCCCTAGGAGAGGGGAAGAGAAGGCACACACCAGTCTGACTGTGGCCCCAGTGGTGGGCTGGGGGCAGATACCAGGTCTGACTGCGGCCCCACCCACTAATGCAAGTTATTCAAGACAGCACAGGAGAAGTACCCCCCAGTTTCGCACCACTCCAGGGACTAACGAAAAAGATGAAACGGAAGAATTCCCCTCAGAAAAACATCCAGGAAATAACAACAGCTAACGAACTGATCAAAAATGACTTAAACAATATAACAGAAAGTGAATTTAGAATAATAGTCATAAAATTATCGCTGGGTTTCAAAACAGTATAAAGGAGGGCAGAGAATCTCTTGCTACAGAGATCAAGGGACTAAGGAACAGCAAGAAGGAGCTAAAAATGCTATCAATTAGTTGCAAAATAAAACGGAGACAACTATGGCTCGGGTTGAAGAGGCAGAGGAGAGAATAGGTGAACTAGAAGATAAAATTATGGAAGAAGAAGAAGCTGAGAAAAAGAGAGATAAAAAAAATCCAGGAGTATGAGGGGAAAATTAGAGAACTAAGTGATGCACTAAAGGGAAATAATATATGCATAATTGGTATTCCAGAGGAGGAAGAGAGAGGGAAAGGTGCTGAAGGTGTACTTGAAGAAATAATAGCTGAGAACTTCCCGGATCTGGGGAAGGAAAAAGGCATCGAAATCCAAGAGGCACAGAGAACTCCTTCAGACGTAACTTCAATCGATCTTCTGCAAAACATATCATAGTGAAACTGGTAAATACAAGGATAAAGAGAAAATTCTGAAAGCAGCTACAGATAAATGTGCCCTAACATATAAAGGGATATCTATAAGACTCGTGACCAATCTCTCTACTGAAACTTGGCAGGCCAGAAAGGAATGGCAGGAGATCTTCAATGTGGTGAACAGAAAAAATATGCAGCCGAGAATCCTTTATCCAGCAAGTCTCTCATTTAGAATAGAAGGAGAGATAAAGGTCTTCCCAAACAAACAAAAACTGAAGGAATTCGTCACCACTAAACCAGCCCTAGAAGAGATCCTAAGGAGGATCCTGTGAGACAAAGTACCAGAGACATCGCTACAAGCGTGAAACCTATGGACATCACAATGACTCTAAACCCATATCTTCCTAGAATAACACTGAATATAAATGGACAAAATGCGCCAACCGAAAGACATAGGGTATCAGAATGGATAAAAAAAAAAAAAAGATCCATCTATTTGCTGTCCACAAGAGACTCGTTTTCGACCTGAGGACACCTTCAGATTGAGAGTGAGGGGATGGAGAATTATTTATCATGCCACTGGAAGTCAAAAGAAAGCTGGAGTAGGCATACATATATCAGATAAACTAGACTTTACATTAAAGCCTGTAACAAGAGATGAAGAAGGGCATTATATAATAAGCAAAGGGTCTATCCATCAGGAAGAGCTAACAGTTATAAATGTCTATGCACCAAATATGGGAGCCCCCAAATATATAAAACAAGTAATCACAAACATAAGCAACCTTATTGATAAGGATGTGGTAATTGTAGGGGACGTTAATACTCCACTTACAACAATGGATAGAACATCTAGACACAAGATAAATAAAGAAACAAGGGCCCTAAATGATACATTGGATCAGATGGACTTGACAGATATATTTAGAACTCTGCATCCCAAAGCAACAGAATAGACTTTCTTCTCGAGTGCACATGGAACATTCTCTAAGATAGATCACATAATGGGTCACAAAACAGCCCTTCATAACTATACAAGAATTGAAATCATACCATGCATACTTTCAGACCACAATGCTATGAAGCTTGAAATCAACCACAGGAAAAAGTCTGGAAAACCTCCAAAAGCATGGAGATTAAAGAACACACTACTAAAGAATGAATGGGTCAACCAGGCAATTAGAGAAGAAATTTAAATATATATGGAAACAAATGAAAATGAAAATACAACAATCCAAATACTTTGGGATGCAGCGAAGGCAGTCCTGAGAGGAAAATACATTGCCATCCAGGCCTATTTCAAGAAACAAGAAAAATCCCAAATACAAAATCTAACAGCACACCTAAAGGAACTAGAAGCAGAACAGCAAGACAGCCTAAACCCAGCAAAAGAAGAGAAATAAAGATCAGAGCAGAAATAAACAATATAGAATCTAAAAAAACGGTAGAGCAGATCAACGAAACCAAGAGTTGGTTTTTTGAAAAAGTAAACAAAATTGACAAACCTCTAGCCAGGCTTCTCAAAAAGAAAAGGGAGATGACCCAAATAGATAAAATCATGAATGAAAATGGAATTATTACAACCAATCCCTCAGACAAAGAAGCAATTATCAGGGAATACTATGAAAAATTATATGCCAACAAATTGGACAACCTGGAAAAAATGGACAAATTCCTAAACACCCACACACTTCCAAAACTCAAACAGCAACAAAAAGAAAGCTTGAACAGACCCATAACCAGCGAAGAAATTGAATCAGTCATCAAAAATCTCCCAACAAATAAGAGTCCAGGTCCAGATGGCTTCCCAGGGGACTTCTACCAGACGTTTAAAGCACAGATAGTACCTATCCTTCTCAAGATTTTCCAAAAAATCGAAAGGGAAGGAAAACTTCCAGACTCATTCTATGAAGCCAGTATTACTTTGATTCCTAAACCAGACAGAGACCCAGTAAAAAAAAAGAGAACTACAGCCAATATCCCTGATGAATATGGATGCAAAATTTCTCAACAAGATACTAGCAAATAAAATTCAACAGCATATAAAAAGAATTATTCACCATGACCAAGTGGGATTCATTCCTGGGATGCAGGGCTGGTTCAATATTTGCAAATCAATCATTTGATACATCACATTAATAAAAGAAAAGATAAGAGCCTATGATCCTGTCAATGATGCAGAAAAGGCCTTTGACAAAATTCAGCGTCCTTTCTTAATAAAAACCCCCGAAATAGTTGGGATAGAAGGAACATACTTAAAGATCATCAAAGCCATTTATGAAAAGCCCACAGCTAACATCATCCTCAATGGGGAAAAACTGAGAGCTTTTTCTCTGAGATCAGGAACACGACAGGGATGCCCACTCTCACCGCTGTCGTTTAACATAGTGTTGGAAGTTCTAGCATCAGCAATCAGACAACAAAAGGAAATCAAAGGCATCAAAATTGGCAAAGATGAAGTCAAGCTTTCGCTTTTTGCAGATGACATGGTATTATACATGGAAAACCGATAGACTCCACCAAAAGTCTGCTAGAACTGATACAGGAATTTAGCAAAGTTGCAGGATACAAAATCAATGTACAGAAATCAGTTGCATTCTTTTACACTAATAGTGAAGCACCAGAAAGACAAATAAAGAAACTGATCCCATTCACAATGTCACCAAGAAGCATAAAATACCTAGGAATAGGGGCGCCTGGGTGGCGCAGTCGGTTAAGCGTCCGACTTCAGCCAGGTCACGATCTCGCGGTCCGAGTTCGAGCCCCGCGTCGGGCTCTGGGCTGATGGCTCAGAGCCTGGAGCCTGTTTCTGACTCTGTGTCTCCCTCTCTCTGCCCCTCCCCCGTTCACGCTCTGTCTCTCTCTGTCCCAAAAATAAATAAACATTGAAAAAAAATTAAAAAAAAAATACCTAGGAATAAATCTAACCAAAGATGTAAAAGATCTGTATGCTGAAAAGTATAGAAAGCTTATGAAGGAAATTGAAGAAGATATAAAGAAATGGAAAAATATTCCGTGCTCATGGATTGGAAGAATATTGTTAAAATGTCAATACTACCCAAAGCTATCTACACATTCAATGCAATCCCAATCAAAATTGCACCAGCATTCTTCTCGAAACTAGAACAATCAATTCTAAAATTCATATGGAACCACAAAAGGCCCCGAATAGCCAAAGTAATTTTGAAGAAGAAGACCAAAGCAGGAGGTATCACAATCCCAGACTTTAGCCTCTACTACAAAGCTGTAATCATGAAGACAGCATGGTATTGGCACAAAAACAGACACATAGGCCAATGGAATAGAATAAAAACCCCAGAACTAGACCCACAAACGTATGGCCAACTAATCTTTGAAAAAGCAGGAAAGAATGTCCAATGGAAAATAGTCTCTTTAACAATTGGTCCTGGGAGAACTGGACAGCAACATGTAGAAGATTGAAATTAGACCATTTTCTCACACCATTCACAAAAATAAACTCAAAATGGATAAAGGACCTGAATGTTAGATAGGAAACCATCAAAAACTTAGAGGAGAAAGCAGGAAAAGACCTCTCTGACCTCAGCCGTAGCAATCTCTTACTCGACACATCCCCAAAGGCAAGGGAATTGAAAGCAAAAATGAGCTACTGGGACGTTATGAAGATAAAAAGCTTCTGCACAGCAAAGTAAACAACTAACAATACTAAAAGGCAACCAACGGAATGGGAAAAGATATTTGCAAATGACATATTGGATAAAGGGCTAGTATCCAAAATCTACAAAGAGCTCACCAAACTCCACACCTGAAAAACAAATAACCCAGTGAAGAAATGGGCAGAAAACATGAATAGACACTTCTCTAAAGAAGACATCTGGATGGACATCAAGCACATGAAAGGATGCTCAATGTCGCTCCTCATCCGGGAAATACAAATCAAAACCACACTCAGATATCACCTCACGTCAGTCAGAGTGGCCAAAATGAACAAATCAGGAGACTATAGATGCTGGAGAGGATGTGGAGAAATGGGAACCCTTTGCACTGTTGGTGGGAATGCAAATTGGTGCAGCCGCTCTGGAAAGCAGTGTGGAGGTTCCTCAGAAAATTAAAAAAAGACCTACCCTATGACCCAGCAATAGCACTGCTAGGAATTTACCCAAGGGATACAGGAGTACTGATGCATAGGGGCACTTGTACCCCAATGTTTATAGCAGCACTCTCAACAATAGCCAAATTGTGGAAAGAGCCTAAATGTCCATCAACTGATGAATGGATAAAGAAATTGTGGTTTATATACAGAATTTGGTACTACGTGGCAATGAGAAAGAATGAAATATGGTCCTTTGTAGCAACATGGATGTAACCGGAGAGTGTGATGCTAAGTGAAATAAGCCATACAGAGAAAGACCGATACCATATGGTTTCACTCTTATGTGGATCCTGGGAAACTTAACAGAAACCCATGGGAGAGGGGAAGGAAAAAAAAAAAGAGGTTAGTGTGGGAGAGAGCCAAAGCATAAGAGACTGTTTAAAACTGAGAACAAACTGAGGGTTGATGGGGGGTGTTAGATAGGGGAGGGTGGGTGATGGGTATTGAGGAGGGCACCTTTTGGGATGAGCACTGTGTGTTGTATGGGAACCAATTTGACAATAAACTTCATATATTGAAAAAAATAAAAAATAAATAAAAGTAGAGGAGGCCACATCAATGAAGATAGGCAGTACAGAGACAGGGTTTTGGAAAGAAATAGATCTTGGCTAATGCTATTCAGAGAGTTCTGTAGTTGCAGAAAGATGAGGGAAAAATAACACAGAGTGGAGGACAGAAAGAAAATAAATCCCCATAGAAATTTGTTTGGAAAGATAGAGATGCCAAACTTCATGAGTTCCTGAATCCAGCATGGTGTAGATCATAGACTTCCCAAGGTAATAGGATTGGCTTCGAGAGCATCTGGAGGCTTTGAGACTTCTTCTGGTGAGAAGGAGCAGCCCACAGCCCATGGACATAGTTCATGGAAACAACAATCAGAAGAGCACCTGGGGTGCACAGTCGGAAGTTTATTTGCACATTTCAGAGCATGTCACAGAGAAAGATTTCAGAGAAAAATAGTATTTCACAGACAGAAATAAAGGAATTGGAAGGTTCTATCTCTCCACTCCACCCTCAGTATGAACACCGAGCCATTTATAGAAACTAGTGCAGCTCCTACACAGCCTACCAAACTTATTTACATCAAGCCTTCCCTCCACGCGCCACTGGAACTGCCCATCCAGTCACACTTGCCTCAGTCCCAGCATTTCCAAGCCCCTTAATGAGAATACCAGCCCAAGCCACTGCAAAAACCATGTTTCCTGATACAAGAGTTTTGTAGGACCTCAGTTCCAGTGGTGGTGGCAACAGGAATAATTTCACAAAGACAAGAGAGCACACCTAATTAAAATTTGCCACTTTCAGGCCAGGGACAAAACACTGCCCACAGCAAGAAAAGAGATACTCTGCAGATGACTGGCTTGAAGGATAAAGAGGTGAAGGCTCATAGCAGAGTCCACACAGCACACATTTGAGATATTTACTGAAGTGCCAGTCCCTGGGGAAAAAGAAACACTACACTGCAGGGCACTACAGGAACTCTTTTCCTAAGTTCACTAATCTCAAGAACTGGAGATGTGGTGGACTTTGCTAACACAAATAAGTATGGACAGAGACTTAGAGAAATTAAGAAGACTGAGGGATTTGTCCCATATGAATGAACAGGACAATGCAACAACAGAGATCTAAGTGAAACAGATATAAGTAACATGCCTGACAGAGAATTTAAAGTAGTGATCATAAGGATCCTCGCTGGAATTAAGAAAGGAATGGAAGACATGATTGAGACCATTAGCACAGATATAAGGAATAGCATAGCATAAAGGGCTAAATAATGAAATGAGAAAAATGTTTGATAGAAATAACAGCAGGATGGAAGAAGCAGGATGGAGGAATGAAGTAATAACATAGGTGACAAATTAATGGAAAAACAAACAAACAAACAAAAGTTATGGAAAGTAATCAAGCTGAGCAAAAGAGAGAAAAAAAATTATGTAAAATGAGAATGGAAATAGGGGAAGTGTTACTCCATCAAATGTAGTATCGGAGTCTTGCATTATAGGACTCACAGAAGAGAGAGAAAGAGGGCATAAAAGTTATTTGAAGAGATAATAGCTGAACACTTCCCTAATCTGTGGAATTAAAGAACTAACCACATTCAGGAGTTACAGAGACCCCTAAAAAAATGAACAAATGAAAATCCACAAGACCCATTGTAATTAAATTGGCAAACTACAGTAATAAAAATTCATAAAAACAGCAAGACAAGAAAAGTGATTTACATACAAAGGAAACTGAACGAAACTATCAGGGGATTTTCCAGCAGAATCTTTCCAAGCTAGATGAAAATGGCATGATACATTCAAAGTACTTAATGAGAAAAATAGGCAGTCAAGAATATCCAAAAATGTTATCATTCCAAAGAGAGAGATAAAGAATTTCCCAGAGAAACTAAAACTAAAGTTCATGATCATTAAACAACTTTTCAAAAATATAAAAAGAGACTCTTTGAGAGTGGAAGGGAGAGAGCAAAATCTGACAGTATAGATGTAGTGAAAGTACAAATAAATATTTCTATAAAAAATCAGTAAAAGAATTCACAAAAACGGATATAAAATATAATAATACACCTAAGATATGGGGAGGAGAGGGGAAAAGAATTGGTTCAAACTTAAATGACCATCAACATACTATAGACAGCTATATGCAGAAAAGGTTATAGAGTAATCATATATCAAAAACCATCAATAAATATTCAATGAATAAAGATAAGGAAGTCTATATATATATCACTAAAGAATATAAGCAAAACATGAAAGAGATAAATTCAGGAAAGAATCAGAGAAATTTTTCAGAAACAACCACAAAACAAGTAATAAAATGGCAATAGATACAGGGGCACCTGCATGGCTCAGTCAGTTGAGCGACCAACTTTGGCTCAGGTCATGATCTCACGGTTTGTGAGTTTGAGCCCCATGTTGGGCTCTGTGCTGACAGCTCAGAGCCTGGAGTCTGGTTCTGATTCTGTGTCTCCCTCTCTCTCTGCCCCTCCCCGACTCATACTCTATCTCTCCTTGTCTCAGAAACAAATAAACATTAAAAAAAATTTTAAATAAAAAATGGCAATTGATACATATCTATCAATCATTACTTTGAATGTAAATGGGCTAAATGTTCCAACCCAAAGACATAGGGTGACAAAATGGATAAAAAAGACACACACACACACACACACACACACACACACACACATCTCTGCCTAAAGGAGACACATTTTAGACCTAAAGACATCTGAAGATTGAAAGTGAGAAGATGGAGAAATATCTGTCATGTAAATAGACATCACACAAAAACAGGAGTAGCAATATTTATATCATAAAATATAGACTTTAAAACAAATACTGTAAAAAGAAAGAAGGGCACTCTATAATAATAAAGGGAAAAATCCAACTAGAAGATATAACAATTGTAAATATTTATGCACCCAACATGAAAGAATCAGAAGACATAAAACAGTTAATCACAAACAAAAGAACTAATCAATAATATAATAATAGTAAGGACACCCCACTTACAACAATGGAGAGATCACCTAAACAGAACATCAACAAGGGAACAGTTGCTTTGAATGAAACACTGGACCAGGTAAATTGAACAGATACAATCAGAACATTATATCCTAGAACAGCAGAATACACATTTTGAAGTGCATGTGGGACATCCCCCAGAACACATCACATATTAGCCCATAAAAACAAACTGAAAAAATTCAAGAATATCAAAGTCATACCATGCATCTTTTCTGACCACAATACTATGAAACTAGATATCAACCAAAAGAAACAATCTGGAAAGACCACGAGTATATGAAGATTAAATAACATGCTACAAAACAATGAATGAGTAAACCAGAAAATGAGAGAAGAAATCAAGAAAACAAATGTTTGTATGGGAAAACAAATGAAGATGAAAATTCTACTGTCCAAAACTTTGGGATAGATCAAAATCACTTTTAAGAGGGAAGTCTTTGGCAATACAGGACTCCCTCAAAAAGCAAGAAAAAACACAAATAAACATCCTATCCTTACACCTTAAGAGCTAGAAAAAGAACAACAAAAATGTAAAGACAGCAGAAGGAACTAATAAAGATTAGAGGAGAAATAAATAATATAGAAACAAACAAACAAAAAACACAATAGGACATATCAATGAAATAAAAATCAAATAAATCAGATCACAAAAAGTGGGAGGAAATAACAACCAACTCCACAGAAATGCAAACCATTGTAAGACTATTATAAAAAATTGTATGCGAACAAATTGGATAACATGGAAGAAATGGATAAATTCCTGGAAAAATATAGCCTACTAAAACTGAAACAGGAGAAAGTAGAAAATCTGAAACAGACCAATTATCAGCAAATGAATTGAATTAGTAATAATAAGAAACTTCCCCACAAATAAGTCCAGTAGAGATGGCTAATCAGGCAAATTCTCTGGAACAGTTAAAGAAGAGTTAATGAATATTTTTTTCTTAAACTATTCCAAAAGTTACAAGGGAAATGTAAACTTACAAACTCATTCTATGAGGAAAGTATCACCCTGATATCAAAACCAGATGAAGACAGTTCTATAAAAGAGAACTAAAGGCCAATATCTCTGATGAACATAGAGGCAAAAATCTTCAACAAAATACTAGCAAACAGAATCCAACAATATATTTTGAAAAAAGCATTCACTACAATCCAGAAATTTATTCCTAGGTTGCAAGGATATTCAATATTCTCAGATCAATAAGCATGACACATCACTCCAATAAGAGAAAGGATAACAACCATAAAATCATGTAACAGATGCAGAAAAGGCATTTGACAAAGAACAACATCCATTTATGATAGAATCCTTCAACAATGTAGCTTTAGAGGGAATATACCTCAACCATAATAAAGCCCATATATGAAAACGAAACAGCTAATATCATCTTTAATGGGGAAAATCTGAGAGCTTTTCTTTAAGGTCAGGAACAAGACAAGTATGTCCACTCTCATTATGACCTTTATTCAACATAGTACCGGAAATCCTAGCCACAGCAATTAGACAACAAAGAGAAATTGGGGCGCCTGGGTGGATCAATCAGTTAAGCATCTGACTCTTGATTTTGTCTCAGGTCATTATCTCACGGTTCGTGAGATCGAGTCCCACCTTGGGTTCTGCACTGGAGGTTCTGAACCTGCTTGGGATTCCTTTTGTCACCCTCTCTCTCTCCCTCTTTACCTCCCCCCTCAAAAATAAATAAATAAATATTTTTAAAAAATAGATAAAAGTCATACAAATCATTGGGGCACCTGGGTGGCTCAGTTTGTTAAGCATACGACTCTTAATTTCAGCTCAGGTCACGATCTCATGGCTCATGAGTTTGAGCCCCGCATCAGGCTCCATGCTGAGCCTGCTTGGAATTCTCTCTCTTCCTGTTTCTCTGCCCCTCCCCTGCTTGTGCTCATTCTCTCTCTCTTTCAAAAATAAACTTAAAGAAATTTAAAAAGTCATACATATCACTTAAGAAGGAGTAAAACTTACACCATTTGCAGGTGACATGCTATTCTATATAGAAAACCTGAAAAGCCATAAAAAACTGCTAGGACTGATAAACAAATTCAGTTAATTCCTAGGATACAAAATCAATGTACAGGAATCTGTTGCTCAGCTATACACCAATAATGAAGCAGTACAAAGAGAAATTAAGAAAAGAATCCCATTTACAACTGCACCAAAACAATCAAATAACTATGAATAAACTTAACCAATCATGTGAAAAACATTTACTGGGAAAACTATAAAACATGGATGAAAGAAATCGAAGGTGCCACAAAGAAATGGAAAGACATTCTATGCTCTTGGATGGGAAAAACAAATATCATTTTTTTCCCTCCAAATTTTATGTAAATTCAACTTAGTTAACATATTGTGTAGTATTGGTTTTAGAGGTAGAATTTAGTGATTTATCACTTACATATAACACCTAGTGTTTGTCACATGCGACCTCCTTAATGCTCATCACCCATTTAGCCCACCTCCCCACCTGCCCTCCATCAACCCTGAGTTTGTTCCCTTATAGTTAAGAGCCACTTGTAATTTGCCTCCCTCTATGATTTTATCTTATTTTTCCTTCCCTTCCTCCATGTTCATCTATTTTGGTTCTTAAATTCCACAAATTAGTGAAATACCATGGTATTTGTCTTGCTCTGGCTGACATGTTTCATGTAGCATAACACACTTTAGTTCCATCTACATCCTTTCAAATGGTAAGATTTCATTCTTTTTGATGGCTGATGGTTGAGTAATATTCCACTGTGTGTATGTGTACCATATCTACTTTGTCCACTCATCAGTCAAAGGACATTTGGGCTCTTTCCATAATTTGGCTATGGTTGAAAGTGCTGCTATAAAAATAGGAGTGCATGGACCCCTTCAAATCAGTATTTTTGTGTCCTTTGGATGCTTAGTAGTGCAATTACTGGATTGTGGGGTAGTTCTATTTTTATTTTTTTTGAGGAACTTCCATACTGTTTTCCAGAGTGGCAGCACCAGTTTGCATTCCCACCAACAGTGTAAGAAGGTTCCCTTTTCTCCACACCCTCCCCAACATCTGTTGTTTCCTATGTTGTTAATTTTAGCCATTCAGAAAGGTGTGAGGTGGTATTGCATTGTGTTTTTCATTTGTATTTCCCTGATGATGGATGATGTTTGAGTTTGTTCATGTGTCCATAAGCCATTTGTATGTCTTCTTTGGAGAAATGTTTGTTCATGTCTTCTGCCCATTTCTTAACTGGATTATTTACTTTTGAGGTTTTGAGTTTGATAAATTCTTTATAGATTTTGGATACTAAGCCTTTATCAGATATGATATTTATAAATGTCTTCTTCAATTCTGTACATTGCCTTATAGTTTTATAGATTGTTTCCTTTGGTTTGTAGAAGAGTTGTATTTTGATGAAGTCCCAAAAGTTCATTTTTGCTTTTGTTTCCCTTGCCTCCAGAGACACGTATAGTAAGAAGTTTATGTGGCTGAGGTCAAAGAAATGGCTGCCTGTGTTCTCCTCTAGGATTTTGATGGTCTTCTGTCTCACATTTAAATATTTCATCCATTTTGAGTTTATTTTTGTGTATGGTGTAAGAAAGTGGTCAAGTTTCATTCTGCATGTCGCTGTCCAGTTTTACCAACACCATTCTTTGAAGAAACTGTCTTTTTTCCATTGGTATTATATCTTGCTTTGTCAAATATTAGTTGACCATATAGTTGTGGGTGTATTTCTGGGTTCTGTATTCTGTTCCATGGATCTTTGTGTCTGTTTTTGTGCCAGTGCCATATGGTCTTGTTGATTATAGCTTTGCAATACAGTTTGAAGGTGGGAATTGTGATTTCCCTGATTTTGTTTTGCTTTTTCAACATTACTTTGGCTATGCATGGTCTTTCTCATTCCGTACAGATTTTATAATCGTTTTTTCTAGCTCTGTTAAAAAACTGGTGTTATTTTGATAGGGATTGCATTAAATGTGTAGATTGCTTTGGGTAGTATAGAGATTCTAACAATTTTGCTATTCCAATCCCTGAGTATGGAATGTTTCTCCATTTCTTTGTATCTTCTTCAATTTATTTCATAACTGTTCTAAACTTTTCAGAGTGCAATTCTTTAACCTCTTTGGTTACTTTTATTCCTAGGTATCTTATGGTTTTTGGTACAATTGTAAATGGGATTAATTCCTTGATTTCTCTTTTTACTGCTTGACTATTGGTGTATACAAATGCAAAAGATTTCTGTAAATTGATTTTATATCCTGCGACTTTGCTGAATTCATGTATCTGATCTAGGTTACTTTCTGGTGAAGATTTTAAGTTGTTTTTTGTTTTGTTTTGTTTTGTTTTTGTTTTGTTTTGTTTTGATTTTGTAGAGAATCATGTCATCTGAGAAGAGTGAAAGTTTGACTTCTTCCTTATCAATTTGTCCCTTATTTCTTTTTATTTTGTCTGATTGCTTAGGCTAAGACTTCCAGTACTATATCACATAGTATTGGTGAGAGTGGGCATCCTTGTCTTGTTCCTGACTATAGGGCCATAGGGAAAGGCTTAGTGTTTCCCCATTGAGGATATTAGCTATGGGTCTTTCGTATGTGGATTTTGTGATGTTGATGTATGTTCCATCTATCCCTACTTTGTTGAAAGTTTTTAGCACGAATTAATTCTGTATTTTTTCAAATTTTTTTTTCCTGTGTGTATTGACAGGATCATATGGTTCTTATCCTTTTCTTTTGTTCATGTAGTATGTGGTATTGATTGATTTGTGAATATTGAACCAGCTTTGCAGACCAAGAATAATCCTACTTGATCATGGTGAATAATTCTTTTAATGTACTGTTGAATTTGATTTGCTACTATCTTCTTGAGAATTTTTGCCTCAATGTTCATCAGGGGTATTGGACTGTAATTCTTTTTAGTGGGGTCTTTGTCTGATTTTGGAATCAATGTAATGCTGGCTTTGTAGAATGAGTTTTGAAGTTTTTCTTCTCTTTCTATTTTTTTCAAACAGTTTGAGAATAGGTATTAACTCTTCATTAAATATCTTCGTTAAATCTTCATTTATCTTCGTTAAACTCTTCATTAAATACTTCATTGAATGTCACTGATAATCCCACTGGTCCAGGACTCTTGTTTGTTGGGAGATTTTTGTTTACTGGTTCAATTTCTTTGCTGGTTATTTGCTCAAATTTCCTATTTCTTCCTGTTCCAGTTTGGGTCGTTGGTAATTTTCTATGAATTTGTCCATTTCTTCCAGAGTGCCAAGTTTGTTGCCATATAACTTTTAATACTATTCTTCTATAATTGATTATATTTCTGTAGTATTGGTTATGATCTTTCCTCTTTAATTCATGATTTTATCTATTTGTGTCATTTTTCTATTCTTTTTTATAAGTCTAGTTAGAGTGTTCTCAAATTTGTTAATTCTTTCAAAGAACCAGCTTCTAGTTTTATTGATGTGTTCTGTTTTATTTTTAATTCTATATTTTACTTTTTCTGTAAACTTTATTATTTCCATTCTTCTGTGGGTTTTAGGTTTTCTGTGCTTTTTTTCCCCAGCTCCTTTAGGTGTGATGTGAGGTTGTCTATTTGAGTCTTTTCTTACTTCTTGCAGAAGGCCTGTGTTGCTTTATACTTCCCTCGTATGACTGCCTTTGCTGTATCCCAAAGGTTATGGACTGTCGTGTTTTCATCTTCAATTGCTTCCATATATATATGTATATATATATATGTATCTATATATATATACACATACATATATAATGCATATATAATTATAATATATATATAATGCATATATTATAATATATAATACATATATATATGGGAAATATATATATATATTTAATTTCCTGGTTAACTTATTTAATATTTTTTGGATTTTCTTTAATATCAATGTATTTGTTGTCTTTCCAATTTTTTTTTTGTGGTCGATTTCAAGTTTCATACTATTGTTGTCTGAAAATATGCATGGCACAATCTCATTCTTTTTGTACTTGCTGAGGGCTGATTTGTGCCCCAGTATGTGATCTATTCTGGAGAATGTTCCATGTGAACTCAAAAATAATATGTATTCTGCTGATTTAGTATGAAATGCTCTGATGCAATTTTGATTGGGATTGCATTGAATGTGTAGATTGCTTTGGGTAAGGATGTGGAGAAACAGGAACCCTTTTGCATTGTAGGTGGAAATGAAAACTGGTGCAGTCACTCTGGAAAACAGTGTGGAGGTTCCTCAAGAAACTAAAAATAGATCTACCCTATAACCCAGAAATACCACTGCTAGGAATTTACCCAAGGGATACAGGAGTGCTGATGCATAAGGGGCACTTGTACCCCAATGTTTATAGCAGCACTCTCAACAATAGCCAAATTATGGAAAGAGCATAAATGTCTGTCAACTGATGGATAAAGAAATTGTGGTTTATATATACAATGGAATACTACGTGGAAATGAGAAAGAATGAAATATGGCCTTTTGTAGCAATGTGGGTGGAACTGGAGAGTGTTATGCTAAGTGAAATAAGTCATACAGAGAAAGGCAGATACCATATGTTTTCACTCTTATGTGGATCTTGAGAAACTTAACAGAAGAGTATGGAGAAGGGGATGGAAAAAAACAGTTAGAGAGGGAGAGAGTCAAACTATAAGAGACTCTTAAAACCTGAGAATAAACTGAGGGTTGATGAGGTGGGGGGAAGGGAGGGTGGGTGATGGATATTGAGGAGGGCACCTTTTAGGATGAGCACTGGGTGTTGTATGGAAACCAATTGGACAATAAATTTCGTATTTAAAAAAGATAAAATAAATAAAGAAGCTTAAAAAAATAAAGAAATGCCCTGAGTATATCTGTTAAGTCCACCCGGTCCAGTGTATCATTCAGTGCCATTGATTCCTTGTTATACTTCTGCTTAAATGATTTATCCATTGTTGTAAGTGGGGTGTTAAAGTTCCCCACTATTATTGTATTATTATCAAGGAGTTTCTTTCAGTTTGTTATTAATTGATTTATATATTTGGCTTCCTCCAAATTGGGTATCTAATTATTTACAATTGTTGTAATAGTCTTTTTGTTCAATAGACCACTTTATTATGATATAGTGCCCTTATTCATCACGTATTACAGTCTTTGGTTTAATACCTAGTTTGTACGATATAAGTATAGCTACTCCAGCTTTTTGTTGTTGCTGTTGTACATTAGTATGACAAATCATTTTCCATTTCCTCACTTTCAATCTGCAGTTGTTTTTGGGTCTAAGATGAGTCTCCTGTAGGCAGCATATCAATGGGTCTTTTTTTTTAATCCATTCTTATACCCTTTGTCTTTTGATTGGAGCATTTAGTCCATTTACATTCAGAGTAATTATTGATAGATATGCACTTATTTCCATTATATTAACCTGTAAAATCGCTATTGCTGTAGATTATCTCTGTTCCTTTCTGGTATTTGTTGCTTTTTGTTTCTCTTTCCCACTGATTAAGTCCCCTTTAATATTTATTGCAGAACTCGTTTAGTGTTCACAAATTCCTTTAGTTATTGCTTGTCTTGGAAATTGTTTGTCTCTCTTTCTATTCTGAATGACAGCCTTGCTGGATAAAGTATTCTTGGTTGCATATTTTTCCCAATTATCACATTGAATATGTCATGCCACTCATTTCTGTCCTGGCAAGTTTCTGTAGACAGGTCTGCTGAGAACATTTTCTGGCTTTCCTTGTACGTCAAATACCTATTGATTAGTTGCTTTCAGAATTTTCTCTTTATCTTTGAATTTTAAAAATTTCACTGTGATATGTTCGTTTGACCTGTTTTTGTTTATTTTGAGGGGAGTTCTCTGTATATAATGTGTTCGAATAAACCTGCCCCCCCCTTTTCCCACTCTTCTTATTGGACACCTTTTATACAGATATTATTGTGCTTTAGAGAATCACTGATTTCCTTAAGTAAATATTTGTGATCTAATAGTTTTCTTTCCCTCTTCTTTTTAGATTAGTTATTTTCCATAATTTTATCTTCTATATCACCTATTCATTTTTTTAGCTTCTTCCTTCCTCATTGTGATTACATCTAGTCTGTTTTTATCATTATATTGTTATAGCAATTTTTCCTTTGGCCTGACTAGTTTTTAGATCTTTTATCTCTATAGGAAGGGTTTCTTTGATGTCTTTTATGCTTCTTTTAAGCTGAGTTAGTATTCTCATGACTGTTGTTCTGGTTTTTTTTTTTTCAGATATATTGCTCATATCTGTTTTGAGTAAATCCCTGGATGTAGTTGCTTCTTGAACATTCTTTTGTGGAGAATTTCTTTGTTTTCTCTTTTTGTCTAGACTTCTGTGTTTTGTGAGGTATGAAAGCTCATTATGTTTCCTGATCCTGAGATTAGTACTATGTTAAAAAGGGGTTATACACTGTCAAGGGCATCACACTTCAGGAAGGTTTTCTGGTGTATGCCTCTGTGCACTCTGCTGCTCAGTTTTGGCTATACTTACCCCCAGGTCAATCCTATGCAGAGGCCCTCCTTGTTTTCAGTGAGGAGTGTTTGAACCTCTTACCAGGTGTGCTTTGATTTGCTACAATAAGACTGATTAAAAAAAAAAAGCTTACCCCCCAAAAGAGAAAAGGAATAAAACAAACAAATACATCTTATTCAAAAAGGAATAAAAAAAAATTCTGGTCATAGTTCCATCAGAAATGAAGCTGACTACTTTATCAGTAAACTAGTTGCATGTGGGAGGCCTGTGCTGATCCCCTGGTGGAGAGGCCCACTGCTGTGGCTCACAGTCAGACCTGTCCTAGTAATGATGCACCTGCAGGGTACAGGGGACAGGGTTTGGTGCAAATGGTTCTAGTCTCCCCTGTGAGTGCTGTGTTGATCACTGAAGTATGACCTGCTGGTGTGTGTGGAGAATATGGAGTCACCCCACTCTCTAATTCTCAAAGAGAGAAGCCCACACCCACCACTGTTCATGAAGCCCTCACAGAAAAGTGAACAATCTCCCCTCCTGTGTCCCAGGCTTCTGTCAGGTCCCTGACCTCATCTCGTCTGTGCCTAGGCTGTCAGCATGTCTGGTAACACAGTTATCCTCTGTTTTATTTCTGCCACATAGCTGGAGTTCAAGACTCCAAATCTTAAAGGACCTCGCTGGTGTGGACCTGCTGCCCTCCTCTGGAAGAGAGCCTTGCAGTGCTGTGTCTGGTGCTATTTTCTCCCAGAAAAGCAGTTATGTGGCCACCCAGGTGCTTGGAATTTATACTGAAGCACAGAGAAAAACACTGACCAGGTTATCTGCCCTCTGCGTGTGCTTCTGTCCCTTACAGACGAACGGGATTTTTAATGGTGCCCACTGGGTCTTTTGTCCTTGGAGACGTAATATACCCTCTTCCTAATGTATGCCAAATGTATTCTAAATGTATGTTCTCTCCCAGTGCGACCCAGGTGATCCCTACACCATCCTGTCTGCTTCTGAGCTTCTGCCTTCCTTCTCCCCAGGAGTACGGCTGCCCACCCAGCTCAACTCCGGTGAATGGTGCAGGCTTTTAAAACATAAATTTTAAGTTCCACTGCTTGTCAAATATTGTGATAGTTCCTTTTGAATCCCAAGTAAATGGTTTTGTACAAGTGTTTTTTCTGGAACAAAACTGATTGTGTTGCTCTCTATCTCTCTCTCTCCATGAAAAGATCACCCTCCCCTCCATGGCAACACTGCTTTTCTCTTCCCCAATTCACACCTCTGCACCTCGTACCTGACATGTTCTCACCCTCTAATTGTGCAGACTGTTCTCTTAATCTTCATATTGATTTCCTAGGCATTCAAAATGATTTGATGTTAATCTAGCTGTGTTCCAGGGACGAGGTACACCCAGGGCCCCCCTACTACTTGACCATATTAACTATCTCCTACCTCCTGGAAGAACAAATATTCTTAACATGAGTTTAGTACCCAAAGCAATCTAAAGATTTAAGGCAATCCCTATCATATTACCACCAGTATTTTTCATGGAACTAGAACAAACCATCCTAAAATTTGTATGGAACTACAAAAAAACCCTAAATAGCCAAAGCAATCTTGAAAAAAGGAAAGCAAAGCTGGAGGAGTCACAATTTCAGACTTCAAGTTATATTACAAAGATCTAGTAATAAATATTGTATGGTACTGGCACAAAAAGAGATACATGGGTCTATGGAACAGAATAGAAATCCCAGATATAAACCCACAATTATATGTTCAATTAATCTTCCACAAAACAAGAAGGAATATCCAGTCGGAAATAGTCTCTTCAACAAATGGTGTTGGGAAAAGTGGTCAGCAACACATAAAAATAAGAAACTGGATCACTTTCTTACACCATCTACAAAAATAAACTCAAAATGGATGAAAGACCTAAATGTGAGACCTGAAATCATAAAAATATCAAAAGAGAACACAAGAAGTTGCTTGTTTTATATGAGCCTTAACACCTTCTTTCAAGGAGGGAAAGAAAAGTAAAAATAAACTATTGGGACTATATTAAAATGATTCTGTACAGTGAGAGAAATAATCAACAAAACTAAAAGGCAACCTATATAATTGGCAAAGATATTTACAAATGACATATTCGATAAAGGTTTAGTATCAAAATATATAAAGAACTTATAAAGCTCAACACCCAAAATACAAACAATGCAATTAAAAATGGACAGAAGACATGAACAGACATTTCTCCAAAGAAGGTCTACAATGGCCACCAGACACATGAAAAGATACTCATTATCACTTAACATCAGGGAAATAGAAATCAAGCCTATAATGTGACATCACTTCACACCTGTCACAATGGCTAAAATCAGTAGCACAAGAAGCAACAGGTGTTGGTAAGGATATGGATAAAATGGAACCCTCTTGCACTGATGACATGAATGCGAACTGATGAATCCACTCTGGAATAATAGTATGGAGTTTCCTTAAAAATGTAGAAATAGAACTACCCTATAATCCAGCAATTTGCACTACTGGTTATTTACCCAAAGAATGCCAAAACACTAACTTAAAGGGATACATAAACCTGTATGTTTATAGCAGCATTATCAACAATAGCCAAATTGTGGAAGCAGCCCAAGTGTCCAGTGGTTGATGAATGGATAAGAAAAGATGGTATACACACACACACACACACACACACACACACACTGGAGTATTACTCAGCCATAAAACTGAATGAAATCTTGCTATTTCCAATGACATGGATGGAGCTAGAGAGTATATTGCTAAGAATAATGTCAGTCAGAGAAAGACAAATACCATGTGATTACGTTTATATGTGAAATTTAAGAAACAAATGAAACAAACAAAAGAACAAAAAAGAGGGAGAGACAAACCAAGAAACAGACTTTTAACTATAGAGAACAAACTAATGGTTGCTATAGGGGAGGTGATTGGGGCGATGGGTTAAATAGGTGATGGGGATTTAGAGTGCACTTGTCATGATGAGCACAGTGTGATATATGGAATTGTTGAATTACAATATTGTACACCTGAACTTAACATAACACTTTGTGTTAACTAACTGGAATTAAAATAAAACCTTGAAAAAATAAGTTTGAAAAGCAAGTTGTTTATAGTAAACTAGAGACTAGTAAACCAGTAAACTATATGGTAAACTAGAGAATACATGCTTAATTTCATCAAACAAATCATATCTGTGAATCATGCTAGGTAGGGAGAGTGTCAGTTTGTATCTTTGTTATGTATAGAGATGAGAGCCAAAAAGAAAAAAAAAATCCAGGGAACAGCATAGTTTTGCAAGAAGAGTAAATGGGACCAGAGAAGTAAAGTGCATAGGTACATGTGACTAAGGAGAGGTCAGAAAAGTAGGAAGAGGAGGGCTAGAAGAATATAAAGAATTGCAACATCCAGAAAGTAGTGAAACATGTTAAATGTGTCAAATGACAAAGAAAACTAAGGTAAAGAATGAAAAGAAGCTATTGGGGTTTTTAGTTCGTGACTTTGGAGTATCATAGTACATTTTAATTAGAGTGGTATGGGAAGGATTTACAGAATGGTCTGGGTAATGAGTTTTAATAGATTAATAGTAGATAGATAGATTATTTAGAATTTTGAACTGAAGGGAATTGAAAAATTCATTGCATCTTTAGGGCATCTGGATTTATGACTTTTTGCATTTATTTTTGTTTCCTTCTGTGAATGGAAACATTTTAAATTTGTTTTTATAATAAAGGAAAACGTTTTGGTGTCAAGTGAGAAATTGAAACTAAATTAAGAAAAATCCTGATGTGAGGGAAGGGAAGAAAAAAGAATCTAGGACCTTTGAGAAAAAGAGACCAGATGTTTTTTTCTGAGAGGGGAAGAAAGAAAATTATAGGTATAAATATAGATAAATTTTGATATTGAAAAAAAGTTAAGGAAATTCATGCTATATTGATACCTCCAATCCAGATTTGTCCTGGTGCTGTTTGATAATATTTAATTTAGGAAGAACTACAAATACAATCAAATAGGAAAGGAATATAAATTGAACATGTTCCATGTATGTTTTATCTATATTAACAATTAGTTTTCTAATAAAAATTTAAATTTAACTGCTCTAATTTTGATTAGAATTGTGTTCAACATATTTCCCAATAGTTATGTATATTTATTACTAGCAAAAATGCATTTAATCATGAAATAAATTATAAAAAAAATAATAATCTCCAGTATATTAACTCCTTTTGTGTACATGTAACATTTTGTGTTGTAAATAACTACTAAAATAAAATTCACCATTTTTCATCTTTATGTTTTTCCTTAAAATTAATCACTAAATAGTATCATTACTTATAATTTTTGATATTCATCCTCTTAGTTGATATAATATATCCCAAATGAAAATGTAATAAAATTACCAAAAGATATTGTTACCCTGTGATACATTCATCTATTAAGCATCAAAAGACACCAAGACAGGGGCGCCTGGGTGGCGCAGTCGGTTAAGCGTCCGACTTCAGCCAGGTCACGATCTCGCGGTCCGTGAGTTCGAGCCCCGCGTCGGGCTCTGGGCTGATGGCTCGGAGCCTGGAGCCTGTTTCCGATTCTGTGTCTCCCTCTCTCTCTGCCCCTCCCCCGTTCATGCTCTGTCTCTCTCTGTCCCCAAAATAAATAAACGTTGAAAAAATTTAAAAAAAAAAAAAAAAAAAAAAAAAAAAAAAAAGACACCAAGACAACATATTCCTTTTCTCTCACAAGATTTTTTAAACAGCTTTATTTATATATAATTAACATATGAACAATATATATTTAAGGTTTACAACTTGATGTTTTGATAGGTTTACATTTTGAAATTAAACTAATTAACATATCCATTATATTCACATGATAACCATTTGTGTGTGTGTTGAAAAGACTTAATATAAGATCTACCTTCTTAACAGATTGCAAGTATACAATACAATGTTTTTAACTGTAATCACCATGCTGTACATTAGACCTGAGGAACATACTTATCTTGTGTAAATGAAACCTTGGTGATGTCAGTAAAGAGGTATAAAGTCTTACAGGATTTTTGATTAAAACTTCTCGAAAACTCTGACACCTAGAGTTGCTTTTGAAGCAATGGATTGATAATGCTTAATACAAATGGGAGATAAAATGTGCAACTTGTAATATGAACATATTTTTCAACTCAATAAAGTGATTTTCTCTTTGTAGTCATTTTTCCAAATATTCTTATATGTGTACATTTATATATTCTAAAATACTTAACATGGCATCCATTATATACTCTGTGACTAGGAGTTTGGATTTTAAGGTAAACAATCTCTAGGGACATCATATGGATACTTTTGTTGTACTTACTGTGCACCTTGTTGTGATGCTCAATTTATAGAACGCAAACTTTATCCTTTATTTCAGAATATTTGGACATGGCAAACACTGGAAAGGTGTGTTTGCTATATATTTCAAAACCAGTGTTAGATATTCAGCTTTTCTTTTGTGGATAGAACCAAAACAAGTGTACAAATGCAAACACTTCCATCGTTCCATTTGTTTCCTCTATGAAAAAAAGAAGTAGATGTAATTTCATTTCTCTTTGCTCTCAAAAAAAAAACACTTATTTTCTCTAGGACTCACTTAAAATTATATTGTTATGTAGGTAATATAATGAAGAACAATCTAGTTATAGGCATAAAACAGTGACATCATTATGTGTGAAATCTCTTGAAAGAAACAGCTAAAGCATAACTGATCCCCCAAGTGATATTACTAAAAACTGTGCATAGATTAAGTTATATTGAAGACCTTTTATTCATTAAAATAAAAGTGCCAGAGTCATGCTGACATTTTGAAATGCTGCTGCTATATACTGGAACATTTGTATTCAACACCTGAATCATTAGAAATCTCCAAACTATTGTTCGAACAGAAATAGAGCAATGTAGTGTACATAACTAGGTGTTGTACTATAGTGCAAAATAAACTTTTCATTAAAAAGTAATCATGAAAAAGTCCACTTTGTTAAAAAACTTTTTTTATTGCAGAGAAGTGATAGAATACTTTGTGATAAAATCAAAACTGCTCTGTATATTTCAAATTAGATGGAAAGGTAAGAAAAGATGTGCTTCTGGATTCATACCACCCGAAAAGTTTTTAAAATAAACTTTATGTTCTTCAAATTTATTAGTTCTTATCTACAAACTTCATTTGGCAGGCATTTTGAGCTATAAAGTGCTTCATAAATATTCATATGAATTAAAGGTGCTTATTTTCTATTCAAAAATAAATTTTTAAATTTACATACCAAATGGATATCTAAAACTCCTACATACCCAAAAGTTCTAAAATACAACTGGTTTATCCAAATAAAAATATCTATCACAAACATAATTTTCAAGTAACTTATATTTGTTTTTAGGTAAAATATTTACTGCAAATTCAATTTATTTCCCTAGTGATCTGTGCTAGCATTCATTATGCTAAAGTTGTAGAAGAAAATATTAAGCTGATTCATAGAAATCTTAGTGAGGTCCCAGTGATAACAGGTCATCTTGAGAATTGATTTAAAAAACAGGTATCTTGAAACTGTGTACTCAGCTCTAGTATCTTTGCATCTGAATTACTTAAATAATACTTTGGAAACTATTTCATGGGAAAGTCCAAGTGAAACCTTATCACCTGGACATGTGTTTTTCAATTCTTGTTTTGAACACAAAGCAAAAAAGAATAAATGCTATTATCTTTTAAATACCCACTTGTTCTTACATCTTCTTTTAGCACTTCTAATATTTTCTACACTTTCAACTGCATAGCCATTAATTGGCATCTTAGTTCGTCAGTTAATAAAATTTGTCTTATATCTTAATTTTGGATGAAACTCCTAAGTTAGCTTGAGTATTGAGAACTTACTGGGTGGGAGAGGAGAGATATATTTGGTTCAGTTCAATCTGCTTGAATTCCAAGAACAATGAGAGGTGGCAAAGAAAAGTTGTTATGTACTCAAAATACAGGATAATGGTTAAGGAGCAAAAACTTTGGAGTCACATTGCTTGGGTTCAAATCCAAATTCACTCACTTAATAGCTGTGTGATCTTGGGCAGGTAAATAATATTTGATGTGCCTTGTTTTCATCATCTGTAAAATAAGATCAATTACAATTCCCAATTTATTAATATAAAGATTAATAAAAATATATCATCTCAAATGTTTGTTATATTATCTGACATAAGTTTTCAATATTTGAACTTACAGGTAACACCTATAAGTATAATGGTATATTAATTACACCATTGAGTATGTTCAAATCTAGTGATCACATTATGTCACCACAACATAGTTGGATTTATCATTGGCACAAATAACTGCTCCTAAGATCTATTTTATTTTTTTAATTTTTAATTTATTTTAATTCCAATAATATTAACATAAGGTGTTATATTAGTTTAAGGTATATAATACATTGATTCAGTTATTCTATACACTACACAGTGCTCATCACGAAAAGTGTATTCTTAATCCCCTCCATTTATTTTACCCATTCCTTCACTCACCTCCCCTTTTGTAACCATCTATTTGTTCTTTACAGTTAAGAGTCTTTTTTCTTGGTGTGTCTCTTTTGTATCTGTTCATTTCTTTTATTTCTGAAGTTCCACATATGAGTGAAATCATATGGGATCTTTCTTTCTCTGACTCACTAATTTCAATTAGAATTAGGCCTCTAGATCCATTTTTGTTGTTTCAAATGACCAAATTTCATTCTTTTTATGGCTGAGTAATTCTGTGTAATATATATAATTAATATTAATATATTAATATTAATATATAATATATATTATTAATATATTAAGTTACCTATCTCTGAAAACTTGGATTGCTTCCATAATTTGGCTACAGTGAATAACGCTGCAGTAAATATACATGTGTATATTTTTTCCAAATTGCTGTTTTCATATTTTTAAAATGTTTTATATATTTTGAGAGAGAGAAATAGAAAGAGAGAGAGAGAGAGAGAGTGTGTGTGTGTGTGTGTGTGTGTGTGTGAGCAGGGGAGGGGCAGAGATAGGGAGACAGAGAATCACAATCAGGCTCTGGTAC
Source organism: Prionailurus bengalensis (assembly GCF_016509475.1). Lineage (NCBI taxonomy): Eukaryota > Metazoa > Chordata > Mammalia > Carnivora > Felidae > Prionailurus > Prionailurus bengalensis. The sequence continues at coordinate 74,736,498 of NC_057361.1, read as the reverse complement.
TGCCAGTGCACAGAGCCTGATGTGGGGCTTGAACCCAAAAATCGTGAGATAATGACCTGAGCCAAAATCAAGAGTCGGACACTCAACCATCTCAGCCACCCAGGCACCTCGGTTTTCATATTCTTTGGGTAAATGCCCAGTAGTGTAATTACTGGATCATATAAAAATTTTATTTTGATTTTTTGAGGAACTACCATAATGTTTTCCACATTTGCTGCACCAATGTGCATTCCCACCAACAATGCATGAGGGTTCCTTTTTCTCCACATCCTCACAATACTTGTTTCTTGTGGTTTTGATTTTAGACATTCTGAAAAGTGTCAAGTGATATTTCATTGTAGTTTTAATTTGCATTTTCCTCATGATGAGTGATGTTGATCCACCTTTTCACATGTCTGTTGGCCATCTTGATGACTTCTTTGGAACAATGTTCATGTTGTCTGCCCATTTTTTAATTGAACTATTTGGTTTTGGGGTGTTGAGTTTTGTAAGTTCTTCATATATTTTGAATACTAACACTTTATCAGATATTTTGGATACTAACCCTTTATTAGATATGTCATTTGCAAACATCTTCTCCAATTGTATAAGTTGTATTTTAGTTGTGTTGATTATTTCCTTCGCTGTGCAGAAACTTTTTATTTTGATGTAGTCCTAATACTTAATATTGCTTTTATTTCCTTTGCCTCAGAAGACCTATGTAGAAAAATGCTCCTATGGCCAGTGTCACAGATTACCGCCTGGGCTCTCTTCAAGGATTTTTATGTTTTCAGGTATCACATTTAGATCTTTAATTAATTTTGAGTTTATTTTTGTGTATGGTGAAAAAATGGTACAGTTTCATTCTTTTGCATCCAGCTGTCATAAATCCAAAGCTTAGTTGTCCATTTAATCATGGGTTCATTTCTGGGTTTCTGTTCTATTCCATTGATCTATTCCATTGATTGTATTTTATGTCAATACCATACTGTATTAATTACTATCTCTTTGTATTATAACTTGAAATCTGGAATTGTGATACACCCAGTTTTTTTTTTTCCTTTTTCAAGATTGTGCTGGATATTTCATGTTTTTTTTGTGGTTCCCTATAGATTTTAAAATTGTTTGTTCTAGTTCTGTGAAAAATGTTGTTAGCATTTTGATAGAAATTGAATTAAGTATGTAGATTTCTTTGAGTAGTATAGACATTTTAACAATATTTTTCTTCTAGCCCATGAGCATGGAAATGAAAGTCTTCCCCATTCTTTGCATCATGTTGGATTTATATCATCAGTGTTTTATGGTTTACAGAATACAGGTCTTTCACCTCTTTGGTTAAGTTTATTACTAGACATTTTATTGTTTTGGGTGCAATTGTAAATAGGACTTTTCTTAATTTCTCTTTTTCCTGCTTCATTATTGGGGTATGGCCAAGCAACAGGTTTCTGTACATTATTTTGTATCCTCGGACTTATTGAATTCATCTACCAGTTCTAGCAGTTTTATGGTAGAGTCTTTAGGGTTTTCTATCTATAGAACCATGTCATCTGCAAATAGTTAGAGTTTTACTTCTTCCTTACTGATTTGGATTCCTTTTATTTCTTTTTGTTATCAAATTACTGTGGCTAGGACTTCCAGGACTATGTTGAATAAACCGGGGACAGTGGACATCCTTGTCTTATTCCTGACCTTAGGAAAAAAAGCTCTCAGCTTTTCACCATTGAGTATGATATTGGCTGTGGGTTTCTCATATAAGACCTTTATTATTTTGAGATATGTTAACTCTAGACCTACTTCGAAGAGAGGTGTTACTGTGAATGGATGTTGTATTTGTCAAATGATTTTTCCTCATATATTGGAATGATCATATACTTCTTAGCATTTGTCTTATTGATGTGATGTATCACGTTGATTGATTTGCAAATATTGAGCCACCCTTGAATCCCAGGAATAAATTCCACTTTATCATGGTGAATTATTTTTTAATGTATTCTTAGATTCTTTTGGCTAGTATTTTGTTGAGAATTTTTTTGAGTCTATGTTAATAAGAGATATTAGCTTGTAGTTCTGTTTTCAATCGTGTCTTTGTATGATTTTAGTGTCAGGGTGATACTGGCCTCATAGAATGAAGTTTGGAGTTGTCCTTCCTCTTCCATTTTTATGGAATACTTAGATATCAATATGTATTAACTCATCTCAAGTGATTGGTAGAATTCACCTGTGAAGCCATTTGGTCATGGACTTTTGTTTTTTTGGAGTTTATTGATTATTGATTCAACTTCATTGTTGTAAATCAGTCTCTTCAAATTTTCTATTACTTCCTGCTTCAATTTTGTATGTTATATGTTTCAAGGAATTTATCCATTTCTTCCAAGTAGTCCTATTTGTTGGCATATAGGTTTTCATAATATTCTGTTAAAAATGCTTGTATTTCTGTGGTTTTGATTGTTATTTCTCCTGTTCATTTGTGGTTTTGCTTATATGGGCCCTCTCTCTCTCTCTATTTCTTCAATATGAGTCTTTTTTAATTTTATTTTTTAATATTTTAATGATAATTTATATTTTTGGGAGAGATGGAGAGCACAAGCAGAGAAAGGGCAGAGAGAGGGAGGCACTGAATCCGAAGCAAGCTGCAGGCTCCAAACTGTCAGCACAGAGCCAGATGCAGGGCTTGAAAACACAAACTGTGAGCTCATGACCTAAGCCAAAGTCTGATACTTAACCGACTGAGCCACCCAGATGCCCCGGATCCTCTCTCTTTTATTAATGCATCTCACTAGAGGTTTATCAATTTTGTTGATCTTTTCAAAGGACCAGCTCCTGGTTTATTGTTGTTGTTGTTTTTAAGTTCCTATATCCTTCCTTTTTGCTCTAATATTTATTATTTCCTTTCCTTTGCTAGTTTTTGTGTTCCTTTTCTTCTTCTTCTTCTTCTTCTTCTTCTTCTTCTTCTTCCTCATCCTCCTCCTCTTTTTTCTAGATGCTTTAATTGTAGGGTTAGGTTGTTTACTTGAGATTTTTCATGCTTCTCAAGGTAGGCTTGTATTGCTGTTAACTTTCCTCTTAGAACTGCTTTTGCTGCATCACAAGTATTTTCATTTGTGTCCACATACATTTTGGTTTCTAATTTGATTTCTTGGTTGACCCACTCATTGTTTAGTAGCATGTTATTTAACCTTCATGTATTTGTGCTGTTTACAGATTTTTTTCCTGTGGTTGATTTCTAGTTTCATAACATTGTGGTCAGAAAATATGCATGGGGGGCGCCTGGGTGGCTCAGTCGGTTAAGTGGCCGACTTCGGCTCAGGTCATGATCTCACGGTCCGTGAGTTCGAGCCCCGCGTCGGGCTCTGGGCTGACAGCTCAGAGCCTGAAGCCTGTTTCAGATTCTGTGTCTCCCTCTCTCTGACCCTCCCCCGTTCATGCTCTGTCTCTCTCTGTCTCAAAAATAAACGTTAAAAAAAAAAAGGAAATATGCATGGTGTGTCTTTAAACTTTTGGAATTTGTTGAGACTTATTTTGTGGCCTAACTGGAAAATGTTCCTTGTGCACTTGAGAAGATTATGTATTCTGATGTTTTAGGATGGAATGTTCTGAATATGTATGCTTTATCCATCATGTCCAGTATGTTATTCACAGCCACTGTTTCCTTGATTTTCTGCTTGGATTATCTGTCCATCAGTGTAAGTGGGGTGTGAAAGTCCCCTACTTTTATTGTATTACCATCAACTTCTTTCTTTATGTCTGTTAATATTCACTTTATATATTTAGGTGCTCTAGTGTTGGATGTGTAGACATTACAATTGTTTTACTCCCTTGTTGGATTGATACCTTTATCATTGTGTAATGCCCTTCTTGGTCTCTTGTTACAGTTTTTGTTTTAAAGTCTTTTTTGTCTGATATAAATATTGCTACCCAATGAATTTTTTTTCTCCGTTTGCATGGTGAATGTTTTCCATCCCTTAACTTTCAGTGTGTATGAATCTGAGGTGAGTCTCTTGTAGGCAGCATATATGGGTATTGTTTTTTAATTCATTTCATCACTCTATGTCTTTTCATTGGTTCATTTAAGGCATTTATATTTAAAGTATTTTTTTAACATTTATTTATTTTTGAGAGACAAAATGAGGCAGAACATGAGTGGGGCAGGGGCAGAGAGAGAAGGAGGGAACAGAATCTGAAGCAAGCTCCAGGCTCTGAGCTGTGAGCACAGAGCCAGATGTGGGGCTCAAACTCACAGACTGCGAGATCATGACCTGAGTCAAAGTCAGAGGCTTAACCAACTGACTCACCCAGGCACCCCTATTTAAAGTAATTTTTGATAGGTATGTACTTATTGCCATTTTTAAAATTTGTTTTCTTCTTGTTTTTATATGTATTCTTCATTCCTTTCTTCCCTTGCTCCTGTATTTCTTTGTGATTGTTGAGTATCTACAGTGTTTTGTCTGCATTTCTTTCTTTTTTTTTTTATCCATCATAGGTTTGGGGTTTGTGGTTACCATGAGGTTCATGTATAACATCTTAAGTAAATAGCAGTCCATATTAATATCATGGCCATTTAAGTCCAAATATATTTTTAAAAAAACAGAAAAAAGAAAAATCTCTTTTTCTTTTTCCCCTTCTCTTCCCTTTATGCTTTCTTCTCCGTATTTTATGTATATTTTGTGACATTTTATATCTTTTTATTCATACTTTTTATACGTCTAATATTGGCCATTTCTTTTCCATTTAAAGTAGTCCCTTTAACATTTCTTATAAGGATGGTTTCATGGTCATAAAGCCTATTAACTTTTGTTTGTCTGGGAAAATATCTCTCTTTCAAATTTGAATGATCACCTTCCCATTTAGTGTATTCTTGGTTTTAGGTTTTCCTTTCAGCACCGTGAATGTATCATGTCACTTCCTTCTGGCCTGCATAGTTTCTGCTGAAAAATCAGCCTACAGTCTTATAAGTTCTTCCTTTTAGGTTCTTCCTTCAGGTAACTTTTTGTTTCTCTCTTCCTGATTTTAAGATTCTCTCTTATCTTTAACTTTTGACATTTCAATCATTATGTGCCATGGTATGGATCTCCTTGAGTTCATGTGATTTGGAATTCTATGCTTCTTTGATTTGAATGTTTATTTTTTCTTCCCTAGGTTATGGAATTTTTCAGTTATTATTTCTTCAAATAAAATTTTTACATCTTTGTCGCTCTATTTATCTTCTGAGACCCCTTTTTTTTAAATTTTTTTTTAATGTTTATTTATTTTGGGGACAGAGAGAGACAGAGCATGAATGGGGGAGGGGCAGAGAGAAAAGGAGACACAGAATTGGAAGCAGGCTCCAGGCTCTGAGCCATCAGCCCAGAGCCTGACGCGGGGCTCGAACTCACGGACCGCAAGATCGTGACCTGAGCTGAAGTCGGACATTTAACCGATTGAGCCACCCAGGTGCCCCCTGAGACTCCTTTTTATGTGAATGTTTGCATGCTTTATGTTGTCCAAGAGATCTCTTTATCTGTTCTCATTTTTAAAAATTATTACCTCTTTTTTCTGTTCATGTTGTGTGCTTTCCATTATGTTCTTCTGCATCCATTAATCTTCTGTTGATTAACTTTAGTGTTTTCTTTTAATTTAAGTTATTGGACTCTTCAAATATTATTGGTTCTTTTTAATACTTTCCATCTCTTTATTGAAGGTCACCCTGAATTCATCCTCTTTTCTCTCCAGCCTGGTATCTTTACAACCCTTACTTTAAATTCTTTTTCAGGCATATTTTTTTTATCTCTGTTTTATTTAGTTCTTCTTTGAGGTTTTCCCTTTTTTTAATTTTGAACTGTATTCCTCTGTCTTCTTATTTTGTTTGACTTTTTGTGTTTGTTTTATGTATTAGGCAAAGTGGCTACTAGTCTTAAACTTGAAGTGGTGGTCTTATATATGGTGTCTCCTGTATACACTGTATGTGCTTGGCAAATTTTGCTGACTGAATGGAGCTGTGACTGTATATGCTAGTTACCCTTTTAAAGTATGGCTTCTTACAGAAAGAATAAAGAAAAAAAATGATAATGTAAAAAAAAGGAAAAAATACAATTAAAGAAAAGGAGAAGTAAAAAGAAAAGAACAAAACCAAAAAGAGAAAAAAAAGAAAAAAATACAGGACAAATTTTAAAGAGTAAAAAAATTTAAATTTAAAACAAAAACTACCGGGGCACCTGGGTGACTCAATTGGTTAAACATCTGATTCGTGATCTCACCTCAGGTCATGATCTCAAGGTTTGTGAGTTTGAGCTCTGAGTCTGGCTCTGCACTGACAGTATGGAGCTTGCCTGGGATTCTCTGTTTCCTACCTCTATATCCTTCCCCTCAAAAATAAATAAATAAGTAAGTAAATAAATAAATAAATAAATAAATAAATATTTTTAAAAACTATAAAATTGCAGCTGGTTTTCTGTTCTCTTTCACCACAGAGTGTCTGGAGTGGGCTTTTGGACCCTGATCTTGCTGTGGTCATAAGCTTTCTGTGATGATCTGATCTGCCAGTTATGGGATTGGGACTAATTACAGCTTCCAAACCTGCCCCTTATGAGGTCTAGACACTGCTCATGTATAGGCTTTTAAGGTGGGAGGGGCTTCTCAGTCCTTTTAAAGCAAGCTTCTTTTTCTGTGTCACAGTGGAACTAGAGCTGGTATGGGCTTATGGACAATGGGCTCATTCAAGTCACAATCTCCCTGAGACTGTTAGACCAACCCAAGGTATTTTCCAGACAATGCTCTTACCTTGGCGTTTAAGGTGATATAAGAACATAAACTGTATACTTCTCTAGTCCCTCTGACATGGAGAGCTTTCCTGTAGCTCATATGCCTCTTACAAGAGTTTTAGTGTTGTCTCTTTTAAACTGCAGGATTTTTTCTGTTTCCAAGGACAGAGTGATATATTCCTGGTCCCTTTGTATTATGCTGTTCACAGGATTGAGGGTGAGTTTCCCTTTGTTACTGTCTCCATCTTTCTTGTAGTTCTTTTCCCACTAATTATCTTTGGTTATTCAGTAGCGGTTTAATCAGGTCTCAAATTATTCTTCAGGAAAATTTGTCCTATTAATATGTGTAATTTGGTGTGTTCCATGGAGGAGGTGAGTTCAGTCTTCCTATGTTGCCATCTTGAACCAGAACTAAGAACTCAGAATTCTTACAGCCACTTTGCAGGGTGAATATCTGCTTTCCTTTTACCCTATAATTGGCAGCATTTTAGATTTGAATTTGAAACATCTTGGTTTTTACTTATAATTTTTGGAGTTCAAGGATGAATCTGCTGATTTTGGTCTTATTCGTGTTTAAGAACTAGGTTAGGAATCCTATCTCTGTTGAGTAAGTAGCAAACTTGTCTTTGGATTTATCGCTGGAGTGTGATGGTATGATAATTAAAAATCCAAAGTTTACAAGCTGCTTTAAGAAGGATTATAATATTCTTCACTTCTTCCACCAACTAAAGAGATTTATTTTTGCATATTTAAAAGGTTGGTTTCTAGGATAGAAATTAGAGAAAAATATTGAAGTCTATTATATATACAATGGTTAAGAATGTCTACCAGATGAGGCATAAATTTAAATAACACACATTTGTTCTGATGTTTAATGTACACTTAGATTTTTTTTAATGTGATGTAGCCATATTATTTTAAGACTTGAACACCAGTTATCTCATTTGATTCCAGTTGTTTATACTCTTCAATCTAGCAACGTCTTGGTATTAGAGTGATTTTTGCCTTGTGGAGAGAATTGGGAAGAGGTCCTTACTTTTTAGCACATTCATTGGCCATGTAAACATAGGTTTACATCAGGCATCTCTATTCTGTTTTCATTATTCTAGGTGTCAGTTTTTGTGCCAAGATTGTATTGTTTTGATTAATACACATTTGTAGTTTATTTAAAACTCTGGGGTAGTGATATCTCCAGCTTTGTTTTTCTTTTTCAAGATTGTTTTGGCTATTAGGGGTCTTTTGTATTTCCAAATGAACTTTCATATTGTTTGCTCTAGTTCTATGAAAAATATTGGCATTTTGATAAGCATTGCATTAAATCTGTAGATTGCTTTGGATAGTATGGACATTTAAAAATATTGGTTTTATAATTTTCAGATTATAACAATGCCCCTTCCTTGGGTGAGTTTATTAGGTATTTTATTGTTTTGCAGAAATTGAAAATAGGGTTGTTTTCATAATTTCTCTTTCTGTTACTTCATTATAACTGTATAGAAATGCAACAGTTTTCTGTATATTAATTTTATATCTTCCAACTCTATTGAATTCATTTATCAATTCCAGTAGATGTTTAATAGGGTATTTAGGGTTTTCTATACATAGTATCATGTCATATGCAAATAGTGAAAATTTTACCTCTTCCTTACCAATTTGGATTCATTTTCATTCATTTTGTAATGATTGCTACAACTACATCTTCCAGTACTATGTTGAATAAACATAGTGAGAGTGCACATCCTTGTTTTGTTCCCAACCTTTGAGGAAAAGCTCTCAGTATTTAATCATTGAGTATGATGCTACCTGTGGGTTTTAATTGATGGGTTTAATTATGTTTCAGTATGTTTCCTCTAATTGTCTTTGTTGAGAGATTCTATCGTAAACAGATGTTGTACTTCATCAAACAATTTTTCTTTATCTCCTCAGACTACTATATGTTTTTATTCCTTCTCTTGTTAATGTAATGTATCATGTTGATTGATCTACAAATATTGCACCACCCTTATATCCCTAAGGTAAATCCCAATTGATCCTGGTGACTGAACTTTTAAAATATAATGTTGGATTCACTTTGCTAATATTTTGTTTGGGATTTTTGCAGGTATGTTCATCGGAGATATTGGTGTGCAGTTTTCTTTTTTTGTAGTGCCGTTATCTGTTCTTTGTATCAAGATACTTTTGGCCTGATAGAATGAATTTAGAAGTTTTATTTTCTCTCCTATTTTTGGGAAGAGTTTCAGAATAGTTATTAACTATTCTTTAAATGTTTGGTAGAATTCATCTGTGAAGCCAAGTGGTACTAAATTTCTGTTTGGTGGGTGTTTTTTGATTTCTGATTCAATTTCATTCTCAGTACTCTATATGTTCAATTTGTCTATTTCTTTTTTATTTAGTTTTGGAAGGTAATATGTTTCTAAGAATTTATTGATTTCTTCTAAGTTGCCCAATTTTTAACATATAATTTTTCATAGTATTTTCTAATGATTCTTTGCCTTTTTATAGTGTAAGCTGTTTTTTCCTCCTCCTTCAGTATGATTTTATTTATTTGAGTGCACTCTGTTTTTATGTTCCTTTTTCTAAAAATTAGTCTGGCTAGGGTTTTATCAATTTTGTTGATTTTGTAAATAATCAGCCCTTGATTACATTGATTTGTTCTACTGATTTTTTATTTTCTATTTCATTTATTTCTGCTCTAATTTTTATTATTGCTTTTACTGACTTTGGGCTTGGTTTTGTTTTTGCAGCTCCTTTAGATGTTAAGATGTGTGTGTGTGTGTGTGTGTTCTTTATTATTTTTTTAAAGTAGGCCTGTATTTCTATAAACTTCTCTTAGAATAGCTTTTGCTACATCTCAAAGATTTTGGATCAGTGTGTTCTCATTTTCACTTGTCTATATGTATTTTTTAAATTTCTTCTTTGATTCCTTGGTTGACCTATTCACTGTTTAGTAGCATGTTATTTTGTATCCATATATTTCTGTTCTTTATGATTTTTTTCTTGTGATTCATTTCTAATTTCATACTATTCTAGCCAGTAAAGGTGTATGATATGATTTCAATCATTTTATTATTGAGACTTGTTTTGTGGCCTAACATGGTATCTATTCTGGAAAATGTTTCATGTGCATTTGAGAGAATATGTATTCTGCGTTTGGGGGTGGAATATTCTGAATATATCCATTAGATCCATCAGAGATATTTAACAGTAGTTTGTTACTGTTGTTGTTTTTCTGTCTAAATGATCTATCTATTGATGTTAATAAGGTGTTAACATTCCCTAGTATTATTGTGTCACTGTCAACTTCTTCCTTTTATCTGTTAATAGTTGGTATGTGTATGCGCTCCCATTTTGGTTATGTAGATATTTACAATGGCTGTATCTTTTTGTTATATTGATCCCCTTATCATTATGGAGTGCCCCTCTTTGTTTCTTGCTACAGTCTTTGTTTTAAAGTCTATTTTGTCCAGTACAAGCATTACTACCCTGGATTGCTTTGGCTATTCATAGTCTTTTGTGGTGCCATACAAATTTTAGGGTTGTTTGTTCTAACACTATGGAAAATGCTGTTGGTATTTTGAGAAGGATTGTATTACATGTGTAGATTGCTTCGGGTAGTATATGTATTGTAACAATATGTGTTCTTCCAATCAATGACCATGGAATATCTTCTCATTTCTTTGTGTCATATTGAATTTCTTTCATCAGTATTTTGTAGTTTTCAGAGTACAGGTCTTTCACCTCATTGGTTAGGTTTATTCCTATGTATTTTAAAAATTTGTGTGCAATTGTAAATGACTTTGTTTTCTCAATTTCTCTTTCTGCTGCTTGTTTATTGGTATATAGAAATGCAAAATATCTCTGAATGTTGAGCTTTCATGATTCTCTACATGTTGCCAGACCATCTGTACTGACTGGCCACAAGAGCACACAGAGACTCTGTCAGACACTGAGATGCCACAGCCTTCTCAATCTTGTTCTTGAGAGCTTCCTCTTTCATCCAGTTGAGAAGACCTCAAATTGTTTCTCAATTAATTCATAACTCTCCTTGGTTTTCTTCTTTTATCAAATTTCACTCCTTCCTTGGAAAATTCTAAAACCTCTTCCCATCAAACTCAGGAGGAGCCTGAATATAGTATTCATTTACAGATTCTGTGAGATAAATCACTTCATAACCTTTTTTTAGAAGTCATTCAACAAATGGGAAAGATTCAGCCTCTTTTCTGCTGGACCCAGTCACGAAGTAGATTTTGTCTTATTTCTCCTCATTCTTTCCACATACTGCTCTAGACTAGTAATGTCACATGGATGATGAAAAGACTGGAATCTAAGAAGTTTAGCAGGATGAGTTCAACTTGAGTGGTCTTCAGTCATACCAAGCTTTAGGTTGGTAACAAATTCTTTTCAAAAAGTATCATTGTACTTCTCTTTTTAAAATATGAAATTTATTGCCAAATTTTTTTCCAAACATCATCCAGGGCTCATCCCAACAGGTGCCCTCCTCAATACCCATCACCCACCCTCCCTTCCCTCCACCCCCCTTTAACCATCAGGTTGTTCTCAATTTTTAAGTGTCTCTTATGCTTTGGCTCCCTCACTCTCTAAATTTTTCCTTCCCCTCCCCATGGTCTTCTGTTAAGTTTCTCAGGATCCACATAAGAGTGAAAACATATGGTATCTGTGTTTCTCTGTATAACTTATTTCACTTAGCATAGCACTCTCCAGTTCCATCCAAGTTGCTACAAAGGGCCATATTTCATTCTTTCTCATTGCCACATAATATTCCATTATGTATATAAACCACAATTTCTTTATTGATTCATCAGTTGATGGACACTTAAGCTCTTTCCATAATTTGGCTATTGTTGAAAGTGCTGCTACAAACATTAGGGCACAAATGTTCCTATGCATCAGCACTCCTGTAGCCCTTGGGTAAATTCCTAGCAGTTCTATTGCTGTGTCATAGGGTAGATCTATTTTTTGAGGAACCTCCACACTGTTTTCCAGAGTGGCTGCACCAGTTTACATTCCCACCAACAGTGCAAGAGGGTCTCTGTTTCTACACAACTTCTCCAGAATCTAGAGTTCTCCTGATTTGTTCATTTTAGACACTCTAACTGGCATGAGTTGGTACCTGAGTATGGTTTTCATTTGTATTTCCCAAATGAGGAACGACATTGAGCATCTTTTCATGTGCCTGTTGGCCATCTGGATGTCTTCTCAAAAGAAGTGTCTACTCATGTTTTCTGCCCATTTCTTCACTGGATTATTTGTTTTGCGGGTGTGGAGTTTGGCGAGTTCTTTATAGATTTTAGATACTAGCCCTTTGTCTGATATGTCATGTGCAAATATCTTTTCCCATTCCGATGGTTGCCGTTTAGTTTTGTTGATTTTTTTCCTTCAAGTGCAGGAGATTTTTATCTTCATGAGGTCCCAATAGTTCATTTTTGCTTTTAATTCCTTTTCCTTTGGAGATGTGTCAAGTAAGAAATTGCTTCAGCTAAGGTCAAAGAGGTTTTTTTCCTGCTTTCTCCTCTAGGGTTTGGTGGTTTCCTGTCTCACATTCAGGTTCTATACTCATTTTGAGTTTATATTTGTTAATGGTGTAAGAAAGTGGTCTAGTTTAATTCTTCTTCATGTTGCTGTCCAATTATCCCAGCACCATTTGTTAAAGAGACTATTTTTCCATTGGATATTCTTTCCTGCTTTGTCAAAGATTAGTTGGCCATACGTTTGTGGGTCTAGTTCTGGGGTTTCTATTCTATTCCATTGGTCTATGTGTCTGTTTTTGTGCCAATACCATGCTGTCTTGATGATTACAGCTTTGTAGTAGAGGCTAAAGTCTGGGATTGTGATGCCTCCTGCTTTGGTCTTCTTCAAAATTACTTTGGCTATTCTGGGTCTTTTGTGGTTCCATACAAGTTTTAGGATTGCTTGTTCTAGCTTCAAAAAGAATGCTGGTGTAATTTTGATTTGGATTGAATTGAATGTAGATAACTTTAGGTAGTATTGACATTTTGACAATATTTATTCTTCTAATCCATAAGCAGATAATGTTTTTCCATTTCTTTGTATCTTCAATTTCCTTCATAAGCTTTCTATGGTTTTCAGAATACAGATCTTTTACATCTTTGGTTAGGTTTATTCCTAGGTACTTTATGATTCTTGGTGCAACTGTAAATGGGATCAGTTTCTTTGTCTTTCTGTTGCTTCATTATTAGTGTATAAGAATGCAACTGATTTCTGTACATAAGTTTTGTATCCTGCGACTTTGCTGAATTCATGTATCAGTTCTAGCAGACTTTTGATGGAGTCTGCTGTGTTTTCCATGTATAATATCATTTCATTTGCAAAAAGTGAAAGCTTGACTTCATCTTTGCTAATTTTTATGCCTTTTATTTCCTTTTGTTGTCTGATTACTGATTCTGGAACTTCCAAAACTATGTTAAACAACAGCAGTGAGAGTGGACATCCCTGTCATGTTCCTGATCTCAGGGGGAAAGGTGTCAGTTTTTCCCCATTGAGGATGATATTAGCTGTGGGCTTTTCATAAATGGCTTTTATGATGCTTAAGTATGTTCCTTCTATCCCAAATTTCTCGAGAGTTTTCATTAAGAAAGGATGCTGAATTTTGTCAAATGCTTTTTCTGCATCCATTGACAGGATCATATGTTTCTTTTCTTTTATTTTATTAATATGATGTATCACATTGATTGATTTGTGAATGTTGAACCATCCCTGCAACCCAGGAATGAATCCCACTTGATCATAGTTAATGATTCTTTTTATATGCTGTTGAATTCGATTTGCTAGTATCTTATTTAGAATTTTTGCATCCATATTCATCAGGGATATTGGCCTATAGTTCACTGTTTTTACTGGGTCTCTGGTTTAGGAATCAAAGTAATACTGGCTTCATAGAATGAGTCTGGAAGTTTTCCTTCCCTTTCTATTTCTTCGAATAGCTTCAGAAGGATAGGTATTATCTCTGCTTTAAATGTCTGGTAGAATTCCCCAGGGAAGCCATCTGGTCCTGGACTCTTATTTGTTGGGAGATTTTTGATAACTGATTCAATTTCCTTACTAGTTATGGGTCCACTCACATTATCTATTTCTTCTCGTTTGAGTTTTGGAAGTGTGTGGGTATTGAGGAATTTGTCCATATCTTCCAGGTTGTCCAGTTTGCTGGCATATAATTTTTCATAGTATTCCCTGATAATTGCTCGTATTTCTGAGGGATTGGTTGTAATAATTCTATTTTCATTCATAATTTTATCTATTTGGGGTACCTCCCTTTTCTTTTTGAGAAGCCTGGCTAGAGGTTTATCAATTTTATTTTTTCAAAAAACACAACTCTTGGTTTCATTGATCTGCTCTACTGTTTTTTGTTTTTGTTTTGTTTTGTTTTGTTTTGTTTTAGATTTTATATTGTTTATTTCTGCTCTGATCTTTATTATTTATCTTCTGCTGGGTTTGGGGAGTTGTTTCTGTTCTGCTTCTTTTTCCTTAGATTTTGGATTTCTGTTAGATTTTGGATTTGGGATTTTTCTTGTTTCTTGAGATAGGCCTGGATTGCAGTGTATTTTACTCTCAGGACTGCCTTGGCTGTATCTCAAAACATTTGGATTATTGTATTTTCATTTCATTTGTTTCCATATATTTTTTAATTTCTTCTCTAATTGCCTGGTTGACCCATTCATTCTTTAGTAGGGCATCCTTTAACCTCCAGGCTTTTGGATGTTTTCCAGACTTTTTCCTGTGGTTGGTTTCAAGGTTCATAGCATAGTGTTCTGACAGTGTGCATGGTAGGATCTCAATTCTTTTATACTTATGAAGGGCTGTTTTGTGACCCAGGATGTGCTATATCTTGGAGAATGTTCCATGTGAACTTGAAAAGAAAGTATATTCTGTTGCATTGGGATGCAGAGTTCTAAATATATCTTTCAAGTCCATCTGATCCAAAATACCATTCAGGGCCCTTGTTTCTTTATTGTTTCTCTGTCTAGATGATCTATCCATTGCTGTAAGTGAAGTATTAAAGTCTCCTGTAATTACCACATTCTTATCAATTAGGTTGCTTGTGTTTGTGATTAGTTGTTTTATATATTTGGGGTTTCCAAATTCGGTACATAGAAATTTATAATTTTTAGCTCTTCCTGATGGATAGACCCTGCAATTATTATATAATGCCCTTCCTCATCTCTTGTTACAAACTTTAATTAATTTATTTTTTTTAATTTTTTTAACGTTTTATTTATTTTTGAGACAGAGAGAGACAGAGCATGAACAGGGGAGGGGCAGAGAGAGAGGGAGACACAGAATCGGAAGCAGGCTGCAGGCTCTGAGCCATCAGCCCAGAGCCTGACGCGGGGCTCGAACTCACGGACTGCGAGATCGTGACCTGAGCTGAAGTCGGCCGCTTAACCGACTGAGCCACCCAGGCGCCCCACAAACTTTAATTTAAAGTCTAGTTTGTCTGATATAAGTATGGCTACTCCAGCTTTCTTTTGACTTCCAGTAGAATGATAGTTCTCCATCTGCTCACTGTCAATCTGAACTTGTCTTCATGTCTAAAATGAGTCTCTTGTTGACAAGAAGTAGATGGGTCTTGTTTTTTTATCCATTCTGATACCCTATGTCTTTTGGTTGCAACATTCAGTCCATTTACATTCAGTGTTATTATTGGAAGATATGGGTTTAGAGCTTGTGATGTCTGTAGGTTTTATGCTTGTAGTGGTGTCTCTGGTACTTTGTGGTCCTTGCAACATTTCATAAACAGAGTCTCCCTTAGGATCTCTTGTAGGGCTGGTTTAGTAGTGATGAATTCCTTTAGTTTTTGTTTGGGAAGACCTTTATCTCTCCTTCTATTCTGAATCACAGACTTGCTGGATAAAGGATTCTCGGCTGCATATATATTTTTTTTTTCTGTTCATCACATTGAAGATTTCCTGCCATTCCTTTTTGGCCTGCCAAGTTTCTGTAGCTAGGTCTGCCACTACTCTTATGGTTCTACCTTTGTAAGTAAGAACCTTTAATCCCTAGCTGCTTTGAGAGTTCTCACTTTATCCTTGTATTTTGCTTTTTTCACTATGATATGTCATGCAGAAGATTGGCTCAAGTTACGTCTGAAGGGAGTTCTCTGTGCCTCGTGGATTTCAATGCCTTTTTCCTTCCCCACATGAGGGAAGTTCTAAGCTATGATTTCTTCAAGTACACCTTCAGCCTCTTTCTCTCCCTTCTTCTGGAATTCCTATGATACGGATATTTTTCCATTTAATTGCATCACTTCGTTCTCTAATTCTCCCCTCATTCTCCTGGATTTTTTTATCTCTCTTTTTCTCAGCTTCCTGTTTCCAGAATTTTATCTTGTAATTCATGTATTCTCTCCTCTGCCTTTTCAATCTGTGCTATGGCCACCTCCATTTTATTTTGCACCTCATTTATAGCATTTTTAGCTCCTCATGACTATTTCTTAGTCCCTTGATCTCTGTAGCAATAAATTCTCTTCTGCCCTCTATACTTTTTTCAAGCCCAGCGATTAATTTTATGACTATTATTCTAAATTCTTGTTCCATTATATTGCTTATGTCGGTTTTGATAAATTTGGTAGCTGTTGTTATTTCCTGGAACTTCTTTTGAAGATAATTCTTCCGTTTCATCATTTTGGCTAGTTTTCTGACCCTTATGCTTTTTAAAAGCTTGTTGTATTCTCTGCACCTGTGAGCACTGCTATATTAAAGGAGTGTCATACACTGTCCAGGGCCTGGCCTTTCAGGAGGTATTTTTTCAGGGATTGTTACTTGCTTTCTGTTGCTGTGACTTTGGTTATTTTATTACCCTACTTGTAGTAATATTTTGGACCCTCCACCAGGTGTGCTTTGATTTCTTCCTTGGAGTAGCCATGTAAAGGAAAACAGATAGACAAACAGGAGACAAAAACACGCAAACACACAAAGAAATAACACAAAGAAACAAATAAACAAAAATAAAAACCTAAAGACTAAAAAAAAAAAAACCCAAAACACACTACAGGTAAAGAAGAGGGTGGAGGCAGTGTTGATGGAAGAGCATATACAAAGAGAAAAATGACAGGAGCATGGCCAGCCAGGTGGAATAAACGTTGATTGGGCAGAGAGACTAAAAGGCTTATTCCACAGAAGGAGAAAAAAAAATAAAGAAGGAGGCAGGGAAATCAATAGGAAGATAAAATTACCCAGACAGAGAAACAATACGGCTTGATTATTCCAGAGAGAGAAAGAAGTGTAAAGATGGAGGTGTAGAACATGTATCAAGTCAATGGATTAATTATGCCTTTTTAGATAGACCAATAACCAGAGTGACCAGCATAGGGGAGGGAAGAGATAAGAAGGAGAAATGGGGGGGCGGATATATCTATATATCCAGAATTGACCAAGAGTTAATCCAGGTAATGCTGCATATCTTGTATGTAGTAGCTGTCCACAGGGTCTGTGTGGCTCAGGTGGATACCAGTTACCCAGAGCAAGGGGGCGTGGTTTGGTGTATTCTTAACTGACCTCCACTATGGGCCTTGGGAGTGATCCCTGAGGCCCCACCTTGGTGGTGATGGTGTCGGGGGAATGGTGATCTCCTAGTCTCTTCTCCACTGAGCCAGCCCCTGTGGACTCATTAGAGTCATCCTCAATGTGCTGTGGTCACAGACAGGGTGCTCCTTCTCACTCCACCAACTCCCCTTACCCTGAGCTTGTCTAGGATTCAAAGTTCCACTCTGTGAGCTCTGGCATTGGGGAAGCACCTCTCAGTGCTGCGATATGTGGTCCCAGCTGGCTTTGTCTGTGCCGCCACACTTCAGGGAGGACCAACGTCTCCTATTGAGGACTGAGAGCCGCTGCCCATGCCATGAGTCCCCAGGGTGTCAGACATAGGCAGGCTTTGTTTTTTTCCCACAGCACTCCAGGGAAACGGCTGCCTTATCCTCCTGCAGACTGAGTCCTGGGCCCAGCCACTGTGCCTGGGGGTGGCAGACACAGGCAGGATCTGTGCTATCACCCAGCCCTCCAGGGAGGGAACCACTTTCTCTACCTGCGGACTGAGACCCTGACCTACCACCGCACCCAGGCCTGGCTCCTTTCCTCCCCAGGTGCGCAAACAG
This sequence comes from Prionailurus bengalensis, assembly GCF_016509475.1. NCBI lineage: Eukaryota > Metazoa > Chordata > Mammalia > Carnivora > Felidae > Prionailurus > Prionailurus bengalensis. The sequence goes on along the minus strand of NC_057361.1, from coordinate 74,718,657 downwards.
GGAGCCGGCCCCAGTCCGAAGAAAGCCCCACAGTTAGAGATCAGATCCCTCTCAATCTCATTGTGAGGTCTTTCTCCCGTCCAGCTATGGTCCTGCACTTCCCTAGTTACTCTCTCTTTCCTTTGTCTCTCCGCAAAAGGGTGTTCTTCCGGTATGTGCTCACACAGCCTTTTTCTTTTTTTATCTCCCCCAGTTTAAAGTTACCCACCTATCTCTTTTCCAGTTTTCCCATTTTCTTCCTAGTAGATTCAGTCTCTTTTCCTCCGAGGCTCCGGTGTTCAAAGTCCTTTGTCTTCTACACTTCTTTGTTTGAGAGACATGGGAAGTATGGATCCCCCTACTTCTCTGCCATGTTGGCCCAAAGTGTCCGTCTAATATCTGGTAAGGATATCATACTCCACTGCTGCAATAACTGTCTACCATCAATGATTTAATAAAAGTACAAAGTTATTTCTATGTATCCTATCTTTTAAAAAATCAAGTTAGTTTACATATAATATAGTATTGATTTCAGGAGTAGAATTAGTGATTCATCACTTACATATAACACATAGTGCTCATGCCAACAAGTGCCCTCCTTAATGCCCATCACCCATTTAGCCCATCCCCCCACCCAACACCCCTCCAGCAACCTTCAATTTGTTCTCTATAGTTAAGAATCTTATGGTTTGCCTCCCTGTCTGTATTTACCTTATTTTATTTTCCTTTCCTTCTCCTATGTTCATCTGTTTTGTTTCTTAAATTCCACATATGAGTGAAATCATATATTTGTCTGTCTCTGATTAACATATTTCACTTAGCATCATACACTCTAGTTCCATACACATTGTTGCAAATGGCAAGATTTCATTCTTTTTGATCACCAAACAATAATATTCCTGTGTGGGGGGAGGTAGGGGGTGGGTGTCTATCTTCTTTATCCATTCATCTGTTAATGGACATTTGGGCTCTTTCCATAATTTCACTATTGTTGATAGTGCTGCTATAAACATTGGGGTACATGTGCCCTTTGAATCAGTATTTTTGTATTCTTTGGATAAATACTTAGTAGAACAACTGCTGGATCATAGGGTGATTCTTTTTTTTTTTAACATTTTGAGGAACTTCCATACTGTTTTCCACACTTGCTACACCAGTTTGCCTTCCCACCAACAATGCAAAAGGGGTCGCTTTTCTCCACATCTTTGCCAACATCCATTGTTTCCTGAGTTGTTAATTTTAGCCATTCTGACAGGGGTGAGGTGGTATCTCATTGTGGTTTTAATTTATATTTCCCTGATGATGGGTAATGTTGAGCATCTTTTCATGTGTTTATTAGCCATCTGGATGTCTTCTTTGGAAAAGTGTCTATTCATGTCTTCTGCCTATTCCTAAATTAGATTATGTGCTTAATGGGTGTAGAGTTGGATAAATCCTTTCCAGACTTTGGATACTAACCCTTTATCAGATATGCCATTTTCAAATACCTTCTCCCATTCCATTGGATGCCTTTTAGCTTTATTGATTGTTTCCTTTGTTGTGCAGAAGCTTTTTAAATTGATGAAGTTCCAATAGTTCATTTTTTCTTTTGTTTCCCTTGCCTCCAGAGGCATGTCTAGTAAGAACTTGCTGAAACCAAATTCAACGAGATTGCTACCAGTTTTCTCTTCTAGGATTTTCATAGTTTCTTGTCTTACAATTAGGTATTTCATCCATTTTAAATTTATTTTTGTGTATGTTGTTATAAAGTGGTCCAGCTTCATTCTTCTGTATGTTGCTGTCCAGTTTTCCCAATACCATTTTTTGAAGAGACTATCTTTTTTTTTCCATTGGATACTCTTTCCTGATTTGTAGAAGATTAGTTGGCCATATATTTGTGGGTCCATTTCTGGTTTCTTCTATTCCACTGATCTATATGCCTCCTTTTATGCCCGTATGATACTGTCTTGATGATTACAGATTTGTAATACAGCCTGGAGTCTGGAATTGTGATACTTCCACCTTTGGGTTTTTATATTTTTTCCAACAGTAACTTGGGAATTTTGGGTATTTTCTGGTTCCATACAAATAATAGAAATATTTGCGCTAGCCCTGTGAAAAATGCTACTGTGATTTTAATAGGAATTGCATTTTTTTCTTGTGGTTGATTTCAAGTTTCATAGCGTTGTGGTCTGAAAATATGCATCATATAATCTCAATCATTTTGTACTTGTTGAGAGCTGATTTGTGACCCAGAACGTGATCTATTCTGGAGAGTGTTCCATGTGCACTTGAAAAGAATACATATTCTGCTGCTTTAGGATGAAATATTCTAAATATATCTGTTAAGTCCATACAATCCAGTGTGTCATTCAAAGTCATTGCTTCCTTATTGATTTTCTGCTTAGAAGATCTGTCCTTTGTTGTAAGTAAGGTGTTAAATTTCCCTACTTTATTGTATTATTGTCAATGAGTCTCTTTATATTTGTGATTAATTGAAATATATATTTTGATGCTCTCCCAAGCTGAGCCATAAATACTTACATTTGTTAGTTTTATTGATATAAAACTAACATGATATAATGCTCTTCTCATCTCTAGTTACAGTTTTTGTTTTAAATCTAGTTTTTCTGATATAATATTACTACTTCTGACCCTTTTTCTCTTCATTTTCTGGTACTGCTAAGATATGAATGCTATTCCTTTTTAGTAAGTTGCTGAATTTCCAATGTCTGCTTTCATGATCTTTTACCTTTGTTCCCCTCTTCTTTTCAGCTTCATTATTTTCCATGATTTTATCTTCTGTATTAGTGATTTGCTCCTATGCTTTGTCCATCCTCATTTTTATGGCATCCATTTTAGTTTGCATCTCAGCTATACTATTTTTTATTTCAGTGTGACTAGATTTTAGTTCTTATATCTCTATAAAAGGGATTCTCTGGTGTCTCCTATGCTTTTCTCTACACCTGCTAATACCCTTATAATCCTGTTTTCAAATTCTAGTTCAAACACCTTACTCATATCTGTGTTGATTAAATATCTGGCCATGAGTTCTACTGCTTGTTTTTTCTTTTGGGGACAATTTATCCATCTCATCTTTGTGTTCAGGAAATAAAAGAATAAATAAAACAAAACAAACAAAAAACAAGGACAAAACAAAAGCAAAAAACAAATGACAAGATACTGGGTGTGTTTTCATCTGCTTGTTAGGAGAATTTAGACCCAAATATACAATAAAATATAATGAAAACAAACAAAAAAAACCAATAAAATTAAAAATAGAAAATGAAATAATTTGCATATATACATAATAACAGTAAATATATATATATATATATGACAGTAAAAAGTAAAAAGGAATTTAAAAAATAAAATAAGTTTACAAAATAATAAAAAATAAAAATAAAAAAATACAACTAAAATGGAAGTTATATCCTATTTCCCCTAGAGCTGAAGCTTTGCAGGACTCTATGATGAGTAAACTTGTTGCAAGGGAGTTGGTTGTGCTAGTCTTCCCGGAGAGGGGACTACTGCACTGATTCTTAGGCTGACTTGTTTCAGTGGAAATGTGCCTCCACGGTGCAGGATGGTGAAAGTTGGTGTAGGTGCCTCCAGCCTCCATTAGGTGGCTCTGTGTTTCTGTTTAAATCTGACCTTGCTGGTGGGCACGGGGATTAGGTAGAAGATGGCGTCATCCTGCACTCTAATCCCGTGGGAAAGGATTCCCAGATATTGCTGTTCAGGAGGTCCTCACAGAAATGTCCCAGGCTTTCATCATATATCTGTACTTAACCTGTCTTTTCCTGGCATTCGGCACACCCAGTGCCTCAGTTTTCCTGTTTTATCTCTGGCTGGTGGCTGGGATGAAAACTCCAAATCTTAAAGTGCTCTGCCAAAACTCAGACCTGTTCCCCTCTTCTGGTGGAAAGACTTGCAGTGAGGCCAGCACTGTTATGTCACAGAAAAGCACTCACAGAACACATACACAGAGGCTGAAGTCTATTGTGGCACACAGCAAAAAGCTGCAACCAGGTTATCTGCCCTCTGTGCGAGCCTCTGTTTCCTACTGTTGAACAGCTAGCTGCTCAATTGTTCAAAGTGGGCCTTTTTTGTCCTTGGAAAGGCAAATATCCTCTTCAAAATGTACTCCAGGAAGGAGAGTGATCTCTTCCAGTACAACCCAGGGGATCCCCACACCACAGAGTCTTTCACAAACCCTAAACACCACTGTCCCCCACCCCGGTTCTCTCCCTCTCTTTCTGACCACTCTGTTTGAAGAGGGTTCCCCTCCTTCTTTGGCACTGCAGCTTTTCTCTCTCCCAATTTGTGGCTCTGAACATCACATCTGTCTGTTCTCTTCCTCCAATTGTGCACATTATTTTCTTAATCCTTAGATAGATTTCCTAGTTCAACATTATTTAAGATTGATCTATCTGTGTTTGAGGACCAAGGCAAGCTCAGGGTCTCCCTACTACTCTGCCATCTTTACTCCTCCACTGTAAGATATTTATTTAGAGCAAACTTCAGTTGGGGAGGGGCAGAGAGAGAGGGAGGGAGAGAATCTTAAGCAGGTCCCATGCTTAGCACAGAGCCCATAGCAGAGTTCAATTTCATGATGATGAGATCATGACATGAGCTGAAATCATGAGTGGGATGCTTAACTGAGCCAGTCAGGCACCCTTCCACTGTATGTTCTAAAATATTATCTATAGGAATGGAGCTATTTTGACCCAAGACTTATATTATATTTTCAACTAGTGTATTATCTATCTCATTTTTAAAATTATTTGGGGTTTTAGAAAAATAAAAGTCCCATAGATATTTTGAAAGAGTATTGACTAGAATAAATGTGAGTAGTACATTATACAAGAATGCTTTTTTGTTTGTTTTTATTTGGTTTTAACACTTTTATTGTGAATTATAACATATATAAAGAAACTGTGTAAAATATTTGTATAGTTAACATTTTACTACAAAGCAAACATCTTGTAACCTCACTCATGTCAAGAAATAAAGCACTTTCTTTGTGACAAACTTCTCTATGTCCCTTAGAGATAAACATGATTATAATTATTTGTGAAAACAAAAATAAATTCAAATGGATTAAAGAACTAACTGCGAGACCTGAAATCTGAAACCAATACTAGAGGAGAACACAGGCAATAACCTCTTTAATATTGGACATGTCCACTCACACCACTCATATTCAACATAGTATTGGTAGTCTTAGCAAACAAAAAGAAATTAAAAGTCATCAAAATTGGTAAGAAAAAAGTGAAATTTTAACTATTTGCAGAAGACATGATACTGCATATAGAAAACCTGAAAGACTTTACCATAAAATGGCTAGAACTGACTAACAAATACGGTAATGTCACAAGATACAAAATCAATATACAGAACATTGTTGCATTTCTATACACAAATAATGAAGCAGCAGAAAGAAAAATTAAGGAATCAATTCCACTTATAACTGGACCAAAAATAATAAGATACCTAGGAATAAAAATAGCCATACAGGTGAAAAAACTGTACTCTGAAAATTTTCAAACACTGATGAAAAAAATGGAAGATTATGAAAAGAAATGGAAAAACATTCAATGCTCATGGATTGGAAAAACAAATGCTATTAAAGTGTCTATACTACCCAAAGCAATATATGCTCTTAATGCAATCCTTATCAAAATAACACCAGCATTTTCAAACAATCCTAAAATTTGTATGGAACAACAAATACACTGAATAGCCAAAGGTATCTTGAAAAAGAAAAGCAAAGCTGGAAGCATCAAAATTCCAGAATTCAAGCTGTATTACAAAACTGTAGTGATCAAAACAGTATGGTATTGGCACAAAAATAGACACATGGATCAATAGAACAAGATAGAAAACCCAGAAATAATATCCAATGGTAAAAAGTATCTTCAACAAATGGTGTTGGGAAAACTGGACACCGATGTGCAAAAGAAAGAAACTGGGCCACTTTCTTACACCATACAACAAAATAAATTCAAAATGGATTGACTATTTTTTTTAACTGGCATTGTTTATTTTTTTATTATTTCTAAGCGTTTGTTATATATTCTAAGTACTTATCCATTGTTAGTTATATGCACTTTGAATATCTACTACCACTCTGGCTTACATTTTAATGCTCCTTTGATGTTCTTTAATTAATGTTTTTGATTTTTAATATATTTTAATTTATTTAATTTTCCTTTGTTGCTATAAAGATATTCTATGACATTGTTTTTTTTTTTAAAAAGCTCTGCTGTTTTTCCTTACAAACATAGGTATTTTATGTACTTAGAATTGTTATTTGGGCATTGTGTACGTTGAGTATTTATTTTTCCACATGTATATTGTTCTAGCACTTGTTTAATAAACATAAATGATAAATAAATAGGTAAAAATATCTTATCATATCTTTACACCAGTGCAACTTCTGTCCATAAATCAAGTGTCATTCCATCAGCGTATGAAACAAACTGTCTGGATGTTATAATCTGCTCTATTAATCTATTGGGCCCAATACTGAACTCACCATTTTAATTATCTCAACTTTATAATAGTCTTGTTTACAAGTGTATATAGTCTTGATATCTGAAAAATTTTATTTGTCCTACCATATTCTTTTTCAACATTATCCAGACTATTATTTTCCTTTGAATTTCCAAAATTTTTGTTGCTATTAGTAGAATCTTTTTTATTCTGAGAAAGAACCCCAAAAACATATTTTTTTTCTAACCACACATCAGGAGGGGGATGGGGAGGGGTACAACCATCCAGCCCCAACCCCAATCCATGTGGTTTTGGCCACAATAGAGGGTGTGGGTTGATGGCTCCCAAAACAAAAATTGTGTGTATGTATAGGAAGAAGGGCACAAAGCAGTAGGGAGAGGTGGGGGAAAGGGAGAGATGAGGTCAGTAATGGGACCCCATACATGGGAGAAGTTTCAAAACATTATTTCTTTTTTTAATTTCAATTTTTTTCTAAATTCTAATAGTTAACATATATGGTAAAATTGGTTTCTGATATAGAATTTATTGACCCACCCCTTACATATAACACCTAGCTACAGTCATATCGTCAAGTGCCCTCCTTAATACCCATCACCCATGTAGCCCATTAAGCACCCATTCCCGTCCATCAACTCTCAGGTTTTTCTTTATACTTAATAGTCTCTTATGGTTTGCTTCCTCCACCCCCTTTTTTGTGTTTTGTCCCTTCACCTATATTCATCTGTTTTGTTTCTTAAATTCTAAACATGAGTGAAATAGTATGGTATTTTTCTTTCTCTGAATCATTTTGCTTAGTATAATACACTTTATTTTGCTCCATCCACTTAAAAAAAGTGAAATATATACATATATATATATATATAAATTCATATATATATATATATATATATATATTAAAGAGAGGGGGCACAAGTGAATGAGGGGTAGAGAAAGAGGAGAGTGATGTTGAGAAGCAGGACTCACTGAAGCAGAGCTCACGCTCACCCAATGCAGGGCTTGAGCTCACTCAATGCAGGGCTGAACTCATGAACCATGAGATAATGATCTAAGCCGAAGTCAGATGCTTTCCAGACTGAGCCACCCAGATGCCCCAATATATCACATTTATTTATCCATTTATCAATCGATGCACAACATTTGGGAACTTTCCATAATTTGGCTATTGGCTACTTGGCTAATGCTCCTATAAACATCGGGGTGTCTGTACTCTTAACACCATTTTTTTTTGTATCTGTGGGTAAAGTCCTAATAGTGCAATTGCTGGGTTATAGGGTAGTTCTATCTTTACTTTTTTGTGAAACCTCCATCCTGTTTTCCAGAGTGTCTGCACCAGTTTGCATTCCGACATGCAGTGTAATCAGGTTCCTCTTTCTCTGCCTCCTCATCAACATTTGCAGTTTCCTGCCAGGTTAATGTTAGCCATTCTGACAGGTGTGAGGTGATATCTCACTGTAGTTTTATTTGCATTTCCCTGATGTTGAGTGATATTGAGTATATTTTCATGTGTCTGTTAGCCATCTGTATGACTTCCTTGGAAAAATGTCTGTTCATATCTTCTGCCCACTTCTTCACTGGATTATTTGTTTTTGGGGTGTTGAGTTTGATAAGTTCTTTATGGATTTTGGATACTAACCATTTATCACATATATCATTTACAAATATCTTCTCCAATACTATAGGTTGTCTTTTGGTTTCATTGATTGTTTCCTTCACTGCGCAGAAAATATTTATCTTTATGGAGTCCCAATAGTTCAATTTTGATTTGGTTCCCTTGCCTTCTGGAGACGTTTCTAGTAATAAGTTGCAGCAGCCAAGGTCAAAGAGATGGTTTCTGGTGTTTTCCTCTA